>NC_053156.1:65977290-67302290 GCF_016835505.1 Polypterus senegalus
GATAGTTCTATTGTCACTTTGTCTGGTAGTGAAAATGATTTTTTTGAAGTTGTTCTTTGCAGTTGTTTGTTTATTGGTATCGAAGTTATACTTTTTGCTTCTTCTCTTGTGTTTTTTAATTCATTTCTTCTCATTTTAAACATGTCCATTTTTACTGGAATTGTTCTAAGTTGCATGTTTTTTGTTGAAATCGTAGAGTTTTGATGAAATCCAGTTTTTATTTCTGTACCTATTACAAATGAGAGGAAGATATTATTTACTATAATTCAAAAACTCATTGAGTTAATGTTTTTATTCCTTTTTATTGTTTGTTGTATTATCTAAAACAATATTTTTGAAGTATTTTATCTGTTGGTTAAAATAGGAAACACAATCAGTGCATATTTGTGAACATGTTCAAAATGTGTATCTCTTTATCTAGAGGCCTCTGTGATAAGATCTGATTCAATTTCCAATTTTGTTTTTGAATTTGATTCTAGATTCTATCTACTGTATATATCCATTCATCCCAGTAGGTATCCAGTCACAATGGACATTTAAGTAATTAAGTATTTAGGGGTGAAAACACTTCCCAAACAGAAAAATGAAATACTGACTGTTTTAGTTGAAATTTGGATACTTTTTTATAATTTGTACTTAATAATGCTGCAGTGAGTAAGGCATTCTAAAGCATCACATTTACCAATTAGCTCACAATAATCACACATAGAAATGGGGCATGGCAGTTTATGCAAATCATTTGTTGAACTGAACTGAAAGGAGGGAAGTTTGTTGAAGATCAAAGAAGACACGTTTTGCAAGCACATTTTAAAGCTAAATTAATTGGAAGGTGCCATGGCTGTGAGCGTCTTTAATTTCTTGCAACTGATCCAGTAAAAACTGTACTTAATTAATATTATTTCCCTCCACTCCCCTTTATATTTTTTGCATTCTTGTGACAAATGCCGATATGGGGACTGCAAGTCCCATCAGTCTGAGCACTGTTCCAGATAATTTCATCAGCACTCACAATGTTTTTCGTAGTAGCAGTAACAAAGGTAGCATGTTATCAAAGGTAGAGATTTTATCGTGTTTCTGAATTAGAGTATTTATCTTAGAGAATCATTTTTTGTCTCATCTTTCTGCCATCAAAATGTGTTTTGATAAGTTGCACATACAAAATGCACTTTTCTACTATTTATTTTAATTTGGACTTTCTGAGAAAGGTGTTGTAAAAGAACAGTGTATGCAATGTTCCAAACCCTTAAGGAGCAATCTTTGTTTCTTTCTTTCTTTCTTTTTTCACCCCATAAAAATTAAAACGTAAATAAAACAGGTTTTGGGGTTTGAGAGTTATATAATCATGAAATTCATGAAACTCACGTGGAATGTTTACTGGGTTCATTTACTCTCACCTTTGAAGATGACTACATAGACTGAGGTATTCACGCACATACTCATAGCTATCCTATCCAGACAAAGTCTTGGTTGGTGCCAATTGCCTTTCACGCTACAATATTCCACAAAGGACACAGCTTCACATGCATTTATTTAGAGATTCTAGCCAAAGTTTTGAAGCACTTTGAGCTACATTTTTTGTATGAAAATGTGCTATATAAATAAATGTTGTTGTTGTTGTTGAATGGGCCAGTTACTTCCCAATATTCTACATGAGATTCTATGTATGGGTATTCACTGTCACCAGCTCTAACAAATGTGGGTGTTGTCACAACACACATAAAATTGCTTATATGCTACTTACTAACCAACTATGTTTTGCTTTTACCAGTTGTTATAATTATTATTGGGTGATCTGAATAGCCTTGATAAAACCTGTGAATTGGACAGTATCTGCAGTATCTGTCTAACTCACAGTTTGTATCCACTTATTATTTCAATCACTCTGGATAAAAAACAAAGAATAGAAAATATATAAACAATCTGGTATTTGTTAATGTCTGTCAATACCAAGTAGAAGAAATTGTAATAGAAAACCAAAGAGATAGCAGAGTCTGGCTATGAACAGTCTTAGAAAAGCTTACCGAAAGCAAGAAGTGTCAAGGGCTAGATGTTGACATGAGTTGCTTTTGGTTTAGCTACCAGTGTTGTACATAGCTACAGTTTGTGATGTCCAAATCAGATGATCTCATGCCTCTTGATCTCTATCGTTGCCTTCCTTCTTTTCCTTTTTCATCTTTCAGATGAGCTGTATTTATGTTAAAATGCACATGTGGGGTTTTCAGGACATGTGACATTGCACACATTTTATTGGCCTCCTGTTGACAAATGACTTAGATAAAAGTATTTCATCTTTTAAGTACCTCTGCAAAACTGACTTGATAATTCCTAGTACTATGGCATCCAGCCATTGTCAGGTTATGAAGTTATTAAAACAGGTTTTGTGGTTATGTGCTTAATTCTCATTCCCAAGTAATAAACTAACTGTGAAAGAAACTGATTGGAACAAATGCATAAATTACTACTACAATACAAAAGAATGCTTGCAGGGCCAATGATTAAAGACCTGTAAATTCTGTTCATCTTCGTATGTTTGAGCAAATTTATTAAAAAAAAACAAACAAACTGAAGATTATCCATACCAGAGCAGGAGTCTTTTAACTTTCACTATTGCAAACTCGCATGTGAAATGCAAATTACTCAAAAATAAATTCAGCTATTTTGCTTAGCATTAACTATTGTGATGTTATATTTGACGTAGTCTACAAAGCAATATTTGGGCAACTGGACAGTAGCATAGTGCACTTCATTTAATTGTGTCTAACTTATGTGACAACAAATCTGAGATACACTGATTACACTGCATTTTTTTATCAGTGCATAGCTTTGTGTTTTTGAAAAAACTAACACTGTTGTTCACATGAATATCATCATTAAGTTTGTGATACTAGTCCCAACAATAAATGTTAAGTTCTTTTTTAAGTTAATAATAACAGAGATAAAAAAGAGAAAACAACACACTAAAATGAATTATTGGAGTCAAGCCACAATTGAACAGAATGAAGAGTGATTTGTTTTCGGTTGCTGATGGAAATGCTGTTTTTCTGAATGTGATAACAAGTGAACAGTGTTTTTTTGTTGGTAGACATTTATTCAAAATCAGTGTGCAGTAAGGCAATACTAATTTTAGGATTTGATGCTAATTAAGAGTTGAGACTTCTTTCAAAATTTTAAATCACCTTTGTAACATTACCGAATATGGAGGAATATTTCGGACAAAATTAAATAAATAAATAAATGTGTAAATAAATAAAAGTACTGTGAAATGAGAGCATAAATAAATAAATTTGTCATGAAATGAGTGCCTAAATAAATAAATATGTCATGAAATGAGAGCATAAATAAATAAATGTGTCACGAAATATGTTTTTTGTTGCTTATTTATTTAATTTTGTCCGTAACATTCCTGCAGACTATCATGAAATACACCCTGGATTCTGAAGTTCTCTCCAATTATAGGCCCATTTCCAATCTTCCATTTCTCTCTAAAGTTCTGGAAAAAATAGTTGCAACTCAACTTCATGACCACCTCAAACTGAATAATCTGTTTGAAAAGTTTCAGTCTGGTTTCCGCCCTGGCCATAGCACCGAAACAGCCCTGGTCAGGGTCACCAATGATCTTCTGATAACAGTAGATACTGGTTCCCCTTCTTTACTCATCCTCCTTGACCTGACAGCTGCTTTTGACACAATAGACCATAACATTCTCCTTCACCGCCTGAAATACACCATTGGACTCTCTGGAAATGTTCAAAATTGGTTCACATCTTACCTGACCAGCAGAACTGAGCACGTCGCCCTGGGCAGCGCAAAATCTCATATCCACAATGTCACTTGTGGTGTCCCACAGGGCTCTGTGCTAGGCCCCATCCTTTTTACCATCTACATGCTCCCCCTTGGAAATGTCATTAGCAGACATGGTTTATCTTTTCACTGCTATGCTGATGACACTCGGCTTTACCTCAGGACTACCCCCACCTCCTCTGCTGCTCCTCTGCCAATCTCTACATTGACTACCTGCCTGGAGGAGATAGAGGCGTGGATGAGGCTCAATTTTCTTCAGCTAAACAGATCCAAAACAGAAGCCATCTTAGTTGGCACATCACACCATCTCCGCTCTTCTACCATCACCAGTATCACTTTCGCTGGCCAAAACATTCCCCTTTCCACATCTGTCACCAATCTAGGTGTTAAAATGGACCCTCAACTCACCTTTGACGCCCACATCAAACACCTCTGTAAGTCTTCCTTCTACCACCTCAAGAATATTGCTAAACTCCGACCAACTCTCACCCTGGAAGATGCAGAGAAGCTCATCCATGCCTTTGTCTCCTCCAGGTTGGATTACTGTAATGCGCTCCTCATTGGGATTCCTGGCAAGAGTATTCAGAGACTCCAGTATATTCAGAATTGCGCTGCCAGGATCCTGATGAGGGTGCGAAAGCATGACCATATCACCCCAATCCTGAAAACCCTTCACTGGCTCCCTGTTCCACTCAAAATTGAGTTCAAGGTCGTTCTCCTCACCCATCAGTGCATCTATGGACATGCCCCCCTTTACTTACAGGAACTCCTTACCCCTCATACCTCCTCACGCACTCTCCGCTCTGTACACACTAACACTCTCCAAGTCCCTAGAACCAAGCTTCGCAGTATGGGCGATAGGGCTTTTTCATCTGTGGCGCCGAGACTGTCTCTGTCCCTGACTACCTGAGAGCCCCTCAGGCGACTAATGTTTTTAAACGGAATCTAAAAACTCATCTTTTTATAAAGATATTTTGTTAAAGCATACATAGATTTTCTTGTTTTATTATTTTTGTTTTTACTATGTAGCACTTTGAGATTTCTAAAATATGAAGTGCAATATAAATAAAATTTATTATTATTATTGTTATTAAATAAAACTGTCACTTTCACTCGTCAAAGTTAAGAGGGTGGGTTTTAACACGCCCTCTAGTTACTGATTGGTGAATCGATAGCACACGAATTAATTAGAAAAATGCTTATTACTGCCAATGAAATGGATTCTGCCAACGATATTACGTATTTCAGAGAGAGAATTGAAGATTTATCGGAAGAAATTGCAATGTTGTAACAATGTTTGCCACTGATCAGAGTTGTAAAGTTGTTTGAAAAAGTCGCTGCAAATATGCACCTGACTTTATACTCGTAAAACAAGGGTCAAATACTCAGTTCAAAATATTAGTTGGCGCTGCTTTGGACATTCCATGTCAAAGTACCTAAACTAATACAGCCGTATATCAAACTGGCTCATTCGCCTTGTGATCACACATATAGATCTTGTAATCGGTCGTACTTTTAAAGCTTCTTCCGATAAATCTTCAATTCTCTCTCTGAAATACGTAAAATCTTCGGCAGAATCCATTTCATCGGCAGTAGTAAGCATTTTTCCAATTAATTCTTGTACTAGCGATTCACCAATCAATAACTAGAGGGTGTGATAGAGCCCACCCTCTCAACTTTGACGAGTGAAAGTAACAGTTTTATTTCAAGTTGTATTTCAAGATGGTTTGCAGGAATGTTACGGACAAAATTAAATAAATAAATAAGCAACAAAAAACATTTCGTGACACATTTATTTATTTAGGCTCTCATTTCATGACACATTTATTTATTTATGCTTACATTTCACAGTACTTTTATTTATTTGCGCATTTATTTATTTATTTAATTTTGTCCGAAATATTCCACCATAACCGAATACCACTATTGGTGGTCCTGTAATCTGGAGTTTTGTTGCAATCTCTTTCAAATGAATTTGAGTGTCAAAGTCATTTATAGTCACTGCCCCTATAAATTACAGTAAAGATCCCGGGAGCATCCGAACTATGGTCAGGGTGATACCAATGCTGACTGTGCCTTCTCTGTTTCTTATAGACAATATGAGCACTGTGGCCACTGTGGATCTTTCGGGAAGAGTGTAGCCCTTGCAGGACTGGCCTCCTTCCCCTACAATGCTCGGCTCAGGGAGGAGCTGTGCAATAGATGGCATGCATGTGCTGGAGTCCCAGTCAAGATGGATCAGGGAACCTTACCTGACTGGGAGCCCAGTACAATAGAAGGGCAGAGGAAAACATTGGATTTTGATTACTTTCTTCCTTGATATGGTAAAATGGCAGAGTACCTGAACCACAGTGCCCATTTGGTTATGGAGTCCCATGGTACAGCCCTGTTGGGTTCCAGGGTGCCACCTGCGGGTGCTGCAGAAAGCTGAAGTCCCTACTTCATGGGACGTCTGCCTGACCCAGACTTTGTCTTAGCACTGGAAGGGAGGAAGAATTGAGAGCAAAAGGGAAGAGATATGAGGGCAGTATTGGGGCCAGCCTGCCAGTGAGGAAAAGCAGCACGATCAAGGGCCCCTTGAAGGAGTGTAGGTGCTCTAGGGGTTGGTTCACCCCACTGATCATTTGGGTGGAGTGGGGCGAGCATGATCTCCTCAGGGATCCGAGTTACGAATGTGGGTTTGTGAAGGATGACGGTCTGGTAGGACCCCTGTGGAGACAGCCAAGACAGGGGTCAGGCAGTGAAGTCGCGGCTGCGGAGTCTCTGCTGGCTGAGTGAAACATGGGTGAGCCTGGGAGATGAAGGAATTGGGCAGGGATTGTCTGCAACAGAAGAAGCAGTATTGGTCCAATGACTGTGCGTTTTGTTCTCTTTTTATCCCTAATGTTATCACACAGATTACCAATGTTTTAATGGATTATTTATCGAAACACTGAGCACTGCACTTTATTTTGGACACTGTTTGTTTTCGAAAAGTTTAATAAAAGTACTCTTGCACTTGTGCACCAATCCCTTGCATTGTGTGTGTCCTCATTTGCCTGGCCCATCTGGTTACGATATCAACAATGTTGGGGTCAAGAGGCTCCCAGACTGTCACTGCGTTGAGAATTGTGTTTAATTGTATTGTCCTTGTACAGCTGGTTTAGGTACTTTATTATATTAAAAACCTTGTGTCTAAACATGGGACTTGTGTCAATATGGTTGTGTCTGGGGTTTGGGCAACTGCTGAGAATGGGTAAACCCCTCTTCACAATAAAAAACTAAATATCACAAAATCTCAAAAATGCTTTGGCTGATTTGATTGAAATTTGTTGATATTATAAAAAAAGGGAATATTAGTTGACATGCTTTTGTTTTATTTGTCATAATAATGCTGTAGCATGTGAGGTATTCTTAGGCAGTTCATAGTTTTTTCACTATAGCTGTGATCGCACAGAGAAGTGGGTGGTGCAGTTCATGCAACTGAACCCCACCAGCAGAAGCGAGTCACTGACCAAGCTGCAGCTATAGTTGCACAGATAAATGGGCCTGGTGGTGAGTGAAGAAGGACAACTACCCTGCACAGCAAAAGAAGATGAAATGGCAGGTTACAAAGGAAAGGAAACATGAATTGTATGAAGGAAAGTTAGGCCAAGCACAAATGTTCTCTTTGGGTACAAATACTGTGAGATGTGGCCGGCTTGTCATCCCGGCCAATACCCCCAGGCCGCCAGATGGAGCCCTCCCTGCAGTATGAAGGTGCCCCGAAGACCAGCAGGGAGTCATGGACGTTGTAGTTTTTATCCTCAGCCCTGCTGGATACCACAGGGGCCGCAAGAGGGAGCTGCGGTGAGGACCGAAGACTTATTTGTACCCTTTAACCCGGAAATTCGTCAAAGGAAGAGCGACGGGCTTCCGGGGTGAAGAAAAGAACATTTTACCTGACCCAGAAGTGATACAAGATCACATAGACTGGGGATTGGGAACACTTCCGGGTCAGGGAATATAAAAGGACTATGAGAGCTCCCAAACTGCGAGCTGAGCTGGATGGAAGGGTGGCAACGCGTCTGGGAGTTGAAGGATTGTTTATTGTGTATTATTGGTTTGTTTATGAGAATAGTGGAGGAGAGGGTGCTTTGTGCACTGTGGCGTTTGAATAAAGTCAATTATTGGACTTTTACCTGGTGCTTGGAGTTGTGGACAAGGGTTCAAGGGAACGAGAGCGCCTCCTATCTGTCACAATACATACCTACAAATTCAAGCCAAATTGGATTGTCAAGTGTACTTATATAAATACACTTCAAAGAAGGAGGTGGTGAGCAGGGCCTTGATGTCCCTTTTGAGGTGAGACTGCGATTTGCGATTTGTTCAGTTTCACTAAGCACAAACAGGAAAGTGCTGGTGTAGCATAACACCCACTTCAAGCCCTATACACAACATAAACTGGGAGCAACAGCATACCTTGGCAGTTTAAATGTTTACAGAGCTCAGTAAAGGGGTCCCCAATGGACAGAACATAGAGTAGGTGGACGTTGTTGATCGTTTACAATGTTATTTCTTTTCACCTATTAATATCTGCACAGTGCTTAAAAGTTGAGTTCATTTCATCAAACATGTAAATGTACAGCCTGTAATTGCCAATGCTGTATGGAATGAGGTAATGTAAACCACTATTCAGTGTATATTGCTTTTGAGCTATATCCTCCAAAACTTTGTAACAGTACAAGATTGCACAGTACATTCAAACCTCTTTGACGTTACATGGTGAAATTATATTTATATCCCAAATTTCCATTATTCCTTTTAATTACCTATTTGAGTTCAAACAAATACAGTCTCCTCTAATCCTATGTTTTCCAGTTCCTATCAACAATTGATTTACAGTAGGAATGTTTAACTATTGTGTACAATACGTTCAAGAGTAACACATTCTGGTATAATAATAATATTAGTCCCTGGTAAAGTAAAAAAAATATATAATAAAACAAGTATTGTATACGGAAAAGCACTCGGTAAGTTACATAGTGTCTTAGGAAATTTCACAGACAGAGCCAGGTAACACAGCTAGTTCTATATATAACATTGAGAAAAAGAATATTAACAATTGCATATTAGTCATTCGTCATTATTGAATTTAAGTACTAAATAACTTGTAGACACCTGCCAAATTAATTCATATAAATGTTTCCAGACAGGACTAAACATTTTCAATCTTATATTAATATCATGATGAATTTCACTGGAAGTAAAAGGCATTTTGTTCTGCTATTTTATTTATTTATTTTTTTTTTGGTGAAGAATTTCTATCCTCACTAATACATGTCCTGTTAGCTATTATCTCAAGAAGTGGCCATACAACAAAAACTGATCTTGACCTTTATGGCAAAGGCTGTTTAATTATGAAGCATTGTCGATGCCATAATGGATGGACAGGCATCTTGTCTGGGATGAGTAACAATACCTAACCTATCTGGGAGGCCATAATGGATGGTTGGACTCCATAAGTGGAAGTGCACCCCGGCCGGGATGGTGCTAGGTTCCTATCCTAGTCTGTGCAGTCATATTATCGATGGACTAGGGGAAACTTGTTCTCGGGGACAGATTTTCTCCTCAAGTTGAAAGGTGGCAGTGCTACTCTGGTATGGTACAAGTTTGGACTCCCACAGGGTTCCAGGGGACATATAGTACAGAAGGAAAACCATGTTGGGGTCCCTGGGTGCTGCCAGAGGGCACAGCTGAGAAAAGGTCTTCCTACTTTGGGTAGTTTCTGCATGACCTGGAAGTGGTTTACACAGTGTAGACTTACCTAAAAGCCTGTCATGGTATACTTATGCAATTAAACAACTTTTGTTTTAACTTGAAATTGTTAATTATCTGTCTTGTTACAAACACTTAAGTTAAACAACTAGCCAAAGTAACTTTGTTTTTTTGTTTGAACATTTTGTGTAAAAATGTTAAGGAACTTTGTCTGTCCTAAAAGCAGCATCTCTTATTGAAACGATATATATTGTTTTCAAATAAAGGGTATTTGAATAAAGATTTTTTGCTCTGTTAGCCAACCACTTTGATAATCAGCAAAAATATGGGTACTCAAAAGTATAACCAGCGCATGAACAGCAAGACACACACACACCTACTAATGTCCTCTTCATTAGCAATTCATTAATTACTCCACAGCAATTGGCCATCACCTTTCACAAGTTTTTTACCCAAGTCTGATTCCAAGAGAGTGAACAAAGTTGTTTAAAGTATCCCTATACTGTATGTGGGACACCACACAACTCTTGGTATGGGATGGATGCTTTCTTAAACTACTTTTCAGAATCTATTTTTACTTTTATGAATTCATCTTTTTTTTTTTTTTTGCCTGTGCAGCCACTAGGGGGGACACCTGAGCTCCAAACCATAGACACAACAATACCCAACACAATTACAGGTTCAAATAAATAATTTTTATTTGACAGAATGCCTTCCACATACAATTATCAGACAAATAAATCATTCACAGTCCATCTTTCCTTCTCTTTCGCCTTCAGACTCTGACTCAGTTTATGTCTTCCAGAGCATTTCCGGGTTGTGCAAAAACCAAGGGAGTCCTCCCCTAGCAGCACCCTTTAGCGGTCCCCAAAGACCCCAATAGGCCTGTGTTTCCAGACTCTAATTCTCGTGCCACCCTGCTTAGCTCTGAGGGACACTGCCACCTGTCTTGAACTGCTCCCGGTGACCCCATTTGCCTGCTACTTCCATTATGGCCTCCAGTCTGGGCATGAATCCTTCCTTTATCACGACCAGGATGCCTCTCCTTCCTCTTTGGCACCTACATTTGTCTCCTTTGAAAGTTAAACATAACTGTTTTAATTAATGCACCTTTCATCAGAGGTTCTAACAATGCCATCTACAAGAATATTTCATGGGGAGGTTTCCAGAACCAAACTGACACCAAACTAAGACTCTGGCAGAGCCGGCTTTTTTTTTACCTAAAATTTGGAATAATTTACCAATAGAAATTCACCAGGCTAGTACCATAGAACAATTTACAAAACTGCTAAAAACTCTTCTTTTTAAATGGCTTTTTCGTAGCTACATTTTAGTTGCTTCCCTGTTACACTATATAGGCATTGCATTATCATTTTTCTGTGGGTTCAACAATTCCCTACTAATCTGTACTTTTCTCTTCTGTCTTTTCTGATTCTTCTCTGGTGGCAATCTGCACCACCACCACCATCTGATTAAGGTACCATACTGCCCCCTGTGTTTATGGATTGAATGACAAGTGTCCTAGATGTTCACGTGACCATCATCATCATCATATTCTTCCATGTGAAGATTGAAAACCATAAGGACTGATTTAGAACATCTCTATTAGGTAGAATTTTCAGTGGTGGCTGGGCGGTCTTTTGGCTTTGAATCCCTGCAGATTTTGTTTTTTTCCCCAGCCTGACGGGATGTTTTTCTTTTGTTGGTTTTTCTGTTGATCTGGCGATTCGATGTTACCTTTTTCTTTGTTACATACTGTATGATATTATTGCCTAATTTTGTTTATTTATTTTTATATTAACTTCCTTTCATTTTGTAAAGCACTTTGAGCTACATTGTTTGAATAAAAATGTACTATATAAATAAATATTGTTGTTGTTGTGTGCATGATTGAAGCACCACAAGGATCAGTTTTGTCTCCTTTTCTGTTCACCCTGTTAATCTCTGAATATAAATATGACACCAGGTCATGTCACTTGCAGACTAGCTCTAATGTATCAGCACTAATGGGTTGTGCTGACAGGACAATGACCTAATCATTACTCAGGGTGTGAATGTGAAGGTGGTGTGCTGCCTCAGTTACTTGGGGGCTCACATCAGTGAGAGGTAACACAAAGAAATTATAAAGGCAGAGCACCCTCTGTTCTTCTTGGAAAACTGAGGACCATTAATGTGGGTCGTGATATCCTTTTCTTGTTCTATCTATCTATCTATCTGCTGTGACTATAACATAAAATAATTGTACCGAGGTACGTCATCAGTTGTAAAAACACATTGCTATTTAATATTTTTACAAGTACTCTCATTAAGTTTTTTGTGAATTCATAAACTGGGAACTTCTGTAGATCCTGCAGTTCTATAGGAGCATTTTCCCATGAGGATGTGATCAATCTCCTTCACAGCACCACCAATATTGGAGTACCAAATCCAATTGGCATTGGAACCAGGATCTAGCAATCTGCAGTCCCTAACATTTTGTAAAATCAAGGAACATGGGAGTCACTTTCTCCATGATTGACAGATCCATGGGGACCAACACAATCCTCATAGCCAGCCCCATCAGTGCCAGTGGTCACATTGAAGTCACCCATGACCAGAGGAGTGTCACCTCGTGGGCATGTATCAACCAACGAATGAAGTTGTTAAAAAAATATCTCCCTCACCAAGACATCGCTCACCACAGTCACAGCATGCAATAATATAATAAGCAAGGCACCCAGAGAGGTACTTAATCTGAGTCTCATAATACGCTTGTTGAAATGAGTGACATTGGACACCACTGGAAGGAGCCAATCCACCACAGCATCAGCTACTCCCTGAAAATGACAGCCATCAGAGAGATCAGACCAATTAAAGGTGTACCCACCTAAAGAGATATGGCCAGTTCCAGGTGCACCTCATAGTTTGCCACCACAGAAATACAGAATTTACAAAGCTCCTCCAACAGCAGAGGAAGATGATCATCATGCTGGAGAGACAAGATGTTTCATGCGCAAATTGAGATCTGAATCTTGAGGGGCAGCAGGTGATGCCTCAGCACAACACCAGTTCTGATCATCAGGTCTGACACCATTGGCAATCCATCAGTTTCAAATCTTCCAGGGATGAGGCTCCTAAGGGCTTTCCTTCATCCCCTTCATAATGCGAGCAGCTTACCTGTGGGCAGCTGCAGCAGAGCTAGTCCCTCAGAGAGCAGAAAGTTTTTCTGCCGTTTCGGAGCTGTCTGAAGTTTTTATTGTGGCTGATGCCAATCCTGCCACCAACCGCCAAGTTTTCCCTGCATGTTGGAGGATCACTTGCAGGGCCGGATGCCATTTAAAGTCATACCCAGGACAAGCAGCAGTAGTAGTACTAGTACTAGTAGTAGTCTGACAAATTAATTAAAAAAAAAAAAAAAAGCTCCACCAAATTAACAAATGTGCAACTAAAGTTAATGGGGAAAAAATCATCTCAATTGATGACATACACTCATTACATAATAAATTTAACTTCAGTATATTAGGGATGATTGTCGCTTTGAAAATTCATACAAGTCACTCCTGAAATTCCATTCTTGTCAGTACCATATGTCTTTTTAATATGGAATAACAGAGTTAATAATTAAAAATAAATTCCTGAAGTATAGAGTTTTTCTTATGTATCATGCATCCATCATGTACCAGTTGTGTACGCCCCTACCAAATCACTCGAAAGGTTATGCTGTTCATTTGTAAGGAGGGGAATAGATTTAAAAAATTATGCCAGACTTTTTGCTACTATGAAAATCCAGCTTAGGTCCAGTAGGCTGCCACTCACTAGGAGAATGAGGCTGAACCTTGCCAGACTCCAAAATCAGGCTGTTTCTAATGACTTTGTGTGCAGTTTGTGTGAAAAGCAAATGTATTGATGGCTTGTCCGGTCTGTAAGTGACACACCATCTATGATTTAGTGACTTCTTACAGAACAATCAAAGCATTATGCACATTCTAATTTGTTCCTCAGAGAGTCGTAATCAAGGCAGGTGATGGAATGGTCCTTACTGTTGATACTGCAGTTGTGACCTGCTGGGCTGGCTACTTTGAGCAGTTGTTTGAAGCTGATCCTCCGACTAGGACGTTGGACATCTCTGGGTCCACAATTCTTGAGGCTGATCATCCAATTAGCTGTGAATCACCCAATCTCACTGAGATTGCAAAGGTGGTGAACCAGTTGAGGTTAGGGAAGGCTGCAGGGATCTATGGTATCCATTGTATGTGCTTCTCCAGGCTGGTGGTAAGGCTATCCTCCTTGCATTGCAAGCAATGTTTGCTTCCATTTGGGAGATAGGTGTCATCCCAACTGACTGAAAAATGGGTCATCCTTATCTGCAAAAAGGGAAGGGCAATCAGCTGGATTGTGGCAACCATAGGGAGATAACTCTGTTCTTGGTACCGTGTAAAGTCCTTGCTAGGGTCATCCTACATAGAATCCATGATCAATTTCTTACCTATCAGCGACCAGAGCAGTCTGGTTCTATGCCTAAAAAGTCTACAATCAACTGCATCCTGGCACTGAGGGTCCTCATTGCGTGCAAACACAAATATCGACTACATTTTTTTTGCAGCCTTTGTTGATTTTTGTAAAGAGTTCAACTCAGTTGATTGAGCTGCCATGTGGGACATCCTGAGACTTTGCAGGATCTTCCTAAAGTTGCTGGATACCACGGGCGACTTGTTCACTTGGCACTGTGAGTGCTGTACAGAGTGGAAGTAGAACTTCTGCCTTTTTCCCAGTTGATTCTGGGCTTTGTCAGGGTTGTGTTGTTGCTTCTACTCTGTTCAGTGCTTGCATGGACTGGGTGTTGGGCGGGGTCATGATGTCCAGTAGTTGTGGGGCATTTGGTTGGTAAAGAAAGATTCACTGATCTTGAGTTTGCCAATGATGCTGTGATCTTTGCAAAGTCAATAGAGGCTATGAATCAGGGCTCTCAAGAGCCTGAGTGAGGATCTGACTGCCTGGGTTTGCGAGTGTCCTGAATAAAAAAACAAAATCCATGCCTTCAATGACTTCTTGGGAATAACTTTCAGCATTGTGTCTTATCAAGAGGTTTACATTGATGTTCCCTGTGACTCTTCCTATGAAGTCAGTAAATGGATTGTGAGAGCATGGAGGTTGCTGGAAAGGCGTGTGAGCCGCTGTTTTGCTATATGGTTGGCAAGACATGCACACATGGACACAAGACACTTGACTTCATTGGTACTGTGTCTCTTGATGAAGGACTTTCTGACAAACAAAGATTGTCAGTACAGCCCTACCCCAACACTTCTAGCCTTTTTGTGCAAGGTGAGGAGGTTCTGGAATCTCCTGCAGGACCTTCCAATACAATGACATCACACCCGTTGACTCCTGCCCCTTCCACTTCATGGACTGTATGTCTCTGATGATCAAGTGAAGAAAGAGCTGGGAAAACTCTGCATAAACAAGGCCTCAGGGCCAGATGGAATCAGCCCCTGGGTACTGAAAACATGTAATAGCCAGCACTGCTGGGTTCTTCAGCACCTGTTCTCCCTTTCCCTGATTTTGGAGAAGGTTCTCCAGTGGTAAACATGCTTTGTTGTCCATGTGCCAAAGAAATGGCTTTCAAGTGAGGTTTACTTCATACATTACGATGACCTTTGAGAAGTGTGTCCTAAAACAGCTACAACCCCTGGTTTCAGAATATCTGGATCCTCTGCAGTTTGCCTATCACACACACATAGGAGGATGCTCTGACTACAACAAAGCTACTACAAAGCTGGCACCACTGTCAGGATAAGCTTCTTTAAATTTTCTAGTGCCTTTAACACCATTCTGAATCATTGACTGGGGAAAAAGCTCAGATCTTTGCATCTTGATAATCCTGCAATCTCATGGGTCATGGACCAACAAACAGCAGTTTGTGAGACTGAGGAACTTTGTGTCAGAAATGATGGTGTGTAATAATGGTGCACCTCAGGGAACTGTCCTTTCCTGATTACCCTCTACACAACAGACTTCCAGCAAAACACCAGCGCTTGCCATCTACAGATTCTTTCAGACACTACTCCATTATAGGCTGCATTAACAAGGGAGATAAGTCAGAATGCAAGAAGTTTGTGGAGGACTTTGTCTTGAGGTGCAGGGAAAACACCCTGTTTCTCAGCATCAGCAACAGAAAAGAGCTGGGGTGACTTTAGGTGTGCCAAGGAGCCTCTGAGATGACTCACTATCTATGGGTGTACCCGGGGGTTCACATAAACAACAAACTGGACTACGGTGACAACACAGTGGTGCTGTACAAGAAGGGCCAGATCAGACTATACTTCCTAAAAAGACTTTTGATGTATACAGCAAACTGCTCGAAATATTTTATTAGTCCATAGTAGCCAGTGTGCTTTTCAATGCCACAGTCTCCTAGAGAGGAAACTTGAGCTCAAAAGAAGCACAATGTATGAACAAAAGTATCAAGAAAGCCTGCTACATTACAGGGTTAACACTGGATGCTGTTGTGGAAAAGAGGATGATGGCAAAACAAGATGCCATCATAAACAATCCCTTCCATCCCCTCCGGGACTCACTTTCTTGGAGCATTTTTAGCCATGGGCTGATTCCACCAAGCTGTGCTAAGAAGTGCCTCAAAGGGTCTTTTCTACCTGCTGCTATCAGACAATTCAATGCTTCCTCATGCTGAGTTTGTTAAGTTTATTTTGAAATATCTCCACAATAAACATTTATTTTTATATATTCATTTATTATCAGTTGATTGACTGGCTGTATCATTCGCACCTTGAATCTGTATTAATAAAATGTATCTAATCTAATCTAATTAGATAATGTTACAGTCCTCCCATGATTTACAAAGTGGAAGAAAACAGTTTTATATTTATGGGCCATTAAAAAAAAGCTATAAAAAAAAAAAATATATCGCACTAAAACCTGTGCTAAAAGCATCCATGCTTTCCTGTTGGTTATGATGTCTTTTGTCGGGCTCTAAAATTGTTGTTCCTTTTTGCGTATGTTTGCATTTGTTTCTGCTTTGCCTATATATTTGCTTATTTCTTGCTGATTTATGATATGCTGCTTGTACAAAGAATATGAGAACTATTTCATCATTATGCAAGCTTTAGTACTATTTGTTAGTCCAATGTGGTATTTAAATTCAGTTTGAACATTTCTGATTTATGTTCCTTACTAAGAATTCTGGCCTAGCCTTTTTACATTATTTTTGAACTAATAAAAATATTTGTGTACAAGATTATTCATGTCATACCTGAGAATTCCAGAGAAACCCATCAATGAAGACTTTGGGGAATTATAAAGCAAATTACATCTATAAAAATTGATCTTGAAAGATCTCTCTTCTCTTGTAGACAGGTTGATGCCCTTAGTACAAAGGACAGTTTTATTTACTTCATCAGGGACTCTCATTTTCTTCAATTTGTTTTTACAACTTAGCTGTTTCTAGTCACTCTATGGAGCTTTTATGTACAGACCTATAATTTTTGCACTGACAGCGTTTTTTCATCATTCATCCCAGCCTTCTTAGAACCTGGTTAGACGTTCAGTACTCTTTAATTCAAAGTACTTTTTCACAATTGTGGTATAGATTAATTTCCTTCAGGAATCTGATTTTTTAAGTAAAGAATTTGTAGTACATATTTAAAATACCATGTCTCAATTTAAGACACCATCTGTGGGGCACCAGTCCAAACATGAAAGCAAAAGCTTTTAAACTTACAGAATACATCCAATTTTGAGTTAAGAATGTTTAGTCGACATCTTCAGATTACATACATTGTAAAACAGCCTATACATGTAGTTTTCAGGTGGAAATAATATTATTGTATGATTCTGTAATTTTAAAAGAAGTTCGGCTGTACTCATTATCCTATTGCCTATCTCTCTCCATGGCAATCTTTCACCCCCAGGTGCGTCACCTTTGCATATAACATCATTACACATGGCATATTTAAAAGTACGGTGCAACAAGGAATTTATCCATTTATTGGATTCAGTTCAAAAACAAAGTAAATGTCTTGTAGTTTAGCTAGTAGAAAACAACTCTAGATAGTGTAAGGACCTTTTTGCTTGCACTCTATACAAATACAATTTTTGTGTCTTTTGCTTTTACTTTTGACAATTGCTATTTTTGACTGCTCTGTGGTACTCTGCCCATTTTGCTTGTCCATGTCCCCATCTCAGCTCTGTTCCAACTTCTGGCTCCTGCTTTAGCAACAGAGGAAGCCAACAGACTATCCACAAGCCTTTTTATTACTAGCAACCTTACCTGTTTCATTCACTAAGACTGTGGTTATGTAGGGTTGAAGTGCATAGTCAGCTTGTTTTGTTTCTACTTGCCTCTTATTGTTTGTACCATTTGGTACCATCTCCTTATTGCACCACCACCTTTGATTTTTTTTTTTTTTTTCTCCGGCCGTCTGGAGGTTTTTTTTTTTTGTTTTTTCTGTCCCCCCTGGCCATTGGACCTCACTCTTATTCTATGTTAATTAATATTGACTTATTTTCTTTTCTTACTGTGTCTCTTATTTTTCTATTCTTCATTATGTAAAGCACTTTGAGCTACATTTTTTTGTATGAAAATGTGCTATATAAATAAATGTTGCTGTTGTTGTTGTTGATTGCCTGAGATCATAACACAAAACTGCACAAGACAAAATAAGCCGATGAGCTTCAACAAATTGAAGGCCGAAAAGAAAGAAAGAGAGACAGAGTTGTTGAGGCAAAAAGGAGAAAAATATTCAGTCTGAATCTTTGGCGAGGCTCCTGGCTACTGATGGAAACAGCAAACACTTGATTTTGTTTTCACTTACCTGGATTTGTGCATTTTTAAACCATTTTACCAGGAAAACAATGTCAATCTAAACAGCTGCAGACACATCTACGGTCTTGTGCTATTTCACCTCTTCATTTATATAAAACTTTTACAGACAGGGTTCAGTTCAAATAGGCAAGTGAATAAGAACACCTTATCTCAAGACAAATTGTGCCAAGAAACTGTGATAACTTTTATTACTTACAAATTTACTTTTGTAAAGTACCCAGAAATGTGTACGGCATGCTTTCTGAAATTAAAACCTTTGCTGTTTCCAAGTTGGGGTACTCTGAAAGTTTTAAGGCTTTTGCTTTCACATTTGCATCCCATTTTATATCGAAAGAACAGACATGATAGTCTGTAAAATTTTTAAAAACTGTTCCAATTATGAACACTATGTCTTCTGCCAAATTAGTAAATACTGCTAAAAGGACCAGGAGATGGAAGAATACTAAATCTAAGGCTAGGGACAGGCTAAGGTCAGGACACAAGAAACAGAATAATTGTGTGTGAAAAGTCAACACATATCTGAAATTGTCAAATGATAGAATGTGAATATTCATTTGCCATAGTTCTCTTAAAATACAACACTAACACCACAAAAAGGTTGTCAGAAAACTTATAATTTTGGATGTTGCTCAATCAAACCTTGAGAAGAAGCCATAGATGAGTCCCGTGGCCTTAACAGCAGGACAAGGCATGCTGTGAAGCCTACTTTAACATCTGAGCAATATTATTAAACTGAAGAATTTAACATGATCTCAATAATCCTGTTAGCTAATGTAATGGAAGGAGATGCTTACTCACTTATAAATAGTATAGAAATAGACTCCAAAAGACCACCTGCATGAGCATGGGATACATAGCATTGACACCTTCCTTGCCTTCTTCTGTGTGTGGGCCTGAAAGCTGAATGTTTCACACTGCAATGTCTGTTCTGCATTTCTTCACTCCTCCAAACATGGCAATATCACTACAACCTGAGACATTTATGGATTTGCTGACCCTGTTCAGCTTTAATGGTATCAATGTTACCAGTGCCCTTGGCCTACCTGAATATGACCAGGATGCCTGTGGTGAGCCAGTGTATAATCGATCCTGCTGGTTTATTTATTGATGGGACTATATTAAAGCAAAACATACTAGGGGTGAAACTTTAACCTGCAGAACCTACACTGGACTGGGTTATTTTCTCAATATGACTATGGACCTTTCCATACGTTATGTTTTCCCTAGACTGAAGAATTGCACCTTTACAAATCGCACTAAGCCGCTCTATTGTTTCATTCCTAACAGTGGAAAGTATGGTGAAATGACACCTTTTATTGGCTAACTAAATAGATTACAAATGCAAGCTTTCGAGGCAGCTAAGGCCCCTTCATCAGGCAAGGTGTAACAAAGAAACTCTACTGCTATGGATATTCCTAACAGTGGTCAGTCTGAATACTTTTTTATGAGGGACTGTCCTTCCACCTTCACTGCTGTAAGGAAAACCCAGAACTGCCTAAACACATTCTCACCTTTCCTTGGAGATTTTAGATACTTGTTCATCTTTTCTGGGTTTTTCTAGTAATGCTAACTAACAGAACTGAGGCACCTAACAACATCTACTTTGTCTGTTGCCAGTGGGCTTATATGTGGTTATCTTTGAAATGGTGTGGGGTGTGTTACTTGGCCATTGTGTCACCTGATGTGACTGTTTATTCAGGCCCTATGCTTGGGTTAAATGTGCATCCATCTCAGTTTATTTATTTATTTATTTATTTATCAAGCACCTTTAAACAACTTTCATTGACCAAAGTGCTGTACAACTAAAAGACAAAAAGGTTAGCAGGTACTACACAGCGCATATATACTCAATATACATTGCACACTACTATACTAAACCAATCAATAAAATCAAAACAAAATAAGTAATAATAATAATAAATAAGATGAAACCAACTACATAAACTCAAGAGGAATTAAATGCACATGAAAACAGATGTCTTAAGCAGGGTTTTAAAATGATTAAGATTCTGGGCCGCTCTCAACTGCAAGGGGAGGCTGTTCCACAAACTGGGGGCTATTACCGAAAATGCTCTGCCTCCTCTGGTTTTAAGCTTTATTCTGGGGATATGGAGTAACTGAAGATCAGAGGATCGCAAGGTTCTGACAGAAGAATACGGAACAAGAAGCTCCGACAAGTAGAAAGGTGCCAAGTCATTTAAGTTTTTAAAAACAAGCAGTAATATTTTAAACTGGATCCTGAAATGAACAGGAAACCAGTGAAGGGAGGCCAGTATAGGTGTTATATGGTCACGCTTTTTCTTCCCTGTCAGTTCCACAGGTCACTCTTATCAGTGACGCCATATGGAGCAATTATTCTGCTCCTATATTCCAGAAACATATTTAACTTGGCTTATAAGATCTTTCATGTTGCTGATCCAGTTGTTGCTCCCGTTTGGACATTAGAACTGAATACAGACTGATTTTATGATTTTCTTTTTTTGCTTGTCTTGGTTAAAAACATTATTTGTTGCTTTAGTAACTTTTGTCATCGTCATTGTCTTGTGCTACTGTATTTTTAAATATACAATGTAAGCCTTTATGCCACCTGTCACCAACTTCACAGTAAATCTTTTGCTGCCCCTCCTGGTTTTGGTTATGGTCCCTGTCACTTGAAATGCATATGTCAATGTATAATCTGTTGCTTGAAGTAAATGATAATTGATTATTGTTATTGTTCTACAAGACCTAAAGGGGAGATTGTGAGAGTTATTACCGATAAATATGATTTTCACTATTTGTTTATATAATGATTATACAGAATAACTTGTGTCGTTGCAGCTCTTAACTATGACTATTAACATGGCGCTGTGGTGACTCAATACAAATGTTAAATAGGGTGTTATTCGTATCCTGACACTGGCTATGTGATTTAACCTTGACAGTTACATAGATGTCACCCGTCTCAACTTCCTGTGACCAACACCTAGCAACCTGCTGTCATAACATATTAATAGTGGCATAAAATGCCATCATAGCAAACACCCTAAATAATAAAATATCAAATATAGCTTGTTATTTATACAAAATTATGCAAAAACAAAAGTTAAACAAAGACCTCCATAATACTTAAAATACAGAAATAATTTTAGAATCTAAAAAATATTAACCATCTTGGTATTAACCCCAAGCATCTGTTGGGCTTGGGATTCTACGTAAAGACAGTTAAGACTGAAACAATGATGAATATTTCTATGTATTTTGCCACTCTAAGGTAACTCATTAATATTCATGAGTGGGATACAGCCTTCAAACAAAACATAATGTCATGTAAATGAGAAGATGTAAAGCCTGTTTTACAACTGAAACTAAACCATTAGTACAGTAGTCAAGTGATTGTGATGACAATGTGAATTGGTCATCAGGCATTGATAGAGATAGAGTGCATATGGGACTATACAAGTGAACCACTGTGAAATACCTTGTGATTTTGTTCGCCTGATGGTTCACCATGGTGCAAGTAAGTGCGTGGCAAAAATGTAAAATAACTGATCAAATGAAAGGACAAGAAAGGCCCCCAATCTCTGTTGGCAATGCAGCAACTGTTGTTTGTGTTAGGGAAATGTGAATATCACTAAGTCTTGTGCTGTGGTAGCCAACAGTAATGCAAGAGGTGCATTGATCATGTAGATCAAGCACTAAAAGTTTTACACTCTCATGCAGGAGCAACAGAAAAACCGATTTCAGCATTGGTCTGTGTTTCAAAACATGTCACTATGGTAATGCGCGGCCCCACTCGTTACCAAATTTAAGTTGAAGAAGCCTTGAAATTGAAGTAGTGGCATTATTATGGTTATAAGTAAGTGCGCTTACCGTTTGTGTGTTGAGGGCGTTGTCGCGGGAACGCGGGGCTGTCTAACGGGTGAGCGCAGTGAGGCGCGGTGCGTCTGGACACACGTGGGGCCGGTATAATGGCCACTACGGGCTCCACCGCACGTGTTCATTTTTACACGCTGGTGTCCTCGCAGCCTGCCCAGCTAAGGCGGTTTGAGGTACGGCGCGCCTTAAAGAAAAACCCGGCATTAGCCTATGTAAACTAGGTTGAGGCAGAGAAGGGGATCCCATATTGTAAAGAATTCATTTTACTTACTGGCGAGTCGGCAACGGATGTGCTTGAGCTCAGCATAGCCGTTGGCTGTCCCGGAGGGTTTACACGCGCGTGACCCGCAGGGGTTCGATTTTAAATACATATTTGCCCGGAGTGTGTCGCGGCGCATGGCGTGAACGCACTAGCGTCTACCTGAATAGGTGCGTGAGGCAGACGTGTTGGCACATTAGCTGGACAATTTTGCCTTATATATTTAAGGAGTCACCGGCTAACAGGGGTCGGTCGTCAGTGGACCTAAAGGCGAGGTATGAGTAAGCACTGCTGAGCTATTTGGAGGAGCAGTTGTGATTTTGGCGGCTTTTGTATATAGATATTTATATTGTAGCGACCTGTGGTCGAGTCTTGAAGTTTTTAAAGCCGACCGCTGCCGTGCACCTTTCCCAAGCTGTCGGCTAGCGGATTGCCAGCGTTAAACACGCAGCTGTACCCAGCTCTTTAAGTAGCGAGCACTCGTGTATGAGGGGCCAAACAGGCCATAAATCATATATTTCTGTGTGTAATATATTGGTTTACGTGTGAACACTATTGGTTTATGAATATTTACTATTGGTTTGCGTGCATACTTAATTGGTTTGCCTGCGTACAATACTGGTTTCATTCATATGAACTATATTGGTTTGTGTCCGTATATTATCCGTTTGTACGTGTATGTCACTGGTTTGCATATGAACTATATTGATTTGCGTGTGTATATCACTGGTTCCAGTACGTTTGTTATTGGTTTGTGAGTGAACTGCATTGGTTTACGCTTGCATGTTATCGGTTTGCGTATGAATTATATTGGCTTGCGTTCTGTGTCGGTCTAACAATGGATTTGCGTATGCACTATATTGGTTTCATGCATGTCTTATACTGGTTTCATGTGGGTAACCTGTCGATTTTGCGCTTGAACTCTATTGGTTGTATGTGTGCACTTTGTCGGTTTCGCGTATGAAACATATTGGTTATGCGTGCGCACACTATCGCAACTCTGTGTATGAACTATATCGGTTCTGCGTGTGAACTATATTAGTTGTTCACATGATCTTCAGAGGAAATGGGCGGGGCAAGAAACAGGACCTCAATGGCCGGTAGAGTCATGGAGTGTAAAGAGAAATGTCTAGGAGTAGGAGACGCATCTGCGTTTAAGCGGCACTGTATATTTTTTCTGCACCATACGTTTGCGAAAGGACTTGGTGGTAATTATTACTATTTAACAGAATCTACCCTTGAGTCTGTAATGAACGCAAGGCTGAAGTTAGGTACGTATTCGGCCGTCTTCTTATTCGGTCCCATCTACATGCTTGCTTGCAACCCGCAGCTGTACTTGTTCACACAATATTTGCAAAATTGTTACTTATTCTAAAGGCAAAATATTCAACATTTACGATTGACGTCTTTATGCAACATACCATTTAGTTACTACTAGTTACATTTATTATGCCCGGCGACCCCGCACCGCACAGACAGGTGAAGTGACTTGCTCAGGGTCACACAGTGTCAGTCTCAGAACTTGAGCCCACGAACAAAGGGTTGAAAGTGCAAAGCCATAACCGCAATGCTTGCACATCTATAACGTGTATATTTATTGACTAAACGTGTCCATTCTATGAAAAGCTAAACATTTAACATTTAAGACCTGCATGGGTCAGTTACATCATATTGGGCCACCTTACCTATCACAGTTTTGTGAAAAGACAGATGCGTTTTTTAAGATGCAGCGGAGTTTTGCTCTGCCCAGTGGGAGTATCAGGGTGAAACTGACAATGTATTCCCACTTCAAGATCAGATAAATGGGATTTACTGTGATATTTAATGGGCACTGTAAAGTGTTAAATGGCGTTGGGCCACCTTGATTTTCATAGTTTTGTGACATTGGCATATATAAACTTGTCCAGGATAGATTCCTTTGTTAAATTAGAGTTTAGCAATTTTGACCTGTGCAGGACCAAAATGTGGAATATTTATTTTTTAAAATAATGGATCAGTCTGTAATGATGCCGATTAATGGACACGCTGTAGAGTATTTTGCATTACTGTTATAATAGAATAAGAAGCTGCTTTGCAAAAGCTGTGTGAATAAGTAGCTGACTGCAAGCTTATACTGGGAGTAGCTGGGAGTGAATAAAATGCCAGCCGAATGCGAACCTAACTTCAGCCCTGTGATCATTTCAGAATTAAGGGAAAATACTGGTAAAAAGAATTACCACCAAGGGGGGAAGAGAAAGAGAGCAGGCTTGATCTATATCTAATCTATCATCTCAATCTTTATAATTATAACTATCAACGTAATAATAAGATGCATGGCAACAACTCTTGGGGGAATAGGAAATTAAGACCTAAACTATTTCACTTCCAGTTAAGACTATAATATGACACCAAAAACTCAGAATCAGTGTCTCCATGATGGGACAGTTAACTTCGTAAGCTGGAATGTTAAAGGCCTGAATCACGAATTAAAGAGAAAGAAAGTACTTTCTCACCTAACAGGTCTAAATGCTAAAATAGTATTTTTACAGGAAACCCACTTACTAAGTAAGGATCAGTTCCGGCTGCAAAAAGACTGGTCTGGCCAAATGTTCCATTCTAGTTTTACAAAGAAAACTAGAGGGGTGGGAATTCTCATACATAGAACAGTACCATTTGTAGCATCAGATGTAGTATTGGATCCTGAAGGGAGATATGTGATGGTCATGGGAGACTTATCTAACTGTAAAATGATTTTGATAAATGTTTATGCACCTAATGTTGATGATAAGGAATTTATACAAAATTTATTTGCATCCATTCCCAATCTGAACACTCATAAACTTATAATGGCTGGGGACTTTAATTGTGTTCTAAATCCACTTTTAGATAAGACTTCCTCCACAGGGGAACGCAACTAACACCGCAAAGATAATTACAAAGTTTATAACTGATCACAACTTATCAGATCCCTGGAGGTTTTTAAACCCAAATTCAAGAACATATTCTTTCTACTCACCAGTACATCATTGCTACTCAAGGATTGATTACTTCTTTATAGATAATAACTTCTTGCCTAAGATTAAATCTTGTAAATACGATGCTATTGTTATTTCAGACCATGCTCCGATGATCTTGGAGCTGAAATTACTAAGCCCCATACACTCACCCGCAGATGGCGTCTCAATCCGCTTCTATTAGCTGACGAGAATTGTACTGAATTTATATCCAAACAAATTGAATTCTTTCTAGAGACAAATACATCCCCTGAGATCTCTGCAGGAATACTCTGGGAAACTCTTAAGGCCTTCTTAAGAGGACAGATTATCTCATATCTTTCCCACAGAAATAAATCCGAAGAAGAAAGTAGCAGAGATAAAAGCGAAATTACTAAAATAGATGAAGAACATGCCAGACTACCAAGCGAGACTCTACATAAGAGGAGGCAGGCTCTACATTCAGAATTAAACCTCTTGACAACTAAAGAAACCGAACAACTAATTTACAAATCCAGACATCATTATTATGAACATGGAGAAAGCTAATAAGCTTTTAGCGCAACAAATTCACAAGCAAGAAGTGCATATGCAATCTCGGTAATTACTAACACGAATGGAGATAAAATCATCGAACACAAAAATATAATGTACACTTTTAGAGACTACTATAAATCCCTATATACTACTGAGTTTAAAGAAGACAATATACAATCTAATGCATTTCTGGATAAATTACAGATACCACAAATTGACGCTATTAGTGTGGAGGAGCTCGATAAACCTCTGTCATTATCAGAATTACTGGATGCTATAAAGTCACTCCAAGGTGGAAAAGCAGCAGGCCCTGATGGCTACCCTGCAGAGTTTTACAAGAAATTCTCCGCTCAGCTAGCTCCCTCCTATTAGCAACATTTACAGAAGCCAGAGATAACCAATCTCTTCCACAAACCTTTAAGCCAAGCACTAATCACTGTCTTTCCAAAACAAAATAAGGACTTATTACAATGTGCATCATACAGACCAATTTCACTTCTGAATAACGACGTTAAAATACTCTCTAAAATCATAGCTAGAAGGATGGAGAAAGTGCTCCCCTCAATAATATCACAAGACCAAACTGGATTTATTAGGGGCCGACACTTATCTTCAAATCTTCGACGCCTGTTTAATGTAATATACTCACCAACTAAATCAAACACCCCAGAAATATTATTATCATTGGATGCAGAAAAAGCATTCGACATGATTGAATGGAAATACCTTTTACTATTTTGGAGAAGTTTGGGTTTGGCCCAACATTTGTGCATGGATTAAATTACTGTATACTAACCCAGAAGCTTCAGTTTGCATCAATAACATTTGCTCAGACTACTTTAAACTAGAGCGTGGCACAAGACAAGGATGCCCTTTGTCACCACTGCTGTTTGCAATTGCCATTGAACCACTGGCAATACATTGTCGAAATACTGATCAGATAAAGGGGATTAGCAGAGAAGGACTGGAACAGAAAATCTCATTATATGCAGATGACATGGTACTGTATATATCGGACCCAGAAAATTCTGTGCCTGCAGTCTTAGCAGCACTCACAGAATTTCAAAAGCTCTCTGGTCTCAGAATTAATCTGAATAAAAGTGTACTCTTTCCGGTGAATTCGCAAGCATATAATATTAGATTAGACACCCTTCCTTTTATCATTGCAGAACAGTTTAAATACCTCGGGGTAAACATCACAAGTAAACATAAAGCTCTTTATCAACAAAATTTCGTCGTCTGTATGGAAAAAATTAAACAAGACTTGCATAGATGGTCAACCCTTCATCTCACACTAGCTGGAAGAATTAACACTGTTAAGATGAATATTCTTCCTAAGCTCCTTTTTATTTCAAAACATACCAATATACATTAATAAATCGTTCTTTAAGCAATTAGATTCAACAATAACCTCATTTATTTGGAATTCTAAACATCCACGCATCAAAAGAGCGACCCTACAAAGACAAAAGGCAGAAGGCGGCATGGCTCTACCTAACTTCCAGTTTTATTACTGGGCAAATATACAGTCGATAAGAACCTGGACACAAATAGAAGAACATACACAGGCATGGACCGCAATAGAAGTAAAATCCTGCAGTACTTCTTTGTATTCCTTGCTTTGTGCTCCAATAAACACACGTTATCGGCAATACACTAATAACAATTGTGCTCCACTCACTTAGAATCTGGAACCAATGTAGAAAGCATTTTAAGACGGAGAAGCTTCTTTCTGTGGCACCTGCAAAAGAACCACCTCTTTCAACCCTCACAAACATATGCAGTTTTTAATATCTGGAAAAATTTGGAATTAACTTGCTTAGAGATCTTTATATAGACAACGTCTTTGCATCCTATGAACAATTACATTCCAAATTTAACATTCCAGCTACAAATTTCTTTCACTATCTTCAAATCAGGAACTTTGTTAAACAGAACCTTCCAGATTTTCCTCATCTTGCACCCTCATCCACGCTGGAAAAATTATTGCTCAATTTCAAGGAGTTAGACTCCATCTCTACAATATATAAAATCCTTTTACAATCCCTTCCTTTCAAAGATCCAAGAGGACACTGGGAAAATGACCTCTCAATTAATATATCAGAAAAGGAGTGGAAAGTAGCAATGCAGAGAATTCACTCAAGCTCCATATGCAAAGCATACAATTATACAACTCAAAATTATATATCGAGCACATCTGTCTCGACTAAAACTCTCAAAATGTTTCCAGGGCATGATCCAACCTGCGAGCGTTGCAACCAAGCCCCAGCCTCACTAGGTCACATGTTCTGGGCCTGCTCCAAATTAACATTATTCTGGACAAAAATTTTTAATTACCTCTCAGACAGTCTTGGACTCACAATCCCTCCTAACCCATTAACAGCTGTGTTTGGGGTTCTTCCAGAGGGTCTTAAAGTGGAGAAAGACAAACAAACTGTGATTGCATTCACTACACTGTTGGCACGCAGACTTATTCTGATAAACTGGAAGAACCCAAACTCTCCTCTTTAAGTCAGTGGGAAACTGATGTGTTATATTATTTAAAATTGGAAAAATCAAATACTCAGTTAGAGGATCTGTGCAGACTTTTTCAAAACATGGCAGGATCTAATCAGTAATATTTTGAAATGATTTTATAAAGCACAGAGAATTTGTTGATTTAGGTATTTTTAAAAGCCTTAAATTTTACACCGTTTGGCTTGCTCTCTCTCTCAAGGGTGGGGATCGATCTGTTCTTAGCATAATTCTTTTTTTTTTTTTTGTAAAACTTGATTGCTATGTATTGATTGTAATAAAATTAATAAATAAAAAAAAAAAAAAAAAAGAATTACCACCAAGCCCTTTCACAAACATACAGTGGCGTGCAAAAGTATTCAATCCCTTTAAAAGTCATCCTAATTTTCTGCATGACAAAAGATTTGTCCACATATTTATCCATTTGTTTTTTTTAATGTGAACTCTTGTGTTGTAACAAAACATTATCAAACTCAAATAACTTAACTAAAGAAAAACTCCAAAGTGATTGTTTGCCTAAGCATTCAAGCTCAACATATTCATACTTTGTCAAGAACCTTTTTGCTGCAGTAACAGCCTTTATTCTTTTGGGGTACGTAAATATGCCCCAGTTCTGCACATTGCTCAGGCGTGATTCTTCCCTATTCTTCTTGGCATGATTTCTAGGTATCCTCTACTGTGTGTTGGTGGGATGGTATCTCTGAACAGCAGTTTTCAAACAGTGCCCCAGATTCTCAACAGGGTTAAGATCAGGGCTTTGACCTGGCCATTCCGAAACATTCACCTGTCTGTTTTTGAGCTATCCCAGTGTCACTTTGGTATAATGCTTAGGGTCATTGTCATCTTGAAAGCTTTAAATTCATAGTAGACTGGAACGAGTTCACTTGCAATATTGTGTGGTATTTGTGCCCATCTATTGTCCCTTCAACTCTGACAAGATTCTCAGTCCCAGCACATGAAAAACATCCCCGAAGCAAGATGCTGCCACCACCATATTCCACTGTAGGTCTGGTGTTTCTTGTGGCATGGGCAGTGTTTGTTTTACACCACACATTCTGTATCTCTTTGAAGTCCGAGAAAAAAAGTTCTATTTTAGTTTCATTTGACCATAAACCCTTCTCCCCACATTTAACTGGAAACACGCCATATGTGTTTTTATGTGGACCACCATAAGGAATGGGTTCCTTCTTGCCACCTTCCTGTAGAGGCCTTTAATGGAGAGCTCTTGAAATTGTGAACCCCTGCACCTTCACTCCAGTTTCAGCCAAAAAGCATTGCAAACATCTGAGAGTGACGTTTGGATTTCTAGTTTCCTCTCTCACCTGTTGATGTCTAACTCTGATGTTCAGTCTTCAGGGACGGCCTGTTCTAGTGAGAGTCAGGGTGCTGTGATGAACCTTCCACTTTCTGATGATGGATCCAGCAGTGCACAATGGGACATCAGACTCTTGATATTTTTATAATTATTTCCTGCTACCTTGTGCATTTCAATAACTTTATTTCTCACATCAGCAGAATGCTCCTCTCTCTTGATTTTTCAGTGACTGTCCAGCAAGACTACGGCCCCTCTGAAGGGGCTTTTAATATCAGAGAAAAGGAGCACCTCATTATATTTAATATGACTGTCAAATGTCTGCCACCTTTGTAATTAATTTTTCATTGATGTAAACCTGGAGCTTCCAAAGCACAACTGCAGAGGTTTAAACACTTATGTAAACACTAACTTTGGAGATTTTCTTCTTCAATTAAATGTCTACATAAAATAGTTTATTTTGACTTTGGAAATGTTTTGTTACAGCATAAAAAAAAATATGGAATGAATAAATATGTGTACAAATATTTTGTCTTGCATAAAATTATGACAACTTTCATGGGGATTGAATACTTTTGCACATCACAGTATGTTTGTGAAAGGGTTTGGTGGTAATTATTTTTAAGTTAGGTGCACATTCAGCTGCCTTTTTATTCACTTCTAGCTACATCCAGTATAAGTTTACAGTCAGCTACTTATTCACAAACCTTCTTCTATATTAACAGCAAGGCAAAATATTCTACAGTGTGTACATTAATCCGCAAACTGATCCATTATTTGAAAAATAAATATTTGAGATTTTCAACCAAAACTTGAACAGGTTGAAAATGTTAAACTCAACTTTAACAATGGAATCTGTCCTGGACAAGTTTATATTATCCTAATTAATATACATGTTGTAGTTGTGCAAACATTGTGGCGCAGTGTTTAAGACTGCACTTTTAAACTGAGTTTGTGGGTTCAAGTCCTGATAATGACACTATGTGACCATAAACAAGTCACTTCACCTGTCTGTGCAGCACTGGGCGAATCTAACCAGTAGTATCTAAATGTTGTATGTTGGATAAAGGCGTTAGTAAATGTAGAATATTTTGCCTTCAGAATGAATAACTGGTTTCAAAAGTTGTGTGAAAACGTACTGTGGCTGGGTGCGAGCAAACATGATCCAGGAAGCAAATAAGAAGACGGCCCAATACGTACCTAACTTCAGCCTTGTGTTTATTACAAACTCAAGGGTAGATTCTGTTAAATAGTAATAATTACCACCAAGTCCTTTTGCAGACGTATTGTTCGGAAAAAAATATACAGTGCCGTTTAAACGCAGATGCGTCTCCTAGACATTTCTCTTTACACTCCATGACTCTACCGGCCCCTGAGGTCCTGTTTCTTGCCCCGCCCATTTCCTCTGAAGATCACGTGAACAACCAATATAGTTCACACGCAGAACCGATATAGTTCATACACAGAGTTGCGATAGGGTGCGCACGCATAACCAATATGTTTCATACGCGAAACCGGCATAGTGCACGCATACAACCAATAAAGTTCAAGCGCAAAATCGACAGGTTACCCACATGAAACCAATATAGTGCATACGCAAATCCATTGTTAGACCGTCACAGAACACAAGCCAATATAATTCATCCGCAAACCGATAACATGCAAGCGTAAACCAATGCAGTTCACTCACAAACCAATAACAAATCGTACTGGAACCAGTGATATACACATGCAAATCAATATAGTTCATATGCAAACCAGTGCTATGCATATACAAACGGATATAGTTTACACACAAACTGATAATATACGGACACGAACCAATATAGTTCATATGAATGAAACCAGTATTGCACGCACGCAAACCAATAGTAAATATTCATAAACCAATAGTGTTCACACGTAAACCAATAGATTACACACAGAAATATATGATTTATGGCCTGTTTGGCCCCTCATACTCGTGTCCCATACACCGCACGACTACAAGTGTCTCGGCAGCACACAGCTGTACTCAGCTTCTCAAGTAACGAGCACTCGTGTCCCATACACTGCACGACTCCGAGTGTCTCGGCATTGACTACTTAGATAAAATCTTAGCAATGAATAACAGCTCTGTCCTGTTGTACCTCTTTATTCACAGATAACCAGTAAACAAAGCTCGACATTATTGCACTGCCATGGTCAAGGTCATGCACGAAGACACATTTCACATAACCGGTACTTTTTACAAAATAAATAACCCCGGACGGCGATGACCCAAACCCACCCAACTAATTGAACACAAACACAACAATTATTTACAAGTTAAGACATTAATAAATACAACAGGAAAAACATTATAAAAGCAGTGAACGTACAACCTTCCCACAATGCATCACTCCGGCAGCGCTGACTGCCGGGTCGCTACAATATTTATTTGGTGCTGGGATAGTTTTTGATTTGGGGTTTGGTGCAAAAAAATTTTTTTTTATATACACACATTTGTGCATTTTTCTTTCCTTTTTCTTCAGCCAGGGATAAAAGAAATCCGCCTTCTTGGAGTGTGTGTGTGTGTAGTTTTTGAAGGAGTGCACTGTTTTTGTAAATACACCATATTTTTCCTTTTTGTTTGTTTTTATTTATTTCTGAAGAAGCGACAGTGTTGAAGGACTGTGTCTCAAAGCCCACCTGACACTACTGCATTTTGGTTGTTCAGCACTCTTGTGAATAAACTTGCAACATTCACCCTTCAATTTTTGTGTTTAATCTCTCCACTGATCCTGCTCGGTTCATGAACTATCAGATGTCCAGAGTGTAGGCTGGGGCCACTTCCCACTACATGGGTTACCACAGTCACACGATACTAAATCTGCACCAATACATCACTGGACATTTGAAATACCTTTCTAACTTTTTTTCTTTTGACTCTCTGGTATTCACGTTTCTGTTATGTACAATAAATCAACATTTTTGGCTTGTTTTTCTGAGGGTAAACATAACACTAAGGAAGCTACTCAAGATAAAACAGCAGCATCTGCACAATCATGCTATTCCTTTCATTTCATGCTGTCCAATAATTAATGTATTCCTTTTCCAAACTTACACTACAATATGTGGTCATGTGGAGCTGGTGCTTATCTCAGCAGCTTTAGGTGCAAGGCAGGAATCAACCCCAGCTAGGAAACTAGTCCATTGAAAACTACTCATTAATTGTTTATTTAAAACTTTAGAAAATATTATAAGGTTGATTGTCAAGAAAACATATTACCTAATTACATGACACTATGCTCTTATCTCAGGTTTTTGGAAGTTAACATTTTTTATAAACATCACATTAAATCTCATTAGTTGTAAATTTAAAAATGAGAAAGAATAGGCATGATTCACAGTTTAATTTAAAGTAGGCACAACTAATAAGTGTTTTGTTAAATCATAACAATAAAAAACATTTATTTGAAAACTTTGTGGGTAAAACAATAAAACAACTGACCCCTTCCCTATGGTTTCACAGTCCGTTGGCTATCAGATAAGGTGCTTATCACAATTTCCCACTTCAACCATATAAAAGCACACTCTTTCTCACCTCCATTCTGTTCTGTGTGGACTGTTTTCTTTCTGTCAGGTGAACCCTTGTCTGAATCTTCTCCTGTCTCTGGGTTCAATGACAGATTAGCTTGATAGACCTTTTTTAAGCCTTGGTCAGGTGTCTCTGCCTGTACATTCCAGTAATATCTTCTGGGGTCATGACTAGTCGAGAAAGCTGCTGGTGCCATTCCACTATAGCTCCCAATCGTATCCAATTTAAGTGTTCAAATGTCATGATCTTTTCTGAGGGAAGAGGCATTACTTTGTGGCAAATAACTGTTATCCCATTCCCAAATGGACGGTATATATGACTAACTGGGATGAATTGGTGCTCTTTCTTGGGCTGTTTCCTACCTTTGCCAAGTGCTACCAGATTTAAGTTTAAGCCACCCATGGCCTTGAACAGGGTTATCTGTGTGTTCTATTATATTAAAATTATGATTATGATTGTGATGAGGATTTGAACTATACTTTGATATACATATTGTACCATTACTTATACATCTTCTAAACTTCATATTCAAATTCCTATAGAATTTCCACCCTGTCAGATTTTCTGCATTGTGTAACCAGCCAATACTGATTTTCCTTCCCTACACGCCGCACCCTTTAACTGTTAATAAATAGAACCTCATAAATTGCTTGTGCGTCTGTAGTAACATTGTGATATCTTATCACGCCCATTTTTTTTTCCACTGGAATTATGTGTCTTAACACAGATTTCTCATACTTAACCTTGACTTTTCAAGCACTTTCATTTTTCAGTGAGAAAGTATTGTTTATTAATTTCACTTCATAAGCATAATTCCTGGAATCACTGTTGACTCTTTTTGGAAGACACTGAAAGAATCCCTTAAGAGATTTACAATATCAAACCATAACCTACCCCCAGAAAAAGAGATCTGTCTATTATATAAAAAATCCTGGGACGGGATGAGACTTTTTCAGAAAGGTCCACTTACCTCTCATTCATGTGAATGCTATTCTCAGACCCAGTTCCTGTTCGCAGCTCTTATAAATTTTTGCAAGGGTGGAAATAAAAGACAAAGAGTAGAAGACAAAGTAGAACGTTGTAAAGAGATTCAAAAACGTTGGCAAGATACATATTCAGAGCAGGTTAGAGATTATGAAAGTACTAAAATTCAAAAGTCTCAAAAAACTGATGGTAAACACTACATTAGCACTAACAAATGGAAATTATTACTCAGTGAAATAACGGAACAGTGAAAAAAGATCAAATATATGGACATAAGTGATTGACAGAAGTATGTAGATATTGTTTGGCTTTAAAGTTTAAGTCGGAGACTGTTGCCATCAGGGAAAAGTAGTGTTTCCTCCCATGAAGAGGCATATCCGCGAGAAATCAAAGATTTGTTATTTGGTGAAAGTGAAATCCACAAACACTACAAGCAAAATATCCAAATCTACAATAATCTGTTTGCATTCACATCATTCAATACTCAAAACGTAGATCTACACGATTCAGGACCATACACTATGTGGTCCTGCAACAATTAAAGCTACTACAAGTTTAATTTCAAAGAAACCACAATTCAATCAGGTTTATATTTATGATCACGAAGAAGCGATGCAACATAGAATCGAGAGAGTTAAACGATCGAATGTATTAGAAATTCTACACCCATTTCTATATGAATCTGAAAGATCACACTCTCATATATAATAAACCAATATGTGACGAATTGTCAGCGATAATAGTTTCGAAAGACAGAGATATCAAAGACAGAGTTGATATTTGTGTTTAGCCAAAAGCACAGCACGATTTGTCGCAAGCAGATCCGGGAAATGACAAGCACGTAGGGCCCGCACGGGGGTTGGTGAGAGAAGCAAACAGGACACAGAGCCCCCTAGTATTATTTATTATGTAAATTCATTAAGCATACCATTCAGTATTTCAAACTATTTCAACCGATTTCTTGAGATTCTGAGCTTTCATTTGAAAGAATTGTTATACAGACTCATGAAGTAACATATGAATGTAACAATAAAGCTTAAAACAATCTCACCTCACCACTGTATCTCTTATTAAGGCAAGACACCTTCAGTACACAGTTCACTTGAGCTTTGTATAATTTTTATTATTAGTTTTATAAATCAGCTTTACATTCCACTTCACATTGGCAGATGCCACTGTATAAAAATGTATACTGCTGAATTTATGGCTTTGCCCATCCATCCATTTTCTAAACCCACTTACTGTATACACGGCCAGGGCACAGGAAAGCTAGAGCCTGTTGCAGCAAGCATGGAGTCAGCCCAGCTCAGGTTGAACATAAACGTACACATGTCATAAGCCAATTTAGCATCACCAATCCAATTAGTCATGTCTTTGGACTACAAGCTGATAGTGAGAAAAGAACTGTGCAATATTTTATATCAAGTATAATGAAGCTCTTCAAAGGCTCTGGTGTTTCTCACCAAACATATGATTGTTGTTTTAGGGCAAGGCCACCCATTAGAAAAGAAATAAATTGTATAGTAAACTAGATACTGTATGTGTCATTTTTTGCAAAGTAGGGTTTTTATTTCGTGTACTGATTGTTGGCATTTGCTGTTGTGTTTAGCTAAATTTATGCATGCACACAGTTGCTTGTTATAAGCAATTTGAAGAGACAGAAGAGGCTTCCTAGTAACAGCATTGATCAGCCGAGATTTAACTCTACATGTTCATGCTTGAAAGTGCTTCAGCAGCTCTCCTTTCTGAAATATCTGTTTTATGGGATATCAGAAAAGATAAGTTGTTTATACACTTGCCCAGTATATTAGATAGATAGATATAACTTTATTTTTTCCTCTGGGCAACTTACCACTAAAAAGTAAGGATTCTGTACCTACAATTGGAGTTATAACAACGTATCGGTGTAACATATATAAACCTGATCTGACTGGCTTCTAATTAGTTAACTTTGCATCAGCCAGAAATTCTTCATAATTTGTGTTGTGAAAGCCAAAAAGAAATATAGATACATTGAGCACCACTAAAAAGCTAATAATATTTACTTACTCCATCTATCCATCCACCAAGACCCTCAATTCCCCAATACATTATCCAGCTCAGTTGAACACATGTCACCAGCACTGGTTACAAGGCAGCATAGAGCCCTGGACAGATCACACAAACATGGATATATCCATACTCCATACACTGAGACAAGTTACATTTGCAAGTTAACCTAACATGTGTGTTACATGTATATCTGTGCAGTGTAACTGGACCCAAGACAACCACACTGACACAAGAGAACATGCAAAGTCCTCACATTGACCTGGCTCAGATATGAACCACTACTGTGCCACCATGATTTCACCTTACAAAAATAAAATGTTAAAGCACCATGTTCATATTTTTCCACCTGGTATTCTAGCCAGAGATGGTTCTTACTAGGACTTTGTGGCCCTGTAATAACATAAGCGGGGTGAAAAAATTGCTGACTTCATATTTTGTCCACTTTATGCACACACACACACACGCAAAAGAAAGTAGTATATGCACTCAGGATAAAATCTCCCATCAGGTAATAAAAATAAAAAACTTTTAAAAATGAAAAATAGACAAACCAATGCACTTATAAAGGAATTACTTACACAAATGGAATAGATGTCATTTGTCCCTGCAGCTTAATTAAATGAGGCTGAAACTGGATGAAAGGATTTTGTGTAATTTAAACATTAATTTCTTCATGAAATTTCAGACTGCATGTCTCCAGGAAAAGTTCTTAGTTTCACATTTACATTCTTGTGCTATATCTCATTTTGTGTAAACTCAGAAGATTCAGAGGATTCAGTCTTTCCTTATAACTTACGCCATTCAGCCACATAATAAATCTGGAAGTTGTTCTCTTGGCATATTTAAACGTTTAACATTTGCAGAAGTGCAGACCATACTCAAGATGCTGCTTTGCAATGGATTGTCAATACTAAGTTAATAAGAAGTGTCAGAGATGAAACATCTATCTGATATTAGCCTTTACCATCATTATTATATTTCAAAGCACAGCAGACATTGATCCAATTTAAATGTCACATTTTACACAAAAGCAATTTATACATTTCAAACAGGTTGCACACTCTAAAAATTGTAAAAGCATCTGCAACCACCACTTGAGTTATTCCAGCTTGAACAGTGCTATTAGTTTAATACAGCAATCAGCTTAAAATGCGTTGGGTACAATTGCACAAAATGTACTGAAAACACCAAATTAGACTTACTCTTACCTTCACTGGTCCCAGTCAAGACACACAATAGCAGGTAAATGTAAAACAGGATTTTCTTCTTCATCTTTGCTGCTGAAGACTGAGAGCCAAGAAGACACTTGCATGTCACAGAGACTCGCTGTCGCAATTGACAAACAGAAGCATTACAGGAGCATTCATCTAGTTAAACATTACCTCTCTTTTCCTGGTCCTGATAAAACTCTCCGTCCCCTTTGCTTAATCTTAAAGTCATTCAGTATATAACACACTTCTTTAAAGACAGGCTCCATGTACTTACGTCAGTTTACTTAGAATGATCTCAGAAAGTTAGAGAAGCACAACTGCTTATTTAAAATACTGTTACAGGTCGACCCATTAACTCCAAAAGGTGAATTTGCATGGAATGATCAAGCTGGGAAATACATAAAATGAAAAGTGCTGAAGTAATTCTCCCAACACAACACATGTCTAAAAGAAAGTCATAACTTCCATCCATCCATCCTCTTCCGCTTATCTGAGGTCGTAACTTTGATATCTAAAATGAAAGCAGCCAACTGTCCCTTAAGTCAAGTCCCAACAAAATTAAATGGCTGTTCCAACAGCTCACCTGTTGTTTTTAGCATTATCAAAAATACTTAATGCACTAAAAGCGTCACTTACCAGACTAGGCCTGTATACATTTAACAGTTATAAACACATTTGCCTTATCCTTCTAAAATACATGAAAAAGTAGTCACCATGCAGCTTCCGATTGACTGTGCATCTCAGTTTGATAGTAATTTGTATAAAAATACTAATATAATAATTATGAACTGTGACTAGCCCTTGTCTAATTCTATTGTTCTTCTCAATTTCCTACTGTAGCACTTGGTGCCATTGCTCTAATTTAAAATGTTTTCTGCCCATAGATAGACACCTGTGATACTGGGAGCCTTGAAACCAATGGATGGAAAGATTCTGTCATAATATGCCCAGCACAGAGTTTACTGGGGATGGGCGATCAGTAGGCCTAGATGTCCAGGACTGTGACTGTCTGCCTGTTCTAACTGATCGTGGAGTCCCAGAGGTATGTGGAGTTTTTGTTTTCTTCTTCTCTGTTGTTAGCTGGTTATCGTTGATTAATTAATTCATGGGCAAATATTGCAGGGCTTCATTTATGTTTATCAGTTTGGAAATGTTTTTTTCCAGCAAGTTTAAACAAATCAGTATTTTTATTTGTGTTCATAATGTAATTAGATTTATATAAAGTTTGTAATTAATGTAATTAGATTTATATAAAGTTTGTAATTGCAACTACCTGTGAATTTTTCACAGCACTTTGAGCCAATACTCACCTAAGAGCACCATAAAATATGAAGTAAATTCAATTAGTTTGAACCTGAATTAACATTTTGAAATGCCGTGTTAATGTCTATCAAAGTGAAATCCATGAATATGTCAGATGTAATTCACCAAAATTGGACCACATTGGACATACATACCAGCTTATAAAAGCTTGTATGTGTGCTGAGCATCTCAGAGAGCAGGAATGCCAGGACAAAAGAAAGAAAGATAGGCAACATGGGTGAAAACATGCAGTTGACCAGCAGAACGCTAGAGGGCAAGTGACTAACCATTTCCTCAAATCCCAGGAAAGAGGTTGCAAGGCTGAACAAAATTGCTGGGATAGTTGAGTCAGTTTATCCATTGTAGGGTTAGTCCAGAATCGACTGGTAGATGACCAGTGCCCTTCAATGCACCTGCTAGATATGGCAGAATGGACATTTGAAAGACTGGCTTAGGGAAAGGCACTTTTAAGCAGCATAAATCTGAAGGGTGTAAACATATTAATGATCCCTTGATCGCTTTGTGCCCTCAGTGTGAAAGTACTGTAGAACTATCCCCTGACCCCAGGAGTGAGTCTGGGGTTAGGACAATGGAGACTTTGACAAGGGGTTAAAGCCACTTTTTGGTCAAAGGCACTTAGAGTCTGTATTAGTAACCAGCAGGAGATGGAGGCCAGGATCTGATAAGAGAAAGACAGATATGCGAGGTGAGGTTGGGGTGCTTTTTGAACAAAACCCATATAGACAGGACAAGATGCTTTTGCTTCTCCTCAGTTCATTTCGATTGTTAGTGTTTTGCCTTGTGTTCATTTGTCCTTTGTACATATATTTGACTAAAAGTGCAAGCTTTACTTTTAGCCCCCTTGCTATTAAAGAATAAATGTGACAAAATACAGATAGACAGGAGAAGGAAAAATGCTTTTTGTTGTTTTGGGAAGTGAGAAAGTTGACAAGCCTTTCCTGTAATGAGATAAATAGAAGCTTAAGCATTGTATGATTTTAATTTTTTTTTCATTTTATGACCCTTGAATGTTGCCTGATTAATTTTGGATGTGTTGGGAGGGCTACTTTGATTAACTGAGGGTACCACAGAGTCCCAAATACCAGACACAGAATACACAGACAAGTCTCGAGTTCAAAATGAAGGATTTTGTTTTAAAGAAATATCTCAGTACAGCAATAACAACCACTCTTCTTCTTTGTTTTCTCTGCTTCTCCTCCCAGATGGGTGTTATCTGTCTCCTTTCCCAGCTCTGACTCCCCTGGAAAAGGCAGTGGGGTTCTTTTTATTGAAGGACATTACCCATTGGAACTACTTGGAAGTGTCATAAATTAACTCCCTCCAGCAACCCCAGGTGGCACTCACAGACCCTAACAGGGCTTCCCCACTGGACTACAATTCACAGCATTCTCTGCAGCTCTCAGAATGGGTACTGAAGCCAAGGAATGCTGCCATCTAGCAATTTAGGGGAGCACACAGCCTTGATAGAGAGTCTCCCCCAATCTCCATTATATTGGCCACCCAGCTGGTTAAGGAAATGAGGCCAATGCTGGCAGGGATACCATCCCATGCATGTCGTCCATTACACTACGTTTGTAAATAACATCACTGATACCATCTTTGTCTGAATTTTATTTACATAGAAATGTGCCTTTGCTAATCCTCTCACATGTTGTCATCTAAAGCATTCTTTAAAAGAGCATAGGAATATGGTAAATTTGACAAAAGACAGGAGACTATTCAGTCCATCAAGCTTTTTTTATTAAGCTAATAGCTAAACTGTCCCAATATCTCATCCAGATGTTTCTTAAAGGTTGTCAAAGTTTCTGCTTCAACCACATCATTTGGTAGTTTGTTCCAGATTACCACACCTCTCTGAGTCAAGCAGTGCTTCCTGGCTTCAATCCTAAATACACTTCCCTTGAATTTCCACTTGTGTCTTTGAGTATGTGATTCACCCTCCAGCTGAAAGAATTCTGTTGGATCGAGTTTATCAAAGCCTTTGAGGATTTTGAAGACCTGGATTAGGTCCCAATGTCATCATCTTGGCTCAAGACGTTGTGATTCTTTGAGTTTCTTTTCACATATCTCCTGTGTTATGCAAATGTCAGGACCCTCCCACTGCATAATTGTTATTTTCACAGGCATCCATAAGATTCCCAGCGGTAGCTGTACCAGTAGAATAACCCTTACGGAATGCTTTCTCTTGGTAAAGAGTAAGCTCCTCTTCTTCCTTTTCCCTATTGAACAAAGATATATATATATATATATATATATGTAGATATATATTTTTCTTTTATTTTCCTTTTGCCACTAAGGTTTGGGATGGTATTGCCCACCATCAAATACTTATGTGAGTTAAGGCTCTTCTCAGATGACTTAAATTGAGTGAATCTCACTGTCTCTCGTAGGATTAATATCTTGTCTTATTTATTTTCTAAAACTTCTTATTCAAATGCATGATCATGGAGGGTTGAAGCCAAGGTCCCAGGTAACAACTTGGAGGGGGTTCCTGCTTACAGTGTTGAACTACCTTATCGTGGTCATAGTCCTGCAGGCCATCTTGATAAGAAGCCAAGACAATGTAATTCCTTTCAATTTATTTTACTTGAATTATTTTATATTTATTACATAATCCATATCTAGACTACACTGGTAGTGTACTTTAATGTAATAAAGATTTGATAGCCTAATCTGTTAAAAGTGCTAGAAAAACAAGAGTTGAAAGTTAGAGCTGAACTATTTCAGCCATTTAACCTTCTTCAGGTGTGTGCCTAAAAAGGTCAAAGCAAACAAGATATAAAGGTGAAGGGAGGATAAGGAAGAAGTAGTGATACAGCCAAAGGAGATGACAAAGGTGGAGGAGTTTAAGAAACAGGTCAGTTTCTTCTGTTTGTCTTTGATAGCGGTCTGTTAGAAACTTTATGGCTGAACATATGAAGGCAGATTAATGTGTGATCAGGACAATGGAATTCTGGCTCAGTAAGCTTCTTACATCTTTCTTGAAGAAGGGGCCTAAATTGCCCCGAAAGCTTGCATACTGTAATCTTTATAGTTAGCTAATAAAAGGTGTAATTTTGCTTGTCTTCTCCCTTGAACCTATTCAGAAAAGTGTGATTAGTTAAAGCAGCATGTCTGTAGAATATCCATCCATCCATTATCCAAACCGCTATATCCTAACTACAGAGTCACGGGGTCTGCTGGAGCCAATCCCAGCCAACACAGGGCGCAAGGCAGGAAACAAACCCCGGGCAGGTTGCCAGCCCAACGCAGGGCACATCCACACACCAAGCACATACTAGGGACAATTTAGAATCGCAAATGCACCTAACTTGCATGCCTTTGGAGTACCCGGAGGAAACTCATGCAGATACAGGGAGAACATGCAAACTCCACGCAGGGAGGACCCGGGAAGTGAATCTGGGTCTCCTAACTTGAAGGCAGCAGCGCTACCCACTGTATAAGCTGCCTTATACAGGGTTGATTCTTTCTTTTCACTCAGTGCTAAATGGACTGTTTTGGCTGTGCGAAAACTCTTCTATGCATGGTCAGTAAGCCATTTTCTAACACACTTATTCCTGAACAGGGTCATGGATCGAGGGGGCTGAAGCCTATGCCAGTAAGCATAGAGTGAAAGGCACAAACAGGGGTGCCAGTCCATTGCAGGGCAAACACACACACACAATCCGCCTAACTTGCATGTCTTTGAACTGTGTGAGGAACGCAGAGCACCAAGTGGAAACACATGCAGACATGGAGAGAACATGCAAACTCCATGCGGTCTTCCAGGTAAGGTCAACTCTAATAAATGGATGGATGAATGAAGGGCTACCCATAGTTAGGACCTTCAAAGTTCATTTAAGACTTAGTTTCATTTTGGGTGCCCCTAAGGTCACCATACATAGTATTCAGACCCTTTCATTTTCTGCACTCTTTATTGTGTTGTAGATTTAACGTTAAATGGATAAATTTGCCATATTGCCCATAAATCTATACTCAATAACCCGTAATAAAAAAAAAACAAAAGCATGTTTTCAGAAATGTTTGCAATTTTATTAAAAATTAAAAACTGAAATTTCTCATTCATATAAGAATTCAGACCCTTTGCTGTGGCTCTCCAAGTTGTGGTCAGGTGCATTCTGCTTGCTTTAAGTCTACTTAAGATGTTTCTAGAACTTGATGGGCATCCACGTGTGTCAAATTGTAATAATTGGACTTTGTTTAGAAAGGTACATGTCTGTGTATATAAGGTCCGACAATTCACACTGTATATCACGACTAAAACTATCAGTGCAAGGGTATAAAATCATTTCTAAAGCTTCGAGTCTTCCCAGAAGCACTGTGGCCTAATTAGTTGTGAAATGGAAGAAGATTTGATCCAACAGGACTCTTTTTAGAGTTGGCTGTTTGGCCGAACCATGTGACAGCGTGAAAAGAGTCTGGGTCAGGGAAGAACCAAGAACCCAATGCTCCCTGTACAGCTTCAGAAGAGCTGCCAGTCATTTAAGTTTAAGTGGCTAGACAGAAGTCACTCTTTGAGTAAAAGACATATGATAGGTTGAAGGATTCTGAGAGCATGAGGACAATGATTTTCTGATCTGAGGAGACAAAAACTGAAGTTTTTGGTCAGAGCACTGATACTGGGATACTGAGTTGAGACTGATGGGCAAAAATGGCAAAAGTATTCATTTAAAATTAAATCTGCAATGCAAGAAAGTGGGCAAAAAAAGTGAAGGGCCTGAATACTCTCTGATTCCACTGTATATGTTGCTGTAAAAAGGAATTATTTTAGGACCCAGAATAATGCCAAAGTAATTAATATAACTGAAAAGCAAATGTACTGAATAACTGTCACCAGCAACAGGTAATGCAAATGAGAATGTGTTACTGAAAGACACAAAATCAAATGGACAACCACCTCTACCCATGCACCTCACTCCCCATCACATGCCAGATATCAGTAATTTTAGGAAAGAAGGGGAATTTGAGAGGCAGATCCATCCATCCATTATCCAGCCCACTATATCCTAACTACAGGGTCACGGGGGTCTGCTGGAGCCAATCTCAGCCAACACAGGGCGCAAGGCAGGAAGCAAACCCCGGGCAGGGTGCCAGCCCACCGCAGGACGCGCACACACACACCCCCACACACCAAGCACACACTAGGGACAATTTAGAATCACCAATGCACCTAACCTGCAAGTCTTTGGACTGTGGGAGGAAACCCACACAGACATGGGGAGAACATGCAAGCTCCATGCAGGGAGGACCTGGAAAGCGAACCTGGGTTCCCTAACTGCGAGGCAGCAGCGCTACCCACTGCTCCACCGTGCCGCCCCTGAGAGGCAGATGTTGTGCAAAAAAAAACGGATACAAAACACTGATATAAAGGAAAGTAAATGTCTTCATGACACACAGATATTCGATACTTCCTAGTAAGTAAAGTGCCACCTCTAGTCCTTTGACTGATGCTTACTGCATGATAAAATGGAACAGCAAGTGTAAAAATATATCACTGAATATTGCAGCATTTAACAAATTACTGTGAAAACCTTTATCACTGATAAAAAAAAAGTTTCTACCTGTCATGCAAGCAGCTATAGACACATAATATTGGTGTAGTTTTTGATTTTTATCTTTTTATTGATACATGAAAGCACCTATTATTCAGTTTCATTTCTGATGTAGCTGCTCAAGGTCCACTTAGCACTTAGTCATATTTTGTAAGAATTAAAGCACATAAACAATTTTTTTAATAGATTCTGGCTTAGTTCAGTCCTGTAATGTGGTTCAGAAAATAAATCCTTCTAGGTATTTTTTTAATGATCCCACTATTTTTTTTTTTCAGGGTTACAGAAGACAGCATCAGGTGCTAGGCAGGAGCCACCAACACCAGGTACTCTTATTCATATGAGTTGCTAGTTACCCCAACATACACATTTTTTGGGATGTGGGAGGAAAGATCCTTCTCAGAAAGAGAAGAGAAGGGGCCTAAATTGCCCCGAAAGCTTGCATATTGTAATCTTTTTAGTTAGCTAATAAAAGGTGTAATTTTGCTTGTCTTCTCCCTTGAACCTATTCAGAAAGTGTGATTAGTTAAAGCAGCATGTCAGTAGAATATCCATCCATCCATCCATTATCCAAACCGCTATATCCTAACTACAGAGTCACGGGGTCTGCTGGAGCCAATCCCAGCCAACACAGGGCGCAAGGCAGGAAACAAACCCCGGGCAGGTTGCCAGCCCAACACAGGGCACATCCACACACCAAGCACATACTAGGGACAATTTAGAATCGCCACTGCACCTAACTTGCATGTCTTTGGACTGTGGGAGGAAACCAGAGTACCTGGAGGAAACTCATGCAGACACAGGGAGAACATGCAAACTCCACGCAGGGAGGACCCGGGAAGTGAATCCGGTTCTCCTAACTTGAAGGCAGCAGCGCTACCCACTGTATAAGCTGCCTTATACAGGGTTGATTCTTTCTTTGCACTCAGTGTAAATGGACTGTTTTGGCTGTGTGAAAACTCTTCTATGCATGGTCAGTAAGCCATTTTCTAACACGCTTATTCCTGAACAGGGTCATGGAGCGAGGGGGCTGAAGCCTATGCCAGCAAGCATAGAGTGAAAGGCACAAACAGGGCTGCCAGTCCATTGCAGGGCAAACACACTCGCACAATCCGCCTAACTTGCATGTCTTTGAACTGTGTGAGGAACGCGGAGCACCAAGTGGAAACACATGCAGACATGGAGAGAACATACAAACTCCATGCGGTCTTCCAGGTAAGGTCAACTCTAATAAATGGATGGATGAATGAAGGGCTACCCATAGTTAGGACCTTCAAAGTTCATTTAAGACTTAGTTTCATTTTGGGTGCCCCTAAGGTCACCATACATAGTATTCAGACCCTTTCATTTTCTGCACTCTTTATTGTGTTGTAGATTTAACGTTAAATGGATAAATTTGCCATTTTGCCCATAAATCTATACTCAATAACCCGTAATTAAAAAAAAACTAAAGCATGTTTTCAGAAATGTTTGCAATTTTATTAAAAATTAAAAACTGAAATTTCTTATTCATATAAGAATTCAGACCCTTTGCTGTGGCTCTCCAAGTTGTGGTCAGGTGCATTCTGCTTGCTTTAAGTCTCCTTAAGATGTTTCTAGAACTTGATGGGCATCCACGTGTGGCAAATTGTAATGATTGGACTTTGTTTAGAAAGGTACATGTCTGTGTATATAAGGTCCGACAATTCACACTGTATATCACGACTAAAACTACTCAGTGCAAGGGTATAAAATCATTTCTAAAGCTTCGAGTCTTCCCAGAAGCACTGTGGCCTAATTAGTTGTGAAATGGAAGAAGATTTGATCCAACAGGACTCTTTTTAGAGTTGGCTGTTTGGCCGAACCATGTGACAGCGTGAAAAGAGTCTGGGTCAGGGAAGAACCAAGAACCCAATGCTCCCTGTACAGCTTCAGAAGAGCTGCCAGTCATTTAAGTTTAAGTGGCTAGACAGAAGTCACTCTTTTGAGTAAAAGACATATGATAGGTTGAAGGATTCTGAGAGCATGAGGACAATGATTTTCTGATCTGAGGAGACAAAAACTGAAGTCTTTGGTCAGAGCACTGATACTGGGATACTGAGTTGAGACTGATGGGCAAAAATGGCAAAAGTATTCATTTAAAATTAAATCTGCAATGCAAGAAAGTGGGCAAAAAAAGTGAAGGGCCTGAATACTCTCTGATTCCACTGTATATGTTGCTGTAAAAAGGAATTATTTTAGGACCAAGAATAATGCCAAAGTAATTAATATAACTGAAAAGCAAATGTACTGAATAACGTCACCAGCAACAGGTAATGCAAATGAGAATGTGTTACTGAAAGACACAAAATCAAATGGACAACCACCTCTACCCATGCACCTCACTCCCCATCACATGCCAGATATCAGTAATTTTAAGAAAGAAGGGGAATTTGAGAGGCAGATCCATCCATCCATTATCCAGCCCACTATATCCTAACTACAGGGTCACGGGGGTCTGCTGGAGCCAATCTCAGCCAACACAGGATGCAAGGCAGGAAGCAAACCCCGGGCAGGGTGCCAGCCCACCGCAGGACGCGCACACACACACCCCCACACACCAAGCACACACGAGGGACAATTTAGAATCACCAATGCACCTAACCTGCAAGTCTTTGGACTGTGGGAGGAAACCCACACAGACATGGGGAGAACATGCAAGCTCCATGCAGGGAGGACCTGGAAAGCAATCAATCAATCAACATTTATTTATATAGCACATATTCATACAAAAAAAATGTAGCTCAAAGTGCTTTACAAAATGAATAGAGAAATAGAAGACGCAATAAAAGATAAACATAAGTCAACATTAATTAACATAGAATAAGAGTAAGGCCTGATGGCCAGGGTGGACAGAAAAAACAAAAAAAAACTCCAAAGGCTGGAGAAAAAAATAAAATCTGTAGGGGTTCCAGACCAAGAGACCGCCCAGTCCCCTCTGGGCATTCTACCTAACATAAATCAAACAGTCCTCTTTGTATTTAGCGTTTTCATGGAAGGACCTGATGATGATGGTCACGTAGACTTCTGGCTTTCAGTCCATCAATGTAGGAACATCATGATGCTTTGAGTAGGTGGTGGTGGCGCAGGCCGCCACCACAAAGAAACCGGAAAAAGAAACAGAAGAGAGAGTAGGGGTCAGTACGGATTTTAGAGCCACCATGAATAGTTATTATGAAGAATTGAACATACAGAGTATCAGTATTAAGTTAAAGTGAAGTTATAAAAAGGCCATGTTAAAGTAATGTGTTTTCAGCAGTGTTTTAAAGTGCTCCACTGTATTTGCCTGGCGAATTCCTATTGGCAGGCTATTCCAGATTTTAGGTGCATAACAGCAGAAGGCAGCCTCACCACTTCTTTTAAGTTTAGCTTTTGGAATTATAAGGAGACACTCATTTGAAGATCTAAGGTTACGATTTGGAATATAACGTGTCAGGCATTCCGATATATAAGATGGAGCGAGATTATTTAAGGCTTTATAAACCATAAGCAGTATTTTAAAGTCAATCCTGAATGACACAGGCAACCAGTGTAGTGACATCAAAACTGGAGAAATGTGTTCGGATTTTCTTTTCCCAGTTAGGATTCTAGCAGCTGCATTCTGCACTCGTTGCAAATGATTTATGTCTTTTTTGGGTAGTCCTGAGAGGAGTGCGTTACAGTAATCTAGTCTACTGAAAACAAAAGCGTGAATTAATTTCTCAGCATCTTTCAATGATATAAGAGGTCTAACTTTAGCTATGTTTCTTAAGTGAAAAATGCTGTCCTAGTGGTCTGATGAATATGCGATTTAAAATTCAGATTACAGTCAACGGTTACCCCTAAATTTTTTACTTCCGTCTTAACTTTTAATCCTAGTGCATTAAGTTTATTTCTGATAACCTCGCTGAATCCATTATTGCCAATTACCAAAATTTCAGTTTTCTCTTTATTTAGTTTGAGAAAATTACTATTCATCCATTCAGAAATACCAGTAAGACATTGTGTTAGTGTATCGAAAGAGTCGGAGTCATCAGGTGCTATTGATAAGTACAGCTGTGTGTCATCAGCATAGCTGTGGTAGCTCACATTGTAACCTGAGATAATCTGACCTAACGGAAGCATGTAGATTGAGAATAACAGCGGACCCAGGATAGAGCCTTGTGGAACACCATATCGGATATCATGTGTCTTTGAGATTTGAATACCACAACTCACAAAGAATTTTCTCCCTGCCAGGTAGGATTCAAACCAATTTAAGACACTGCCAGAGAGGCCCACCCATTGACTAAGGCGATTTCTAAGAATATTATGATCAATGGTGTCAAATGCAGCACTCAGATCTAAGAGGATGAGAACAGATAAATGGCCTCTGTCTGCATTTACCACAAGTCATTTACTACTTTAACAAGTGCAGTTTCTGTACTGTGATTTGTTCTGAAGCCTGACTGAAAAGTATCTAGAATAGCATGTTTTTTGAGGTGGTCATTTAACTGCATAATGACTGCCTTCTCTAGAATTTTACTTAAGAAGGGTAGGTTAGAAATGGGTCTAAAATTTTCAAAGGCAGAGGGGTCAAGATTATGTTTCTTAAGAAGGGTTTAACTACAGCAGTCTTAAGACAGTCTGGAAAGACCCCCGTATCTAATGATGAATTTACTATGTCCAGAATATTGTCAATTAGAACGCCTGATATTTCTTTGAAAAACCTGGTTGGTATTGGATCAAGGACGCAGGTGGAGGGTTTCAGTTGAGAGATTATACTATGTAATTCAGGTAAATCTATCCTGGTGAAAGCATTTAATTTGTTTATAACGGAGTACCGGGGCTTTGGAGGTTCTGCAGTGTTGGGGAGATATACTATGTTATCTCTAATATCATTAATTTTTTGAGTGAAAAATACAGCAATGTTCTCACAGGTTTCACTGGAAGTATTCTGGGGGCATTCCTTTGTGTTACCTGGGTTTAACAGACGGTCAATTGTTGAAAATAAGATTCTGGGATTACTAGCATTGTTATTTATAATATTAGAGAAATAGCAGCGCCTCTCAAGACGGACAGTGTTATTGTATTCTGTTATTTTAACTTTTAATATTTCATAGTGGATAGTTAGTTTAGTTTTCGAACCCGGGTTCCCTAACTGCGAGGCAGCAGCGCTACCCACTGCGCCACCGTGCCGCCCCTGAGAGGCAGATGTTGTGCAAGAAAAAAAACGGATACAAAACACTGATATAAAGGAAAGTAAATGTCTTCATGACACACAGATATTCGATACTTCCTAGTAAGTAAAGTGCCACATCTAGTCCTTTGACCGATGCTTACTGCATGATAAAATATCGCAGCATTTAACAAATTACTTTGAAAACCTTTATCACTGATAAAAAAAAAGTTTCTACCTGTCATGCAAGCAGCTATAGACACATAATATTGGTGTAGTTTTTGATTTTTATCTTTTTATTGATACATGAAAGCACCTATTATTCAGTTTCATTTCTGATGTAGCTGCTCAAGGTCCACTTAGCACTTAGTCATATTTCGTAAGAATTAAAGCACATAAACAATTTTTTTAATAGATTCTGGCATAGTTCAGTCATGTAATGTGGTTCAGAAAATAAATCCTTCTAGGTATTTTTTTAATGATCCCACTATTTTTTTTTTCAGGGTTATAGAAGACAGCATCAGGTGCTAGGCAGGAGCCACCAACACCAGGTACTCTTATTCATATGAGTTGCTAGTTACCCCAACATGCACATTTTTTGGGATGTGGGAGGAAAAATCCTTCTCAGAAAGAGAAAATGTGCAAATTCCCCACAGGCCGAGTCTTGACCGGACAGAAAAATGCCCTGCAGCACTGAGGAAATACTCATGAAAAAATCAAACAATGCATTTCTCATAGCGTGCCATAGCAGAGTGACAATAAATCAGGATATATATATAAAATAGTGTGACCATTGAAGGCACAGGGAAAAAGGGCCTTTATGTTTTATAGCATAATGGGTGTGGATTTATGAGTTTTTAAAATATCTGTATTGGTTAGAAATGTACCAGAGAATATTAACAAAACTCCCAGTGATCTCACAAATGGAGATTACGAAGAAATGCAGGAGCACTACAATGGCCCCACTTCAGTATGTCTTCTATCTCATCATATTCTTGCCCCTCCCGTTTCATGATTTTGTCCATTTTCAGGCCTCTCATCTGCTGTTGCCTTGTCACGTCAACTACTTGAACAGCATTCTAAATTTGCTATAAATGATCTGCCTCATTGGTCCCTCAACTTCTCACTTATATGTTTGACCATGGTCTTTCACACTTTCAGTTCAGTTAGATACAGGTCACTTTTCATCTGGTCAGTCCTCTCGATCCGCCAAGCAGGACTACCTGTAGATCCAATCCCTATATGCTGGCACAGGGCTTCCTTATTAAATTTATTTATTAATGATTAACCTGTTGTTCTAGAGGACTGGCAGACATAGAACAAGTTTTCTGTTGACAATGGCACAACTGTATCTTAATTTGCATTGTAATAATGTCTAAAAAATTCATTTGTTCTTATCTGAAAGAGTCCACAAGGTAGAGTCACTCAATATGGATGTAAAACAAATATACAAATCAGAAAAAGAGGAAGCTATTTGATCAGTTTACTGCAGGTTTTTAGATGCAGTCCATCCAACCATGGATCTACATGTATTTATTTCGAAAGAAAGTGGCACAGTGGTTAGCTGCTACTTTACTGAGAAGAGCTAGGGTTTGAATCTCAGTTTGGTTACTTTCTATATGGAACTTACACTTTTACTGGATTTTCATTTCCACATCCTAAAGGTGGACAGGTTAGGTTAATTAAAGACTTTGAATTGCCCTGGCTTCAATGATTGTGACTGTGACTTGTGATGGTTCCTGCTTAAAACCTACTAATGTAAAAAGCAATTTCAGAAACTGAGCTAGTGAATGAAAGGATTAGTTTGAACGCATTTATTAAGAAGTTAGAAAATTTAAACATGGCGTAACATTCAGGTACACTCGGCAACTAAGTTAACTGATATTGAAGTTGAAGTATTTCACACAATATCTTTCATACACAGCAGATTCCAATTCAAGTGATGTGAAAATGGTGTTTATTGACAGAACTTGTTAGTGGTGGAGTGCCTGTGACTAACTGTTGTTCAGTTTTCTTAAACATAACAAGTATACCAGAATAGCACTCAATAATTAGCAATTGAAACATATCTGTTAATACAAATTGAACAATGCTAGCATAACCTCACTATCAATATTACCATATGAAAGGAGAAAAGCACCTGAAATAAGTTCCTTGCCTAGCTATGGACATTAGTTCAAACACAGTAATTTGTTATAATTATGGAAACGAGTAAGAACTTGAATCTACACTGTGTGCACAATTATTAGGCAAGTGAGTATTTTGACCATATCATCATTTTTAATGCATATATTCCAACTCCAAGCTGTATTAACTTGAATGCTTATTGGATTTAAGCACGTCAGGTGATGTGTATTTGTGTAATGAGTGAGGGTGTGGCCTAAGGAGATCAACACCCTATATCAAGGTGTGCAGAATTATTAGGCAGCTAGTTTTCCTCAGGCAAAATGGGCCAAAAAAGAGATTTAACTGACTCTGAAAAGTCAAAAATTGTAAAAAGTCTTTCAGAGGGATGCAGCACTTTTGGAATTGCTAAGATATTGGTGTGTGATCACAGAACCATCAAACATTTTGTTGCAAATAGTCAACAGGGTCGCAAGAAACGTGTTGAGAACAAAAGACGCAAATTAGCTGCCAAAGATTTGAGAAGAATCAAACGTGAAGCTACCAGGAACCCATTATCCTCCAGTACTTTCATATTCCAGAGCTGCAACCTACCTGGAGTGCCCAGAAGTACAAGGTGTTCAGTGCTCAAAGACATGGCCAAGGTAAGGAGGGCTGAAACCCAACCACCACTGAACAAGAAACATAAGTTGAAACGTCAAAACTGGGCCAAGAAATATCTGAAGACAGATTTTTTTCAAAGGTTTTATGGACCGATGAGATGAGAGTGACTCTTGATGGACCAGATGGATGGACCTGTGGATCAGTAATGGGCACAGAGCTCCACTCCAACGTGGAGGTGGGGTACTGGTATGAGCTGGTATTTTTAAAGATGAGCTAGTTGGACCTTTTTGCATTGAAGATGAACTCAAAATCAACTCCCAAACCTACTGCCAGTTTTTCGAAGACACTTTCTTCAAACAGTGATACAGGAAAAAGACCATGATTTTTATGCAGGCCAATGCTCCATCACTTGCATCAAAGTTCTCCACTGCGTGGCCAGCCAGTAAAGGCCTTAAAGATGAAGGAATAATGACATGGCCCTTCCTCATCTGACCTAAACCCTATCGAGAACTTGTGGGCACTTCTTAAACGCTAGATTTACGGGGGAGAAAAACAATACACCTCTCTGAAGAGTGTCTGGGAGGCTGTAGTCACTGCTCCACAAAAAGCTGATCGTCAACAGATCAAGAAACTGACAGACTCCATGAATGGAAAGGCTTATGACTGTTATTGGAAAGAAGGGTGGCTATATTGGTCATTGATTGATTGATTTATTTTTTTTGAAATGTCAGAGATGTTTATTTGTAAATTTTGAGGTGTTTGTTTATTATTCTCACTATAACAGATGAAAATAAACAAGTGAGATGGGAAAATTTTCATTTTTCCTTTAGGCCTTGTTCACACGGGCGTTAAAATCGAGCGTTTTTTTTGCGTTCGTAGTGTCCGGTGAGCGCGGATCAAGCGGCGAGTGTTTTCTACACGTAGGAGTCAATGAGAGTGTTCACACGGGCTTTGGTGACGTGCGTTTGTCCGGCTGCGTGTTAATACGGCATCACAAAAACGTTGCATGCAGCTTTTTCTTGGCGTTCAAAACCCAACGAACGCAAGGAAACCGCTTCTAGTTCATTTTCTGCGCGTTTATTTTACGCTTCGGAGTAGCGGGGGGGTGCATTTCAGTGCATAACACCGGTGTAAGCGCACACTCGACTACTGTTTCCTTACCTCAAAGTGGTAAGTAGTGTTTCTTCAGGGCCAACACCAAGTCGCATATTGGTTGATCGGTGTGCAATGTGGCATTGCACCAGCTGCAGCAGACAATCAAAAGTGGAAACCGACATCCGACAGTAATTAAAAAACTTGCGTGGAAATTTTCGCATTTCCTCATAAAGCACAAAAAAACTTCCTTTAACCCGACGTTGTGCAGTCAGAGGATGAACCCAGTAGCGCCGATTTTTTCTCTCCCTACGTCGCCATATTACGAGTATTTTTTAAAACAAGAAGATTAATATCTAACATAGCAAAATGGTCCATATTGAAAGGAGGCACCTCAAATAAAATGACAAGGGCTTTCATATCCAGTTCCCGACACTGCCTCCACAGGTTAACACACAAACTACAATTTGGGCTGCAGGCTGGCGTTAGACAGAGACAAACGAACGCTGGTGTAGAAGTCAATCGATCGCCACCACAAAATGCAACATAAACGTCTAGGACGTTCAGAGGAAGTTCGTTTATCCAAAAACTTAACGCCCGTGTGAACGAGGCCTAAGTTGCATAATAAATCTGCACACTAATAGTTGCCTAATAATTGTGCGCAAATATGTATTCCCCTGATGATGTTCACACTCACATTTCCGTTGTGAAACATTCAGGTTTCAGGTTTATTAACATTTTGGATTGACTGATAGCACTGTGTTTGTTCCATATTAAAATTAATCCTCAAAAATACAACTTGCCTAATAATTCTGCACTCCCTGTATTGTATAATGGGAATGTGAAAGGTGACCATTATGTTAAAGATTTTAATTCCAGTCTAAAGATACATGGAAGGAAAAGTGGCTCTTCGGATACAGGTAATGTGCACTCAGTCTGTTGTAAGGTATACTGCTATGCAGTCAGCATGGCGCAAACTGTAACCCAGCCTTGTTCTTGCTATTAACATCCAGCGTGATCCTTGTTGCATGTCCAGATCGTCTTATTAGAAATCCATGCTGTGTTTATATCAGCATTCCCATGTTATTAATTAGTTCAAACACTGTTTAGCTGCAGATTGATAATGTTGGTTTGTTACAATAATAATCTGCAAATATTATTAGTTCAGTCAATTCAGTCTTATATATGCATAAATAGCTGTTTCCTCCTCCCATTTATTTACAGAGAAATAAAGCAGCAGGAGAAGGGGACTACTTGTTTTCCTCTAGGGGGTGTTAGCTCCCTGGTTGGAATTAGTTCTTTTAGAATTTCAGCGTCTTAAGTAACCCGAAACCATATAGATATAATATTAAAAAGTGATACCCCTCCCTTAGTGATACGGTGGTAAGAAATCACATAAAAGAAAATAACTTAGCTTTCTTTAATGACGATTTACGCGGCATAAAAGACGGGAAGCCATGACAAGACCTTTGTGTAGAGTCTGCCATTTTCGTCACTGCGCTGGAAGGACTTTCAGGATCAGATGACGTAATCTCCCATCCATCCGTCGGCTTCAAAGGTGTGCCGGGCAATGTTCCAAGGCTTTATACTCTTTCTCCATGTGCAGGCCCCCACTTAGGTGAATAATACAATTTCAAACAAGGAAAATAAGATCAAATGTCATGCTGACTCACAGAAATAGTACAATGCCCATTTTTGTAGTTGTCCCTTTCTTGTCTTCTAATGCTTGCCTAGCAGTTCTAAATGATGGGCACCTGTGTGCTAAATCTGGCCTTGCGTTAGCTGTACATGTGAGTGGATTTATAAAATATTTTTTGTACAGAGCACACTGAATATTCAACTTATGTAATTATTACACTACTGAGCTGAGCTGATTGTGCGCACACCGTACTCAGCATCTGACTTGTATTGGGCATATGAGCAGCTGTCAGATGAATAAAATATGAAAATATACAAAATCTACAAGTTCAAGCAACCTCTCTCAAGGTAAAATTGAAACAATAAACTATTTCCTAGTTGAAGTTGCACTGATCATTTTTCTGTTTTATGATAAATGACTTTGCACATTCACTAATGCTTTTCAATGGGAGATTTAGACATTTTAAAACTGTGTACAACACAATCTGTTCGAGATATCTCAATGAAAATTTGAACTGTCTCGACAACTTGCCTTGAAGAATAAGAGTGCCACATTTCAACAAAATTGATACATGGGGAGCCTAAGTTATTTCAGGGATACAAACAGACAGACATGGTTATCACAATAGGTATTTTGTGCATTTTAAGAGAACACACGTAGAAACTTGTGGCTAATGATGGCAAGACTGTTGCCCCACTCCAGTGAGAGCTCAGACGAACAGAAGTGATTTTCTACTCCTTATTGTTAAATGTCCTTTCATGGTAACTGTAGAAGCTTGGCAAGTATAAATGATGTGAAATTGCTTTTGAGGCACCTAATGGCAGTCTTGGTTACAGAATAAGGGATTTGGCTGTAGAAAACCACAGATTCTAAAAATGATGAGTGATAATTAGCTTGACTGAGTTCAGCATTGCATTTCAGAAGCCTTCCACTGGAACCCTGGATATTCATCAGCTAATGGGATGGCACTCAAAGGCCAGTGAATGCACTGGGATATTTATCTACTTTGATACTGTCCTTGTCAAAAGACAAAGGTAAAGATCCATCATAATGCTCTACTATATCACAGCTTTTTTGTGCAACAAATAAGTATGAAATCCAATGAAAAATATAACATATTTGAGTTTTGGGGAAATAGTTTTTTTTAATCAAACATATATTTTTAAATATATTTGTGCTTTAGACAACACCCTTCATATCTTTCTGAGGCTCATATAAACTAGCTTCCTTGGTGATGTATGTTTAAGTTTATGGCCTGACTAATCTCCCAAGCATGTGAGCCAGTAAAAAGAACAATGAGTAGGAAAAAACATAAAGAGCTTGGATACTATGATTTTCTTTGTGCCATTGACTCCACTGCTGCCAGGAACTGCCTCGCCTTAATGTGTTATTCTGCAAGCAAATGTTGCTCTTTGTGAGGTTTGTATGCTCCTTTGGTTTTTAAGTCAGGGCAGGGCAGCAAAGTACATAATTAAAGTAGCTGTTTATAATCCAAGGTCAGCATGTTGTTTTTTCTGTAAAGATCATACAGCATATCTTCAAATGTTTCCTGATCGGTATGACACTGACCTCAGATGACACTATTGATTGTAGTGCACTGAGGTCAATTATTAAAATGTCTTGTCTCTCATAAACTTTTAAAAACATATTTCCCAACCAAAAGTCGACTTTTGTGGTAAGTCAGTCTAAATGGATGACTCATCTAATTAACACCAGTACACCATAGTAGAGATTACTTTAGTTCAAGTGTACTAAGAGGATGGGCCACCACATGAAGCAATTTTCAGTTTAAGATTGTGAAATCTCTTGGATGTAAGCCTAAATATCATATAGCAGGGTGTAACCGCTGGCAAATAAATGACTTACTTTCATAAAGATTTTGATCAAAACCAACATTGAAGATTAAATCTGAAAGTAGAAGTTGTAGGCATCAGAGATAACAAGCAAATTTGTATCTCAGGAGATAAAGAGTACAGCTAAGAGGAGAATGTTCCTTGTCGAGTGAGATCATCAGTGGAGTCCCTCAGGGGTCTGTCCTTGGACTGTTATTTTTTCTGATTTATATTAATGACATGGATTCTGGTAATGTTTGTAAACTCGTGAAATTCACAAGTGATACTAAAATAGATGGTAAGGCAGGAACTAAGGAGGCAGCAAAAAGTCAAAAAGCCTTGGACTAGCTTCAGAACTTGGAAAATGCTGTATATAGAAAAGTACAAGGTGCTACACATCAATTATAAATACAAGATGGGTGACACCATCCTACAAGAAGCCGCCTTTGAAAAGGATTTAGGGGTTTATATTGACACAATGTTTTCATCATCTAAGCAAATTGCAGAATGTGATTAAAAAGTCAAATACAATTTTAGATTATATAGTAAAATCTATTAAACATAAGGGACATTATGTTCAGACTGTATTACATAGTAAGAGCACATCTGGAGTATTATGTGCGGTTCTAGTCACCACCCTACAAAATAGACAGAGCAGCTGTGCAGAGGTGAGCAATGATAAGGATATGTCCTACTCTGACAGACACAGAGAGTTAGATCTTTTTAGTTCCAAGCAGAAGAGACTGCATGGGGTCCTAATCCTGGTAAAGTAGATCCGGCAGAATGTTTTCAGCTGAACAGTGAATCACGTTCTTCAGAAGACCAGTGGAAATTAAGGGGAAGTGCATTTAGGATTGAAGCCAGAGTTGAGGAAATCTGGAACAAACTACCGAGTCATGTAGTTGAAGCAGAAATCTTGAGAAGAAGAAGTATGTGAATGAGATACTGGGACAGCTTAGCTATTAACTAAACAAACAAACTTGATGGACTTAACAGTCACCCCTTTTCTGTCAAACGTCTTATGTTCTCTCATGATATTTTAGGGAGCTTTTCCGATGATACATTCAAATGTGTAGAGAGAAAGTCGGCTTGATATTAGATACAGCGTTATCCCAAAACTCAAATAGAATTCTGACCTTATGCATGAGTATCATCCACATTCCAAAGAAATATACTTTCATCCCATCACTCAGCACAGCACACTTGGACAGGAAAAGGAACACTAGGAGGTGGGGTTTCATTCAAACATCAGTAAGTAATGGTCATCTGCCTGTAGGAATTACAATATGTGCGCATTCAATTGGTCTTTCCATGCAAAGATAACTCCCAGGACCAGTTAGCATTACTACTCAAAGATTTTTGGTATATTCCTTGCATACCATTTTCCCCATATACCACAAACACATTGGAAGCATGGTGAACTATAAAAAAGAAAGCTCAGTGATGTAAATTATTTGGAAAAATTACATGTTTAATTATTATTATTGTACAAAAACATTGTTTTAATTTTGGTATGTAACACTTGAATGAAATATAATGATTTACATCATGAGGTAGAACCACCTAATGAGCAAAAATAGTTGCATCAGATATTTGAAATATTAAAATGTATTATTTAAATTAAATATTTAAAGTCTAAATATTCTTGATTGTAATAGAAATCTGTCATTTTTTACCCTCTGATGGAGGTCTACAGAGGACTAGATCCTTAGTGAAGGTTCAACAGTAGTCTAAAAATGACACTCTACATGCCTATATTACTGATTCTCATTTTTTCAAAGTTTTATGAAAAGGACTAACTTTGACCTCATGTATCCCATTAAGGGGTAATTAAAGTGGTCCAAAAAATTCCTAAAAGGGGTCCAAAAGGGAACAGAACCAAACACCTTGATGTTGTGCGTAACAAAATGAGTTGAATAGTACATGTGGGTTTCTTTTGTAATGGTGAGTCATGAGGTGCTGGACAAAAAATATGTAGTGATTTTGAAGCGTTCGTAAGTAATTCACAAAATGGTGTCAGGAAAAAAAGAATTGACATGACCAGTGTCTGCACCCTAAGCTCAACTTCTCCTTGTCTAATATATTTTCTCCTGCTTCATGTGTTAACAAAATCATTCCTTCGATAGCACACCCTGATAATGGCATGGTCAAGCATTGTGTGTCATTACAAAACACATCAAAAGCTCCCCTTTTCTTTTTTACATTTTCCTGTGCATGTTTTTAAGTCTACCATTGTTAAGTAGTTTTTAATATCATATCATGATTTTTGTGCCTGTTTTCTTCTGCTTTAATATCTGCACGTTTCTTAACTTTTAAAACTGTGGATTTCAGATAAGATACATATTACTTTATGACTTCTTGTCCATGTTTGTAATCTGACTAGCTACCCCTTCAAGAACAACAAAACACTTTGTAGTCTAGCGGCTTGACCCTTCCTACAGGAAAGCCAGAGCTAAGGGGATGCACTTTGCAAACACCTGACACTTGTACAGTGCATTGCTTCTAATTGTCCCTGGCAGGGTTTTTTTTAAATCTTGTAATTTCATTATATATGTTTTAGCTTGATCTGAGTGGATATGTTAATGCAGATTGGAGGCACTATTTGGAACAATGCATATCTTCAACTTCTCAGCCTGGCCACTTTCTAAATGGAATATTCACATGGGTTTTTCAGGTGGTCCTGTTCCCTTCTACCCCAAAAAGATATTTGTGTTAGATTACTTGAGCCATCATTGGTAAACATGTTTGTGAGTTTGTCAGTGTATCTTTTGATGGACCTGATGTTTCTAGGGTAGGCCGTGGCTCCCAGTGACTCTGTGGCCGAGTAAGTGGGTTTGAAAAAAATGTTACAGCAATAACTAGCTTTTTTTTTTTCTTTTTTTAAATTAATTTTATTGATTTTATTGTAATTATTCCATACAAATAGATACATTTTTACAAAAAAATAGGATTGAAAACAAATTGACCCCCACCCCTGAGAAAGAGAGCATAGCCAACAAACTAAACCTTAAAAATAGTAAAAATGATTAAATTGATGAGTTTGTTAGGCGGATACAGATAAATGGAGAAGAAAAAGAAATGGGGAGAGAATCTACTTCCTCAGTGCTTTAAGAGCTTATTCTAAAATATTATTGTTTAGATCCTGCCAGGTTCTGAAAAAGTTCTGCACAGATCCTCTAAGTGAGAATTAGATTTTTTCCAATTTCAAATAATATAGAATATCAGTTACCCACTGACTTAAAAGAGGAAAGTTAGGATTCTTCCAGTTTAGCAAAACAAGTCTGCATGCCAATAGTGTAGTGACACCAATCACAGTTGGTTTGTCCTTCTCCACTTTAAGCCCATCTGGAAGAACACCAAACTAAGCTGTTAATATATTAGGAGGGATTGTGACACCAAGGCTGTCTGAAAGGCACTTAAAAAATTATTGTTCAGAATGGTGCAGGCCCAAAACATGTGACCCTGTGAGGCTGGAGCTTGAGTGCAGCGCTCAAAGGTTGGATCTTGCCCTGGAAACATTTTGGACAATTTCAATCAAGACAGATGTGCTCGATATATAATTTTGAGTTGAATAATTTTATGTTTTGCACATATGGAGCACGAATGAATTCTCTGCATTACTACCTTCCACTCCTTTTCTGATTTGTTGAGTGAGAGACCCTTTTCCCATTGTCCTCTTGGATCTTTAAAAGGGATGGACTGTAAAATATTTTATATATTGCAGAAATGAGTCCTCGAGACTGAGCAATATTTTTTCCAGCATAGATGAAGGTGGGAGATGAGGAAAACTGGGCAGGTTCTGTTTGACCAAGTTTCTGATTTGAAGATAGTGAAAGAAGTGTGTTGCTGGAAATTTTAATTTGGAATGTAATTGTTCATAGGATGCAAAGATGTTGTCCATATAAAGATCTCTAAGCAATTTAGTCCCAAATGTTTTCCAGATATTAAAAACTACATATGTTTGCGAGGGTTGAAAGAGGTGGTTCTCTTGCAGAGGTGCCACAGTTAAAAGATTCTCCATCTTGAAATGCTTTCTACATTGGTTCCATGTTATGAGTGAGTGAAGCACATTTGGGTTATAAGTATATTGGTGATAATTTGCATTTATTGGGGCACAAAGCAGGGAATATAGAAGTACTGCAGGATTTTATTTCTATTGCGGACCAAGCCTGTGTATGTTCATCTATTTATGTCCAGGTTTTTATAACTTGTATGTTTGCTGCCCAGTAATAAAACTGAAAGTTAGGTAGAGCCATGCCACCTTCTGCCTTAGGTCTTTGTAGAGTCATTCTTTGGATGTGTGGATGTTTTAGGTTCCAAATAAATTAGGTTATGGTTGAATCTAATTGCTTAAAGAATGATTTATTGATGTTTATTGGAATGTTTTGAAATAAAAAAAGAAGCTTAGGAAGGATATTCATCTTAACAACGTTAATTCTTCCAATTAGAGTAAGATGGAGGGTTGACGATCTATTCAAGTCTTGCTTAATTTTTTCCATACAGATGGCGAAATTTTGTTGATAAAGAGCTTTATGTTTACTTGTGATATTTATCCCTAGGTATTTAAACTTATCTGCAATAATAAAAGGGAAGGTGTCCAATCTAATATTGTATGCTTGAGAATTCACTGGAAAGAGCACATTTTTCAAATTAATTCTGAGACCAGAGATCTTTTGAAATTCTGTAAGTGCTGTTAAGACTGCAGGCACAGTATTTTCTGGGTCTGATATATACAAAAACCAAATCATCTGCATATAGAGAAATTTTCTGTTCCAGTCCTTCTCTGATAATCCCCTTTATTTGATAAGCATTACAACAGTAAACTGCCAGTGGTTCAATGGCGATTGCAAATAGCAGTGGTGACAAGGGGCATCCTTGTCTAGTACCACGTTCTAGTTTAAAGTACTGTAGTCTGAGCAAATGTTGTTAATAAAAACTGAAGCTTCTGGATTGGTATACAGTAGTTTGATCCATACACAAATATTCGGGCCAAACCCAACTTTCTCTAATGTAGTGAAAAGGTGGTTCCATTCAATCTTATCAAATGCTTTTTCTGCATCCAACAATAATGTAATGTATCCAGAAATGCATTAGCTTGTGTTTTGTCTTCTTTGAACTCATTAGAATATAAGGACTTATAGTAGTCTCTAAATGTGTGCATTATATTTTTATTGTCAATGATTTTATCTCCGTTCGTGTTGGTGATTGCTGGGATTGTATTGCAAACCTCTTGCTTGTGGATTTGTTGAGCTAAGAGCTTATTAGCTTTTTTTCCGTGTTCATAGTAATGATGTCTTGATTTAAAAATGAGTTGTTCAGTTTCTTTAGTTGTTAAGAGGTTGATCTCTTAATACAGAGCCTGTCTTTTCCTATGAAGAGCTTTACTTGGACACCTGGCATGTTCTTGATCTATTCTAGTAATTTCGCTGGTTAGCTCTGATACCTTCTTGGTTTCTAATTTATTTCTGTGGGAAAGATATGAAATAATCTGTCCCCTTAAGAAGGCCTTTAGAGTTTCCCAGAGTATTCCTGCAGAGACCTCTGAGGATGTATTTGTCTCTAGGAAGAAACTAATTTGTTTTGATATAAATTCTGTACAGTTCTCATCTGCTAATAGAAGTGGGTTAAGACGCCATCTGTGAGATGAGTATGTAGGGCATAATGCATCATACTTGCAAGATTTAATCGCAGGCAATAAATTATTATTTATAAAGAAATAATCAATTCTTGAGTAGCAATGATGCACTGGTGAGTAGAAGGAATATGTTCTTGAGTTTGGGTTTAGAAACCTCCAGGGGTCTGATAAGTTGTAGTTAAAAACTGTGCAATTGTCTTTGCAGTGTTAGATGTCATCCCCTCTGTGACAGGATACCTATCTAAGAGTGGATTTAAAATACAATTAAAGTCCTCAGCCATTATAATTTTATGAGTGTTCACATTGGGAATAGATGCAAATACATTTTGCATGAATCCCCTATCATCGACATTGGGTGCATAAACATTTATCAAAATCATTTTACAGTTAAATAAGTTGCCCATGACAATCACATATCTCCCTTCAGGATCATATACTACATCTGATGCCACAAATGAGACCCCCCATTTTGCCTCCCCACGTGAGGCTAGACCCCACTTCACAAAGTGCCAGTCCTCTGACATACCTAGAAACAGAACACGTCCAAAACAAAACAAGCCCCCCAGCAGCGGCATTTGAGGATTAAAAAGTAGAGATATCTATTGCCAATAAAGTCTAAATACTATAAGCATAAAATATAATCAACAGTCTTGAAATATTAAGACAGTAAACCCTGGGAATGGTGTTAAAAAGTGGCCCTGAATAAGCATAGTAAACCCTAATGCAATAATAACAATAACAATAAACCAAGGGTATGATCTTAAACAGTCTCCTTTAGAATAGTTAAAAACCAAGATAAATAAAAATAAAAAAAAGAAAGAACTACTTTAATTTCTTCCATACACACGCGTGTAATTGTAATTAAAACATAAACAAAAAGTGACAGAGAAGAAAAAGGATGTATAATTATGGTACCCGTATCATTGCAAGCAGATCAGACAGCAGGTAATATCTTCTTGCCATACCGTGACAGGATGCGACTCACTATCATATTTCAAAAAAGTGTCGGGATCAGCTTTCTTAACTCCTTTTCTGCTTCCTCCTTGCAGGAAAAGATTTGATATTTGTCTTGGGTATCCACTTTCAGTTTAGCAGGATACAAGAGGCTGTATCTGATATCGGCTTTCTGTAACCGCTGTTTAATGTTGTAAAAAGCTGCACGTTTAGCAGCTGTTGAGGGTGAGAAATCACGGAAAATACGAATGTGGTTCTTTTCAAATATAATCTCTTGTTTGTGTCTGAAAAGTGCCATTACGTTAAGCTTAAATTGTAATCTCTCGAAGCAGACAATTAAAGTCATAGGTTTAGAGGTATTTGATCCACGTATGCGATAAGCTGCTGATATCTCAGTATCTGATTTAAAATCCTCTCCAATTATTTTTGAGAATAGTTTAGTTACGAATGTCACTGGGTTTGGACTTTCACAGTCCTCAGGTAGACCTTCAATTCTAATATTATTTCTTCTGCATCCATCTTCCAAAACCACAAGTCTGTCTCCGAGTTTTTTGCATTCGGAATTTGCAGCTGTAGCTTTTCCATCGGCGTTAGATGCCAATTGTTCCGCTGTTTCAATTCAAGCTGTAAATGTCTGCTTAATGTCTTCCAGCTGATTGGCAACTTCTGTCATTTTAGACGCATTTTCCTGAATGTGTTCCTCAATTTTTATCAACATATCTTTATTTTCTCAACATATCTTTAAAGACTGCATCAAAACGATTATATATACGTTTTTCCAAGTCTTTATATTCCTGCCGCATCTCTTGCAGCTCCAGCCACAGTTTCTCATTTGTCTTCTCGATTGTCTTGAGCAAGCTATTTATTTATTTCTTCATTTTTTTCTGAATGTCTTTCTTGAGATCATTTATGACTGTGGCCAATTTTGCGATCATTTCCTTCGGTTCAGAGAAATCGTTTCGGCTTTCGTGCTCAATGGGTGAAGTGGAAGTCTCCGTTACAGCCAATGCTTCCAGCTCGCGAGGAGTAGATGAATACGTGGACTGCAAGGCCATCTCTAGTTTCAAGTGATCTTCTGGAATTGGTGAGCTATCGTGACCTGCATCACTTGCACCTTCGCTCCCATTTTCGCTCTCGACTAGAGATGATGCAGTGGAACGGGGTTCTGGGAAGTATGTGCTTTCGCCTGCCTGTTCCAGGTCAGCCTCTAAAAGGCTGTACCTTGCACTTGTACTTGGACCTGATGCCTGTCTAGACTTGGGTGTAGTTTTAGGTTTCTTTTCCGTTTCCTTCTGACCCCCTTTCTTGTTACTCATGTTTTTTATACTGTAGTAGAAACTCCCTAGGTTAGGTAAGTACAGGACACCTCGGGATAATAAGAAATAAGAGAAGAAATAAAGCCACTGCAGCTATATATATAATAGGGGGTTCGCCACCTGCTCTCTTCGCTTGCCAACCCCCCTGGCCTGTGCTACACGTCAGCCACTTCGCGTCTCTGCCTCTCACGTTGTGAAAAGGGCAGCTGAACGCACCCCAAGGAGATGTGGTCACTCCTCTGAAACCCCCTCTTAAACGTTGATTCACCGAGAAACAGACTTTTTTTTTACCTCCACTTTGCTTGATCAGCTGCTGGCTTGCTACTGTGCCATGCCATGTGATCTGCATCTCGTGCGGCGCTTCAAACATTTAAAAGCCTGTACAGCAGCTCTCCTACTCTTTGTCTTTTGATTCCGGCCCCGGGCTTGGTTAAATCTCTTGGCACATAGTCTCGTCTCGCGGGACGTGAGTTCTTGATATTTTTTAGTTTATAATTTTAAAACGGAATAAGAATCTGAAAATCTAACAACATCACATTAAAGTTCGATACATTCTGAAAAGAATGATACCAAACATATATACAGTATATAGGTTTTAAAATAAGCCCGATTTAAATCGTGACAAGAAATGTGACATTAAAACATCACATAAAATCGTTGCACAAAATTGTTGCACTTTTAGACTTAGGCTTATATATATATATATATACAGTGGTGTGAAAAACCATTTTCCCCCTTCCTGATTTCTTATTCTTTTGCATGTTTGTCACACAAAATGTTTCTGATCATCAAACACATTTAACCATTAGTCAAATATAACACAAGTAAACACAAAATGCAGTTTTTAAATGATGGTTTTTATTATTTAGGGAGAAAAAAAAATCCAAACCTACATGGCCCTGTGTGAAAAAGTATTTGCCCCTTGTTAAAAAATAACCTAACTGTGGTGTATCACACCTGAGTTCAATTTCCGTAGCCACCCCCAGGCCTGATTACTGCCACACCTGTTTCAATTAAGAAATCACTTAAATAGGAGCTGCCTGACACAGAGAAGTAGACCAAAAGCACCTCAAAAGCTAGACATCATGCCAAGATCCAAAGAAATTCAGGAACAAATGAGAACAGAAGTAATTGAGATCTATCAGTCTGGTAAAGGTTATAAAGCCATTTCTAAAACTTTGGGACTCCAGTGAACCACAGTGAGAGCCATTATCCACAAATGGCAAAAACATGGAACAGTGGTGAACCTTCCCAGGAGTGGCCGGCCGACCAAAATTACCCCAAGAGCGCAGAGACGACTCATCCGAGAGGTCACAAAAGACCCCAGGACAATGTCTAAAGAACTGCAGGCCTCACTTGCCTCAATTAAGGTCAGTGTTCACGACTCCACCATAAGAAAGAGACTGGGCAAAAACGGCCTGCATGGCAGATTTCCAAGACGCAAACCACTGTTAAGCAAAAGAACATTAGGGCTCATCTCAATTTTGCTAAGAAACATCTCAATGATTGCCAAGACTTTTGGGAAAATACCTTGTGGACTGATGAGACAAAAGTTGAACTTTTGGAAGGCAAATGTCCGTTACATCTGGCGTAAAAGGAACACAGCATTTCAGAAAAAGAACATCATACCAACAGTAAAATATGGTGGTGGTAGTGTGATGGTCTGGGGTTGTTTTGCTGCTTCAGGACCTGGAAGGCTTGCTGTGATAGATGGAACCATGAATTCTACTGTCTACCAAAAAATCCTGAAGGAGAATGTCCGGCCATCTGTTCGTCAACTCAAGCTGAAGCGATCTTGGGTGCTGCAACAGGACAATGACCCAAAACACACCAGCAAATCCACCTCTGAATGGCTGAAGAAAAACAAAATGAAGACTTTGGAGTGGCCTAGTCAAAGTCCTGACCTGAATCCAATTGAGATGCTATGGCATGACCTTAAAAAGGCGGTTCATGCTAGAAAACCCTCAAATAAAGCTGAATTACAACAGTTCTGCAAAGATGAGTGGGCCAAAATTCCTCCAGAGTGCTGTAAAAGTCTCATTGCAAGTTATCGCAAACGCTTCATTGCAGTTATTGCTACTAAGGGTGGCCCAACCAGTTATTAGGTTCAGGGGGCAATTACTTTTTTCACACAGGGCCATGTAGGTTTGGATTTTTTTTTCTCCCTAAATAATAAAAACCATCATTTAAAAACTGCATTTTGTGTTTACTTGTGTTATATTTGACTAATGGTTAAATGTGTTTGATGATCAGAAACATTTTGTGTGACAAACATGCAAAAGAATAAGAAATCAGGAAGGGGGCAAATAGTTTTTCACACCACTGTATATATATATATATTCAATTTGATTATTTAATGAATTTGCTTTGCAATCTTAGATTTTAGCTCCAAAACCTTTTCACCAATTAATATGTGCATTTCATCAATAGATCAGTGCTGTACTAAGTGTCAGATTTAGATATCTAAATGCTACACAATCTTGTGTCATAATAAATGTTTTGAAATCCTAGCTGAAAGTCTTTTACCAAAGTTCCAAAACAACAGAAAAAGAATACATCAAACTCAAATTCTGAAATGAATGCCTAGATTAAAATTAAACTGTTAATCTTTTACATCTACTCTTACAGTATATCTTTGTTGCAAATACACAGAGTTTTGCTTTCCTTGAGCAATGACAATGTTTAGTCATTTAAGAAATTTTGTAACATTGTGTTCTTCTTCAGTGGCATCACACAGCCCCAGAAATGGCATCAGCTAATTACAGCTATCTTTATTGCACCATATCTAAAGATTGAAACTGTAAATTACCTACCAGTTTTCAAAATAATAAATGATCACACAGATATTATTAATATCATGAATTGAAGGTCAATATCACATCTTGACAGCGCTGATCTCCTAAATCATGGTTTCTGGACAATTCCATCAGGGCTGCATTGATTGTCAAATCAGCAAAAGAGATCACATATCTGCCACTAGTGCAAATAATATGCTGTTTTAGTTTGTTATTTTGCCTTTATTTCAGTGAGATCATTTAGTTACCATATTTTAAAAATACTATTTTATGGATTCTTCAATTTTATGTATTTGCTTGCAAGGGCACCTCCATTTTGTGGGTATAGTTGCTATGATGTTACATTGTTTCTAGGCATAAGTTACACATGCCATATGATCCTTGACATCATGACATTACGTTAAAAAGTTGGCCATATCTATATATATAATTCACAAAGGCAAGACAACCATGGAAAGCACGTCGGAAGAGGCGTGGATTCACTGAGCCGCCAACAAGTAAGACACCGATGGCGCATGCAGGAAGGAGCCACGCCCACCAACTCCAAGACCATTGGATACGACGAAAACTCACAGAGCAACGCCCACCAACTCGGACGCGATGACACAGAAGAAACCGTCATTTATATTCGTCTGTCGTAGAGGCCACATGCACCTGCATGTTGACTGTTCATAGAGGCATGTTTCTCGCAGAGGTAAATCACCATATGCAGCGTGTAAAACAGTTTGCGAGGGGTATCCCATGTGATCTTTAAAATAATCCTTTACAACTGAGGTTAAAATACAATGAAGTAAGCAGTCTTTAAAAACCGAGTTTTCGGTTACGACGCACGACCGCGTGCACCATAGCAAACTGTTTTACACACTACATACAGCAATTCGCATCCGCGACAAACATGCGTCTTCTTTGATGCTGCTGCAGAAATACGGAAGATGTTTCCCTGCCCACTAACACTCCTTTTTCACCGGCCCACTTCTACCCTTGCTCTCTAGGCATTCACACTGCCTGCCCATGTGCCCGGACGCAAAAACTCACCGACCTCCCAGTTAGCCCCTTTCGTCTTTGCTAGGAGTCCACATGCACGTCTAAGCCACGTTGACTTTTCATTATTCTTTTCGGTTTCAACACCCGACCGCGTCCACCATGAAAAACCATGCGAAAGGAACTACGAAGCCCTGCCCAGAAACTCTACCCCTCAAGCCACGTGCTCAGGAACGCACCTCAGACCACTGCCCACCAAATCAAACAGCTCATCAAACACATACGCACTCACTTTGGTTTGTGCTGCGGTCCAAACCCAGCTGTGAGCCACGTTGACTATTCTTTTGCCCTCCATGGTTACCGCTTCAAATATATTTCATGGAAACAACACTTCTTTCAATGTTATAGAAATTCCTGCTTCAGGTAACTGTTTGTTTCTGTCAATCGGGTTTTTTTGGAGAAATGTCATTGACGAAACTGTTGCTCTCAAACTTCGTAACATGGCTGTTAGCTTTGTTTGCCAACATTGGGATAACTTCGGTGACGTGGTGTCCGTTGTTCTTAGCCACAGAGGCATTGTTATACAGTCTGCTCAACAATACTCTGATTACATGAATACGTCCGGAGTCTATGGTGGCGAGGCAGAAATTGTGGCAATGTCCCAAATCCTTCCAGCTACTATCAGCATTTACTTCCAAAAACGTGCTCATGCCTCTCCTCAAGTTTATAATCCGGCCCAGCGTCTCTTCATATCCCTGCTCTTTAGCAGTCCTTTGGATCATGGGCATTACGAGGTTCTCATGCCTCTCAAATACCCACGTGATAACCTTCTGGTGACATGTTTTGACTCTGTTGGTATGTGCACACAGGGTGCACACCCACTTGCTCGCCACACTAATGTGACATCACCTGCCCACTCTCCTCTTCCTGAAAAACATTTAAAGACACCCTCCCCTGAACACACGCATTCCACACAGGACTTTCATTGCACCTTTTGTTCCAAAAGCTTCAGAGTGCACAGATATCTGAACGCACATTTGAAAAAACACAACACTAACCGAATAATGCAATGTGAACATTGCCAACAGTTCTTCGAGACAACTCGCGCTGTCAAAAAACACTTATGAACTCATTCCACTCTCACCTTCATTTGCACATTTTGTAATGAGGACTTCACAGGTGAGATGGATCTCCACAACCATATGCAGATCCATTCAACGCATAGATTTGTATGCAAAATTTGCGACAAGTACTTTCACGCACGCAGATACCTTACTAACCATCTCGAAACACATTCCCTGATGAATTCTTTTCAGTGTCAACACTGCTCCAAAACCTTCACACGCCAGAAATATCTCAAAGCACATTTAAACACCCACTCCACTGAACAAACACATTCCAAAAAGATCTTTTTTTCTCAACATGCATTTAAAAACACACTCCACTGAACGAATTATGCAATGTGAACATTGCCAGCAATGCTTCGACACAACTCATTCCAATCCCCTTCAGTGTCAACACAGCACTAAATCGTTCATGCACAAACAACGCATTCACTTTTTTTGCAGCTTTTCAAGAAGATCACGCCATTCACGTCCAAAAACATAACATTGGCCTACCTACCTACCGCACTATGTGCTTCTTGCAATGCTGTTCATTGGCCAGCAGAGGTCAACAAATCCGGACATTACACTAAGTGTTGTCATGCCGGCAGGGTGTCTTTGCCACCGCTGTCCAAACCCCCTCTTTTATTAGAAGACCTATTGACTGGCAAGAACCCGCTATCCCAAAATTACTGTGATCATATCAGGGAATACAACTCTGCTTTAGCTTTCGCGTCAATGGGCGCACATATCGCTCAACCTTCTGGACAAGGACCGTATGCTTTTAGAATCCACGATCAAATTTATCACCAGGTCTCTCCTTTATATAACAATCCTGACACGTCACCACAATACGATCAACTATATATCTTCGATTCTGCTGAGGCTACTAGTCAACGTTTGCAAAAGGAATGTAATAGCGCTTGCAGTGACATTTTGTTGCTTCAACTAGACAACATGATATGCCAGGTTAATCCCTTCGCAAAGTCTTACATGCAAATGCATGACATTATCACTCACGGTTACTCTGTTACTGCTGTACGAATGGTGTTCATGGAAAATCCAGGTCTGGATATGAGAAGGTGTAACGCCCCGTCCTGTCAAACTGATGTTGCTGCTTTGTAGGTGAAGACGGGGAACCTCCTGCACAACGTGATATTTGCATATATCCAAGGGGAGATGCTTGCAAGCGTATCTCTGTTCTCAATATGAACTGTGACCCTATGGTTTATCCACTGCTATTCCCTTACGGAGATCCAGGCTGGCACATACAATTAACCCATGTTGAGTAAAAGCGAAACGCGAAAAGAACGCGAGTCACACAGCTCCAATTTTATGCTTTCAGGCTTGCCATGAGATCTTCATTTAGTGTCTTGCATTCCAGTGGCAAACTCTTCCAGCAATACATCGTCGACGCATCTGTCAGAACAGAAGGCGCGCGTCTACATTACCTTCGCTCCCATCAACAAGATTGGTCCGCCAGTTTTCAGTCACGGACGATTGTGTGTTGGTTCATTCCGTGCATTGTTATAATATTGCATTTCTTGCTGATTTATTACATTACCGATTTTTCAAATGTTAATTTTCTCCCTGAGCTTAAAAATCATTAAAAAACCAGCCTGATTATGCGACATATGGTACGCCGCGGGTTGGCTAGTACAGTATATTAAACAACCTATGAAATATGTAGAAATATGAAAAACCTTGCTTTAGATTCAAAATTACAAGATCCTGGGCCTCATATATAACACCGCACGTAGAATTCATACTAAAACATGGAATACGGACAAAAACAGAAATGTACTTAAGCACAAAACAATTCAGATGCATTAAAACTGTGCGTTAGCCAAGTTCTATGCACTATGCCTTTATAAATCCCAATCAATGTGAATTTAAATGCACATGCATACGCCTACAGCCCCACCCCGACTCCTGCAGAATTTTGCATATTTGAATATACAAATCAATAGAAATAGCCCCTGTCATTCAGTGTTTTGTTAAAAGACAATGGTAAAAGCATGTATGAAAAAGAAGAACTTCAAAAAAGAAGTTGTCAGATGTCAAAATCAATGTGAAAAGGCGAGTGTCCGAGTGTCATACAGAAGTATGTTAGGCCCACAGAGAAGAAAAAAAAGGTGACACAGTAAAGGAAAAAAGGTCTATGTCAAAATTAAAGTTGAAATGTCAACTTTAATCTTGTAATTTATTTTGTCATTAAAATAGAATGTTGTAAATTTCTTCTTAAAATCAATGTCTCTTGTACTAGAGTTTCTCAAATCCCATTGTAACTAAAGTAGCATGTTAAATGCTTTGCATTATATGTGTTCCCCAACCCAGTTGTTAATCGCTACATGCTTCTTAAATGGGCTCTCTTACGCTGACAGGAGTGTGCAGGCAGTGATCACCATTAATACATTACATTCATGATACTACAGCTCTCTGAACATTTTAGAATACTAAATGTACACTTAATATCATTTTCCTACACCATCAAAAGGAGCTTGGAAACTGCAGGAAACTTTGACAGGAACAGGTCTGGTAGACCTAAAGCTTCAAGAGAATCAGAACACAAATTTCTGTGTGTCAACAGCTTGTGTAAAAGGCATCTCTCAGTACAACTTCAAGCACAGCTTAACGACTGTGCAGTATCCATATCTCCAATTGTTTATTTGTCCTGTGCTTTAATTTCAGAGGACATTGTGACTGGTGCTAATTCAAGGCCAAAGCAGGCCTCTTTTTCTAATTTTTGTAATTTCAGAAAAGGATTTCTTCTCAGTTGAAAATGACACTTGCTTACTAACAACCATTATCCTGTGATGCACCTTATCTGTTGACCCTCAGAAACTTGTCTTCTGATTCTGTTTTGGCTTTAGAACTGCCAAAACATTCTGGAAATGAATCCATATTGCTTACATATAAGCAAATCTTTCCAAAGTCAAGGAATTAAGTGTTGATTTTTGACATTCAGACTTATTTTTTGAAACTGTTAAAAATTAATTGCTTTATCTTGTGACAGCAATTTTTTTTATTAATTGGCACTACAATTTTCAGGTCCCCTTGCCATGACACAACGACTTTGTCATAGAGCATGTCAAGGAAGTTCAAATCAAGTAGATTTTATTTTCCTTTCAACCAATATAGTCAGTACAGTACATAGTGAAACAAAACAACATTTCTCCAGGACCATGGTGCTACATAGAACACAGAACTTTAGAAAAAGCTAACATTACAATGTGAAGTGCATGTATGCAAATATGTGCAGACATTGCAGGACAGTGCAAAGATAGAGAATGGTACAAATGAGGATAGCGCAGCATCGCCCGGTACACATTTGTGATGTCTATTGTGACAAACAAAAAGTATCAGGTTGTACCAAAATGTGACAGTGTCTTAATAGAAGGAACAGATGCAAACATAACACTGAAAGTAGGAAAAAGGTAACAGTATAATAACAGATACAATAATAAATATAAAGACATAATCTAGTGGAGTGGGAAGGAGTGTATATGTTTTCGGTCTAATCCCTGATTGTTTAGGAGTCTTATGGCTTGAGGGAAGAAATTATTACACATTCTGGTGGTGAAGGCCCGAATACTTTGACACTTTCTTTCAGACTTCAAGGAGGATGAATAGTTCAAATGAGGGGTGCTTTGGCTCTTCCACGATGCTGGTGGCTTTTCAGATTCAGCGTGTGGTGTACATGTCTGTGAAGGAGGGAAGAGAGATTCCAGTGATCTTCTCAGCTGTCCTCACTATCCTCTGCAGGGACTTGCAATCCATGACAATGCATTTCACAAACTAGACAGTGATACAGCCGCTCAGGATGGAAGATGTTTGGCTTTTAAAACAGGTTGTCGGAAGTGACATCATCTGGAGCCAGAACCGGGTGATGTTCTTGGACCCGGGACCGGAAGTGACGTCATCGGAATCAGGCAGAATTTCCTGTGTGTGGTCTGCAGAGATATGAGAGAAAGCTTATTGCATCCCCCTCCCCCCACCCCCTGGCCTGGCATTACCTTCTTTTGGTTCTTCTAGCCTCCTCCCATGCACACGTGTGTGACAAATTAAAGATGATGCTGGGCTTTCTTGGCTTTGTAGATGGTGTAGAGGGACCAGGTGAGATTCTCTGCCAGGTAAACGCCAAGGAATCTGATGCTCTTGACAATCTCCACAATTGAGCTGTCGATAAGGAGAGTGGTCACTTCTAATTCTCCTGAAGTCAACAACCATCTCCTTTGTTTTGTCTACATTCAGAGACAGCTTGTTGGCTTTGTCTACCACAGATGTGTTGTCATCTTGTCACTTGATGATGTTGTTCGAGCTGTGCATTGCTGCACAGTTGTGAGTCAGTAAAGTGAACAACAGCAGACTAAGCACACAGCCCTGTGGAGCAGCAGTGCTCAAAGTGGTGGTGCTGGAGATGCTGTTTTCAATTCAGACTCTCTGAGGTCTCTCAGTCAAGAAGTCTAGGATCCAGTTGCAGAATAAGGTGTTTGGGCCCCATAGCCTTAGCTTTCCAATCAGGTGCTGAGAAATGATTATGTTGAATGCTGTCTGTTTTCCAGCCGACAGTGCAGATAGCTTCACCTGCCAAAAATGTTTAGTTAATTTAGAGTTGGTCGGGAAAATACGCGAATTGGAGGACCGCGTTAGGAATCTGATAGCGATTAGGCAAACCGAAAATTGGATCGACTCGGTTTGTTTAGACAATTGGCTACATCTGATTCGGCTTCAGTCTCTCCAGGTCCCACTGTAGTCAGTGCGAGGCCGAAATCAGCAGCACCAATTCAGCCACAGGGCGAGTGGATAACAGTAAGACGGGGGTCTAAGAATCCAAAATTTAGTCCCCCAGCACCCAGGTCACCAATTCGGACCCAGAACAGGTTCTCAGCTCTCCGCAGCGCGCCTTTGGAAACTGAGAATAATAAAGTGCTCATAATTGGCGATTCCATAGTGCGGAATGTTAGAATTCCAAACTATGTTAAACCAGCAGTTAATGTTAAGTGCCTTGCAGGGGCCAAGATTTCTGACATAAAGGCCGCATTGGACCATGTTGCCGACGATGAAGTATCTACCTTATTGCTGCATGTCGGCACTAATGATATTTATTTACAGCAATCTGAGGTATTAAAGCGGAACTTCATCTCTCTATGCACCAAAGCTAAAACAAAATGGCAGAATTTAATTGTATCTGGTCCCTTACTAAGATTATATAGAGGGGATGTGATTTATAGTAGATTGCATTCCTTTCACTGCTGGCTAGAAACCTGGTGTGCAAATAAAAGCATAGCATTTGTGAACAATTGGGATGATTTTTGGGAAAGGCCTGGATTTTTCAGAAGAGATGGTCTTCATCCTAACTGGAGGGGATCTTATGTATTATCCCAAAATATGGCAGCAAAACTGCCTGGTTGACTGATTAGAGCACCATCCAGGCCGCAGTCATGTGATCTTAAATCACAGGCTGTTCTTTATCCCACCTGTTATTTTCCTGAAGCTGTTACCCATAATCCCTGTTGTGGGGCATCCAGTAAATTTAGTCTTGATACAAACCATAAATTAATTGATAACCTAAAAATAAGGTGTATAATTAGACCAAGGGATAAAACCAGACACTCCACCAGGGGCATCTGTAATAGAAATTTAATTCAAATTAAAACAAAAATATATCAGCAGTTCAGAAAGAACCATGCAGTTTTAAATGCTGTTTATTGAACATTCGCTCTCTTGGCACTAAAGCTGTTTTGGTAAATGATATCATATTAAGTACAAAATCTGATCTGTGTCTTCTTACTGAAACCTGGCTTAGTAAATATGACACTGTTCCCCTAGCTGAGGCGTCACCAGATGGATACTCGTTCCTTCATAAGTCTAGAGATTCTGGTCGAGGAGGAGGCCTTGGAATAATTCATTGTAACAAATTGCAAATCACAATTTAGGCAACTTTACATCCTTTGAGGCATTCATTTTAAATATTAATAACAAAAGTGATCAAAGCACATAGAAACTCTCCCTGGTTTAATGAAAATACTCGAGCTCTTAAATTAGAGTGTCGAAAACTGGAGCGCAGATGGAGAACAACAAAGCTACATGTCTTTCAAATTGCATGGACAGAGAGTGTAAATAAATATAAAAAAGCCCTCTTTAAAGCTCGCTCAGAATACTATTCTACATTAATAGATAGCAATAATAAAAATCCTAGGGTACTTTTTAGAGCAGTGGCTAAATTAACAAATGGCAATTCGGATCAACAGTGCAAAATACCATCAGATATTAGCAGTACAGACTTTATGAACTTCTTCAATGAGAAAATTAAAAATATAAGATCCCAGATCTCAGCATCACAGTACAAACCAAATACTAGCTTAGCAGACCCTGTCGCACATTGCATTCAGCACTTTAGTAATTTTAATCCTGTAACTCACCAGGAAGTCTTAACTTTAATTACTAAAATGAAGCCCACTACTTGTTCCCTAGATCCAGTGCCAACAAAACTAGTGAAAAAGTGCAATGGATGTTCTTGCAGCCTATTCTAACCGTTATCAATAGTTCATTACTGCATGGCACCATACCTGATGCACTAAAAGTGTCAGTCATTAAACCTTTACTTAAAAAGTCAGACCTAGACCCACACATACTAAATAACTATAGGCCTATTTCAAATTTACCATTTCTCTCTAAAATACTAGAGAAAGTAGTCGCCAGTCAGCTTCAGTCACACCTTATGCATTACAATTTATTTGAGAAATTCCAGTCTGGCTTTCGCACTGGTCATAGTACAGAAACGCACTAACACGGGTTGTAAATGACATTCTGATATCCTCTGATGAAGGAAATTCCACTGTAATTATGTTGTTGGACTTAAGTGCAGCATTTGACACCATTGACCATTCTATTTTACTGCACAGGCTAGAAAACGATGTTGGGCTTACAGGCCCCGTGCTCGCTTGGTTCAGTTCTTATTTATCAAATCGATTCCAGTATGTACAGAAATGTGCAGACAGTACTCCATCATTATACACAGAAGTTCAATATGGTGTCCGCAGGGCTCAGTACTGGGACCTTTACTGTTTTCACTTTACATGCTTCCACTGGGATCTCTCATTAGGAAACATAATGTTAATTTTCACTGTATGCAGATGACACCCAGTTATACCTTTCATTTAAATCAAATGAAGTTTCTCCGATGTTGTCTTTAATTAGTTGTGTTAGTGAATTAAAGGAATGGATGAATGAGAACTACTTGTCTTTAAATACAGATAAAACAGAGATGTTAATTGTTGAGGGAATGACGCTGATCACAGCAATATTTTGTCGTCATTTAACTCAGTTGGAATCCCAATTAATTTTACTGAATCAGCCCGCAATCTAGGAGTTATCTTTGACTCTAGCATGTCATTTAAAGCATATTACAAAGTCGTCCAAAACATGTTTTTCCATCTTAAAAATGTTAGGAAATTAAGGCGCTTTCTAAATAAACAGGATTGTGAGAAATTAATTCATGCATTTATCTCTAGTAGGATTGACTACTGCAATGCGGTGTTCACTGGCTGTTCAAACTGTTCTCTATACAGCCTCCAGTTAATCCAAAATGCGCTGCAAGAATTATTACAAGAACAAGAAAATATGAACACATAACCCCAGTTCTTAAATCTTTACACTGGCTCCCAGTTAAGTTTAGGGCAGATTTCAAAATCCTCCTTTTAACATATAAAGCATTAAATGGCCAAGGTCCGCTTACTTGTCTGAACTTATCATGACTTACAAACCTGAGCGCACATTAAGATCTCAAGATGCCGGTCTGCTTAGGATTCCAAGGATTAATAAAATAACAGTGGGAGGTCGAGCTTTTAGTTACAGGGCCCCTAAACTGTGGAATGGTCTTCCTGCTTCCATAAGAGATGCCCCTTCAGTCTCAGCCTTTAAATCCCGGCTGAAGACTCACTACTTCAGTTTAGCATATCCTGACTAGAGCTGCTGATTAACTGTACATACTGCATCTCTGTTGTTAGTCATTAGCACTATAACATAAGTAACATGATAATTATATTTGAATACTAACCCTCACCTATTCTGTTTCTTTTCTCGGTACCCAAATGTGGCAATTGGTGCCACGGCCCACCTGCCAAGTTGTTTGCCTGCCTATGGTAAAGTCATCCCTGGTGGAGGATCACAGGAATCATGGGAAAGAGGGTCCTTTCATCGGAGCAACGTTTCAGCCGTGGCATGGCCAAATGGGGAGGCAGCTAGATGGATGAGGTCTCCAGGACTCTAAAAATATCCAAACCTAATTATGTCATATCATCTACTGTTAAACCGTACTTCTAAAATTTTTATTATTATGCTGTCTTAAGGAATTGTTCTGTTCTGTATATTGTATTGTATTGACCCCCTACTTTTGACACCCACTGCACGCCCAACCTACCTGGAAAGGGGTCTCTCTTTGAACTGCCTTTCCCGAGGTTTCTTCCATTTTCCCTACAAGGTTTTTATTGGGGGTTTTTCCTTGTCTTCTCAGAGAGTCAAGGCTGGGGGGCTGTCAAAAGGCAGGGCCTGTTAAAGCCCATTGCGGCACTTCCTGTGTGATTTTGGGCTATACAAAAATAAACTGTATTGTATTGTATTGTATTGCTGTACTAAAGTCTGTGAAAAGTATTTGCACATATATGTCCTTCTTGTCCAGGTGAGAGAGGGCCAGATGGAGGGTGTGGTGCCTATGACATCATTCGTTGAATGGTTTCAGCGGTATGCAAACTACTGGGGGGTCCAGTGAAGGTGGCAGCAGGGTCTTCATATGTCTCATGACAAGCCTCTTGAAACACTTCATGATGATGGGTGTGAGTGCAACGGAACTATAATCGTTGAGGAAGGACACTGAGGACCTATTTGGCACAGGAATGATAATGATAGTCTTGAAGCACATTGGAGCAATGGCATTTCTCAGAGACGTGTCAAAGATGTATGTGAGAACAACCGCCAACTGATTTGCATATTCTCTGAAAATCCTAGCAGGGATTTGGTCTGGTCCATCAGCCTTCAGTGGGTTGTCTCTGCATAGAGTTTTCCTCACATCTGCAGTGGTGAGACACAGTACTTGGATGTTGGGGGTCTTTTCTCTCCACTATGTCTTTCTGCTCCTCAAATTATGCATAGAAGTTGTTCAGCACTTCTGGAAGGGAGTCATCACCTTCACAGGTTGATAGTGTTATCCCGTAATTAGTTATAACCTGGGTGCTCTACCACATGCGCCATGGGTCACCAATGTCTTGGATGTGGCTACAGATTCTCTTGGCATCTGTGCGTTTTGCTACTCTGAAGGCCTGGGAAGCTGCATTGTATGATGACATTATGGTCTGAGGTTTATATATACTTACTCTTAATAATTTGGTTTCATATTTTATTTTACATATCGCAGTTATCTTAAGTAAGATGCTATTCATTTTTATTTTAGTTTTATTTTGGTTTCTGGAAGTACATTGTGAATGTGCTCTGGTATTGGTATTTATGTCTTTTGTGGATTTTTTTGGGGCTTTTCAGCCTGTTTTCTTTGTTTTGAACTTGTTATTAAAATCTATATTGGGACCTCTGTGTTTTGGATTGCCTTCTTGTTAAAGGCAATTCCATTTTGCCTTTGTGCTTCACATAGCTTGTTATTGGAGTACTTTTTTGTGAAAAATCAATCTTTTATTTTATAAAGATTCAGTGCTTGCCCTTATTACTAGCTAGGGTTTGGCGGTGATGTGACCCTCTATTGGGCATTGTTGGAAATGTTTGGGACTATGTGTTTTGGAACTCTGTAGTGCTTTGGATTCCTAGTTCATGACAGAATGAACTGCAAGGATCTGGATATATACAACTGAGGGCAGTTCTTGGCAGTGATTGTCAGATGACTTTGCCTCTTAAGGGAACCACCCATAAAACACAAGGCACATAACAAAGACAACAGTATTACAGCAAATCAAATAACAAATTCAAATAATTAGCAAAAGTAAAAATTATAATAAAGGACATGAAACAAGTACACTTGGGACTTATCAATGATCTAAATCCACTTTTTCAACTTACTACAGCATTGACTGTCAGGCTTGAACCAGGCCTAGATCTGACATTAGTCTATCATAAGGCACACCAAGCCACTTTCACTCATAGGTGGCCAATTTAGAGTCACCAACCAAATACAATACAATACAATACAGTTTATTTTTGTATAGCCCAAAATCACACAGGAAGTGCCGCAATGGGCTTAAACAGGCCCTGCCTCTTGACAGCCCCCCAGCCTTGACTCTCTGAGAAGACAAGAAAAAACTCCCAAAAAAAACCTTGTAGGGAAAAATGGAAGAAACCTTGAGAAAGGCAGTTCAAAGAGAGAGACCCCTTTCCAGGTAGGTTGGGCGTGCAGTGGGTGTCAAAAGAAGGGGGTCAATACAATACAATACACAGAACAGAACAAATCCTTAATACAGCATAATCTTTAATCTTTACAGCATAATATCTTTAAGGTGTTTGAAAAAAAAACAAAACAAAGTGTATAGAGCAAACTCAGACAGACACGGGGTAAAAATACTAATTTCACAGAGACAACAGTAATCTTGTTAAAATTTGAAACTAGGCTCTCAGGCCGTAGTAATAACCACTGCACAACTGTCTGGTTCTCTGTGAAAGTCAATATCTAAAATGAAGAGTGACGCACTGATAGATTGGAATTTCTGAATTTCTATCACCTCAACCCTTTTATAACAATACAATGCTATCCATACCCAAGCCTTATGACCATTAGGCTAAGCAGGATTTATAAGATTGTAACCTACTATTTGTCATAATTACCCATAATGACGAACATGGTATTTGTTACTGATAATCACATCATGATTATTTATACAAATACAGTTCAGCCCACTTATTTTTACAACATTCTTCTGGGGTTATCAGAGTAATGTCATTATGACTCCTGTATATCTGGTTGTGTGCACTGCTTATTTATGGTTTCCTGATTACATAAAATAGTTTCATTTCATTTTTCTAGATTATTTTAAATTATCACCACTTCTCACAGGGAAGTGCTTCCTATCTTAATTGTGTTTTGCTTCAAGTTTTAACAGCATTCTCAGGTAAATCACCACACATGCCCTTTTGTTCTTAATATATTAGATTTGATACCCTTTTTAAATCCCATTATATGAGTCAAGATATAACTACTTTTGACCTAAGCTCCATTGACACTTTTGAGTACAGTTAAAGAAAAATGATCAGAATGAGAAATCTAAATACTACCCCTATCAGCTTGTTTATTAAGTCAATAACTAGCTTACGACACTAGTGCATGCCCATCTGAGGAGTCCACCCATAATTAATAACAGTTTTATATTTATGTATGGCCCAGCCTCACCCTTTACACAGTGCCACTGTCATGGACACGGAGAGATCACAAGATTAAAAAAAAAAAGAAATGTGGTAACACTGACACAATACTAATAACTGAGTGCAGGGCACAGTGCAATTCTTATTTGCATTTCCAAACATTATGCAACATGTCAACATTCTCTGGAACTATGACAAATAAAAATGTACTAAATGCTAAAATAGACTCTTAAGGTCTTGCTATAGTGCATCTTTAAGCCACCTATTGCTGTTTAACACAAATAACGTTTTATTATGTACCAGTAAGTCACTCAAAGTTGCACTATAGATAGACTGTATTCCAAAGTGTTTCCACTGGTGCTTTGTAAATCTTATTAAGAATGTTAGAACATTACAAACACTTTTCATGAGAACAGGCCATTCAGCCCAACAAAGCTCGCCAGTCCTATCCACTTAATTCTTTTTAAAAAACATCAAGCTTAGTTTTAAAAGTCCTGTTGTCAACCACACTACTTGGTAGCTTATTCCAAGTGTCTATTGTTCTCTGTGTAAAGAAAAACTTCCTAATGGTTGTGCAAAGTTTACCCCTAACAGGCTTCCAACTGTGTCCTGGTGTTCTTCCTGATGAACTTATTTTAAAATAACAGTCTCGATCCACTGTACTAATTCCCTTCATAATAAACACTTCACCTCTTAATCTTTTTTTGCTTAAACTGTAAAGGCTCAGCTCTTTTAATCTTTTTTCTTAATTCATACCCTGTAGCTCTGGAATCAGCCTAGTCGATCTTCTCTGGACCTTTTCTAGCACTGCTATGTCCTTATTGTAGCCTGGAGACCAAAACTAAACAGAGAACTCTAGATGAAGCTTCACCAGTGAATTATAAAGCTTTAGCATAACCTCCTTGGACTTGTACTACACACATCAGGGCGCTATATAACCTATTATTCTGTTAGCCTTCTTTATGGCTTCTGAACACTGTCTGGCAGATGACAGATGACCATTGACAGGTGTACTCTCAATTTTCAGTCCCTCCATTGTGTATTCAAACCTAACTTTTTTACTTCCTACATGTAATACTTTACATTTGCTTACATGAAATATCATTTGCCACAAATCTGCCCAAGCCTGTATGCTATCCAAGGCTCTCTGTAATGACTCAGTGGATTCCAAATTATCTGCTGATCCATCTAGCTTGGTGTCATATGCAAACTTAACCAGTGTCATAAGAATGAGTCATAGACATCATAAAGTTTTGGGGCAGACACCCGTATATTGTTTCCTGGCTGCAAAAAGTTGATTTGAAATAAGCACGATGTGCATAGAATAGAATCCAAAACAGAACTGACTGGCCTTGAGACAAAATGGCCGCTTTAAGCAAAAGTTGGGGAAATGGCATCACTGGTGCTGGAACCGGACGTGATGTCATCAAGACCGGAAGTGGCATCATCGTTGACGAGGGAACCAAACATAACGCCATCATTGTTGCCGGAAACGGAAGTGACGTTATCAGTGGTGTCGGAATCAAGCGGAATTTCCCGGGAATAGTCTGCAAGTTACTGAGAGAGATAGTCTGCAAACTCTGCCACCCCCTGGTCTGGTGTAGAATTACTATTATTTAGGCTCTTTAGCTGTTTTACATGTGCACTTGTGTGACACCAGTTTAATAATAATAATAATTCTTTGCATTTATATAGCGCTTTTCTCATTACTCAAAGCGCTCAGCAATTGCAGGTTAAGGGCCTTGCTCAATACTTATATTCCTATCCATATCATTTATATATTTTAAAATAGCAGCGGCCCTAGTACTGACCCCTGTGGAACACCACTCTTAACGTAAGTAAATTCTGATGAGGTTCCTCACACCATAACCCTCTACTTCCTGTGTCTGAGCCAATTTTGCACCCATCTACAAACATCACCATCTTTTAGTTTGAGGCCCAACCTTTCATGTGGCACTTTATCAAATACTTTCTGAAAGTCCAGATAAGTAATATCATATGCTACTCTTTGATCATACTTTGTTATGTCATTGTTACTTCCTCATAGAATTCTAGCATTTTACTAAAGCATGACCTCCCTTGTCTGAACCTATGTTGATTTTCAGAAAAAAATCCTGTTTTTGCCAAGTGTTTCTCAATTTTATCCTTAATTATTCTTTCCATTAATTTTCCTGTGATGCACATTAAACTTACTGGCCTATAGTTGCTTGGATCCGCCTGCTCAGTCTTTGTTATGTAACAGGATAGTATTTGCCATTTTCCAGTCCTTTGGAATTATTCCAGTGCGCAGTGAGTTCCTTAAACTATGCATCAAGGGTTTATATATGTACTTGCTAATCTTCTTAAGAACTCGAGGGTAAATATTATCTGGTCCTGAAGATTTGTTTCATCTCAGCCTATTTATTCTAAGCAGTACTTCTCCTTCTACAATTTCTAAATCACTCAGTACCTCCTAAGTAGTCCCTTTTACTTCTGGGATTTTATCTTCTTCTACTTATCTACTGGGAGGTTGTCATCCTCAGCTCAATTTGGCTGTTAAGCTGTTTGCCACGATTTGTGCAACTTCCATGAGAAAAACCATAACTTTTTCTCGAACAACAAATTAGCCACCAAGTTTCCCTTCTTGAAGTATAACTTCATTTATCAGGTCAGGTTGAATTACTGGCACAGAGTTTAAGCCTGGAGGTGTGGATCTTAAATCAAGTGACCTGCAACAGGGTTTCGACAAGAATTTCAACTTATTTGCCTCCAAGAGCTCAAAGGAGAGTAGCCTCCTGCCCCAAAATCAGTGCTTTTAGTCCACATGGATGTCTATTGTTAAAGCTTCCTAGCTACCAAGAAAATGAACAAATATATGAACCCTCTGATTTTTTGTAACCATTCTTTTTATTAAAGTTGTAGTGAATACAGAGTTATCCAATAGTTAAAGAATATTAGAAAAGTAGAAGGTATAATCTCTGTTGATTGGATCAAAGTCTATACCTGCTTATAGGTTCATGAGTGTGGCCACAACAGTAAGATGAAGTTTAGCCTTAAGATGCAAACTTCAAATGAATTTTCTATTTGGTGCCTCCTTTGTCCACAGAAATATCAGGTCATCTTTCATTCTCTCTTCAGATTAATAAATTAAAAATTCAGAAAGTAAGCTGACTAAGTGTGGGACAATGCTGAAAAGTTCACTTACTCAGTTTAGTGAACTTATGGAATTCAGGTGTAGGAGTGCCAGCTTGCTTTCTGCATTTGTGTCAAGTGTAAGCAGAGAAGACCTTACGTGCCACTAAAATGGGACGATGTTCTACAAATAAACTCTTTAAAATGCCCTTATCGGAACTAGAAATTATGTTTTGTTTGCATCCAATACATGAATCAAAGGCATAAGCCTTTGAATTTTCCACTCAAACAGTTTTAAAACATGGACTATAAACAATGGTGTGTTTTTTGAGATTTATGTTCATCTGCAAGCACCACCACATACTATATATAGTTATGCCCATTAGAGCATTATGTTGTTATTATTTTCCATTTTCTTTGTATTTTTAATTTTGTCTATGTGGTAAATCATTACGTTAGTAATACAAATCTAAATATCTTGAAAAGTTTTACCTTCTTGGTTTTCTTTATGAGCCTGTGATGTCTCAAGAACACCCCCTAGAGTTCATAACAGATATTACCTGATGTAAACCTCAAAGCTGTAATGATCTATTAAAACCAGCAGAGCTCTATCTAGAACAGTACATTCAAAGTAAATGTAATGACAAAATAATGCAGATATCGAAGTGTACAAAATAAATTTATTTTAATTTGGAGTATTTATTTTGTATTTTTTAACCAGGTATTTAATTCCACAAATTATATCACAATGCTGCCTTGAAAGGAGTTTAGTGGGATTTGCTTGTCACTCTCATATGGGCAATGTGTTAATTCCATAAGTTGCTATTGGTCTTAAATGATAGTGCGTGCTATAACTAATTATTATATTTGTGATGTCCAAACATTGACTTGTTCAAGAAAGGCCACAAATACAAAAAAAGCACAGTGATGTGTAGAAAAATTATTTATATGACTGCATAAAGGCAGGAGCATTTATTATATTAAATGACATCCTTTTGCTACATAATGGTGTGGGGAATGTTTTATTGATTCACATTGGACCTCTTAAAAAATTTCAGTATCATTTCAGTCCCGTGATCAGTGTTGTATAGTAATGGAATAGAAATACTTTGTTACTATATGTCGTTTCTCAAACTGAAAATGCTTTGAGAATATTTCTACTTTACTTTGCTTTTAATTCACCACATTTTCAGAAACAAATGGCTACTTATACTCCAATAATGTTTTTTTTTCTGGACACATTTGTTACTGCAATATTAAACCAGAAAACAAAAAAGCTACACAAATACACAGAATACTCCACTCAGTCAATTATCTAACTCTCTAACTGGCTTCCTTTACTTTAAGAATATTGTAGCAACCTCCACATCAGGTTCGAAAAAGAAGAAGTAAAAAAAAAACAGACAGACATAGTAAAGTCTCACAAAATTTTTCTTGAACAATCAAGAAAAGAACGCCAACTTCGTAACCCCACCACTCAACCTTCTAGCCCCTGCTCCAACACACCTCTCGATCCTCCTCCCGTCCCAGGTCCCGAACCCACCGCATCAATCATATCCCCGCTGTCAGTCCTCCGCCCTCTACTCCGTCCTTCCTCAATCGGACCCAACAGTCACTCCAAAAAAAGGGCTTCAACCTGCCTGGGACGCTATAATATTCTCATATACTAACAATCTTGGACAATTTTCAAATGTACTCCACTGGTGCTCGAACCCAATCATCTACACAGTCGTTCCAAGAAAATCTCGCCCTAGCCTGCAGAACAGGGTGGGGCTGGATGTTGATGACATGCAATCCCAATCTCAGATATTTTCATAGTTTATGTGACAGTTTTTCAGATGATTTGTAGGCTGCAGTTCCGGTAATTTGCTGTGTTCAGATGCTGTCCTCACTACAGACTACAGAAAGGGTCAGGACTGACTACAGTGAAGTGTACTTTCATGTTTAAGTGCTTGTGTTTCACTCACTTGTCACATGTGTTGCTCACATATTATCACGTTATGCTGGGCATCACAGCTCTAAAACAGCCGAAGAAAAAACTAAAGGCCGTTTTTTTAATGCGAACCTCAAAATGATTTAAGTCAAGATAAAACACTTTATCAAACATTATTAGGGTTGGTTTTTGGGACTCCTGTTATTATTAAGAAATTTCTTTCAAATTCCTTGTAGTTTGGTGTTATTTACGCAAAACGATTGTGTCGATTTACAGGGTCAGTTAATGCTTAAATTGTTTTTTATTTAAAATAATTGTAATTAGGTGTTTACATTATGATAAGTGACAAAAGGGGTTTCAGGAATGGACTATGTCTTTGTACACTTCTCCTATTAACACCTACCCCTCTTATTTAAAATACATTTGTAGGAAATTACAGCATGTGGTGTGAGGCAATTAGATCTTTATCAGCAATAAAGTGTGGTTTGTCTATAGGACAGAAAGAATTCCTTTCATCTTGCGAGAACTGTTATACTTCAGTATTAAATGGGATTTCTTCCCAGGATCACAGGTGTTGAAAGTCTTCCAGCAGTCAGCCAAATGGACAGTCAACCAGTTTTATGTCTTCATAGTTCTTTGGAATTTATTTAAGTATTTCTGTAACATATGTGATTTCTTCATTGTCATGTTTGGCCTTAAATTAATACTAATGTTACAGGGCTATTTTCAGAAGTGTTTGCTTCTGTTATTATAGCTCTGAAGAACCTTTCTCTAGTTAGGAAGCAGATCCCAGGTACGCTTTCTTGGGGAAAAGCTGTGGGTTTTATGATGTGCCACATGTGGATCTTCTTCTCTTCTCTTTGTATTTTATGGTATACTACCATACTACCAATACTACCATATTTTATGGTAGTAAATGTAGAATGTGTTAACTCTCTTGAAGATGTTATAGCCACCCATTTTTCCAATTAGATGAGCCTTGATCTGTGAACAACTTCAAAATATATAAGGAAGTGTGTCAAATTTATAAATGCCGAATTAGTCTCTCTGTTTTCTGGAATGCATGCTGTGATTTCTAGCGTCCCTTATTTTGTCGTTTTTATGAATTTATTCCATTTTATTGCTGTACCAGTAACGGTGCACTGCATGATAACATGCAGTGAATACACTTGACTTGAGCATTCCTAGTTTTCATACTTTTTCTTTGTACGTTTAGGATTCATTTGCTCAGAGGTTGATGTGCTTGCTGCTTCCTGAGCAGCTCTTCTTTTCTCCACCCTAGCGGCCTGCTTCTTCTCTTCCTTCATCAGCATCTTTTTGTATTAAAACTGATTAAGTCAGTGTTTGTGTAGCAATTACTTAGTACGTTTGCTTTAATGTTTCACTTAAGCAGGCACTTAAGTTTTCAATCTGCTTAAAGAATGATTTAAGATCTGAAGATGTAGGGGAAGTGACGGTGGTAGGGATGGGAATGGTGCCCGTACCCATGTGCCGCATGGCCGCCCTGCTGGCTTCTGCCAAGAGTTGATTCTACAATAAAATAAAATAAAAATTGAAAGAGGAATAACCTTGGAGGTCAATCATCACCCCGAAAGCAGATAGTAGACGTCACATAGTATATGTGTACCATTTCAGGTCAATGGGCCAAACGGTTTGCGAGCTACAGGTGATTTAAAATCCTGGACAGACAAATGAACAACGGTAGCATATTTTATATAAAGATATAATTTTGAGTTCACTATTAATAAATTGTCAATTAATGTACTGGTTATCTGCTTGCTATCACTGTAATTAATGTTGAAAGGTATTGCACCTTTCACTGTGGATGCACACTGGAACTTGGCCTCTGATATTCACAGTTTCAATATTCCTGTTTGGTGAGTATTTTCTAATAGTTTGGCTTTGAATTAAATGTAATGCACATAAAATTATGCAACCTAGATTCTGAGGTTTTATTCTGAAACACACAGCAAGGAATGATGCTTTTCCTCTGAGGTTGCATATGAAATATTATTTATGTAACACAGGCTAACATAGCTACTTAGCCCCTAAATTTTTATTTTAGAAACCTACTTAGACAGCCTTAACCTCTGATGTTACAGGTAAAAATGAACTACCATAGTCATATTGCCTTCTAGGGGTATATAAACCAAAACTATGGAAGTGATAGTAAGTCAAGCTAACTCAATTATTACAGTATCTTAAAATTAATTGAATTTATAAAAATAAAATTGATCTTTTGGACTAAAAGCAATTCATTGGAATCATTAAGACGTCTATTCATACTGAATGTAACTTCTTCAGGATGCAGTTCGTTCGCTTCTGTGTTAGTGATTGTAGTACAAATCACACCTAAAAAGGATACAGTCTGAATTATTTTAAGTTTGCAACAACTTTTTTTTTTGCTTACATATAAAATTAAGGCGGCATAGTGGGTTAGTGGTAGTGTTGCTGCACTGCAAAAACCCTATAATGGGCTGGCACCATATTCAGGGCTTGTTCCTACCTTGTAACCGATGCTGGCTGACAGTGTACCTTTGTATTATTGGTAACTAGGTGTATCACTCTGTGTCCACAATCTACCCCTTATCAAAAGGATAGAATAATAAACTATGTCACAAATGACACATCATCTTTGCTGCCTTCACAAAACTGACAGTGACCTCTGTTTATTCTAATCGCCATCACCGTCTCCCGGTCTCAGTTCAATAAAGCTCATTTGCAACTAAGTGGAGTGAGGTCCACAAAATGAATATGAAGCCAAAAAAATGTACAGAAACTGTGTGCTGCTATCGAGTTAAGATAGATAAAATACATCAAATATGTTTCCAGAGCCTTGTTGAATCCATGCCTCCAGTAATTTGGGCTGTCCTGTAGGATAGGAGTGCTGGTGGCAGTGTAGGACCTGTATATGGCACAAAGAAGACTGTGAGTGATGAGTAGTGTATGTCAGTGAGTGGCATACATTGATCCTGATGTCTAAGTTAGACAGACTCTTGAGCAGATCCCAAAGAAATTGACATCAGGCTGGACTAAATTCATTTTTAATATACAGTACCTTTTAAGTACTTAAAATACTGTTGTACCAAATTATGTGCTTATTTTTAATTTATTCTACAAATTCAACTTGCATGAATGAAAATGTCATGTTATTCTTAAAATCTCTGTTCACAGTGATAATAATTTCAGTCCAAGAGTATTGAAGCTGCTCGATAATCAATAAGCTCAGCTTCTCAAAATGAACTGCTCCCAAGAGCCTAGCTTTGACAGCAAGATCAATCAGGTGTTACTGCATACAACATGGAGAACCCTTAATCCTGCTTGAAGAAAGAGCTTGTGACATATGGCTCCTGATTCTCAAAACTCCAGTAAATACATTTTAGCCCCACTTTAAGAATAGAATGTTCTGCCTATTCCTTTCTTTCCTACTGATTTAGTGGAAAATGTCTCCAAATTGCAGAAATGGTGGCAGAAAACATTGAGCAATCACAGAAACAAGGCAAAATACTGTAAGTTGGGCAAAACATTGGCCTCGGTTCCTTTGAGTCCCCAAGAGACATGTCACTTTTAAATATGGCTGAAGAGTGGCCAGCTACTTGGACTACTTAACTGTTGAATATCCCTTCTATGTTTAATCCACGTAGGCAGTTCAAAGTCACATAAATCTGTTTTTTTTTGGCAACCATGAACCACAAACTCCATCCTGCTCCAAGATTAAGACCCACATTGACCCAGATTCTTTACATCCACTATTTAATAGTAACACCTGAATCATGTTCTCAGAATAAAGGCCAACATCAAGGTGTAAACTGTCCACACCAGAATGATACCAAGGGGTCCACGATTATACCAAATGTGGTATGTTTAACTAGAAATAAATTAGATAGGGGAGAAAAACAGCAAATCCTTTAGTTGCTCTGTGCCTGTATTAATAGGTGTTGATTCCGAGTTTGCCTGTACAGGTGGCCTGTCTTCTTGTCCATTTCAAAAGTAAGTTCACCACTTTTTAAAATTTGATCTCATCCTCATCCCAATTCTGCTGATGACTATCATCTTGAATATGCCTCTTCCATAAGACAGATGGGGTCACTTCCGGCTGAGAGTCACATTGAAAGTCAGATGTGGCCCCAGTCAGGTATATCACTCTAGACCTTCTTCTAGTTGCATCTCGTGTCTTTGTACAACTAAGCCTTTAGTTGTGTCATTCAGACAATGTTCATGCAATCAGCTATGTTAAAGGGAGGACATTCTCCCATATGCTCCCAATTGAGACCATGTGCCCCTTAACAGCCAAGAATCGTACTGGTCTTCTAGTCCTCCACATCATCAGACTTTCCTCTTAGAAAATAGCTTGGTCCATTATAAGTAATCCAGGAATTCTTATATATTTACTCTCTATGGAGAGGGGTCAACCATCTTCTGTCGATTGCATGTTTCCAACCAGATTTCATCTGTCTCTCTTTGTCTCTCTCTCTCTCTCTCTGTCTTTTACTGGAGTCCCTAACTTTAGTCCTTGAGGATCATCCATGACATGTACTGAACATACTGCTCCCAAAGTAACCTCTATATTCCCTCTCTTGCATGTGCAGAACTACTTCTACATTCACTCTCTTTTTTCCACCCTGGGTCGACCTGGTGATGTCCTTGCCTTTGGCTTCCTCTTACATTGCTCATTTACTCTATCTGTATTACTTGTCATTTTCAGGGAAAAATGACAAAATGAAATGAACATAAACACACTAGACCACAAACACTCAGAGGTTAATTTTGACAATTGTCTTTTTTCATGAGCTAAACCTTTACGTTTAACAATGCATATTACTCTTTTTTTAATTTTTGAATTAAACAATGCAATTATTTTGTCAGATTGTGTGTTTTGGCAGTATATGCTGAAGGATGCTATACCAAGTAACTCACAAAGAGGAAATTCAGATTTCAGCAGCAGTGTGACATAGTGGGATGTGCTCTTGCCTCACAACATTTGGAACACAGATAACATTACTTAGAAGGGGTGTCTTCTTTGTGTTGTTTACATGTTTGGCCCATGTTAGGTTTCTCCTGAGACACCTGCCTCCTCTTACATTTCAAAATCAAGCTGTTCATTGGGTGGTGATTCTAAACTAGCCTGGTACAAATTAATGTTTTTCATATTCTGGTACCACCATGACCCCATATTCTTAAAAGTACCCCCAATTTAATTAATTCCAGACCAGTTTAGAGCCATTAGTTAACTTATTTGGAATGGAGCAGAAAAAAATGTGCAAGCCCTGCACAGTCATTGACCAGTCTGAGAAGTGAACCCTGGTTTGTGAAGTTGTGAGCAAGCAACAACCATCACTGTTCACAGAAATAAGAATACACACATTCAACATTTGGAAACTCTGAAACACTGTAGAGTAGTGCACTGGTTAAATCTGATTCCTCACGCCTCCTATCCCACACCTTCCTAAATCTGTCAGCACTGTATGCCATTTTTGGCATTTTTCCTAAACATGTGCATGCTGGTTTGGTAGATCTGTTTTGGTCCAGTGTGGTGAGGGGGTTTGGAAATGCCCTGCAATGAACCACCTCCTTTTCTAAAGCTTGGTCCCAGCTGAAGCTGATGCTTCTGGGTTAGATTCTAGTGAGGCAAATAATTTATTAACAAGGATTTGGACAATTGTTGGGCTTGGAAAATGAATGAATACATTTTGTAAAGCAAGTCCTTGATGTCACGTTCTTGACAATGTATAGTATCTGGTTTGTTACCAGAAAATGTTGCACAGATTGTCTTTCATTGAACAGTCAGGTTTTATTACAATTACACTCACCTAAAGGATTATTAGGAACACCATACTAATATGGTGTTTGACCCCCTTTCGCATTCATAAACTGCCTTAATTCTACGTGGCATTGATTCAACAAGGTGCTGAAAGCATTCTTTAGAAATGTTGGCCCATATTGATAAGATAGCATCTTGCAGTTGATGGAGATTTGTGGGATGCACATCCAGGGCACGGCTCCGTTCCACCACATCCCAAAGATGCTCTATTGGGTTGAGATCTGGTGACTGTGGGGGCCATTTTAGTACAGTGAACTGTCATGTTCAAGAAACCAATTTGAAATGATTCGAGCTTTGTGACATGATGCATTATCCTGCTGGAAGTAGCCATCAGAGGATGGGTACATGGTGGCCATGAAGGGATGGACATGGTCAGAAACAATGCTCAGGTAGCTCGTGGCATTTAAACGATGCCCAATTGGCACTAAGGGGCCTAAAGTGTGCAAGAAAACATCCCCCACACCATTACACCACCACCACCAGCCTGCACAGTGGTAACAAGGCATGATGGATCCATGTTCACATTCTGTTTATGCCAAATTCTGACTCTACCATTTGAATGTCTCAACAGAAATCGAGACTCATCAGACCAGGCAACATTTTTCCAGTCTTCAACTGTCCAATTTTGGTGAGCTCATGCAAATTGTAGCCTCTTTTTCCTATTTGTAGTAGAGATGAGTGGTACCCGGTGGGGTCTACTGTTGTAGCCCATCCGCCTCAAGGTTGTGCGTGTTGTGGCTTCACAAATGCTTTGCTGCATACCTCGGTTGTAACGAGTGGTTATTTCAGTCAAAGCTGCTCTTCTATCAGCTTGAATCAGTCGGCCCATTCTCCTCTGACCTCTAGCATCAACAAAGAATTTTCGCCCACAGGACTGCCGCATACTGGATGTTTTTCCCTTTTCACACCATTCTTTGTAAACCCTAGAAATGGTTGTGCGTGAAAATCCCAGTAACTGAGCAGATTGTGAAATACTCAGACTGGCCCGTCTGGCACCAACAACCATGCCACGCTCAAAATTGCTTAAATCACCTTTCTTTCCCATTCTGACATTCAGTTTGGAGTTCAGGAGATTGTCTTGACCAGGACCACACAACTTAATGCATTGCAGCAACTGCCATGTGATTGGTTGATTAGATAATTGCATTAATGAGAAATTGAACAGTTGTTCCTAATAATCCTTTAGGTGAGTGTATTTCTGATGTTTAAACAATGGTTTACTTGATTTTTATTTAATTATTATAAAGCTTTCTTTGATACTTTTAAGTAAAACTGAATGCCACAGGATTTACTGTCTAATTTGAGGGAATTAACTCAATGGTATGGGAAAACCAGGAGGTTTATATCAATTGAAGGGCTCTTCTCATTCAAATAAAGTAAAATCAATCAGACCAAACACACATTCACAAATAGATTTTGGGTTCATTTATAAACTGATGTCTTTACTGTATATTAGGAATAATATGACAGGTTCCTAAGATCTTCTCATAAAATAACTAGTGGAACATCATTTGTTCATTTGTAAAATCTCTAAAAGTTAATTTCAGGGGAACATTTTTGTGTAACATTTTTCCATTTTGTCTGCAAAGACAGCAGAATTGGATAGGAAGCAAGAACTGCCGACTATGTCTGCCACATTTTGCTTCCCTTCTTTTTGACATCTGCATAAATAAAATTTGGTTAGGCAGCAAAATATGTCAAAACACCAGCAGTCTCCACCTTGCAAACTTATCTTTGTGAAAACCAGAAAATTACCATCGGGTGGCACTGTGGATCAGGGCAAGCAGCAACACTGAGCAGCTCAGTGATTATTGTCCTTAACAGAACTGAGTTACTCACCTTTGCTCTCTTGTCTGTACAAGTCTTACTGCTTTTATTACAAAATAAAAAAAATGTCCTGGAAAATAATTAATGTTCAAGAAATTGACTTTTGTCACATTGTGACAAAGATAGGCAGATAATACTATATCCCAATATGGGACTATACTATATACTCAAGTGCCATACAGTTACATGTGAGGGAGATGAATTTAAGTAGTTTAGTGACAGTTGGAGTGCCAGGTCATGGAATGCAATGTTTGTGTTCAAGTGACTTACTGATGCTAAGAAAGCTGGGTCACTGTAAGGGGAATATGGGTTCAAATGGCTTAGACAACCTCACAATGTCACGTAACTGCACAGACAAAAATGATCTGAAGTGCCTTAGTGACAATAGGTTTGCTGGATTTTGTTCTGAGGGGCATAGGTTCAAGAATCTTAGTGAGGTCAGAAAGGAGAGAGTAATCTGTTCAAGTGACATAGGGAAACTGGGAAAGCTGGATCACAGCTTTGTAGGAAACATGGATTAATTTAGGTGATATTGTTGGAGCACTGAATAGAATGAAACATGGAAAGGCAACAGGACCAGATGAAATACCAGCAGAAGTGTGGAAGAGTTTAGGAGAAGAGGGAGTAGATGTGTTGTGGGATCTAATGCAGAAGATCTATGAACAGGAGGTAATACCAGAGTAGTGGAGGAACAGTGTGATTGTACCCATTTACAAGGAGAAGGGTCATTCTCAGGATAGAGGAATAAGACTTATGTCACAAACAATGAAAATATTGGAAAGGGTTATAGAAAGAAGGCTTAAGATAGAGACAACCATAGGGGAGTAGCAGCTTATTTTTTTACCAAAGGGAAGAACAACTGATGCAGTGTGTGCAATTTAAACTTAGACCAAAGCATCAAAAGAAACAGAAAGGTTTGTATATAGTGTTCATTGATTTGCCATACACTTATGATAGAGTGCCATGTCAAGAGGTCTGGAGGTACATGAGAGAGGAAGAAGTAGCAGGAAAGTATGTGAGAATTGTCCAGGATATGTATAAGGAAATGAGGACTCGGGTTAAAAGCAGTGTTGGTGTAACAGACAAGATCCCAGTTAGAGTAGGTCTGCACCAGGGATCTTCTTTTAAGTCCTTACCTCTTTGATCTGGTTATGGATATGTTGAGTCATGGGGTAAAAGACCAATCCATCTTGTGCATGTTTTTGCTGATAACATTGTGCTATGTAGCACCAGAAAAGAGGAAGTGGAGAGGATACGTTGCAAGAATGGAGAAGGGCTTTGGAAGATAGATGGTTGAAGATAAATAGGAAAAAAGACAGAACATTTGAGGTTTAATGAAGATCAGGATTCAGATGTTAGTATGCAGGGAGAGCTATTGAAAAGACTGGATCAATTTAAAGATCTAGGACTGGTGGTAGCCCAAGATGGAAAACTAGATGCAGAGATAACCCATAGAGTGTAGTATGGATGAAACAATTGGAAGAAGGTATTCGAAGTATAGTGTGATTGAAAATTTAAGGTGAAGGTTACAGGTAGGGTTTTTAAGACAGTGGTAAGACCAGTAAAGTTGTATGGAACTATGACATATGCAGTAGGGAGTGCAGGAGAAGTTAGATGTGGCAGAAATGATAATGATGGGATAGATGTGTGAAGTTACAAAAAAGGACAGAATAACAAATGAGAAAATCAGAGGTACAATGAAAGTAGGAGAGATATCTAAGAAAATACAGAAAGTAGGTTAAAGTGGTATAGACGTGTGTGGAGGAGAGACAATGAATATGTGGGCAAAAGAGTGATGGGAATAGAATTACAGGGAAAGAGAAAATGAAGGTGGCCAAAGCAGAGGTGGATGGATAAAGTAAAAGAATATCTGAAGGAAAAGAGCTTGACTGGGTATGATGTGCAGGACCGAGCTGTTTAAAGAAGGTTGATCAAGCACATCTACACCAAAGAAGAAGTGGAAAAAGATAAAGAAAAAGATATTGTTGGAGCACACAGAAAGTATATGGAATAAAGTGACTCAGAGACCCTGGATGTGTTAACTCACAGTGTGAAGAATACATGCTTAAGTACCTTGGTGAAAGTGTAAAGAATAAATGTTTAGATAGCTTAATGACACTTTGTTACATGTCGCAGAAGGAAGCTTAGGTGACTTAGTGACATTTACTTTGTCATAGTTTAGGTGCTACCAAGGTCAAAATGTGATTACTGGTTTACAGATTCAACTGTCTCAGAGACTTTGAATGTTGTTAGTCAGGCAATATGGTGGACTGACTAAGACACTGGACTTGAAACTTCTTCTTTAATCTGCGCCTATTAGGGGTCACCACAGTGGATTATCTTTTTCCATGTCTTCTTGTTCTCTGCATCTTACTTTGTCACAACCACCACCTGCATGTCTTCTCTCACCACATCCATAAACCTTCTCTTAGGCCTTCCTCTTTTTCTCTTGCTTGGCAGCTCCATACCTAGCATCCTTCTCCTCTTCACTTGTCCAAACCAACACAATCATGCCTCTCTGTCTCCAAGCCATCCAACCTGATCTGATCCTCTAATGTATTCATTCCTAATCATGTCCATCCTAATTACACTCAATGCAAATCTTAACATCTTTAACTCTGCCACCTCCAACCAAGGTTGCCTATTCAATTCCTGCCTCTGACTTGCTATCTGAAAATAATAAAGTCACTAAACCTGCCTGTGCTACAACAGCAAAACAAAATCGAAACAATTACAGGATTTTCCGATCTTGTAAATCAGTCAAATATACCATAATAATAATGTTGTGAGTGCCAGATTACAAAGTGGGATGTGTGCACTGAATTAGCTGCATGACACTCAATGTAAAGTATCTTTGTGCCACTGACAGTGTTGGTCACATGCAGAAAATGTGAGATCAGGAAGCTTAGTGAAACTGCTGGGCCATTGTGTGGTAGATAAAAAATGTGTAGCTTAGTGACAATGGAACTGCTGACTTAAGTTGTAGACTATTTTGAAACAAGTCATTCAGTAACCTTAAGATTGCTTGGGTACCAAGCCATAGGGTCAATTGACTCAGTGGCCATGTCAGTTTTGGACTAAAGAGTAGATAATATGGGTTCAACTGGATTGAAGACACTGGGATAGCTTGGTCACAGTGTAGCAGATACTGATATAAGTAGTTATTTAACATGGGGAGTGTTGGAGGATATGGGTTCAAATAACTCAACACTTGTAGTACTGATTAACATCCATCCATTTATCCATTTTCCAACCTGCTGAATCCGAACACAGAGTCACGGGAGTCTACTGGAGCCAATCCCAGCCAACACATGGTGCAAGGCATGAACCAATCCTGGGCAGGGTGCCAATCCACAGCAGGGCACACACACCCACACACCAAGCACACACTAGGGACAATGTATATGTCTTTGTGTTGCTTAGTGACACTGGATTTGCTGAGTAACAGTGTAGAGGCTATATGTTCAACTCATTAAGTGAATAAAGGAGTGCTAAGTTACCATGTGGGGATATAAACTCACTAGGCAAATTATTAGGATCACTCTAGTGATACTGTTTATGGCCTTTTTTACTCTCAAAAAAGTTTCAGTTCTTTGTGGTTTGGACCCCACAGGGTGATGGAAACATTCCTTTGAGATTCTGGTTTATGCTGACATGCCTTCATTACATTATTTCTGCAGATTTGTCAGCTACACATTCATGCTGTGAATCTCCTGTCCTACCACTTCCCAAAGGTGATCTGATTCAGATCTAATGACTGGAAAGGCGACTGAGGAACATTTAATTTATTGCCATGTTTTTCTGAAACCATTTTGAGATGAGTTTTACTTTGTGACATGGTGCGTTGTCATGCTGGTTAATAGACATTAGAAGATGGGTAAATGTCCATGAAAAGATGCATACAGTCAGCCACAATACTCAGATAGGCCATGACATTTAAGCATGATTGATTGTTATTAACGGGCCCAAGGTATGCCAAAAAAACATTTCTCACATCATTACACCACCACCACCAGCAGCCATGACTGTGGACAAAAGGCAGATTGAGTACATGGACTAAAGTTATTAGCACCAAATTCTGACCCCAACATATGTGTGCTACAGGAGAATTCAAGTTTAATCAGACCAAGCTGTTTTTTCCAGTCTTCATCTGTCCAGTTTTGGTCAGCCTGTGAACACTTCAGCCTCAACTTTCTGTTCTTGGCTAACAGGAATTTAACCTGACATTCTGAGATGCTTTTCTGCTTACCACAGTTTTACAGAGTGATTCTCTGAGTTACTGTAGCCTTTCCGTCAGCTTGAACCAGTCTGACCATCATTTTCTGACCTCTTCCATCAACAAGGAGTTTCTGTCCACAGAACAACTGCCACTCTGCAGACATTTTTTATTTTTCGCACCATTGTGAGTAAACTCTAGAGACTATTGTGTGTGAAAATCCCAGGAGATCAGCTGATACAGAAATACTCAAACCAGCCCATGTGGTAATTTACAATGGTCAGAATCACTGAGGTCACATGTTTTACCCTGTTCTGGTGTTTGATGTAAACATTAACTAAAGTTCCTGCATGACTGTATGTATTGTGGTGCTGCCATATGATTGGTTACATAATTTCATGGATAAGCAGGCATACAGGAGTTCTGAATAATCTGTTCAATTAGATATGGGCCAGAGAGTAGGAGATACACACTCAAGTAGATCACTTAGGTTACATTGTATAGGATAAATGTTCAAGTAGCTTATTGACAATGGGTGTAGTGGAAATATAGATTCAAGTGAATTAGAGACATTGGCAGTGCTGGGTCTCGATGTAGGACATTTATTAACACACGGAGTGATTGGTGGATGGGGGTTCAAGTGACTCACAGTTTCTGGAACTGCTAGGTCACAGGGTTGGGGGATATTTGCTGAAGTATCTAACTGATACAGGGATCATTGAAGGATATGGGTTCAAATGTCGCATAGATATTGAAAGTGATGGTTCACAGAGTAGGTGATATAAATTTGTGTAGTTATTAACATTGCAGTTGTGGAGTTAGTAAGTAGTCACTATAGGTTCAAGTCATTGACTGACCATAAGACTACAGGGTTGCCATGTGAGGGAAGTACAGTATGATCAAGTGCAGTGGAGACACAGGGAGCATCAGATGACAGTGTAGGGTTTAGAGTAGTTTATTGGAATTGAGGGCAGTGCTGGATAAGAGTTCATGTGGCTTAGAGACTCTGGAATTGCTGGATCACAGTATATACAGTAAAAGTAGGTTATTAACATTGGGTGTGGTGGAATTTACAGGTTCAAGTGATTCAGAGATCCTTGCTGTTTCATCACAGTGAAGGGGTTAGATGTTGCATAGCTTGGTAGCCATTGATTACATTGTTGGGGCTGTTGGTTCAAGTGGTCCTAGGACTGGCTAAGTGGAGTGCATTGTAGAAGCCAGCCATATTATCTAAAATTGATGAAATGACTGAATTCTAGCAGGAGACTTCTGTATATGTTGTATTAGCTAGTCTCTTCCTACCCAAGGTCACTTCAGGTATCATGTTAAAGCATTAAAGATGAGCTATCCTGTCCTAGAGAGACAAGCTTTGAGGGTTTGTGTCTCAGAGTCCCACATCGTGATGCAGATGGGACAGCTCAGAAGAAGTGACAGCAGAAAAGACATGTATATCATTCAGCATGAGGCAGCTTTTTTACAGAGAAGTAATACTGCAAGATGTTTATTTTCTGGCAGAAGACACAAATTAGATAAAAGCCAGAAGTCAGCGCTCTGCTGGTAATAATGTCCATTAGTGATCAGTCCTCTAACAGAACCCAACCCCCATACCAACCCCACTGGCTGGCCCAGTCGCATCCATCACATTTTAATTCAGCAGCTCCTTTGGCAGCTGCATTTAGAGGCAGTCTGATTTCTGGAGCTTTGGGCAGCCAGGCACCTCACAAATGAGCTGGTGCCGACTGCCAGTGCAGGCAAGCTAGCCACCTCCATTTTTTCTGCTAGCTTTGTTCCTGCCTGTAATAAGACAGAATGAGAAATAATGTACCAAATCTAATTAAAGGTAAAAGAGTGCACTCCAGTCGAAGAAGCAGAGACGACTATAGGCTGCCAGTAAGGCAGCTGATCGATAGTGGGCTTGTTACTGACAGCCTGCCTTCTCGTCTCGCATGTGATGTTCACAGGAGGTCATGACCTTTGGGTAGCCTAGTTAGTGAGTTGCTCGATCACCCCACATCCATTTAGAAACCTCACTTGTGGAATTTGTGTTCTAGGGGATCTTGAGGTGCTAAGAGCAGACACTGACAGTTTCTCTAATAACTATTAAAATGTCCTTCTTGGGTTGGGGCAGCAAGCACTCTCTTTAATTAACAAGACTGCACCAAAGCACTTGTCTAACCCCCCCAAACAGACCCACCTGTCCACTCAGCTCCTTCTATCTCATCGACCAGGCTTTTACTTACAATTAAGTCAAGATATGAAAAGCAAGTACTCTGTCCAGAGCTCCCTGCTGATCAGGCAGCTTTGAGAATCTGCTGAGACAGGTGCCTATCGCTCATGTGTAAACCTGGTGTTAGCAGGGGGCAAGGCCATGTCATGCACTTGTGCACCTCTACCGGTAGCCTGTGCAGTGTCTGCCTGCTTGTCATATCTCACCTGCCCAGTGTCACTTTCTTGTCAAATCTTGGCTCTAATGGCAGGCATCTTCAGAAACAGGAAGCCCAGGGTGCACCTCCAGCTACAAATGAGGATGCCCAAACTAAAACAATTCTAGAATACAAGAAAATTACATCAGGTTCCTACTGGACATGACCCAAGGATGTGTAGAGAGGGAAGAGTGCTTCATAAAGTGAAGAACTTCTGAATACTGACACCCAATAAATGTAAAGATGTGGAGAGTGCCCATTATATGTTGGGTACACCTTTGTTATCTGAATTATGATAGACTTGGCAGAATAACACAGAAAGAAGATAGCAAACATGTTATCAGATAGTTGGCATGCAGTTGGACTTGTACCTCTATGTCCATATCAACAGAAAATATCTACATTTAAAGAAAGATGCCAAGGTAGGTACAGACAGTGCTGGCTTGGGCAACTTGACATTGTAATGGAATAATAGGAAAAAAGCATCTCCACCACTTGTAGAATATCTGAGCAAATGTAACACTTACAGGGTAATTTGCCCACCTGAAGCACCTACTAAAATGCCTCACAGGTCATGAAAGGAAGATTCCTAACAATTGGGCTGGGACAGTAGTAAGTACAATTGCCACATATGTCCTGATCGATGGGTTTCAGTTCCAGCTTGGTCTTTGTCTATGTAGGGTTTGCACATTTTCTCTATGACTGTTGAGAGTTTTTCTCTGATCACCCTGTTTTTTAGTTCACACTCTCAAACATGTGAGCATTCAGATCGCATTCAGCCACCTGTGACCCTGTAAATGAATAAAGCAGGTATGAAAATGGACTGGGACATGGAGGGCCACCAGAAGGTGCCCTTTGGTGTGCCTGTCTGTTACACCCTAGGTATGTGTTACACCTGGTGATAGGGAGTGATGGCTCCAAAGGAAAATAAGAAAAGTGGGTGACTGAAAAAATATGGACAAAATAAGGACTGGCTAGCTTGGCTGAATAAACTATAAGGGACATGTTCTCGGGATGGGGTACTTTCTAGTCCATCATAGGATTGCAGGGACCAAGAGTCTACAAAAGTGGTATCAGGAACCAACCCTGGATGAGAGGCCACCCTGTACAAATCTTATCTTAATGCCATAAAACTGTAACCGGGAAAGGTAAGTGTGGAAGTGTGGCAAACCAACTTATGGGTACAGTATATGGAAGAACAGTCAGCCAAGGAACTATCATTGATGCCTTGGACAGACTGCCACCAGGAGGAAGTATTTTTGGATGGCTGTTGATATGAGCTTTAACCCTAAATGTAACCTTGGTCATGGGTTTAAAGCCACTGCCAGAAGAAGCTGATTCTAGATAAGAAGGCAGACACACAAATCCCTTGGCAGCAGTAAAAAGTATTTTAGCCTGAAAAGTGGACAAGCTGCTGCCATAGATATGCAGTGAACCAGGAGGACACACACGGTGGATTTGGAAAGTATTCAGACCCCTTAACTTTCTACAAACTTTACAGTGTTGTAGATTTGCCATTTTTGCCCAACAATCTACACGTTTTATGAAAACTGTGTTTTGTGCATGTAAGGTCCCAAAATTCACACTGCATGTCAGGACAAAAACCAAGCCTTGACATCCAAGGAACTCTCTGTAGACCTCTGTGATCAAATTATTATGAGGCATAAATCAGGGCAAGGGTATAAGACATTTTGTACCATTTTGACTGTTCCTAGAAGCACAGTTGCCTTAATAATTGTGAAACAGAAGAAGTAAGGAGCCACTAGGACTCTTCCCAGAGTTGGCCGTTCAGCAAAACTGAATAACTGAGCAAGAAGGGCCTTGATCAAGGAGCTGATCCAGAATGCAATGGTCACTGTAACAGAGCATGAGAAGTCCACTGCTGAGTTGGAAGAAACTGTCATAGGACAGCCATCTCAGCAGCACTCCATCAACCAGACATTTATTTTAGAGTGGCCAGATGACAGCCACTCAGGATAAAGGCATTTGACAGTTTAAAAGACCCTGAGAGCATTAGGAAAAGAGTCTCTGGTCTGATAACTCATAAGTGTAACTCCTTGGGCAGTACTCCAGGTGCTGCTCATCACTTGCCTAATACCATCCCTACAGGGAAACAGGTGCAAAGGAGGTGCTTATCATCTGCAGGAGCAGGAAGACTGGTTGTATTTGAGGTATGGGTAATTGCAGCCTAACACAGTTAGGTTCTTGAAGAATACCTGCTCCTGAATGCCCTCCATTTCAAACTGTGGCAACTGGTCTCCTTTCACCGTGACTGTGACCCAAAGCAAACAGCCAAGACAATACTGGAATGGCATCAGTACAAGTTTTATACTATCCCTGAGAAGCCCAGCCAAAGTCCAGCCTTAAACCTCATAGAATATCTGTAGAGAAACCTGAAGATGGCAAATTACAGACACTTCCCATCCAATCTAATAGAGCTTGAGGGGATGTGCCAGGAAGATTAGGATAAACTGTCCAAATCCTGATGTTTAAAGCTTGTAGAGACTTGTTTATGAAGACTTGAAGTTGTTACTGCTGAAAAAGGGGCTTCTACAAAGTACTGAATTCTTATATGGGAGTTTGTATGTTCTCCCTGTGTCTGCATGAGTTTCCTCTGGGTGCTCCGGTTTCCTCCCACAGTCCAAAGACATGCAGGTTGGGTGCGTTGGTGATCCTAAATTGTCCCTAGTGTGTGCTTGATGTGTGGGTGTGTGTGTGTGTGTGTGTGCCCTGCGGTGGGCTGGCACCCTGCCCTGGGTTTGTTCCTGCCTTGCACCCTGTGTTGGCTGGGATTGGCTCCAGCAGACCCCCGTGACCCTGTGTTAGGATATAGCAGGTTGGATAATGACTGACTGACTGAATGAATTCTTATATGAGTGAGGGAATTCAGTTTTTGATCTTTAATAAATTTGAAACTCTTTCTGAAAACATGCTTTCACTTATTATTATGGGTTGTTAAATGTAGAGTGGCTGGCAAAATGCCAGCTTTATCCATTTAAAATTAAATCTACAGCACAATAAAATGTACAGAAGGTGAATAGGCCTGAATACTTTCTGAATACACTGTAGATGTTTACAGTGGTGCATTCACCTCGATTTTTAAACCTCTCTTATTTGCACAGTAAAGCTTTTTTCATTTGGTCTGGCACAATTGTATTCCAGGTTCTGGGCATGGCCAAGGATTGATGTTGTTACAGCAACAACAACATTTATTTCTATAGCACATTTTCATACAAATAATGTAGCTCAAAGTGCTTTACATGATAAAGAAAAAGAAAAAAGACAAAGTAAGAATTAAAATCAGAGAACACTAATTAATATAGAATAAAAGTAAGGTCCAATGGCCAGGGAGGACAGAAAAAACAAAAAAAAAACTCCAGACGGCTGGAGAAAAAATAAAATCTGCAGGGGTTCCAGGCCATGAGACCACCCAGCCCCCTCTAGGCATTCTACCTAACATAAATGATCAGTCCTCATTGTATTCAGGGTTCTCATGGAAGGACTTGATGATGACGGTCACGTGGACTTCTGGCCTTTAATCCATCAATGTAGGAACATCACAGAGCTTTGATTAGGTGGTGGTGGTGCAGGTCACTACCACAGAAAAACGGAAAAGGAACAGAAGAGAGAGTAGGATTTAGTATGGATTTTGGAGCCACCATGAATAGTAATGATGATTAATTGAATATACAGCGCATCAGGATTAAACTACGATGAAGCTATGAGAAAGCCATGTTAAAGTAATGTGTTTTCAGCAGTTTTTTAAAGTGCTCCACCGTATCAGCTTGGCAAATTCATATTGGCAGGCTATTTCATATTTTAGGTGCATAACAGCAGAAGGCCGCCTCGCCACTTCTTTTAAGTTTAGCACTTGGAATTCTAAGCAGACACTCATTTGAAGATCTAAGGTTACAATTTGGAATATAAGATGTCAGACACTCCGAAATATAAGATCAAACCATAAGATAACATAATGTAGCCCCCACTTGGTCTAAGTCAAGGTTTCATGGAGTCTATTCCAGTGGCAGTGGGCCTTAGGCAGAGTCCACCACTGTATGGATGGCTGTCCTGCAGAGTAATTACTGACAAACACAAGAGGTCAATGTAGAATTGTAAGATAATGTAACATACTGTATGCATCTTGTAGGCGGAGGACGAAACCCAAAAAGACATGAGGAGAACATGCACACTCTACACACACTGCCACCAGCTGTGGGACAGGAATCTAGCATGCTGGATCTGTGAGAGGTAACCACTGTGCCCCTGCTGTTTCTGGAATACAACTGGTGAGGCAATGCTCTTCTTCACATAAACCTCTTGGTGTTAGTCCAGCCATTGTTAATATTCCAAGATTGACTTTCTGATTACTTTGCTCGGTAGGAGTTTCTAGAGCTAAGAGAGGTGGACACCTTCTTTCCTTCTAGCGCATAATAAGTTTGCAGAAATACTTCTGACAGTTTTTATGGTATAGTTTTTCATGACCAGTAGTTATAATTCCTATTTGTATAAAATAATGTTTTAAATAAGAGCCAGTATGGGTTTATGAGAGGAAGTACCTTCCAAACTAATCTACAAGACTTCTTTGAACAGACGACTGGAGCATTCGCCAAAAGCAAAGCATATGACATAACATACTTAGACTTTCAAAAATCCTTTGAGACTGCTGCATACAGAAAAAATTCTGAAACATGGAGCTTTTGCATCAGAGGGGACTTACAAAACTGAATTTCAAGTTGGTAAATCAACCAGATGAGTGGCAAATGCTCCCAGTGAAGACATCAAGGGTTTGGCCTTGGACTGCTATTGTTCTTGGGGACATATTTTTTATTTATGTTAATGACATAGACTCTGAGTTAATTAGAACTTAGAACCTTGTGAAATCTCTAGATGACACTAAAATTAGAGAAACAGCAGATACTGAAGAGACAGTAAAAAAACTATTCAACTAGACCCAGATACGCTTCAGAATTTGTTGAACTCTTGGACAATGACATTTACTGTAGTACAGGTCAAAGTGGTACATGCTGCCAAAAAGAACAGTAGTTACAAATACAAGATTGTGATGCTGCATTATAGGAAGCAACCTTTGATAAAGACTTAGGGGTTCAGGTTGATATAACATTCTTCTTATATTATTTATGCAACGTATAGAAGTGATTACAAGGTGAATAAAATGGTAGTGTAACAGCTGTTGATTAAGGACAAAGGACATTAACATCAAACTGTTTGATATGCTAGAAAGAGCAAACCTGGAGTACTGTGTGCTACAAAAAAGGCACAGATGAACAACAGAGTGACCAATACATCCTGCGGGACTAAAGGCTGAGTTTTATCCTGACAAGCTCAGGGAGATAAAAAAATAAAATAAGTCTCAAGCAAGAAATGTTGCATTGGGACCAAATCCAAGTCAGCAAAAGCAATGATGAAGTTGATTCAGTGGAATTCTTTCTGTTAAATAGTAATTGATGTACTTAAGGACACAGATAGAAATTAAGGGAATGTGTACTTAAGACTGAAGCCAGCATGCACTGCTGGATGAAGATCTTGAGACAAAATTAACTACTAACTGACTCCAAGAGATTGATGGACTGAATGGTCTCCTCTTGTTTGTCACTCACAGTCTGCTCATTTACGTGAATGTAGTTACAATATGACAGGTGTGGTTAAGGTGCCCAGTGACATTGTTATAACATTAACAGCATCTTTGACTTTTAAAACAACATTGAACATCTAGCTGGTCTGATGGGTAAAACTATAAATCAAGTCAAGTCAAGGGGCTTTATTGTCATATCATCCATAAGCAGTATTGCAGCATATGGTGGTAAGAAATAAAGTTCCCTGGGACCTCAGTGTAACATGTACATAAAACAGGACAAATGCAAGCAAAAGTAATGAACTTTAATAAAAAATAATAGAGAAATAAATAGACAGTAATAAATAAATGAATAAATAATGACAACAAACACTAATAATAACAACAGTAGTGACAACATTTATTATAAATAGACTACCAGGTTCAGGTCTGAGGATAAGATGGCAGCACAGAACTCAGAGTCTGGACAGCCAAAAGGTAGAGGCTGTAGAACTGGTTTGAATTTTATGGAAGTGGGACAAACAGATTGAAGGCAGGAAGGGAGTAGTACTCCACAATGCTATAGATGCTGAGAAAGCAACACTTTACAAATATGTCTTTAATGCAAGGTAGAGAGGCCCCAATGACCTTTTCTGCTGTGTGTACTATCCATTGTAAGACAGTCAGAGTCACTTTAAACTATTGTGATTTGCAAACATGACACTTAAGCAACCTCAAAATATCAATGGTGTCATTTTGTGCTTTATTATTTTTCTTGAAGAAACTACCCTTTGCAGAGTTCTAATTCAGACTTATATCATCACTGTTTATTTACAAAGTAATTAATTAATAATTTAATTAATTGTTTATGTTTATAAGGTACTAGTCAAACTACCCGACACACATGTAGTCTGTTTCGTTCCTACTGAATTTCATTCCTCTCCTCTGTAGAGCATATCTTCACCTCTTCAGGATCTCCTCAACCTTTTCCCTACTTTCGCTACAGTTCACAATGTCATCAACAAAGATCATAGTCCAAGGGGACTCCTGTCTAATCTCATCGGTCAACCTGTCCATACACATTACAAATAAGAAAGGGCTCAGAGCTGATCTCTCATGTAATCCCACCTCCAACTTGAATGCATCCGTCACTCCAACCGCAGACCTCACCACTGTCACACTTCCCTCATATATATTCTGTACAACTCTAACATACTTCTCTGACACTACCGACTTCCTCATACAATACATACAACTCCTGTCGAGGCACCCTGTCATGTGATTTTCAGGTCCACAAAGACACAACACAACTCCTTTTGGCCTTCTCTATACTTCTCCATCAACACCCTTAGAGCAAACATTGCATTTCCTGGCATGAAACCATACTGCTGCTCACTAATCATCACCTCCCTTCTTAACATAGCTTCCACTATTCTTTCCCATAACATCATAGTGCGGCTCATCAATTTTATCCCCCTGTAGCTACTACAGCTCTGCACATCCCCTTTATTTTTAAAAATCGGTGCCAGTTCACTTCTCCACTCCTATGGCATTCTCTCACTTTCCAAGATTGCATTAAAAAACCTGGTTAAAAATTCCACTGCCATCACTCCTAAACACTTCCATGCTTATTCTATATGAATATATATATATAGTCATAGGCGGCTGGGGTGGAGCCCAGCCGGGATGCCCGAGGGGACCAGAGGAGGGCTGGTGCCTCCTCCCGACCACGAGGGGCGACTGCCCTGGTTTTGTTGGTGGCCTCGGGTAGGGGGCTTGGAAGCCCAATCCTGTAGGGGCCCATGGCCCGGTGCCTAAAGAACCCTGGAGCCCAGCACTTCCACCACACCAGGAAGTGCTGGGGGAAAGAAGAATGGAGACACCCGGAGGGCTCCTGGGTGTGCAGCCGGCACTTTTGCCACACGGGGGCGTATCCAAGGTGGAGTGCCGGGAAGCAGCTGGAGCCCATCCAGGGTAGTATAAAAGGGGTCGCCTCCCTGCATTCAAGAGCGGAAGTCGGGTGGAAGAGGACGGAGCTGGAGAGAGGACTGGAGGCAGCCAGAAGGACGGCAACAGGGACTGTGAGGCCCGGACTTTGGGGGATCGGTGCTAGAGGCACTGGGTTGTGCACTAACTTGTACATATTGTAAATATAATAAATGGGTGTGTTGGGTCCCGTTCCACTATATATATATATATATATATATATATATATATATATATAATCTTAAGAAAAACCTTACGAAAAGTTAAAGATGACTGTCCCAGGGCGGCATTGATTTAGCACTAGGATAGATTTACCTGATTTACAAAAATAATATCTCAATTAAAACCTCCACCTGCTCCCTTGACCCGATACCAACAAGGTTTTTCAAAGAAGTATCAGGCGTGCTAATTGATAATGTTCTTGACATAGTAAATTCGTCACTAGATACTGGGGTCTTCCCAGACTGTCTTAAGACTGCTGTAGTTAAACCCCTACTTAAGAAACATAATCTTGACCCTCGCTCTTGAAAATTTTAGACCCATCTCTAACTTGCCTTCTTAAGTAAAGTTCTAGAGAAGGCAGTCATTATGCAGTTAAATGACCACCTAAATAAACATGCTATTCTTGATAAATTTCAGTCAGGTTTTAGAACAAATCACAGCACAGAAACTGCACTCGTTAAAGTAGTAAATGACTTATGGGTAAATGCAGACAGAGGCCATTTATCTGTTCTCATCCTCTTAGATCTGAGTGCTGCATTTGACACCATTGATCACAACATTCTTAGAAATCGCCTTAGTCAATGGGTGGGCCTCTGGCAGTGTCTTAAATTGGTTTGAATCCTACCTGACAGGGAGAAAATATTTTGTTAGTTGTGGGAATTACAACTCAAGACACATGATATCCAATATGGTGTTCCACAAGGCTCTATCCTGGGTCCGCTGTTATTCTCAATCTACATGCTTCCGTTAGGTCAGATTATCTCAGGGCACAACGTGAGCTACCACAGCTATGCTGATGACACACAGCTGTACTTATCAATAGCACCTGATGACACCGATTCTATTGATTCACTAACACAATGTCTGACTTGTATCTCAGAATGGATGAATAGTAATTTTCTCAAGTTAAATAAAGAGAAAACTGAAATTTTAGTGATCAGCAATAATGGATACAATGAGGCTATTAGAAATAAACTGGATACATTAGGATTAAAAGTCAAGACGGAGGTAAAAAGCTTAGGGGTGATTGTTGACTGTAATCTGAATTTTAAATCACATATTAATCAGATCATTAGGACAGCATTTTTTCACTTAAGAAACATAAGTAAAGTTAGACCTCTTTATCACTGAAAGATGCTGAGAAATTAGTTCACGCGTTTGTTTTCAGTCGACTAGATTACTGTAACGCACTCCTCTCAGGACTACCCAAAAAGATATAAATCGCTTGCAACTAGTGCAGAATGCAGCTGCTAGAATCCTAACTAGGAAAAGAAAATCAGAACACATTACTCCAGTTTTGATGTCACTACACTGGTTACCTGTGTCATTCAGAATTGACTTTAAAATTCTGCTTATGGTTTATAAAGCCTTAAATAATCTGCCCCATCTTATATATCGGAATGTCTGACACCTTATATTCCAAATCGTAACCTCAGATCCTCAAATGAGTGTCTCCTTAGAATTCCAAGAACAAAACTTAAAAGAAGTGGTGAGGCGGCCTTCTGCTGTTATGCACCTAAAATCTGGAATAGCCTGCCAATAGGAATTCGCCAGGCTGATACAGTAGAGCACTTTAAAACACTGCTGAAAACACATTACTTTAACATGGCCTTTTATAACTTCATTTTAATCGTAATTTAACTTAATCCTGATACTCTGTATGTTCAATTCATCAAATAACTATTCATGGTGGCTCTAAAATCGGTACTGACCCCTACTCTCTTTCTGTTTCTTTTTCCGTTTTTTGTGGTGGTGGCCTGCGCCACCTCCACCTACTCAAAGCTTCATGATGCTCCAACAATGATGGACGGATTAAAAGGAAGAAGTCTACGTGACCATCATCATCATCAAGCCCTTCCGTGAGAACCCTAAATCCAAAGAGGACTGTTTCATTTATGTTAGGTAGAATGCCCATAAGGGACTAGTCAAACTACCCGACACACATGTCTGGAATCCCTACAGATTTCGTTCCAGCCGCCTGGAGTCCTTTTGTTTTTCTGTCCCCTGGCCATTGAACCTTACTCTTATTCGATGTTAATGTTGAACAAAGATCATAGTCCAAGGGGACTCCTGTCTAATCTCATCGGTCAACCTGTCCATACACATTACAAATAAGAAAGGGCTCAGAGCTGATCTCTCATGTAATCCCACCTCCAACTTGAATGCATCCGTCACTCCAACCGCAGACCTCACCACTGTCACACTTCCCTCATATATATTCTGTACAACTCTAACATACTTCTCTGACACTACCGACTTCCTCATACAATACATACAACTCCTGTCGAGGCACCCTGTCATGTGATTTTCAGGTCCACAAAGACACAACACAACTCCTTTTGGCCTTCTCTATACTTCTCCATCAACACCCTTAGAGCAAACATTGCATTTCCTGGCATGAAACCATACTGCTGCTCACTAATCATCACCTCCCTTCTTAACATAGCTTCCACTATTCTTTCCCATAATCATAGTGCGGCTCATCAATTTTATCCCCTGTAGCTACTACAGCTCTGCACATCCCTTTATTTTTTATAATTATGTCTTTCACTTTTCTATTCTTTAATATGTAAAGCACTGCCATCACTCCTAAACACTTCCATGCTTATTCTATATGAATATATATATATAGTCATAGGCGGCTGTGAGCTACTGTTTGTATGAAAATGTGCTATATAAATAAATGTTGTTGTTGTTGTTGTTGTTGCAATAGATATTCATGGAATGCTTTAGCTGACGATCAGATGAAAACGGTCACACGTTGCTAACACTCTGCTCTAACATTACTCTCGCCCTCTTCTGATGTTGCTGATCTGGAGTCTTCTTGTTTAGTCCATCATATTTATTTTAAAATTCCACAGGCGTTTTGCAACACGATTGTTACATGCATCTGATTGGCTGGCTGTCAGTATGATGGATGAATTTGCTAGAACTCTTTAATCTGTTCGAGTATGTCTGTTTTCCAAACAATAAAGTTTCTGATGCTTTAAGAGCCTTCCTTTCCATAGCTGTAAACTGATTTGGCAATTTCTAGCCTGACAGCAACTCCTACTGTTTGCTGGTTGTAAAGTAATCAGATACAGCATGAAGCATCAGCATGTCTTCCTTCCCAAGCTGTAAACCAATTTAGTCCTAGGTGCAAAAGATGTCACTGTGCTTTGATTAATAGTACAGTTTAGGAAAACAGGATGCTTTGATGTTAATACTGCCCATGCAAGTGTCCTGTATTTGAAATCACCTTGTTTGGCTTGAGCAAAATAAAATGTATAGATATAAATTTGCCGATTTTGCACACCAGAACACCTTCTCCCCGAGCTCAACCTTGCAGTCTTCCATTTTTCAACTTCCACCATTTGATCCTTGGCTCTGCTCTGACTTTCCTCCTCTTCTTGATTTCCAACATCATCCTACAGACCACCATCCTATGCTGTCTAACTACAATTTCCCCTGCAACCAATCTGCAGTCTGCAATCTCCTTCAGACTGACCCTCCTGCATTGGATATAACCTGAGTGCATCTTCCTCCACTCTTGTACGTCACCCTATGTTCCTCCCTCTTCTTAAAATATGTATTTACCACAGCCATGCCCATCCTTTTTGCAAAATCCACTACCATCTGACTTTCTGCATTCCTGCCCTTGACACCATCACCTCCTCGTCTCCTCTGTTCCCTTTACCAACATGTCCATTGAAATCTGCTCCAATCACCACTCTCTCTCCCTTGGGTGCACTCTCCACACCTTCATCCAACTCACTCTAGAAATCTTCTTTTTCATCCATCACACACCCAACTTGGGTAACATATTCACTAACAACATTCATCATCACACCTCCAATTTCCGTGTTCATAATCATTACTCTGCCTGACACTCTTTTCACCTCCAAAACACTCTTGACATACTGTTCCTTCAAAATAACCCCTGCCCCATTTTTCCTCCTATCCACACCATGATAGAATAATTTGAATTCACCTCCGATCAAACCTGGCGTTAATCCGTTTCCATTTAGTCCCTTACACGCACAATATATCAACCTTCCTTCTCTCCATAATATCTGCTAACTATCTCCCCTTACCAGTCATACTGCCAACATTCAAAGTTACTACCCTCACTTCCACTCTCTTCACCTGCCTCCACTCCTCCTGCCTCTGCACATGCCTTCGCTCTCTTCTTTCTGTTTCTTTGGTTAACAGTAACCCACTTTTCGCTGGATAACAGTAATGGTGGTGGCCATTGTTAACCCAGGCTTCAACTGATCTGGTATGGAAATCTGTATTGTTGTCCACATATTGATCTGGCAGATTTTTACACCGGATACCCTTCCTGACATAACCCTCCTCATCTATTTGGGCTTGGGACTGACACAAAGAAAGACATTGATTTGTGCATCCCCTGTGGCTAGGTTTTGATGAACCTCACCCAACACCCCTCAGCAAAAGTGCATGAAGCTCCGCTTTAAACTACAGTAGATAGAAGCAGCATGTGGCATTGCCCAGGCAAGTAATGTAAGAAGCTCCAGTCATCTGCTAGTCTGGCTTCAGTCTGTTTAGGTGTTTCACTTTGAAACTGTTTCACTTTTCTCTGAGCCAGCAGGTGGCATTGATATATAAACTAAAGCACACTGAAAAAATCTCACTGGCACCCCCAGCATCATAATTTTGGGTTCCAAAGTAGTCTAACTTATCCATATAGTCCTGGAGAGTGACTATGCAAAATTTGGGTTGGACCGGTCAAAGGATTTGGAATTGCATAGGACAGTGTTTCCCAACTTTTTTCTATGGTGGCACAATTTTTGAAACCAAATACATCCCAAAGGACACCACTATTCAACCATCCACAAGCACATTATATCTCATACACACCATGAACTGCCCAAAGGGGAAAGGCTGCTGGAAAAGCCAGTATAAAAGCAGCTCCCAGATCAGTGTTTGCAGACACAGCACATAGTGAACGCTTTGGGTGCATCTCTCAGCTTCTTTGTCCCTTTACCCACCCCTCTCTGCCACAGGGGCAACTTGTATGCTTACCATCCACCAGCCCTGTGAGACTCACTGGTGACCACGCACCCAGGCAGATGGACTGTACCACCCAGGAGACCCGTCTGAAGTGTTCTAAGTGCTGTGTCTGAAACATAACGATCATGGAGCTGCTTTTATGACAGCTTCTCCAGGTAATCAGAAAGCTCTCCACCATCTGCGGACCTTGACCCTCTCAGGTTCAGAAGTAGGTGTGCTACACTATTATTTCCACAGCACATCTGCGTAGTTGTCATGGTGTACCGCTGTGCCGTTTCCCACTGGTTAAGAAACACTGGTATAGGGTGAATACAAACAGACATTATATTTTAGATATATAGCTTTTTACGAAGGGGTTCTGGCTGACTTATTCAAATTTTCAGTTTTACAATTTGTAACTTTTTTTTTTGTCCAGAGTTTTCCAACATGAATGCTTGTAATTTTTCTGTGATCCTTTATACGCCTGTGATTGTCATTACTACCCTCTGGTTTTAAGGTGTGTAGCACTTTGCACCAAACATGAATGCTGTCAAAACAAAACACTGCAATTACAAATAGACAGATATTACTTCTTCATTTGTCATTTTGTTAAATGTTACTGTTTTACTTCACAAGAGTATTCACATGTCCAGTTGCATGTGTGATGTGTTTTTTAGTTAGATGACTGACACTGCATGGAGGCAACAAGAGAGGTGTATGGTGGAGTGGAGCCACTTAGGTTCATTCTTATGGAGTCATTTAAATGTTCGTCTGTCAGTCTCGTTCTGAACTTTGATTTCATGACATTCATGTCAGACTCACAGAGGTTTGTAGACCCAAACAAAGCAAACATTTTCAGAGCTACTTGGTCAAAATTGTTATAGTTATCTGGCTGTACTAATCTCCAGAAATGCTGAGAATGCTGTTGAGACTTTAACTGCACATTATTTTGAAGGTTTACTAATATATAATATATAAAATCCAATGTCTGTCCACTTTTCACGAGAGAACTACTTAACAGATTTAGATCGTTTTTTTTCTATAATTTGCTTGAACATTCCGGTTGATTTTGCGACTTCTCTCATTCCATTATTTATCATAGTTCACTTGCGGTATCGATTTATTTGTGCGAATCCAAGAAACACACAGTGAGCTGTGGGGAGGGGCCTTCCTCACTTACTCGCCAGCTTCGAGGCGTGTTCCTTAACTCCGCTTAGCTGGCGAACAAGAGAACAATTGAATTCAACTTTGTTTGATATTTAAAATAAAGTGTTACGTAGGTCTGGATGAATTTGAGTCTTGATATTCTCTTAAGTGTATGCCACATTGAAAAGATAGATTGCAATTCAGTTTGTGAATCGTGATTTTGTGTTTAAAGGATCGTGATATGACTTTTTGGAAAGATCAGCCACCCCTAATTTGACTAATCAAGTTTTCAAATTTATGTAGGATTCATTAACCCTTTGGCAAGCTACTTAAAAAAGGGGTTGCGAGCTACCGGTAGCTCATGAGCGACATGTTGGAGACTCCTGCGTTAGACCTTCCTGTGTGTTTGTGTGTGACGTTTTAGACCTATGAAAGTTTTTGGATCATTAACTCTAAGGAAATACTTTTTCATACTCAGGTGAGGGTAACATGGCAATCTGCATTGATCTCATTGTACTCGCCTCCTCCTGATTGCAGGTTTCAGTTTGACAGTTCAGAGGGGTGCTACTTTGACTGATCAACCTTTATTTAGCAGTAATGGATGGATGGATGCTACCAAACATTATTTTCTTACATAACAAAACAATGCAAATAAGAAACAAGATCACATTTTAAAATGAAATTCAGCTGTCCAACCATGATTAGTCCACTTTTTCAGTGGCATTCAATGCAAGGCAAGAACCATCCTGAGACTGAAAGTCAGCTCATTAATGAACATGAAGCCAATTTCAAGTAAATATCTTTTGGATGCAGGAATTCCTGGGGTAATTCAGACCCAAGGGAAATAGCAAGACTCCAGAATAAGCTTTCATATGTCAAGGGAGCAAATTAGAGTATAAAATGATTACCAGAATATGTGTACATTAGAAGCTAAGGGAGCACAGTAGGGTTGGATCACAAGGACTGTTTTAATATTGAATGCAGGCAGCAGATGTCATATACAAAAGATGAGGTGGATTTCTAGGCGACAACTGGATGTTGTGATACATCAGTTACGTGGGCAGAACTATGGGGAATGTCTCTGCTGGTTGTAGAGACCAGTGCAAGGCAAGAACCAACCTTAAATTGAAAGACTACTGAAGACAGGGCCAATGTAAAGTCACCAGAACATCAGAAAATTGACAAACGAGAGGAGACCATTCAGTCCTTCAAGCTCATTTATTTAGCTAATACCTTCAATGCACATCTTTAGGGATGCTGGAATTCCTGGGGAAGTTCAGACCCATGGGAAATACCGGCAGTGTAACTCTGAAATGGGCTCACTCATGTCAAGGGAGCAAATTAAGAGTGTAAAATGATTTAGGAGACGCTTAGGAGGTACAAAAGGAATGGTCCACATGGACTTAAGTTTAAAATTGAATACAGGCAACAGATTTCATTTACAGATAACAAAGGTTATCAAGGCGAGATAGATGGACGTTGTGATAGATAAATCGCATAGGCAGAACTGCGGAGAGAGTCCCCAGAACTGGCGCACTTTGCATGAAATGATTTTCAATAGTAGCTGTATGCCTTTATCCTTCTTGTTTCGTGAAAGGAGTATACGTTGTTCCTTTGTGATTGTAAGAGGCAGGAGTATCGCCTTGAACCCTCTAAATGGGTGGTTCATGCTTTGCGGCAAAGTGCTTTTGGCAGGGCGATGGTCATCTGCCTGTAGCTTGGATGTTGAGCCGCGGGAGTAGAGGCAGATCGATGCGCTTATCCCTGGACCTCACATTAATCCCTCTTGCAGAGCTGATCTCAGCATCGTGCTGACAATCTCTAATGAAGGATGGTGGGGGGGTCTTAGATGTGCAGTTTCGGAGTTGCAACCCCCACTGCACGCACGCAGCCAGCAGCTGAACCACTGGTGTGGGGAGGGGGCGAGGGTGAGGGGTATGGGAATCGTGATCTCGCGAGAGCTCGTCCGGCCTTTAATTGTAGGGGGTTATTATAGGAGCCGATAAGCAGCTAGCACTTCCACAGATGAGCAGACAGATCACTGGGGAGCCGGAGAGAAGACGCCAGACGAAGGAAAACAGCCAACAACCCAGCGAGACATACATAGGTGTTGGAGAGAAGACGCCAGACGAGGGAAAACAGCCAACAACCTAGCGAGACACATAAAGGTGAGGCGCATAACAGGAGCAAGGGTATCCCGATTTTAACAGGCGCCTTGCGATCCTTCGTCACCTTTGATCTTAGTTTCTCAGGAGTAACTTTTTATTATTTTGCTTGGCTTGTGGGGCGCACGTTCTGCGCATGAGGCAGCAGGGACTGGGCGATCTCGTGCTAGACGTGGGTTTGCGGAGAAAGGTGAGCGTGTGTTGTGGTGAGGGGCGTGGTGCCCGCCTGTGTTTTTACCTCGAGGAAGGGGAGGTGCCCTGCCTTTACAGCCATCTGCTTCGTTTCACTTTCACACACAGGTGCACAGTACACTGCCGGGGCCACATAGCGACGCGTCTGCCTATTGCCGCCGATTTCGGGGGTCCACATTGCTGGTGCAAAGAGGAAAAGAAAACGCGTGAGCGAATCCTAGTGTCGACAAGCTGCTTTAGTCAGTTTAAAGGTATGCCATGCAAAGCTTTATGTTGCAAAGGATGTTTGCTCAAAACGGTTGCCCTTTTCGCTGCAGATAACGACATGCCGCGCGATTAGTGAGTTTCTAAATCTTTCTTGATCTGAAGACTTAATTTTCTCTTACAGTCGGTATACGTGGACGTCTGCCACTGATATATGTTAGTTTTTAGATGTATTTGTATCTTTTCCTCTGCCTGATACCTCATCCCATTTTTGTATTTGTCTTTTAAGACTTTTTCAGACACAAATTTAATCTCCGAATAATGGGTGAAAAACAGAGGGTGCCACCAACGTGTGGTAGCTTGGATACCCACTTCTGAGTAACCTGTACATTTACGTGTCCCTGGGTTTAAGCGTCGTGTTTAGCTCCTGTTGCAGAACCTGACAGCTAAGTTTCGCATTAGGGTGTTACCTGGGCCATGGCATAACGGTTATGTTTTACAGCTTGCATAGTTTACCAATCTCCCGTGAGTTTTAGGGATGGGGCTGTAACTGGGATTCAGTTGTCTGGCTTGCTTGAGTTCAAACACATGGTTTGGTTCTGGCATTGTGAACCTGTCTGCTGGCTGCGAGCTCATGCTGAATGTCCATTCAGCTGATGAATGACATGTCTCGTTTTCAGTTGAAAAATTGCACTATGAACACCCTGCCTCCCTGGCAGAGAATCTGTAATAGCATTATTAGCTCCCTACGAATGTTCCTGAAGATTTTGTCTGGTGCATTACTCAAAAGCAAATCAAAATAGAAACAGACTGACATTCTTCAATTACCACTAAGTATCCAGTCTACTTATATTTATCAAGCAGGCAGATTATTTTGAGGAGTCAGGAAAGAATAGCAGTATGTATTTAGCTTTTCAGATTCCCCATAGGCCCCTGTTTATAGTTGAGGGCGCACTTGTGTTTTGCCTTTTGGGTTCCCAACAGCGCCAGGGACTCCTTTATCTGAGTTCAAGTGTCTCATTCTGCCAGTATCCAGCCTGGCCCAAGTGTCGTAGAGAACTGTAGCCTTTATTAAGCCTCTGCTCACTTTTTTTCTGTGCAGAAAATGACTTTGAGAGGGAAAGAAACTATTTCTGCAATGAAAGCTACACATTCTGACCATTCCGATTATGTGTGTTGTGCAGCTCTCTGGGTGGGACTATGCCATTAAATGTGTGCTTTCGGCCCTTCGTAGCCAGGGTCTGTAAAGAACGCCGTGAATTAGTGTGTCATTCTAAGGTGTCTATGGTCAAGTACTGTGAGCTGAAGACAAAGCCAAGTGGACAGAATTTATCCAAAATCCATTTTCAGAACCTTACCATACAAGAGCTTGGCTGGAGCTTAACAAGATAGTAACATAGTTTGCAGGGCTTAGTAGTGACTAGTCACATGCTCTATTTGTTTTTGTTCAATTTCTGTCAGTATGTTTAGTAACTGACACTCCATTCCTCCTGTTATATCCTAAAGATGTGCACATTTAATTCAAGTAGTCACTGTAAATTTGCATCTGTCTAACCGAGTTTGGGTGTGTGTGCTCTGCCCAATACCGCTGTGATGGATTCCAGCCCTGCAAAGATGAAGTGAATCAAGTGGGTTTGAAAACTGAATGGTGGATTTATTGTACACAAGCAAATATTGGGCTTAAGTATATCTTTTTTTGGTTTTTATAGATTTAGCAACAAAACATAGATTTTTAATCTAATAATTATGATGCAATCCCTTATTTTGTTTGCTTTCTGATGGTGTTTGTTCTGAAAGAGGGTGAATGAAATGGAATTATTTGATTTCTGTGCTATGTGTAAAAATATGTATTTGGTGGTGTTATTGTTCAAGTGGTAGCTTAACTTTGGATATGATCAATGTGCTATCATAATCTACAGCTAATTTTCATTTTTTTCGGGTAATGGCAGTCCATTTGTTCCCAGATGCATTCCTCATATTAATATTAAGCACAAGAGTATCTTAGCAGAAAAACTGCCATCTAGTTTCATAACAGGTCTTTAGAGGTACGTAGATGAAGAATGTATTGTTCAAATTCACAAAGACCCTCTCTTTTGAAATGAAGACAGGAATGGCTGTAGAGATTTTCTGTATTGAAGGTGTCAGACTCCTCTTCTGGAGGGCTTCAGTGGCTGTAGATTTTCATGCCAACCATTTTCTTAATTAGAAGCTGATTGTAGTTGGAACTTATTTAATTGTATGGCCCAGTGTCTTTCTGATGTTTCTAACATTGTGGATTTTATTTTTCTAGATCGCCATAAAATTTTTGTGACCTAACAGTCCTTTTATTTTATTTATTTTTTGCTAATTTTTGTACTGAAATGGATTTTTAATATTTAATGCACATATATTAAAAATTGACCAGTTTAATTGGTAACTGGGTGCTGTACATATTTGTAAATAAAAAATTTTCTCAATTAATTTACTAGTAAATATTTAATTGGCAAACTCAGGGTTTGACTGTTAATGAATTATATATGCAGTTATGGGTCGTGAATCTTTGAGTGAAATAAAGTAGAAAATGTTACATTTGGGTGCACCATGTAAACTGGCTGATATGAAAACTGCTATCCTGGTCTGTATAGCACTGGTTACGAAAAGCAAGAGCTGAAAGCATTTGGTAACTATATAATCCTGTATTTTACCAACAAATGTCATCTTGTCGAGATGGCCTCAGTGACTGTACGGGTTCGTTCTTGACAATCGTCCACTTTTCACGAGAGAACTACTTCACAAATTTAGATTGGGTTTTTCTCTATAATTTGCTTGAACATTCAGTTACTTTTGCGAAATCTCTCATCACACTAAGTATTATACTGTAGTTTGGTTGCGGCACCAATTTATTTGCGCGCTTGGAACCTCAGGAGTAGAGAGATGGTCGGTGCCATCCTCACTCATGCTCCAGCCTCCTTTCGAGTCGCTCTGCCTCTCGCCACATGTTAGAGCGTACCTTTCCTCCACTTAGCTAGCGATACCTGTTTGTTCAGCACACATTATCATCTAGAGATTATTAAAGAGTAACGTTTAACATTTTTCAGAGAGAGATCACAGCTACATGTGGTTTAGACTGTACCTGCACATTGGCAGAGATATCATGGCCACATGCTCTTCTCCCCACGCGGGGGACGCACTCCCAACAGAGCTGAACACGATCAGATACAATGGCAACATTTGACGTGGGTGCATACCTACCTTCCGCTTGGCCAGAGATGTCTTGCCAACTTTTTACATTTCATAGCTATATTCTCGCCCCTGATAGCAAAACCAAAAATATTTTACATCAAGAGGCCCTCAGATACGAAAGCTAACAATATAAATTCTCTTCAATACAAATTATTACATTTTTTTGATTGATTTTTAAAATTTGTCCTGTTTTACTACTACACGGGTGGAACTGTGGGGGAAAGCTAAATTACAGTATAAATTAATCAGTTGCTGAATCAGAATTTTTGCCATTTTGTTTTCTTTCCTCCTAACAAAAAACTGCATCAACTTGTATTTGTCTTTTTGAGAGCCATAGTTTATCCTTTTAGTCTGTCAGGTTTGAGCCAGAACACATAGTGAGTTTCCTATAAAGCAGAGAGTTTCTGATAAGCAGATGCCGGTATGGATGCTGGAGTTTTTATTTGTACTGGTTGTTTTCCACTAAAGAAGTCCCTGAATACATTTTTAAGCTCTCATTTTTTATTCCAAGGTTATTCAGGCTCAAGGGAGGTTTCAGCTCTGGACATGGTGCCAGTCCATTGAGAACATACCTACTTAGTGAGAGTATGGCTTTGTCTTGTTCATACCATGTTCATAAACTTTCAATTTACATTTCGCTATTGTGGTTACTAGTTCATAAATCATTAAAAACTTCCATTATTGTGCATGTTTTTATGAAGTAGTCATAGTAAAGAAGCCACTGAGGTGCTGACTTTCTTATATATGTTGATGCTCTCAGTTGGTTTACAACAGTGAGGGTGTCCCTGCATAATCATGTGATCAGAGAGGTGCAATGAGGTTGTAGAGTGGGCCAATCACATCGCATCACATCTCTCTCTCGGTTTCTTATGCTGTGTTCCATTTATCTCAGAAGTCCGATGTTGGGTCTGGGAATGACATCACACCTGAGTTTGTCACGATCCAGTAAAACATTTAGAAAACCATCCAGATGTGCCTTGTTCCATCAGACTAAATAGCAGTTGATAACAACACTTTACATGGGATTATATGTATCCAAACATTGTAGCAACATGTCCACAAATAGAAGTTGGACAGTACTGTGTATACGACAGATTTAATGAGACACAAATAGACAGAAGTGCTAATAAACAGTATAATACTGCTGCTTTCACTAAATGTGGTGGTGTACCTTGCCATTTTGGATTGACATCATTATCTGAAAGCGGACAAACTCAGACTTGTCACACCAGCACTAAGGTTTTCAGCTGGAAATCTGACTTAAGGGAGTGTTCCAGTTGAAAATTCTGACTAGGAACTCAGAAATTCTGACTTACCGTTTTAAGTGGAATGCAGAATTAGAACAGACCACCAGAAATTACCACAGTAGTCCTGATGGCCAGTCCATCCCTGAGAGACATATGTACTGCTAGTGTCAATTTAGCCCTGCCATTTGTGATGTGTATATTTACCATAGGAAACAGCAGAAACATATTTTATATTTCTGTAATCAGAGGTGTAGAATCCACTACATCTTCACACTCCATCTACTGTATTATTGTCCACCCAGAAAGGTGGTGAATGTACAACATATCATTGTGCTCCACTTTCACTGTATATCCTCCATGTTACATAAGCACAGGTGAGATGGTTGGCAGGTGCGACAACAGAATGTAGTCGATCAGTAGCTCTGGCCCCCACATGGTGATGGCAGACATAGGGTCTGTAATGTTCAAGATGATATAATGATTAGATCCCTGTTTTTGAATGAGAAGGAAATTGTGTATCTAAGCAGTCCATCTTTCGAATCCACTTGGTACATTACAGTGTCTCGGGCAGCTTATTTCAATAGTATGCACATCATGATAAGAACCATATGTGTCAGAATGTCCATCAGTTGTGGGGCACTGCATCCACATGCTGTCATGCTTAGCTTAACCTTATAAACACGTCTTTGAGATGTGGGTGAACAAATAGAATACCCTGGTAAAACCCATGTAGACTCTGGGTGAATATTCAAACTCCACACCAACACTAGCTGGAGCTGTGAGGCCTCAGTGCTCACCATTGCACCACCGTGTCGTTCTGGAGTGGACACTGTCCAAACAGTTGTTTTAAATTTTATAGCACCTTTTATGGTAACATTGTGCTGGCACAGAATTACAAATATCTTTACAATTAAAGCTCAGGCAGGCAAAGTGTTCAGGGGTGAGCCAGTGGCTAAACTTGAACCTGTAACTTTTGTGGCATGGTTTTTTTTTTAAGGAAGCTTTTCAGGCTTACAGAATAAGTGCTCCATCTTGTTTAAAGTGCATGTAATGTTCCAGGCTTTTTACAAGGCCAATGTTGCTTTTAAATAAATTGCACAGTAATAACAGCACCAGCATCATAAATTTAATTATTTCCAGCTGGATTTTACATAAACGTCCTTGCTCAGAAGACATAGCCTTTGATGATTGTAATTCCTGCTAAATTCAAATTGATTTATTGGTGGTGCTCAGACCGTAGAGTAGATCGCCATATAAGAGTGCAGTACCACCTTCTCTGATAAACAAATTGAAACTATTGCTCATTTATTGCTCTGTTTTTATGTAGCTGAACTTTATTTAGCCTTTGGAACTTTGCTCTCAAATGGTACGCGTAACTTCGCACTGGCTGTGGGAGTTTGAAAGATGAAGTGAACTGGGCATCTTATCGACTGATGCCGTCGTTTTAGCTTTAATTATGCAGTGAAATTGAAGTATACAGGTTTGCACCACTTAGCTGATCTCATAATGTATGGTTTATCATCAATAATGAGGGTACAAGGACAACAGAACTCTATAGCATGCCAGTCAGTCAATTTGATTAAGATGACGTAACTTTCCTTGTGCAGGGGAACTTTATAGGTGTCAATGCAGCACTGGCCTGCCCAAATAATGCATTCTTGTATGTGGCTAATTAAATATACTTTCCAAAATATTTTCCCATCATTCCCCTTCATTCTAGTTCAAAGGTGACAGTCTGGTTTCCATCCTTTCATTTTAATGTTGTTATTACAAGTGTCATCTGTTTGCTTTAGTATTGATATAAGAGTATGAGGTTTGACAAACAAGAAGAGACCGTTCAGTCTGTTTAGCTTCTTTGGCTGGTGAATAGCTAAAGGCCGTGCCACATAAGATGACTTTTCAAGTGATTTTAGTTATTTATTTAGTTGTTGCTTTCATTTACAAAATTTCTGCCTGTCATAGGCAGTTTACCACATGCTTCTGTGAATCCATTTGCATAATGTGACATCCGTAGAGATTCACTCCAGCTAGGCCATGACTCGTCTCATGGACCTCACAAACAGAAGAGAGGTTTGTTGGTCTGTCATGTCAAGTTTTATGTACCACATGTGGCCAGGTGCAGGAGTGACAGGTCATGCAAAAATAAAAGTTGGGATGCCAACCGGGTCGTCCCATTTAACTAGCCAAAAAGTCCAACAAAACAAATGCCTCTTGCCATTATGTTGTCAGTCCTTCAGCAAAATATTAACTGATTCGGCTCTCAGCCACAGAATTAACGGACATTCACATGGAGCTCCTCCTTCCAGGCAGCTGGGTTTCTTTTAGCACCCTTACTGGATGGTTTCTCAGTGAGAATGAGAAGAGAATGTTAGCAACAGCACCCTCTCTTGTCCTGGCGAGTTACTACATAGGTCGATTGAGCCTGTGAGGAGATTGTCCAATGCAAATATATGACACAAAATAGTATGGAAAAAGGGGTTGAGATTGTGTCTAAAATTGTACCTGTTAACCATTCATACAGAAATTTCTCTAGTAGGCAACATGTTATTGGATGTCACAAAAATGGGCATGTGTGACTGTGCTGGAAGTTTGGCACACGGCTGCTAAATTTGACATGGCTGGAAATATATATATATATATGAGGTGAGACACAAAAATAACTGGACTCTGCGTGGGGCTTTCCTGGAGAACCGTCTGGAGGTCGGCTGGACGTGAATCATAGAACTATACCCCCCTCCTACACGCCCTCTCAAACCTCCAACCGGTTAGGTATATCCTGTGAATAGCCCAGTCAGTATTTGCACAACAATCGCTTCATTAATTCATTAATTGCCACAAAAATGTTGGGTGAAAGAATCGAATAGCGAATCAACATCAAATTTCTCGCGAATTTTCACTTTTACCATACAACAGTTTTTGACTGACAAAAACATTCCTGTCCTCGATCATCCTCCCTATTCACCCTGTGATTTTTACTTCTTCTCGAAAATCAAAAGTGACCTGAAGGGAACACATGTTTCTTCAATGGATGAAGCGAAGACAAAAACGGCAAGCCTGTTGAAAAGACTCAAGCAAGAAGACTTCCAGTACTGTTTCAATCAGTGAAAGATATGTATGGAGTGGTATAGAGATCGGGGAGGGGGGAATTGGGATATATAGAAGTTGACAATGTTTACAATGCTGTAATTCATCAATAAATATTTAGTTTTTTACCAATCCGGTTATTTTTGTGTCTCACCTCGTGTGTGTGTGTGTATGTGTATATATATAGTAATTTTTTTTCTTCATTCTTTTTATTTGGCTTTAGGGAATCAATATCTTCAATTGAGAGGTAGCATTAAGGGTGTTTATTTGGGTTACTTTTGGAGTCCACATCCTTTAGTCTGGGGGGAATGTTTTCTGCTGTAGTAAGACTGGTGGTCTTGCTGTTTAATGTCACTGGTGCAAGTAAGGGTCCTATGCAGTCCCTTCAGAACACATTTGATATTAAGGGATGGCTTGATATTTTGTGGTCTTCTCCTGGCAAATAAAACCTTTTTTTTACCTTACCTATAATTTCTTTTGGTTCTTGAGGACTTCTATACATCCAGGCCACAACTGGCATTAAAGGAGCCTTGTTAGCAAGGATGGATCTGTACTAGAGGTTCTGTCCCTCCAGCTGTAAGGCCAAAAGTCACCAGTAGGTGATGCTGTAATTGTGTGAGATTATTATTATTAGTATTAAAGTATTCCTGTATAAAGGTGTCATTTTAGATTATATCCTTTGCCAGAAGGGGAGCTGGCTGTGGGAGTTAGTCTTTACCTTTAGAACACAAGCAATCTCATAAACATGAGGAAACCATTCAGTCCAGCCTTTTGATTAGCCAGTGAGTACATTTTCCCAGCATCTCATCCAGATACTTAGAGGTTGTTAAGGTTTCTGCTTCAAGTACATTATTTGATCGTTTGTTGCAGACTGTTTGAAAAAGTACTTCCTGGCTTCAGCCTTGAATAAACTTTGCTTTAATTTTACAAAGGTATTTTAATTATAAAGTCATTAATTTTCACATATAAGCATAGGCCTAAAGCCTATGTCACATTACACGACTTTTCCAGTAATTTCACTTGTAGCTTTCATTTACGTAATCAGAAGTTCACTCCCATAAAGTTTATCGCCTAATGTGACATACCCAGCGACTGAGACCACCAGGGGCCTCATATATAAATGGTGCGTACGCACAGAAATGTTGTGTAAGAATGTTTCCACGTTCAAATCGCGATATATAAAACCTACATTTGGCGTAAAGCCACGCACTTTTCCACGGTACCTCATACCTTGTCATACGCAAGTTCTCCACTCGGTTTTGCAGACTGGCGGCACCCAGCGTCAAAGCAGTGCTACTGTTCCTGTGTGATTACTCATTATTTTCCTGACGCGGCTTTATAAATTCACTGAAACTAACCGCATATTGTTTATTAGTGTAATGCATCTGATTGTAATTAACTTGTAACAATATAATGGTAGAGGGAACAGCCATATTATTCCAAATACCATAACTGCTTTAGCGTTGTTACTCTCCCTGCACCTTCTTCTTCTTCTTTCAGCTGCTCCCGTTAGGAGTTGCCACAGCAGATCATCTTTTTCCATATTACTGTCACTGCACCACTCGGAGTATTTATATCACTGTATCTGAGTGTGAAAATCACAGCAGCAGCTGATCGGAAAGAGAATTATTGGTATACAGCATCAGGCACACGCTACCTCAGCCACGGCAAAACATTTCAAAGCCTTTCCTGTACAGACCTCTCGGTTCAGAAACAGTTTAATCCCAAGAACTTTAAATGCACTCAATCAATTGCTCCTTGTGGAACTGTTTGTACTTATAAGTACAATCACCTCACTGTAAACTTGCACTACAGTTATAATATCTCACAACCTGAGCCACTTTATAAAGCGCGTATTTACATATGATGACGATATAATTTTTAAGATGAAATGCAGCAAAATATGTTTATTATATTATACAGATAAAACTAACTTCATTTAAATAATCTATATTCTTCACTGGGACTGGCGTAAAGGATAGAATAATTAAACATGTACTACGAAGATATTTCAATGATCCTTAAATGTTTTGAAGAATCGGCACTCTAAGCTTAAAGATGGCTTAACTTCTATTACAGAGCTGATTGTGTGGCGATCGGTTACTTGGAGTAAGAAAAGCAAGGACTGCAGGGGCGGCCATGCCAATATATATTGAATATAAAACAGAAAGAGAAAATAACGACACAGCTAAAAACGCAGCAGCAAATTTCAACAAAAGTTAAACTCTTGTGTCATGAGCATGAGACAGCTATGCAGTGTCCGTATCGGACGTGGCCATCCACCGTGCATAAGATACCATATTGACATTGGCGGGCGAAGGGGCCACCGATTCTTTCTCTGCCCAGGGCCGCCACAAGCCTAGAGCCGCCCCTGAGTACTGCTGCAATAAATAATTTCATTGAAGGTCGCGCACAATCACTGCACAGTAAAACTCATGTTTAATAACGTGCTTTAACTATCATCATGAAAAAGATTTAATGTATACATCTCAGTATTTTAGTTATTGAGAGCTGTAATATCACGAATGTAATGGATTCTGTGTCCAGTCGGAGGAAAAGAGACGGTTTAAGAAGCAAGTAGTGATTCACACACAGAGCACATCATAGAAGATCACATACACAAAAAAAAAACATTTAACGTGCTATACTTTAATTACGATGTGATTTGAGAAACTGGTTACTTAAATGATTTTAAGATGAAGTTTATGATGTTCTACTTTAATGACAAAATAAACTACATGATTAAAGTGGAAATTTCAAGATTGAAGTTGACATTTTGTGCTTTTTCCCCACTGTGTGCCTTTTTTTTCTCTGTACCCTAATAAGCTTTCATATGCCACTCAGATGGTGGGCTACGACTCGCCTTTTCACGGCGACTTTGATATCTGACAAGTTCTTTTTTATTTCCGGCACTGTGCGACTTTTGTGAACGTGAGCTTTCAAGTTTCTCCAACATACTATGTCACTCGACCAACTTCCTTTTGTTGATTATACCACGGTTTAAATAAACAAATAGTATGTTTTTCCTTTGCCTCCACTTGCTATTCGCTGAAATTCTTATTTTCCCCTGTGCTTTTCCTATTGTCTTTTCACAGAAGGCTGAGCTGAAGGGCTATTTATATTGATTTGCATATTCAAAGAGGCGTAATTCTGGGAGGAGTTGGGGCGGGACAGAAGGTGCGTGCACGTGCGTTTAGTTTTTACGCTGATCGGTGATATGTAGTGAAAGAACGCGGAAGTTGGAGTACGCACAGATTCCTGCATCTGGATTTTTCTGTGCGTAAGCACATTTCGGCTTTTGTGCTTGCGTCATGAGGCCCCAGGTCTGCAACTCGCTACAATAAACTCAAACCGGTTTGATTTTTGTCTTTAGTTAAAAGGATGAGTTGAGTGTGCAGGAGGGCTGACAGCTAATGAACGCTCATCTAGAAGTACAATGTATAGAATGAAGTGACAAGGACTAAGGAACACACGTGTAATTTGAGCCTTGCAAATAGAAGAGAGGCTCTTCTGTCTGATGTCTTATTTGTTACATATTAAAACAGCATGGAAAAAGGAAAAAAATGACCACGACTGCAGGTAGAACTCACCCTGCATACAATGCCAGATCCAACATGTAGAATGGGTTGCCATTGACCTGATAAACAAATGAGAGGCTCATCTGTCTGAAGTCTCATTTTTTTTATATACTAAGAAAGAACGGAAAAACTGGGATTGCTTCTAAACACGCTGTACCTTTAACCCCTTTGTATAGCAATGGCTCTGTCATGTAGCATGCTATTAGCTGTCACATAAACGGGCGAGCAGGACTGGGCTAGAAGATCAGATCATAGACTGTAAATGTGAGCTGTGATTTTCATTGATGTAATTTGACATGGTGCACTGCGATTGAAATAACTCATAACAAAAAGTCATGTAATGTGACATCGGCTTGAGATGTGTGTGTTGGGTTAATTGCCAATTCTAAACTGGTTGCATCCTTGGGGCCTGTGATGGGCTGGAACTCCATTCAGAAGTGGTTCCAAATTTGCACCTGATACTGTTAGGCTTGCGTCCCATACAACCCTGAAGGCATTTTAGAATGCTATATTATTAGGTTTAAAGTTGTATTGCGGTTATAGTGTTATTATATTTGAACATAAACAAAAGAACATCTAAGACATAGGTATATTAATATCTAATGGTCTGCTCACGTACCATTATTGCATTCATCTTCTGAATGGAGCTAGCCCACCACGGTTTCAATTAAATTAAGAATTTAGTCCTAAATAGAATATGTACTTTTTCTGCTTGTGGGGGCAAAACAATGCCATCAGATAAATAGCTTAGGAATGAAATCACCCAAGGGAACTGCACACTACACATTTATGTGGAAAATATTCCGTCTGCCAGGTCTCTTCTGCACTGAACCGTACATTGCTGACACGTTGTACAGAAGGGCTCGGGGTAAATTTAGTAGAGGCAAGCATGATGGACACATCAAAAATGCATCTTATAGTAGTGCCAATAGTCTTTATTTCCAGAAAATATGTCTTGAGCAGCTGGGAAAGCAAACACCAATCACTTAAACAGCAGACATTAGTATAGCTCATAATGGTATTAAGAAAAGCAATGACAGCGTGCACGGTAAGCTGAATTTTATTGTTTTTGCATTTTGGATTGCTGGGAAAAATGCTAAAAGGAAAATACCCGTAGTCTGAATATGTTGCCAATCAACACCGTGCTAAGGGAAGCACAGAATGAACTCACGGCATCTGTTAAAGCAGAAGTGCCAAGCTCTGTTCCTAGAAAGGATTTTTTTTTAACCACCAAATATCCCATGAGTATAATTGTGCTGTCTCATTAGGAAAAAGGGGATTCAGAAAATGCTTTCTGATTTACTGCCTTCTGTTGTGTTTGAGATTTCCGCATATCAAAGTACATTTTCTGGAACCACCCTCCTTATAGTCTCCCTAGTGGTTCTGTACACTACGAGATGGATCAAGAAGGTATATAAGAGTATTTGTCATTGTCTGAAAATAATTATCAGGCTTGTTTACCCCTCTGCCTTCATTTTGTCGACTGCTCTTACCGACTGTGTATATTGCTGTGAGACTGCTTTGAAATGTGTTTTTGGAAAAGCAGACACATTCCCTCTTATTTATTTAATAGACACCCTTGAGCCACAGATTCAATCACGACTCGTGTTGCACATTTCTGTAATTTATTTTGTGCACAATGACACGTAGCTCTGAGCTCATGTGATGTCGTACTGTACTGACCATGTCAAGCTCATCCAGGCTGCTACTACTTTTCCATTCAGCTGCTCAGCTTTATGGCCCCGGAAGCAAGCGACTCTGACAACCAGCAGTTTGTGCTCAGCAGCAATCCCAGGGTGGCTGCTCCTGCAGCGGTGAGCCTGACTGTCAGCTACTGCGCTGACGGCCTTCAGCTGGCTTACCCTATTAAGTGGACGCCATTCAGGGAATCTGCAGACACTGTGGACTAGCTTACATTGGCAGATGTATATACCCAGTCGCACTATGTATACCCAAGATAGTAGGGGGTTATAGTATAACCCCTTACTTCTCATTGGTAATGTATTTATTTGCTAGAATGCACTTATAATATTTTTTCCCCAAGAGGGAGCCATATGTCGAATGAAGGATGTTGCTTTCTGGCCATACACAGAAATATGCCCTTTGTCAGATTGGCATTCCTGTTTATAAGGGAAAAGAAGTGTTTCTGCAGTCTGGCGTCATGTCACCCATAGTGGCTCCTTGTCAAGGGTTAAGCTATTCTGTCAGACACATCATGATATTATATATTATTTATATATAAGCTGTGAATGGGATTCCTACTAGGAGCAATGAAAAGATGGCATGTATATCAGACAAGGTACTATTTGGGAGACGAGAAAGGAAGGGGACTTCTGGACTACCTTGCCATGGGAACTAAAGTTGTGTGGCAGTTGACTTCTTTTTGGATGGATGCCTACGTGATGTGTGTGCTGTTTCTGACACTGGGGGACTGCGTTAAAGAAATGCACTGCTGGGTGCCATATGTTAGAGACGTACGCCTGGCGTACTGTCAAGCACAGTAGGGTGCAATATGAGAGACTGTTGTTTGTTAACTTTATATAAATAACATTATATAATGCTTCAATGATTTGTTTTGTTCATAGACATTTTAAGTATTTATTAATGATATGTACTGCATTTGTAATACTTTAAAATAACCTTCATTATATGTCATTGAGAACCATTATGTAATATTCCTTCAGCAGTAGATCTTTAGGTAGTAGCTAATCTAAAATTAACAGATCTTTACAATGGATGAATAGATTTAAGGTTCATTTCTGGTAATGCAATTTATTTATGTAAGGAGGTGGAGGAGGGTAAGTGACTTTCAGAAAATGTGAGATGGATGTGAGACTCGAATACAGGTGTTATTTATGACACAGTGAGATTGACTGAAGGGTGTCTTCTATCATTTTAGATGCAGTTGCTTCTTGTCAGGATATGAGTTGCTTATGGGACCTGAGAGACTGGGGCACTGCCATACAGGCAGATATACAGGGTGCCGAGTCAAGGAAGGTTTGTGCTGAGGCTTTACAGTACCATTGCAAGAATTTGTCTTTAACAATGTGTGCAGGTTTGATCTTCATATTACAAAAAGAGATGTTGGTGCCCAACGAAGTTTAGACATGAGAGCTGTGGAGTCTGAGTTATGAAGAAGGACTAAGCCTACATCCACACCACTATGTTCTCATCTAAAAATAATATTTTTAAATGTAAATGACCTTCATCCACACTAGCATTTTCACATTGTTTATGACAGTATCTCAATTAACAATATAAAGACTGGAAACGCATATAATGTAGTCATCCACCTATACTGGGCATGCTCATAGTGTAGACCCAAAATTGGTGATCCTTGAAGGAATGGTAAAGCCAGCAGCCATTGGATTTATCGTGATCTCTAAATTATTTTCCATTTGCATCAGTTTAGATGTATACAAATAAGTAACTCAACAATCGTCATGGAAAGTAACTCTTCTGTATGTTCGAGTATGTTTTTCTTCCATGAATTGTGACCAGTCAGGGTATGTAACATTATAATGTGCAGGATCTGATCATGCAAGGGCCACGTAATAAACACAAACAAATCAGAGTTAACGTTTTAAAATAAAAACAACTAAATTTTCACCCATGCACACCACAAAGCTTCTGAAGTATGTGGCGCTGGAGAGCATTTGTAGAAGCTTGTGTTTTCAGGGGTTGTAAACTCTGAGAGTAGTGTGGACAAATGGCAAAAAGGGAGACTAATGTCTGCATTTTTAAATGAAAATTTAGTAGTGTGGATGGGACCTAAAGGAGACCGGACTGCTATCAGTTGAAGCAAATGGAGATTAAGAGGTGATATGACTGAAGGGAATTAATAGTGTGGACACCAGCTGTTACTTTACAATAAGCTCTTCAACTTGAACACTGGGACACAGTTAAAGTTGGTTAAGTATGTTTCAAAAAATATAAGAAGGTATTTTTTCATACTGAGAATCATAGATAAACAGAATACAGTAATTACCAAGCAATGTAGTATGTAGTAGGCCTTTAAAGACCCTCAAATCTTGATATTTTGTATAAAGAGTTAGTTTAATAGAGATTGACCAGCTAGGTTGAGATAAATCACCTGTTCACATTAAATTTCTTCTCAAGTAATTATATTTTTGTAATGGTATACAGAGACTGTCTTCAAGGTTGTAAGGTGGCACAGTTGTTATGCTTCTCCTTTAAAGTCCAGAATTGAGAGACCAACCAGTGTAGAGTTTACATATTCTCTTCAGGTCTGCATGTGTTCCCCCACCCATGTATTTCATAAAAATAATTAAAAAGCTGGCCATAGAAATAATGAAAAACTCCAGATGGCACAGACTCCTGCTGCAGAGAGCGGAATTGGTGACCTTTGGATCCAGCTAGCTGCTGTAGCTGGCCGTAAGTTGCTGTGTCAGCAACCCAAGAGCCAAAAATGGCTTTTCTTCTAGGCAGGTTGGTATCCCGGGTATCTTTGCTTATAAATTTGAACGGGACACAATTTCTAAAGGTGTCTTTATTTTTGATTTTAGGGTGGAGGGTATGGTCTCTAGAAAGTGTGGTTTACAAATTGGGTATAGATGAAATGACAAAGACTTTTCCCCAAAAACACTTGTGGAGTTTTGTTCTTTGCAGCAATCCTGCACACACATCTCACTATCCCTTTAAGTCTCAGCCCTTCTTTATTGTGATGTATTGGTAATTGTATTGGTGGTATCTTGGCATGGTTTTGGAATGTTTCTAGATATTGGTGCCTGTTTTCCATTACAAGACATTCTGCATTTCATCACCTTGAATATATAAGTCACCTTGAATTTACATCTATCCACTGTAGCAAATGTCTAACATCTGCTTCCACTTACTAAATAGATGATACTAATTTAGGGAGCAGGGACTGCTGATGCCATAAAGCATGGCTGTCAGTGTTTCATTGAGAGAGTGCCTAGATCCTGGACTCGGCAGTCCCATGATTTACAGTTTTACAGAAGCAACTCTGACATCTGAAGGAAGTGGATGTGCATTAGAGAGAAGGGCGGGTGAATCAGGCCCTTGTTCGTGCTTCCTATCTCATTTGCTTGGCTCAGCATCTTGTCGGAAGCACCTCGGAATGCAGAGATGAAACTGATCCCCTTGCGAACCCCAGCAAAGATTTCAGACTATTTCTGGAGCACCCACTCCACCAACATCACCAACGCCTTCCCAGTGAATCAGCTGCTTGTTTCACAGTTATGAGGTGGAGAAGATGAGGTGGGTAAATGCTGTCATCCTCAATGTTGTTCTGATATGCTTCCAAGACTAACCCAGCACCCTTGGCAAATGCTACCAGAGGTGTGGCAACTAGCTTGAAAAGTACCAATGCTGGATGGCGATAGGGAGATTACAATGAAGAGATCTCCTTTAAAGTCAGCAGATATCTTACTGTTGAGAATAACTAAATAACTAAATTGACTTAAGTGATGTCTGTGAAGAACTACAGAAGCTCACAATGAAGTGTAGATGCAGGTACAATCAACAAGGGGCATTGTAGGGGTGGACATCCAGCAGCCACACCTGCAAGTTGTTGTTGTTTTGCAGGGGCAGCCAAGTATAAATAGGTCCTGGCGTCAATGTGTGTCCGTTTTATTAGTGGAACAAGCACAGTTGTCCACAAGCATGCGGGAATGACGATCTACAAATAGCTTCCGAGCCCAGCTGGCGTGTGAGCATTTCCCTCATTCAGGACAACCCTAATCCAGTCGCTATGGCAACCGTACACAACAGTGGAACAAACGTGCAGGTTTACATTTCATGGTGGGGGGAGTTGTCAGCATTGGAGCTCTCTCTACTATGTGGATGACTCCTCCTGTCAGGTGGCTCAAGATCTTTGACCATTTGGTCACCTGGTCCAGTCTAGCCATTTGACAAGATTAAGGCTAGCTTTCCATGAAGGCCACTTTTATGAGATGGGTGTAAGGACAATTGCCTGACATGAGATGAGGCTACTAGAAGAATATAAGTGAGCGGAGATTGTGAGATTTCTGGTTTCTGTCTCCAATCAAGGCTATTTTAAGTTAAATTTCTAACCTAATTCAAACACTGCTTCGTTTAAAAGGTCAAGTCAAATTCGTTGAAGTTACCTGGAATGATGGAATGAATACTCACACTTAGTATTTTTCAACTCAAAGTTATATTTTCACAGGCATGGTATATGTTAATTTGTCACATTAAATTCTAAAGTGAAGCATATATTATAAATTAAAAAAAACTAGTCAGCTTTTACATTTTACAGTGGAGCAATGGATATGTTTCTCGCTTGCCTGTCTGCTAGCAGAGGACATCATGGGTTATGATATCAACCCCTTTTTGCTTCTATATTTCTTTTTCTTCACCTGTTCTGTTTTACCATGGCTTATAACAAAAGACAGGTGTGCACTCAATTCATATGAGTATTTTTTCCTAAATGTCACCTGCTTTTCACATATTACATTCTGTGTTGTTATATTACATAGCCTACAGAGCAAGATTCATGCCAAATGGCAGTGTCGTGATGAAAGGTGCATACAAGAGTTTCATTGTACTCTGCACAAATAACAAATCTGAAATGAACTCATTGCACTTTTTAATCAAAGCTTTTGATTTTTGAAAGAGCCAGGCCACCTACTTTTTTCACTTTCTATGGCATATCATGCATAAGCACAATTAAAAAAACAACTACTCAGAAAATGAGAATGACCTTAGAGCACAATCACAAGGAAACTGAATGAAACACTACAATCCTATTGTTGAATTTCTTAATGCATAATGGGTCATGTTTTCCTGAAGATATCTGAAAATTTACATGAGGTTAATAAAGTTTATCTAATCTAATCACAAAGAGCAGAGGATATCATTTTTGAACAAGTAAACTCATGGACACACTGATACCAATTTTCCATATAGACATAAGGAGAATGTGGAAACTCCATGCAGAATCTGGCACTGTAAAGCAATGATGACAGCTTAGCCTATGCTAAAACATCTCTTCTGAACTTTGTAAACTTCAGCCTGATTAAAACTAAATGTTTTCCTCCAACATCTATTCAGCTCTTGTCACTTGATTGCATGCTATGTGCGTGCTCAATATTTCTCTTGCTAGACCACTAAAGCATATGCAAGCATTATCATTCCAGAGGCAGCAGGCACTATTTGTTGGTAAAATATAAAATAAGCTTGCATATAGTGAAAGAATATAAGCAATCAGTTATTATTGTTTAGTTATCTATAGAACAGAAATGTTCTGTGTCAATAATAGCACTTGGTGAGGACTTCCTGAGTGAATCCGTGCCTCTGGCACTGAAAGGTTGTCGCGGAGGAAGACAAGCAGCAAAGTGAAGCACACACTGGGTCTCTTTATAAAATGGCTAAATCTCACAATGGCGTGTGTTTTTATTTTTTTTTTCCTTCCTAAAATGTCATGGATACCCCATTTTGCATTATGTGTGCAATCTCAAGATACAAATCAAACATTTTTGGCTTGAAAAATTGACATTATTTAGTAGGTTTGAAAACATACTTTTCACTTTGAGACCCAGGTGTGAATTAGCTCCATTATAAAACTCAAGAGTAGACTTAGTTATTTTTAAAAATGGTGTAAAATATTATATAAAACTTTACTTTAGAAAGGAATTTTATGTGAAAAATGTATATACAGTATACCATGATTGTGAAGAAATAACTTCAACTTGAAAAATACCAATCTTATCCTTTAAGCTGCACAACCTCAAACCCTTCTTAATGGCCATATTTAGTCACAGTGGTGACAAGTAGGCAGTGAGTTCATGGGCAATGCAGTGAACTTGGACTGGACTTTATTGTTTGTTCTCATAACTTTTTATAATTGAGTTTGGATGCAGTTAGCATATGATGAATGTCACCATATATTGGTGTCAAGCTCATGTTCTACTGATTGGTACTTAGCAGGATTTGACATATTGCCACTCCTGACTGCATAACAGTCTTTGCAGTTTTAATTCAGGACTTGGATTTGGGTATTTTAATGCTACAAAATAACGTTGTAAATAAATGGATTTCTTTTCAGCTGTAGCTGACACTTCATAAAATGTTGTTATTTAGGACTATGACTGTGAAGAGAGTGAGCTAGGAAAAACGACACACTACACTCACTGCAAACTACATATAAAGACGAACTTGAAACCTTGTAGTTCAGCCAGACTTAAATCACTCCTTTGGATATAGATGGGACCTAAAGTGGCTCCTAGCCGTTTAAAACTCCAAAATTCAACACATTCATATTTGGGGTAAGACTATGGCTTTATTTTCCTTTGACTCCTCACAAATCCAAATTTACATGTCATTTTCTGAATTAAATATTTGGAATTCGTCCCTTATTTTTCACAATGGAGCCCTTCATATTGGTGTACATGTCATTTCTTTTATGCCAGGGTCACTTCTGGGCATTGATATCATGGCGCAGGAGATTGGTGGTGATTGATTATATTGAGTATTGCTTTCAAGTAAAAAAATTACTGTACATGTTGCAGTAATGACCTTTTAAAACCTATGTACCTAAGCATTTTTGTAGCATTTTAGCTTTAGACTAGAATGCTCCTGAACCATTCGAAGATATTCAGCACTTTTTCTATGTCACTGTTCACATCCAAGTGTTTTAGCTTCAAGCAGTTTAGAAAACACCTGCTTCCAGGACAGAAAATGCTGGCGTCTTTGTGCACATGCGTGCTTTAATCGTCTAGTGACAGCTATTGAGGGAGAGGCCAAGTATGCACCTACCTTGCAATCGGGCGACAAGAACTGAACAAACATAAGTACATATTTAGTTTCAGTCAGGTAAAGTTTAGTACAGATGTTTTAACATAGTGCAGGGTGGTAGCACAGAGCGGTTATTCCTGTTTTACAGCAAAAACTACATGAGAATTACCAGGTAGTTCTCCCAAGTGGAATGGTATTATTTACTGTATTAGTACTGGCTCCATTGTTGTTTTTATTTTATTTCTTTTTAACTATATTTCTCGTTTTTACTTTTTGTACGTAGTTGGTGAGGCGTTCGTAATTTCGTTGTAATTATTTTACATTGACAGTGAAAGGCTTTCAGTTCAATTCAATTACTGAGTGCTTAACTGAGTGTGATTGCCTGTTTTAACACTGAATACTGGAAATGTGTCAGTAATACTTTTCAGTTTAAAAAATTTTTAGTCCTCTGTGAAGTAAATAATAATCATCCATCATGAAGTAAATGACGTCCAACCGAACATCTTTTTTCCATCCCTAGTTCAAGCTCCCAGGTGAACACTAGCTGCCGCACTACCAGATCACACTGTTTCAAATTATCTTTATCAAATAACAAAATTAAAACTAATCAGATACTTCAATAATAGGTTTCTGTTACTGAATTGCACACAGCACACGGTTTTCTGAGCAACTGTGAGATTGAAACCTGCAAAGAATTGGCATACCATCCACCATATTTGCTTCTAGTTTTACACCCAGTGCTAATCGCTGGCTTGCAGTGAATCTAAACTGTACCGCTCAGCACAGGTAGGATTAAATGTATACCAATACAACCCAAGTTCAGCTCTTTTGAGTTAATTACACACTGTGCACATGCTTAACCCCTTCCTTATTAGTTGTCACTGCACCACAGAGATCAATTTTTCTTCACAAATCACTATTGGACTCTCACCTCCATTTGCTGAAGAACAGGGTGAACCAAACATCTGCATTCACAACGCTGATGACACCCGTGCTTCTGTACTGTGATCACCAGGATTAAAAGCTCTAACATGACTTCTAAAGTCCTAGAAGTCATTCAAAAAACACAATAGTCACCTCACAAGCTACTGAGTGTTAATCTTATTTTCCCTGTAAAATACTTCTTTGAGGGCAGCACGGTGACGCAGTGGTAGCGCTGCTGCCTCACAGTTAGGAGACCTGGGTTCACTTCCTGGGTCCTCCCTGCATGGAGTTTGCATGTTCTCCCCGTGTCTGCATGGGTTTCCTCCAGGTACTCCGGTTTCCTCCCACTGTCCAAAGACATGTAGGTTAGGTGCATTTGCGATTCTAAATTGTCCCTAGTGCGTGCTTGGTGTGTGTGTGTGTGTGTGTGTGTGTGTGTGTGTGTGTGTGTGTGTGTGTGTGTGTGTGTGTGTGTGTGTGTGTGTGTGTGTGCACCCTGCAGTGGATTGACGCCCTGCCCTGGGTTTGTTTCCTGCCTTGCGTCCTGTGTTGGATGGTATTAGCTCCAGCAGACCCCCATGACCCCTGTACTTAGGATATAGCAGGTTGGATGATGGATGGATGGATACTTCTTTGAAGCCACTGGAGAAGGCCTTGAAAAATGATTGCAAAAAGCCATAAAAAGCTTGGAAAAAATGTAAACAATTTCTGGAAGTGTGTGAATTGTTATCCTTAGAGATATTTTAATGATTTTGAGCTTTGGACATTTCAGGCGCTGAGGGCCAGAGTTTCTACCCCTTCCTCCACTTCTTCTTTTATCTTCAAATGAAGTCAATGGTGCATCACTCTTCAGTCCCATACCTCTGCATCCTCTTTCTGCATTTTCAACTTCCCTATCCCCATATAAAAAGCCAGTTGCCACTCTGTGCATTTCATTGTGCAAAGCAGCCTGCAAGCCCTTACTTTTGTGTTAGGAGTGGCAATGTGATCTTTCATCTGCCATCACTTTATCTAATTACTAAGAATATTACTCTGTCCTCCAAGATGCTTAATTATCAGCATACTCGGTTTAATTCTTTTCATTGTGTAAATCTCAGCAAAGTCAAAGTGAACTTTATTGTCATCTCAACCATATACAAGTATACAGATAGACAAAATTGTGAAGCTCAGGGTCCACAGTGTAACAACATGACGTGCAAATAATAAATTAAAAGTAGAATTAAAAAAAAATTAAATTTAAAATTAAAACACAGACAAGACATTATGCAAAGACAAGACAAAGAAGTCGCAGCAATATTAACATTGATGCAATGTATGGTATTTGCAGTCTAGATACATAAATATAGTCAATAGATATGTAATATAACAAATAAATAATAAATAATAGATATAGATAATACAGAAATTATCAGTGTATGATAGTAGTTGTTTAAGACATGTGTAAACAATGACAGGTCAGAATGTTTCACAGCAGAAGGATATCAAGAATGTCAAAATACTTAAAGGTCTGTATGAGATTTTCAGTTCTTTTCTACATGCACACTCATCTTTGCAGGAAAGTGGCTTGCATGTATAAAAGTTCTGTTTTTAGAGGTGGTTGAGGCAGTATGGAAGATCCCAGGGGGCAGCATGGTGTTAAGGAGTCTGACAGCTTGGGGGTAAAAACTATCCTGCAGCCTGGCAGATCTGGCTTTGATGTTGCAGTATCTTCTCTTAGATGGTAGAAGTGTGAAAAGTCCATGTGAGGGGTATAAGGGATCTTGCACAATGCTGCAGGCCTTGCGGACACTGTGTTTGTAAAATATGTCCTGTAGTGAAGGGAGTGGCACCCCAATAATGTTCTCTGCTGTCTTCACTATCCTTTGCAGGCACTTGCAGTCGGATATGTTGCAGTTGCCATACCAGACGGTGATGCAGCTGGTCAGAACACTCTCAATGGTGCCTCTGTAGAACATGGTGAGGATGGAAGGGGGAAGACTTGCTCGCTTCAGCCCCCTCAGGATGTGTAGTCTCTGCTGGGCTTTCTTGATTAGTGATGAGGTGTTATGTGTCCACATAAGTTCCTCAGTTATGTGCACACCAAGAAACTTGGTACTCCTAACAGTCTCCACATCTAAATCATTGATGCTGAGTGGGATGTGGGCTGGATGTGATTTTCTGAAGTCCACGATTATCTGTTTTGTCTTGTAGACATTGAGAGATAGATTGTTGTCTTCACACCATGCAGACAGCCGTTCCACCTCATCTCTGTATGCTGTTTCATCATCCTTGCTTATCAATCCCGGCACCATCATATCATCCGCAAGCTTGATGATGTGGTTGGTGTTATGCGTGGCTGTGCAGTCGGGAGTCAGCAGGGTGAAGAGCAGTGGACTAAGCACACAGCCCTGCGGTGCTCCAGTGCTCAGTGTGATGATGCTGGAAGTGTTGTGGCCCATCCGAACTGACTGGGGCCTCTCTGTCAAGAAGTCCAGGATCCAATTGCAGAGGGTGGTGTTCAGGCCCAACCTGCTCAGTTTTGCAACCAGCTTTTGAGGGATGATTGTGTTGAAGGCGGAGCTAAAGTCTATGAATAGCATCCTGACATATGTGTCTTTTTTTATCCAGATGTGTCAGGCAGATGTGAAGGGCAAAGGATATGGCATCCTCAGTTGACCTGTTTATGTGGTATACAAAATAAAGAGGGTCAAGGGAGGCAGGAAGATGTTTCTTTTGATGCACACATCGATTAGTTAGTTATATTCATTGCAATGTACAAAGAACAATAAAGGGAGGTGAAGTTGACCCAATGTAAAGTTTTGAACTGTTTTGTGTTTTAATCCCTGTACCTGTTAATTATGTGCATATGTGATTTCATAATTTGTGAGTATATGAGTGTGCCTGGTTAGGGGTGTTTTCTGTGAAGGTAGTGAGGTGGGGGTCTTCGTCTCACCTTGATTATATGAAAGTTAAATTAATGTAGCCTGAACAACAGATGTACTTGGTACTTATTTTGCCCAAATGTATTAAGAAATTTGACAGTTCATTCTAAAACTCGGGGATGCTTTGTTAGGTGAACACATCAAGCACAGCCAGATAAACATGCATCTAAAATAATTGTCTTCCGCCAAAGTTTCACATTTCTCATTGTACTAAATGACTTTTTCACTCTGCAGACTGTTGCATGTAATGTTATAGAAGGAATGGCTCATTAAATACCAAGAAAAGTAAGTCCATAGTGTGGCATTTACACGTCAAACAGTGGATGAAAACAATTGAAGACTGGAAAGTTCAGTACCTCTGAAGTATGCTATTGACCTGGTTAATAAAATGTCCACACACATGGTAATACCGGTATTACAGTCCAACAAGGACTTCTGCATAATATAAAGTATTTAAAACACACAAATTACCTACTTATTTAACACTTCATAGGCTCAATAGTGTGTATGTTTAGTTGTGCTACAGAAGTAAATACAACAAATTTATTCACTTTCTGAAATCAATTACATTGTCTTCTTCACTGGAATGTTCACATATTGTGATATAAATAAACATTAAAATACCTATTGAATGCACATAACACTTAGTGAAATAAAATAAGGCCATTGTAAAAGAGTGGTTACTTACCGAATGGAAAAACTTGAATTGCTTTGGGATGTTGAGAAGAAGAATAGTTAAACTCTTCTTGTCCACTTTCTTTATAAACTTTTTTCATTTAATAATGGGGCAAAAACAGCAAAAAATCAAAAGCACAACACAACAGTTTTAAATGACAGAAGCATCAGATGCCACCCAGAAGAGAGCAATAGAGACATGACTGCCTGTGGCGTGCACATGGGCAACTTACATTTTTTAAAGTTGCATGCGTATGCATTTTACATACCTTTTGAATGCAGGTTTATAATATGGGGTTTGGATGTGGATAGCTAATTTTGGATGCAAATATTACAGCAAATTTTTAGATAGAGTAATTACAAATAGCAAAGGATTGGTGTACAGTTAAGTAGAAAAAGCCTGCAATGCAAAATAAAAAGTTAAAAACACAATATATTGAATAGTTTTGCCATTGTAACTCCAGTCCTAATCCATTAACTCAAAGACCGCAATACTGAAAAAAAAAGTACATAACTTGGCCTTCCAGAAGGGCTTTCCTCTCTCTGCAGACACTAGTGTGTGGATACTCTCTTCTTTCCCATCAATGTCAGTACCATGTACTATGGACACCACAAATTGTTCTACAGTTGGATGGAAGTACCATTCTGCTTTGCAATAGACCCCTATACACCTTCATGCAATTAACAGAGTTGTGCGAACGCTGAATAATGATATTGAGAACACTTCAGAAAGTACTGCACAGCACACAGTAATACAAAAATCTCTTTCTGTAAGACTGTGAGGACCACCCATCGACAGCAGTGGTGTGACTGCTGCTGTACTCTGTATAACAACATTGAAACTATAGATCTTCACATGGTCTTACCCTCTATCTGTATCATATTGTATTACAGTATTCCAAGTGGGAGTGGGTGTTTTTTTTTTTTTTTTTATCTTTTCACGTATGCATTTATTTATATTTATTTTTTTCTCCAGGTTGGTTGTTGTGCCCTCTTAGTGAGTCACTCAGACACTATATGGTCCCTTTAGCCATTTCTGTTTCATTCTGGGGTGGTATTCTGTACTCTATATATTTTTGAAAAATGGATTTTAATTAAAATATTGAATATATTTAATACAAATTCAAACACAAATATGAAAAAATATTTGGATGTAAGCCCCCTGGAAAAAAACAATTAAAACACAGCTAAAATCCTCATCTTTGTGTAAGCGTTTATGTCCATCTGAGATGGCGCTCTTGTTCAGACTTGCCTTTGTCCTATATTGTGTAGTTGTTTATTTCTTTCCTTTTTATTTTTAATTACAGATTGAGTCCTTTTCTAACCTCAGATAGTTTAATGGACAAAGTATTAGTCATCAAGAAGGAGGTTTTTCCTTTGGGCTACTTGCATTTTTGTAATTTTACAAACACATCTGCAATGACCCCTTGACGTAAATAGTAAATAGTAAAATTTACTAATAATTTTTGAATCCTTCTTTTTTTCACAGAGCAAAAAAATTACCTATTTGAAGATGGCAGAACCTTCCTCCTTCTGCCGGCCTCTTCTGCGCCCCAATCAATTTGTCCGTTCACTTCAACTTCTCCTGATCTTCCATATACTTGCAGTCTGCCTAACACAGGACATGGAGTACATAGTCAACACACGCGCAGGTAAAGTGAAAGGGACACGACTGCCAGTTCTCAATGGACACGTGCTAGCATTTCTGGGTGTGCCTTATGCTGAGCCCCCTGTAGGAAAACTACGTTTCCGGCGCCCTGAACCCAAAAAGCCTTGGCAAGGAGTGAAAGAAGCTTTTACATATCCCAGCGCCTGCTACCAGTATGTTGATATGTCTTATCCAGGATTCCCTGGCATAGAGATGTGGAACCCAAACCGGGACATGAGTGAGGATTGCCTGTATATAAATATTTGGGTTCCCTTCCCACGTCCAAAAAATGCTACGGTAATGGTCTGGATCTATGGAGGAGGATTCTACAGTGGATCTTCTTCACTTGACGTTTATGATGGTCGCTATTTGGTCCACACGGAGAAAGTTATTCTGGTGTCTATGAACTACAGAATCGGTGCTTTTGGTTTCTTGGGTCTACAAGGCTCTGCAGAAGCCCCAGGCAACATGGGTATTCTAGATCAAAGGCTGGCTCTCCAGTGGGTTCAGGAGAACATTCATTTCTTTGGTGGGAATCCCAAGACAGTTACTATTTTTGGTGAAAGTGCGGGAGCAGCATCAGTGGGGATGCACGTCCTCTCCCCAGACAGCCGACCATTTTTTACCCGTGCAATAATGCAGAGTGGGGCACCCAACTGTCCATGGGCTACAGTAAGCCCTACAGAAGCACGCCGAAGAGCCACACAGCTTGCAAATAATGTTGGTTGCCAAGGAGGAAATGACAGTGAATTAGTTGATTGCCTAAGAACAAAATCTCCTCAGGAGCTGATAGACCATGAATGGCAGGTTCTCCCTTATACACATAGCTTGTTCCGGTTCTCCTTTGTGCCAATGGTTGACGGAGTTGTGTTTCCTGACACACCTGAAGCCATGCTTAGCTCAGGTAACTTCAAGGAAACTCAGATACTGCTGGGCGTCAACCAAGATGAGGGCTCCTACTTTCTCCTCTATGGTGCTCCAGGTTTTAGCAAGGATAATGAAAGCCTCATCAGCAGAGAGGACTTCCTTGAAGGGGTTAAGATGGGTGTTCCTCATGCCAATGACATAGGGCTGGAAGCAGTTATCCATCAATACACTGACTGGATGGACGAGAATAATCCCGTGAAGAACAGAGATGCCATGGATGATATTGTGGGAGACCACAATGTGATCTGTCCAGTGCTACACTTTGCTGGCTCATATGCCCAACACTCTTTAAACTTGAACAATGCACAGGGTGCAGGGAGCAACAGTGGAGTTTATGCTTACTACTTTGATCACAGAGCCTCCAATCTGGTGTGGCCCGAGTGGATGGGAGTCATCCATGGTTATGAGATTGAGTTCGTCTTTGGTCTGCCCCTGGAAAAGAAGCTGAATTACACAGTTGATGAGGAGCGTCTGAGCCGTAAGATGATGAGATACTGGGCAAACTTTGCACGTACTGGGTGAGTCTTATTTTAGTGCATTGAAATGGTTTTCCAGGGACAGTATAGACATTGACCTGGTAGATATTGCATGTTTAAAGTGACAGAAATGTCAACTGTGAGGGAAAGGTGGGTGAGAAACATATTGTAGTTCAGTACAGAGTGTGACCTTCCAATCAGATAGGGGTCACAATAACTCCAGTGCTGCCCTCTATTAAGCCTTTAACGCAAGCCCTGGTGGACCTCTGGTCATTGATAAACCTTTAGTCATGAACATGTCATGTTTAATTTTAATAGTAAATGACCACTTTATTTTTGAAAAATTAATTTAAATGTAAGACGTTTTTCCTTAATTGAGATCTAGGATTCATGTAGATAAAATGGCTCATTAGTAGATCCCTAATGACCAAAGCTTTAACTTAACTAGCTTAACTAGAAAGCTCCTAAGGAAAAACTCCCAAAAAGATTCTAGAAATGCCTACTTTGGCTATCAAACCCCAGCTAGTCACCAACTAGGCAACTTAGAATATTTCTAAATAAAAAGATTAACTTTAAAAATGCATGAAAAATGAAAGAAGGTACTTAAAAAAGGTAATCCAATAATAAACAAAGTCCCAATACACAGCATTCAAAACAAAGCAAAATATTACAAAAAAACGAAAAATAGTAATCAAAATTAGCCAAGGCACAAGAGAATACACCACCAGCCTAGCACATTCAATGAACGAAAAGGGGATGTGGGTTCTCCTCAGCCTTTATAGGGCAGAGGGCAGTCTCTTAAAGTGATGGACCACCAACAAGACCTACAGAGCATAAAAGTAAATACATAGATACATAGAAACTAAATGACCAACAGTCTTATAATAAATAAAAGCGTCACATTTGCACATAAAGGGCACAAAAATGACATTTGAACCCTGGCTGAAACATAACAACTATGAAGCACCATGAGTTTTCTCATGCTTTAGCATAAATTCTTACCAGTTGCCTACTAATATAATATTCACAAGTTGGTTTGTTCTCTGGATTCATAAGTTCTGTACTGGATTTTAAGTGTCTACTGTGAAGTAAATGACAGCATTGGAATTGGTCCCTTTTGGGCAGAGTGTGCATGAGAATATTCACTATCCTAGCCAAACAATCCAATGAGTCATTCATGGGCATGCATCCTTTATCTGTTCAATAGGAAGAGAATGAATTGGCTAAAATGTCTAGTAAAACGCTAACTAGATGACAGGGTGCCTTAACAATTGTACGCTCTTCAGTAACAAATTCATCAAGTTGTTTCTGATGAATTTATTTTGACAGTGACGGCACTAGATCATCTTCCCAAAGTAAATGAAAACAGCGGTCAAAGTTAATACCGTCCATATTGCAAGAAGGATTTCAGTTCTGTATAATCTCTTTTTTTTAAATGTCTACCCTCCTTCTGCAGAAGTCCAAATGATCCATCAGACCCTGGACGCAAGTGGCCTGTCTTCACACTTTCAGAGCAGAAATATGTTGGACTTAACACAGAGCCAATGAAAGTCTTCAAAGGACTCCGCACTCAGGTGTGCGCCTTCTGGAACCATTTTCTGCCAAAGCTGCTTAACATCACAGGTATAAATGTTTTTATTAACATTTCTTTTTCGTAGTGTGAGGAAGCCTTCAATGAGTGATTGTACTCAACTCTGGCTCAGTGATTGCTAATGCCCCGTGTCAAACTCTCTGTACTGTAGGCTTTTTTTTTTCGTGAATGTATTGAAAATTAGAAACAGGCCATATTGCCCAAAAAATCTCCTCAATCCTATTTACCTAATTGTTCCAAAACTACATCAAGCTGAGTTTTGAAATTCCCTAAAGGTGTACTCTCTACCACACTACTGGATAATTTACTCCACATGTCTACATAAAGAAAAACTTTCTACTGTTTATCCAAGTCTACCCTTAAGAGGATTTCATCTGTGTCCCTGTTTTCTTGTTAAAGAACCTAATTAAAGTAATAACTGGAATCCACTGTATTGTTTCCTTTCATAATATAAAAAAAAATTAAATCATATCAATTCTTAAGCTCTTTTTTTTTAGTAAAAAAAGGTTTAACACCTTCAGCCTTTCTTCATGAGCTCTCCTTTACCCTTGGAGGCACAAACATAGCCAACGGTATGCCATACTATGAAATTTGTAATTATCAAGTGTCATTCAAGCATAGCGGTCTTCCTGTCTCCACTCTGAGTGTTTTAGCATATCCTGCTTTTCAACCCGTGGGATGAGCTGGAGTTTAAGAATCTGAGAACTGGAGATTGCAATATGTAAATATCTTGTGGCTAAGAGATGTTAACTTAAACTAACAGCTTTGTTTTTATTCTAGATGATACTCCATGTGAAACAATCCAGGTATGACATAGTCCAGCATTAACTGTTTATTTTTCTAATTCAAATTAATATTTGAATCCTTTAGCAAATGTAAGCCGTGATTGGTCTGGCTGATTTGCTCATTTTTTCCTTTCTCAATCGAGCCTTTCCTCCTGTCAGGTCAGTAAATATTCCTGTCTGCTAGGATGTTGGCCTCCGTTTGGTGTCACTTTCCAACTTCACACCCTCTCGGCTTTAAGAGGTAGCAGCTATGCCCCTTTCCCACTCCAGTGTGGATCATTTTGGAATTCCAGTACTGCTTCCCTGTTTGAAGCCTCACGTCACTTTTTCCACTACTGTGGGGCACAGGGGTCACCCTACAGCTGGCAGAGCTGTAGTCGGATGTTTTATAAATATCTCCTGCATTCTCCAGCATTAACTCTCCAGTGCCCAAGCCTGCTGATTTGAACATGGCCCATTGACCATGAGAGTTACTGCGCCTTTTTTTGTTACGAGTAGATTATCTGAGATAGGATTCCATGGGATTTCATCCTGTTAAAAATACTATACGCAGATAAACAGTTACAGTACATACTCATATCTCGGATGTAGACACCAATCAGAGATACATTTAGATTTGTAGACAGGCTTGCTCCTGGTCATATGGGTATTTTTACACTTCTGTGTGCAAAAGAATCAACTGCACTCCATTTCTAAGTAAGGGTAAATAGCTATAGTGTTCAGGAGTGGGTGGGTTTTGGGAATGTCTGTGCTGAACCTGTGAGGGTTGCATGTATTTTTCTTGTCCTAGGAATCTACATGTCCTGGGGCCTCATGCATAACGCCGTGCATAGAATTCGCACTATAACATGACGTAAGCACAAAAGCCGAAATGTGCTTACACACAGAAAAATCTAGATGCAGGAATCTGTGCGTACTCCATCTTCCACGTTCTTCCACTCCATAAATCCAGGTCAGCATGAAAAGTAATGTTCGTGCACGCGCCTTCTGTCCTGCCCCCAACTCCTCCCAGAATTACACCTCTATGAATATGCAAATCAATATAAATCGCCCTTAAGCTCAGCCTTCTATGAAGAGACAATGGAAAAAACAAATTGGAAAATGGAAGAATTTCAGCAAATACCAAGTGGAGGCAAGGAAAAACATACTGTTTGTTGGTTTAAACAGTTGTATAAACAACAAAATGAAGCTGATCACCTGACATAGTCGCACAGTGCCCAAAATAAAAAAGAAGTTGTCACATATCAAAGTCGCTGTGAAAAGGCGAGCCGTAGCCCAACATCTAAGTGTCATATGAAAGCTTATTGGGGTACAGAGAAAGAAAAAAGCACGAAATGTCAACTTCAATCTCGAAATTTCCACTTTAATTACATAGTTTATTTTGTCATTAAAGTAGAACATCATAAACTTCATCTTAAAATCATTTAATTAACCAGTTTCTCAAATCACATCGTAATTAAAGTAGCACATTAAATGCTTTGTTTTGCATTTGATCTTTTGCTCTATGTGTGTGAATCACTACGTGCTTCCGCTTTCTCTTTCTCCGACAGGACACAGAATCCATTACATTTGTGATATTACAGCTCTCTGAATAATTAAAATACTGAGATGTATACGAGATCTTTTTCATGATGATAGGAGTTAAAGAATGTTATTAAACAGGGGAATACAGTGTGTAATTGTGCGCGACCTTCGATGAAATAATCTATTGTAGCAGTACTGTCTCTTTCAAATGTACTAACCTCCAATTCCTGTGCTTAGTTTTCTTTCTCCACATACCCAATCGCTACACAATCAGCTCTATAATAGACGTTAAGCCATCTGTAAGCTTACAACGACGATTCTTGAAAACTTTTAAGGAACATTGAAATATCTTTGTAGTACAAGTTTAATTATTCTATCCGTCTATCCTTCCAGTGTCACATCAGCCCCAGAAAGAATACAGCACAAGGTAGGATCAATCCATGAACTAGCTAGTGCTGTGGAACTGTGTCCTCACATGTTTAATTATTAACAATACAGATTATTTAAATGAAGTTAAAGTTTTATCTATATAATATAATCAACATATTTTATTGCATTACATCTTAAAAATGATATCGTTATCATATGTAAATACGCGCTTTATAAAGTGGCTCAGGTTGTGCAGTATTATAACTGTAGTGCAAGTTTATAGTGAGTTAATTGTACTTATGAGTACAAACAGTTCTACAAGAAGCACTTGATGGACTGATTGACTGTTTAAAGTTCTTGGGATGAAACTGTTTTTGAACCGCGAGGTCCGTACAGGAAAGGCTTTGAAACGTTTTGCCGTGGCTGAGGCAGGGTGTGCTTGATGCTGTGTACGGATAATTCTCTTTCCGATCAGCTGCTGCTGTGATGCAGTGGTTAAGTGAGAGTAATATGGAAAAAGATGATCTGCTGTGGCAACCCTTAATGGGAGCAGTTGAAAGAAGAAAAAAAAGTGCAGTGATAGTAACAACGCTAAAGCAGTTATGGTATTTGGAATACTATAGCTATTCCCTGGACCATTATATTGTTACAAGTTAATTGTAATCAGATGCATTGCACTAGTAAACAGTTAGTTTCAGTGTATTTATAAAGCTGCGGCAGGAATGTGGCTCTAAGAAACAAAGAGCAACCACACAGGAACAGTAGCACTGCTTTGACACTGGGTTGCCACCAGTCTGCAAAACCGAGCTGAGAACTTGCGTACGACAGGGTATGAGGTACCATGGAAAAGCGTGTGGCTTTACGGCAAGTTTATGTTTTATACATCTCGATTTGAACGTGGAAACGTTCTTACGCAACATTTCTGTGTGTACGCAGTGTTTATGCATGAGGTGTGTTCCTTAGAATGTAGCAACATTTCTTGGTAATTCAAGTTGAATGCTGAGACATGGCACTCCAAATTGTGAGTTAAGCAGAATTCCTAGAGTTGATGCTCCAGATGATGGTTTACATGAAACATCTGACTTTGGACCTCCAAACTGAGGTCATTTTCCACTATGGAACCATACCATATGCTGGGATTAGAGTGGCTGCAGCTTCACATTTATTGTAAAACTCATTCATTTCCCATTGCCTCTGACGATAACTGTGCACATTAAGGATGTCAATGTAATGTGCATTGAAATGTAGTAGCAATCAATTAAATTAACTCATGTTCAAAATTGTGAAAAACAAAAGATGACATTTCAAAATGTTTGTTCAACTAGTTTATCTTCTAGACAGTTGAAGATTTCTTCTTCTAGCATGTATGTATGCGGCAGGGAATTTACACAGAGATGGATCCCAAACCCACAATCTATAGACATGTGCGATCAAAGTGCATTATTTAATTACATGCTGATGTTTATGTGTACTTATAGGATATCAAAACATAATCTGATTACTTCATTATATTCGCTGAGTGGATAGCAGATACTACATAAGTTACACAATTGAGGGGAAAAACAATAGTCTGTACATACTTTGCATTAAATAATAAAACCAAATTACAATATACAATAAAATTCTGCAATAGCACAAGCTGGGATATTCTGCAGTCATGATTTGTCTGCCTTCCATTTTTTCTGAGCCTTAACAAAAACAGTCACTAGTCCTCTCAAAAGGAGAATATCCTCACAAAAGCCGAAAAAATGGTGCAGCATTGGATTTCGTTGATTCACAACATATAGCTGGCAGTGAGATATGTCTGACTGATTCTGTTTGAGCGACGCAAACAATAAAGTTATAGCCATCAGTATCATCCCTCTATAATATTGTAACTGAGGATGTGAGAAGAACCGACGCTTCAGTACCAATTCAATAGCAGTGTTCCAAACGTGTAATAGTACCAGATTTTTTTTATAGTATCGGTAGTCAAGAGAGGGCCAGTACCACACTAATGAATGACTGCAAGTAGATGAATTACTTCAAAAAGCACAATAGTATGTGAGAAAACTGAGGTGTAATTATGAGGTGTAATTGTTAAGTTGTATTGTCATATTTGTAAGAGGAGCTGAAAAGATAACAAGATTAATAGTTTTTAATACAGTGTCTTACACAGTCACAATAAATGAATAGAGGATTTGTATTCCCTTTTTGATTGTATTGAGCACATGTGTCTATTTTTCTAACTGGCATATGCATGTCATGGTCACAAGATGGGGTTGGAACCTCAACCACATCCACAGTTACACATATAGGAGTTTGGGATGTGGGAGGAATAGCAGCGCTAACAACAATTGCAGCAAGTAAACATTGAGGCAAGATTCAAACAAAGTGGCTTGTCTAAACTTGTAATGACATGAACTGCTCCATCTGTTAATTCCCCCAAATAAAAAGTATTTTGTGTTTTAGTGCTTTGAAGGACAAGGTACATCTCCCTATTAATACGATGTGTACTGTGATGCAGAAATGCATAATCGCTAAAACACACAGACGGCATAACAAGCAAAACCACATACTTCATTGCTAAATATGAATCTGCAAACACTGATATGTGTCATTTCTTTGACTTTTTTTTGAAGGCAAAGTAATGTTTATTAGTATAATCTGTAAGTGAAAGCATGCATCATATATTTGAATGGTACATTGAAAAATGTAATGCTGTCTTCCTGTTATAAATTTGAGTGCAGGTAACAACAGCCCAAGTAATTTTCAAGTGGTGGATCTTTACACCGGCAAAATAGAAAATAGCAAAGCAAAGGCTTTTTAAGAGGAATTCCGAAATGAAGGATTCATGTAAAACTGAAAATTTTGACTTCACAAATTGGGACAAAAGAGGGACAGATTTGGAGAATCAAAGCACCAAGAGTTTGTGACATTTGAAATTTGAATTAATTTGACTCATTTATTAAATATTACTCTTCAGTAATATTTTTTAACCAGCTAATGATACAGATATAAATCGATAGCAAATGTTACAAATCTAACAGAGCGGATCACTGGCAAACCAGACTTTAAAAGCACATTATTCCGAAAGCAGCTCTAAAGAGATTAAATGGAAATATTCTGAATTGTCTTGGAATTCGCTAATTCAATAGTACAGATATAATACTGTTTCTTTTTATTTGTAGTATGGATTTTAAGCAGTAGTTTTCAGTTACTCTGCATAAAATGTCAGAGAATAGATTTAGAATATGCACATGCCAAGGTAAATCAGGAAGTTCATGGCATGGCATATCATTCTTTACAAAGCCTATGCTGAAATCGCCCAAGATTATAAACCCCCGTATGTTGTGACATTGGAGGGAATCCCCATCTCTGCCGCACATTAAAGTTCAAGCCCTGAATTATATTTTGACATTTATGAATACCAGTCCTAATTTAATTAAATGACAGCTGAGTAAATATTTGATGGATATACCAGTATTTTAAAGATGTTGTTACCGTTAGTATTTATATATTTTTATATTATATGAGGGGCAATCAAATATAAACAGGAATTTACGAGCTACACTTCATTTATTGAATACAATGAAATGACTTACACACTGCTTTTCTATATACAGTAGTCTCCTGCCACTGCAATCCACTTGTTCCATTGCTCAGGAAGCGTCTTAATCCCAGGAGAGTAGAAGTCTTTTTGACACTCAACTGAGAGAGACACTTATCCCCAAACGGAATTTTAAGTCTCAAATAAATCTGAGATGGAATAACTCCTTTATTTGTCAAAAATGTAGTAATAATTTGGTGCGCAACACTACTGTGTACCTCCTTCTCCGACATGTTGATTACAACTGACAGGAAGGGGAGAAAGAGCAGCTAGCACTACTAACAAGAAATTCAAACATGCGTGTGTTTGTCCAATGAGTCAGGTTACCTTGCACTCTTTATAAGAAAAGAGCATGAAAATTCCTGTTTATAATTGAACACCCCTTGTATTACAGAAAAAGGCACAATATTGTTCACTTTAAAAATGGAGGTGCTTTTATTAAAGAACCATTGAATGGGATTTCTTTTTATGCCATAATATCAAAAGATTCAAAGTATCATAAAGTTTCACTGATACTGGTATCAAATTGAAAAATTCTGGTACTATGACATCCCCAACCCTAACTCAACCAACCAGTTTAGGCCAACACCTGACATCAGGTCTAAATACAGTAGGAAACACAGCTAGAGAAGAAATAAGGAACCTTACAGAGGCTTCTGTCTTGTTTTTCTCCTTTCAAATTCTTTAACAGTATCGTCAAAGTCCAAGTTATTGGTCTGTTCACTTTCTAAAGACATTTGAGTGAATGACTTCAAACATGTATTTGGCTTAACTTTCATGAGCTTTCATGAGTGTCCCCCACAACATCTGAACTTCTAAGCCTTTGCTCAACAGCCCATTCAGTGGCCTGCGTATAAATGTGTGTCATCTCCACCAGTACTGTAGCCTGCCTGCTTTGTGCCGTAACTGCTGATCAGGATATCCCTGTACAGCATCTTCTAATCAATGAGTAAATGTGAATTGACTGTGATCTAGAACATTAGAATAAATGGCCTCAAAGATTTTACTTTTTAAATTTTTTTACAGTATGGCTGTGATTAGTGCTGCTGCTTCATTCTCCTGGGCCTAACAGTCTACACATTCTACCTGTGTCCTTGCAGTATTACTGTTTTCTTTTCAAGGTTAACTCCAAATTGGCCTGGCATTAGTGTATGTGGGTGTGTATGAATGAGCGTGTCTTGTGATGGCTTAGCACCCAATTGAAGTACACAGCCAGGAGACATTTACATCCCTTGTGCACAGCTCAACTGTATTCAAAGGCTCTGGTCTTAGCAGCGGTAATGTGAAATGAAATGGTCTGAAGGTGAATGCCATGAAAGTGAACCAATTCTAATATAGCTCACTGTGTTCACAATTGCAGTTTTCATTTAGTGGTACATACAGGTGCACATTGCAATTTTCTGTCTTGCATTAATTCATCAGAAAGCTGGCCTGCTGTCCACAGAGATGTAGGAGAGACAAGAGTAAAAATAATTGATGGGAGCTATGGGAGGCAAGTATGACAAGCTCCATGAAGCTATGAGTCATGAAGTATGATAGATCTTTGCCTTTTGTACGACTTTAACCATATTGCTCTCAGGTATGTTTTGAAGTTGGGTCTCCATTTTTTGTCAAGAGAAGGCAGTGAATAAGGAGGTGATTTATGTACTGTAGGTTCAACTTCCCCTTGGGATAGAGACAGACAGAATATGTACTTGTCTATCTTTCTACCTAGCGTATGCTTGGCAATAGTGGAAAAGGGCTAAAATAGATCTAAGTCATTTCATTAGTTCCCCAGACTAGCTTTTTGGCAGGAGGGGTCTGCATTAGTTCTCAGAGCTCTGAATCACATTTATTAAAGCAGAGAACTCTGGTGGGAGCCCCAGAGCTTGCTGGCACTGTTAGTTGCTGAATTCCTTAATCTTGACAGGGACTCAAACCTCCAATCGCAAGAATGTAATGTAAGTGATTCTTAAAGAGCTGGAACTCTGCCACCTGCCTTGATTAAGACTTGGATTCTCTGCTTTTATAAAGAAGTCACAGCTTTAACAGGCTCTAACATTTGATGACTTAAACCACTAATCTGTAGATTCAAAAACAAGTCACTGACTTGGGTCTTAAGGCTCAGACCCAGCTAGGATTCCAAACCTTAAATCTTATTCATATAGATCCAACTCTTGAAGCTCTCATCTTGTACTCAGATCAAGCTCCACACTGCAACTTCATTGCAATATCAGGGTCATGTATTTCCAGGACGTTTTATTCTCTAACATAAACCAGGACTTGAGATGCTGCTGTGGCATAAGGTTTTATGGCTGCAGACAGTTTGGGTTCTTAGACTTTATTTAGGGGCAGCGCAGTGTTGCAGTGGTTACCTGTCAGTAGCACAGCTTGAGGACCTGGCCTAGATGTTTGCCCCTGTCACAGACTATGGACTTTTTTCTGAGTCAATGATGGTTGTCTCTTAGAGCATCCACAATCTCAAAGATGTCCATGTGTGACTATTATAATTTCGCAGGCCATCCTGTGCTTGCTCGTGCCAACAAAAACTTAATGGTCAGATGGTATTCTTTCAATACAGACTTCAAGTTAGCTCTGCTCTGCTTTTCTAATCCTCTGAGACTAAGATCCATACCTGCATGTGGAATTCTTGACTTTTTCCTTTCTTCCTAGCATATCCTTGTAATAGTTTTGATGGCCCTGAGTGGGATTCTTCACTGCTGAATCTTCATTGAGAAGCTTTCATTTTATCAGGAAAACAAGACTGGGTTCTATCATTCATCTCTGTGATTTCACCTGTTGTTCTGCTGGAGCTATGATCTTTAACCTTTCTCGGGTTTCCAGTACTCAGTATGGTAGATTACACAAATTTAAAAGTCACAAAATTTTATTTCTCCCCAGATAACATTGATGAGGCAGAGCGACAGTGGAAGCTAGAATTTCACCGATGGAGCTCCTATATGATGCACTGGAAAAGCCAGTTTGACCACTACAGCAAGCAGGAACGCTGTGCCGACCTGTAGGAGCTACATGCATGACTGTTTTGCTTGTGTCAATGAACGAGTGTGTCAGTTCGAAGCAGTGCAGCTGGAGTGAGTGCTGCGCAAGCCTGCGGAGCGGCGGTCTGCCGGAGGATGTGTACAACTAAGAAGAGCTGGGAGGGCAGTGCCGGTCCGTTAATGTGTTTCCATGTTAATTTACAAACTGTGCACTGTGTTCTGTTTCCCACCCCTTCATTCCCCCCTACCTCAACTGAAAGCACTCTATTGAATGAGCTTTAGTCTTGTCACCTAATTTATGATCCTCTCTCTAGCATACACTCCTGCAGGCTGAGTAAGGTTATCTGATGAAATCAATCACCTGAGCATAAAGAAAGAAGCAATGCTCACTTGCTTATATAGTACCCTTCCCATTTAGTCAAATCTTTTTCAATCTTCTTCCTTACAACTAACTCCTTGATAGCCCTTCTTAAGTCCCTCAGCATTTTTTGGATCCAGTCTTTTAAAAGACATTATGCCTTAGATGTCCCACCAGGAAGCTGGTCTTCCAGTTGTCATTTTAATTGTTAGTTAGGACGCACCTTGTTTTACTTTAGGTCTTTCTGCTGTTCACCTGTCCGTGTACAATACACCATGTGAACCCCATGTTAGGACCATTTGGAGGAGATCTTCTTATTTGATGTCTTGTAACATATTCGTGAGGTCTGCTGTGCTGGAACTTTTCATTTGCTGTGCCCAGTTGGTGCTGCCAGTTCATCCACATTTGGAGACAAGGATTGGAAACTTCTGATTTCAAATATCTGTCCTGCTTACTTGACATGGCTTGTCATGGATCCATGAGCTTCTGCTGAATGCTCATTGGTCTGAGAGGATATGATGAAAGGCACACGAAGAGTAACATCTGTGTGCTTCTGACCATGCATAACACAACTACGAATGAAATCCTTAACAGAGTACAATCGGCTTGAGCAGGAGAGCTTTCTGTGTACAAAGTCAATTAGCAATTTCTGTTGTAAAAGCACCACCTGCTGGACAAGCTGTCCATCCTAATCAGGTCAAATAATGGCCATTACTAGTCCATCAGAGAAGGTCTAATTGTGTGGTAAGTCCCCATATCATCTAATGCAGACACTTTCCAGAATTTCAAGACATCTTCCAGGTGCCAGTGTCCACACTATGGGAGCAAGCATTCCTTGCATTATGGCCTCTGCTTAGTAGTGTTGGCTTCTACAGCTGCAACACTGACAAAGTAGTAGTAGTAGTAGTAGTATTAAAGTAGTCTCCCTTTGCTTGCAGTGGTGATCTGCATTTGGCAGTCTGTGTCCCAATGCCGTGACAGTTACTACATTACATAAAGCTTTCCATTTAGAACTCTGTCTTCGGTCTGATGAACTTGTGTGGCACAGCCTGCTGCCCCGCTGGTCCATGCGCCTCCTGTCCGCTGGTGTGACTGTAATTGTGTGTGTGAGTGTGAGTGCACAGTTTTGCCCCACGACCAAATGCCCACCCCTCTTGTATGCTGCACTTCCTGTAGCCAAGCGAAGAAATCCCCTCGCATGACTCCACCCACTTCTCCACAGAGGTAACCCATGTGACTGTTAATCTTGTAATATATTCTGAATGTATAATATTAGTATTGACATGACTATGATGTTAGCAATAATAGACTATTCAGAATATTTAATATTTAAATATAATGAACAATATTTATTTCATTAAGGGGGAGCAATGTCAGGATGGGTAAAAATAAAGGAAAAAGTGCCAAATATATACAGCAGACTGAATATGTTTGACATGCTCTTTAGTACTGGAGCCACACAGGCTGCCTGGAACAGAGAGATGTGTGTAAAGTTTTCACAAACATCCGATTTAGGGGGAAGAGACCCTTATCAATGTGAATGTATTCTTCTTAATGGGATGTAGGAGTGGGCAACCCAGGGGTGCGGAAGAAGGTTTATGTAAGGAACATCCTTTTATCACGATTGACCTAAGGTAAAGGCCGCTCTCTTATCAAAAGATAAGGTCAGGAACGTTTTTCAGGGTAATGAGAGGAACGAGCCTTTCCATTATCATGTTAGTTATAGTGGAAGGGTGGAGGATTGGTCTGGGTTCATTTTCTACAATTTTCTGCCCTTTTACTGAACTTGATCCCCTAAACAACTATCTAGTTCACTTGTAATATTGGGCTCTAGCTCTTGGTTCAAGCCAAGTTGTTGAATATCGCAAGGAAGAAATACTATCACATAAATTAAAAAGTGACTTTTACTGTTATAATTAACCATTTATGGACAGGAGCAATTGCATATTTTGTTGGCAGTCTGTATCAAGTGGTAGATAAACTGTGTTATTAAAAGGGGAAAATCTTGAGAATTATTAGCAGAAATACTGTAAAGCAGGGCACTTTCTCTATTATGTCTGTTCCCCAGCAGGTAAGGACTTTCTTGCCTTGGTCAAGCAGGTGAGCCATTGGAACATCAGGGTTTTTGGCATTCTGTGTGGTTCAAGGAGATGAAGCTTCCTCGTTAAAGTGTGTGACCACTCAGTATGGTCAATAAGGTCCTGGATCAAGTTCTTATGTCTATTTAATGACAAACTTTGGAAAGTCACTTGAGAGCATGTATACGTGCCAGTCTCAGACAAGCATCCAGACATTGCCCCTTCTATCCATCACACTGTGCTTGACCACTGTATATTGATTCCGCATGGATGTATATTTGTCTGGTACTTCCCATACTAACTGGGAGATGACAATAAAAAAGGTGAAATTTCTTTCTGGATTTTTGTGTGTCTCTTTATTTGCTGATTTTGATCACATTAAAGCAGTCAGAGAACAACTAAATCGGCCTAACAAACTCCTCCATTCTATTCACCTGGGTCCCTGAAATCTGACTCTCCACCACATTTCTTGATAGTTTATTCCATGTGTCTGGCTCTTTGTGTGAAGAAAAACTTTCTAACATTTGTGTGAAATCATACCTTTAACAAATTCCCAACTGTGTTCCAATGTTCTTGTTACAGAATTTATTTTAAAGTAACAACTGAGCTCTACTGTAGTAATTCCTTTCATAATTGTAACCACTTCATGCACACTCATAATCTCTGTTTGCTTAAACTGTAATGGTTCAGCTCCTAAAGTCTCTACTTATAGCAGTTACCTGCTTCTGTGGACTTTGTCTTTTTTGTAAGAGGGGGGCCATTTTGTGCCACTGTATACTGCATTACTGTTTATGACTGGTATGATGATAAAGGCACTTGACTTGACTAGAAAAAACTGAACACAGTACTCCATATTAGGCTTAACTAGTGCATTATATAACTTAAAACATCGATTGACTTCTACTTCACATGCCATACTATATAGCCTAATATTCTATTAGCTTTTCTTGACCACTTCTATTCACTGTCTGGATATAGATAGTTATGAGTCCACTATGACTCATAAGGCGTACTTTCATTTTGTATTCAAATCTAACATTTTTACTTCCTATGTGTAATACTTTACATCTACTTAAATTTCATCTGCCACAAATCCACTCGCACCTGTGTCCCACTGTAACAATTTAGCTTTTCTTGCACCTAGTCTGGTATCCTCTGCAAACCTAACCAGCTTATTGATTACATTCCACTCTAGATCTTTTACATTATTTTCTATATTCTTTTCTAGTATATTGAAAAGAGCAGTAGCCTCAGCATTGATCCTTGAGGGACAACCTAATTTTGCAAAGGTTCACACCCTAATCTTATGTGTCCTGTGTTTGACCTAATTTTGTACCCACCTACACACCATGTCCTGCATTCCCAATTCTTTTAGTTGATCACTAACCTCTTATGATGTAACCTTATCAAAAGTCTTCTGAAAATCAAGATAAATAATATCATATGCACCTCTCTGATTGTATTATTTTTGCTTCATCACAGAATTCCAGTGAAACACAACCCTTCTTGTCAGAACCCATGCTGAGTATTTGCTAATTGCTGGTTGGCTGAACCTTGAAATATTCCTACTTCCTCTTGCCTTAGCCTCTTACAAAGCTTTTCCAGTTCATTAGAGGTACTTGATAATATTAGTTTCCATTGATCAGATCAGTGTGAAGTTATTGGCTAGAGTAGTACTTCTTTATACCAACTGTACTCACCAACACTCTTAAAAAATAACTTCTTTTATAGATCTTTACTGGGTTGTGTGGTTCATTTGTAGCTGAATTGCTTGACAAAGCAGCATTTCATACTAGGTAGGGTTACTGCATATGAAAGTGGTTCTTTGTGCTTTGAAAAACTTCCTAATATGTGGGGAAAAACCTGAAATCTTTAACATATGGTAGGCTACCCAGCAGGACAATATAAATAAGAAAACTTGAACTTAGATTGTGTTATTGTCTGCAGCAAGAGTCCCTTTAAAATCAGGAACAAAATCGGGAGTTTTGTCTCGTCCGTTGCGAGAGATGGACGTCTGAAGTGGAGCTCCGCTAGCAGCGGTGTTATTTTTCATATTATCTGCTTATTGTCCAGAGATATCCTGTATTTATCCAACCCGAGGGGCACTACTACAGTATATGTAAGCATATATAAACATGGCCAACAAGAAAGGGCGTCCAAAAGAACCGAAAACTAAAGCTGCACCCAAGCTAAGATCAGCAAGCCCTAGTTCAAGATACAGCCTTTCAGAGACTGACCTGGATCAGATGGGCGAAAGCTCAGACACCTCGGGAACACGGTCCGCTACATCGTCGCTGGCTGAGAGCGAAATGGGGAGCGAATGTATGAGCGTGAGTGGAGCAGGTCTCGATAGCTCGCTGATTGGAGAAGATCACCTGAAACTGGAAAAGGCCTTGCAGTCCGCGGTTTCAATTACTCTATGTGAGCCAGGAACATCGGGGGCACCGGCTACAAAAGAGCCTGCCGCTTCACCTATGGTGCAAGAAAGCAGAATTGATCTGTATGAACTGAAGGTGATGTTCGCTGAGGGTTAATAATAAAGATATGCTGGGTAAAATTGAAGAGCATATTCAGGAAAACTCAGTTAAACTGAGCATGCTTGCTGATGAACTGGTGGATGTCAAGGAGACATTCATGACTCGGATTGAAACAGTCGAAAATTTAGCTGCCAGCGCTGAAGAAAAAGCAGGAACTGTCTGCTCCGAATGCAAAAAGACTGACTGCTTTGGAAGATGGAAATATGAAAATAACCACATTCGTATCTTCCATGATTTCTCTCCAGCAACAGCTACTAAACGCACAGCCTTCTACAACATTAAACAGCAGTTACGGCAAGCTAACATTAAATATAGCCTCTTGTATCCGGCCAAACTGAAAGTGGAATTGCAAGGTCAATTCTATGTCTTCGCTAGCAAGGAAGAAGCAGAAAAGGAATTAAGAAAGCTGATCCCAGGACTATTCTAATACATAATAGTGAGTCATGGCCGTTAATGATATGGCAAGGATTAATAATCTACTGTCTGATCTATTTATTTAAAATACGGGTTTTTATCATTATATCTTCTCATTATCACTCATTATTACTCAAGCACTATCTACTTGTTTTATTGTGCTTAATTACTTTTTCTTACTTCTACTTTTTTTTTTATCTAATTATTTTCTCTCTACCCTAAACGAGACTGTTCAACATCATACCCTTGGTTTATTGTTATTGCTATTATTGCATTAAGACTTATTATGCTTATTGTGGACCACTTTCTAACACCATTCCCCGGGTTTATTATCTGGGTGTATTATCTTAATACACTAAGATTGCTGAAGATTATATATATTCTAAGTGTGCAGTTTGTTAATGATTAAATTTTATGCATATAGTATTTAGACTATATTGGTAATAGATATCTCTATTTTTTAACCCTAAAACGCCGCTACGTGAGGGCTTGTTTTGCTTTGGACGTGCTCTGTCTCTGGGTATGTCAGAGGACCGGGACTGTGTGAAGTGAGTTCTAGCCTCACAAAAATATAATGCACACTTTCAGAGACTACTATAAATCCCTATATACTACTGAGTTTAAAGAAGACAATACACAATCTAATGCATTTCTGGATACATTACAGATACCACAAATAGACACTTTTAGTGCGGAGGAACTTGATAAACCTCTGGCGTTATCAGAATTACTAGATGCTATAAAGTCACTTCAAGGCGGGAAAGCAGCAGGCCTTGATGGCTACTCTGCAGAATTTTATAAGAAATTCTCCACTCAGCTAGCTCCCCTCCTATTATCAACATTTACAGAGGCCAGAGACAACCAAACTCTTCCTCAAACTTTTGCCAAGCACTAATCACCATTTTTCCAAAACAAAATAAGGACTTATTACAATGTTCATCATTCAGACCAATTTCACTTCTGAATAATGACGTTAAAATACTCTCTAAAATCATAGCTAGAAGGATGGAGAAAGTGCTCCCCTCGGTAATATCACAAGATCAAACTGGATTTATTAGGGGCCGACACTTATCTTCAAATCTTTGACGCCTGTTTAATGTAATATACTCAACAACTAAATCAGACACTCCAGAAATATTATTATCATTGGATTCAGAAAAAGCATTTGACATGATTGAATGGGACTAGCTTTTACTACATTGGAGAAATTTGGGTTTGGCTCAAACATTTGTGCATGGATCAAATTACTGTATACCAATCCAGAAGCTTCAGTTTGTATCAACAACATTTGTTCAGACTACTTTAAACTAGAATGTGGTACTAGACAAGGATGCCCCTTGTCACCGCTACTGTTTGCAATTGCCATTGAACCACTGGCAATACATTGTCGAAATACTGATCAGATAAAGGGGATTATCAGAGAAGGACTGGAACAGAAAATTTCATTATATGCAGATGATATGGTACTGTATATATCAGAACTACAAAATTCTGTGCCTGTTGTCTTAATAGCACTCACAGAATTTCAAAAGATCTCTGGTCTCAGAATTAATCTGAATAAAAGTGTACTCTTTCCAGTGAATTCTTAAGCATATAATATTAGATTAGACACCCTACCTTTTATCATTGCAGAACAGTTTAAATACCTGGGGTAAACATCACAAGTAAACATAAAGCTCTTTATCAACAAAATTTCACTGTCTGCATGGAAAAAATTAAGCAAGACTTGCATAGATGGTCAACCCTTCATCTCACACTAGCTGGAAGAATTAACACTGTTAAGATGAATATTCTTCCTAAGCTCCTTTTTTATTTCAAAACATTCCAATATACATTAATAAATCATTTTAAGCAATTAGATTCAACAATAACCTCATTTATTTGGAACTTCAAAACATCCACGCATCAAAGAGCAACCCTACAAAGACAAAAGGCAGAAGGCGGCATGGCTCTACCTAACTTCCAGTTTTATTACTGGGCAGCAAATATACAGGCGATAAAACCTGGACACAAATAGAAGAACATACACAGGCTTGGTCCGCAATAGAAGTAAAATCCTGCAGTACTTCTTTATTCCTGCTCTGTGCCCAATAAACACAGTTATCGGCAATATACTAATAACCCAATTCTGCTTCACTCACTTAGAATATGGAACCAATGTAGAAAGTATTTTAAGATGCAGAAGCTTTTATCTGTGGCACCTCTGCAAGAGAACCACTTCTTTCAACCTTCAAAACATATGCAGTTTTAATATCTGGAAAAATTTGGAATTAACTTGCTTAGAGATCTTTATATAGACAACGTCTTTGCATCCTATGAACAATTACATTCCAAATTTAACATTCCAGCTACACATTTCTTTCACTATCTTCAAATCAGGAACTTTGTTAAACAGAACCTTCCAGATTTTCCTCATCTTGCACCCTCATCCATGCTGGAAAAATATTGCTCAATCTCAAGGACTCAGACACCATCTCTGCAATATATAAAATCATTTTACAGTCCCTCCCTTTCAAAGATCCAAGAGGACACTGGGAAAAAGATCTCTCAATTAATATATCAGAAAAGGAGTGGAAAGTAGCAATGCAGAGAATTCACTCGAGCTCCATATGCAAAGCATACAATTATACAACTCAAAATTATACATCGAGCACATCTGTCTCAACTAAAACTCTCCAAAATGTTTCCAGGGCATGATCCAACCTGCGAACGTTGCAGCCAAGTCCCAGCCATACTGGGTCACATGTTCTGGGCCTGCGCAAAATTAACATCATTCTGGACCAAAATTTTTAATTACCTTCCAGACAGCCTTGGTGTCACATTCCCTCCTAAACCATTAACAGCTGTGTTTGGAGTTCTTCCAGATGGGTTTAAAGTGGAGAAACAAACAAACAAATTGTGATTGCATTCACTACACTTTTGGCACACAGACTTATTCTGATAAACTGGAAGAACCCAAACTCTCCTCTTTTAAGTCAGTGGGAAACCGATGTGTTATACTATTTGAAATTGGAAAAAACCAAATACTCAGTTAGAGGATCTGTACAGACTTTTTTCAAAACATGGCAGGATCTAATCAGTAATATTTTAAATTAAGCTCTTAAAGTACAGAGGAAGCAATTATTTCTGTATTTCTTTGTTTTCTGCATTCATCTCTATTGGCTTATCAAACTTATTAATTTAGGTATGTTTACAAGCCTTAAATTTTACGCTGTTTGCCTTGCTCTTTCTCTCAGGGGTGGGGGTCGACTTGTTCTTAACTCAATTTTACTTTTTGTAAAAATTGATTGATTTGTATGGACTGCAATAAAATTAATAAAACTTCAAAAAAAAATAAAATCAGGACCCATTGGTATTTTACAAATCTGTTATCATCTATTAATGGTTATTTACTGTAAGGACCCCATTAAAGACCTAAATAAATAAAGATTCTTTCTGGAACCAAAAATGGTTCACCTATGGCAGGGGTAGTTAATTATGATTTAAGGAGGTCAGAGTAAGGAGTAAATTTCCTCATGTACAGCAACAACAACAACAACATTTATTTATATAGCACATTTTCATACAAAAAAATGTAGCTCAAAGTGCTTTACATAATGAAGAATAGAAAAATAAGAGACACAGTAAGAAAATAAAATAAGTCAACAGTTTATTTCTGATAACCTCACTGAATCCGTTTTTGCCAATCAATACAATTTCAGTTTTCTCTTTATTTAACTTGAGAAAATTACTATTCATCCATTCAGAAATACCAGTAAGACATTGTGTTAGTGTATCGAAAGAGTCGGGGTCATCAGGTGCTATTGATAAGTACAGCTGTGTGTCATCAGCATAGCTGTGGTAGCTCAGATAATCTGACCTAACGGGAGCATATAGATTGAGAAAAGAAGCGGAGCCAGGATAGAGCCTTGTGGAACACCATATCGGATATCATGCGTCTTTGAGTTGTGATTACCACAACTAACAAAGAATTTTCTCCCTGCTAGGTAAGATTCAAACCAATTTAAGACATTTCTAGAGAGGCCCACCCATTGACTAAGGCGATTTCTAAGAATATTGTGATCAATGGTATCAAACGCGGCACTCAGATCGAGGAGGATGAGAACAGATAAATGGCCTCTGTCTGCATTTAATCGCAAGTCATTTACTACTTTAACGAGTGCAGTTTCTGTACTGTGATTAGTTCTAAAACCTGACTGAAATGTATCTAGAATAGCATGTTTACTTAAGTGGTCGTTTAACTGCATAATTACTGCCTTCTCTAGAATTTTACTTAAGAAGGGCAGGTTAGAGATGGGTCTAAAATTTTCAAAAGCAGAGGGGTCAAGATTATTTTTCTTTACAGGTCCACAGCATCATCATGTTTAAGCTGCATTATAATTTTTACAATTAATTTATATATTTTGAAGTAGCATTGCCATTGTATCAACATCTGCACTGTGTAAAGTCAATGACTCAAACGAAGAAAGTTCAATGCCATTTCACAATATTTATTTTCAGTGCAACTTTGGACTCTGGAGGGCTACATACAATATAATAAGAAAAAAAATAGCAGTAAAAGTAAGTAAAAGCAAGGTAACTGACATTCAACTGAGAATTAGAAATAATAAGTACTTTCATAATAATAAGTTTTAATGTTTCAACAAAAAAGACTTGCCCTTATATAAAAATAAAATATGTAAGAGTTTTTAATATGGGCACAACTGAACTGGCATAACCAGTTTCACAGTAAATCTGAACATCTTTAAATAAGTGAACCTATCTTCCCATCCTTCTTTCCCTCATATCCCACTGCCTACTTTTTGTTGTTCAGTGAGAGAAATTAGCTCTTGCGTGGTCTGCCAGGATTTTAAATCTGGGCTGGAACGGTGTCAGTGTCATCCTCATGCATGTGTGAAGATTATCATCACTGAATACGTCCCAAAATCCACGCATCTCTGAGGGAAGACTCGTTATCGACTTGTTGGCCAGTTAATGAATGTGTTAACATCATCGTTGACCGATTGTTAGTTGGTTTTAAGAGCGCTTATTTTCTGTAGCCTAACTGGCGAATTTAGTGGGTAACTTTTCTCAAATGTAATTTTGTGCTTAGTTTCGTAGTGGTGTTTCACATTCCCGCTTTTAACCACTGCCACCGTCTCAGAGCAGATGAAACACAGCAGTTTCAAACTTCCTACGGGTAGTATGAACATAAACGCCTTCGGTCCACTCCGGATTAAAAGCCCGGTTTTCAGTGTCAAGCTTCCGCCGTTTAGCAAAAGCCATGGCACATTGACTATTTCGTCGCTTTTCTCTCACTCCTGTATATTTTTCTTTCCATATCAATGCCGCTGCCACAAGAGTGCCAGCTGTTTTCACTCAGAATGCAGGTTTTCCGCTCCTCTATTCAGTGAAGGCCCGCCCTACTCTGCCTCTGATTGGCTGACATTCTTGCCTTCACTTAGACCAATATCAGTCTTCATACTTAAATCCAACCAACGAAGGCAACAAGTACTGACCAATCAGAGACACGTAGGTTGTCCCTTTCTCTAAGTAGCCGTGTAGAAACACTGTCAGAAAAGAGTCGCCGCCAAAACTAAATAAAACTCAATGATATGTCTGGGTCTAGACCCGGACCGCGGTCCGCCTATTAACGAGTGACCTGTGCCCTATGGCATCGCTATGAAGAACTGCTCTGGCATCTTTATTTTTCAGAGTGAACTTTGTGATACTGTTCAAGTTCTAACAGTGTTGACTTAAATCCATCATTTAGCATTCTGCAGTGATTTGCAAGTTCAGTCCAGTGGAAGCGGGAGGGAGGATGTGGGGTCTTTATTCCAATCAATTTTGACCAATCACTGTGTCATTCTTACTTTTATAGACCACTTTCACAGGTACAGTATCTATGATGATTTCCTGCCGGTTTTTTGCAGAGGTAATCAATTTAAAGTTGAACGGTGGTCGGCAAACACATTGGAGCAATCGGGACTGCTGTTCAGCTGTTCTCTCAAAAATCTTCCCAATCTGACCATGTCATATGGAGTGCAACATGTCATCTAAAAAACAAGAAAAGTAATACAAATATTTTCATGAAAATTATTTTTTGAACTGCAAAGGCAAGTCCTCTCATGTTAATACTGTTTTGCTAATTTATGAATGGAGCAATTTTCGTTTTCTTTTGTTCTTTGTACGCAGCTGATACCAAACATGTGGAATATGGAGGTAGTGGTAAGATGCAGGTGTCACAGACCATCGTGGTTTGATATTTATTCACTGCGTTTGTAATAATTTCTGTCCCTAAGTACAAGTATTGAACATTAGTATTAGATTTACATTAGCTCTTGATTGCTGATTCGCTGGAACAGTGAAGTTTTAATACAAGCCTATCTGATGAAGGAGGACACACATAATCGCGATCAGTCAGTATATCAGAGTCACACACTTTTCTTTTGTCCATCTCTTCCGTTTCGAGCAGCACATCAGAAACTACTTGCCAAAAATCATCTCATTGACGGCTGTTTGTTAGGTCATACACAGAAAGCTTTCTTTGTTTTCCATCTCCTCAGTTCCACTTAAAGCAGGATGGGACAGCACCAATTTCGAAACACTTATAATATACAGACAAAAGGTAGTCATTATCGGTAAAATGCATACAAAAGAGCTACTGCAATTAACATAAAAAGCTGAGATATGGTTATTTTTGTTTTGAGGTAGAACAAAATGGAACACTAGAAAAACTCTTCGACTTGAATTTAGACATAGTTGTGATGTAAGCGGATATGCCAGATTCCAGCGAGCCAACGCTTCCGAGTTTATGAACCCAGAAGTGTGAAAGTGGTCTATTGAATCTCATTGTTTAGTTATCTGGCCCCAAATATTTCTAAAATCTTTGCTTATGTTTCATTTGCCATTCTCTATTTAACTTACATTTCAAAGATTTTGCTCCCTTAATTGCATTCAATTGCTAATGATAAGCAAAGAGCAGCACCGGCAAAGGTGCAAACAACAAAGAATGCTCATTAAGAAATGTTTCATATGAGGCGACCAGAGAATATGGCACTGTCATAAAGGCCTGCTTTTCACATTAAGCTGGTCACTATTTGGATACAATTAAGGGCACAAACTCTACAGAGAAGGGTTAATTAACATGAAAATGTAAAATACAATCCATTCATATATTTGGGTAAAAAATACTGCTCTTTTTGAAATTGTTAGAATAATTAGGATCAATCAAAAGTAAGAATAACACACTGATTGTGAAATTGGTTGGAATAAAAACCTGCAGCCCCGGGGCCCGGCATAACCAAACTTGAAAATGCTCCTCTGGTGACTTCAGTTCAGGCCTTACAGCTGCATTGTCAGCTTTCCTACTTCCTCCTTAAGAGAGGAAAGGCTACACTCTTAAAAATAAAGGTGCCAAAAGGGTTCTCAAAAGACCCATCCACATATGCAGTAGGTTTCAGAAAGAACCATTTATTTATTTAGATCCATAACAGGCTACATAAATAATCATAATGAATTTGTGAAATACTGATGGGTCGTGATCTTTAAAAGGACTCTTGTTGTGTACAATAACACAAGCTAAATTCTGAGTTTTCTTAATCTGTGAGTGTCCTGCAGCCTACCATACATTAAAGATTTAGTTTTTTTATTATATATATTAGAATTTTTAAACTACAATGAACTAACTTCATATGCAAAGAACACTTCCCAGAATGAAATGGTACTTGGTCAAGCAATGGCTCTATGAGGGACCACACAACTTGGTAAGAGCCATAAAGTGCCATTAAAGGACAATTTTTTTTAACATGCAAATCCCTATCGATGTGTTCAATGCCAGTTGTTACTTTCTCGTATACAAAGTATAGGGACAGTATTGCAATCGTCCAAAGATTCAATGTTGAGATTTTGATGAATCTCGATGTTTTAGACCTCCCTGAGTCCGAGAATACCATTTTTGGAATTGTGTGTGTATGTGCGTGGGTGTGTAAACACGATAACTTGTTCGATTTATTCAACTTTACTTTTATAATAATTGTTCAGGATATTATTGATTTGATTTGATTTGTTGTTTATGGTTCTTTAATGTACATGATATAAAAATATAATTGTCTTGCAGTTTACTCCTCAAATATCCATCCTCATATATGAGTTAATGAGAAAATCTAGGGGAGACCACTCCCAATTTTTAGAAATTGATTTGTTGATGCTATCCACAGGCAATAAACTGAAAAGTTAAATGTCAATTGTTTTTGTATAATTTATACATTAAATAAATTCGTTTTAAATAAGTGTGCTTCTTGTCAGTATTTCATGGTGTAAAGGAGTGGTGGGTGAAAGGTGTATAAATAAATGATTGAATGGCGGTATGTGATAAAGCAAGGCATTTTAAAAGGCACTGCGTGGAGCCCGGTTTTCAATTTTATATTTAGGATTTAAAGCAGATGCCTTTGATAGATCTATTAAGGATTCAAAATCACACCAACAAGGTCAGTCAGTCATTGTCCAGTATCCTAACACAGGGTCACGGGGGTGTGCTGGAGCCAATCCCATCCAGGCAGCGTAGGGCGCTGGGCAGGAACAAATCCCGGGCAGGGCTCCAGCCCACCTCAGGGCACACACACACACACACCGAGCGCACAATTTAGGATCGCCAATGTCATTGGAATTGTGGGAGGAAACCGGAGCACCCGAAGGAAACCCACACAGACAAGTGGAGAACATGGAAGCTCCACACAGGGAGGACACGGGAAGTGAACTCAGGTCTCCTTGCTGTGAGGCAGCAGCGCCACCGTAATCGTTAATGAAGAATAAAACGAGGAAGAAAACGATTAATAAATAACATTTTCGTAAACTGACATAGAATAATTAACAGAACCAGAATGAAAATGTAAAACTAATCAAAAATATTAACATAATTGAAGCACTAACTGAAATAAAATAATAATTCACAAATAATACTTTTATTTTTCGTCACAACCGGACTTGCGCATAGCATAAACCTGAGTTGCAGCACCCAAAAATTAATCAAACATATTAATAAATATTTATTATTTGTTATTTAAAAAAACTCCTGCGGTTAGAGAGACCGATTAAGTCTTCATTAGCACCCTTTCCAGTTCTCTATGCCGTCACCCAGTGAAGAGCGCCCATTGACGGAGGCTGTTGATGCAGCGTTTGCGGCGTCACTGTGAGCTGAACACAAGCCTACCAAGGTGAAAGCCATTTACCTTGTGATAACTGTGACAGTTCTTCGGGAACTAGCAATGACAGCACGATAGTGTAAAAACGTTATGTTCTAGATACGGTGCGGTATAAGTGCGGGTGAATGGAGTCCGATATTCTCACCTTACCAGAGTTCGGCGTCGGTTCTTTATTGGCTCTTCAGTGACTTCGGTAGCGTAACAGATGAGTCCTTGATATGTGGAAAAGCACACAGATTGTGGACTATTAGCCAGTTCTTTTTAATCAGACAACAATGTATATACTGTACAACGCTGAGCTACACCAAACACTTCTAAACTTCACTTCTACACATCTCCTCCCTAGTTGCTGCTCCTTCCTTTTTAAATAAATCAATAATCTTTATTAATACTCTCTCTAACATGAATTACCGCGTACAACAGATTCTACTGAGGTTACGATTGTACTCAACTGGTAAATTCTGATGTAACTTCTGAATGTGCTGTTTATGAAAAGAGCTTCTAAGAAACTTTCAAAGCTGCCGTTCACTGGATGTCCAGGTTGAAGATGATTTCTTACACGCAGTTTCAATCTGTTCATAAGTGACGGCATGTTAACTGCAATCGTGACAGAGCCCACCAAGTGTAAAAGCTGCACACGAGGTCTGATGTCCATTATGATGGGCGGAGTGGGCATCGGGAACACCGGGAGATAGTTTTTGGGCCGGGCAAGCTGCCGTGCACACCCTTTATAAAATATCAGAAATAAATGAACACGCATGTCCATAAAAAGATAGCCCCTCCAACAAGTGGCATAACCCTGCTTTCCCTGCAGGTTATCAATTCTAGTGGAAAATAAATGGCACGACACCACACGCGTAAATTTGCAACTATCCATCCATCTATTGAAACGAGCGATAGATAGATAGATAGATAGATAGATAGATAGATAGATAGATAGATAGATAGATAGATAGATAGATAGATAGATATTTGTCCCCATGGAGAAATCTGGCTTTTTACAGAAGCGCTTTAAATAAATGTAGGAGCTGTATACTATATCTCTCTTCATGTGTTGGCAGTTAGCACGGCGGGTCTGTATCACGTGACTCCATTGCTGAAAGAGAGTCCCACATCGCCCTGGCTGCTGGTTTTCTTTGCACTTTTTGTATATCAAAGCCTAATTAAAACACCTTAATTCAAAATGTGCTGGCCAACAATACCTTCACCCTATGTGCAGAAAATCAAGAGTGAAATACTTTTTTCGATTATTTTACAGGTGGCTGCGAAACCTCAGTTCACCTGTCACTTTGCATAGGAAAAAAGTAACCGCGCCGATAGAGCGATTCAGTGTTGTATTCACTACATACAGTCCGCGAAGAGAATGTTGTTGACTAATCACTTGTGCTTTAAAAGTTAATTTAACAATAAAGCGATACAGACCTCATAACACTATTCAGCTGGCTTGTCTCTCCTGAGCTTCAGGTAAAGTTTATTTGTAACCTGAGAAAACTGACCATAGTGTGCAAACTGGTGAAACACTAAGCCTGCTAATTTTTTTTTAATTTATTTACACTATGTCTTTTTTTACATTTACAGCTGAAAATACCTGATATTGTGAAAATAATTTGGGGACAGAATAATGTTTTAAAATATTTTCTTTCTCTTAGTTTTAAATCTCTCTCTCTTTAAAACAGATAGTTAAAGGATCACATTCTTTGTATTCCTAACATCTGACAGGCCAATTCTCTCTTTCTCTCGCTGTATATATAGAGTATATGTGATCCTGTACTGCATAAGTCGGTTTAGAAAATGGAAGGATATATATATACATTCATTGTGCAAATTATTTTGAATACCTGTACTCCAGCAGCACAAAATATAAAATCAGAGAAAGATTCAGGTCCGGCGCTTCAGGTTAATGTTCACTTCAAATACCAGAATAATTCAAAATTGTGATCTCAGTGGTTTTGACCAGGGTGTGATTGTTGTTGCCAGATTGGCTGGTCTGAGTATTTCAGTAACTGCTGATCTCCTGGGATTTTCCCACAACAGTCTTTAGAGCAGGGGGATTGAACTCCGGGCCTGGAGGTTTTCATTCTAAACCTTTTCCTAATCAGTGACCAGTTTCACTGCTAATTAACTTCTTTTCCCTTCATTTTAATAGCCCTGTTTATAAGGATTCAGTCCCCTGAATTTATTCCTTTCTTCATTAAATGGCAGCCAAACAGAAATGAGATATGAAATGAGCTAACAGATGACCAGCTAAACCAATTTCACTTCAGCCAATTTCTTAATGAGAAGTTGATTCCTGCTGTTAATTTAAACCCGTTCTTTAATTCCATGGCTTGTTGCTGCTCTCATTCTGCCACAGCAGACATTTCCAAAACTGTTGATTTTTCTGTATTTTCTAAGAACACCGTCAAAATGTTTTGGTGACATGACGGATCAACCTTACTGAGACCTTCACCTTTCTTTATTTTCATATATTGTGTCATGGGCACAGGTGAGCCGGTCCTGTGTCAGCTTGTTTGTGTCTCATTATTGTTAGGCTGCTAATTAAGGAAAAAGAAACAACAAAGGGGCCTGAGTCAAGTTCCTTAAAACTAAGACAAAAGAAGCTAATTAGCAGCAAAAACTGGTCACTAATAAAGAAAATGGTTAGAATGAAAACCTGCAGCCACTGTGGTCCTCCAGGACTGCAGTTTGACTTCCATGCTGTAGCATTTACACAGAATGGTGCGAAATACAAGAAACATCCAGTGAGTGGCAGTAATGTGCATGGAAATGCCTTCTTGAGGAGAGAGGTCAGAGGAGAATGGCCAGACTGGTACAAACTGACAGAAAGGCTACCGTAACTCAGAAAGCCAACCTGTGTTGAGCAGAAAAGCATCTCAGAATCTACAACACATTGAATCATGAGGAGGGTGGACTACAATAGTAGAAAACCACATCAGGATCCACTCCAGTCAGCCAAGAACCGAAAGCTGGGGCTGCAGTGAGCACAGGCTCACCAAAATTGAGGAACTGAAGAATGGAAAAATACATCCTGGTTTGATGAATCTCAGTTTCTTCTGAAGCACACAGATGGTAGGGTCAAAGTTTGGTACCAATAGCAACAAGCCATGTACCAATCTGCCTTGCGTCAACAGTCTAGGCTGGTTTTGGTGGTCTAATATTGTGGGGAATGTTTTCTTGGCACACTTTGGGCCTACTAATATAAATCGACCATTGTTTGCATGCCACAGCCTAATTGAGTATGGTAACTGTGTGCAACCATACATGACCACACTACTTTTCATCTAATGTTTAGTAACCAGCATAATATTGTACAATATTATAAACCAAATGTCAGCATAAACTGGTTTCATGAACATGACAATGAGTTCAGTGCTCTTTAGTGGCCTTCCCAGTCATCAGATCTGAATCCAATCGAACACCTTTGGGAGATTCACGGCATAAACATAAAACTGACATGTCCACAGAAATTGCATGATGCAAGCATGTCAACATGGACCACAATCTCAAAAAAATGGTTCAAACATCTTGCAGAATCCACGGCATAAAGAACTGAGGTTTTAAGAGCAAAAAGTGGGCTTACCCAGTATTAGAGTAGTGTTCCTAAGAATTTGCTCAGTGAGTGTAGCTAGGTGGCTCATAATCTCAGAAGCTGTTTCAGTCATTTTGTGGCTGTCCATACATCCATACACCCTCTTGCTCTTTGCTCATGGGCTGCTTGCTGTTCAAGTCTAGGATGCTTTTGAGTTCTGACACTACAGACACTTCTGTGTTTCCCTAAAGACAGTTAGGTGAGGCCTGAATAAAGTTTCAAACCCTAAAGGCCCACATCTATTATGTCCCTCAAGACTTGTGTGATAACAACTGTTAGAACACAACAGAAACTATTGTCTGATTTTTTGATAGCTTTTCAGGTCTAAAGATGGCAACATTCTGTCTATAAAAATTTATATGACTGAGATGGCATCAGAGATCATCAAGGCCGGAAGTAAATAACAAAGCCCAGTATTTGAATTTTTGTTTTGAATGCAGCATCAAAGGCATCACTTGTAAGTATAATGTCTTGGCGTAGGTTGTGTGCAGTGGAGATTTAGAGTGAAAACCTCTCAAACATTAAAATCCACCTATAGAGGCATCATGAGCTAGCCTATGACATCTCAGGGCAGAGAAAAAGAAAGGATGAAAAGCGTTAACAATCAGAGCACAAATAACCAAAAAGTGGAAAAATTTTAAAATTTAAAAATTATATAAAATTGTTCATGTTTAAAATATAATCTTATTTTTGCTTGTTTTTAACAGGCCACACCTGAGGCTTCTTCTGACATTAAACTAATATTACAGTTTATCCAAATCCATTAAGTGTACAGTTCTGTCTGATTGTATATTACAATATTATATACTCCATAATATTTAGTTGCTAAAAATAAAACTGAAACTAATAAATGTATATAAATAAATTAGAAATGTCTTTGCAAAATGAAAACTAAACTAAAACAAAAAAATACACAATGTAGAAAAACTCAAACTAAACTGAATTTTCCAAGTAAGATCAGAAATAATATGGAAACATAAACTAGATAGATAGATAGATAGATAGATAGATAGATAGATAGATAGATAGATAGATACTTTATTGATCCAGACATACAATTGCAATGGTGTCTAGGGTTGTCATCAAGATCCAAAGACTTGTACCTCCAATAACCTAGTGATGTATTCTAAAATCATTTTACATATTCATAAAAGGAACCTCCCAAGCCTGTGCACATTTCATTTTTCTCCCTGTATCTGCATTTGTTTTCCTCCCACTTTCCCAAGCATGTGCAGGTTAGGTTAGCTGGTTAGTGGTCCATTGTTAATTAGTTGGGCTAGTTTTGTACTGCCTTTACATGTTTGCATTCTGGAATTGTGTCAATTTTATTTTTAGGCTGTTTTCATTCAGGTTTTTTTAATTATATTTCTTAGTATGCAATGGCATTTTGTGTTTTGTTGTTTATATGAACCACTGGAGGGCAGTGCCAGAGATACCCAGCATGTTCTCCATTCTGGACAGTAGAATGCCATGTCTGACAGTGTCAAATGCTTTACTGAGGTCTAACAGAATTAATATGCTGGTTTGTCCAGAGTCTGCTGCCATAAGCAAATCATTGGTTACCCGTAACAGAGCAGTTTCACAACTGTGCTGCACCCTGAAACCAGAATGAAAGGGTTCCATCAAATTATTAGAAGTTAAGTAGTTAGTGAGTTGGGAAGCTACAACACACTCAAGAACTTTTGACAGTAAAGGTAAGTGGGAAATAGGCCGGAAATTGCTAAGATTGTCAGCATCAAGACCAGACTTTTTTAACATGGGGGTTACAGAAGCAATTTTAAAAGTGAGCGGCACAGAGCCAATGTCAAGGGATGAGTTTATTATTGTTGTAATAGTCTGGATTATGGCATGAAGGCAGAATTTAAGCAGTGTGACGGGGATGGGGTCCAGAACACAAGTAGTCAGCCTCATCTTACAAAGCAGGTCATTAACAAAAGCAGATGTGACTGGTGAAAATTTAGAAAAGGAGCTAGATGGAGTGGGAAGACAGGGAAAGATATAAACAGATGATGTATTTATATTAGTGGAATTATTTTGATCTTTAATTTTGTTACGGAAAAAGTGGAGGAATTTCTCACAGACTTCAGTAGAAGAGGTAGTTGGGCCAGATGTGGGTTGGAGTAGTTCATTAACTACAGAGAACAAAACCCTTGGGTTATTGTGGCCACTTTCTATTATTCTCCCATAATGGGTGTTCTTGTCAGCAGTTAGTGCTTCTCTGTAAGCTATTTAGTGGTCAGAGAAAGCCTGGATGTACACGGTGAGGCCAGTCTTACATGACATTCTCTCAAGGCGTCGGCCAGCTGCTTTCATAGATCGCAATTCTGAATTATACCAAGGAGCTGAACGTTTAAAGGAAACCTCCTTATGTTTTAAAGGAGCTGTTTAATCTAATGCTGAATGAAGGGCTGGGTTATAGTGGTCAACAAGACTATCTAGTGTTGATGGAATAGGTGAAGACAGAAAAGGATAAGAAATGGATCCAGAAGGATAGAGGGACAGATATTTTTAAGGTTTCTGTAAGAAATTTGTCGTTTATAGGTAAGAGGAGGGAGAGGTAATGAGACAGTGAAAAGTACTGCTTTATGGTCAGAGAGTCCTAAATCAGTGCTGTAAATGTTGGCAACAGATAGTCCAGATGTACAGATCAAATCCAATATATGACCACCAGAGTGGGTGGGAAAAATGTTTGGTACATTCCAGTGAAAATCTACCAAACTTAGTATTGCAATTTGTACATTGATCCCAGAACATAGAAACTGGACAATAACAGCTTGCTTAATTAGGTTAGGTGTCCAACTGGAAACAGAAGCTGGCTGAAACAAAAACCTACAGCCACTTGGAGTCCCCAGCACTGAGTCTGAGAACCACTGCCATAGAATAAAAAGGAACAAAGACTTTGGTGGGGGTACCTCAGAACACCCAATTCAAGAATCGAAGAATTGGAATTGCAGTTGAATTGAAATTGATATTGAAATTGAAGAATTGGAATTGAAGAATTGGAAAGGTTTGTGTGTCACTGTGCCCCAGGGAGTTATGTTGTCTGGAGCAGAAGCTCCTGGTAGGGCCTCCCAAGGCAAACATGTTCCAGGTGAGGGGGTCAGACAAAGAATGATTCACATCTCATAATGAAGCAGATCCATAAATTTAAAGAGTATGGTGTTACCTAGCCCTTTTTCTGCTGGATTTCTGGTCTCTCCCTTAGAGATAGGGTGAGAAGAGCAGACATCTGGGAGAGGCTCAGAGTAGAGCTGCTGACCTTCTGCATTGAGAGAACCCAAATGAGCTGATTTGGACATCTGATATGAATGCCTCCCAGGTGCTTCCCTATGGAGGTTTTACAGGCACGACCAGCTGGGAGGAGACCCCAGGGAATACCCAGGGCTCACTGAGAAGATTATATTTCCTAGATGGCCTGAGAACGCCTTAGGATAGTGTAGCTGGGGAAAGGGACGTATGGGCCTCATTGCTAACACTGTTTCCCCTGTGACCTGGATTCAGACTAGTGGTGGAAAATGAAAGAATGAATGACCTCAGAACACCCTGATGTGGTTAATGAAGGACAACAGCAGACTTCAAACTATTCAGCAGAAGAACAGCTTTTCACTACACAGTTTGGACACTGCAGGCTGTGGCTTCACAGATTAACTGCTTTGTGGTATCTTTATTATTGGCATACTTTCACTCAATTTCTTGTGCATTTAGTCTGATTTTAAACACCTTCTAAAAGTGTAAAATATCTTTTTTTCTATGAACGCTGCCATATATGTATGTTGCTTTAACAGCAAGCATGGCCTTCCACTTATTGTTTCAAGTCAATTACTTTTTAAGTTCAAAATAACTTCTTGCAGAAGAGCAGCTGTACGAGCCTCTGCATTACAAAATGCTCCAAGAAAAAGAAGAGCTTCCCCAGAGGAATTCTGACTGAGTGGTCAAAATGTATGGCAGAGCTCCCATGAGGTCATGTTTCTGTATTAGTGTTCACTTTGAACTAAGGGATAAACAGTTGTACTTGAAAGGTTGGAGTCATGTGTTTTAATTCCAATGGCGTCCAATTGAGTGACCCTGAGCAAACCACTTAACCCGCCTGTCCTTTAATTGAAAGAGGGAGAGTATTTGATTGTACTGTTTGTGCAAGATACTTTAGGTTGGTGTTAGCTAAACAGCTCAGCCCATTCCATTCCAATTAATATGACATGTCTCCTCATACGACCACACTCTCCTTGTTTAGCAGACAGCTAGTTTATTAGGCTATTCATTTTCTGTATATGATCAGGATTATCCTCCTCTGTCCTGTACACTATTTTATTTTAGGTTATGTTTAATATCGGTGTGACTGGAGATACTGAACACTTTGTTGGACTGCTTAAATACTGGATGTCCATATCACGTGACAGACAGGGTCACAAGAGCTACCATATTAGAAAGGCTGCCCACAGGCAAAGTCATGACTAAGTGGTCTGGAGATGAGAAACACACATGGGAGAAGACAGGTGACATGAGGGACAGCTTAAGGGTCACGATATTAAGAGACCTGATATATCAATGGTATAGTTGAGTGGCCTGTTCTCATCAGAATTGCTCTAATATCCTAATAGTACAAAACAGAACAGCAAAAATAATGGTCAACTTGTTTTAATTTCTCCTAACTACAGTATCTAAGAATGAAGATATTTGTATTTTTTTAGCGACAGCGACAGGCATGTCACTTGTAAAAGTAATATTGCCCCCGGCCATGCTGTGATCAATGCAAAATATCGGTGGCCATACCTCCAAAATAATAACTGATAATAACTTTATTTATATAGCAGCTTATCATACATTTACATGCAAATCAAGGTGATTTACATAGATTAAAAGCCTTATACTGTATATGAAGATGGCAAGAGAACAACCAGATCTAATTTACACACACACAGTATAAAACTATGTATACAGTTTATATCTGCATTTGACTGAGGCATGTGTACATGGCAACTCATCAAGTAAAGACAGGTTGATGTTTTTAAACTTAATGAAAAGATACAAAAGCAAATAAAACAGTCCATAGCAATTTTGTCAGATTTAGGATATACAGTAGATGGAGATCTTGATTCCAGAATGTGATTAATTGACCAGCTGACCATGAGAAATAAAATCGCAATAGCAAAACAAAAAACTCTCAAAAATAATACTTACAAATACAAAATTCTATTATGATATTATGATATGGAGTGTCCACAATGGCAAAATGGGTGTAAGGACACCAAAACCAAGCAGAGTCTTAACTGATCTGCCTAGTAGAGACTCACCTAAACTCAGCCAGGTCTCTTGTGCCACTTGCTGATTTCATCAAAAGCAGGCTCAAAAACGTCAAGCTGGCAAAACAACTAGAAATATAGCAAAAAGGCCCATAAGAGAAGGAATGACTGGAAACCCTGGTTTGTACTAAAAAGGGCAAACATAGATTCTTTATAAATCAAGGATTTATCGATGAAAATTGCTAATAAGATAAAATACTAAAGATGGCTTCACCTTATAAAGGCAAACAATCCCCAATACAATATCTAGTAATCAGAATCCTTAAACAAAGTAAGATTAATAAAAAAAAAAAATCCAGAAAAATCCAACAACAAAAAGACAATACTTACTATCTCCACTATAAATGAATGATCTCCAGCTTCTGAGCCTTCTCAGCTTACTTATATAGCAAGAGGGAGGTCTCAGGAGTGGTGGACTCCACTCACGAATAACAAGAAACAGCTGAATATTTAAAGAGACAACATAATTAAGCACACAATAGAAAAGACATAAAACATGCTACATTATAACTCCAAAACAAAAAACACAATAAAATACAGAAACTCACGTATCTTCGTAACAAAATGACAAAATATGTTCTAGTAGATAATAACTATGGAGGAGTGCAGACTATCTTGGTAGTACTGAGCACAAGATGGAAAACTGCCCCGCACAGGCCCATCAATCTATCAGAGGACCCACTCTCTCACATACACACACACACCCACACTGTGCCAGTATGAAATAGCGTAACATAATATTCTTAAATGCTGATGATCGACTTCAACACCCCGAGGGCTATCCCAGCAGCAGTAAGCACAAGGCAAGAATGAATGACAGCACCTGTAATGCACAGGAGCCACCCAGAAAAAAACAAAGCTGCACAACATAATGCAGCAAAACATTCTCAAATTTGCTTAATGCAATTCAGGGAGGCTGACCATAGCAGGGTCCACTGACATATAAGCCCACGTTCACACATGGCCTCTCTAAATAAGAATGTGTTAATCTACAATCTGGTCACTCTTAACTTCAGAAGTCCTCTGAAAAAAATGAAGGAAAATGTGAATCAATATATATGAGTTGATTTTAATTGTACTGCAGTGGGCTGGCACCCTGCCCGGGGTTTGTTTCCTGCCTTGCGCCCTGTGTTGGCTGGGATTGGCTCCAGCAGAACCCCGTGACCCTGTAGTTAGGATATAGCAGGTTGGATAATGGATGGATTTTAATTGTATATATAAATCAGCTGAGTGGCATGGTGGCACAATGGTAGCACTGCTGCTGTGCAGTAAGGAGACCAGGGTTCACTTCCTTTCATGGAGTTTGAATGTTCTCCCCATGTCTGTGTGGGTTTCCTCCAGGTTCTCTGGTTTCCTCCCACATTCCAAAGATGTACAAGTTAGGTGGATTAGCAATGTTAAATTGGATCTAGTGTGTGTATTTGTGTGTGTCATTGTTCGCCCTGCAATAGAATGGTGGCCTCTCCATGGGTTGTTCTGGCATTGCTCTCTATTCTTGCTCCAGCTGCACCACAGTCCTGCTCAGGATGAAGCAGGTTAGAAAATGGATGGACGGATGGATATACTTCATCTTCCAGTAGCATCACAAGACACACGGAAAGTCACAATGTTAAAAGTAGCATTTCAACTGTCATTTCAACATTACTGGTGTCAGCCAAGAGCTCTTCATAAGAAGAACTTGACAAGAGTCCAGCAGCACTGGAAGAGTCCACAACTGTGAATCTGAAATTCTGAGGGGAGGCTTTTATCTGCTGTTCCTATACATGATAAATGCTTATTTCAACCATCTCTTATTTATGCAGTGTTCACTCTATGTAAGATTGGAAAGATTGTGACTTTAGAGATCTCCATATTCATAAAATATTTGCATCTTTTGAATCTATGATGCTCCCGTTTTAATCTTTCAGAGATGTATTAAAATATGCCAAATAGAAGTTTCACTAAAAGCTACCTGTCTGTCTTCACTTCCCTCATCTTTCTCCAAGGCGATGGCGGCCAGTGTGGATGAGGATTTAGACAACACTTCCAGACTATATAAAAGCATATTAAAAGAATGTTCCTCTCAAAGACCTGCCTGATTGGTCAAGAGCCCTGTCTTCAATTAAAAAGCTCAAATTCACTTGAATGCACTCACTTTTGTGCATAATTCTCATTTTCCAGAGATACTTATTTAACAATACTTTATAAAAAAAATAATGCATGTGCTTTGAATGTTATGAGCATACGACTGAATAGCTGAACTGTATATGAGTAACTTGATTTTTTTTTCATTGACATTTTAATATTGTTTTCTGTTGTTCAGCATTTGCCCCTGCTGGTCTCCACTGAAGCTCAGTATATCTGAAATTTTATGATCTCCATTCTCAATGAAAACTTGAAAATTGTCATTTTTTTTTCTCAGCACTGTAAACAACATAGAATAAGTAAAAGATAAAAAATACCATTATTGGGTGGAGTATTCTTTGATTTTTTAATAAATTTGCAGACCTTTCTGGAAACATGGTTTCACTTTGTCATTATGGGTTATTGAACGTGGAATGATGGGCAAAAATGGCAAAAATATCTATTTTAAATTAAATCTACTAAACAATAAATTGGGCAGAAAGTGAAAAGGGTCTGAATACTTTCTGTATCCATTAATCACCAATACAGCCATTAAAAATGGAATTGCACAAGCAGAGCACCACAACAGGCCTCTTGGAGCTACATGTGGGAGTTGTTTTATCTATCAGAGAGCTTTATTTAAACAAAAAATGGTTCATGTTTGAGGAAGACATGTGGAATTAGTGCATGAAAATTCATGAATGTAAGAGTGTGAAAACCACACATCGAAGCACAAAAAATACACAGAAAGTGCACTTGAGTTAACACCATTTCTGCACGTACACTGTAGGTATGACCAGGCCTAAAGGGTGATTGCAGGGTAAACCCTAACTGAAAGCAAGCCAGCTGAGTTGAACATTCCATTTATGTATCATGCAATGGTATTCAAAAAATGCATATAGAAAATGAATTAAATAAAACAAAAAGACACACTCGCATCCTCCAAACTACAAATTCAATTTGAGATAGTCAGGCACCTTCCTCGGTGCGTCATGTTCTGGGAATGTTCGACATTTCCATTTTACTAGCTGTGTAAACGTGTGCTGTAAAAAGCCCGGACTCCTAGAAACCATGGATTCTGAAACTTCAATCAATCAATCGCATAAGTTGTGTATTAGCGGCTAAGTGCGTGTTTCTTTTCTCTGCAGTTTCACTTTGGCGACAGTGTGGCTTTCTTTGAGCTTCATGCTGTATGCCATGGATTTCTGGGCCAGACAGACAGATGCGCACATTTCCATGTGTAGACATTTATATATAAGTTAGGATAAATTTTGTATTTATATCCATTGTGTAATCCAGCCACATGAAGTGCAAAAAATGGGAGTAGGCCACCAAAAATTCACACACGTAAGTCCAGATCACGTCTCATTTATAATGGATTAGAGCATCAAAATATATGTACGCCAAAAAACAGGAAAATGTATACGCCAGAAGAAAAAAAATCAGATTTTTAAAACCTAGCATGCACACGTTTGCATGCAATTTACCCTTTATAAATCACAATCACATGCCTATAATTGCCGCCCTGAAACAACCAAAATTGTACTAATCAAGCTTGTGTATTCATAATGCTGCAGACCTTCAAATACCCATTTACAAATCCACCCAAAATTCTCTTTAAATAGAACTATAAATATTACTCACAACATATAATACAAATAATCAATAATAATAGCAAAACAATGAATCTCTGGAACCAACAAAATGTTTTAAATGGATACAGTCCTTATTGATGTCACCACAGAAAAATCTCTGATTTAAGAATAGTGAGTGTTAGAAAGGGTGACAAAGAGCGCTCCCCAAACTCTTAAACACAGCTCGAACGTAGCTCACCTACCAGTAGATATCTTCAGGCACTGTCCAAGCCTATTACCAGCACTGTTTCCTTTTAGATAAACTTACAGATTGGGGTTCACCATGATGTCCTAAATAATGAGGAGGTCATCAAGGCAATGCTCCACATCTCTTACTCTTCTTCCTTTAAATTATTGCCAACATCTTTTTACAAGAAGTCTTTGCAGGTAAACTCAACCCTTCCTATTGTTGACCATTTCCATTGGACCCTTTTCATATCTGTCACACCTCTTTTGTATTACCTGTATGTATTTGTTTGTACAACATCTTTGATCACATCCATCTTTTGCATCACATCTACCTGCATTAATTTTTGCATCACATGCATGAATTCTTACCTAATAATAATAATAATAATAATAATAATAATAATAATAATTCTTTACATTTATATAGCGCTTGTCTAACTACTCAAAGCACTCTCCATACTTATTCAGAAAGTGATAGTGTTACAGAAACAGATAAACAAAATGGATGCAGACAATCCAGGCTCATTACAATGGATTGGGGCAGGGGTATAAGGTTAATGTTGAGTGTTGATAACAGAACCTAAACACATCTTTGTTCTTGCATTAATGGCATTAATGTTTCTGGACACTTAACACCAACATTTTTTGCTTTCACTTCAAATGCAATTTTGCACGAATTGCTATAGACAATAATCCCTAAAGCCACTTGAGCACTATTCAGAGTAACTCAGAAAAAACTTTACTGCTTAATAAATGATCTACTAGGATAATTTACACTTCACTGTTGGCATGTCATCTTACCTTACAAGTGAATAGAAATATAAATGTAACTTGGAATGGGGATCCAAGTCAGAACACCTCATTTATTGCCAGGAGGGCATGTGAAGTCACCTAAAATGAGGAATGCCAGTGCTCTAGCTACACTAGTGTGTCTTAGGCACTGAATGGTTACAAATCTCCTGGGCTTATTAATCCTGGAGACTGGAAGAGGAAGAGTTTCAAGCAAGTCAAAACAGGACTTCTTCTGGGCTGTGGTGCTCCTTGCTGCAAAGGAAGAAAAGAAATAGTTGGTGTAACCTCAATTGCTTTCCTTATTGATATCAGCCCAGTGTATGCTCTTCAACAAATGGACATACGTGACAGTGGACTATAATTTAGTAAGAAAATCATGTCTTGTTTCATTTAAAATTAGACAAAATCTATTTCAAATTACAAGGGACCATCTAAAACTTTGTTTTGAATTTGACAGGTATTTAATAATTTCCTTCATGACCTAAGCCTGCCGAGCCTTACAAATGCCTCTGTACGTTTAATTGATAACTTCATATTAGGTTTTCTGACTTTTTCCCCTTTGGATAAGTAGGTGATAAGATGTTAGATTTTATTTTATTGTGAAATAGCATTGAACTGGTAATTCATTCAATGAAATTGATTCATTTAAAAAAATTTAAAAGAGAATCACTTGCTTTTTCTGAGCTTGGTTGAGCAGTTCAACTTTATGTTACTTATCTTTGGTATGGTACTTACTCGAGATTTTTAAGGAAGCCATATGCGATTGTAAATCTAATTTTCATTTAAACCAGCAGTCTTTCCTAAACTATGTTTGTGAAAGTAAAATCCTAGGGGCCACTGCACTGAATTGGGTGCCCCATCTGGGATGTATCCTCGGCAATGTCACAAACAAAATGCTAAGATAGGGTCCAGAATATCTAAGTAAGGCTTGGAGAGCTGGGCTAGAGCAACCACCGATCTTTGAAATAAGAACTCAACAGCAGGCTGATGTTGGCATGCTTCTGAATTCTACTGGGGCTACTTGGAAGATGTAGCTCTGGATGGCAGCCCTGGTGGTAGGAATACCTGGGCTTATCTGAGCCAGTTCCTGGGCTTTCAGCTCACTGGAAGTGCTGCTTGGAGACATCATTTTGATGTGGGAAGTAGTCCATGGCCAGGATTTAAGACAGCCTCAGCTCCTTTGTCCAGGAGAATCAGGAGTGAAGCAAGGACTAGGACTTTGTGTGTTATAACTGATGGTGGATGCCAGATCTGGTACTGACTATGGCGATTGGTCAGTGTCATTTCTATTACCAGCAGCCATGGCTAGTTGGTCACCACTGTCAGAATCAGATTTAGGAATGGTCTGACTCTGTCTTATTAGTGAAGCAAGTGATGTTTGGAGTCTTATTAATGTTTCTCCGCTGGTAAAGGGGATAAGAAACAATTAAGGGTATTAATTCTGCCATCCACACTACTACATTTTCATTGGAAAATGCAGATATTTGTGTCCATTTTAAACTTTCATCCACTCTATCCTGGAGTTTTAAACTCATGAAAATTCATAACTTTGAAAAAGCTCTCTAGAGCCACGTACTTCTGAAAATGTTGGTTTGGAAAGGCAAAAACAAAGACTTTTAAAAATTTTAATTGCATTCTGACTGATGTGGACACTGATGTGGGGCACCAATACAAGCAGGCTTGGACACAAATTTAAAATGAAGAAAGAGTTTCTAGTCATGGGAAACTCTTCTTAGGCAAGTGTTTCCCACCATAGCCACAAGTACAAGTAAGCACAGACACAGCTCTTTGTCTTCTTCCTCTCTGTGCCACTGGTCATTTCATTCCTCCACTCCTCCTCACAAGCTTCATTCACCTTACTCCTAACTCTGGCTTTCAGAACTGAGGCAGGCAGCTCCTTTTATCTATCACCCAGAAGTACTTCTGATGTTCCATACATGTGGTCTGAAAGCACTTCCAGGTGAGATTGAAGCCCCATGGTGGTACTGCTGGAATCCAACAGGGCTGAGTCAAAATCTCCATAATCCATGATGCCCTGTGGGAATCTAAGGCACTGCTGCAACCCAGGGGGGCTGCCATCTAGCCATACAGGGGAGATAATGCCCTGTGCACACTCTCTACCCTGGTCCTTCCAGCTTGAGAGAGTCCCAGCCAGTAGGGACATTGGCCATGCCGCACATTGGTTTCTTTTCTTTACGTTGCATTTCTCTGGTTGGATCCTGCTCATTGCAAAGTCTCATTCTCTAATTTGTCAGCTTTCACAGAAGTTAACTAGTAAACTATTTCCAACATAACAGGCTTAGAAGAGTTGCTTTCAATGGTATTTGTTGTGTTACTTATCTAAATGCTTCAAAATTGCGTTTTGTATAGTTTGAATACTGCAAACATATAATGTACTGGTTACCTGGTTACTACAGTTTTGCAATAAATCATGTGACTGGTGGCATTACCACTCCTTCAAGGATACCCAGCAGATGTGAACATCTACGTAATATGCATTTTCAGTTGTTTTAGTGTGGATGGAGATAAGCACTTTGTTAAATAATGTGAAAACTATAGTTTTGTTTTACAAACATTATTTATAAATGAAAATGTTGTAGTGTGGATACAGCCTTAGAATGCTGATCAAACAAATTTAAGGCAACAGACTTGTGTGCCATTAGCGCCATAATTGTTCAGCACTTAAGAAAATGACTGCAGACATGCCGCCATGCCGCCCTTCTGCATGTGAGCTAGATACCCATGTTCTTCTGTGATGCAGAGGTGTACTCCATTTCTTGTTTATATCAGCTGGTGACCTTCAAGCAAGTAAACAAGCAGATTGGGAACTGTTTTGCAATCTCCTTTCATTAATATTCTAACATTCGTAAGCCTTTACACTTGTTTGGCACATAATGTGGTGCCAATTTTTGCACCATGGATGCATCAGATCTTCATGATCCATTTTACATCACACATTATTATCCAGTTTTTGACTGCTTGTAAAATGAAAGAACTTCACACAGATGTTGAGTGATTGTTAATTTGTGAGAAGCACTTGGTACAAAAAGCCCATTAAGTATATTGCAGTGCAAATTTAGATCAGCATATCTATCCATCCATTTTCTGTATAAGATCCAATTCTGAGTCACTGGGAACCACATGCTCAACTTATTATTATTATCGATCCATCATCTGTGCACATTTAGTCAAATTCTACGGCTGTATTGGCTGTCCCAATACAGTTGGTTCATCATGTGGTGGGTGTGGCAACGGACTGTATCAGCGCATGCTCGCAACCAACCTAGGTTGCAGGAGTTGGTGAGCTTGCTTAAATATGATTGGATGCAAGGCAGTGAGCAACCCTGGACGAGGTGCCAGCCAGTCCATTACTTATCACATACCCATGTCCACGCACACCAAGCACTTTGGAGTCCCCAATCTGAATAGGTGAAACCAGACTAACACCTAAAGTTCCTAAAGGTACAAAATACTCCTACACGCAAGGCTAACGAACTGTTGCAGGAATAATAGAAGATACCTGCTTTCCTACCCTCGATCGTGATGTGTGATCCTTCTGTCTTCATGCAACAGTTCGTTAGCCTTGCCAATGTTGACATCTGTAACCGCGGTGAATGTTCCTCCCCGAATGCTCTTCGTCATTCACTCGCACGTTACTGATTTTAAATTGCTTCCACCACCGAAATACAGCTGCACGGCTAATCGTTTCATCCCCGATGTTTGCCGTAACATTTCAAGAGTTTCATTTCCGCTCTTCCGAAGCTTAATGCAACATTCAATCACACATCCCTGTCGTATTCTGACAGGAACGTCTTCTTCCTCTGCCACGACTACACGTACGAGATGCTTCCATTAGCGATGAGAGAACGCTGAAGAATACAAGTGCAGGTCCACACACGTCGATGTATGCCATTCACAAACACTTACACAGTATTCTCATGTCTACCTCACTGAAAGGGAACAGAGACAATCTCATATACTTTTCGATCAGCCTTCGTATTTACAATAGTTGTACATGTTCCTCATATGGTGCGTTTGTCTTGCTTTAACGTGTATAGGTACAGAACAACTGTAAATTTGTTCAGGTTACTGCAGGAGGAAGTCAAACATACAACCATATAATGTTTTGTTTGAGTAGAGGTTATTACTAAAATGATAAAATAGTAAATAATTAAATAATAAATAAGACTGATCGTGTACCATATTTTACTACTGAATATTTGTTGTTAGTTTGCTGTTTTTGGGACTAAAAGTGAAAGTAAAGTTTCACTTGAGTGGTTGCAATGGTAGCATTTTAACCAAAATATCACCACCCACGTCAAAATTTCAGATGCCCCCCTGCTGATTTTACCCTGGCGCTGATTCTGCCTGTGCTGCTTATTGCTAATCGTCTGCATCTGGAGACAATTAAGGGATAGGACTCCACACGAAAGGGTAAGTTAAACTTCTTTGAAACAAAAGCATTTACAACTATGGCAAAGAATACACACATTTCTTAGAAAGATTTGTAAATCCAGATGATTAAAAAAACAACATCAATTAAAAGTAAGTGTGACGCATTGATTATGAAATTAACGGATACAAAAAAACTTCACCCGTTCGGTCACCAAGGACTGAACTTGAAAACCAAAGGACTGCTGGATTAACGTGTGTCATGTGACATGAGAGGTACGTATAGCGCATTTGTAAGATGAATGAAAGTAACTGTGTGAGTTCCTTTACAGTTTGGTTTATACTATATGTTTACGTTATACTGACGTAGTGAGTTATACTTTTCTGAAAGTGTTCATCTCGTTTTGAATTATTCTGTATAGTTTTAGGAAGTTTAATACCACAGTTACTGCCAGGAATCTACTATCAAGAAAATTGAACTGAAGGATATGGTCAGAAGAAACAGGAAATATTTAAAATTAGGGTTGAGAGCTTAAACAATCCTAAGGCAAAGTGCTGAATGTCTTATTTTATATTTTGTTATACTGAAAGTACAAGCAGTTATTCGCTCCATATGATTCAAATGATTTTGAAGCAAATGTGTTTTGATGCTTGGGTGAGCAGATATTTGTAAAGATCACCCATGAAGAAGCACAAGTTCAACTATGGGAGATCTGTCAGTGTCATTTTCTGAAAAGAAAAGAAAAGCCATCAGTGTAGTTTACATGTCTTCTCAGACTTAACATTAAGATGAAGAAAGAAGCTCCCAGTTACACCACAAAGAGTTCTTAAATCCAGACTAAATAAACCTACTACCTTGCATTTTATACTTATGTTTTTCAGAGATACCACCCTCACTATTGATGACCCAGCTCCAGGGAGGTTGTAGCACTGTCTGTCCGGCTGAGTGACTGGCTCATGGGCTATGGCAGTAACCTTAGGCCTTGGCACAGGAATATACTGACTGAGTGTCAGCATGAATAACTCATTTGCAGGCAAAAAGAGAGAAGCAAACACTTGTCAGTTGGCCCTCGGTCACCTATGAAGTGTATGTGTCTCAAACAGCAGAGCCACAGTGAGTTACAGCTCAGCAATTTTAATTATATCCAGTGGCATTTCTGTATTAAGGGTCAGCAGGGCACAGCTTACCAGTTGATGTGCAAAATATGTAATAAGCTGCCTTCTGTAATTTAATTTATTAAAATGTTTAGGCGGACTTTTTGGCACAGAGGTAGAGCTGCTGTCTTGCAACAACAAGGAGACCAGGTTATGCGTCCTTGGTGCTTCCTGGGTACAGTTTGCATCTGCAGTTGTCTGTGTGGGTCTGCTCCAGTTTCCTCCCACATTCCAAAGACATACAGCTTAGGTAGACTGGTGTTGCTAAATTGGCCCAAATGTATGTGTGTGTTCACCCTGCAATGGATTGGCACCTTGCGCAGGTGTTGTTCCTGCCTTATGCCAAATGACTGATGGGATAAGCTCCAGCTACCCTGTGACCCTGCCCTGGATAAGTGCCTTCATAAGCAATTTGTTTTCCAGTTTCCTATTATATGACCAATGTAATTTCCTATCTAAAAAATTATTGGTGTTATAGTACTGTCTGGCACTCCGGTTTCCTCCCACAGTCCAAAGACATGCAGGTTAGGTGGATTGGCAATTCTAAATTGACCCTAGTGTGCGCTTGGTGTTTGTGTGTGTCCTGCGGTGGGTTGGCACCCTGCCCGGGATTGGATTCCTGTCTTGTGCCCTGTGTTGGCTGGGATTGGCTCCAGCAGACCCCCGTGACCCTGTGTTTGGATTCAGCGGGTTGGAAAATGGATGGATGGATAGTACTGTCTCTGCTAGGGGGGCTAGCTCTATTGACCCTGAAGTGCTCTTGGTTTACCAATGCGTGTTTGTAAACACTTGTCGCCTCAACTTTTTTGTTTAGAGTGGGCGCTTGAAGGCTAGGACCCTTGACATTTAAATGAGCACTGTCTTTCTTTTTCTATTTTAATAACTTATTTGCACTTACAGTTCAACCTGTTTTCAGCTAAGGCTATGAGGTGCAAGCCAGCAAAGAGACACAAAATGTCCAGTACAGTTTACTCCTTTAAAGGTAGCCACAGAAATCTGAAAAAAAAGAAAGCTCAATATCAGGAATGCATTAAACACAAGATAGTACAGTGCATCCAGAAAGTATTCATAGCGCATCACTTTTTCCACATTTTGTTATGTTACAGCCTTATTCCAAAATGGATTAAATTCATTTTCTTCCTCAGAATTCTACACATAATGACAATAGGAAAAAGTTTACTTGAGATTTTTGCAAATTTATTAAAAATAAAAAAATTGAGAAAGCACATATACATAAGAATTCACAGCCTTTGCCATGAAGCTCAAAATTGAGCTCAGGTGCATCCTGTTTCTCCTGATCATCCTTGAGTTGTTTCTGCAGCTTAATTGGAGTCCACCTGTGGTAAATTCAGTTGATCGGACATGATTTGGAAAGGCACACATCTGTCTATATAAGGTCCCACAGTTGACAGTTTGTGTCAGAGCACAAACCAAGCATGAAGTCAAAGGAATTGTCTGTAGACCTCCGAGACAGGATTGTCTCTTTGCACAAATCTGGGGAAGGTTACAGAAAAATTTCTGCTGCTTTGAAGGTCCCAATGAGCACAGTGGCCTCCATCATCCGTAAGTGGAATAAGTTCGAAACCACCAGGACTCTTCCTACAGCTGGCTGGCCATCTAAACTGAGCGATCGGGGGAGAAGGGCCTTAGTCAGGGAGGTGACCAAGAACCCGATGGTCACTCTGTCAGACCTCCAGAGGTCCTCTGTGGAGAGAGGAGAACCTTCCAGAAGGACAACCATCTCTGCAGCAATCCACCAATCAGGCCTGTATGGTAGAGTGGCCAGACGGAAGCCACTCCTAAGTAAAAGGCACATGGCAGCCCACCAGGAGTTTGCCAAAAGGCACCTGAAGGACTCTCAGACCATGAGAAACAAAATTCTATGGTCTGATGAGACAAAGATTGAACTCTTTGGTGTGAATGCCAGGCGTCACGTTTGGAGGAAACCAGTCACCGCTCATCACCAGGCCAATACCATCCCTACAGTGAAGCATGGTGGTGGCAGCATTATGCTGTGGGGATGTTTTTCAGCAGCAGAAACTGGGAGATTAGTCAGGATAAAGGGAAAGATGACTGCAGCAATGTACAGAGACATCCTGGATGAAAACCTGCTCCAGAGCGCTCTTGACCTCAGACTGGGGTGACGGTTCATCTTTCAGCAGGACAACGACCCTAAGAAAGATATCAAAGGAGTGGCTTCAGGACAACTCTGTGAATGTCCTTGAGTGGCCCAGCCAGAGCCCAGACTTGAATCCGATTGAACATCTCTGGAGAGATCTTAAAATGGCTGTGCACTGACACTTCACATCCGTTCTGATGGAGCTTGAGAGGTGCTACAAAGAGAAATGGGCGAAACTGGCCAAGGATAGGTGTGCCAAGCTTGTGGCATCATATTTAAAAAGACTTGAGGCTGTAATTGCTGCCAAAGGTGCATCGACAAAGTATTGAGCAAATTATTTTTAATAAATTTGCAAAAACCTCAAGAAAACTTTTTTCACATCATTATTGGGTGTTGTTTGTAGAATTCTGAGGGAAAAAAATGAATTTAATCCATTTTGGAATAAGGCTGTAACATAACAAAATGTGGAAAAAGTGATGCACTGTGAATACTTTCTGGATGCACTGTATGTTGATGGGGCTGATTGACATTTTGATCTTCACCTAACGCTGAGACAGACTGCTTAACAGTATTAAAATTCAAAAGGTCGACCACAAGAAAGCCTTACATTGCTCCTTCCACTTCAGCAGTACAAAGTCTTTGTTTTAAAAAAAACACTGAGTTGTGGTGTGAAAATAACAGGTATGTAGTGTGTTGAGAACTGAGATGAGACCAGATGAAGTGTTAGGATCTTCTAGAGATTCCCATTTAATAGCAATAATGCTAAGTAAAATTAAATAGAAAGTAAAAGGGAGGGACTGAAAATAAAGCTATTCCATGGTCTTTAGAATGAGGGCTTCTGCGGGTTAGCATGGCTCCAGTAGATGTAACCCTGACAATGAATGCCAACTTTTGGTAGTCTCATTTCATTTCTTATATAGTGTGCCTGGGTGCAGGAATGACAGGTCGTGGAATGGATGAATAGTCGGGACACCAACTGGGTCATCCCATTTAATTGAATAATGTCCAACAAAAAAACATGGCTCTTGGCATCAATACAAGCAGCCCCTTGGGCAGATAACAACAAAAGTATTCAGCTCTTCGCCACAGAATTGAGGTCCATTTACTGGAGCTCCTCTGGCAGGTTGCTCTGATTGCAAAAGATGCCTCCTTCCAGACAGCTGGGTTTCTTATATCACATAAACCAGAAGGGGCAGGGCTAAGTGCCCTCACAGGGCTGTTTCTCTGAACTGTGGGGCGAGAAGGACAAGAGAATGTTAGTGACAGCATCTCCTCTTGCCCTAGTGGGTTATCACATACCTCAATCGAGCGCATAACAAGATCCTCCAAATTGTTTGCATGACAATAGGGAATGGACCAGAGGGCATGGGACTTCAGAAATGGCCCAGAAGTGAGGTCAGTGCTTTTCTGTGGGCTTCTACCCATTCTAGGGCTGGAAGAGAGGTTAGTAACTAAGCTTCATTCAAATCCACCCACTACTGCACAGAGTTTCCAACACACTCCAACAGCACACATGACAGTAGAAAATGTTTTTCCTTTTTTGTTTCTAGCTTCGTGCTGTCTGGTGAAAAACTTGTGTTTCATTCGCACAGTGTTGTGTAGTTTGTGTATTCTTTCTATGGTATCATGCCTTGTACTTTTTTGCCTCAAAGCTGTTTGATTCTAAACTTTAGGTGTTGCTCTTCCATTTTAGGCAGTTCCTAACCAATGGATTCTCCAGAGAAGTGATTGGTTACCAGGCTCTCACTTTACTTAATATGACTATGTATTGTCAGGTGACATCATAGTGATCATCAAAGTGATCTGATGCCATTTGAGACACACCAAGCACTAGCATCCCTTTGATTGATTTTTTGTGATGTGAAAGGTACATGAACTTTCACACTACACTAGTAGCAAAAAAGGGACAGATATTGTTATTTAGGTAAATTAATATTTCTGTTTTAGTAGTTTGCACACAAATAGGAAAATTCTGGTAAGGCCACACCAGAAATGTCATGCCATAAACACCACTGTATATATTTTAAAGTGGGAGGACATGCTTTCCATGTAATCTGTGAATGTCACTCATACCCAAGTTGTTACTAATCCAGCCAGATCTGCAGAAGGAAAAGTTTCTAGTAACGCCATGGTGAGGTCAGCTCATTAAGTCTGGCTAGAAAATTATAACCACTACCTTCTCCTTTAAAAGTCAAAATAAGTTCTGGAGCAGTCCATTTTTCTGTTTGCAGCTTCAATGCCAGCCTCCCGCAATGGAGGCCCAGCTGAGTCTGACCTGGGAGCTGCTTGCCTGGTAAGCAACGGTAACAAAAGCCAGACCCAGCAAGCTTTGCTCTGCATTTTTGTGTTTAGCTTACACAGACTCCTCTGTGTGTCTGTTTGGAATTACCTCTGAAATTGGACACCTTCTCTTTTTCTTCCTTCTGACTATGGCCCTCCTCCTCATGAGCCCTTCAACCCCTCCCCAGCACCACCACTCCTTCTTTCTTACTTTTTTCCTCCTTTCAGCTGGCTCACACCTCTCCAAGAGTGCTTTCTAGCCATCCCAGAGGCTGTCCCTCCCTGCATGACTGCACGAGGCACAGCAACTTACGACAGGGGGTGGGACAGGACGCTGACTGGTGACTCTGAGATTTGGTGCTGGATTTTTAGGGTACTTGCCTTGGGCTCCAGATTGGAGGACGACAATCTAAAACAGGCCTCTTACTTTTTCTTCTCTTCTTATGAACTGGAATATGCAGCAGATAAAACTTTTTTACAGTAATATGCAAAAGGCTGGGATTTACGGGTGACCCACACACCAACAACGCACACATCTGTGTCTCAGGCACGCTCAGACCTGCTGGGCAGAATTACTAAGTGTTGCTGCTCTCAGTTCAGGAAGTTGGTGTTAAGAAAAGAGAGCAGACCTCCCCTGGCAACTTTGGAAACGTAAAGGACGCTTGCAAAAACAGCTCTTTGTCAAATGTGCTCCTGTCCTGAAGGAGCTAAAACCGGCCATACTTCATCTTCTCCCTTTGAACCCCCCTGCTAACCTGACGGTCTACAGCTCAGGTAGGTTTCTCCTTCCTTTTCTGCCTCCTCAAAGCAATGTGGAGTATACTCCAAAAATAGGGAAAATGTTGGAGGCCAGGCCAGAACACATAATTATTCAGAAAAGACAGACTGCCGCTATTAAACTTGTAACTACCTAATGCTGGGCCAGGATTCAGAATCAAACTCATTGAATGAACGCAGAAACAGCAATCAGGACAAAATTTGAATCCCAGTCCCTAGATCTGTGAGGCAGAAGTGTTAACTGTTGCACCAGTATTTCTCCCACTGATTATCCTCTGATCAGATTGAAATAGGGGGCTTTCCCCTTTAAATGGAATTCTAAGCACTTTAAATCCATCAGTATAAGGCACTCGTATTTATGTATCTCGATCAGCTTCCTCACTAGATAACCATACTGCCAAGGCCATTCTAAGTCACTCATTTACCAGTAGTTGTCTTCCCCTATTAGGATGAAGTCTTTCTATTTTTTAATGTCAGCTCGTTCCCAAGCACATTGAAATTCTTTGGCTTTAGTATTTATTTCCGATTAAAGATAAAAAGTGTACTTGTTCTTTTTAGCAGCATTCTAATCTCACCCAGCCTCATTCATTTCCTCTTGGATTTGAGGTCTGAGCTCCTGATAAAGCCATGGACAAAGAGAAAGGACTGAATAAGGAGGACAAAGAAAAGGAGAGAGAAGAAAAAGAAAGTGATGAATCAAAGCAGTTCACTCTGCTGGAGCAATCTGAGGATGATCTTGAGCTTCCCATCATGCAATGGGAGGAACTTGGTCGACGCATTGAAGAGTTGGAGATACAGGAGGTGGAAAGAGAGAAAAAACGGAAAACACAGAATCCACTGCTGGCTGGAATAGTAGAGGTGAGTCTAAAGGGTCCCTAATGAATTCAAGATTGTCTCAAAAGATGACAGGCATGATCTGGCCTATAAGGTTATACACACATTTTTTTGCAAACCCATTTAAACTGATACAGAATTATGGGGGATGGAGCCTATGCTAAAAGTACTTGGCACAATGAAGGAACCACCAGTGGGCAAGGTGCTAGTCCATTGCAGGGCCGACTCACACACACATACAAACAGGGACAATCGGGAGTCACCTATTAAACTAATATGCATGTGTTTACGGATATGGCAAGAAGGCAAACACAGACACAGGGATAACATGCAAACTCCACATGGACAACAAACTGGTGTCGGTTTCAAACCCAGGATACTGCATTTGTAAGACTGCAGAACTAACCACTGAATCACCCCCATAGGGTTATCCATCCATTATTCAACTCGCTATATCCTAACTACAGGGTCACAGGGGTCTGCTGGAGCCAATACCAGCCAACGCAGGGTGCAAGGCAGGAAACAAACCCCGGGCAAGGTACCAGCCCACCACAGGGCGCACACACACACACCAAGCACACACTAGGGACAATTTGGAATCGCCAATGCACCTAACCTGCATGTCTTTGGACAGTGGGAGGAAACCGGAGTACCCAGAGGAAACCCACGCAGACACGGGGAGAACATGCAAACTCCACGCAGGGAGGACCCGGGAAGCTAACTGCGAGGCAGCAGCGCTACCCACTGCGCCACCTTGCCACCCCATAGGGTTATGATACACTGAATTCATAGATGACCAGAGCGAGTGAAACTCAAAAAGCTGTCAAGTATCACTTTTAATACCTAGGAAATAATTGCACTGTAGGGTGAAAAATAAAGCAGAATGCATCATAAAGCCAATTCTCATTTTCAGGGATAAAGTAGATGTATCCTAAGGAATATAATTACTTTGGGGTGTCTGACAAAGGATCATCTGTTTGCGTAGGGTTTGAATCTGAATAACCAAATCTTGAAGAGAAATTGAGGAGGCGTAATTGGTGATAGTTCCATGGGGAGAAGCAAAATAGCCCATACTTTTAACCATTTTGGAGAACTAGAATATAAAATACAATTGGCCAATTTGGTCCTTTCTAACCTGACATTCTGCATCCTTTTTTCAGTCTTCCTCTCTGTCCATATGCTCAGTATAATTTGTGTGTGTTATATTACAAAGGATGTTATCTGCTAGGCTTTTCTTTTAGTATTGATTTTAGTATTTTACTCTGGTTTATTGTCTTTTATTCTATTTAATGTTTTGTGTGTCCTGTATTATTATTATTATTATTATTATTATTATTATGTACAGTATGTATAATTATAGAGAGAATAGAAGAATAGAATCTGGAATGTTCAAATAAATATTTCAAAATTAAAAATGTGAGTTTAATAAACTGCTTTATGTGCAGAAACTAATTAATTTGTTCTGAAAATCTAACCTAAAATATTTAAGTTTAAGACTAAGCATTCACTATTTTTTTAATTATACAGTAACCCGTTTATATATTTTCTAAGAACACTTTATTTTATTTATTGAGTTTCAGATTGCTGGATTTTATTGATCACAAAAAGAAATTATGATATGCCTAATGTCAGCTTCTGCACTGATGCAGATTTGGTACACATCCTTCATGTGGTATGTTTTGAAGCAGTCACAAAGCATGGCATTGCAATCAATACATTAGAAACATATTTCTTTTCACATTATTCCTATAATATATTTTTTCTGCAAGAGAGGGTAGAATGTCAATGCCTGATCTGCATGATCAATGCACCCCTTGTGTTACTGTAGGCTGTCCCAGCAGAAAACTTAGTGACATCCACATTTCCATTGACATGAACAACAGCTGCTGCGTTGTCAACAGTATGCTTCATTTTCACTATCCATGTCAACGTCTGAAGGCCAATTTTCACATTCTCATCACTCTCTCTTGATTAAACTAATGGTTCAGTTTTAGTTTGTACTAAAACTGGCTTTACTGCTTCTTGTTTGCACACCATTGTGTTTTGGTTGAAGACTCCATCCCATTCCTGAATACTGATGAGTTACCTTAGGGTACCAAAATGCACAGAATTGTTCATGTTTTCTTTTTGCAGCGTAAGCAGCCAAAAGAAGAAGAAGAATCTTATTTTGTCCACTAGATGGAAGCAGAGTACAGTCCAAAGAGTTATTTGGGTTTAACAACGTAAAGTGGATTACTGCATTACAGTCGGCCGAGTGCAACTGCAGCCAACAGCATCTGTGAGGGCAGTCACATAACACCCCCACATCATGAAATGCCCATCGCAGACCCAGTTACACCTCGGCTAAGATGTAAAGGTTATCAAACTCAAAGGGAATTTTGTGATTAATGCTGTGGGCATTAAGTGAACCTACATCATAGGTACTGCAGGCTGAAGTTAGACCCATTTCTCCCAGTTCTGACTCAAGCTTAACCGAAATTACATTGAAGTTCGAGGCTGAGTCATGACCAAGGTTAATGTTAAGGGGGTTAATAATACAAAGAAATGTTTTTCGTGTCTCAACATGTCTGTTATAAATGTCTGTTATTAAGATGGGCAGGATCAGAATGATCATTGTAAAGTCTAACGATTGCAACCAAAAAAAGAAACTCAGTAGTTCCTCTTCCCAAACCATGGTGAAATGAGCTGGTGACTAAAGTTGTTCCAGAACAATATGTCATAGAGTTGATGAGCAGTATTACTCATAATGGCTTTTGATTTTTCTATCATTCTCTTTTTTGCAACTGCCTCCAGCCCAGTAACACTGTTCTTCCTGATCAATGTATTCATTTTCTGACCGTGTTTTATTTTTACATCACTAGCAATGGGGTTGCATATATCAAAGGGCCTCTTCAAAAAGAAAAAGCCTGCTGTGGCTCATTTTGTACAGTACTTTGTTCACCTAACCCAGTCTGCTATTCAGAATAACTTCTGGGGATTTATGCACTACCACATAATATGTTGATTTATCTTCGAGGCTCCCTGGCACACTGGGAGTCCACCGTGAACAATGTTACCTTGATTAAGTTGAATTAAAGGTGGTTCACTCTGCACTGCACTTTATAAAGTCCTCCACCACATGTCTATGCTACTCCTCATTCCGATTGTCAATGCAGCCTACAAATGCAGGAGTCATCTATGTATGACATACATTGAACTTGTACTTAAAAACTGGGATATATACAAAGAAAAATGATGTTTCTAAGTAAACAGAAAGAGTAGAGTTTTAACTAAAATATACTTGAGATTGATCAAATCAAAGCAATACTTAGAAAGACCATTTAAAATTTTAGTTATGATATGGTTAATTAGCAAAAAAGCAAAAATCTGATTTCTTGTTTTTCAGACTGCAGGAGGGCATGACAGGCAGAGCATAAGGGCATCCTATGATGATGGTGATGATGAGTCAACAAGACATGTGATCGCCTTGACATCTCGGTAAATTAACATTCAGTCTGCTCCTACCAGTTCATATTATTGTGCTCCAGTAAGAAAACGGCACTGTCTTTATGAAGTTGCTTGTGATAATGCACACTGTGACATGCTGAGTTTAGTAGATATTGATTGATTTGCTGCTCTCATGGTAGTGACATAACTCCATACTGAGCAGAATCTGGATCCCTGAACATTTTGGCTTTAATTGGTGTTTAGAAAGTGGATCCCTGGTGGAGTGAAGTAAACTGTGTTCTACTGAGACGCCAGTTTTCTCAGAGGCCTAATATAAGTGCCAGGCAGCAAAATATGCACACCCACACTCTAGATAAAAACTGTAAACATGAGTGACAAGCTGGCACAGTGCAGAATGATATTACAGAGTCACACCATCACTATCATACATTAAAAACACAGAACTGTACAAGTCTCAAAACAGTCAACAGTCATTTCAAATGTAAACATTACAGAAAAGGCCAGACAAGTACATCATAATGATTCACATCATATGCTCTTTAGATACAGTGCTATCGCCTTTGTCCATCTCCAGGGTTGCCAACAAACATGGACACAGCATAACATTTTCCCATAACTGAAGTGCAAGAAACAAAGATTCACATAGATTAACAGCACACCTACCTGTCAATTTTCTTTAATTTCTTTTTTTGTTCTTCTGCCCTTTCTTACCATGAAGTCTTCAAAGTCGGATGAACTTGCAGTTGTGTTTTATTAATAACAGCGAAAGTGAAGATGAGGAGGAGGAAGAACAAAGCAAACAGGTATGGACTAGTGAAACTGGATTTAAGTGAAAAGGAGTCTGTAAACATTAGATTGAGTGGGATGGAGTGAAACATGGTGTATCCTGCCCATTATGTTCACTAGAGTGTGGCTCCTTGCTATTTATGATCGAATGCCTATATTTAATTTCAATTAAGGGAGATAACATCCCACTTCTTCAAAACACAGGTTAAGGTGATTGGCACGGGGCATATGTAAAACACTGTACTACTTTTAGATGTGATTTTTGACTCTATAAACTATAGTTAAAATATAATGGGGTTAAGAGGGAGAGATAGAGAGGTCAGGAGCGAGAGCTGATACAGCACATAGCCACACCCACCATATGACAAACCAACTCAGGATCCCAGATTAAGACACAAGTGCAGCCGTGCAACGGGTGACACCTCCGCACTACACTAGTTCAGATGGAATGGAACAGTGTGTTTTTTTTATGGTTGCTGGGGTGCCAATTCTGCCAACAACCCCCAGGTTTTTCCCTGCAGTTTCTAGGGCCTACATGAAGGGCTGGATGCAGATTAATGTCATACCCAGGACGTTGGGTATTAAGACAAAGATATGGGTTTGAGATAAATATAAAGAAGTATTCAGGTCCATAAAACACCATTTGGATTATTCATATTTCAATTCTTGATAACACGCTTTCACATAATAGGCTGCAATATTAAGTAATGGGCACAGAAAAGGTTCAGCTCCCTTAGTCTTTCCTCATAGCTCATAACCCTTAGTCCTGGAATCAGTCTTGTTGCTCTCCTCTGGACTTTCTCTAGTGCTGTTATGTCTTTTTTTGTAATAGAGAAAACAAAATTAAGCACAGTACCCCTAGTGAGGACCATACTAATCTACTGTATACTAATAAAAGGCAAAGCCCTCACTGACTGACTGACTGACTGACTGACTGACTCACTCACTCACTCACTCACTCATCACTAATTCTCCAACTTCCCGTGTAGGTAGAAGGCTGACATTTGGCAGGCTCATTCCTTACAGCTTACTTACAAAAGTTGGGCAGGTTTCATTTCGAAATTCTACACGTAATGGTCATAACTGGAACCTATTTTTCTCCATATACTGTAATGGACTTCAGCTCGATGGCCGCGGGGGGCGAAGTTGCGTCTCACATCATCACGCCTCCCACGTAATCCCGTAAACTGACTGTGAACGCAGTACGTAGAAAGTGCAGCTACTGCGGAAACAAAGCACGGTGTAAACTGTACGTTTAAATTAAGTTTATGGACACGCTCCCGCTGCCGTTTGTCATGCCTTCGTCGAATACTTTATTCGCGAGATACAAGTTTAATGAGAAGACACGAGGTATAAACAAGACTTTGGATCACTTTGTAACGGAGTTAAAATTGCTGTAGCGAGAAACTTTTAAGTGCCGGGTCTTAGCTAACATTAAATAAAGGCGTGGACATCGCAACATCACACAAGAGAGCAGCTCACATAAACTGACTTAACGCAGTACGAGTGATCACTTCCATGCACCAAACCTGTTCAAAAAATGCATTACACAATTGACAAGGTAGGAAAAAAATATGCTCCGAGCTGAGCTCCACAGCTAATGCGGTCTTGCGGAAGCAACTTCGTCACGCTGCCACCAAATACTCACAGAAAAATCCACAAGTTAATACACACGCTGTCTCTACACTCTAGAGTTTCTCCACACTCAATGTATTCCTCACATCCCCGTTATACCCTCTAATCTCCCATTTCAATTCAAATGCCTCCAATTTCCAGTAAGGCTCTGCTTCACGATGACAAGTAATAAGTCTTGGGACAGACAGGGACAGACCCTACAAAAGGTTGCCATTGATTTCAGGCAAGATTGCTTTTTCCTGAACTATACGTTGCATTCTCAAGAGTGAGCTCGCGCAGCTTCGTCATATTACAACCGGAGTGCTGAACTGACAACATGCTATATAAAGAGAACTATAACAATTGTAATAAACGAACAATAAAACAGTGGAGAACCCGTGGATTAAATAAAAAGGCAGCTTCCTTGGCGAAGCAAGGAAAAAGGATGGCCTTATATGTCGTTCGTTTATAAAACAGTGGAGAAGCTGTGTAAAGGCTGCTTCACAAAAAAACAGCGGCGCACTTTATATGAGCAGGCAGTCAGCTAAAGAAGGGAATCAATAAATATAATCGTAATAAACAAACAAAAAATAGCGTACAAGCCACGGATTAAATAAAGGAAATGGGTACCTGAAAAGTAAAGTAAGTCTCAAATAGCTACACAATAACTATAACAATCGTAATAAACGAACAATAAAACAGTACAAAACCGCGAAGCAAGGAGAAACATCAGTCTTATATGGCATTCGTTTATAAAGCAGCGGAGAGGCTGTGTGAAGGCAGCTACACAAAAAAACAGCACAGCGCCACACTCTGAATGTATTCCTTGCATCACCGTTATACCCTCTGATCTCCCATTTCAATTCAAATGCCTCCAATTTCCAGTAAGGCTCTGCTTCGATGACAATTAATAAGTCTCAGGGACAGACTCTACAAAAGGTTGCCATTGATTTGAGGCAACATTGCTTTTCTCCTGGACAACTATACGTTACATTCTCAAGAGTAAGCTCAGTGCACAGCTTGGTCATATTACAACCGGAGTGCTGAACTGACAACGTGGTATACAAAGAGATCCTTAACAGATAGTTATTGGTATATTTTTCCTCAGTTTAAAAAGGTTTTCTTTTCTTCTTAATAAAAATTTAAAAGCAGTACTTCGTCTCTGCGAAGCGCGGGGATTTTGCTATATACAATATATATATATATGTAGATATGTATATATGTAGATATGTATATATATATATATATATATATATATGTATGTATGTATGTATGTATGTATGTATGTATGTGTGTGTGTTTATATATGTATATATGTATATATATGTATATATATATGTGGATATGTATATATATGTGTGTGTATATATGTATATATATATATATATATGTATGTGTATGTGTGTATATATATACTCAGCAAAAAAAGAAACGTCCTCTGACTTTCAACTGTTTTTACTTTCAGTAAACTTAATGTGTAAATATTTCTATGAACAGTAAAAGAGTCAACACCATAAGACCTAAACTAAAAATGTTTCACAATGTGTCCCTGAATGAAGGGAGGCTCAAATTCAAAAGTACCAGTCAGTATCTGGTGTGGCCACCAGCTGCTTGAAGTACTGCAGTGCATCTCCTCCTCATGGACTGGACCAGATTTGTCAGTTCTTGCTGTGAGATGTTACCCCAGTCTTCCATCAAGGCACCTGCAAGTTCCTGGACATTTCTGGGGGGAATGGCCCTAGCCCTCACCCTGCGATCCAACAGGTCCCAGACGTGCTCAATGGGATTGAGATCCGGGCTCTTCCACTGCGAGGATGATCAGCTGTCCTTCCTGTCCCCCTGTAGCGCTGTCTTAGGCATCTCACAGTGCGGACATGGCAATTTATTGCCCTAGCCACATCAGCAGTCCTCATGCCTCCCTGCAGCATGCCTAATGCACGTTCACGCAGACCCTGGGCATCTTTCTTTGGGTGTTTTTCACAGTCGGTAGACAAGTCTCTTTAGTGTCCTGCGTTTTTAGAACTGTGACCTTAAATGCCTACTTTCTGTAAGCTGTTAAGGTCTTAACGACCATTCCACAGGTGCATGTTAATTAATTGATTATGGTTAATTGAACATGCATGGAAAACATTGTTTAAACCCTTTACAATGAAGATCTGTAAAGTTATTTGGATTTTTAAAATATTATTGTTGAAATGCACAGTCCTGAAAAAGGGGCGTTTCTTTTATTGCTGAGTATATATGTATATTTATCTGTATATATGTTAATATGTGTATATATACTGCTCAAAAGAATTAAAGGAACACTTTTTAAACAGAGTATAGCATAAAGTCAATTAAACTTATGGGATATTAATCTGGTCAGTTAAGTAGCAGAGGGGGTTGTTAATCAGTTTCAGCTGCTGTGGTGTTAATGAAATTAACAACAGATGCACTAGAGGGGCAACAATGAGATGACCCCCAAAACAGGAATGGTTTAACAGGTGGAGGCACTTCCCTCCTCATCTTTTCTGACTGTTTCTTCGCTAGTTTTGCATTTGGCTACAGTCAGTGTCACTACTGGTAGCATGAGGCGATACCTGGACCCTACAGAGGTTGCACAGGTAGTCCAACTTCTCCAGGATGGCACATCAATAGTGTCATTGCCAGAAGGTTTGCTGTGTCTCCCTGCACAGTCTCAAGGGCATGGAGGAGATTCTAGGAGACAAGCAGTTACTCTAGGAGAGCTGGAGAGGGCCATAGAAGGTCCATAACCCATCAGCAGGACCAGTATCTGCTCCTTTGGGCAAGGAGGAACAGGATGAGCACTGCCAGAGCCCTACAAAATGACCTCCAGCAGGCCACTGGTGTGAATGTCTCTGACCAAACAACCAGAAAGACTTCATGAGGGTGACCCAAGGGCCCCATGTCCTCTAATGGGCCCTGAGCTCACTGCCCAGCAGCATGCAGCTCGATTGGCATTCGCCATAGAATACCAGAATTGGCAGATGCACCACTGGTGCCCTGTGCTTTTACAGATGAGAGCAGGTTCACCCTGAGCACGTGACAGAAGTGAAAGGGTCTGGAGAAGCCATGGAGAACATTATGCTGCCTGTAACATCATTCAGCATGAGCAGTTTGGTGGTGGGTTAATGATTGTCTGGGGAGGCATATCCATGGAGGGTCACACAGACCGCTACAGGCTTGACAAAGGCACCTTGGCTGCCATTAGGTATCAGGATGAAATCCTTGGACCCATTGTCAGACCCTATGCTGGTACAGTGGCTCCTGGTGCACGACAATTCCTGGCCTCATGTGGTGAGAGTATGCAGGCAGTTCCTGGAGGATGAAGGAATTGATACCATTGACTGGCCACCACACTTTCCTGACCTAAATCCAATAGAACACCTCTGGGACATTATGTTTTGGTCCATCCAATGCCACCAGGTTGCACCTCAGACTGTCCAGGAGCTCAGTGATGCCCTGGTCCAGATCTGGGAGGAGATCCCCCACAACACCATCTGTCATCTCATTAGAAGCATGCACCGATGTTGTCAGGCATGTATACAAGAACACAGGGTCCATACAAAGTGCTGCATAATTTTGAGTTGCTGCAATTAAATTTTGGCAAAATGGACTAGCCTGCCACATAATTTTTTCACTCTGATTTTTGGGGTGTCTTTGAATTCAGGGCTCTGTAGGTTGATCATTTTCATTTCCATCAAACGATGTGGCATCCTTTCGTTCCTAACACATTACCCAGTCTATATCAGTATAGATATCCAGGAGGATTTCTTTTTCCCATTGAGATCTGATGTGTTTTCAAAGTGTTCCTTTAATTTTTTTGAGCAGTTTATATGTATATATATGTAGATGTGTATATGTATATATATATATATAGATATGTGTATATGTAGATATGTGTATATGTAGATATGTATATGTATATATGTTTATATGTGTGTGTGTGTGTGTTTGTGTGTGTGTGTGTGTGTGTGTGTGTATATATATATATGACAGCAACACTCATAACAGTGACAAAACAATTACATTGACAATCATGGTACGTTATTTTTAAAATGTTTCCTTTTCTTTTACATAACTTCTTTAACGCACTACTTCTCCACTGCGAAGCGCGGGTATTTTGCTAGTATGTTATATAACTTAAGCTAGTTGCTCTCCTCTGGAGTTTCTCTAGTGCTGCCATGTCTTTTTTGTAATATGGAGACCAAACCTGAACAGACTATTCCAGGTGAAACCTCACTAGTATATGACTTAAACATAACATCCTTTAACTTGCACTCCATATATCCTAATATTCTATTAGTCTTGTCTTCACTGTCTGGATGTACAGTTGATAGTGATGAGTTCATTGTGACTTCTTGGTCAACAAAAACAACAACAACATTTATTTATATAGCACATTTTCATACAAATAATGTAGCTCAAAGTACTTTATATGATGGAGAAAAAGAAAAAAAGACAAAGTATGAATTAAAATCAGAGAACACTAATTAACATAGAATAAAAGTAAGGTCCAATGGCCAGGGAGGACAGAAAAAACAAAAAAACTCCAGACGGCTGGAGGAAAAATAAAATCTGCAGGGGTTCCAGGCCATGAGACCGCCCAGCCCCCTCTAGGCATTCTACCTCTCAATAGGTTTCAGACCTCCTATTGTGTATTTAAATCTAACATTTTTATGTCTACATGCAATACTCTAAATTTATATATATTAAACTTCATCAGCCATAAATCTGGCCTATTGTGTGTTGTTCAGGTTCCTCTACATCTGGGATCTCCAACACGTTGCTCGCAAGCTACTGGTGTCTCACAGCCCCTTTCCAAGTAGCTTGCCAAAGGGTTAATGAATCCTACATAAATTTGAAAACTTGATTAGTCAACTTAGGGGAGGGAAATCTTTCCAAAAAATCATATCACAATTCTTTTAACACAAAATCACGATCCTCAATCTGAATTGTAATCTATCTTTTCAATGTGGCATACACTTATGAGAATATCCAGACTCAAACTCATCAAGGCCTAAGTAATAATTTATTTTAAATATCAAACAAAGTAGAATTCAATTTGTGTCTTGTTCACTAGCTAAGCAGAGTTAAGGAACACACCTCTGTGAGTCTGCCTTTTCTAACATGAAAGTCATGAAATCAAAGTTCAGAACAAGATTTAAATGACTCCTTAAGAGTGAACCTTAGTGGCTACACTCCACGATAAACCTCTTTTGTTGAGTCCACACAGTGCCAGTCATCTCACTAACTAAAAAACACATCGCACATGCAACTGGACATGTGAATACTCTTGTGAAGTGAAACAGTAACATGTTACAAAATAACAAATGAATAAGTAATATCTGTGTATTTGTAATTGCATTGTTTTGTTTTGACAGCATGCATGTTTTAATCCAATAGTGTGAGATACACTTGAAAATGCATACAGTGGCCCCAGCACTGATTCCCAAGGGACACTACGTTTAATATAACCAACGCTGAAAAAGCTGCTCTCATTATAAACATTTGTTCCCTGTGTATGATCTGATTTTGCACCCATCTATACACATTGCCCTACATTCCCACTTCTTTTACTTTTAATTACTTGCCTGTCATGCAATATCTTGCCAAACACTTGCTGAAAATCAAGATAAATAATGTAATATACATTACATAATGTAATATGATCTCTTATTGTATGTAGTTGCTGGTTCTTCATAGAATTTCAGCAGATTAGTGAAACTCAACCTCCCCCATCTGAACCCATGCTGCTGCTCACTGACACTTCTGTTCTTAACATGTGATGCTCAGTCTTTTCCTTAACAATTGCCTCCACTAATTGGCACATGATACATGTTACACTTACTTGCCTATAGTTACTTGGATGATCCCTATCCACCTTTATAGATAGATAGATAGATAGATAGATAGATACTTTATTAATCCTCAAGGCGAAATTCACATACTCCAGCAGCAGCATACTGATAAAAACAATATTAATTAATTAAAGAGTAATAAAAACACAATGCAAGTTAAAAAATGCAAGGAAAGAGTGCGAGGCAGATATAACAGTCTATAATCTTGTATAGTGTTAATGTTTACCCCCCAGGTGGAACTGAAGAGTCACATAGTGTAGGGGAGGAACGATCTACTCAGTCTGTCAGTGGAGCAGAACATTGACAGCAGTCTGTCACTGAAGCTGCTCCTCTGTCTGGGGATGATATTGTTCAGTGGATGCAGTGGATTCTCCATGATTGACAGGAGCCTGCTCAGTGCCCATCGCTCCGCCACAGATGTCAAACTTTCCCGCTCCATGCCTACAATAGAGCCTGCCTTCCTCACCAGTTTGCTCAGGCGTGAGGCAGCCCTCTTCTTTATGCTGCCTCCCCAGCACACCACCGCATAGATGAGGGTGCTCGCCACAACCATCTGATAGAACATCTGCAGCATCTTATTGCAGATGTTGAAGGACACCAGCCTTCTAAGGAAGTACAGTTGGCTCTATCCTCTCTTGCACAGTGCATCAGTATTGGCAGTCCAGTCCAGTTTATCATCCAGTTGCACTCCCAGGTATTTATAGGTCTGTACCCTCAGCACACAGTCACCTCTGATGATCACAGGGTCCGAGAGGGGCCTGGGCCTCCTAAAATCCACCATCTTGGTTTTGCTGGTGTTCAGGTGTAGGTGGTTTGAGTCATACCATTTAACAAAGTCCTTGATTAGGTTCCTATAATCCTCCTCCTGCCCACTCCTGATGCAGCCCACGATAGCAGTGTCGTCAGCGAACTTTTCCACGTGGCAGGACTCCAAGTTGTATTGGAAGTCCAATGTATATAGCCTGAACAGGACCAGAGAAAGCTCTGTCCCCTGCGGCGCTCCTGTGCTGCTGACCACAATGCCAGACCTGCAGTGCCCGAGACACACATACTGAGGTCTGTAAGATAGTCCACGATCCATGCCACCATGTATGAATCTACTCCCATCTCTGTCAGCTTGTCCCTAAGGAGCCAAGGTTGGATGGTGTTGAAGGCATTAAAGAAGTCCAGAAACATAATTCTTACTGCACCACTGACTCTGTCCAAGTGGGAGAGGGATCGGTGTAGCATATAGATCATGGCATACTCCACTCCCACCTTCTCCTGGTATGCGAACTGCAGAGGGTCAAGGGCTTTGCGGACCTGTGGCCTCTGGTGGTGAAGCAGTAGCCGCTCCATGGTCTTAATCACATGTGACATCAGAGCAACAGGCCGGAAGTCATTCAGCTCACCAGGATGTGATACCTTTTGGACTGGGGTGATGCAAGATGTTTTCCAAAACCTTGGGACTCTCCCCTGTTCCAGGCTCAGGTTGAAGATGTGCTGTAGAGCAGGCATGTCAAACTCACTACCATTGGTGGGCCGCTTTGACTGCTATATGTGCGTCAGCAGGCTGCACTGTAACAAATACTGTTATACAAAGTTACTGTAGCTTTCTTTCCAATACTGAAAACTTTAACACTTAAAGTTTAAAGAAAAGCTATTTATTTCCATACAATCTCCGTACAACAGTGTACAATTACAGTTTTAGCCTTATAGCTAGATCCTTATATAGGAGTCTTACAGTCTGAGACTTATTTCTTTTGTCCCGACACTTGGCATCTCTTGTTAGTAACCAGTTTGTCAATATCAGGCTTGAAATCTTGTGCAGCTGCAACTTTTATGAGGGATGAAAGGTGCTCGACAGTAAGTCTTGAGCGATATGGGGTTCTGGTAGCTTTCATTAACGAAAACAATTGTCATAAAGGCAAGTGCTTCCGAACATAGACAGTACTCTCGATGCCAACTTATGGATCTGCACATATGAGGGTGGCAGGTAAGCATACATTCCATTTGGATATTCTCAGGCGTATTCTCAACGTTGTAAAAGTTTGGTGACGTAAACAGCGCAAAGTCCTGTTCATGTAAACTGAATGCTCACTGAATTCATTACTCAGTAATTCAAGTTGGAAAGCAAATCCTCCAAAAATCTAATTTAAATTTACTAAGTTTACTTCAAAGTTTATATTGTAAAATAAGCCGATATGCAAAAAGCCCCCTGACCTACACTAATTTTACAAACTTAAAATCACAAAAAAATTTTTATAAGCAAGTCACTAGCTTCTCGCATCCACTTCAGATCTTCAGCTGTAGTCTGCACTAACTGTTCGTTACAATACAGTACTAGCACAAAATTACATACAACTAGAGTAAAAAAACATCCATCCTCTTCCGCTTATCCGAGATCGGGTTGCGGGGGCAACAGCTTGAGCAGAGATGCCCAGACTTCCCTCTCCCTGGCCATTTCTACTAGCTCTCCCGGGGGAATCCCGAGGCGTTGCCAGGACAGCCAAGAGACATAGTCCCTCCAGCGCGTCCAGGAGGCATCCTGATCCGATGCCTGAGTCACCTCATCTGAATCCTCTCAATGCGGAGGAGCAGTTCCTCTTGGATGACTGAGCTTGTCACCCTATCTTTAAGGGTGTAGCGACACCAGCTGAGTGATGGTCAACTCTCAGACTGATGGTTTATGAATTTTATTATCATTTCTGTGACATTGTTCCATAAACGCAAAATAAAAAGCATGTAAATAACTTAACATAAACATTCACAACCTTTGTTTTACATATAACACAGAGAAATTAATATCTTGTTCACTTTTCAGCGAGGTGCTTGATTGTTAACCCCATATGTCGCCATTTTCCTTTCCTATTCTTGGCAAAACTGCACAATTAATTATGCAAACTAAAGACACCCAATAACTTGTCAAAATAAAAGTCACACAAACGTTGTGATTCAAGCCGTGCTGAAGCATCATATGTCTTTTACAAAGGGAAAGCCCAGACACTCTGCAGAGGAAACTTATTTCAGCCGCTTGTATTCGCGATCTCGTTCTTTCGGTCACTTCCCACAGCTCATGACCATAGTTCCGTTTTCACCACGAAGGACCGGTGCAGAGCCCGCATCACTGCATACGCCGCACCGATCCGCCTGACGATCTCCCCTCCATTACATGAAAATATGCAAGCTATTACTACTTGTGATGGTCAGTTCTGCCGAGTTGCCAGTCTCAGCAGCCAAGCCAGTAGTGTAGCCCGTCAGGCTGCTGCAGCCTAGCACTTCAGTTGTGACATCGCGGCTAAATTAGCTTTGGTCAAGGGGGGGCAGTGTCATGCCTAGGATATCGAGGAGCTGACGTCGCAGCTGCAACTATACAGTACTAGCAGATAACGTTTCTGGTACCGTAATGCCATGGGAAAATGCGCTTTGTCAGAAGGCAGAAGAAAGAAAAGTCAATAAGTAACGCCGAAGATGCCGAATGATTCAATCACAAACGATAGTAATCATTTTGTACAAGTTTAGTGCTAACTAGGATCTGTCATGCGGGCTGCACAGATTTCTGTTGAGGGCCGCGTGTTTGACATGCCTGCTGTAGAGGACTCCCCAGCCCCAACGCACAGGCCTTCAACAGTCGTGGCGATACTCCATCTGGACCCACTGCTTTGCTGGCACGAAGTTTCCTCAGTTCTCTGCTTACCTGGGCTGTTGTAATTGTGGGTGGGGTGAAACTCTCTCCTATGCTGGTATCAGCAGAAGGATGGGTGGAGGATGCAGTACTCTGAGGTGAGAGTGGGTTAGGGTGGTCAAACTTGTTAAAGAAGTTGTTCATCAGGTTTTCTCTCTCTACGTCTCTCTCGATGGTGGCAACCCGCTTCGAGCTGCAGCCAGTTATGATCTTCATCTCATCCCACACTTCCTTCATGCTGTTATTCTGTAACTTCTGCTCCAGCTTTCTCCTGTACTGCTCCTTCGCCACCCTGAGCTGGACTTGAAGTTCCTTCTGCACACGCTTGAGCTCATGCTGATCATCGCCTTTAAAAGTCCTCTTTTTCTGGTTCAAAAGGCCCTTGATGTCACTTATAATTTATGGCTTGTTGTTAGCATAGCAGCGTACTGTTCTTACTGGAACTACAATGTCCACACAGAAGTTGATGTAGTCAGTAGTGCAGTCAACAACCTCCTCAATGTTCTCACTATGTGACTCCTGCAGGATATCCCAGTCCGTAGTTCCAATGCAGTCTCTCAGAGCCTGCTCTGCCTCAGGGGATATATATAATGAGTTTATATTTGTTGTCTTTTAGTCCTTTGGAATTTCATCAGTGTTCTTCAAAAAATAATCATCAATGGTTTCTATGTACTGACTAACTTACTTAAGCTTTCCAATATAAATGCTATTTTCTTAGATTGCAGCCTATTTAATCCAAGCAGTACATTTCCTCTATAATTTCCAAGTCACAAAGTACCTCTTTAGAGGTCCCTGTTACTCGTGGGAGGTTATTGAATTCTTCATATATAAATTTCAGAGCATTCACTCATTTACTGTTTGTATATTTTAGTTCACTGTTACCTTTCCAAGTACATCCTTTACTGTTCTTTTACTATTACAATATTGAAAGAAACTTTTTTGATCATATTTCGCCTTTTCTGCAGCATATTTCTCCAAGAGTCTTTTAGCTTTCCTCATATCCATTTCAATGGTTTCTCTCATAAGCCTTCCATTTATCACAGAAGATATTAGTCTCACGTGCATTATATACCGTATATACTTGCGTATAAGTCAGGTCTTGAAACCCGAAAAATCGATCATAAAATCAGACCCCGACTTATACGCCCGTTCAAAAATGTAACACTTAATTTTTTTTTTTACATCTTCTTGCTTCCTCCAAATCTCACACCAGTTTCTCAGATACATCAAATTTTGTTGCAGCAGCGCAGTTACCAATTTCTTTCACCACTTCAACGACTTTTAATTTAAAACCAGCTTCATATTTTCTTCTGATCGAACGCTCCATCGTAGATAAGGGATGCTCTTACGACAAAGGTGCATGAGAGTGTGAGATACACAAAACACAAAACAGTGCAAATGTCACTTCGGAATGGTACGGGTATTACCGTGTGGTCACGTAGGCACAATACATAGAAAAAAAAGGCAGTATTCTCCGTGGTTACTCTCTTAGGTGGGCGTTAGTATATCATAATCTTTTGGACCAATAGCGCAAGTTTTCCGCATTCTACGTATACGACTGACATTATAAAATACAGGAAATTATATGGTAAAATCAAACCCCGACTTATTCGTGGGAGAACTTAAACATGAGTATATACAGCAGCATTTTTATCTCCAAAACTTCTTTTTAAGCTTCTTGCATGTAGAACACTCTTAAACCTGCTGCACAACAACACTGTTCACACTTAAAAGCTCATTACAATGTATCATATTTAGGCTTTTGCTGTATCTGCTGAATTTTTTTCCTATTAAAATCAAACTTCACTGTTGTAATCTTTGAATACGCACACTACCAAAAAACTTTGAAATGTATTATAATATGGTCAATAGATCCTAATAGCTCAGTATCATAATACTACATCTAGACAATCTTCCCGATCATTAAGACTAAAACTGAAAATGTTGGAACTGATAACATCATCATTGTGCAATACCGAAATGTTAAAAATTAATAATAATAATAATTAGCTTAAGACGATCAAAATATTTTGATCCTCAATTAAATCATGACAATCTCATTCACTTAACTGAGTCATTACTGTATATTGCTATGCTCATGATATTCACATTTTCTGTTATCATTTAGTATGTTTGTTATTTTGAGATTTATTGAAGAGTTTTGATCAGAGAATTAATTATTTTGTGCTATGTGCAGTAGGTTTTTGTTAAAATATTTTTTTCATCTTATTGGTAAGCCATATTGCTTTCCATATGGACATTGTCATTTCGTTAGAGTTGCCACTGCGTTGCTACTCTCAGGTAGCCAGAATTACATGCTGGTTTAAAGGTCTGCACCATGTACTTCCTGAAGATCCAAGATAATTAAAAACATTTTTTTTCATTGTTGTGTGATAGGCTTTAAGTGGTCTGGTATTAGACCCCTTGCTTTGTTTCTCCATTTCTGAATGAAGACAAAAGTAGGATTGACTTCCCCTTAACAAATTTTGACTTGGTTTATACTGGTCACTAGACTACAGTCGACTCTTCCTCCTTGTTGCAGCGGAAGTGTGCTCTGTTTATGTTTTTACTTGCTTCTTTTATTATAACACTGGATCACTTGACTATTAAGGTTTTGCATTACAAAAAGTGTTTTCAACTGCTAACTCAAAAATGCAGTCAGGTGTGACTGCTTTTGGCTCAAAGTGATTTCTGTTCAATTTCTATTTTAGCTGACAATAACTGTGCTCAGGAAGGAGACAACTATATGGTGTGAAGTACTTGGAAAGAAAATTATAAAATCATACTTTTACATAAATAGGGGCCATTTAAACCATATTTACCTAACATCCTCAAGCTGGAATGGTACTGCTGGCTAACACACTACTGTATTGTTCTCAAAATGAGGGAAAACTTTCCAGCATCTGTATTAAATTCACAAATACCCACATCCATCAGCGACCTCTGTGGTAATTCTAACATAATCTTGAGCAATTCTGTGGTGTAACGTCTTAATCGAAATTTTTAGGACCATCGGAGAGGGTAAAGGAGACAAAGCAGCTTCTGCACAGCCTGTGCTCGTATGTCAGGGAGTACTTTATACTAACTTATTAAGTAATTTAGGAATTTTATGTGTGCATGTAATGGAGGGGTTGCAAGGATACTTGGTGTCCAGCTGATTGAGGTTTTATCCCAGCTCATTCTTTATTGGCTGTATTGGTTTCTTTTATTTGTAATATTTTTCGCAACTGTGATGGTTTGTTCTCAGACACTGGAAACATGCCCCTGTGTCAGTCCTTTTATTATTTAATATATTCTATTTGTATATTGAGTAATGGATGTATGAAAATAATGTATGATGTAATTATTTCTGTTATGGCATTATAGCTATAAATGTGTGCACTCCTTCTGGGCCTGTACTCAGAAAAGAATGCTGCACAAAATAAACTCAAATTAAAAAGTGAAATTAAAGAGTTGAAATATAAAGCCAGCAGTTACACATTCAGATCCACCAGTATGATCTTGGGTAACTCAAAGAATACTCCTGTCTTGTAAAATGTCATGCTGATCATTATAAAAGGTTCTGTTTAAGAACACTAGGTTCTTAATTATGTTGTACTCTATAACAGCATAAGTGTGGATTTGACATTTGCCTCTGTCTCTGTATTGTTTTCTTTTAAGAAACATTATTATGACACCCAACCGGAAGAGTTCTCCCCACCCCCAGTAGCCCAAAGAAATACAGCAGAGCGACCAGAAGAGTTGCAAAACCAGTCATATGTGGCAGCTGGACCTAAAGAAGGTGCTGCGAAGGAGGGGCAAAGAGAAGACAAGGTGATTAAATAAGGAAAAAAGAAGGAAACTAGGAGACAGTAAAGTTAATACTGGGTGTTAAAAAAAAATCCAGGTTCAAATGTATCTGTTTGTTTATCCAATGATCTTCTTCATTAACAGCAAAGTAAAAGCCCAAGGGAACTGCCTAGAAGACTTAAAAGAGTAGATCTGCAGAAACTTTCAGTGCAGAAATTAGAGTCTCTGAGAGCATCGTTGATGCAGGCTGTCCAGGGTGAGTTAGAAATTCTGGGTGTGGTGTTCAAATGTATGTGTACAATGACTGTATGTCTACAGGTACTATGTTTATTGTAGTGGTTGAGAACTGGACAAAACAATTTGTGAGTAATACAATTGCTTACTACCCATCTTTATTTTAACTCTTACACACGCCTATTATCTGAACCCATTTCTCCTATTTAGGAACCATCAACTGTCGCAATACTGGAACAAAACCTTGACTAAGCCTCAGTCCATTGGACATTGAACATCAAGCCATAAGATTGCTAGTTCATTTCTCTCTATTGCCTGCACTCCAATTGTACAAAATCCATGCAAACAACTATAAGATGTCCTGAAGCCACATTTGATGAAAGTCTTAGCAAAATTTACAATAATAACAATAATAATAATAATGATTCCTGTCTTCAACTTCCCCAGCACTGTATTGGAAAGTGTTTAGAAATGGCTTGTTTCATGCTTTATTTCTAGAGTCAACGTTTTCAGCACCTAGCTGTTTATGTCATGATAATGGATTCAATTGATCCATAGCTAACCCATATAATGTCTACTATCACATGCACCATCCCTGTTTGATTTCACATTACTATTTGCTCCTTGGTAGCAATATTTTCCTCGTTATCAGTGTAGAAGACCAGCCATAAATAGACTGAATTAAAATAATTAGTATTTGTTTTGAACAAGCTTTTTTGTAAACCATCCTGTATTTCAAAATATATAATTGTCTACAGCATGCATCTGCACATACAGGCCATATGATAGAGTGGAGGTCGAATATCTTATTGTTGGATGATTCAATCCAACCTACCAGAATTTGTTTAATATCTGTTTTTAAAAACAAGGCTTCATTCACCCTTGCTGGTGTTTGCCCACACTAAGAGGCTGACCAAATATTATTTTATTTAATCTGACCTTCCAAATTATATCTGACTCTCTAAGTACCCTTAGCATGTGGCCATTTAAATCACAAACATGGGATGTTAGGTTTTTTCTTAGAATGCTAGCCCCCATGACAGATGTTTTGAGGCTTCTTTACTTTTTGAAACTAACTTGATATTACATTGTCCCAAAGCAATGAGTTCTGCACAATCAAATTACAGGTTAGCAAGACATACTATAATAAATATATTTTAAGAGCAGAATTAAATATATTATTTTTGAAATGAGTAAAAATGAGTAAAAATGGCCTAATAGACTGAACTGGAACAATCCAGCATAAAACTCAATTGAAGTTCTTCAGACATTTTTACTTGGACTAAAAGAGATCAAAAAGTAAAACACTTAATGGGAGCAGATGAGTGACTGTAGGAATGCTGCTGAATCTGTGACTCTTGCCCACAGATCTGAGCTCGGAGCTGGTATGTCTGCTACTGTGCCGGGACAAGCTGCAAATTGAAAGGGACGCCATCCTGACCGAGGTGGAAGACCTGACAGTGTAAGTGTTTACTCTTTCTTTTTAGAACCATGGTTACTTTACTTTTAAGTACCAGTTTGAAAGAAAAGTAAACATTATTTATTTTTTTGCTCCTGGTTAGAAAATGCATGTCCTGCTGACAAGAGCTTTGGGATTTGCCCAAGATCGGTAGCCATAGAGTAACACTACAAAAATATGCAATTTATACCACCTAACTTATTTTTATTATGGAATTCAGATACACACTCAATTGACATAATAATGGAAACATAGTTTAAAATACTGATCAAAATTTCTTGAGCCTGAAATATTAAAGAGAAACACCATTGCTATGCAATCCCTGGTCCTGGTAGAGAGTAACTAGGCGTTAATGAATCTGTGAAGGATTATTGTTTAATGATAACATGATACTTGATTTTGTGGTTTTCAGAAACCTTTTTTTCCTAGGTTCTGAAAAATCAAACACAAACTACAAACTGCACATTTTAGAAACCTACAATTCACATGTTTTAGTACACAGAAATTACAAAATCAAGAATACCTTGTTTAGGTCCACCCTCAAAATATTTTGATCCGGCAGGCCACTGGTGTGAATGTCTCTGACCAAACAATCAGAAACAGACTTCATGATGGTGGCCTGAGGGCCCGATGTCCTCTTGTGGGCCCTATGCTCACTGCCCTGCACCATCGAGCTTGATTGGCATTTGCCATAGAATACCAGAATTGGCAGGTCCACCACTGGTGCCCTGTGCTTTTCACAGATGAGAGCAGGTTCACCCAGAGCAATTGACAGACATGAAAGGGTCTGGAGAAGCCGTGGAGAACGTTATGCTGCCTGTAACATCGTTCAGCATGACCAGTTTGGTGGTGGGTGAGTAATAGTCTGGGGAGGCATATCCATGGAGTGATGCACAGACCTCTACAGGGTAGACAACGGCACCTTGACTGCCATTAGGTATCGGGATGAAATCCTTGGACCCATTATCAGACCCTGTGCTTGTGCAGTGGGTCCTGGGTTCCGCCTGGTGCATGAAAATGCCCGGCCTCATATGGTGAGAGTATGCAGGCAGTTCCCGGAGGATGAAGGAATTGATACCATTGACTGGCTGTGGTGTTATGGGTCCACAGCTCGTTGAGAAAAGGCCATTTGTAATAAATAATTGATGTGCTCGCGGCTTATCGAGGGGACGTTGGGCCATAGTGAGCCGCGGGACGATCCGTAGGGTGTGGGCGTTTCTCACCTAGTGCACAGGTGAGGAACTGCCCACATTCATGATTGTCCCGCGGCTAATGCTGCAGCTGCTGTGGCCCTCGTCATTTTAAAAAGAAGCGCGAGTCGGTTTTAGAGGAAGAAAGAAACATTCGGAGGGAAAAAGAAATGGCGAGAGAAAGAAGGAAAGGAGAGGACGGAGGTTACCGGGAGCAGGAGAGGAAGCAGACGGTGCGTGAGTGTGGTGAGCGCGATCGGCGCCGTGGACAGCTGCATGGAAGCTGGGTGTTAGGCCGACACCCTCGTGTTGGTGTTGATGTCGCTCCCGCTGAGCGATCAGGTAGCGGGAGTGACCAGGGAAGGCGACTGGCCGCGGAGAGGCCATGGAAAGGCAGCGGAAGTCGGGAGACTTGGTGGTGGGAATCCCCAACGTGAGCGACCTGGCCGTTGTGGGAAACCAAGTTCTCCGGGACTGGGATGAGTGCCATACCGAAGCCAGGGATCGGGAGGTCTCCAGTCTCGTGCGTGTGTTTCAGGAGGGCAGCTGCAGAGAGCGTCTTGCCTGCTGCGATGCCCAAACGGGATTAGCAGGTGAGACGCATACAGAAAATAGGCACCGGATTTTGTTAGTGTTTTAAGACTGCTTCCAAGAGAAGATTTTAACCTCACGATTTTAAGGATTGCTTTTTCTATTTATTGATTTTTAACCTCCACGTGTTCTTTTTATGGATTATTTATTTAATGAACATTGAAGTACTGCACTATTTATGAACACTTGTTTTGTTGGGTTTTTAATAAAAGCACTGTTACACTTTCTACCTTCCCCTTGCTCAGTAATTTGCCTCCATTGACTAGCTCACTCGGCAACATTATCGACGGTGTTGGGTTCAAGTGCTTCCAATAGCAATGGGAGTGTGGAGCCAGAACCCACATTGTCACACTGGCCCCCATGCTTGCCTGACCTAAATCCAAAAGAACACCTCTGGGACATTATGTTTTGGTCCATCCGACACCGGCAGGTTGCACCTCAGACTGTCCAGGAGCTCAGTGATGCCCTGGTCCAGATATGGGAGGAGATCCACCAGGACACCATTAGGAGCATGCCCCGACATTGTCAGGCATGCATACAAGCATGTGGGGGGCCATATAAACTACTGAGTACGATTTTGAGTTGGTGCAATGAAAATGGACTCGCCTGCCACATCATTTTTTCACTTTGATTTTTGGGGTGTCTTTGAATTCAGCCCTCTGTAGGTTGATAATTTTCATTTCCATCAAGCTATGTGGCACGCTTTCATTCCTAACACATTACCCAGTCCATAGCAGTATAGATATCCAGCATGATTTTTCCCATTGAGATCTGATGTGTTTTCAAAGTGTTCCTTTCATTTTTTTGAGCAGTTAATTTATCTGCCAACTAAAGGAATATTCCTCCTAAATATTTTGTTTTTGTGTGGTATGTTTTGTTATATGTTACTTGCCTCATGTAGTAGACAACCAAAGAAAAAATGTGTAATCTTTCTTTTCATGGAGAATGAACATAAAAAGTGTATGACATAATACCAGCTAATGTTGGAAAATATTGTATAACGGCAAACAATATGAAAAACATTCATGGGCAAAAAAAATAGTCACATAGCTTGTTTCCCATAATCCACATGTCAATTATCCAGTCTTTTGCTACGCAAAAGCACGTGCATTTTTCCCAGGAAACTTCGCTAACATCATAAACAAAAAACACATTCATGTAATACAGGGCTTTTAAAATGAAGACCCTCCTTTCCCCCTAATCCATTGGACAAGGGTCCTGAAAACAGAAACAGAATCCCCTCTGTGATATCTCTAATGGTCTTTTTTTATTAAACTTCTTGCACCACTGGCATTTGAAGTCAAATAAAGTTAACTCACAATTATTATGGTAAACAAGTTTGTGCTTCTAAAATTGGTCTTCCCTAGTTGACGATTAATTTTTTTCCAACTGTCATGCCAATATCATTTTAACTGCTGCATTACAGAAAACCGCAACACACTTTCAACTATAAGTAGCACTCTCAAGCCATACTAAGACCCAATAAGATGCAGAGATTTAATACTTTTTGATGCTCATGCTTTGCCTTATCTGTTGTGATTTTCTGTTAATATGAAAAGATGTCCAAACTGAAAGTCCTGGCTTCATCTTTACATTATTATCTCACCATTTATCCTTTTTTCATTTTATGTTTCCAGTATAGCTGAGAACAAGCAAACCAGGTTTGATCGGACCAGGCGACCATACCGCCAGCGTGAATGAACATGTGAACCTGAAATTGGCAACAGAAGAATGTTTATTCTAATTTTTAATACATTTCATCCAGAATCTCCACGTTACTAGAAGCAGACAGCTTTCAAATTTAGATGTCTCTTGTTGGAGGTCATGGTATTTCTGGAACTGGGCAGGAAAAAGCCGTGAAGATCTTAGCTAACTTTTGCTGCTGGCTGCTGAATCTGTGATAAGGATGAATTTCTCACACTAGTGGAATAAATCTGCAAGGATGCTAGGCTAAGCATCCTCAGGCTGAAATGCATACACAGTAGGATTCCAAATATGATTCCAAAAACTATGGTCTTGTTTTCAGACACACAGGCTTATCCCTTGGGGTGTCAGTACTATACTTTAACCATCTTACCTCTGAGCTCCTGAACAATTCTTTTATTTTAATAAATGTGAGAAGTGCTATAAACGAGGAAACAAAGGGGTTATTCACCTTTTATTAAAGGAGCTCTAAAGTATATAATGTCAAACAGACCACCCAGTATTTTTCTGTAAGATAACTAAAGTCATTCCAAATACCACAGATGAGATGCTTGAAGACAAAAACATTCTTTTTTACTGTTACAAGGAAAAAAGCTTTTCAGGAAGGAATTTCACAAAAATCTTTGACTCCAACCTGACCTCTTCACAAAGTCAACAAACTGCTTTCCATTAACTTCATTCTATTGCAAGCATTTGTGCTATTTTGTAGAGCAACATTGTGAAAGACCAATATGGATTGTTTTGCTGCTATCTGTCACTCTATTTTATTTGATGCCATCCACAAAAATATGGCAATTTATGGAGCAAACATGACAATACAGTAGCAAACCTGAAACTCTTGAGTCTATTACAAAAAAATTAAAAATTGTGAATAAAATAGTAAATAAATAAAAAACAAGTCATTAATACAAACCCCAATACTATGTGCTTGATGGGAAAATATCACATTCAGCCAGCAGAATCAAGATCTCTTTTACACATAAAACCATCATGTAGGCATGGCCAGACAAGGGAGAAAATGTGGTAATGTGTACTACATTATGTTCTCTTTCACATCCTCGATTGTGTCTGGCTGCTTACATTTGTCTCTGTTAAAGTTGATGAGTTTAAGTGTGGAGATGGTGGTGTGTCTGTGTGTTCATGTGGACATGGTGGCCAGTGATCCGTGAGATCTCCAGAAGGAGTGGGAGGGGGTGTGCATGCAGGAGCTGGAAACATGCTGAAGAGGCCACAGACGCTCAGGTACATTTTGTGCAGTTGTTCAGCAGCAGAGGCAGCAGTGCATGTAAGAGGAGCTGAAATTGAGATTCAAATGGCTTCCTGGATGGCAATGTAGTGTACAACAGTGAAACTGTCACTTGGAATAAGCAGGTAACATCAAGAAGGCAAGTCTGCATTGGGGTTCACTCTCACATGTGGAAGCAAACAGCAGGAATAGAGCAATGTGAAGTGGTGGAACTGGAGGTTGTCGCTAAGGTCCAAGCAGCTGGAACTGTATCACTCCAAGGAACAACAATCTCTTTATCCAGAACCTTAAGTGGTGGGATGATAAGGCTCCAGGAATAACCAAGGTAATTTTCCAAAGGGCAGCAAAGCAAATCAAAAAGATTTTTTAAGAGCTTGGGAGAGGGTTTAAGCACAGAGTACACATAGTACACGTTACGACACACTACAGGAGTTTACAGTAATTACTGCTAAAATGGGTATTAATTGATATTAACCGGTATTACCTGATAATGGATAAAACAATTGTGTATTATTTGTGACAAATAACAAGGAGTTTTAGAAAAATTACAAGAGATTCAGGGTAGTCAAAAGCACCAATGTGCCATGTGAGAGGAGGCTCTGTTACTCATTGTGGGAGTAATGGAGCACGGCACCTGAGTCAGCGTCTGTATGTAAACCCTGAACAGCTTGGAAAGGGTAAAATGGTGAAGTTTGCGCAACATGGAGGAAAACAGGAAATGAATACTGGCGATCATCCACCCGGACAGTATTCTATATATTCACAGGTCAAGTCAAGTCATGACGCTTTATTGTCATACAATCCATCCATATGCAGTATTGCAGTATACAGTGCCATAAAATAACATTACTCAGGACCGCAGTGCAACATATACATAAACACAGGACAAGTGCAAGACAGGTAAAGAACTGTACTGTACTATGAATAGATAAATATATAATTAAATAAATAGGTAAGTGAATAGATAGTAATATTTTAAATAAATATCAATAAATAAATAATAACAACTATAAATATAAAACTACAGTAGTAACAAGTGTTACAAATATGCTACATATAAACAAGTTACTAGGAGCAGTTCTGAGGGCACGGGGGCAACACAGAGTTAAGTGTCCAGGCAGCTGAGGGATAAAAGCTGCTACAGAACCTCGCAGAGCTAGTCTGGATGCTATAGTACCTTCTGCTAGATGGAAATGGGACACTTTCACAATTCTATAGGCTTTACGCTTGGGGGTGCATTTACAATTCTATACGCTTTGTGTCTGGTGGCACGAAGATAAACACATTTTTTCTGCTTTTAGAATTCTTTATCCCACTTGGTATCCAGTCACAATTTTATATAACGCCTTTCACAGTGCACCTCCAAACAAAATTTTAGAATAATACATCTACCCATTTTCCAAGCCCTTTTATTCTAGTACAGGGTTGTGAGATAAGAGAATACAGGTTTATACAATCTGAACACTTTCTGTAAATTGCCTTGCTCAGCATCACTTGGGGATTCCACAGGTTTGATACTAATGGCCATTCACTTCTGGGTGTTAAATTGTTTGGTTATGTGGCTTAAAACGGGCTATGCAATCCAAAAACTAGAGGGTCTAAATGGAGGATATCACAGACACACAAAACCGCATTGAATAAATATTACATTTACTTATTTGGCTGATGCCTTTATCCAAGGCGACTTACCACATTTATGATGCAGTTGATTACATTTTATTTTGGTTTTTTTTCTGAATTGGAGTACAGGCAGATCAAGTGACTTGCTCATCGTCACACAGTGTCAGAAGTGGGATTTAAGCCCACAACCTCCGTGTCTGAAGTTCAAAACCTTAACCACTACACCACTCTGCCTGCACTGCTTAACCTTTACCCACAGCCAGAAGTTTGTTTACTGTTTCTCATACAACTTTGAATCCAGTGAATCAAACAAATAAACAGAGACAAGGTATGGACAGAAGATTTGTAGAAAATGAGGGGACAATTTGATCATTTTAAAGTATGACAATCAAACTGATTTCTCTAAGATTTTTATTATCATAATTAAGTACTATCCAGCAAAACTACATTTCCAATGGTCCTTCGTTATATCCACAGTTAGATTTCACAAATTTGAATCTTGCATGTATATTCCAAAGAAGCATATAGGAGAAACCACAAAGTACAATGTAGTTTATTATTACATGCATAAAAAATACAGTCCAACAGATGGCTTATTGCAAACAGGATGAAGCTGCCAAATGGACAGACATCTACTTATACGTAAAGTATATCCTTATATCTATGTATGGCTCACCGATTACATTTTAGATTTTACAATTTTGAATCTTGGGCATATACTCACAAGCAGGGTATAGGTTAAAGATATGCAACACCTGTAAATGAATGTAGTGAAAGAGGCTGGAATCACTAATACAGATTATAAGGCTTATGCAGATATGTGTGTTTATAAGCAGGATACTGCATTCATTTTCGTGCTATATTTCAGCGTGCAAGCACATGTGCCATTCTCTCCATCTCAGCTGCTCAGCAAAATAAAGATATTTTTTGCACAATATCAATATATTTTTTTGCACAAGGCCAAGCATATGTTACTTGGTCTAGACCAACCACAGGAGCAAATGGTAAAGATTCTTGATACAAAAAAGCAAAGAAAAATAATTCTCAATGAAGACAGAGCATTTGATCCATCCATTAATTTTACAAAAGCCACTTCATCCTGAGCAGGGTTGTGGGGAAGCTGGAGCTTGTCCTGGCAAGCATTGGGCACAAGGCAAGAACAATCCATGGACAGGCAGCCAGTCCATCAAAGGATGAACATTCACTCACACCTTCAGTGGGGCCAAATTAGCATCACCAATAGACCTAACCTGCAGATCATTGGAATGGGGAAGGAAATATAAGGAGGTATTTACATCTTAAATATGTTAGCTGTTCAATAAGTAGATACATAAGCATAAAACGTTTATATACAACATGTATTTGAACATACAAACTAAATGTATACACAGAGTCATGTTAGCGTACAAGTAATTTATGCATTTTCTTATCCTTCTTAACTGCTGTGCATCTGTCTAATATTATAGACTTCTTTCCATGGATGGCAGGAGGCGTTGTTATAGCTAGTTTATTTATTAATCACATCCCTCAAACATTCTCTTTGCTTACGTATCCTGTTGACAAAGTCCATCATTAACCCATTTTCTGAATTAACCTTTTCTAGCTCTTCGGAAGTATACTGGAAGCACCCATGACTTGGCAGTCATTAGCTCATGATCGGATACCAATCCATCGCAGGGGTACAGACTAGACACTCATGCAAAAAGGAACAATTTACAGTTGCCAGTCAGCCTAAACTGTACATCTTTCCTATGTGGGAGAAAACCTTTATATGCAGAGAAAACTCTTTTGGGCACATAACAAACAGATGGTCTTAATATAACTGTGCTTTCAAGGAATGTGCATTCCCATAATTCAACAAACTATTGCATAGGCTACTGAGACTCACTCCATACTTGGAAGGTCAATCTATCTTAATTTTAAAATATATCTAGAATTTCTAATCAATGTTAAAGTATAGTTATGTCATCCAAAGCTTCAACAAAAAAGTATGCCAGACTGTCATTTATATACCATGTATACTTGTTGAGCAGGGCACTAAAAATGTGCAGTTTATTTCAGCTTACATGAATACACCATTTTACCCTTCCTTTTTACCAGCAATAACCATATATTCTCTGTTATTTGTTATATAATCAAATGCTCTAAGTTTAGATAATTCTTTTTCTTCTAGCACCCTCCTTGTGCATATCTTTCCTTATTGTTGGCACTGCATAATTATGTTAAACTACAATCGAGCTATGTATACTACTGTCAGAGATATGTCTTTTGTTTCTCACACCAGTAAAACCCAATGACATGCTGATCTCCCATTCCTCTTTAGCATGTGATATCCATTTTGTTTTTTCTATGATCTCTGATCATTAAGCTTGTCTGATTAAAGTCAATCTACCGCTACTTATTCCCATGCTTCCATGCGGAACTTCAGTATAGTGATGCTAAAAGACAAAGTTTTCTCTAAGAAGTATAACGGTGAATTAATTTTTGCAGCTCAACCAGGTTCAGTTTCTGAGCTTGCAAGTCTTTGAGCAACCATAACAGCTTTATTAGGAAAAATCCCATGACTTTTGAATCTCATAAAAATCAGTAGAGACTTAGTAAAATAGCTAACTGAAAACTAAAGAATTTAGGAAAGAACAATCATACTAATATTCTTAACCAGTAATATGAAATTCAAATCTCAACATTAAGAACTAAGGCCCTTATTATTTTAGCACATAGAGTTCTAAACACATCATTTACATGCTCATTATTATAGTAATGGAAGAAAGCCAGGTAAACTGTTAGCTATGTGCCTGTAGAAAAACTAATCATTCACATTAACTGATAAATCTAAGTGTCGTACTGTAATTACTGGATGGGTAAGTAGTGCCATAACTGACGCTCCCTCACAATGCAGGTAATGTGCCTCATTTGAGCATCCACAAGCAACCACTCATTTGACACAAAGTCAAACCAATGGTACCCAAGGATTTTCCAGAGAGACACAGAACCAAACGAGTCCAGTCTTCATCTCAGGTCACTGGATAGCGTCCATGTCTCGCGACCATATAACAAGACAGGAAGCACTAAGACTTGAACCTTCGTTCCTGTTGCATAGATATTAGGAGCGCCAGACACCCTTTTCCAGCAACCTTATGACAACCCATGCTCTCCCAATCTGTCTACTGACTTTATAGGAAGAGTCACCAGAGACATGAATGTCACTGCCAAGTTAAGTAAATCTCTCAACAAGGTCAACACTGTCTCCACAAACAGACACACTGCTGATGGCTGTGCCCAAGAGGTCATTAAAGGCCTGGATCTTGGTTTTTATCCAGGACACCCGCAAGCCCAGACACTCAGACTCCTCACTCAGTCTCTCGAGCGCCCTGATCAGAGCCTCCAAGACTCAACATTTGTACTTCACTTTGCACATTGCATAACCAGTTCTTTGCAGAAAATCGACAGATGTTAAGAAGGCTATTGAACTCTCATTTTTGGTGTGGATAGCACCTATTACAAATGAATATGATCCCACAGTTTACTTTGTTCATTCAATGATTCCTCTTTCCTCTCCTACCTAATGTTGGGTTTTATCAGATCTCTGCCTTCAAAATGTATATATTTAAAGGGTAATAAACCATGGCATAAACATAATTTTCTTATGCAATCCAGGGACAAGACCAGTTTAACTTTGCCTGACTAAGAGTTTTATCATTGCATTTGTTTTCCATCTTGTCATACTTATGGGTAATGCTTCTCCTCAATCTGTGCCTGGAAATGGCAATTTTTGTGGCCTCACTCTGTCTCCTCCATTGGCTGCTTCCTGTTAAGTTAAATCACAAGTCTTGCAGATTTGAAATAAGACCAATTATTTGACATGTTCTCTTGATTTGACAAGTTGGATACAACCACAAGTGGCATAGTTTTACTCCATTTTATAATAATATAAACTTACTAATTAGAGGTTAACCATGCAAATGTTCCTTCTGAACAAACAGTGGGATTCATAAGTTGGGTGACTGATTGGAAGTGGGCATTGGGTTGAACACATCTCAGGAAAAGAAATACTTATATAATTATCTCTTCTGCTTTATATGTCTTTTGTCGTATAGTTGTGTTCTGCTCTAAAATGCTTCATGTTCTATTTAACTTTTCATCTTATGTTTATTCTCAGTTTCAGATCTTTAGCACTCTATGCTCATTTGGAAAAGGAGTAGTCTCCTTATTGTGCTTACTCCTTTAAGAATACAATTATAATGAGCTAAGTACCCATCAAATCGGGTCCTTACCTTACCTCTGAAAGTGCCCATTACTCCTATGTTACATATCATATTTAATATTGCCTAGTTATGCTCAAGAATCCCTAACATAAGTGGTTACATAAACTCTATCATACACCACCAAAAATTTTCATTATGATGCTTTCTCTGGGACAAATAGGGACACTTATATGCATCACTGTACTCTGTTCACGTGAAAGTGATGACCCTATAAACATATGATTACCACACCACACACATTTTTCTCTTAACAATTATCATTAAATAGAATCTGCACCATAATCCTAACACTGTAACACCACTTGAGATTTTTGCAGAAGACTACTTTTATTGGGTACAACTTCTAATAACATCTTACTGGACATCCCAGGATCACATAGCTCTCAGGCACTTGTACACCCAATTTTATAACTGACAGTAGCTCATTTGTAGTTAACCTCCAAGACAATTAATGATGCCTCTAAGCATCATTTAAACAGGTGGCAATCAGCACAAAAATTCTTGAAAGAATTTTATTTTTAATTTTTTATAGCAGAAATGTATCTTTTAATATTGTGCATCTTCAGGGTGGGGATATTGAACAGAGTTAGGGAGAAGAAGGTAGGAGTGGTTTTTATATGCATCTATTATGCTTTCAAATTTTTTAAAATCACTGTTTTGTCTACACTTGATGGTTAACTATTACCTTTTTACTGTGGTAAATAAAGAAACAAATATGATATTAAAACATTTAGCAGGTCCCTGGAGCAATGAAAAAGATGCACTGAGTACTGTGTGATTGAGCCAAAATCAACAAGCATCTGTAAACTGTACTATGAAGTAAAACTCCCATCTAGGTTACTGCCATTGAGTAAGGGTCAAATAGTAAATCAACTAAACAAGCTATCATTTTCCCCTAGTCACTCCAGATGCTACTGATGGGATAGCATCATCAGATTAAATATTAGGATTTACATGGCTCATTCCATATATTCCTGAACCAAGGCCTGTAACCTCATTTCAATACAACTTGTATTTAGTCTCTTAATTTCATATTTGTTTTTCTTCTTTACAGTGCTCCTGGCATTTAATACGCTGTCCATATTTCTATCTGGTTTGCTGTCAATGATGAGTACAGAAACTCTATCTCTTGGCTAACATCCTTGAAACCCAGCTGTAATGGATGGAGATGTGAATCCAGATACCACTGACAAAGAAGCTAGCAGCATTTCGGAAAGCCTGAGGTTAAGTGGCACCAGGAACCTAAGCTTTCTCCCTGTTTTATATGCTAACTTATCAGCGTCCTGCAGTATAGATGAAAGTTACAAATATGTGTTCCTTCCACTCTGCTACTCCTTTACCTTTGTTTTCAGTCTCAGCCTCAATGCAGTCATTCTTCATCGCTCTTTCAGAAGGACAAAGCGCTGGAACCCTTCACTCATCTACATGGTTAACTTGGCCTCCACCGATTTCATGTATGGCCTGTCACTGCCCTTTCTGGTTGCCAGTTATGTCATGAAAGACTGCTGGGTCTTTGGTGATTTCATGTGTCGCTTAGTACGCTTTTTGTTTTATTTCAACCTGTACTGCAGCATCTTCTTCCTCACATGCATCTCTTTTCACCGCTATCTTGGCATCTGCCACCCAATGAAGACAATCACCTTGGAAACGAAACGCACCGTCAAGGGTATCTGCATTTTAGTGTGGGCAGTTGTCTTTGCCTTCACTAGTCCTATATTTCGTTTTGCTAAGACTGGCCAAGTACAAAAGGGCACGGTAAACTGCTGGGATGATGCCATGGAGCATGACTTGCCCCACTATGTGCCCTATGGGATTCTGCTACATATCCTTGGCTTTTTCATTCCCTTCTCCATTATAGGCTGGTGTTACTCTAGAGTAGTCAGTACAATCTTTCAAACTTTGCGCTCCCAGCAACAGTTACAAGCTGGTGCACTTTCAGCTATGACCACTCCCGGATTTCACAAACGCCGCAAGTCTATTAAAACCATCATTACTATCACCTTCCTTTTTGCACTGTGCTTCTTTCCATTTCATGTGACCCGTACCATCTTCTTACTCCTGAAAGTATCCTCTGGCATTGACTGCAGATCCATGCGACTAGTGTCCATCTGTTATAAAGTGACCAGGCCACTGGCTTCTTTTAATGCCTGGTTAAATGCTCTGCTCTATTTCTTGACTAAGGAGAAGTGTGCTCAAGGATGTCTGAAAAGTAGCAAGAAGAAGCAGGAGAGCCTTAATCATGATTCAAAGTCTTCAGGAAATATCTTTAAGACTTTACCCTGAATAAACTTAACAGGCTACAGTTAATTAATGAGCTTGGCTTGACATCCTGATGGGAGCGTAAGAAGTTCATATTTTGACTCCAGGAGTCACAATGTTGTGATGTTTGGTGCAACTAGATATTTAGTGGATAATTCTTGGACTCAATGATGGAGCCCTTTTGGTGATTGTGACAAAAGTAAGAAATAAAAAGAAAATGATTGTCTCAATTCAAGGTCTATTCTATTTGAATGCTTGCATATTTATTCTGGTCACTACTGTAGATGGATTATAGATTATAATTTATAATAATTTGTTTTACTCACCCCACATTGCATGCAGTGATGGCTGAGAAAAACTGTTAATCTAATGTTTTCATTAGATGCTTCAATAGGCATCCGTACTGAACAATAGCACACAGTGGCAAAATTCCCATAAAAATCTCAAACTACTTGTGCTGCATAACCCAGATGCCAACTATCTAATCATATGCTCAAAACATTTTATGTGTGAGTGAGGTGTGCACAAGATGATTGAGCTTTTGAATTGAGGACTTGTCTCCATCCTCATTTATTGGCCAAAAGTCCTGCCCAGTAATAGCTTATTCAATGATTACCTTGGTGCTTCACATAATATTGATACTGCAGAGTGAGGTGGAACAGAGGTGTACAGTTCTACTGTACATTAAAAGTTTTTTAAAAAAAGCAACTGAAAACATTAACAAGTGAAAAGTATGCCTCAGTATGCATAATAAGATGCTTCAACAAGCAGAAGATCAATTCACAAATGCAGCTTCACAAATTGTCATTGAAGTACTGCAGTTGTAGTTTGCTGCTATGAGTGCATGTTTAACGGCCAATGAAAGACTGAAAGGTGAGACTTTTGGTGAGAAAAATGCATTTTTAGGATGCTGGTGGCATATGGCTGAATACCTGACATAATGATTATGCAATCCAAGTAACAAGATTTTTTAATGGATGTTTTGAAAACATTCCTGTTGTTCATTTTGGGTGCAATGTCAAGACCACTGTATGAGGAATTTTATTTCTACTTTCAATAAAAACATAATATTTAAAAAATTTCTCAACCATTACTACAAACAAGGTGGAAAAAGATACAAAATTTTATCAGTTTTTGGTTACGGACTCTCTTAAAATCATCTCCCATCTTTCAACTGCAGGTGGGAAGCTCACAAGACACCTCCACAAAACCATATCAGGCCATAGATTAGCTGGGTTATATTGCTGACCTGATTACAAAATGCTTACAAAATAACTGCAAACGCAGGCCTGGAATTCAGCAAGACTCTTCTTTTCCTAATTGAATGCACATGGATTTGGGGGTATCTATTTGTCTTTGTGCTTTTATCTCACTACCATCTTAGTAGTGGAGGTTGTCAATGGCTGTTTATCTTGACAGGTTCCCAAACCTAAGGTAAACCCTGTGGCAGTTCACCAACCTGGTTGATGTGGAGAGGACTTATTACTATGTATTCCTGAATGACTTCTGCAAGGTGTTGCAGGAATATAAAGTGATGGGACTCCTGATGACACTTAGTATTTGAACAATTGATTTTTGTATTGACTGATGAAATGCATTCATGGCTGGATTTTACCTTCTTACTGGTATAGCTCTGAACTCTGACACTGAAAAGGATTAAGCAGGATCAACAAAGAATGAATTCGGTCATTAAGGAAACTCGTATTTTCAGGTTGAAGGTACCAGGATAAGACATGTTAAGAATAATCAAACCAAGTTTGAATGCCAAGTAACCCAAATGATCTGATCTCATGTACAAAACAAAATCTTAAAACAAGTATAATAAATGAAGCTCTAAGGGGTTTTTTACAGGTATTACCAATCAAAAGTAATCACACAATATAACTTTCAAAGGATTATCCGCATCCTTTATACTGACATTCTTATGGTGCTACGTGAATTACCCCCAGTTGTCTTCACATAAGTATGCTAGAGCAACCACTAAGAACATAAGTCAGAAAATTACAGCACCACAGAAGCTGCAATAATATTTTAATACCTTCCAAACAAAGTTATAAGTAAAAAACAAAGAAAATGGCTTCAGCATGTTTAATAAAGTAAGAAAAAGGACTAGAAAAACATACAAGAATGTACAGAAATATTCTAAAACAAAAATAATTCATAACAGAATAGGTTTGTGGAGGAGCATATTAGCAGTGGTAGCGCTACTGTCTCGCAGTTAGGAGACCTGGGTTCGCTTCCTGGGTCCTCCCTGCATGGAGTTTGCATGTTCTCCCCATGTCTGCATGGGTTTCCTCCCACAGTCCAAAGACATGCAGGTTAGGTGCATTGGCGATCCTAAATTGTCACTAGTGTGTGGGTGTGTGCCCTGCAGTGGGCTGACGCCCTGCCCAGTGTATGTTTCCTGCATTGCAACCTGTGTTGGCTGGGATTGGCTCCAGAATACCCTTGTGGCCCTGTAGTTAGGTTGCAAGGCAGGAAACAAACTGCAGGGCACACATCCACTCACACACTAGGGACAACTTAGAATCTCCAGTGCACCTAACCTGCATGTCTTTGGGAAGAAACCGGAGTACCTGGAGGAAGCCCACACAGACACGGGGAGAACATGCAACCTCCATGCAGGGAGGACCCGGGAAGCGAACCTGGGTCTCTTAACTGCGAGGCAGCAGCGCTACCACTGCGTCTCCATGCCACCCCAAAATTAATATATGGAAACAAATTTTATTAGTATATTGTTTTTTCGCTATGTTCTTATTGTCACTTAACTTCCACTAGCAGATACAACATCTACAAAGTCAAGAAATCTTTAGATGCACTTTTATGTGTATACTATAGAAAGGAAATGTGTGGGGTACAATAGGTGTGACTATAGTGCAATTCAAAAAATCCATTTCAGATGGCAAATAATGGTGTCAAAAATTTCAAGTAATTCAGTCATCATAAAGTAGATTTAAACACAACTTATGACAAGAATGCTATCTGACAAAACAAAAGCGTAAAAAGAGGAGCAAGCTACAATGAGGGAAATCCTAATAGTTATGCAAATGTAAGACATCACTCCATCCCAAGGATACACTCATTTAATTAATTGAGAATCAATCACAGTTTTGAAAGATTTTCCATTTGCAAATGTTCTTTTATGTTTGAGGACCACCTTATGAATAACCGAGCACTTCAGTTAAGTGCCAAGACAGTTATGGTGCTTAGCCTGTAAATACAAAGTTGCAGGTTTTAAGAAAAAGCAATTCATTCAACCTGAATGTACTCTGAGTAAACACTTCTCTATATTTACTTGTGCTGCATATTTAAAATGTCTTGGTATTTTGCTCGCCATTAATGGAACAGCATACAGACTGTCTGACTAGCACATGTTTTTTGAATCTTGGCTGTAAGTTATATCAATCAATCTTTATTATTTTATCACAAAAACCCTGCATAGCAAATAATAATGCATTGCAAAAAGTATGTAACAACCAATAATGAAGCAGTTCTTTATTTAGCTGATGCCCTTATTCAAAGAGACTTGCACATTACATGTGCGATACATTTGTATTTGTATTTTTACAACTGGAATACTGCTAAGTTAAGTGACTTGCTCAAGGTAACACAGTGGCAGAGAACTAAACTGAAAACCTTGTTCTTTGCTGTACACATTCCAGTCAGACGGCCACCATAAAACAAAGGTTAAATAAATAAAATAAATAATACAGCTTGACACTAAATAATCGCAGTATCACAGAACATGTAGTTCTGTAGGCTGGAAACAATTTTTGGAACTAAAGTAACAACATATACCCAAAAAATCTGGCAGCTGTAACTGGTCCCGAAAATAACAAGTTGAGGGGTCAAGATGAAAATTGACTAAATTGTTTGCTACAGTATACGCCAGGAGTGCAGTAGCTGGGATTCTGGTAATACTTTACACAAGATCAGTATGATTAATGAAATTCACTGTCAGCTAGGCATAAAATATGGGACGTCTGTGTGGAAGTTTGTTTTAAGATCCAGAGTTGAAACACTGGGCTAACTTGTGATCTGTAGGGCAAACACAGTTTAGCTTTACTGTTAACTGGATGGTTAATGATCATAAGGTCACTTCTTTGTAGATCCCAAAGTTCAAACAGTGCTTGTCACCTGTTAATATTTACTTATCATGGTTCTAGGAGCCTCACAGTCTCTCATCTCTGTGGGGTCAATAAGCACACTAAAAGCTTATGTGGCATGCTTGTCTCACATCTTCAGCCATTCATTTGTAACCTGGACAAACCCATTAAAAAGGGTGCTACTTAAAGAAAACAATTGCTTTAAGCCTGCATTTCTACTGCTGAAAATAACAAAAGTATATTCACCAATTTATTTCCTAAACCTTTATAATCCAATATAGGGTTGCCAAGACTGATCCTTGTCCAAAATAAGTGATTTTTCAAGATTACGTTGTGCTACCAATATTAGTACAAAATGGCACAGTGGTGTTACAGCTATCTCACAGCTACAAGACACTGTATTTGAATCCTAGTCTGGTCACTCATTGTGTGAAGTTCACATGTTCTCCGTAGGTTCACTTGTGTTTCTCTCTAAGTATTCTGTCCCTAATAATAAGACTGACTTTATGTGACAGTGAAATATGGATGGATGAATATCACCACTATTAAGATTACTTCTACTATTACTACATCTAACTGCTAGCATGTCTGAAAGGTATACGTTAACACTGCAGAGTTTGATTCTTGTCAATTCTCCCAGTATTACTTAAAAACACCACTTTAATCTCTCCTTGCAGATTTCGCGGCTGTCCTACTTTCCACGTAGAGGTTTCACGGACCTGTGCTGAGATGTGGGGGACCAGTAGGGGGAGATATTTCTCTAAACGGTTCTCTACTACTGAACCAACAGTTTTTTCTTTTCATGTTTTTTTTTCTTTTTCTTTAAAAGAGTTTTTCTTAAAAGTCGCAATTACTGTATACTGTGAAGAGCCGTGACAAACACCGCGGGCAGCTTATCTGCATCTTCACAAACCTGTCGTTTGACAAACATCTGGCCCCTGCATAGATCGAGGAGCAAACAAGAAGTTGTTGCGCGGTCGTGTAAAGTTCATCGTGGAGCGGGCCTCGCCTCAGGCTTTGACGGAGTCCCGCTTCCGTCACACCAGCCAGCGTTTGCTGTCCGCTTCGGGGACTTTCGGAATTCGCGCGGCTACCCGATCGGCACTTCCCGGAATGGAGGCTGATTGACATCCTGGAAACTCCTGGCTGTGCAAGTCCCTTTCGCGAGTGGCACTGCGCCACACTTTGCTGGGTAGTGAGAGAGACACTTAGACGTGGAAAATGCGATAGGTTGATTCGGTTTCGAGGGTGGGACGGTGTTCCTGCGTTTCGGGTTCACCTGGTGCGACGTAAGGTGGTGAGGCCTGCGGGTCAGGCTTTCACCGTCCTAAAGTTGCCGAAATCTGCGGTTCTGAGGGCATAACCGAGGGACTGTCATAAGCAAACGGAGCCAACAAGACGGAATGGAGCGGATGGATATTGACCAGTGCGCAGGCGCTGCAGCTGGGAATGGAGGAGGAGCTCTGCGTCGGTCCAACAGCGCTCCTATGATCACCGGCGTCAGGTGAGGTGGCGGAATACGAGAGGGCGCCACGCTACTTGTGTGGACGTGAAATGAGAGTTGCGTGTGTGTATATGTGTGCTGTGTTAGGCCATGTGGCAGCTGGGTTGTCTGTGTTTGTATGTAAAACCTGACGTGTGTCTTTCTGTTGCGCATTACGTGGCAGCAGAAGTTGTTTATTTTTGTGTGAGACAGCATTGGCCTGAAAGCCCACGTACGCGCAAATGTGATTGGTTGTAGTGCAATTGGCGTCTGTCTCCAAGCGTCAGTATTAAAATCTGTGTTTAGTCATGGGGCAATAACGGACAATGCTGTTTACGTGTGCAAATCGCCGTGCATTATTATGGGTACTGTTTGCTTTAGTAATATGGCAGGTGTTTATGTTAGTGTATGTGCTCAGTCTTACTACGCAGTTGAGAACTGTGTGCATTTGGGATGTTAATACGTTCAGTAGTTATGTGAGCCTGTTGCATGTCTGGGTTTTGATGTATAGCACAACATCTGTAGTTTGATTAGTCCTGGTGCATGATTGTACTTCAGTTTGCACCTGACCATCATTAATTTCTGTCAATATGTGGGTGTAGTATTGCCTACCCTGAGACTGCTGCAGTACTCAACAATTCAGTGGTGTTCAGGTTCAGTCCTGGGGGTCCTCAGTGGCCGTAAGCTTTTGTTCCAAGCAAATCCTCAATCAGTCAGCTATGGTTGCCTTTAATTGATCTCATTGTTTAACTATCTAATGTGTTTTTATTATGCATTTAGAAAAGTTCAGTCGTTTCAGATTTACATTTATAGGACATTAAGACATATCCTATTTTTCTGTATATTTAAATGCTTACTTTGTTTTTTATTTTTAATTCACTTTTTCTGTGGACTTTGCATTCTTAATTGTATCTGAATATTGTCAAATAATGATGAGCAGAGCAGAAAACAGTACAAATTGCTCCCAAAGGAGCACTACTTCATTGTTACCCACTTGTGTGCTTATTAGTAAATAATCGTCAAAATAGCCAGGGGTATGTTCCAAAAATAGAGATTAGATAATCCAGGATCTGAGAACGAATTTTGACTCGTTATATCCCAATGATTTCGTATCAGCTGATTAGGATTTCAATCGGCTTTCTCAATCCTGAATAGGTCGTGTTAATTTGAGTTAAAATGTATTCATGACAAAATTTGCAAGTCTTTATGAGTTGATCATTGAACAGCTGATCAACCACAGACTACAAGATGGAGAAACCGGGAACAGCCTTAATGAAACAGAGGAAGAGGTGCTGGTGGCAGTGCATGAAGATTACTGGCACATCCGATAACAGCCAAGGAATGGGAGATGATGTTTAAGAATATCATCAACAGAGTGAATGCATAAAACGTTTAATTAGTGAAATCAGTGCAAATGTTTTGTGTAAAACTGTCACATTGTGCAAAACATACCCCGATGATATTACTCAATTTGAAAACTTATATGCCCTAAATAATCATTGTACTCCATTTTTGTAATGTCAACGAGAACAAAAAATCATTGAGACCAATGGCATTAAATGATTAGCATGCATAGAGCTGTTCTAGTCATTATTATGAGAGATGTAGTGTTATCCTGCCTGCAGTGAACACTGTATTGTCCTGAGAAACCAAAGGTTAATTACTGTTACATACAAGTCTACAACAGAGACTCATAGTGCCAACTTTTTGAATTGTTACCTGCCCTGTTCAAATGTGAAACTCCAAATATTTGGCATCAACACTTTTACAGTAATTATGTGTGTGACATCTCATAATCTTTTAAGAATGGATAAGAAGACACATTAACATTTGTACAGAGTATTTGATGTACAAACTTGCCTTCGCTTGTAAAAACTGTCAGCCAAATGTGAACTACAATACAATGCAGAAGTAATACTGTTGTCATCTTCCAATACAGAACCCCAAACTAAAACTGCATTTTTAAACATATTGGGTATAAATATCCGGCTGAAGAAGTGAGTCTTCAGATGCTTTTCTTTAAAAGGCAAGGGACTCCACAGAAGGTCTGAAGGTGTGTAGCAAGTCTATTGTCAGTTATAATTGCACATAAATGGCAAAGTTGTTTAAATTTGATTGCTATACCTGTTACTCTGTGGAATTCCTCTTTGATTGTGGTTATTTATTTTTGTCTTGGGAAGGTAGCCTTGTGTGTGTGAACAGACAACACTTCATAGTTAGGCACACTTCTGCGATTGCTTTGCCAATATGTGTGGCATGTTTAGTGTTGTAAAGAAAACTGCCCTTTACACAAAAAAGACAGGAAATTTCCATGTGTATCTGTGTCACTGAAGATGTCATATTTTAGAAGGTTTTCCTAATATATTAAAGCCTCAGATGTAAAAGTCACATTCATGCAGACTCATCTCTGGCTATACCAGAATGTCTGATCGTATTTTTCTGGACAGAATTTGGCAAATGAGTTGTGTTTCTGTGTTATTTGTTCAGGACTGAAACAATGTTTTCAATATCTCATTTGTCTTTTTATGCTTTTAAGTAGTGTAACTGGGATTAACATTTCTGACAGGACATTGATGAACTTTGATATTATGATTTAATACTCTGCTCCTAAATTATTGAGGCAGCAGTGCATTGATCCATCACATGCCATTTTTCAGGTTAGTTTTAAAGAATTGTTTACCACAGTAACTGAAATGGATTTCATCAAATGTTTCTTTCTGGAACAGGAAAGTCCTGAGCCCTTTTCAAAATGAGGGATTAGCAAATTATCTGCATCTTTGGTCACACAAATATCAAACAATTCTGGCTTAATCTGCTGCAGAAATACAGGTTTGGTTAAGTCTGGGGTTTCTTGAATAAAATTAGCCCTATTTACATGAAACACTACTTTCTTTATCTAGATTCCATACTAATCCTTCTTTCTGGAAAAGACTCCTGAACATAAAAACATAAAAAATAAAAGGAAAAAGAATGAATTCTTATCAATCTAACACATACTGTACAAATTCCTGCTTCATTTATTAAAAATATAGTATACCCAGTTTGTAATTTCTGGATAGATATAAAAAAGTAGAAACTGGGAAATAATGGCTTGCATAATTTAAGGAAAACTCCAATCAAAAATGATATTTTTTATATTTGTAGGGATTGGTTGAGATAAAAAAATAATCTCATGTTTTTGTGGAGAGATTACATGTTGTGTTTGAATTGAAGATTGAGTAGTGAATTGGTGAGAGAGGCGGACCTTTAATTGAAAAGTCACAATATTGTGGGAATTATGTCTTTCTTGTTTATATTCAGTGTAATGTTTTCTGGAAGTAACTGCTAATAAAATCTTGGCAAAAATGCACACATTCTACACATTTTGTCCATACAAATGTATGACAGACATGTGGTTTATGCAACATGAGTTATGTGATCTTTTTTTTCTTTCTTCCATGGATATTTTTCATTTTGTTTGCTGTTGTCCAGAACTGGTCACTATAGGGTTCAGTTGAGTTTAAATTGTCAATATGTTATTCTTGCCCATAATACTTATTAAAGGAGGTTATGCTGAAGTTTTATAACACACTGGTAAGGCCTTATCTGGGCTATCGTGTACAGTTTTAGTTTCTGGGCTACAAAAAACACACAGAAGCTCTAGAAAAAGTCCAGAGTAGAGTGACAAGGTTGATTCTAGAACTGCAGGGATGAGTTGTGAGTAAAGTTTAAAAGAGCTTAGGTAACCAAAATATTTCAAAATATGCTGAAGCACATAAATTCATAATTAATTACTGCAAAAAGGTGAATAAACTCAGAAGTTAATTTTTTGATTAGAATAATAACAGTTACAAAAAAATAGTAAAATCCCAGTGTGTTTAATTAGACTAAATACTCCACCCATAAATTATATATTTTGTATCTGTTACTTACCCTGAGTTGTTTGTAATGATATCCAAGAAAAATATTTACTCTTGAGCTTTCATGGAGATTGGTGGTAACAAAATTCCTGAAACAGTGGGCTTGAATGGGAAACCCAGCCTGAACAACACCAAAAAAAAAATATCAAAACAAGTAGGAAAAACTCTCAATTTACAAATGACACAATCTAAATGTCTGCTTTCCAGTCCTATGCTCACAACATCCCAAATGTGTATTTTTGTAAAAAATTATGTTAAATAAATAACTTCTAGAAAGTCCTCTCATGCAAGATTTGAATTGAAGTTTTGACTTTCTATCATTTATTGGCTGGTAAGTGTATGTTCATAGCAGTAAACCACAACTACAGTACTTCATGGTCAATCGCTAGTAATGTGTGAAGCTTAACTGGTGAATTGATTGTCTGCTTATGCATTTGTCTCAGATTTCCCTATGCAGTGTTTATAACAGGTGTAGCACCAAGGTAGCCAATGAATGAGCCGTTACTAGACTGAACTCCTCATCAATGAATGACAGGAGATATGGTATTTTCAATTTAAAAGCCCAACCTGTTTGAATGCACTTTACTATTAAGCATGAGAGGATTTTTCAGAAATGGTTTAGAAATATTTTAGAAAAAATACATGTTTGGAATGTATGAGCATATGACTGGACACCTGAGAAATGGATTATTTGACACAGGTAATTTTAGACCTTTTTATGGACATTAGGATAGTTTGCTGTTGTTCAAGATGGGTTTCCATTCAAGCCTGTTTTATCATGACTTTTACTGTCTCCATGAACGTGTAATACATTTTTGTCAGCCATCACTACAAACGGCATAGTGTGAGTATACTGTTTGTTGTCATGTGAAGACAGCAGTGCTCTGAATTTGTGTGTTTATAGCATGGATTGTGTGCATCATCATGTGACTGGGTGTTAATGTATATTGCGATTCATGTTATCACCTGACATATGATATGTATATATATATCTGTATATACTGTATAATCTGATTTATTGTAACAATAATTCTTTGTAAACATTGGTGTAGTGTAGCATGGATCTGTGTGTATGTGATGTGTCATTTCAAAGCAGTGGTACCCTGTGTTCACAATTGATAGTGAGTCTTGTGGCAGAAATGTTTTCATGTATGTGACATTGAATATGTGTGTCTAAATGTGGATAATCCTCTATGACAATAAAGCCGTGGTCAGTATCATTAATGGAATAGCACTGTGAAAAGTGTTTTCTGTCTGCAAGTGATGTAGCAGGATCATTGGTTCAGTGGTGTTTGTATGCTCAAACCCTATTGGCTATGGTGGTTATTGATGTTTAGTCTATACATCAGACATATAGATAGAGATAGATATATACTTTATTAATCCCAAGGGAAAATTCACAAAATGTATATGTATGTAGGTGTGTGTGTCTGTTGGATTTTTTTAATATGGTGATAAAATAAAACTGTTGCTGTAAAGATGCCATACATTTTGAGAAAATGAACGTGAATGACTTGAAATGAATGTGTGACTTTCCCCACAATTATGATTTATAATGATTTGTGAGTTGGAACGAACTTTTTTTAAGTTAAGAAAAGACCAAAACTACTTGTTTGCTGTAGTTATGCATGTCCTGTGGATTTATATTTGTGTATAGATAGCAGTTAAGAAATCTCAACAAATAGACCAGCACCAACTGTGCATCTGTCTATAGAGTACTGTATATAGAGATGTAATCATCCAAGAGTGTATAAGAATACATGCATCCATGCTCAAGGCAATCTGTTAATTATAAGTGTTCATTTTGTAATACTTGTTAAGTACTGTATATGTGATGATTTTTTGAAAACATTTAATTCCTAAGTAATGATGACACTTCTTTAACAGACTAGGCCAGTATGACAAGAAAGTGAAGTCATAGCCTTCTTTATAATCAAACCCTCAGCTCCCACCACAAGGACAAGTGGGACGGACACTATAAACTCCCTAGTCCTGAACACACTGTGTAGTTTACTCAACACAGCTGTAGTGGTGATGTCATGTCTGTAATGTTTGTTCTTTTTTCTTCCTTTGCATACCCTGCAGTGGCATGTGCTAAACAGTAACCACTACTGTTATTCAGAACATTGTTGCCATAATATGGTTTGTTGGTGATATTCATGGTCTGTCTCAAATATTGACGCAGATTCACAGTAGTGCTCACAGTTCACTCTCTTCTTTACAAAACTTTCCAACACTTGTAGATCACCAGACTAAATTGTCACAGGTAAAAGCAAGAATGGTTTATACTTTGTTGAATGCAGGTGTGGAGATGTCTCCACAACAAAATTTAGATGTTGACTTGATCTTGTTACAATTGTTTTACCAGTTTAATTACATGTTTACTACTACTACTAATATAGTCTGAAGTACTCTGATTTTAGTAGAGTTCAGTATAAATCTAAAATATAACTGGGTCATTACATTTCAAATCAACCATTGGCCCATGCACTTTGGATTCAAAAAAATTCTAGAAAAATTACCTGGTGTACCCATGTTAGTCAGGAGACACTTTTTTTTTTTTAAATGTAAGATACAGCCAGTTTACTGAGAGGAGGCGGGTGTCGATTTTCTTCGGCCTTATTTTTTCATCAAATACCACAGGTCCATAGCTCAAGACCTAAACCACCAGGCAAGCTCAGACTTTGCACACTGGTGCATTAATTGGTATAGTATGTGACAAAGTGAAAACATTTGGTTCAGATAACCCTGCATGGTCAAAGCAGCCCCCTGAAATTGATCAAAATTTAATTTGAGTTTTTGGCTTGGCTATGTGTAGCCGTCAGAAACACATATTTGTAACCAACATAGACTTTTGATTTTTTTCCTTATTCAGATAACTATATAGACTTTATGAAAAAGCAATAAACAGAAAAGTAAATTTTATCAGGGCTTGAACAGAAAAAAATAATTTTCCATTTCATTTTCATAGCACCTAATGGAATGTGGAAATATGCAGATAATGTTTTAAATATTTTTTATTTATTTTACATTGTCCCTTCTTTCTCAAAACACAAACCTTACTTTTCTCATGCAAATCTTTCAAGTTTATTTTCCGTCCTAAACATAGGCTGAATATGCAATGTGTTAATAATAATAATCATTGAGTTTTGAATCAGTAAGTTGTCAAACTTTTTTTCATATCAAATGACGATGTTCTAACTCATGTTGCTAAACCGAGAATGTGATTCTCCATGGCCAATACAGTACAGTACTTGGTAGTTGAGAATACCACTGTTCCATCCCTACAGAAAATGGCAAACTCAGAGTCAGCCAAGTGTCTGGTGAAGACAGTCAATTGACTTTCCAGATGTTCACCACTGAAGCAGCAGCTTAGATCCTGTTCTCTCACATTCTTGGTGGATTGGTGCTGTTATTGGATATGATGAAAAATGTGGGATTGATGTGATTCGTGACAAGAGTGAAGCGGAATTAGACATCCTGATGTTTCATGTAACTATCCTGCACAATTTTTCCATTGGCCACCTAGAAACAATTTTTTTTGAGTTCAATTACAGTGTGTCATTGCACTGCTTAGTGCACCTGCAATGGTCAATGGGAGGCAGTACCATCTTGATCTCAAAGAAGATGCCCTACACTCTGCACTTCAGTTAAAACAGAAATGAAATACAGTCATGGCCGAAATTATTGGCACCCCTGGAATTTTCCCAGAAAATGCACAATTTCTCACAGAAACTTGTTGCAATTACAAATGTTTTGGTATACACATGTTTATTTCCTTTATGTGCATTGGAACAACACAAAAAAACAGAGAAAAAAATCCAAATCTGACATCATTTCACACAAAACTCAAAAACCGGGCTGGACAAAATTATTGGCACCCTCAACTTAATATTTGGTTACACGCCCTTTGGAAAAAATAACTGAAATTAAGCTCTTCCTATAACCATCAACAAGGTTGTGACACCTTTCAACTGGAATAATGAAACTGCTCAAGGTCTCTCAGATTTGAAGGGCGCCTTCTCCCAACTGCAATTTTGAGATCTCTCCGTAAGTGTTCAATTGGATTTATATCTGGACTCATTGCTGGCCACTTCAGAACTCTTTCAGAGCTTTGTCTTCAACCATTTCTGGGTGCTTTTAGAGGTATGTTTGGGGTCATTGTCCTGCTGGAACACCCATGACCTCTGATGCAGACTCAGCTTTCTGACACTGTGCCCTACATTGCGCCCCAATACCTTTTGGTAGTCTTCAGATTTCATGATGCCTTGCACACAGTGCCAGAGGCAGCAAAACATCCCCAAAACATCTTAGACCCTCCACTATGTTTGACTGTAGGTACTGTGTTCTTTTCTTCGTAGGCCTCATTCCTTTTTCTGTAAACAGTAGAATGATGAGCTTTACCAAAAAGCTCTACCTTGGTCTCATCTGTCCACAAGATGTTCACCCAGAAGGATTTTGGCTTCCTCAAGTACATTTTGGGAAACTCCAGTCTGGCTTTTTTATGTTTCTGTGTCAGCAGTGGGGTCCTCCTGGCTCTCCTTCCATAGTGTTTCATTTCGTTCAGATGTTGACAGATAGTTCGAGCTGACACTGTTGCACCCTGAGTCTGCAGAACAGCTTAAATATGTTTTGAAGTTGATTGGGGCTGTTTATGCACCATTCATCAGGTCACATTGCTGCTGTTGCAATGCCAAGATGTTAGCATTTCATTATAACTACTGTTGTATTTAATGATAAATCAAGCAACTTCTGTTCATGTGTTGTGCTTAATGTGCCTTTGGTGATTTATTTTTTTCCATTAAAAGTATACCCAAGTTAGTTACAGTATGAAGAACTATCATTACAGACAAATGGAGAATTTAACCCATGTTTAGAGTGGAAAATAAAAATGAAAGATTCACATAAGAGAAATGCTTTGTAGAATCTTAAAAACTCATCAAACTTAAAACAGAGAAACATTCTGTGCAACTTAAAATACAAATTAGTTTGCTGTTTCAATTTTACCATGACAGTGGTTACAGCAACTTGTATATTTTACATATTTTCCGCTTTTTCACCTCTACTGATAGTAAACAGATCCCCAGTACAAGTTAATAAGACACCAGCAAACTGTGTGCATGGGTAAAAAGTTACTCATTGTCACTGGCTGTTTGTATGGGCAGCTGGGCAGGTGGTAAATTCAGCATCTGAAAATCCAATTTTGTGGGCACGTGGAAACTTTTCCGTCAGCATGTTATTTCTGCTTTTTGAAGTCTTCTCAGTCTACTCAGTGGCTTGCCTGCAAATGAAAGGAACCAGTGCACCAAAATTTCACTCCTCACAATGCTTTAAGCCGGTGTTTCCAATGGACCGGCACCACTCTGTAGATATTTTGTGCCAGTGTGCGAAAATCCAGGTATGGCAAGTACATTAACCGTACTTTTGTCTGCTGCTGGTCCGCGAAAAGCTGACCATGAATTGTCACCAATCTGTGTAGCTCCACCACTAGTACACCCTTTAGCAACACATTGTTGTATCTATTATTAATTGATCAAACCACTCAAAAACACATAGGAGACGTTTGTTCTTCGATTGAACTGCTCAAAACTCCATGGAGAACCTTTCCAGTCTTCTCAAAGATTCTCAAACTAAAAGCAGTCCATTTGTCAAAAAGGTTGAAAATCACCATAACTTAAATGATCTTAACTGTACAACTGTAAAATACAAAAATTGAAAACAAAACATTATCTAGATTTGAAATAAGTACCCCATGGTGTGACTATTTGACTGGCATTAAATTACTTGGGTGACCAGACGTCCCAGTGACATGGACAGTCATTTCAGGACATGCCTCCTGATAAATAACTGAAAAATACCCAAATTTCCAGGTTTTAACAGGCTGGCTGACTAATAAAGTTTTTCAGTGACACAAACATTGTTTTGCAAAAACAAACATTGTCTCAATATATTTACAACAGCATGCACAAAACTATAAAGTATAACTTACCCCACTTGAATAACAACTTGTGCTATAGTGCAAACAGCATTGCAATGAGGAACAAGAAGCAGGCTAAAACAGTGCACGGACTTGTATTTGTTTATACTTCAAGCACTGTGTGGAATCATTTGTGTTAATTTGTAAAAGTTTATTTTTTCCTTTCTGTGACCTGATTACTGCTGGATGATGCTGAGATAAGCAGGCATTATGAGGATAGGCTTTATGGGTGGGCTTACATGCTAAACAAGTGTCCAGTTTGGGACTTTAAAAATCTGTGCATCCTATAATTTACCACCAGAGTGCCACATTCACCTGATATCCTTAATGATCAGTCACTGTAATAAAGTTTGACTTTCATTTCATCCAGTCCCTATCATTTTTCATAATTGAATAGCTTTTAATGTTCCATTTAATGAAAATTACTATGACCAGATGTGATCAGGCATAGAAGGAATTCATTATAAATGTTTTTCTTTTATTTATATTATGTTAATTGACACTTGCATATTGTCACTGTATATAAATATACAGTCTGTGTTTATGTGCGAGTGAGAGTGGTCCATGTGATGGACTAGTGTCTTGCCTAGGCCAACCCTGAAATGAATTGAGAAGATTCTAGAACCTACCTGTTGGACTCAGTCTATTGAGGGCTACAATGCACAGCCTTCAAACACACCTGAATGTCACACCATGCATACATTTTCTTAACTTGTTCTTTTTTTGTACAACATTATTGTTCTTACTCATGTTAGAACACAGGTGACAAACCCAGATCTTGGTGGATGACAGTGACTTCAGATTTTTATTATAGCCATTTCCTTAATTAATAAGAAGTTTATTTCTGTTAATGAAAAGTAATTCTTAAACCTTCATCTCAATTGATTTGCTTTTTAAGATCTTCATCCCTTAATTGTTTATTTTTCCTTTATGTCTAGCAAGTTTAAGTCAATCCCGTTTGGACCTATGTGCCCACAGTGCTGTCTCTCGATTATAAAAAAAAAGCTTTGAAGGAGACGAGATGTGGTTTTCTTGGAGAGACACTTATACGTCACGCAAGAAAGATATTTAACCACGCCCAGGGCTGGAAATAAACGACAGAGTAGATGACAAAGTACTGTAGAACGTCGTAAAGAATTCAAAAATGTTGGTGCATGTTAGAGATAATGGAAGTACAAAAATTCCAAATTCTCAAAAAAAAGGATAGGAAAGATCGAATTAGCTCAAACAAATGGAAAGTATTACTCAGTGAAATAACGGAACAGCGAAAAGAGAATTAAAAGATTCCAAAAACGTTGGTGCGGTTTGAAGTCCCTTGAGACAGAGACTTTTAACATGAGATTCTTTCAAGTCATGCCCTACTTACAACTATTTTCAAACAAGACCATGGCCATCTAACCTCAGTCATGCAAATGCTTTTGTCAGACACAGTTACTGTGCTCTCAGCTCTTAGTCGTGTGAATACTTTTGGCAGACACACTTCCTGTGCTCTCAGCTCTTATAAATTTTATCAGGACAATAATTTTATACATTCTAGATGACACGTCAACGACAAAGCGAAGAAGAAAGAGCATGGAAAAACATTAAAGTTGTTTTATTTATTAGAGAGAAAGAAACAGGCAGTTATATGTTGTGTTGTCACGATGTAAGCTCAAAGACGGAATCAAAATTCAGTGCTTAATTCCAAATATTGTTTTTTTTACTAAATTTTAAAGTAAAAATAATGCATATGTAACAATTCCCATGAAAATAACAATCTCTTTAAATTGTATATCCGGTGTACCAAACCCTGGGTAGGACAAGCGAAGCGAGCTGGGGATGGAGTCCCCTAGTTTACATTTAAATAAATTATTTGGGAAGATAAACACATTTTGATAGTGAGCTCAGAAAGAAAAGGAATCATTAGTTTTAGAAATGTCTGATGTGACAGTAAAGAGGATACTAAGAAGACAAAAAATTTAATAAAATGTTTTATACTGGCTTAAGGAATTGGTTGGAAACTCCAGTACCTGACTTTGAGATCCTGGAGTTAGGCAGTCTTGTGCTGTCTTGTTTTAATTGTCATTATTGTTCTGCTGCTGGCTAAGGAAAAAAATAAAGATATAAAAGTTCTGAATTGTAAATAGAAGTCAATTAAAATCAAGATAAAAGAAGTCTGTTACATTAGCATCAGTAATTGGTTGCTAATTAAGAAAGTAGCAATAGTGAGAATTTTGAGCAACTGTGGCTCTCCAAGACTGGAGTTTGACACTTCTCTGCTGCTCTTGTGACTAAGATTCAATGTGGGGAGGGGATTAGGTCATAAGGGTTTGATTAAGCAATTCCTTCAGGACTTGTCATCATAGATCCAAATCTTGTATTGTGGCAAAAAGCCACCTAATCTATTATTCCATTACAGGGCAATGAGGACCAGGGACCTATGTATTTCAAAAATGTTGTGCAGAAAAAGGAACATCCTGAATTGGGCAGCATTTTCTCCATGTACACCCAAGATATCTCCTCTTGGATAATTTCAGTGTTAGCATATCACACACATATTTGGGATTTTGGAAACAATCGGCAGAAAAAACACTGATAGATGAGAATATTCAAGCACCACACTGACATTAGCAACACAAGAATCTAACAGAGTTCCTGAAACTGTGAGGCACCTGAGCTATCTAGTGATATTGGAGAGTGGTGACATGTTGCATGTTGATTAGCTGAATCTGGATTTCCCTCCAGTGGAGGACCTGCTTTTGGTTTGTCTCACTGATATCTCAACTTGGATGAAGGAATACTTTGCAATTTATTGCGCTAGTTTCTTAATAGCTAAAATAACAGTTAACGTATCTTGTATTGCTGTTTGGTTTACAGCTCTTCACTTGTGATGGTCAACACTGTAACACTTGTTTCAAATCAGTCCCCAGGCTGCTATTACTCAAATATATTTGACCTCTTTAGTAGCATACTTTGGACAAAAGCGTCTTCCAGGTGAATAAATATAACATTAGCACATGCAGGTAAGAATTTCACTGTACTCTGTACAGGTGTCCGAAAAAAAACCTGTAAACCTGTCAATCTGACATCTTTTGGGCATGGAGCACACAACACTCAGCTATTTTTTTTTTTTTTTTTAATATATATACTGTAGAATACTCATCTTCCGTCTTGCCTTGCAGGTGCCATTGTTCTTCATAGCTTTTGGGACTTGTTTGCATTGTAGTTCTGATAGAGCACTCGTTAGCTTCTATCTCTTGTTATTTACTGTGAGAAAATTAAACCAGTTTGATTTTGTCTTATTGAACTGAAGAGAGTTATAGGGACTGTTAAGAGTGGTATGACTGAATCACTGGAGGTGTCACACAACACAACTGATAGTAAATGGTGCATGCCACGATAGTCTAAACCTCACTTTGATTTTCCTTAAGATTACATAAAAGAACACAATGACTGAAAATCATAAGAGTATTTGTGAGGTGTGACGTCAGTGAAAGATGCTCACTTCTTGTTTCACAACACCTTCCTGACCCTCTTTATACATGAAAAAAAATATCCATGTTCTCCTAATTGCTAAGCTTGTAGTTGCTCATTTTGGTTTGTAGTAATGACAATGTTACATTTCAAGCATCTTAGGAGGCTGCCATCACAGAGGACTACATGCAAAATATCGGTTAGCAACTTTGACATAACTAATATGATTTAACTTCTAAAATTGATACCTTGCTTTTTGCGTTTTCAGTGACGGGACAGCCGTGTTCAGCTCAAGCAGCTCAGCACGGTTCAGGCGAAGCAGCATGTCAGTCAATCTTGGCTGTCCTGGTCTGGTCAGTACTCAGTCTGTCAGTCTATCTTTGTCTACATGTTTTGTGTTTTTCTCATCAACATGTCTGCCTTGTTTGCTGGCACTTTTATGTCCCATTCCTGCTACTTGCTGCAACTGAGGCTTACAGCATGTCTTATTTGCTGGTTTTTGTTCTGTGAAACAGTTTCAAGCTTTCATGTGTCCAGAATTGTTCAAATAAAGAATGTTTACTGCTGTTTAAGGCTCTGTCAATTAATATATTAATGAATATTTACCACGCATTAAGATTGGAGGAAAATAGCATTTGCTTAATGTGCTGACTGTAGTTGTGACTTTGTTCTAGAAGATTTTAATTTCTTTTGTCCAGCATATGTATTTGATTATATTTTCTTTGACGTGATTTGTAAATAGTTAACTGAATATTTTCATGAGATATGAATAAATGTTAGAGTAATTGACATCCAATTAAACACTGTAACAGGTAAAGGAGATACTTCTCTGCTACATCTTAGAGATATCAGATGGAAAAGGATAGAAAATGATCCCAGTTTGTTTCTAAAAGTACAAGTAAACACATTAGCTAACAGAAGAATGGGAGAAAGGAGGAAAGCCACTTCACCTTCATTTATTGCAACATTAGCCGCAGAAGAAGGGAAAAAGAAAAAACAATACTCAGCTTTACGTCCCCCACCTTTAGCATGGAGAAACATTTAAAAATTGAAAAAATACCATTTCTTCTGTGTGAACATTTTTACCATTGCAGCTATCGGAAAATTGAAAGGAAACACCTAGCCTGATGTGTTCTTGTAAGAAGTTATAGGGGAAAATCTAGGGAGCATATGCTGGTTACATCTTTACTAGAACTTTTCTGCAGCTTATGTTTTTTTGCCTTGTTTTGTTTTTCCATCACGTCAATGTGTTAACTCATTGTGGTGTGTTCTTGTTTTTGCTGTAGGCTCTGTCTCCATTTTGGCTGACAAGCAATCGCCTAGACCACCACAGACAGGTGAGCTGACAGGTTATGTACAGGTGTGTCTTCTTTATGCTTCTAACTGGCTTGGAGAGTTTGTGACACAAGTACATCAACAATGTTTTATAGGCATTTGTAAATTAACTTATGCCTAAACTAATATACAGTGGAACCTCGGTTCACTACCATAATTCGTTACAAAACTCTGGTTGTAAACCAACTTGGTCATGAATCGAAGTAATTTCCCCCATACGATTGTATGTAAATACAATTAATCAGTTCCAGACTGTTCAAACTGTATGTAAATATATTTTTTTAAAGATTTGTAAGCACAAATATAGTTAATAATACCATAGAATGCATAGCGTAATAGTAAACTAAATGTGAAAACACAACGAATTACACTGAGAACACCTTGAACAGAGAAAACTAACATTACAAGAGTTCGCGCTAGAGGGCTATGAACCGCTCGCTAAAAACACTTTTTTTTAATGAGTTTTAAGCACAGGGAAAAAATGAACATTTGCAAAAAACGTAATTTAATAAACCACCAAGAAAAGTAACATTGCAACAATGCACGCTATGAACCGATCGCTGTAAACAGAAGTCAAGTGGATGTTAAAAGAATAGATAAATAAATAGAAAAAAGTCTTCATTAAATACAACAAGGTTAAAACAATGCTCGGATCTGTCTCTTTAAAAGCAAACCCGGTGCATTCTTTAACTGCCTTCTCGGCCTTATGCATCCAGCTGTCTCTCACTCTCTCTCGCACACGTGTGTGTGTGTGTGTGTGTGTGTCTCTCTCTCTCTCTCTCTCTCGCTCACTGCACAGGGAGAGACTGCACACGTGCAGAAATCATCGGTGCGCACAAACCGAGAGGGAAACTGGCTTGTTTGTATACCAAGTGTGTGGTCGTGAACAGATGCAAAAGTTTGGCAAATTTTTTGGTCATAAACCTATTTGTACATGAACCAAGGTTCCAATGTATTTGCAATAAATTTGTAATTGGCTTAGATTTCACTAGCTGCCTACATTTGACTAATGCTTTATTTAACCTCTCTTTGGCGAGAACTTAGATTAAATGTTACATGCTTTGTAGAATGGTCAGTGTATATTCACTGCAATTATAATTACTTTGAACACCCAAAGGACATGGGAATGATTTAATTTTTTCCTGAGCAGTAAGAGATAATTTGACTTCACAATTTAAAAATATTACCCTTTTTACACTCCTGCTAAAACATTTTGTTAAAATGTGTATGCTCGTATGTTTTAAGGTTTCAAAACCATTTTAGATTCACTTGTCAATTTTATTTTATAGATTACAATAAAGTTTTTAACACTTGTTAAATTTTCTAAATCATTGCATACTGAATGTTACAAACTCTCAAAGTGTGAATGTACAAAAGCATTTCTATCAAAAAAGATTTCCCTTTAAATGGATTGCTAGAGTTTGTGTTACTCTGACACAGTTATATCTCTGACTAAGTTGCACTGGAACAAATTGAAAGTGTCTTCATTTAGATTCTGTTTATACAGTGGTATGATCCCCATGAATAGTGGCCAAATTTAATGTGAAAATATGCAAAGTTTTAGAAAATAATACGAGGATGAATTATTTTTTCAATAAACATTTATTATTTGGCAACTACCATTTTTGTTTTTTACCCGTGTTTTAAAGTTTGAGAATAGTTAAGTGATCCATTTAGCAGTCTTATGACTGTTAGAAAGTTGACTTATTAAAACTAAGGACACTTCTCCAGTTTGTTTCTCTTTATTAAATATTTTCTGTACTTCGTTGATAGGAAGAGAGTATGGAACAAAACGCCCAGGATCCACTGCACAGGGACTGGTAGGTGAGAATTGCTTGTGTGTGGCTACAGTGACACACATTTGTCGATGATACAATAATCTTGGCTTGCTGAACGAGGCCTGTTCGGTTCATCATGTGTCTGTTGATGTTACACAACTTCATTATTCTTCTGAACAACTGTAATGTTTGCCCTGGAAAACTAAATCATCTCCTTGAAGGTGAGTTGCATATCTTTTTTTTATAATCTCACAAAGTAACGGTGCCTTTCTCTTTCACTGTCCACAGCCCTGGACTGAGATCCCCCTTTGTTGAGCATGTCTGGGATGAGAACTTCTCATTGGTGAGTTTAATTTTGAACTGAGCGAGAACAATGGAATAGCAACTTTATCTGTCAGACAACAGCTACTTGTGCTTTCAAAAGACATTTTGATAAAGCAGTTTTTCTTTCTCTAATTTTTAAACTGAATTTGCTATAGTATTGGAAGTGAAACAAGCAACAGCAAGTTTAAGTAAAATAATATTGTTCTATCTTAGGAAATAACTAATTGGAAAATGTCATAGGAAAGACAAAAGAAAAGTATGGGGTATGCACTAAGGGTGTACCGAGACTCCACACTGTTTAGTATGATTCTGTTTGAGATATTGATTTGAAACAAATAGTAAGTCAAACATTGTAGACACTATACTGAAGAAAAAAGCAGGCTTTGAGTTGCTAGTTGTTCTTCATGGAACACAGCAGTGTCTTTGGGAAGATTTTGACTTTTTTGTAAGTTATGACAGGGATGGCTATCAAGTGATGGTTCGAAAAGTTACAGTGTACCAAATATGTAAAATGAGAGTAGAATACACATTTGCTAATACCACAAACATTTGCACTCATCTGCTAAAACATTACAACAGGCCATTCGCTCTAACAAACCAGTCCTTTTTATTTAATTTATCTAAAATAGCATTGATTCAAGTTTTAAAGGTCCCCAAAAGGCCTATTGCATACCCTACTACTATGAGGTAACTTATTTCACGTGTTATTATTCACTGTATGAAGAACTACATTCAAATGTTTTTTTGCAGAATATCTACCCTTGACCACTTTCCATATGTTTTTCCATGTTTTTGAAGAATTTATAATAATACTGAGACTAAAAAAGTGCACAGTACTCAAGATGAGGGCTCACAAGTTTGTTAAATAAGTTAAGGATAACATTCCTTGATTGTATTGTAAATTTTGTGATAAATAACCTTAGACTTTTTATTCTTCTTAATGGTTTCTGTACACTGTCAGGATGTAGATCAGGAAATTCATGAAAACACACCTTATGAAATGGCCCTGGTAGTTTTATCAAGTTTCCATCTTTCTAATGTGTATTTAAATCTTACATTTTTACTTTGTTCATGTAATAGTTTATATTTATTTACATTAAATTTCAATTGCCCAAGACTTATTTTGTCTAGGGCTTTTTGTAATGATTTGGCAGATTCTACATTTACTGGCCATTCCATCTAGTTTGTATCATCTGCAAACTTATTGTTATTTATACTCTTATCAAAATCATTTATATACAGTCTATTAAAAGGAGCAGCAGCCCCAGCACTGATCTTTGAGTGACACCACTTTTACCTAATTCTGAAAAAGTTACTTGTACCATAACCATTTGCTTCCAGTGCTTAAGTCAATTTTGTACCCATCTACATATATCAGTAGTCTCTAATGTCGATCCTTATCTGGAGACTTCTGAAAATCGAGATAAATAATACTATATTCCCCTGATCATATGCTTTTGTTGGTTCCTTAAAAATTCAAACATATTTGTGAAAATGATCCTCCTTGTCTAAACCCATGCTAACTATTCACTAATACACTTGTTCTAATCATTTGATATTAGATCTTTTCCTTAATAATTGCTTTGTTTAATTTACCTGTGATGCATGTTACGGTTACTAGCCTAAAGTTACTCAGATCAGCCTGATCTCTTTTTTTTTTAGTTTCAGCAGCACCTATCACCCAGAATTACTAAGACCACCTTAGTAATCTCTGTAACTGCAAGAAAGTTAGCATCTTCCTCATTAGGAAAAAGCAACACAGCAAACCATTTTGAATGGATCAGGCAAAACAATTTTTTATAGGATTAGTTGTTTTAATAAATTTAAAATGAAAAAGAAAGAGTCTCTGGACATTACTGGTGTTTGCTGTATTGAAAAATGTATTGAATCATTACAGCACTTTGTTATTAAATAATTACAGCACAGTATTGGATTGATTAAAATCATGATTTTTTTAAAATTGTTACACCTCTAGTATTTGCAAAGCTCAGTTATTATATACTATGGAAGTGTATTAGGGCCACGGTGGGGAAAAAAAAATACGGACACAGTGAACAAAAAAAAAAAGTAAATGTCGAGAATAAAGTTGACATGTTGACTTTATTCTCGCCATTCATGTCGAGATTAAAGTTAACATTTCCACTTCATTCTCGACATTTATGTCGACATTTCCACTTTATTCTCGTAGTTTATTTTGTCAGTAGAATGTCGCAAACTAAACGTCATCTCAAAATGAATGTTTCATTTACTAGATTTTCTCAAACCCCATCATAAGTTAATGTAGTACATTAAATGCTTTGTGTTAAGTGTTCCCCACCCCAGTTGTTAATCTCTATGCCCTTCTTAAACTTACTTCCTCTTGCACTGAGGAGGCGCCGGCAGTGATCGCCGCACATTGACTTCATGATATTCCTGCTCTATGAACATTCAGAATACTAAGATAAATACTTGATATCTTTTTCATGATGAAATGCATTAAAGCATGTATTAAACATGGGTGGCGGGGGCACTGTGGCGTGGCTGTAGTGTTGCTCCCTTGCATTAAGGAGTCCCCAGGTGTACGTTGAGTGTAGAGAACTTTATAACAGGTGTGACGAGGCTCCAAAAAACTGGGTATATGAATGGGTATCGCACAGGTTTAACTGAAATATTGTGTAAATGTTGGGTTCATGATGTGGTGGTTGGACACACGAACACAGAATTCAATGGATGTTCTTCTGAGCGGGCTTTATTTATTGCATGCGTGCTGTATCTATTTGACGTATAGATTTTTTCCTTTTTCTTTCTCCACATAACCAATCACCACATGATAAACATCTTTGTGAAATTAAAACTAGTTATAAACTTAGACCTTAGATTTTTCAGAACTTTAAAAAAAATCTTCGTTATACATGTTTAATTGTGCCATCCATTCAGGGTTGCGCCCATCCCAGCAAGCATCATGTGCGAGGCAGGAGCAAATCCTGAATGGGGTGCCAGCACATCGCAGGGTGAATAGGAGCAACACATACAGTAGCAGGGTCAATAATACATAACAAAACCCCACATCCTACATAACTTTGAAAGGAAACTGAAGCACGCTGAGTAAACCCACCAGAAAAAACATGCAAACTCAAGGCAGGGTACACCCGGGACCCCCTTGCTGCAAGGCAGCAGTGCTGCCACCGTGCCCCCACATGCTTTAATACATTTCATCAAGAAAATAATATCAAGTATTTATTTTAGCATTCTAAATGTTCAGAGAGCAGGAATATCATTAAGTGAATGTATTCTGTGCGGCGATCGCTGCCTGCGCCTCCTCTTAGCGCAAGAGGAAATCAGTTTAAGAAGGGTGTACCAATTAACATGGGTCATGGAACACTTAACACAAAGCATTTAATGTGCTACATAATTTATGACAGGGTTGGAGAAAATCTAGTAAATGAAACATTCATTTTAAGATGAAGTTTAGTTTCTGACATTCTACTGACAAAGTAAACTACGAGAATAAAGTGGAAATGTCAACTTTAATCTCGATGTAAATGACGAGAATAAAGTGGAAATGTCAAGAATAAAGTCAACATGTCGACTTTAATCTCCACATTTTGATTTTTTCTTCACTGTGTCTGTATTTTTTTTTTCCACCGTGGCCCTAATATGCTTCCGTAACGTACTCTACCAAAATTGACAGGAAAATCGTGTCGCACTGCTCTAAAACCAATGCTGGAATGGATCAACCACATATATTTGTGACGAGCCTAGTAGTATCTAGGCAGGAGGTAAATAGTTCTGCTCTGTAATCACTTTGTTTTAACGGTATAAGGCCTATCTTTTAAGAACAGTGGAGAGGATTCAATATTTGAACCCAAAAAGAGCAGTGCATTTAGAGATTTCCACACAAAATATATGCTTTGTTACTAGCATCTTTTTTTTAACATATGTAATAGGCCCATCACTGGTAGTTAAATAGCAGTTAGTGGTGAACACAGCTGGTTAGAACATTTGTGAAGTCTGAGAATATGATAAAATAATTTTCAGTGAAATTGATTTGATGAATTTTGCTTGTACATCTTATGGAACTGGCAGTATGCATATTTGCTCAGCTATGAATGCAAATCTAACCATATCTCATATCTTGTATATGTAAAGTTTGTTTTATTACTGTTCTCAGTTTCATCATCAAAGTTCCCTCTTACATGTGCATAACAGCCACCCATATACTACCAAGGCTTTGCTGAGGAGCATTCTTGTGTCAGCATACTGGTGCAAAATATTATGGAATTATTTTAGTCATTAGTTTAGAGGAGACCTCATCAAATTAATTGAAATTCCTAATCAAAATTTGACCTGTTTTAGCAATTCAGTCAGCATCACTGTGCACCAAATATTTGAAACAAAGTGTTCATAGTAAAGATACACCATATCAATTAAAATTGGTAGTAGTGCAAGGTTCTAGGCAGCCAGAGCCTATGGCATCAGCAATGGACACAAAGTAGAAATCATCTGTGGAAAGGCACCAGTCCACAAAAAAACACTGAACCACACATTTTCACACTCGCTCACACCAGACCAAGCAATCGTAGTCGTTCTGGTGGAATGATTAGCATAAACTGACTTCTAAATTAGTATACATATTGAGGGGCAGGTGTTCAATGGAGGCAACAATATTCCTCCATGCTCCAAGTCTGCTTTTTCTATTATAGAATAGAGGAATGAAGATGCTAATCCCTAAAGCTTTGGTCAAGGCAGGTGGCAGCTATGGATGGTTGTGATACAAGTGCATCCAATGGCTTACTTGCATACACACCTATATTCACTGTTACCTGGACCAGTTTACCTAATGCTGCTTTTCTAGTATAATTCAAATTATGTCCAGTTTGTGTTTGGTTAGGCATCAACTAAAGAGATCCTTTACTGTTTAGTACCCAAACAGAATTAACACATATTTTGCTTTAGTCCTGTCATTATTTCTTTTTTTATATATTTTTCAGCCAAACCAATCCATAGACAGCTGTGCCACTCCAAACTCATCACCCAGTCCAACTCGTAGATTTGGAAGGTAGGAATTCAGTCAATGTGTGCTGTAACTGACCTAGAATCCATCCTATAAAGATTATGTTTTATATGGTGTGTGAGCAGCTTTGCTGATAGATTTTTAGCAGTTTTCTGAATCCTGCCTTCTGTCTGTCAGCAGGGGGGGTGCAAGCCCCAGAATCCTCTCACCACCCTTGTGTACTCTGAAGAGGAAAGGTAGGTTCTGCTTTCCTTGTGCTGATGGAACAGACTGCTAAGTAATTGAAGCCCTAAACAAAAAGAAATATATTCTGATCTTAAAGGGTGTTTTGCTTTGATATTTTGTTTTTGAGTATGCTTTGAGAGGATGATGCATATAGCCACAGAACTAGCCACAAAACTAGCCAAAGTACAACTGTTAGGATAACTTGCTTATCCATTGCAGAAATCCTACATTAAGTTTTTGTTCATGCTTATTTGTAAAGTAATTTGAGAAACTGGTTTACTTTGAAGACTGAAGAAAACTTGAGTAATGGACAAGGTATACTTGTCATGTTTATTACTAAAATCACATAAGTACCTCATAATTTCCCATCTTCATTTTTACACCAAAAAATATTTCAATTTTTATCCAAATGTTATTATTACTTTTACCTTTAATATCATGTGTGGATGAAAAATGCAATACAAGACACAGCAAACAGCTGTTCATATTCAAACTTAAAGTTGCAGTATTTTCAGAAGTTCTTTGTTTTGCATATTGAAACACACTTCCAGTTAATGCTTTTAAAAATGTTACAGTGAATGGAAGCTATTTATTTCATTGAAAGAGTTATTGCATTCTGCCAGTTTTTTTTTTTTTCTTTTCAAATGAGAATCACATAATTAAATGTATATTCTACAGATTTTTTTCTTTGTTTCTAATAATTGATATGTATTTCTCTTTTCTGAAAGTAGACTGACTGATTTAAAAAATCAGTAAAAGCTCTTTGTTTTAGAACAGTGTTTCCCAAACTCGGTCCTGGGGACCCAGTGTGGCTGCATGTTTTTAATCCAACCAGCTTCTGTTTTTAATTGAACTCCTGGGCTAATTAAGTGAACTGTTATTTCCCAAGTTCATTGTTTTGGGAACAACATAGAAATTAGAAAATGTACCAAGCAGTTATATGGGAATTATGTATTGTTTGTTCTTTTTAACAATATTTACATCTCGAAATTCATTCTACTTTTTAAGGTGTTCTAATTGTTTAATTAATCCATTATTTACTAATTATTGGGTCTGATGCTAACGTACTTGCAGCCTTTGATTATTCACTGTTGTTTACCTGTGTGTCTGCTCTGCTCATTTTTGATTGTCATTAATAAGATACAACAAAGAGGGAAAACTGCACAGAGAAAAGATAAAATACAATGAAATCAACAAAAGAGAGTTAAGCATTTAAATCTTTAGAAAAAGCAGAACTATTTCTAAATGTCTTATAAATGTAAAATCACGCAGCTGTGCTTTTCTGAATGTAAAATAAGAGAAAAAAATAACAGCTAATTAAATGAGATCAGTGTTGTCAATGATTAGGAATCTGGTTGGAAAAAATAACTGCAACCACAGTAGATCCCCAGGACAGAGTTTGGGAAATACTGTTTTAGAGACTAAAATGTTATCAGATACCATGCTCTTGCCTTTCTTGAAACTAGTTTATAAAATGATTGTTATTTCACATTATAACAAAAACAAAATAAAGATTTCTAGTTTATCTAACAGTAATTTCTGTGCAGTTGATTTAACACTAGAATTACCAGAGCCTATGAGAAAGCTTCTAAATCCAGCCCACCTTAAACCCATTCTCACTTCTCCGTCAGTGTCTTTTGTCCTGTAAATGTGTCGATAAGCAGCAAGCAGCCTGTTATCCCATCCCCCCGCCCACTGCTGCAGCTCATTTCGCAAAGAAGTTTCTCAGTGCTCAGTGTTTATCTTCGAGTGAAGTGCTGGAGCTTTATAGGGTAAAATAGTATATCATCATTTGGAATACATACATTTCATGTGTGTTCCGTGTCAACAACAATCTATGTAAAATGTAGTTAACACAGAAACATTTTTCATGTTTTAGTAATAATTGAAAAAATGTAGACATGAAATGTATAAGGTGTGAAGTCTGAAATACAAATATGAAATAAAGAAAGCAGGTTATGGTAGGCGGTTGAAACGATAGCTTGCATGGTGCAAAGCTAAGAACTGCTGCCTTCCAATCAAGAGGTTGTGGTTTTGATATCAGCTGATTCCCAAATTTACCATTTTCAGTAGTGAGCTGATCTTATTGTTAATATCATACAATAAAAGCATACATTTGATTTGCGTCTGTAAATTTATAGTTAAAGTTAGCATTTTTTTTTTCAGTTTTATTCTCTCATTCACGTTCAAGCTCCCACACACCCTCCGGATCTGACGCTGTTTTCAGATAAAGACGTGGTATAATAAACAAACTTGTTTTGTTACACCAACCCCTATTTGAAAACCGTGTCAGATCTGGTGCGCAAACAGGACTGGAAAAACTGTGGAAGTGGATGTGAGTGGTGTGCTTGACTAAGAATGACTGTGGATGTCAATTTTTTTATTCAGTTTTATTCTTGAGTGCTCCTGCTCACGCTGAATTATAATGCACCTGATCCATGATATCAAAGCCGCACTGGCAAAAAAAAGAGACTTCGGTATATATGACATTTGGAATAATTCATTTTATGACCAGTATTGTACATTTCGGAAAACGTTGTTGCACTAATGCAACATTATATTCATTTGCATACCTTCATGCGGTTGTAGTTAGTGACCACGTTTGATTTTTTTGTTCTGATCTTGTTGCTCTATGATGGTATTTCTTTGAAGGACAGGTGATTGGCAGATGACGCCAGACTTCGTCCTGTATCCAAACGGTGCCATCTTTTGCCTTTACGCCTGGTGCAGCTGCGTTGTTCTTATATGTGAGTGGATGTTTCTTGCGGGGAGGGCTTCTGTTATCTTTCTCCGATCTGAGTTCACCTCTGTTATAATGTGTCTTTATTTGAAAACAGCTGTGTCAGATTGGGGTGAGCATGAATGCAACTGAGAGAATAAAACTGAATGAAAAAAAACACTAACCATTACAAGTACCATACGTTTACACCTTCTGTTACAGACTCTGATCAAATGTATGCTTTTATTGTATAATAGTAACAATAAGAACAGCTCACTACTCAAAACATTTATTTTCGGAGACATTAAGACTCGAACCCAGAACCTTTGCTGTAACCGCTGTACTACCCGAGAAGTCAGGACAACAAGCAACACTAACCTGATTTCTTTTTCTTCGGTTATAGTCTCAGAGGAGGGGGGAAAGCGCATTTGTTCTGTTAAACTTGCATCTTTTGTGAAAGTGCTTATTTGATATTTTTTTACTTCAGTCTTCACACATTATACACTTCATGTCTACATTTTGTTGTTAGTACTAAAACATGGAAAAAGTTTGTCTTTTAGGTATGTGTTCAACATTTCTGTCATCCTACACTTACACAGATCTTTGTGGACACGAAACACACGTGAAATGCATGTGTTCTGAATAACAATATATTTTTTTAGCCTAGGTACCTGACTTACTGATAAACAAGGCTTCATTTGGGAGAGGTTTTTGCAGTTTCTCTGGCAGGGTTGAATGGTATAGCAGGCTGGTTGTTGCTTGGGATTATCGACACATTTACAAGACAAAAGACGCTGAATGGAGATGTACGAGTGGATTTAAGGTGGGCCGGATTTACGAGTTTTCTCGTAAGCTTTGGTAATTCTAGTGTTAATCATACTGAAACTTTTGTGTATATAAATTAACTGCTAGGCAGGTAACTACTATATACCACAACACATTGACACTTTGTATCCCATTGTTAATATTGCAGAGTGAAAAGTAAATCCTTAGTGTGCTGTGCAGCCAACATATCAAGATGGAGTGCAGAATTCACATACCCGTTTCTAAATTTAAAGCATTCTGCCTTTGTCAAAAATCATGTTAACCTGTTTTTTAAAATAATTCTCGGACAATACGGAATAGAGTTTGCAAGAGTAACCTTGTTAGTCTGGAGGAGTAGCACGTGATTTAACCCCCATTTGCACATTGCAATGTTTTGCATATCGATTATCACATGTTGGGGATCAGTTATTATCGAAGAGGGGAGCTGTAAAATGAAAGTAGGTGAGAGAGAGAATAAAGGCAGCATGGAAGCAGTAACAGAAGATGTCAAGGGTGATATCTGATAAAAGGGTGCCAAGAAAAATAAAGGTAAAAATATTTTTAATGGTAATAAGGCTATTGTTGATAAAGAAGAATAGGAGAGTAACTTTAAGTGAGAATGCTGAGGGAGGTAATGAGAAATGAGAAGGTTTGTAGAAGGGAGGAAGTGGTAAAAAATTAGTAAGAATATTAGACAAGCTAGACTGACATGGTATGGGTAAGCGGTAAGAAGAAATGAGGGTTAAATTTAGAAAGTGTGGAGAGGAGCTGTCATAGGGAGAACTGTGTGGGAAGGGATATAGAGAGGAACTCATTGTTGGAAGATGTGGTTGTGGCAAAGATGGAGGATACTTATCAAGGTAACCTACTCCTAGCAAAGGCGTAGTAATGGGAAGAACCTTTTACAATGTCTTCCAGGTCCTTGAAATATAGCTTCCTTATTTTCACTTTTAAAATAACTCCTTTATAGGCAAACAACAATTCTTAATTGTAATAAGTGTCCAGAACACCTCTTGAATAAATCATGGTAAACAATTTTTGTGATCAAATACTGTTGAAATCCATTAAATAGAACAAAATCTAAGAAAAGGAATTCTGAACATATCATGTAATACAATTAAGTGCTATCAGTGAATCCATGTAAAACTTTACAATCAAAATTAATCTCTATTTTAATATAATAAATGCGGCACATGCCCCTCATTTTCATGTTCCCCATGTTGATTTACAAAATAAAATTACAATTGTACAATATCCTAATATATTATTTTACATATGGTAATCAGAAATATATGAATTCTGTTTACCTGTGAGTCTTGACATAACTTCTTGCCTACTGTATAATAACCCCTCACTGCCACCACTTTGTTTTCAGATGTTAAGGCTTACTGTAGCACAGTATGTTTTGTTTGCTGTTACAAAATTAAAATTTACATTTATAAAACTGCAGTAGTGTGCTTATTGGTGTTGCTTCCTTACATGTGCATAGTTGTGAGTCTGAATTCTAGCCCTGTTGCAACCAGTGTGGAATTTTATATTCTATATTCATGACATTTTCAATAGGTCCTCTGATAATCCCCCAGAAAAGACATTTATACCTGGTTAATTGACCTATCTAAAATGGCCTAGTATGAGTGTAGCCTTTCCAATATTGGTTTTGTGGTATGCAACCAGTGCTATCCCCTAAAACCTGCACTGACCTAAACCTGGCTTGAAAATGGAATGATTATTTAAAATTTTTAGATTGAACAAAAATTATAATTTTGTATCAGTGTAATGAGAAATGCACTCTTATTTTCTTTAATAAAAGGATCAAATAAACAAATTATGATTTACAGTCTTTTATCTTTCTGCAGATATTTTTCTTTTGGTAAATAAAGCTCCTGATGATTTTCATGCTCCTCATTTTAAAGAATAAATCCATTTAAAAGTGCATAAAATAAGTGAATGTGCCAGTTAACTTTGCCTAAGCTATTTCTTCATGTTCTTAAAAGAAATGCCTCAAATATTTTTCCTATTTTATAAAGCTTTTTCACACCAAAACAAAAATCACAAAATGAATTAGTGTGCTTTTCAACATAGCGTTAGAGTACTTACATTGTACTCCATTTTGAAGGAACTGCATAACAGCCTCAGTCAGGCATTATGCTTATTCTCAGTGAGCAGCGTACAAAACTAATAGGGCATATGTAGGTGTATTTTGCACACTATGTAATTCAAATTCAAGATGTAAAAGTGACTGGAAATTCCGTAATTACAGTTTGTGCCATGAAGCATACACTTCAATGAAATAGTTGCCACCAATCCTTCACATGTTTTTTATTTCCTGATAATTTATATAAATGACATGTTGTTTACAATCGATCACTGATGTACAGGAAACAAATCTCTTATGATCACCCAGGCAATGAATAAATACAGTCATTCTATTTACTTTTTTTTTCAATCCCCGTAGATTATTTCCCATATTCCTTCTTCTCTGCCCCATATAACTGAAAAGGCCAAGACATATAGTTACATAGTGCATTAATGGGGAAGTATCATGTAAATCTTCAGTAAGTACTTTCTGAGAACTTGGAATGACCACAATACAACTGCTTATTATTTATTATTCTACTTCCACTGTGCTTCGGGTAAGCAGTAGATGTATATTAACATCATGGATTTCATCTTCCTTATTTAACCATGTGCATGCCTTTTTGTCTTGGTGAGTTCTTGTTTCTGCCATTGTTCTTCTGATGGTACTTATTACAACTAGGTAAAAATGTTTTATTCCAGTTATACCTTCCAACTTATGCTCTGCTCTCTTGCAGTTTTGTTTGAAATGACAGCAGTTTCCTGGCAGCAGTTTTATACTTTGTCACTTCAGCTGTACATGTTTGGCTTGTGACCCTCATCCCCCCCACCCCTTTCCTTTGTTTATTCAAGGAGGAGCAGATCTGGATGGTCCTCCAAAGAAACTTTTCGTGGCTGGAGTGCCGGGGTTAGGAACCACTGAATCTCCTGTGAACACTGTAGACTGCACACTCAGGTACTAAACAAGTAGAGGGTATCAACAATTAATACAATATCACAGTACTGTTTACTTACATTTACTCTGTTTATTTTCAAGTGTGTCCCAGGTGACCGGAGTTGCATCAAGTGTATCAAGCTGTAGCCCACCTCATGGAAACTCACTGTCTCTTGCAGTCTCCATACCAGACTCTCATCTGCCTATGGGTTTTACACCACCTTTTGCAACTCAGCCTCCTGGAATGTAGGACATTAACCAACTTATTCCTAATGGGCTCAATGAATCAGAGAATCATGAGGTGGAAGCCAAGCAAAGCGGGGAAAAAAAGTTCCCTATAGATCAGTGACCAGGAATCCAAAGAAAAATACACAGAGCCAAAAAACAGGAAATAATAATAAGAGACCCATTATGCTGAGTATAAAGAAAATTTGGAGTCAGAGGAAGCTAGTGTTGACATATTGATGAAAACTATCATGGCACCAGTGCCCCAAAAGTTATATTTGTTTAATTCTTCAGTGAGCACTGCACTGTTTGTATATCATGTTCTGTGAATATACAAACTAGCTTGAATGAAAATGGAGATGGCATCTTGGTTTACTAGTACTGTATGAAAACAGATGAAAGGTGCTCCTTGGTGACATTTTGCAGATTGACTCCATAGTACCTGTAAATAGTGAAAGAATCTTAAAAGTCCATCATTTATCTAGGTGACCCTTATAAGCTGTAAATTGATAAACACACCATTATCTAGAACATAGATAAGTTATGCTTGTTGATGTAAATAAATACGAAAGCCATAGTGTACAGTCATATACCAAATCTCTTGTAAATAGAAAATAAACAAAAAATAAGCCTTGTGACCTGTAGATAGTAACAGAGACCAGGGCATAATAGTTATGTGTAAGTAGAAAAGAGTTGTATCAACCTTACTATGACTAAACGACCTTTGTTTCTTGTTAAGAGACATGCTGCCAAATGTCTATCATGTAAAAAAAGAAAAAATAATTCTTGTCACTTTCGCACAGACAGTTCTAGTAGGAAGCATTTAGCCATTTGACCATTGTCAACATTTGGTACACAAGAGTTTCTCATGAAACAAGTGACCACCGCTGGCCTGGCTTCTGCTCATTACAATTCTTCCTTCTTCCAGATAAACAAGTGACTTGATGTCTGGACAGTGCTGGCCACAGTAGGATTTAACATTCCAAATAAAATTCTAACTGGACTATAACGTATTGCTGTAAAGCTTAAAGTCCTAGACATTTGTCTTCTTTTGACAACATTGTAATGCAAAAGATTTTGAGGCGGAGAAACATATGGGTATACAGTATAGCAGGAAGCTAGTTTTGAATGTGCATCCAAACAGTGTAGAAAATGTTTAGAGGCTGTAAAGGGGGGCCTTACATGGGAGGCTACCAAATGAAATGATTCATGTTGCAATCAGATATATGGTGTTGTTGTTAGCCTTTACCAATTGTTGGTACACTGCCTTCAGGTTATTTAGATTTATTTATCATGTTTTGTTAAACTTTAAAAGGGATTCAAAAAGAAGGCCTTCTGGTTTGGAGCCATCTTTTTACATATTTGTTTTTAAGGTGGGATGTAACAAATACATGACCAACACGCTGTTCTGAACAAGAATGGAGTCATGTAGTACGTGCAGATGAGTAGAAAAAAAAGACTGACATGAAAGTATATTTCATAAGCATAATTTTGCACAAAGATATCTGTGGTCGAAGTAGTGATTCCAGTGTGTTAGATGTAGAACTTATTGCTTCTTTGTCAGAGGCAGTCAAAATTAAGCCCTGGAAGGCCGCAGCTTACATTCCAACCAATCTGACAATAATAAGGTACGTTATATCTATAGATGAACCATGGGTTAATTCCAGTGCTTTCTTTATGTGATTCTTTTTTACAGACTTGTTCTATTTTTGAGTTCACTGGTCTGGTATAAGTGGTTTTGCTCGTAATCAGACCACCTCTTTTAAAAGAATTGTATCGAAAGGAAAACTAACAGCATATAAGCAGATTCTGATGTGAATGACATACAGCATGTGTTAGTGTGTACCAGTCTTTTCACTCTGGTGTCCAACAGGCAGTTTTTAGCAAGTAAGTAATGTGGCTGAAACCAAGCCCATGAAATTGAGCTTTTCATCAAATATATCTGTACAGCTGTTTTGGAGAAAAATTAACATGCCAAGTTCTTTCAAACATTTTTAATTGTAAACCAGTGGTACAGTTAGATTAAAAGGTTCAGGGCAGACTCAAAGAAGCTGCTGATTTTCAGATTGTTTTCAAACAAAAACCTATTGGGCTGCAGCACTGAGTTTGCCTGCTTCTGGTTAAGGTAAAATAAAATAGCCCACTTGCATTGCTGTAGTTATATACTGTACCTTGCACTCTTCAGCGTGTCTGTGTTCAAGGCATTATTTTGGTGGTTGTTATTTCAGTTGCAGAATTAAGAAATTCACTCATTGATTCCAACTAGAATGCCAGACTTACTTCCATATTTGAAAATGTTATAAAAACTGAGGCATTTAATGTTGAAAGTATTGAACTAAAACAATTAAGAACATTGGTAAATAATTGTTACCATTTTGTTGTACATGTTCATATCAACTATTGGCAAAAGTGACTTGCAAAATAGAACCTTGAGTTCATAAATTGAAAACAAACATTCTGATTTGCCTGTACTGTTAACGTAAAAAATAGGTTGTGAAATATATATTGGCTTTTGTTTCCTTGGTACACCTTTGATGCATACTGAACTACTGGTTATAGCAGACTTTCAAATTTTTATTTTTCGCCATTTTTGTACTATTGTTTATCCAATTTTACCAGTGTTTAGTTTATGTATTTTTTAAAATTTGAACACCAATTTTTATACTCTGTTCTCTTTAGCTAGGGAAAAAGGTTAAAAAAGTAAATTCTTAATTAAATTAGGAATCATATTTTTAATAAGGAAAATGATTGGAATGATAACCCACAGCCAGTGGCATCCCCAAGGACCAAATTGGAGTTCTAAATGGCCCCGTCATTATCATGCAGAATTTAGGTTGTAACTGAGTAGGACTGTAAAGTCCACAACCAATGTTCAGTCTTTTACCTGCCATGTCCCATTTTTAAGTGTTCGGGTTGAATATACAGTATGGGTCCATGCACATACTTTGTTTTTATATCTTGCAGTATTACCTTTTTCTGTGCTCTTCCTAAATATCAGATGTTTGTGCAAATCATGCTGTGTACTCCTTTCAACTCCAGAATTGCTGAAATAAACCTGTATCCCACAACCTGTCTTGATTTCTTATTTTGGTGTGGGTGCAGCTAATGCAGTATCTGCCTGAATGTGTCTCTTTTTATTAAAGAACTTTTCTTAATCTGTAAAGAACAAAAAGTGAAAGTAGAGAACATAATTGTACTGAAAAACTGGCAGAAAAAAAGGTTGCACCCAGTAGTGGTATTGACATATTGATAACTTTTGCCAGAAAAGGTTCAATCTCTTAGATCTCTGATGAGAGACAGATAAATACCTGAAATGTTAAGTGAGTTCATACAGAACAAACTACTGAAAACAGAAGGTAGAGTTATTAGATAGTAATGAGCCTGGGTTTACTGGACATAAGAACCAGCTAATGACCTGTTATCATATAAAGGGCAAAAAAACATGATATATCCAGGGTAAGTGATTAAAAAACACATTGTGTTTCACTTTTAGATTATAATCTATACATAAAATTAACATAATATATTTAATATAAAGAAATTGTATCTTAAAATAGTAAGACTGTGTAGTAGACTGTCCATGTAAATGACTCCCAAAAAAGCACCCTTCTATAGTTTTTCAATTGAGGTTTGACACATTTAGATGTAACCAACAGTAGGCTACAATTTACATCTCATATTCTTGCATCCCTAACAAGAAGATCAAGTGAATGTAGCCAGTCCTTCGGTTTTACTACTAGTCAAATATACATTAATCGTGCTTTTTAATGCAAATCAGCCAATCACATTGCAGCAACTCAGTGTTTTTAGGCATTTCAATACAATCTGCTAAAGTTCAAACTAGGCATTACAATGGGGAAGAAAGGTGATTTAAGTGACTTTGAACGTGGGATGGTTGTTGGTGCCGGACAAGCTGGTCTGAGTATTTCAGAACCAGATGATCTACTGGAATTTTCATGCACAACCATCTCTAGGGTTTGTAAACAAAGTTCTAAAAAAAGGAAAATATCCAATGAGCGGCAGTTCTCTGGGCAGAAATGCCTTGTTGACGTCAGAGGAGAATGCCAGACTGGTTTGAGCTGATAGAAAGGCAAAAGTAACTCAAATAACCACTTGTTACAACCAAGGTATGAAGAAGAGCATCTCAGAATGCACAGCAGATGGGTTACAGCAGCTAGAGACCACACTAAGTGCCACTCCTGTCAGCTAAAAACAGACAACTGAGGCTACAATTTGCATGGGCTCACCAAAATTGGACAATAGAAGATTTGAAAAATGTTGCCTGATCTGATTAGTCTTGATTCTGCTGCTGACATTTGGATGATGGGATCAGAATTTGGCATCAACAATATGAAAGCATGGATCCATCCTGCCTTGTATTCAGGCTGCTGTTGGTTGTGTAATGGTGTGGGGGATATTTTCTTGGTACACTTTGGGCTCCTTAGCACCCATTCAGTATTGTTTAAATGCCACAGCCTACCTGAGTATTGCTGCTGACCATGTTCATCTGTTTATGAATAAAGTATACCCATCTTTAGATGGCTACTTTCAGCAAGATAACATGCTATGTCACAAAGCTCAGATCATCTCAAACTGGTTTCTTTAACATGACAATGAGTTCACTGTACTCAAAAGCCACTACAGTCACCAGATCTCAATCCAGCAGAGCATCTTTGGGATGTAGTGGAACTGGAGATAATTCACTGAATGCAGACACAACACACATATTCTTAGGTAAAATACAAGTATAGATTTCATAAATTACTAAACAAAAGAGTTATTACACATAAAGACACAGATTTGTTAAAACACAGAAAACAAACTAGAAACTGTTTTACATAAATGGAAACCAACAATATCTATTAATAAACTGATGACCTCTGACCAGCTCCTGAAATTTCATGAGGGACCTGCTCTCCCTAATTCATCAGACTTGTCTTGATGTTTTTGCAGCACTTGATGCTTCACGAGAGCTCCCAGCTCATTGTCCATGTAGTGGTACTTTGTGCCACTCAAAATTGAAGAAGTTTGTTGTAAAAGGTAGGTACCAACTTAATGTGTCACTCACATCTGCTAATCAGTACAAAAAAAGTATAGGCAACATGGTCAGTCTTGGATACCTAGACCAACTAGCCACTCAAGGCCATTCTACAACAGAGTCTAAGCTGGGCTATCCAGTTTAATGAAAGAAAGAACTTTCCATGTGATGATTCCACAGTATGTGCCATAAACAGTACACCCGGCCCCATCTTTAACACACATTAAAGAGGGGATGCCCCTAGACTAGAAAAGTTGGTGATAGTAGACCCCTGTGCATCTGACTAATTTTTGTGTATCTCCAGGAAAGCTGACACTGCACAATTTTTAATTATTGAGTGTTTTTTTGTGGACTATTCATCTAGCACCAAATGGCAGATGTGCCATATAACTTGAAATTAATTCAATATAGTGTAACTGCAGTCCACTACATGCTCACTCAAGGGTGTCATTCATGGTAATTTCCAGCAGTTTGCTGCATGCACTAGTAAAATGCAGTGCCTTTTCTATTTCAACAGATGGCATATACAGTACAACAGACACTGTAACCTAATAAAGGAAATTATAAACTGACAAAATAATAGGAAATAAAAAGTTCACAGAGAATGTACAAATCCCATTAGTTGTTGCACATAAGGAAGTAGCTGGTGGAATGTCTGCAGGTGTATTAAGCTCAGGTCCTTGGATTCCATCTCACCTTCTTTATACCTGTTCATGGAATTTTTCATTTATTTACACAACTTCTGGTTTCATTTGCTATATTAATGAGGGCAGAACACCAAATTATGTAATGGACTAAAATTAAGTTAGTTAGTATTCCTTTGACATTCTTTTTGAATTCCTGTATTTTTTTCTGTTTAAATTCTACTTTATTAAGTCTTGGTGTCAATTTGTTGCCTCAATTAAATGGCATGTGGAATTAGATTTTCAACATTGATGCTAACATTTACAGTGTACCATCTGTTGAAACAAATGCAATAAATTTTCTTACTACATACATTACTAAAACCATTCCAATAGATGACACATTCCAAATTTTAATGCTGAGTATGGCAAACAAAGTGTAACTTCTGGACAGACAGATATTGACAAACCAGTGGGTAGTGAATCTGGTCTATTTATGTTGGCTTTCCATCCTCTGTAACATTTTTACTGGACCAAAGCAGTGCTTCCATGAATGAAACAAAATGTAAATCTAGCTTAGAATTCACTTATGTCTTGTTATATTGCAGAAACAATTATCAGGATGAGATACTGGGACAATTTTACTATTACAGTAGCTAACCAAACAAGTTTGATGGACTGGATGGTGCACTCACATTTGTAAGATCTTCACAATTCTTAAACTGAGTAAGTATGGAATAAACACAACTCTTTCTAGACATGGCCACCCAACCAAACTGAGCAATCATGGGAGAAGGACTGTGGTAAAAGAGCTGTCCAAGAACTGAATTGTCACTCTGTCTGATTGCAAAAGAACCTGTTTGGAGAAGGGAGAAACTTCCAGAAGGACAATCATCACTGCAAAATTCTTTTTTTTTTTATTATTATTATTTATTTATTAATTTTATTACAATCAATACATAGCAATCAAGTTTTTACAAAAAAAAGAATTATGTTAAGAACAGATCGATCCCCACCCCTGAGAGAGAGAGCAAGCCAAATGGTGTAAAATTTAAGGCTTGTAAAAATACCTAAATTAATAAATTCTCTGTGCTTTATAAACTTATTTTAAAATATTACTGATTAGATCCTGCCATGTTTTGAAAAAGTCTGTACAGATCCTCTAACTGAGTATTTGATTTTTTCCAATTTTAAATAATATAACACATCAGTTTCCCACTGACTTAAAAGAGGAGAGTTTGGGTTCTTCCAGTTTATCAGAATAAGTCTGTGTGCCAACAGTGTAGTGAATGCAATCACAATTTGTTTGTCCTTCTCCACTTTAAGCCCCTCTGGAAGAACCCCAAACACAGCTGTTAATGGGTTAGGAGGGATTGTGAGTCCAAGGCTGTCTGAGAGGTAATTAAAATTTTTGTCCAGAATAATGTTAATTTGGTGCAGGCCCAGAACATGTAACCCAGTGAGGCTGGGGCTTGGTTGCAACGTTCGCAGGTTGGATCATGCCCTGGAAACATTTTGGAGAGTTTTAGTCGAGACAGATGTGCTCGATATATAATTTTGAGTTGTATAATTGTATGCTTTGCATATGGAGCTTGAGTGAATTCTCTGCATTGCTACTTTCCACTCCTTTTCTGATATATTAATTGAGAGGTCATTTTCCCAGTGTCCTCTTGGATCTTTGAAAGGAAGGGATTGTAAAATGATTTTATATATTGTAGAGATGGAGTCTAATTCCTCAAAATTGAGCAATATTTTTCCAGCGTGGATGAGGGTGCAAGATGAGGAAAATCTGGAAGGTTCTGTTTAACAAAGTTCCTGATTTGAAGATAGTGAAAGAAATTTGTAGCTGGAATGTTAAATTTGGAATGTAATTGTTCATAGGATGCAAAGGCGTTGTCTATATAAAGATCTCTAAGCAAGTTAATTCCAAATTTTTCCAGATATTAAAACTGCATATGTTTGTGAAGGTTGAAAGAGGTGGTTCTCTTGCAGGGTGCCACAGAAAGAAGCTTCTCCGTCTTAAAATGCTTTCTACATTGGTTCCAGATTCTAAGTGAGTGGAGCACAATTGGGTTATTAGTGTATTGCCGATAGCGTGTGTTTATTGGAGCAGAGCAGGGAATACAAAGAAGTACTGCAGGATTTTACTTCTATTGTGGTCCATGCCTGTGTATGTTCTTCTATTTGTGTCCAGGTTCTTATCGACTGTATATTTGCGCCCAGTAATAAAACTGGAAGTTAGGTAGAGCCATGCCGCCTTCTGCCTTTTGTCTTTGTAGGGTCTCTTTTGATGCGTGGATGTTTAGAATTCCAAATAAATGAGGTTATTGTTGAATCTAATTGCTTAAAGAACGATTTATTAATGTATATTGGTATGTTTTGAAATAAAAAAAGGAGCTTAGGAAGAATATTCATCTTAACAGTGTTAATTCTTCCAGCTAGTGTGAGATGAAGGGTTGACCATCTATGCAAGTCTTGTTTAATTTTTTCCATGCAGACGATGAAATTTTGTTGATATAGAGCTTTATGTTTACTTGTGATGTTTACCCCTAGGTATTTAAACTGTTCTGCAATGATAAAAGGTAGGGTGTCTAATCTAATATTATATGCTTGAGAATTCACCGGAAAGAGTACACTTTTATTCAGATTAATTCTGAGACCAGAGAGCTTTTGAAATTCTGTGAGTGCTGCTAAGACTGCAGGCACAGAATTTTCTGGGTCCGATATATACAGTACCATGTCATCTGCATATAATGAGATTTTCTGTTCCAGTCCTTCTCTGCTAATCCCCTTTATCTGATCAGTATTTCGACAATGTATTGCCAGTGGTTCAATGGCAATCGCAAACAGCAGGGTGACAAAGGGCATCCTTGTCTTGTGCCACGTTCTAGTTTAAAGTAGTCTGAGCAAATGTTATTGATGCAAACTGAAGCTTCTGGGTTAGTATACAGTAATTTAATCCATGCACAAATGTTCGGGCCAAACCCAAACTTCTCCAAAATAGTAAAAAGGTCTTTCCATTCAATCATGTCGAGTGCTTTTTCTGCATCCAATGATAATAATATTTCTGGGGTGTTTGATTTAGTTGGTGAGTATATTACATTAAACAGGCGTCGAAGATTTGAAAATAAGTGTCGGCCCCTAATAAATCCAGTTTGGTCTTGTGATATTACCGAGGGAAGCACTTTCTCCATCCTTCTAGCTATGATTTTAGAGAGTATTTTAACATCGTTATTCAGAAGTGAAATCGGTCTGTTCACTGCAAAATTCTACCATTCTGGGAAGAGTGACAGAGTGGCCAGGCAGTAGCCTCTCCTTTCCTAGAGACACGAAAAGGTCTGATTACTAACGTCAATGTGATTTTCAGTTTTTAATTTATAATAAATTCTTATTTGTCTTATCATTTAAAAACCAATTAAGTACTGAGTGTTGCTTTATCTTCTTCTTCTTTCGGCTACTCCTGTTAGGAGTTGCCACAGTGGAATATCTTCTTCCATAACTTTCTGTCCTCTGCATCTTGTTCTGTTACACCCATCACATGCACGAGGTCTCTCACCACATCCATAAACCTTCTGTTAGGCCTTCCTCTTTCCTCTCGCCTGGCAGCTCTATCCTTAGCATCCTTCTCCCAATATACAGTACTCAGCATCTCTCCACTTCACATGTCCAAACCAACGCAATCTTGCCTCTCTGACTTTGTCTCCCAACCGTCCAACTTGAGCTGACCCTCTAATGTACTAATTTCTAATCCTATTCATCCTCCTCACACCCAATGCAAGTCTTGGCATCTATAACTCTGCTACCTCTAGCTCTATCTCCTACTTTCTGGTCAATGCTACTGTCTCCAACCCATATAACATACTGTAGCTGGTCTCACTACCGTCCTGTAGACTTTTCCTTTCTATCACAAATTACTCCTGACACTCTTCTCCGCCCATTCCACCCTGCCTGCCCTCTCTTCCACAATCCCCATTATTCTGTACTGTTGATCCCAAGTGTTTAAACTCATCCAACTTCGCCAACTCTACTCCCTGCATCCTAACCATTCCACTGACCTCCCTTTCATTTACACACATGTATTCTGTCTTGTTCCTACTGACCTTCATTTCTCTCCTCTCTAGAGCATATCTCCACCTCTCCAGCATCTCCTCAACTTGATACATATTATAGCTACAGATCACAATGTCATCAGCAAACATCATAGTCCATGGGGACTCCTGTCTAATGTCATCTGTCAACCTGTCTATCACCATTGCAAATAAGAAAGGGCACAGAGCCAATCCCTGATATAATCCCACCTCCACTTTGAATGCATCTGTTACTCCTACTGCAGACCTAACCACTTTCACACTTCTCTCATACATATCCATAAGTCTTACACACTTCTCTGCCACACATGACTTCTTCATACATTACCGCAGCTCCTCTCGAGGCACCCTGTCATATGCTTTCTCCAGGTCCACAAAGACGCAATACAACTCCTTCTGGCCATCTCTATACTTCTCCATCAACATTCTCAGAGCAAATATCGCCTCTGTGGTGCTCTTTCTTGGCATGAAACCATTATGAGGGGAAAAAAATTAATTTAAATGATTCTAGCTCAATACAGTAACATAACAATATGAGAAAAAGTGAAACTGTAGTATGTTCTAAAGTTAATCCCTTTAGGAAAGTGACATAGTTTGATAAAATGCAGGTTATAAAGTAGAAGCCAAAATGTTTACAACTAGCATACTGTACATACTGTACAGCCAAATGTAAATATAATTTTTATCTTCGTTGAGGAGCTTTGTTCTTTTGACAAATTAACAAAATATTTTGTGTCAATATTTGAGTTAATGTTTTATTTTGCTATTATTAGTGATCTAATTAAAAAAAAAAAAACACATTACCAAATACTTTATCTTAGAAACATACAGCCTTCCTGAATTATCTCTATACAACTCCTCATTAGGCCCTATCACTGAGTTCCATGGCTATTCTTATCAGTGCTATGCCGGTGACATACAGTCATTCTCTCCAGAGGATGACACAGTATCAGCTATAATCTCTGCATGTCTCATTGATATTGCAACCTGAATGAAGGATCTCTAGCTCAATCTGGCAAAGACAGACTTTCTCGTTATCCCAGTTTATCTGTCTTTTCAGCATCACATCTCTGTTCAGCTTGGTTTGTTATCACTTACACCCAAGTTGGTTCACATCTTTGGGATGGTGATTGATGACCAGCAGTCCTTGAGGAACCATGTTTCTACGGTCTCTCGGTTTTTCTGATTCACTCACAAGATCAACAACATCCACAAGATCAGACCATATCTGACAGAGTATGCAGTACAATTCCCGGTCCAGGCTTTGGTCCAGTGATGTGTGGACAACTGCAGCTTTCTGCTGGCAGTAGTATTGGCATGTGTTCCCAGACTGCTGATCATTTAAAATAATGTGGCACTTCTGGTGTTCAACCAGCCAAGATGATCATATGCCACTCTTCTTTTCAAATAATTACATTGGCTTCCTGTAGCAGCACATATGAAGTTCAAATTCGTGCTGCTTGCCTACAGAGTAGTCATTGGATCAGCACCTACATACAGTATATATGTAGACACTTAAAGTCTTATGTATCCTCTTGACCATTCAGGTTCACTAATGAATAGCATCTGTTTATTCCACCTGTGCATGACATCAAATTTCAGCCCAGACTCTTTCCATGTGCGGGTTCTGGCTGCTGGAACAAGTTGCCCACCTCCATTTGAAATGCTGACTCCCTGAATGTATTTAAGAAGCATCTGAAGACTCCCTTGTATGGTAACGTTTTGTCTAAATGATATTAGCTATTAGAATGTGTAACCTAGGATTGTATTTTGTTCTGAGCTCTTCACTTGTGATTATCAATTTTGTACCCTTGTCCAATGACGCTTGTTTCTAAAAGGTTACCCAAACTGATTTTTACTCAGTTATATTGAACTCTTTTGTAAGTCACTTTAGATAAAAGTGTCTGCTAAGCAAATACATGTAAATGTAAACTACTGAGCATTGTCTTTTGTGTGTTTAATATTGCATGTTGACTGTACTATCTTTACATCTCTGTTTTTTTAAAACGTGTATAAAATGTCAAAATGTATTGTCACATCTTAACTTCCTTAGCATTAACTAGACGTGGAATTCTACATAATAATGATTAAGCCCGAGTCAGACTCTGGGTTACGTGTAATGATCCCCATTACAGTGTTAAGCCCAAAACACTCTTGGGACGGTTTTCTGCTGCCATCTAGTGAATGAAATAATGTTATGCTGGAAAAAAAATCATAAGCATTTCTATGTGTTCTGCCACATTATGTTAACTCTTCAATATCCATGAGTCTTCAAAAAAAAAATACAACAGCAAATGAAAAGCCGTAAAGCCAGTTTTAGAACAAACTGAAACTGAACCATTTCTTGAATCAAGCGATGGTGATGGGAATGTGACTTGGTCATTAGATGTTGATATGGACAGTGACACCTGTACAGTAGACTACAACTTGCGAAGTTTCAGTGATGTTCGTGTTTGGTGTCGGCTTCATACTACTGCTAACAATTCTGCACCTCCTTGTTCCCTATTTACAGGTAACCTTGGCCTTAACACACCTGTTGATCATGATTGTTTGGACTATTTACGACTTGTTGATGATAGTCTAGTAGAGAAAACAGTTGTTGAAACAAACTGCTATCCTGAGAAGTATTGGAAGTGTCACAGTAAACCATTTGCTTGTTTAGATAAAAGTGTCTGGTAAGCAAATAAATGTAAATGTAAACTACTGAGCAGCCTGTTGCTGCAGACAACATGTGCGTATTTTTTAGTCTCTTGATACTGCAGGGCATAGTTGGTAAACCAATTCAGAGATGGTTACTGGTCCACAAACTGGTAGTTGAAGATGCTCATTTTCGGCAATGTTATGAGTGAGTGTCATTTTCACTCATTATAAAATATCTGCATTTTACTAATAATGATGACTATGATTAAACTAATCACCCAGCACCACAACTGTAGAAACTGGTGTATCAGGCAATCATCAAAAATATGCAGAAGGTGTATGTTTGTGATTGTGGCATAATTGCTGACAAAAGTCTCATGGGTTACAGTTGAAGGCTGTTGTGGATACAGTACATTGGATTCATGCGGGCACAATTCGGTATCAAATGGTATATGCTGTAAGAAGTAAGTTCTGGGTACATCTGGAATATTACAAAAAAAAATCTTTCTGCATTTGCTCAAATAGTGCCTACTGTATGTGCATTGGTGACTGTTTCAAAATATATCAAATGAAGCATGTATGCTAAATCTGCATCAGTACAGCATTAGACATACCTTTTCCTACTGTGATTTTTTTGATGTTTTGGTATTTACAGGTTTCTGTTGCACATAATAACATAACAAGGCTATTAAGTCTCAGTACTAACTCATTAATGGTTCAACACACAGTGACATAACTAGATCTACATTTCAAAGGGGAAAGTTTTTGACTGATTCCCCTTCAATATTTCAAATAAGTATATACAGTTTATCAACAATCATAGAACATATATTTACCCTGCACATTTTAGCACAGCCATTGTTTTTTCAGTTCTTGGTTGATGGTGAGGACGCTTGAAAATATTAATATTAAAAACAAACAGAGAAACAAGATATATGGATATAACATTCTGAAAAGTGCTTGTACATGATGCTTAACTATCTAAAAAGAACTCTGCTTAAATTCATTGCCATCAGTACTCCAAAACAACTGTCTTTGTCTCCTCCCTCACCTCATCCTGTGAGGCAAGATTTTCTGATGTTCTCCTTTTACTCCCAAGCCTTAGTATACGACTTTTGGTGAATATTCACTTTTGTGGTTCCTATTATAGGTGACACATTTCAGTATTTTGCAGGGGTTGAAACCTGTTCTGATACCACACCTTAAAGAATATAGTTATGAGGACAAAATGCAAAGTGCACTAATATAACCAGGTCTGGGATTCAAACACTGGACACCAGATCAGTAAAGTGTCAGCACTACCCACTACCCTAGCATGGCACACAAATCACGCTACTTAATGTGACCTCAGTACTTGTAACAGCTAACTGCAGTACTATCTGGAGTGCAAGTAACATTTCTTAGTGGTCACCCTTGTATATACTATGTATATATGTGTTAAAATCTCACTATGATACATTAGCAAATGAGACACAAATATTTAGTACAGTGCTTTTATTTATTTAACTGAACAATCATCAAAGCAAAATCTTTACACTTATATGAAAGTTTCTCAATTTAATTTTAAATAGACTTTTAAAACTCTTATGGGGCGATATTAAATATATTAATTTAATTTACTTAAATTGTCTAATTTATCCCAATAGAAATCAATGCAATAAAAACACATAACCTCCATAAGAGAAGTTGTCATTTCAGTGAACGAACAAAATATGTTACTAATTTCTGTAAGTGTAGATTACATTAAACCTTGAATTGTGGTTAAAGTAATGTAACAATGTCTGCTGTAAAGTATGAAAAATCTACATTCAGAGATCAACTCTACACTGTAAATTGTGCATGTGCAATTCAGAGGGAGTATTGGACTGTTTACGTGGTATAAGAATGTGTACCTGTTCTTATGACAGGGCCAGAATTGTATGAAATTAATTGAAAACTGAGTGGCGGAGATCAATTTTTGTGTTGTTATTCAAGGAGAAACCTAAAGAGTAGTCCTTAGGGTTAGTAGTACTCGGTACATTAAAAGGCAGAATAGATCAAAAGTGTTAAAAGGACAAATAAAGTTTTTTAAAAGTGAGACCAAGATTAAATGTAGAAAACTTTCCCTAAAGTATTTTTTTTAAAAGCAAGTAAATCTGAAAGTGGAACATACCACCGCGTCATGTAGTGGAAATCTTTATAAGTTGTAAAAAGTATCTGAATGAAATATTAGGACAGCTTAACCATTATCTGATCAAACAAGGACTGATTCAGTAGAATTGTACAACTTTTTAAAAAATGTACTGATGATAGTTTGCAGTAGTAAGCGGTCAGTTCACTCTTGCTAACTAATTTTCATTATTTCTTCAGCATATTCCTTCCTTAAGTTTGCACCCACTGAAGTAGTATTAAATTCTTTAATTGTAATAGTTTATCTTAAGTTTGTACCATATTTAATTTTTTATGTCTTTTGTGTCTTAATTCTTGTAAAGCAGTGATGAATTGTGCTTACTATAAATGATAACATAACAATGTTAAACTCGCTTCAATTTTGGTCGGAGAGGGCTCTAGAGCCTTTCCTGGCAGCATCTGGTGTAAGCTGGGACACAGCCCTGGAAAACAAATCAGTCCACTGCATGGCAACTCTTGCATACACTTGTACCATACAGAGACAATTCAGAATTCCTAATCAAACTGACATGCACATCTTTGAGGATGTGGGTGGAAAACCCACCCAGAAATGTGGAGTACATGAAAATCTCCTGGACAGTGGCTGGAAATTTGATTCAAGTCCAGAACAAAGCATGCAGCAGAATCAACCACTGTGCCACAGTGAAAAATTGTAGATAGAGCAAACAAATGTAAACAATACAGCCTAAAAGTAGAAGTAAATTTTTCAAAAGTTTCTTTTGCACCTGTATGTGTGTCAGTAAGTGGCTGAAGTTGAACTGAAAAGATGGTTGAACTTTAGGTAGGCAGTGAGACCTAGATAATGTTCTGCGAACCAGAAGATTGCTGGCTTAGCACTCACCACTGATTCATATATTGAACCTCAGATAGGCATTTAATCTGCTTGTTCTTTATTTTAAGAAACATTGGAACAACTGTAGTACACTTTTGTAAAATGGATAGCACAATTATACAGTGGTTAATGCTGGTGCTAAAGAAGACTAACAATAAATACTAGCCCAGTCGCTGTCTGCATGCAGTTCACAGAATTTTAGCATGTTTGTGCACATTGTTTCTCAGTATGTGTATATATATATATATGCACTGTATATACAGTGCATCCAGAAAGTATTCACAGCACATCACATTTGTTATGCTACAACCTTATTCCAAAATGGATTAAATTCATTTTTTTCCTCAGAATTCTACACCCAACACCCCATAATGACAATGCGAAAAAAGATTACTTGAGGTTTTTGCAAATTTATTAAAAATAAAAAAACTGAGAAAGCAAATGTACATAAGTATTCACAGCCTTTGCCATGAAGCTCAAAATTGAGCTCAGGTGCATCCTGTTTCCCCTGATCATCCTTGAGATGTTTCTGCAGCTTAATTGGAGTCCACCTGTGGTAAATTCAGTTGATTGGACATGATTTGGAAAGGCGCACACCTGTCTATATAAGGTCCCACAGTTGACAGTTCATGTCGGAGCACAAACCAAGCATGAGGTCTGTAGACCTCTGAGACAGGATTGTCTCTTTGCACAAATCTGGGGAAGCTTACAGAAAAATTTCTGCTGCTTTGAAGGTCCCAATGAGCACAGTGGCCTCCATCATCCATAAGTGGAAGAACTTTGAAACCACCAGGACTCTTCCTAGAGCTGGCCGGCCATCTAAACTGAGCGATTAGGGGAGAAGGGCCTCTGTGGAGAGAGGAGAACCTTCCAGAAGGACAACCATCTCTGCAGCAATCCACCAATCAGGCCTGTATGGTAGAGTGGCCAGACGGAAACCACTCCTAAATAAAAGACACATGGCAGCCCACCTGGAGTTTGCCAAAAGGCACCTGAAGAACTCTCAGACCATGAGAAACAAAATTCTCTAGTCTGATGAGACAAAGATTGAACTATTTGGTGTGAATGCCAGGCGTCACGTTTGGAGGAAAACAGGCACCGATCATCACCAGGCCAATACCATCCCTACAGTGAAGCATGGTGGTGGCAGCATCATGCTGTGGGGATGTTTTTTAGCAGCAGGAACTGGGAGACTAGTCAGGATAAAGGGAAAGATGACTGCAGCAATGTACAGAGACATCCTGGATGAAAACCTGCTCCAGACCGCTCTTGACCTCAGACTGGGGCAACAGTTCATCTTTCAGCAGGACAATGACCCTAAGCACACAGCCAAGATATCAAAGGAGTGGCTTCAGGACAACTCTGTGAATGTCCTTGAGTAGCCCAGTGAGAGCCCAGACTTGAATCCGATTGAGATCTTAAAATGGCTATGCATCGACGCTACCCATCCAACCTGATGGAGCTTGAGAGGTGCAGCAAAAAGGAATGGGCGAAACTGGCCAAGGATAGGTGTGCCAAGCTTGTGGCATCATATTCAAAAAGACTTGAGGCTGTAATTGCTGCCAAAGGTGCATCGACAAAGTATTGAGCAAAGGCTGTGAATACTTATGTACATGTGATTTCTCAGTTTTTTTATTTTAAATAAATTTGCAAAAACCTGTTTTTCACATTGTCATTATGGGGTGTTGTGTGTAGAAGTCTGAGGAAAAAAATTAATTAATCCATTTTGGAATAAGGCTGTAACATAACAAAATGTGGAAAAAGTGATTATATATATATATATATATATATATATATATATATATATATATATATATATATATATATATATGTGTGTGTATATGTATGTAGCACTTCTGGCTATTTGTGTCTGTATAGTCTATATATATATATATATATATATATATATATATACACATTATGTTTATTCAAGAACTTTAGTTGCCCTCTAATCGTGTGTGTGACAATACATTATATATATATATATATATATATATATATATATATATATATACAGTATATATATATATATACACTGTATATATCCTTCTATATAAAAGCGGTCGGAATTGTCCTTCCGTCCCGTGAGTGCTACGCAGGCGCGGAGTTTCACACACGCCCCGTCCATTTTGCAATGCACAATGGGATTTGTAGTTTCATTTTTCCAGGTAAAAGATGATTTTCTACTCCAGACTGTGCGATATCTTCTTCTTCTTTCTTACCATATAAAAGTGGTCGGGATTGTCCTTCCGTCCCGTGAGTGGAAAGCGTAGCGGTATTCTGCTTATCACAGACTTACTACTTGCAGCTTGTGGTACGAAGCGACATGATGTGAGCAGAGTTCTGGTGCTCCCATCGTTCCCTTGCTTTTGTGCGTGATGCGCTGGAAAAATAGACAAAATTATGTCTCTGGAAATAATTCATGTTGATGGAGTACAAATGCCTCACCGTGTAGTACAGTGGTGGCGAACCTATGGCACGCGTGCCAAAGGGGGCACTCAGAGCCCTCTCAGTGGGCATGCGTGCCGTCGCCCGAGCACAGAGTTCGTTACTATAAAGCCAGAGGAATGCGGGGCCGGGCTGCTCCCCTCACCGCTCTCCCTCTTCACGCGTGCCGGAGGACGTTTCTCACATCACCCGCCCCTCTGCCCAGCAGCCCAATGGGAGCGCTTCCTTCCTCTCCTGTCTGGGGTAAGGCGGGCGGCACACATGCTGCTTGAGGGTGCGGCACGGACTGCAGCCTTTGAGCCTGTGATTCTCGTGGTGGGGTTGGAGGGGATGTGGTATAGCGGGTCCACATCTCAAAATTGAAAAGGCCAGTTTTAACAGATAATTGCCGCACTCGTGGCTTAAAGAGGGTTATGGTAGAGTGGCCGGAGCGGTTTCCGGGAGCTTTGTGATGCGGGCAGTCCTCGCTTAAGCACACAGGTGAGGAGTCGTCCGCATCTGTAATTATTGCCGGGAGTTGTTAATCGCCACACCTAATTCACAACCCCGTAATACAGTATATAATGGAAGCTTTGGGGGCGGAGCTTAATAGGGAAGACCTGCGTGAAACACTTGAGAGGATCGAAGGGATGACAAAGGATGCACGGTTAGTTATGAAAATGAAATCCTTAAAGTGTGGAATTCTCTGCCAAATAATCTTAAGTCAATGAAGGCACTTGAGATTGCTTTCCTTACTTTGTTTGGAACATCTTATGCTTGTGCGCAGCTGTTTTCAGCTTTGAATTAAATCAAATCTGACACCAGAAACAGACTAACAGATGACCTAAGTGCTGCATGTGTTGCTCTCAAGCTTACAAAGTATGAGCTAAGGTTAGACATATTATCAGCATGCATACAACAGCAAAAAGCACATTAATTGTTCAAAAGCATACAGAATGCAAACTTTTACCTTTCAACAAAAAGTTGTTTGTATCATTGAAAGCTCTGTTATTATGTTTTTCTTTTAAGACAAAAGATGTTAATGTATGAGTTTCTTTTCTAAACTAAAAGCTCAGTAGATAGATAGACAAACAGAGCATCAGTATTGGCAGTTCAGTCCAATTTATCATCCAGCTGCACTCCCAGGTATTTATAGGTCTGTACCCTCTGCACACACTCACCTCTGATGATCACGGAGTCCATGAGGGGCCTGGGCCTCCTAAAATCCACCACCAGCTCCTTGGTTATGCTGGTGTTCAGTTTTAGGTGGTATTCAGGTTAAATTGCCATGTTGGCACTTTGTGATAAATAAGTGGGTTTTGGATAGCAGTTTGGGCACTTGGTTTCTAAATGGTTCGCCATCACTGGCGTAGTAAATATCAGGGGGGTTCAAAAGGGCGACCTCAATATAGAAAAAAAGTTTAAATTTCATCACAAAAATAACAGAAACTATGAGTATTAAAGTAATACCACTCAAATGCAATATAATCAAATTAATGAGTTTGTATAAAATATCAAATTGATCTACTGTACATTATTGAATTGCCTTAAGAAGTGGTCACCTTAAAAGTCGGTCGCCTTAAAATGCGGGTCAGCCTAGTATACATATATATATATATATATATATATATATATATATATATATATATATAGACACAAATAGTGCTACATACATATAAACACACACACACACACACACATATATATATATATATATATATATATATATATATATATATATATATATATATATACTCTGTATGTATTGTCACATACACGCGATTAGGGAACAACTAAAGGGCTTGAATAAACGTAATTCCATGCCTGACCGGGGGCAGTGAAGTGCACTGATTCTCTCTCTCAATTCCTTCCATTCTTGGGAAGTCCTGCCAGGTTCTGGGGCAACCAAAGATGTCACTTTCAATTCTGGCCCTGATGACATCACTTCCTCTACTTCCATTTAAAAGCAGCCATCTTAAAGAAGTCAGTTCTGTTTTGGACTCAGTCGTGTGAACATGTCTGTTTCATTTAATCAATTTTGCAGCCGAGAAATAAACTGCTCAAAAAAATTAAAGGAACACTTTGAAAACACATCAGATCTCAATGGGAAAAAGAAATCCTCCTGGATATCTATACTTATATAGACTGGGTAATGTGTTAGGAACGAAAGGATGCCAAATCGTTTGATGGAAATGAAAATGATCAACCTACAGAGCCCTGAATTCAAAGACGCCCCAAAAATCAGAGTGAAAAAATTATGTGGCAGGCTAGTCCATTTTGCCAAAATTTAATTGCAGCAACTCAAAATTGTACGCAGCACTTTGTATGGCTCCTGTGTTCTTGTATACATGCCTGACAACATCGGTGCATGCTTCTAATGACATGACAGATGGTGTTGTGGGGGATCTCCTCCCAGATCTGGACCAGGGCATCACTGAGCTCCTGGACAGTCTGAGGTGCAACCTGGTGGCATTGGATGGACCAAAACATAATGTCCCAGAGGTGTTCTATTGGATTTAGGTCAGGAAAGTGTGGTGGCCAGTCAATGGTATCAATTCCTTCATCCTTCAGAAACTGCCTGCATACTCTCACCACATGAGGCCAGGAATTGTCGTGCACCAGGAGCCACTGTACCAGCATAGGGTCTGACAATGGGTCCAAGGATTTCATCCTAATACCTAATGGCAGCCAAGGTGCCTTTGTCAAGCCTGTAGCAGTCTGTGTGACCCTCCATGGATATGCCTCCCCAGACAATCATTAACCCACCACCAAACTGCTCATGCTGAATGATGTTACAGGCAGCATAATGTTCTCCATGGCTTCTCCAGACCCTTTCACTTCTGTCACGTGCTCAGGGTGAACCTGCTCTCATCTGTAAAAAGCACAGGGCACCAGTGGTGCATCTGCCAATTCTGGTATTTTATGGCGAATGCCAATCGAGCTGCATGCTGCTGGGCAGTGAGCTCAGGGCCCATTAGAGGACATGGGGCCCTTGGGTCACCCTCATGAAGTCTTTCTGGTTGTTTGGTCAGAGACATTCACACCAGTGGCCTGCTGGAGGTAATTTTGTAGGGCTCTGGCAGTGCTCATCCTGTTCCTCCTTGCCCAAAGGAGCAGATACTGGTCCTGCTGATGGGTTATGGACCCTCTATGGCCCTCTCCAGCTCTCCTAGAGTAACTGCTTGTCTCCTAGAATCTCCTCCATGCCCTTGAGACTGTGCAGGGAGACACAGCAAACCTTCCTGCAATGACACGTATTAATGTGCCATCCTGGAGAAGTTGGACTACCTGTGCAACCTCTGTAGGGTCCAGGTATCGCCTCATGCTACCAGTAGTGACACTGACTGTGGCCAAATGCAAAACTAGTGAAGAAACAGTCAGAAAAGATGAGAAGGGAAAAATGTCAGTGGCCTCCACCTGTTAAACCATTTGTGTTTTGGGGGTCATCTCATTGTTGCCCCTCTAGTGCATCTGTTGTTAATTTCATTAACACCACAGCAGCTGAAACTGATTAACAACCCCTCTGCTACTTAACTGACCAGATTAATATCCCATAAGTTTCATTGACTTTATGCTATACTCTGATTAAAAAGTGTTCCTTTAATTCTTTTGAGCAGTATATATATATACATATATATATATATATATATATATATATATATATATATATATATATATAGTGGACCACTGGGGTGCATACAGCTGCCCTAAACTGCCACAGACAGGCAGAGATACAAGTGCAACACAAAACAAACTTTTATTCAAGACTGGGAAAAGCACTTTTCTTTACTCCCCAGAGCACAGCACTTTACAGAGCGCCAAAGTGCATAGTTTAGAGTCCACAGTCCATTTCTCTCTCTTAAATTCTTCCACCTCCACTCCTTCCTCAAGATTTGTCTGCTTCCTCCCAAATCTGGCTCTCAGAGTAGTGACTGCTGGCTCGTTTTATAAGGCACCCGGAGGTACTCATTGACATACTTCCAGCAGCACTTCTGGGTGTAGCGGAAGTGCTGCACACAAGGGCTCAGCAGTTCTCCTGGCGCCCCCTGGCGGTGAGCACGGGCCCCAGCAGGGTTGAGCTTCCATGCTTCAAACCAGTGGCACTGCTGCACACCAAAGAGGCTGCCCTCTAGCGCACTAGGGGAGATAATGGTCTGTATATGCTCTCTCTACCCCGGACCTTCCATTATAAGGTCGTCCCTGCTGGGCAAGGACCTAGCCATCCACCACTATATATATACACACGCCGTGGCGTGTGTAAATATACTGTGTGTGTGTGTGTATATACATGTATATATATATATAATCATTTTCCTTACTCTCTTACCCAGATACTAACTAGCAATGAACCTAAAGGCAAGAACTAGTACTGGATCAGTAACACACTTGCTGGCACCCCAACTGGAAATGAACCTGGGGAAAAGGGACTGCCACTTTTCATTGCACAATTTTTACATATCTTTTTATAAGACATATTGAAATAATCTCAGCTCTGAAAAATTATTTCAGTAGTGCTGCTGAAATAAGTCAATAACAATTATCAATGAATACTATATGGAATTTTCTATATGTAAAATGTCTTTCAAATGGACTTCTGCACTAATCTTGCATGTATTCCCAGAATTTGTAGTGTGTTGTGCCCCTGTCTGTTATACATCATAGTGTTATACAAGACAGAATACCTGCTGTACTTACCTATTGATTACAATATCCCAAACTGCTTTAAATGATATGACGCAATTGTTAACAGGTGTATATTTCGTACATTTACGGCTGCAATGAAAAAACTGGATTTTAAGCCTTGCACCTTAAATAACAGATGATAAAACAGAATGAATGCATCCGTAACGTTCCTACCATGAACTTCTTTGCCGATATAAATAAGAAAGACTTTTTGTTGAATCTACGGAAAGCTTGAGAACCCCAGACAACAAACTGAGTTCTCCAGCCGAGCCCTGCAGGCTGATACGTGACGTCGCTGCACCAGCGCGTTAAGTTGTTTGGTTTCAAATGGAGACATCTCCTCCCGTGGTCCTTTGCGGCAGCTCTTTAACGGTCATTTTAATTAAACAAAAAATAAATAAAATATTGAGGAAGCAAAAATATACTTCAAAAAAGCTACAGTTCATTGAATTGCAATGCAATCGGCCGGATGCCGCTTTTCAAAAAATATATAACGCCCGTTTGGAATTTTAATTAATTTTTTTCGTGTGGCTAGCCAGGGAAGCCACTCGGCTGAGTCAGAGTGTTTGGCGCCATTTTCAAACTCGGTCAGTGCCGACTCAGGCGGATTATAAGAAAAATACTTATAAAATTATTCTACTTGAGGATTTTAATTTTTCGTGCTTAAAACTGTAAGAATGCTCACTTTAAATATTTTCCCGACTTCATGCTACGAAGACCCGAGATTTACCACTGCTTTTTAAAAAGGTAAGGCTTTTTTATTTTGAATATTACTAAAATTACGTAGGTATTATAATTTTTATAATCATTTGATTTATGGGTAAGATTGTGAGTTGTTACAATGGTTTATAGCTACGCCACCCGAAACCGTATATGAAGAGCCCAAAAGAGTGTGGCGTTCATAATGGAGACAAGCGGATGACAATGGAAGGCAGGCTAAGCAGCCCTAATCTCCAGTGCTTTGGCTCTCTGCGACTGTTACACAATGAATTGGAATACGGTGCTGATAAATAAAACAAAAAGGATATCAAGTCAGTCAGACAATAAAATTATGGGGAGAGTTAAATAAAAAGTAGTCACAAAACATGGAAGGTTCCGAAGACGAGCGCTTTCGAGCAAATGCACTGTATGCCGCCTAAAGATTGAACTGCCTTCCCGCAGGCCTTCTATGTGTGTGTGTGTGTGTGTTTTTTTTTTGGGGGGTAAAATTTCGCTGGAGAAAGTGGCCCCGTTTCCCGGCCCCCCGCCCGCCCCTGCACTTGAAACCCGAGGCCGGTGCATGTTGAGGTCGAACCGAACCGAACAGATGGAAAAATTAAATTTGTTGATATCGCCGCCAGCTCCTCCACAGTTACTCTTAACTTTCAAGTGGAATTAATTGAAAGTGAAGAGCTGGGGTATTTATTTATTTATTGACAAAACATATCATCCACCAAAGCTATCGAAACAGTACTTTTGTGAATATTTACTCTCCAAATCACGTCTTTCCCTTGTAAATATCACAGAATTTCAGCGTTTTGGCTGTAAATAGTTTATTCGTTGACCAGATCGATTATTTTTTTCGTGCGGTTTATTGTGTCCATGACTGATTAATGTGGAAAGTGTCATTTTTTTATTTAAATAGCGTTCCAAGTTAAAAATATCTGAGAAGCAGGTTATTTGTGATCGTTGTTAAAAAAGTGTGTGTGTGTATGATATATATATATAGAGAGAGAGAGAGAGAATGTTCCGTTATAACGTGTTTTCGCTTTATTTTATTTTTTATTTATTTATTTTGCAGTTTTTATTTAATGAAGTATAATATTAACGATAACGTGTCTGTACATAACTGTTCAGCACTTTCGTGTGTGTGAATATCAATGCTGTCCTGTCCAGGTAGCATCTTCCGTAAATCGGGAGCCAACCCCGGACGGGACACCATGGCAGGGTTGGGGCACACTCGCGCCCGACCCATCCCGAGGACAGGTTCATAACATAGATGTGTGTTCATTTATGAATCTATCGCTCACGTATGTTCACAAAAGTGGGTGTCTGATATGTCATCCAACGCAATTAAACACTAAAGTTGAAAGGAGAGGTGGTTGACTTTACTTTGTAATTGGTGTTCACTGGTAATGCAGCGAGTAGAAAAAGAAAACTGTAATGCTTAAAAAGTAGGGCCACAATATGCAAGTAATTTCAGGTTTTAACTGTAGGACACAAGCTAATGTGTTTGTGGTTAATCATTTGGAAGATCATATATATTACCAAGAAAAACGTTATAAAATTTACCGGCTAAGTGTACATTTAATAAACATCAAGTGGGCTGATCCAGAAGTACTGTAGGTGTATAAACTCCATGATTTTAAACATTTCTGCATTACTGATAATCCATGAATTTGCTCAATTCACTTAATTCTCGTAAAGTAAAATTCTATTCAAACGACAAACATGCAATATTCTATTGCTATACAGTAGTTATTCAACATATACATAATACTGAACTTGTGTGTGTGTGTGTGTATATATATATATATATATATATATATATATATATATACAGTAAGCAAGTGTACATGTGTGTTTGTGTATAGGTGAGTCAATAATTCTTTTACAGAAATGTACATTTTTGTAACACTAGCATATATTACTTTTTAATGACTGTTATTTAAAGTCAGTAAGCTGAATATATGCAGCTGTACATGTAGCGTAACTGTATCAATATAACAGTACGTAGTACCAAAAAGCTCAATTGTAAAACCAAGAGGAAAAAAAAAAATAGCAACACATGATATGCAAGTATGTTTCTGGTGAAGAAAGGTTGGGTGCCAGCATAAGAAATACTTTTTAATGGCTTTGGCAATACTTTGTAAAATGTTTTTCTAAATTATACACTGTTCAAGAAATTGTGTTCGATTCCCAGCCAGTATGCAGAGTTTGTGTATTCTCCCAGCATCCCAAAGATATATGATGACCTAGGCTGTATCTCATCATCTCCCCAAGTCTGTAAACTGGCAAACTGTTTCAATACATAGATTAAGTTTATATTTAGCCTTTAAGTAATATTATTAAATAGAATTAAGGACATGATGACACAAAACACTTCTGGTTAGTAGCAAGAAAAATTTTTTTAGTTGTGTATTTAATAGCTGTACACTGTTTAACTGAATTAATAGATGTAATCATTCATTAATTCAAAGTCATCATTTTCATAGTTTTGACGCAAATGGTTTTGACTCTTTTACTGTTACACAAAGCCATTTGTCAAATGATTTTTTATGTTATATGTATATCTCACATTTTAATTCTATCTATGGTATTTTTCCTCATGACATAAGCTTTTAAAGAAAAAAAAAAGGTTTTATATCTTGTCTAATCTTTCACTTTTGCTTTATAATTCTGAATTATTCGTTCTTTTCCAGTCAATATAATGAAAATAAATAAATAGAAACCCTTTCAGTGGGGCTGTGGCCTTATCTCTAAGTTAATGTTTTAAGGTATATGAACCTGGAGGATAATATAGAAATTAAATGTTCTTTCAAACTGGCCATCAACCTCCAAAATACAAAGTCTTGCATTTCAAAGCATTCCACTGTTAAGGATTTTGACTTCAAACCCTGAGGTTGTTGGTTCAAATCCCACTATTGACACCGTGTGACCATGAGCAAGTCATTTGACCTGCCTGTACTCCAAAATGAAAAAACTAAAGAAATGTAACCAAATGTATCATAAATGGTGCAAGTCACCCTGGATAAAGATGTCAGCCAAATAAATAAATGGAATTTAATGAAATAGTGCTAATGTAGAAATAAACTGGCCAAGGATTTATTTTATTTTTTAGACGGTTAGACTTTAACTGGATGGGGTCTGTGTGGAAGAGGAGTGTATCCCATCATTAAGTTAACTGTGTTTTGTTTTTATAGAAGATTATTGACCACTGTCTCTATTTAGTAGACACACTGAAACTCAGCAAAGAAAAACGTTACTTAAACAATTATTTTGTTTAGTGCTTTTTATAGTGAAAAAAATTTCTAGGTTGCTATACACATATAGCTATATATTTTTATTTTTACCCTGTGTGTGTTTTTTTGTTTTTTATTATTTCCTTCTTTTTTGTTTGCTTTTTTATTTTTTTATTTTAGAGATCAGTTGGTGGACTGGCACATTAAATGACTTGGTCAGGGTCACTTGGTAAGGATTATATGTAGAATGAACCAGCAACCTTATGTTTTAAAACCAAAATTGTGCCATCAGACTAAACATTGTTTAGCAGTTATACATTTTATAATTGCATTTTGGGGTATTTTGTTTCTGTCTAGTTCAGGGTAGGAAGGTTTGTAATTCACAGTGCAGTTCTGATTATACTGGTGATTGTTAGGTAAATGCTGCTGCTGTAAGCACGCAGCAGATTCAACAATGCTCTTTCACACTTTGCCCACCTTTCCTTGTCGTGCTTGAGTAAAAAACAAAATGTAAATTTAAAAGCACAACTAGGAAGCCATTTCAGCTAGAAATTATGATAATAAAGAATAAGGAAGTAAAAAATCTTCATGAAACTTAAGAAATATTGCACAGTGAACAAGTTTTCTGTGAAAAAATTGGCTCATTTTACAAACTGAATTGTAGCCAAACCACCCATCCCACAAAGTTGGGTTTCTTTTCTTTATATTTCACAAAAAGAAAAGGGGGAAATAAAATGTCTAATATATAGAGAAGATATGTGACACCTCCTGCTGTTGCTTGTGCTTGTAGTTAATCAAGCTGAGCTGTGGTTATCGTGCAGACTCTCCTGCCTGTTGCAGTGTCTGTGTTTTGGCAAAGACACAAGAGTCAGGCTTCACTCGCTAGCATTGGCGCAATCCAAATGCACACAGATACAAATTTTTTACTCTCTAACGGCTCAACCCACAGACCTCAAATTTCTCACACCCCTAAAGCAGTCTGAGGTGTAGCCCCTAATTTTTTTTTAGATTTTTCAAGCTGCCCTAAGAGGTGCATTTTAAGTGTAGAAAGTGATGCCGGGGGAAAAAGTTACAAGCAACCCTTTTGCCTACCAGCCCTTCGATTCTCTTCCACCACAACTGCACAGGAGAGGTTGAGAAGCACAGGAGTTTTGGAGGAGGTAGGGTGGCCTGGGGGGTAAATTTTGAGGGGTACATTTGACCTGATTAGAAGTGGAGAGGGTTCTCAAAGGCTTTGGGGACCTTGGTGCAGGCTGTTTAGACTGGGAAATTGCATTTGTGGGTAGCCTTAAATGAGAAAAGTGGCTTGATTTGTTTTTTTTTTTTTTTTCCTCCCTGTGAGCTGTCCTTTTTCTCGTGAGCTGGGCTGGTGCACATAGCTGTAGGATGGGCATTGCGTTTTTAATTCCAGATACGGCCATCCAGGCACCCCCGATTTATCTTTCTTAGCCAATTATATATATATATATATTTAGAATTATGATTAACATTTAAGGTAAGTTAAGTGTGTTTACTTTTTACTTTAGGCTTCATTTTCTCCTTCAGGATAAGATTCTAGGTTTTTTTTTCCCCCTCACCTCCTTTTTCATTATCCTTAATTTTGAGTACAAGTAGGGTAGCTCCTGTTGAGTTGTACAGACGGCCTGTGACTAGTTAGCAGGGTGTTGCTAGCTTTTAGGGAGACAGAGCTGTAAAGAGGCTGGTTTGAATATGGGCTGAGGGTGAACTGCTGACGTTCTAGTTTTCTTACTGTTTATTTAATGACTTTTTAACACTGTGGTGATTCCAAACAATTAGGAAGATTTATTTTGGGAAGTAATGGGAGGAAGGGGGGGGCTACAGAAATGTAGACTCTTTTTTGTGTTTACATTTTTTTGTTTATTAAGTACAGTATTGATATTTTGTGAATAATGTATACATTAATATGTATATATTCTGAATATATGATTTTTTTTCCTTTATCTCTAAAGGAGTTTGTGAAAAAAATGCTTCTATGCCCATTGGGTGTGGCGAATGTAGACTACCTAAAAGCTGGCAAGCTTTCGTTTGTAAAATTGTAAAGGAAAATACAGTATGTATGATAAACACTGTGATGTTTTATATATATATTATATATATATACACACACACACACACACACACACACTACACTGCAGTGTATGTTTGTTAGTGTAGAAACTTAACATTTTAGGAATGCAGTTTTATTTAAATACCAGTTTTCTGCCAAGAAAAAAAATGTTTCTTGTTGTAGTCTTTGTATGCTTTTGTTTTACTGCAAAACAATATTAAGCTTGTTTCTTATTAATTTTGGTGTGCCCTTTTTCCCCAGATTTTCTTACTGTTTACTGGGCCACCCTGGAGAGATTATCACCTTAAAGTGTGGTTGCGTTGTTGCTGCCACTTGATATTTTTTATTTTACTCTTTTACTTAAGTGGAAATATGTATATGAGAACTACTTTTTTTCTTGCTAATTATGATTGATTTGTATATTCACAAACTATTAATATACTTTTTCTTTCATGGTATCTTTAATAAATGCTGTATATCATTTTGTCATTGCACATTAAAAAGAATTTCAAAACATTTTCCCCTAGTTATAAAGTATTGTTTTTGAAAAAAATGAATAAAAAAGCCTGAAGTCCAGTGCAGATTATTTGACATTTTTCTTTTAATATAATGTTTTTTGTTTTGTCTTTTCTTAATATTAAATTGCTATAGTTCTGTTGCTGCCATCAATTTAATGACAATTGTTTGATTGTTGGCAATCTTATTAGACAGTTGTACGTATTACAATAATTTTGTTGAGCTATAATAATTCTTCTTAGTGGCGATTTTTAGAGACCATCATTAAAAAGTTATGAATTTTAAATTCACTCAATAACATCACATTAAATACATAAATAAATACAAACTATTAAAGTAATTTCTGGATATCGTCTTTAGACTTTAATATTTGAAGACTAGAAAGTTTATTTCTATTGCTATTAATTGGCACGTGTGTGTTTTTAAAAATATTGCACATTTTTTAATGGCTAAACAAGTGCTGTTTAAATAAATGTCTTACCATTCTGATATGATATGCATTGATAAGTACTATACTTTTTACACCTTAACATGAATAAATGTGCTGATTCCAGGCACAAAGATAAAATTAATGGTATATGTGTAAATTATCAATGTCTAACACACATCTTACTATTGCATTTACAATTTACATACGGGTATAGTTAAGTGTATTGCTCTTTAACATTTATAAACAAAAAAAAAAATACTTGCCAAAAATGTGTGCTCAGAATACATATTTTTTTGTAAAATATAAGCATTAAATGAAGTTTGTAGTTTTTTACACATGTAAGAAATACAACAGAAATAATCATTATTTATAACAGAATTAGGCTAAAATAATTGTTGAATTGTTTTAATAATTTAAGTCTGAAACATCCTTTGTCAGTTAAGTGGAGGTTTTACACAGGTAAGATTAACATATTCATATTTAAAGAGCTATAATGATTGTGATATGACACATTTATATGTCATGACAAAAAAAGGTACTTAAGATTTTTTTTGCTTTGCCTAAAAGGACACTTTATCACCATCCTCTGATAGCTTTCCATTTGTTGTTCTTTCTTTTAAACCTGCATTAAACAGAGACTCAGATGTACTGCCATACTTTCTTGTGTCTTTGGAGTATTATTGGGTTTGAACAGTGAAAGAACTATATACAGGAATATGAAGTGTTTGAAAATGTAGGCATAATTTAAAACCTTCTCAGATGCACTTTCTTCTCAAAACACTGCACCGGATCCTGCAAGTTTTGTTCTTTAACAGAATATCTGCATTCGCCATAGTATTATTATTATTATTATTATTATTACTATTGTTTAATGGCTTGACTGTTTAAATTACACAAAGAACAACAAACGCTAACAAAGTTTTTCAGCTCCTCTGTATTTGAAGCAGTTTTTGTTTTTTTATTTAATCACTTCTGCCACATTTACAGGATACATATCCTCCATTTTGTCTCTGTTCCTCCATCTTATGTTGCTCAAGTAAAGCTTTTGTTTAGCTTGAGGTGCTCAGCCCTCTCAGTCTAATAATTTAAAAAAAAAAAAAAAAGCTTGGTTGGTTAATTTTTTCTTTTTTTAAGCACATATATTTGCGGCAGAAGCTAGCTTACATCCTGCTGTAATATAAGACTCTTGGCTGTAGATGTTTAGATGTTCACAGTTTCCGTATTAACCACCTATACCTGTTAGGTTGTTTCTTTTTGAAGACACTATTAGGGTTGCTTGTGATCTGTACTATGGCTATGAAATGAGCAGAGCATTAATTCACAAGCATTTGTTAGTGGTAATTTGCATATTGTATTCCACCTGAAGAAGTCAAAATTGAAAAAAGCCTTTAATTCATTTGCACTTTTATGTCTTTATCATATTCATACCTGTTATTGGGAATAGGTGAACCTGAATGTAGAGAACCAGAAGAAATGTTTTTATGTCTGAAAATACTGGCTATTTGCCATCTCCAATGCTGTAGTTTGGTTTGTCCACCAAGTCTGCATGATAATAGACTTTAGTAATGTTTTACTGAATTCTCTTTACTTGAATGTATATATCCTCATATATGGTCTTCTATCTTATTAATATGTGCAAAATTGCCAAGCTATGTTGGTTGTGTTTTTTTTTTTTGTTTTTTTGTTTTTTTAGTGTTTTTTTTTTTTCTTTTCCAAAATTGAGTATATGAAATGAATCTCAAATCTAGTGACATATCAGTTCAGTAACACACATTATCTGAGTAACAGCTAATGTTTGGCAAATTGTCCTATAAGAGTTACTTTCTCAATGCTACTGACATAACAGTCATTGTGTACACCTTCACTGTTATAACATTGAAGCCTCAAGCTCCCAGTCTGCAGTAATGATAGTCTTGGCTTCCAAAGGAGTGTTCTGTTAAAAACACTTAACTGAAGTTATTCCCAATCTTCAAAGTGTGCTGTAGAATTCTTATAGTATATATAAAATAAAACACTAATTATTCAGGATCTTCTAATGATTACTTTTCATAACCTAAATTCACTACCATTTTTCCAGATGTTTAACCGCATAATTTCTGACTAACACTATATAAGATTTCTTTAGTGATATTTGTAGTACTTTTTAAATCCATAATAATTTCTAAACATCTTATAATCTTTTAATTTAACACATAATCAATAATTTCCTTTTTCTATTAATTTGTGTTAGTGACATGCTATTGTGTACAGAATCCAAGCCTTCACATCTCTGAATTGGTTTAGAATATATACTGTAATATATAAAAAATCTGACTCTTGTAAAATGCAGTAAATGCATTGTAAGAAGGTTTAAAGGATGAATGTGTAAGGTTGGTCTTCAAAATTTACTGTAGTATTCTGATATATGAATAAGATTAGCATTGGGTAAGTCCCAGAAGGCAGGAAAATATGGAGTAAAGACGGGTAAATCTAAGTAAGGGAATTATTTTTAAGTGTTTAACTCTCACCTCTGTTAATTAAAACAAATATGTTAAAGTATTACCATTGTGGGTGTGATAGGGTGGGGGGGGTCTATGGGGTTATTGGGTCATTGTCACTTGTACAGTGAAATTCTTATGAGCATGTGTATAATTCAATTTTTAATTCTGTTACATATTTTTAATAAGGTGCCCATTAGGCAGATTTAATATAGTCCTGTTGAATAAAAACTTATGAGCTATATCAGTATATATTTTATTAAATTTACCATACAGTGTTCAGTCTTTTTTTTCATTCGATATGTAAAGGTAGTGGCAGGCCAGAATTAGTATAGCAGGTGTTATGAGATGCTTTCAAGCAGGGACATGGCTGTTCAGAGTTTTGCAGTGCTGAAGGAACTGTGCCTAGTTAAGCACTTTTGAAGTTGCCTTTCCAATTCATTATAGGATTGAGTCGGGAAGATTTTGTGTCCTCATTTATGCCAATAATGGGACCAGGTTTACAATTACACCAGGATCTGCGAGGATGAGTACTAGCTTGTAACTTGTGGACCAAATATAGATATGCCTTTAATTCAGATGTAATTTTGAACGATACCAGGAAGGGAAAGTTAAAGCCATCTCCTAATCATTTTAGAACCTAGGACATTTTGAGGCAGGATGCCAGATTTCAACTGGTAAAACGAAGAGGGGTCATATACCTCGTATGTTGTCAGGGAGGTATTACAAGGAGTTTGGGTGTAAGTACTATGATGGCAGAGGAGGTAGATCAGCTACCCCACTAGACAGTTAATCTAGTATATCTTGTTCAGATATTTCCAGCAGGGAGTATGTCACTTGTTTGTTTTTACTTTGTGTTGTGCAACCCTCTTTCTTATAATTATTTTTGCATACTAAACCATTTTCTGTCTCAGCTATTTTTCCTACTTGGGTTTCATTCATCTGAACCTTTTCAAGAGAGTTCATAATGCCATGTAGTTTGAATATGACATGCTTGCATCACAATGGAGTATGATTATTGTGCTAGTTTGAGAAAAACTTAATTTCAACTCTTTTGTTTGTTGTGTTTTGAGAAAACTCTGTGATACTTTCATATGTTACTCTATTATAAGTATCATATGACACAGTGCCTTAAAGAGCCTCCTTCACCTGCCTTGTCTTCATTTGTTTAAGACTTTTCTCCAGAAAACTTCATAGGTAATTAAATAGATTTGTATTTGGAAAGTAGCATGTATTACTGTGAAATGCCCATTAGCAGTTAGTATGCCCTTAGCCAGCTTCCATTTAATAACATCTTCATTTCAGACTCTAGGTATCAATTTAGTACCAGAAACCCCATTTTCGACACAAGCAAATATGTCCAATTGCCTGCTATGCCACATAACCAACAGGTCCAAATTATACAGTACATTACTAGAAACAATCACCTGAAAAAATGTGTACTTTATATGTTGGTTAATAATTTCAAATAAAGCAGTGGGAGCACAAACGTAAACAAAAAAAGTATAATTTTTAATTTAGCACTTTGTGACAGTTAAATACTCTGTTGCACAGGGTACTCCTCTCTGTTAGAGCAATCTCCTTAAAGCATGTCTTCTGCAAATAATACAGCGGAATGGTACAAGATGTGCTGGGTACGAATTGACCAAAATATTAAGAAACAATATTTTCCATTTAAGTGGCAAGTTGAAGGACCAATTCCTGTAATATATTTGTAATTTTTATTCTTTCTTGATCAGTTGCGATATTGCATGATATAGGAGTGAAGTCCGGACACCCCAGAGACTGTGAAAAGTAATGGTAAGTTAGTCTTCTGATGATTTAGCCAATAAAAATGTATAATTGAAATATGTTTTTCTAAATACTATGAATGTAGCCTAATATTGATAACTTGTTTTTGAAGATTTTTTCCAGCTCTATTTTCATGAACTTTATTCATTAAGAAAAATACCTATAAAAATACCCAACTAGATTTTTACCTTTAAAAAGGCACAAAGTGGGAAGTGTCATGGATCAGTGAAAGAGGTGAACTTATGTATCTTGCCTGAGTGAGGATCTCCAGAGAGGTAATTGCTTATTTTGTATTGTTGGGTTCTGTTATTTTGCTACTCTAAAGGACCTAGACCTATAACAGCATTTGAGCATAAAGAAGGGATTTGTTCTGAGTCATGGCCATACTTGGAGGGAATGCTGTATATCTTGATAACTCCACAAAGGAGTATTAATGACAACTTGTTGGGAATAATCAATGAAATCTGAGTGGAAGACCAATGTAAAATTTATCTGGTTGGTGGAAAAGTGACCTTCAAGAGGGTGAGGGCATGGAGTTGAGACAAAAGTGAGGGTTTGGGAAAGTAGGAAATTGTCCAAGTTAGATAAAAGTAAGGTCCTTTTCGTTATGGTATGAAGACCATTTTGCAATGTTTTTGTATATGTTTCAGATTTTTCTTTTCTGTATAATGTAAATAAAGCTGTTTATTTTTAATATTTTCTGGTTTGGTGATATTTAATGGAAGAATATTTTGGGCAAAATTAAATAAACAAATGGAATGTGAAATGTGACCATAAATAACTAAAAGAAAAAGCTTGAATAATTACATATGTCATGGAATATGTAATTTTATTGAAATTTTGATTTATTTATTTCCTCTTTAGTTTATTTCATTAACAATTCACATAACCATAAATATGCCATGAACTGAAAACTCATTTTCACACATCAGCATACAAGGGCTTAGTAATTGGTTGAGTAATTCTTAAAGACCCATCTCTAGGAGCTATGAGTCAAATGATTCACAAGAAAAGTAAAGTTCATGGTCAAAGTTGTGACTATGCAAATCTGTGCCAGATATGTCCACAACAAAAAGGTGCCCAGAATTACTGTGCAAAGCAGAATGTTTAGTTCAGGAATCTCTGAATTCATCATCCTCCCAGGAGTCTGTGCCAAAAGTGTCTGTTGTAAATGTGGCACTTGATGGCCAAAGATCTACATCCACTCTACTGACAATTCAATAATCAACAAAAGTGTTCACTAGAGCACACCTTTTTAAATTTGACAGGTGTTGTTTACTGCTGTGTGTAAATAAAAGAAGACCTAATTAAATACATAAAGAAATTGGCAACATATTTTGTGACACATTTATGTTTACATTTTATAATATATTTTTGAGTATGTTTATTTAATTTTGTCTGAAATATCACTCTATAGTATTCATGATCAAAAATGTTAATTGAACCTGAAGGTGTCCCCATCATATTTTTGCAATTATATTTTGCTTAAAGGTAGAATTGGGGCCAGGTTTTATCTTTGACTTAGTTCCAAAATTGTCTTAAGAGCTATGCCTGCACTATATTTCCATAGTCTATACCCCAAGATGGCACATAATGTGGCTGATTGTCCTTAGAAGTTTTCATCTCTGGCTAAATATCTGGCGGATTTTACCATTCTAAGACCTTTTCTCACAGTTTGGGCCTTTCTGTAATTTCCTGGAGACCTGCTGTCTTGGTCATAGTCAAACACTCTGGTTAAGTTAACCAGTGTTAAGTTCTAGTTATTTTTGGTATGTTTTCTAGACTATCTTTCACGATTTTACTTCATCTTTGCTACTGGGAAAATTGCTAAATGTTAGAATTGTAGATTTTCTGCAGTTGCTACATTATTTTGTAACTTTGCTGCTGTATGTTGCCTTTAATCTATTTGATTACCTGAAATAAATCTATGCCATGGAGCTTTGAATGCAGTGAAGACTAGAAGAACTCAATAGCTCTCAAGGACCTAAACTCCTGACAAACATTTTTATGTACTTAGCATTATGTAGCTCTTGGACTGTGAATTCCATTAATGGTTAGCCCCATCGTTTTGCCTTATCTGTCATAGTTAAGTACGGTGTGTATGTTTACAGAATACCTGTCCAGCAAACTAAGTATGAAGGGGAACAATTTTCTTGCTATGAAAATTTTAATCATTCACTGGTTACTCACAGCAGCAGCACATCATGATTTGGAGACTGAATGTAAAATTTCAAACCATTGTGTGCTGTTACAGGGAGTACTGGGAAGACTACAGACTGGAAGATGCAACTGCAGCACAATCTGGTATTAAGCTGTTCTGGTTCTTCATTTCATTAGTTATATATTCCCTCTTAGGGGGAAGGGTATAGTAGAAAAGATGGAGTTTACAATGACAACAGTCTTTGTGTGCTGCTCTAGCAGCACTTCAATATTGGGATTATTGCTCACAGGTTGCCAGTATTGTGTGTGCTGCTCTAGCATCGCATGACACTTCATATATTACAACATCATAAGCATCATCAAAGCATTATTGAAAAAATGTAGTGGATGTAAATTTAACATTCATTCAGAAGAAATGCTTATTTGTGTAGTTTTTAATTTGTAGCTTTTAAGCATTTTTTTTAATAAAAATGATACTGTCAAATAGCATTAAAGAAGTGATCAAACATTGCATCGGTCATCCAGTGCATGTCTTAAATGTTTCAATAGTATACCATATGTTTAATGAATCGACTGCTTAACAAATAATAAACATTATGTGTTTAAACCTGTCCTCCTTGTACTTAATTTACCAGGACCCTGTTGCAATTTATGAAACCCACATTAATTTAGATGTGTGTTTGTAGTTTCAGTCTTGTCATATTATATGGGTAAGTTTGACATTTTTGAAATTAAGGTAGTTTCTAGCATTCACCTCAGACTAGCTTTATTCATTGAAATAGTCATTTAGTCATTTTCTACTACACTACCTCACCAAGAGGGCATTAAAGTGTATGGCAAATGAGCCCCAGTCCAAACACAAAAGTCTTAAAACTTGTTTGTTGTGACCGTTTTCATAAGTAGAATTCTCTTCTGTATTAATTTCTCTCGAGATGACAAATTAATCAAATAAGAGCTTATTCAAAAGGTTTTTACAAAAATATATTCTGTTTCTGAAATTCTCTACCTTTAATAAAAAAAAGTCCATCCTCAAGGGGTATGCTAATGGTAAATGGGTCCCAGAAAGCTAAAGTTACAGATTGATTTTAATGGTGGCATTCATGCTTAACCTACACTTTCATTTATTTATTTTTTTTTCCTCCCTGAATTATTTGGAAACCATAGTTATGTATATGGCTGAACATATCAGTGGTGTGATGGTGACAAAATATTTATTTTGAGTTTAACTTTTTACCCAGAACAGTTTTTGATAAGGGGGATGCCAAAAATGAATCAAGAGAGAATTAAGAAAGATGTGTAACCGTAGACGGAGAATCTTATTAACATTAAAGGCCTGTGGGTGCTTCAAGCTTATTGAAGACCATATTACATATTTGGGACATGTCGATTACTGTCTAAACCCATTTCTACAACCATCATCTGGCAAGAGTTTTTTTTCACCTGTGCAGCAGTAACCTGATGTGCTGTTGATTTGAATAAGTTTATAATTACCACAAGCAATTCTTTTGATATTTTTGAAAATAAATATGAAAAGGTAAAGAGAGCAAAATGACCAGCTTTCTCCAGAGTAAGTCCATTTGCTAATCTTTTTGATTGCCTGTTGCTTCTTGTTGTAATGTAAGGCGTATTCAATACTTTATCACAGCTGCTTGATACCAACAACTCTAACAACTTTAAGTTGTTAAGAAGCAACACCGCTAATTAGCTAAATACCCAACTTTATTTCTTACCATAGCATCATGGTCTGAGAGGTAGTAGAGGTTTAGAAAAGGGCTATTGTAGTCAATTTAAGGCACCAAGCAGTTATACTAGAGAGGTAAAAAAGCAATGCAAATAAAACCAAAACATTTTGAAAACTGAAACACTGAAGCAAAAAGTGAGACCAATTCACAAGTCTTATATTTTTAACAGAGCTAAAAATTGCACACACTTTTGGACACATATTTAAAGACCAGGAGTGCCTTTTTTATATTTAGAAAAAGAAAGATAATTCTACACTGTGAAATAATGCCTACACATTGCAGAATATCTGTGACCAGGTGGTCAACGCTGTACATGTTAAGAATTCCATCCAGTACATATGATATAGAGCTTATTAATCTGTTATGGTGCAGCTTTTCTTCTCTGTGAAGTAGAATTTAATGATAATAAAGGGTTATTTTTATTGCACCAGACTAACATGTATTTACTTGGCTTTTTAAGTATGTCTGACAACTATCTAAGTATGTCCCTCTCAGTCTGAATTTTACTTATAATTAAACATCCTTAGCTCCTTGTGTTCTAATATTTATTCATATGTACATACTATAAAATGGAACATGCAGATATTTTCAAAAGACTGTTAACTCTGTCAGAATATGGACGCTTATCTCCATTTGAAGTAGGCATGGGTAGTATTACCATTATAGCCAGTTTACACCAGTAGAAATACAATATATCACAATGTAAATTTAGTTATAGCAGTAGAAAATTAAATGCTTATATAGATGGCACCTCCACAGTTGTCACAGAATAAGGATTGAAAATTTTCATAATAAATCCATCATCGTTTAGAATTCTGATATTTTCTTAGCTCTAATTATAGCACTCTGAAAATACATAACTTTCTGATATTTGGAAGGCAGAATTATTGGTCCTTGATGGTTTAGACATTCAGCTTATGACACATCTGAGGCCACTGGGGCAATTAGAAGCACATGGTGACCCACTTCTCTTTTTCTGTGAAAACAAACTCGCTCATGCGTCTAATATTCTGCAAACAAATATGTGAACAAGTGAGGAATCTGGTATTAACAAAGAAGTAATAAGCAATTACATTGTTTGGAAACTGACTTAATCATTCTCTGCTTGATTTCCCAGTTTTATTTGCACACTTTGTCTTGTCTCTCTGACATGATGATCATCTTCCTCTGCTGTCAGAGGAGCTTCGTAAACTTCACATTTCAGTGGCGGCACTCACAGATCTGGGACTGGCCAGATCTCTGTAGGTGGGTACACCTTTTATTGGTCTGGTTGCTCTGATGGCTGTCATACTTGGGGAGTAGCTGTTGCTGTGGCGGATCAGCTCCTTGTGATGGTGTCCAGTGTCATTTCTTTCAAAGCGTGTATTATGAGACTCAGATCAAGGCGCTCTCTGGGTGCTTTCTCTGTTGTCTCAGTGTATGCTGTGACTGCGGTGAGTGATGTCTCTGTCAGGGAGTCATTTTATTCAGAACTTCACTCAGTGGTTGATGGATGCCCACGTGACGACACTTAAGTGTGACCACTGGCATTGACAGGGCTGGCTATGAGGATTGTGTCAGTCTCCATGGGTCTGGGAACTGTGGTGAAAGTGGCTCCATGTTCCTTGACTTTGCAAAAAGTCATGGGCTGCAGATCACTGGATCCTGGTTCCAGCACCCAGATCGTTGAACTTGGTACTCTAATACTGGTGGTGTGGTGAAGGAGATTGATCACATCCCTGTGGGCACACAATGGAGGGTCCTACAGAAATCCGGGTTCTACAGAAGTGCCCAGTTTGTGAATTTTGACCACAGACTAGTTGCTACTCTGAAGATCAAGCTTAGGCCCAGTAGGTTACCACCTACTAGGAGAATGAGGCTGGACCTGGCCAGACTCCAAGATCTGGCTGTTTCTAATAAGATTGCATACAGTTTGTGTGAGGAACTTGAAGACTTGGGTGCAACTGCGGATCCTAATGTGTCCTAAAGACTCATCAAGGTTGCTGAGGGTTGTGTTGCCTGTGTTCCCAGAACGAGCTGTTTCATCTCACAGGGCACTCTGAATATCATCAAGATGAGTTGCAGTACATGGCTTGATGGAACTCTGGTCTGTATTGGCAGGAGGATGGATGTTAAGGCTCTGAGGACAGATAAGGAGGTGTTTATTAGAGGAATTGGTAAGCAAGTGACACACTTATCTTTGATCTAATGACCCATGTCCTACTTATAGAAGAATTGAAGCCTTACACACATCCAAATCTGTTCCTCAGAGAGTTGCAGTCAGGGTGGGGGATGGAACGGTCTTCCCGGATGATGCTCCACCCCACCCAAAGTTGCTGGATGTCATGGCTGGCCTGACCACTGGAAGCAGAACACCTGTGATTCTGGGGTTTGTCAGGGGTGTGTTCTGGGCGGTTCGTTGGGTGCAGCATCTGTGGGGCATCTGTTGGTGAAGAAAGATTCACTGATCTTGACTTTGCTGTGATCTTTGCATAGTTAATGGAGGCTCTGATCAGGGCAATCGAGTGACAGAGTGAGGAGTCCGAGTGTCTGGGCTTGCAAGTGTCCTGGATAAAAACCAAGATCCAGGCCTTTAATGATCTCTTGGGCAGAGCCATCAGCTGTTTGTCTGCGGAGAGAATGGTGACCTCATTGAGAGTTTTACTTACCTCAGCTGCAACATTTTCGTCTCTGTCTCTTGACTTCATAGGAAGAGTCACCAAAGTGGGAGAGCATGGGGATCATAAGATCATTGGAAAGGGATGGGTTATGCTCCCAGTATCTTTGCAAAAGGACATAGGTCTAACTCTTTAGAGTCCTTGTGCTTCCTGTTTTGCTATGTGGTTGTGAGACCTGGACACTATGCAGTGAACTGAGATGAAGGCTGGACTCTTTTGGTACTGTGTCTTTTCAGAGAATCGTTGGGTATTATTGGTCTGATGTCAGATCAGCGGTTTTTCACAGAGTCACAAATGAGGCACATTATCTGCATTGTGAGGGAGCATCAGTTACGACACTACGGTCATATGGCGTGATTCCCAGAAGGCGATCCAATTCACAGAATTCTTATTGTTGAAGACCTGAGTGGCAGAACCTGGCCAAAGAGAAGCCCACGTAATGCCTGGCTGCTGCAAATAGGTGGTCTTTTTATTGGTTTGGGGAAGGAATGGACCATTGTGTGTCTGGGGAGGTTACCAAACAGGATCCTGAACTGTTTCGTCATGTGGTGGGTGCATGCTCCCCGCCAGAACTGACCTGAACAAGTCATATGTCAGTTTTAACTAGAGGTAGTACTGCTCACATACATGTTTCATCTTTAGGTAAATGAAGATGTTATAAGTATGCACTCCAAAGCATGCAGTTCAGTCTCCAAGGGTGACTGCTGTGAACAAGAAATATCTCTGCATGCCTACCACCAGTGATACCTTCTTAGAGAACATTCAGCATTAGTCGCAACATTGTGAAAGATTTGCACTAAGGCCAAACACTACTGACAAACTTGGTTTATGTTGTTACTTTAAGGCTTTTATTTAGTTTTGTGTACTTTGTTTAAAGAAGTGTTACTTTTAATTTAAAGTATTATGTATTTAAATTTTAATGTACACACATTTATTGTAAACTTTCAGTTGTGAAATATAATGTTCATAACATGTTAAACTTCTTCAGTTCAGTGTGAAATTTAAAATATTAAAATGAACTATTCCATAATTACCAGGTTTTGTACTGCTTTTAATTCTAAGAAACAAGTTACATTTCATAACATGAAATCTGATAAACGAGAGATGATAATTCAGTCCTTCAGGCATATCATTTCTGCTATTAGCTAAGCTGTCCTAATATCTCGGCCAAACTTCTTAAAAGGAGGGTGTCAATGTTTCCTCTTCAAATATATGGCTCTGTAGATTAGTTCAGATTCCCACAACTCTGAGTGAAAAAAGGCTTTAGGGCTTCAGTGCTAAATGCAATTTCCATTGGTGTCCTCGAGTATCTGAGTCACAGTTAGATGTAAGAATGCCTTTGAGAATTTTGAAGACCTGGATTATGTTCCCACTTAATCTCCTCTGTTTGAGACTAAACTGGTTTAATTTTATGGGTTTGTCAGGTTGTGACATGTCCTGGAGTCCAGGGAAACACCTGGTTGCTCTCTGCACATCTTCAAGTGCTGCTATGTCTGTCTTGTAGTGTAGCGACTAATACTACACTGGCCCACATTTGTTACACAACATTGTGGGCTCCAACCTCAAATGACAAAGGGTACAACTTTCCACAGTAACAAAAAAAATAAAAATCAAATCAGGATTTTGTGTGCAGCAGTATTCAGATTGAACGGAGAAGGCAATCCATGAATGAACTGTGAATTTCAGGAAAGAAGGAGCATGTCCACTGGTCTTGGTAGGATACAGTCTCACTGTATATCAACAAATTGACATATAATAACAGAATTTTTTTTTTCTAGCAACAAATCATTGTGCACTTTGATCTAGACTTTGTTTTATCAACAATGAGTGCAGATAATACAACATTAATCTAAACGGGGCAGTATTTTTTAAAGGTGGGTGCTCTCAATATAACTACTGCAAAAAGATCACGTCTTCAATATTGGTCATTGGCCATGTTGCTGTAAACAAAGGAGCAGGGTGCTGTGGCATTTTTGAAAGCTGCACCAGATGTGTTTCTGGTAGAAATTACACCAATAGTAAAACATTTACTGATAATTAATACATTTAAGTAAAAATGACAGTGAATGCAACATGAATAGCAGAAAATATCATAACGGGTCCACTGAGGCTGTCACATCCCCTGCAGTGCATACTATTCTGGCGCATGTGCATAATATTAACACTATTTATATAGACTATTTAACACTGTTGTACCATCAAACTGCTCTATGTAGGATTGAATGCCACCATCTGCAGTTACATTTTGGACTTCCTAAGCAGCAAACCTTAGTAAGTGTGGATTGGTATCATCAAATTCTCCATGTTGACCCTCAACACTGGTACTCTGAAGGGTAGTGTGCCGAGGTTCCTTGTGTACACCTTCATTATATTTGCTAATGATGACACCACCATCATAGGCCTGATGACCAACAATTATGAGACAGCTTAAAGAGATAAGAATTGATTACCTGCTGACTCAGTAGCATCTCGCCCATAATGTCAGCAAAACCTAGGATGCTGTTGAAACAGTGAGCAGCTTTACATACTGGAGTGACCATATCAGTGAAACTGAACTGGGAACCGCACATTTTGTCCCTTACAACTTACTGTTACAGTACCAGCTCAGCTCCAGACTGTAAAGCACCGCAGAGGATGGTGTAGGTGCATTGAATAATACAGACACCCAGCTGCCTTCTGTCCATAATGTATGCTGCCTTAATTAAACAAGATAGTTAATAGATAATTTTCACACTCCTCCCTTCTGACACACCAGTAAATTCAGGAGGTTGCTGCACAGTCATAATTCATATATTATGTGTGTGTGTGTTATAAATTGTATATATGGGCATTATTCTTAGAAAACCAATAATGAAACCTGCATCCCACCCTAACAGTTTCCCTCTTCTCCAGGTCAGCAAACAAAATGTCCCCATTTTGCAGACTGATTCTTCCACAGGAGCTCTTTTTTCCTAAACCTCTCATGGTCTCTTTCCATTGATCATCTAACCTATGCAGACTTCTCATTCATCCACACTAGGCGTGTTGAACTGTAACAGTAGCTGCTATGTCACTTGTAAATATGTCACCAAATAATACCTTTATATCTGGTCCCTCTAGTAAATTCAATATCAAATAATGGGGCTCTTGCCAGTCTAAAAATCTTTTTTACTTCATTTCTTGTAGGTTGTCTGCAGCCATCATCACAGGTGAAAGAGGGTGATGGGTAGTATACTGCTTTATTGAGCATACTCAAGCCATTACATTAAGGACCTCAGAAAGTCTATTGTAGAACACTTTATGTCATTTGATCATAACCTCACTGATCTCTCAGTTTGTGTTCTTTCACGGGGCTTGTAGTACTAGGGTGTTGTACTGTGTTATCCATTATGAATGTAGTGAGAAGTCATGCAAAACGACACCTTTTATTAGCTCACTAACAGATTACAATATGCAAGCTTTTGTGGTAACTCAGGCCCAGATGTAATACAGAAACTGGAGTTTCCTGTGTTTATATAGACACTAGGAAAAATTAATAAACCTCTTCAGGCTAAGATTCATTTTGCAAGAACAATGTATGGTCAAGACCTTTGGATAAGATAACTGTCCAACAGTCTTTTGAAGTTTCTGATGAGTTTTTCAATACAATTTGGGTCTGTAGTCAGGTTGTCTGTGTCAGTCTCAGAGATGCAAACAATCCTCATATCTGGCTATAAAACTCTTGTCTCTATTCAAGCCATGTTGTAATGTATTAAATTTTAACATGAGTTTCACTTCCCATTCTTTTCTCTCTCGCTGTGTTCTAAAGTTGCCCATAAGCACTGTGACTTTAAAGTCCCTCTCACAGTGTCCATGGCTGTTGAAGTGGGCCGCTACAGGAACATCTGTGTTGCCATGGCGGAGTGTTTGTCCAGTTTCTCTCAGATAGAGTGCAGTGTCAGGACATTTCATGCAGAAAATTATAGTAGGTAGACTACATTAGATAATCTGCAGGAAAATGATCCCTTTATGTGATGTTCTAGTCGGCAGTGTGGTATAATTACACCGTCCGTATTATAAATGTGAGCACACGTTATACATCTTTTCTGTACGGAGGGAGGTGTGCCATTTTCTGTTGATTCACTTAGGGAGTGTCGGACAATTAGTTTTTGCAGGTTTGCTGGTTGTCTGTATGCCAGAAGGGGAGATTTTGGAAATACATCCTGCTCCTTGGAAATGACAGGCAGGAGATGGTGAAGGAGCTACATCTAAATTACAAAAGACTCCAGAAACTCCTTAATGTCAACGAAAAGAAAAAGCTGCATAGACTGTGAGAGAAAGCCGGACACTTAATAGCAAAAAACAAAGAGCAACAGACCTGCATTGTTAATCTCTCCTCATATACACCAAATGAAGCAGAGATTTCAGTACTCACAAAAGGACTCTCATTGTCCTGCAAAGCCTATTGACAACAGCAGACTCTGCAGTGATATGGAAAAATTCTTCAGAAAACAGACTTAAAGAATTTTTCCACAAGAAAGAAAACAGTAACGCACAGGAACCAACAACAAGCAGTTACAACAACCCCACTAATAAATCCACATGGACACCAGAAGCTGGCAGAAACTCCACCCTGGACAATTATATGGGCTGCTTTCGACAGAGAGTGAAAAACAGGGATCTTAAACAGGCAACAAAATTAAATAGAAAACATTACTGGGAATGAGCAGAGAGCCATACATTCACTAAGGGAAAATCCAGAAATCATTATCAAAACCAGCAGACAAAGGGGGTGGTTTAGTCATCATGAATACATCAGATTATATACAGGAGGCACAAAGACAATTGCCCAATACTATGCCTTATTACCAACTACAGGAAGACCTCACATATCTCTACAAGAAGGAACTAAAAAAGATAGTAAGAAGCTTTCCTCTTGACATCAGGGATCATTTAAACAGTTTAATTCCTGAGAACCCCAAAATGGGCTACTTCAACATGCTTCCTAAAATCCACAAAGAAGGGAACCAAGGAAGGTCTATAATCTCAGGAATTGGTTCCCTTACAGAAAATGTTTCAGGTTGGGTGGAGCACATCCTTAAACCCCTCGCCCGCAATACAACCAGCTACATCCAGGACACCACTGACTTCTTAAAAAAACTGTCCGGTATAGGCCCCTTACCCGAGGGAACCTTACTGGCCACAGTGGATGTTGAGGCACTTTATAAAAACATCCCCCATTATGATGGCATATTAGCATGTGAAACGTACCTCAAACAACATGTCTTACCCACAGGGTCACTTATACAAATGATAAAATTCACTCTGACACATTTATTCTCATTTGGACAAGACTTCTACTTCCAACAAATAGCAACTGCAAAGGGCTATCAGTTTGCACCTCACTATGCAAACCTATTTATGGCAAAATTGGAAGAGGATTTTATGTCAACATAAGCATCAAGCATCTTAAAACCATGTTGTATCTCCGTTACATAGATGACTTCTTCATAATCTGGATTTCCAGTGAGAAGGACCTCCTCCATTTTCATAATGAATTTAATTCTTTTCACCCCAATATAAAGCTAAAGCTGAATTACTCAAAAACAGAAGTCAGCTTCCTTGACACCACCATTCAACTGAGAGACAACACCCTTGTAACTTCTGTTTTTCACAAACCGACAGACAGACGGACCTACCTAAGAACTGACAGCTTCCACCCCAAGCATATAAGGCGCTCCATTATTTTCAGCCCAGCAATACAATACAATCGTATTTGCTCAGACCTGACAGACTGGGATCAACAACTGCAGGAGCTCAGACAAGATTTAATCAGACAAGGTTATACACCCAATACAACAGACACTCAAATAAGAAGAGCTACTGCCATACCCAGAGACAACCTTTTGGAATATAAAAACAAAGACAACATGAACCGCATCCCCCTTGTTGTCACCTACAACCCACATCTTGTAGCACTTCGAAAAATTATAAAAGTATTTCAGCCAACGCTGAACAATGACGGAACACTGAAAAATGTATTTCCTGAACCTCCCCTCCTGGCTTAAAGACAACCACCAAACCTGCAGCACCTCATTGTCCGCAGCTTCCTAAGTGAACCAACAGAAAATGGCACATCTCCCTGCCTACAGAAAAGATGTAAAACGTGTGCCCACATTTACAATACAGATCGTGTAATTATACCACACTGCCGACTAGAACATCGCAAAAAGGGATCATTTCCTGCAGATCATCTACTGCAGTCTACCTAATTCACTGCATGAAATGTCCCGACATTGCACTTTAAGTGGGAGAAACTGGACAAACACTCCACCAGAGAATGAATTTACACAGATTCCACATTAAACGTGGCAACACAGATGTTCTTGTAGCGGCCCACTTCAACAGCCATGGACATTGTGAGAGGGACTTTAAAGTCACAGTGCTTACGGGCAACTTCAGAACACAGTGAGAGAGAAAAGAATGGGAAGTGAAACTCATGTTAAAATTTAATACATTACAACATGGCTTGAATAGAGACAAGAGTTTCATGGCCAGGTATGACGACTGTTTGCATCTCTTGGACTGACACAGACCCAAATTGTATTGAAAAACTCATCAGAAACTTCAAAAGACTTTGTTGGACAGTTACTGTATCTTATCCAACGATCTTGACTATACATTGTTCTCATGTGTTGCTAAATGAATCTCAGCCTGAAGAGGTCTATTAATCTTTTACATTTAGGATCGTTTTCCAATGTTGTTACTTGTCCTAGCGTCTATATAAACACAGGCAACTCCAGTTTCTGGATTACATCTGGTTGAAGAAGGGGCCCCGAGTTGCCTCAAAAGCTTGCATATTGTAATCTTTTTACTTAGCCAATAAAAGGAGTCATTTTGCTTGATTTCTCACTACTTTCACAGGGCTTTAAAGGCATTTTTCAAAGTAAAACAGAAGCAGCGGTGTTCATTCTCAGCATGGGATCACATATTTTTCCAGGTCTTAATCTCTAATGATAGCTTTTTTGAGATGGGTCCAGCTGCAGCTCTCCACAACTACATGGTTCTGTAGTAGATAACTCTCCCCTCCAACTCTAATCGTAAACCTAGCGTAACCAGATGTCATCACTGACATATGCAGCAATATAAAGTGACAACCCCGTCAATGGAGTGGAGCTTTAGAGTGCCACAACTAGTGTCTGTTGACTTTTTTTGCCTTCTCTCGTTTCATCTGTCTTGGCTTTGTTCTCTCCTTCCTCTTCTATACGTGTTACCGGCTCTTTCCTTTTTAGTTGCACACCTAATGAAAGTTAGACCTTTCATTGCATTGCAAAGATGCAACATTACATCTTTAACCTTCTTTACTTTTTACCCAAAACATTCTGGAAGGTAAAAAAAAAAAAAAAAGAGGTTGCTGCACCATCTGCCAAGTTTCTTACTTGTAGGCAGAAAAGTTTACTGCAATAAAAGCTTGAGTCTCGCAATCTCCTCTATTGAGAATGGCCCAGGCTACATTGTAGCCATCTTCCAAATTCATAATCAAGTGTAACTATCGTGTTTAATGGTCATTGACTAGGATGAAGAACTCCATAATGGAAAAAAGAAGAGCAGCAACATCTGCCGAGTATCAGGTGCATCATGGAAGGCGCTTAATATATGATACAGAGAAACGCATGACATCGAATAAGCCTAGCTTTGGAAAGACACATTACCATTGTGATCAATGTGAAGTTGTATTTTTTTCATAATAAAAATAAAACACTGTCATTGACAATATGGGAAAATTTCAGCTTGCTCAGTATGAACCTTTATCTGAGGACTGGTGGTCCACCCGTTTCATATTATCAATATAATGTATTTGTCTTTATATTGTATTTTTGTTAACTGTTCAGTGGAGACATGCAAGTAAGAATTTCACTTCATTGTACTACAGTACGCACACATGACACTCACATTGACTTGATCTACAGAAACTTTCAAAGTTTATAAGTAGATTAATTCCCTGTCTTCTAGATGCTGGTCATCTTCTCAGAGAATGGCACTCTTATTGTTTCACATCGATGTAAGTCCAGGAAAACCACCGGTCACCCTGGGGTCACATATCCAGCAAACCTCTTGTCCAACGGAGTACTGGTGATAATTTCAAGAACTAGAAAGGCTTCCATAACCACCTCCTTCAGTCTTAACTACAAGAATGGCCTTCTTATCTCCATTATCTATCAAGTCATTTGAAATTGTGCTGGTTCAAGTGTATGCTCAGCACAAGGTCATTGCATTTGTGGTAACAAGACTACTTCAAGCAAGCTAATAAGTCAGCCCAAAGTCCAAACTCATCTCTTCACAGCAGGCACCTCCAGCCTGACACACCAACTCAGTTAATGCTGCACATCATCTCAGACCTGCTGAGGAGAACACATGGTGATGAAGGTTAGAATTATAAAATTTACAAAAGCTTATACACAAACTGTAAAAAGCAAACTTTTTTCCAGTTGAAATAAGACTTTATGCTGTTTGCCATTATGTCATGTTATGGAATTGGTGAAAGTTAATATTATATAATGCAGCTAACTTTAAGTGAATCACTAAACATGGATATTTCCTATTATAGTTGAAGAAACTTACCTGTTTAACGGTCATTTGTAACCAATACAAAATATAGTTCCTCCATCATCAAATCTAGTTTGGGACAAAAGAAGACACAAATATTAAAGCTTTGGTGAAACTTCATTAATGTTTGTTTTAGACCGTCCTCCTCCATCTTTCTTGTTAGGCGTTTCAGACGGTCAGTTCTGCTTGGCGATGTCACTGACAGCAGTTTTACAATCAACGAGAAGTAGGGGCAACTTCAACACTCAAATCCAAACGGTGCAATGTGAACACAAAACTCCTTTAGTATACCGTAAATGAACAGGGTGGTTCTACTTCATGACTCCTCATCTACTTGAAATGCACTGAAACGTGGCAGCTCCAGAACTGGTACAAAAAAGGCTCTGTTTAATCCAAGGTGTGTCATCCTTAACTCAGAATAACTCTGGGTGAATAAAAAAGGAAACATATTAAAAATGATTTTGCCTCGAAAAGGCAAACTGCGTATTACTAAAAACAAAAATTTGAACTCAAACTGTATGCCATGTTGGATGAAAGGTGTAAATAACATTAGGAAAAAAAATCCATTTGAAAGGCTAATTCAGTGAAAGAGGAGATTTAGCCCCTCATTTGGTAACAAAATTAAAAAGAGAACATAAGTGAAGATAAAGAAAAAACACAAAGTTTAGAGATCTGATACATGAAACACACGAGGGGAGAGCAAAAATCCTCCAAATTTGTCACCAGTTAACATTACTAATTGAACCAACGTTTTATTTAATTTTACTTACTTTTTATCCCAAGTACTGATTCACTCTCACCAATGAGCGCTGGACATAAAGTGTTTCATTAACAAGGTTTGACTTCCAATTAAAAAATGGGTTGGTTTTGAAAAATGGTGGCCTTCTAGAAATGTAATTTGAGGCCCTCAGGTTGGGTGGTCATCTGTTGGCTCAATTTAGGAGGTCTGAATCTTAAAAAGCAAGTCAAATAAATTTAGCCGTGATTTCTTACTAATCAACAAAGTGGCCGGAAACAAACACATGAGAGCCACTGAAGGCACCCCCCACCCAGAGGATTAGAGTTTGACACCACTGGACTTGCACCTTCAATATCATAAAGAAGATATGCACATGACCTTACCAATAATGACTTGGACACTTTGGTGTTGGAAAAAGTGCTTCCTCTCCATCCACCCCAAACTGCTGTTGAGCCTCACCCCAGGTACAAAACTCTTCTAAACATTTGTTCGTCTCCTGTTCAACTTCTCATGAAACAAAAACTCACCTGATCCAGAATCATTCCTTATAGTGTCCACTTTTTTCACACACAATCATTACTACATTTGTATTTCTAATTCATGTCAGATTTTTAATTTTTTTTTTGTTGGTTGTTGATGGTGAAGGTTGGCCAGACCCTTTAGTCATTTCTGAGAGAGGTTGTGCTATGATGGAGATTTGCAACCCTTGAGAATGTAACACATTTAACTCCCATCTCTATTTTTGGAGCACAGTTCACAGATGTCTATATGAGCTTGTTGTATGACAATTCCTCATCTTCAACTGTTCTAAAAACAAATCCGCTATAGAAAGAGATGGGGAAAAATGCATCAACTAAGTTAAAGTGAATGGGGTAGTTTCTATGTGCCGCATGTCTGATGTCTGTTAATATGTGTAGGCTGGTGCAACACTGCATCATCACACAGGATCTCCAATGTATTAATATACAAATGGAAACGCTTTCTACATAAACTGCCCAGGACTGCACAGACCTCAAACTCTTCTGGCTACAATGTAAGAGTTCTAAAAGTGAAAATAATTAGCCTCTGATGTTTTGCTGGCATGTGTATTTATGTGTTTAAAAAAAAAAAAAAAAGCAGTAATGCACACGGTTGTGGAGAGAAAAAAAAAGTCACAATCTTTACTACATGTTCACATTAGTTAAAATTCCAACAAACAGCACACTATAAAATGGGGGCACAAGGACATCTATAAAAGATTATCACACAAGAACAGGATAAGACAGAAACAACCATGAAATGAAGTTGCAGCCCATTCCAGAACACACTCTAAAACTGCTGCTAAAAGAGTCAATATTATAGCCATCGAAAGTGATAGCATTCATGTGTCCAACAGACAGTGGGAGAGGCTCTCTTCTGGATGCTTAACGTGCTCAAATTTTTGCATAGACCCTTCACTCAGACAGTCAGGTCTTGGTTTTTGCAAGCTGTCCCTGGTGTGTTGTCCCTTGGAGTGGAGTCCCAAAATCTCAGAAAAGTGGCTGATTGTTTTGCTCTTTGACAGGACAAAGCCAACAGTTTTCTGAATGAATCCATAAAGAGCAAAAATGGTGGTGAACCCACTACCTACAAAAAGTTCAGTACTGAGAACTTGAACTGAAATCAAGTGTAAAGCCAGCAGTGGCTCAGCGAGACAGAAGTGGTAGATCACTGGAGTTCATAATGAGACTTGAGTCAAGATTCAAGCTGTCTGAAAACCAGAAAGAAAAAAAGAGCATTAGACATCAGAAGGAATGATTTACTAATATTTGAATTGCATTTGTCTGCCAGTGAAAAACTAGCTTTGGAAGCTGAACAAGTCAAAACAATTCTCTGGAAGCCATTTTATCTTCTATGATGGCCAGTGTGCTGGACTGGTAAAATCACTCCATTAGCCAATTAAAAGGGCAAGCTCAGTTATGGGACACACTCTGGACCCTCTGGAGTGCCTTTATGAACAATGCCGCACATCCTTTCTCTGACACACTAACACTTGAGTACTTTTCAGCCAATGTATTATTGAGGAATGGGGCTCCTTTATACCAACAGCAATACATCTGCATAATGTCTCACAGTGACTAGGACAGCCAAGTCAGAAGTTTCCATTCTTTTGAATTTTGTTGCTTTCTAATCATTCTGGTGTATGTTTAGACCATAGTGTGTGTATATTTAATTATGTACCTATTCATGTATTTACAGTATTTAGTAAAGAGGAAATGTAAAAAAAAAAAAGTTTTATCTACCTATATAATTTACACTGTAAGGCTTCAGGGAAAACTGTATTTAAGTCCTCAGAGAAAAATCTGCCACCATTACCTTACTTCAGCAATTAAGGTCTGCTCTTCTGATTGTGTGCCTTCTACAACAGACTTATAGCACCCTCTAACTATGCCGATCACTGTGAACACTGCGGAAGAGGCTGCAAGCCATTTTATTTGTGTCATTATTGCTCCTGCAACATTGATTGTGCTCATTTTCTGTTTTATTTCCTCAAACCTTCATTCTGTTCAAAAGAACATATTTTGCACATTAAGCATTGCTAAAAATTTAAGTGATTTAAATCAATCCATATCAGGTTAAGTGAATATGCTGACCAATTTGTTATTAGTATAGAGTTTATATTGCATTAAAAAAAAAAAAAACTTTCATGCATTCATGAAAGACAAAGTTTCTGATATAACAGGGGACTATGATGACCATCACTAGACAACAGCATCAAAATAGTCAATGAAACAAAACTCATGCTACTTGTGTCACAAAATCCATGATGTCAAGTCATCAAGTTGTTTGCTCAGAATGTCTCAATCACATATATTGTTGCTCAAATATTGTTAAATAAACCACTTCAAGAAAACTCTTTTGTGAACAAAAATGGAATATGCTCAAAGGTGAATAGCATTTGAATTAAAGACTTGCATCTCACTTCATTACATTTAATATTTGTAGTGTTGAACTACAACTAGAATACCTCATGATTAGTTAGCGGCACTGAATTGACTTTCTACTTGTTTAAGCATCTCAGATATGCTCAAGTACGAGACATATTCTCTTCCTAATAATGTTTTCACTTGCTTTTCTTTACATTTCAGTGTTTAGTTTAAGTGTCTCTCAGTGCACGTTTTTTAATGATATCACATGAAGAGCAATGTTAGCCAATGAATAAGCGGTCTCTGGGCTAGACGCCTGACCAATGAATGAGGCAGAGAGGCGGCTCTTCAGTTCAAATACTTGGCTATGTCAGAGTAGGTTGCATTTTCTTCCAAGTTTTCTAAAATGACTTGGACTTTTTGATACTGTTTGCTGTTGTTGGTCACCGTAGAACCCCGTTATGTGTCCATTCTGCACAAAAACCTTGACATTAAATTTTCTCTGCCATTACAGCACACGTTTGAGGTAAAAAACAATATTTTTTGGTGGAGTTTAAGTCTATAACTATCATTAAAGATAAAGCTCTGTAGTTGCCACTGCTCCTCTTATGCCATATCAAGTGCAGTATGTGGATTTACTTTTAGCTTTCACATTATTTAGGATTTCTTTGAACAACTCCACAATCAAGACATTCAGAAATAGAATTAAAGCAAAAAAAAAAAAGTTAGAAAAATTCAGAACAAAATTATTTTCATTACTTTTAATATAAAACACTACATTTTTGAAAGTTGACTTTACTTTATGTCCTTTGTTAAGTATATTTTGTTTGTTGCATGCTGATTATGCCCTCTGAACTGAAATCATAAGCAAAAGAACTCTTTATTCATGCACATTGTACCTCAAGCGTAAAAGGGGCTGTACTGCAGACCTACTCATTTTGGGTGAGGTGGGGCTTGGCGTTGATGCTATTAGCACTGAAGCTTTTAAACCTCCGTGCCTTTCATTCCTTACCCTGATCAAAGTTGAGCTTCTTTGCAGTGGAGCCATCCCCTAGTCCTTCTATGTCGACAAGGTCACTGTTGACATCGGAGTCGTTCAGTGCACTGAGAGTAACATCTGCTGGAACAGACAAAGTCTTCCAGTCAGCTGACAGATCTGGCACGAGAGACCTTCTGTACTCTTATAATTGGTATATTTTAGATTTTACTGGAAATGTAAATAGCTGTCTCCCTCACTGTCCCATTATTTCATAATATCATGCTATTAACTACTCAGATAAGTAAAAGTTAAAATAAAAAGAAAAATCCAGATTTAAATACATGCTTATTTATAATCCCCACAGCCATAGATGACAACATATCTAAATGACATCTTTGTTGGGAAAAAAAAAAAAAAAAAAAGAAAGATACACACACATCAATTTTAACCCAATCCTTAGAATTGACAGGCATAAAAATATAAACTTACTCCTTAGTTCATATTTAATAATGAGATAATCCTTTACTTTCTTCCCTCTGTTTCTTCACATGATTGCTGTAGAATAGTGTGCTTGTTTGTACAGGCACAAATAAAATTATATGGCTCAACCAGAATGGCTACTTGAAGTTCACTACCCTACTGCACTGTGTAAATCAGCATCATAAGAGGTTGTTGCTGCTGCTGCTGTCCAGACCATTAAACCTGAATTAACATTCAAGAGCCAGTGACCAGAGACTCCTACACTAACAGATGACAGATTTTACTTTTTATGTGTTACACTCAGCTTTGTGGAACCCAGTCTGCTGTTTTGTCTGAATGGTCACATAACATTCTCACCGATATTTTTAAGATCCAGTGCTCTTGTTTTCAAAAACGCACTCTGTAACTGCTTGAAGAAAATCAAAATTAAAGATTTAATTATTTATAATTGCTTCTTTTCACCCATATCTTTTCTATTTTCTGATGTATTGAGTATCTACATGTTTTCAAAGTATTGCTTTATTCTTGACTGCCTCTTCAATTTTATATAGTTCCTTTCAAAATGATTCCAACTGTGAAAATTATAATACATTTGTTTGAAACTAGTTTAACAATTACAGTTCCAAGATGCGACACTAATACTAGTACAGTGATCCCTCACTATATCGCGCTTTGACTTTCGCGGCTTCACTCTATCGCGATTTTTTCTCATACATGCTTACGTCACTACGCATGCGCTTTCTGAGAACTTTTATCTAAGCCACACGACGGCTCCTAAATGTGCTGCTTTTTCTAAGCCTTCTGACAATAAAACTAAGCAACGCTTGCTATCCAGGAGAAGGTGAAACTCTTGGATATGATCAAAGATGGCAATACCCTACAAAAGCCTCCTCACGCATAAGAAAAAACCACGCCAGCAACTGCCTATCAAGATGTTCTTAAGCCGTGCACCCACTGCCTACTCCTAGTACTCCTTCAGCGGTAGAAGACAACTACGTACCTGCTGAAGATACTGCACCACCTGAAGACTCTCCTACTGAGGTCATGCCTTCATAGGTTAGTGGTTGTGTGTAAGAACTGTGTGTGTGTGTGTGTGTGTGTGTGTATATATAATTAAATATACAGTAGACTGTGTTTACTACATAAAAGTGTTTGGGGATTGTCCTTCCGTCCCGTGAGTGCAAAGCGTAGCGGTATTCTGCTTATCACAGACTTCCTACTTGCAATACGAAGCGACGTGATGTGAGCAGAGTTCTGGTGCTCCTATCGCTTTCTTGCTTTTGTGCGCGATGCGCTGGAAAAATAGACAAAATTATGTCTCTGGAAATAATTAATGTTGATGGAGTACAAATGCCTCATCGTGTAGTAAATATCGGGGAGATGGTGCTTGCTTATTCTCATCTATAGCTTATTTAGTGCATGAAACTCCGTCTTTAGCGGTACAGATTTGGGCTGACATTGTACGACTTTGGACAGGCACTCCCTCGATAAAAAAAATAAACGTAGGATAAACGTTGGATAAAAAAAAAAAAACGTAGGTTTTCGGGAGATGTTATGAATGGGCACTTTGATGTTCTCATTCCCTACACTTACATGCCTGATGTACACATGGAGCGCACACAAATTGAGGATAAAAATCAGTCACCTTAAAAGGCGGGTGAGCCTAGTAATGATATTTGTAATGTCTAATATGTCTTATTTACGCTTTTTTTGTCTAATATATTGGGTAATACGAGTGTGATGGTGACTAAAGGGTGTTATTTCATGTGAGAGGGCTCTAATAATGTTAAAAACGTATTTAGAAGGTCGTAAACAGGTTTTCTATACTCTGCGAAAATATTCGATTTATAAATAAAGAATCCTACTTCGCGAAAATTCATTTATCACGGTAGAGTCTTGAACGGATTAACCGTGATAGACGAGGGTTCACGGTTTCCATTTATTTATATTAATATTTCTTGCCATGTAGCCCCTTGGGATTTTTGTGTAAAATAAGTGGATTTTGCACTGGATACAGTGTTCTATTTTCTTAAAACAAAGTTGGCAGAAAAAATAAAAACACACAAGTTTGCAAAGATCATCTACTACAATGGGAAGTTTTATTTTTTGTATATTGCGATTTTTAGATTAAAACCTTGTGTAATTAAATGTGCTTGTTGTTTAATCAGTCATAAGTTCATGTCAGTGAGAAATCACAAATTCACACAATGTTTAAATGCTTCGATTTCTAAACTGTAAGGCATTTCTTCAATTTAAAACTTGTGTTTTAACTGCATTGTTTTGCAATGTAGACTGAACTTTTTTTAACAGTTAAAAGAAAATATGGAATAAGTGAAATATGCTGTGTAAAGAACACGGACAGCCAGTGGAAAAAAAAGAAAAGAAAAAAAAAAAAAAAAAAAAAGATATGACATCTGAAAGATTGTGGTTTATCACAAATTGACAGAAAATGGAATAGTAGTTTTTATACATAGCACACACTTCTCATATAAACACAATATTTTTCTCAGACAAGCAGATGTTACTGTCTTTCTTATTCACTCATCACATGTTAACTTCATGGCAAACAGATGCCCAATGTAGGCAGAACATTTAGAAAATCCACCATTCTCAGTTTGAATTCTGTGCCTGGACATTGTCTTTGTGGCCTCCGCACACTCTTCCCCTGTGAGAATATGAGGGTGAGTATCAGCGGACCCCTATGCCTTGTCTAAGGCTATTTCCTGCCTTGTGCTCACTACTGCTGGGGTAGGCTCAGTCCTGCCACAACCCTGCACTTATAAGCTAGTTTCAAAAGAATGACAATGTTTATCAGCTATATATATATATATATATATATATATATATATATATATATATATATATATATATATATATATATATATATATATATATATATATATATATATATATATATACATAGATGTATACTTCTGTTGAAATGTTACCTTCCACAATACACACCAGCCTTAAGGAGCATGCTCAAAGAAATCAAAAAGAAATGCTGAAATTTCATGTGCAACTCTATGTGATAACAGAATATTTAAATACAGAAAATGACTAAACATATTGGCACAAAACAAAATATATAGATACAAAGATACAGTATTAGAGCGACTACAAATTTTACTCCAAAAATGAAGTGTCTTCTAAAAATAGTGTATTCAAATACCAAAGTGGTATTACATGCAAAATGGTTGTTTTTAAATGATTCAATATTTAGCTCTTTAAAAATGACATATTATAACTTTATATAATAAAAAGTAACTGTAGGGTTATACAAAATAGGAAAAAAAAACAACAGAATAGTGTGCATTATGTAGTACATATGCTTTCCACAAGAGGGCAGTATCAATTATATTTTATTTTAGAAATGGAGTTCTCAATTTCTTTTGACCAATTAAAGCAGATACCATGTTGGCAAACTTTTTGGGGATGTGGGCTTAACTTTTTCTGATTTTAAAGTGTGTACAAGTATGGCAGTTGCAAATGGAACATAATTCGATATCCATCACAGTGTGTATATGTTTGTAACTTAATTGAGGTAATCATTTTTAATATTTTATATCTGCTCCAGTTACATCAAACCTTTAGATATGGAAAGTTCAAGTAAACCTGTATAGTAAAACCAATTCTAAAAAGACATAGCCTTCTTTTATACAAAACTAGCTGAAATACTCAGCGGTGCTTGGGAGAAATTTTTTTTTTTTTTTTATTGTTTGAGAAAAATAATTTAAAAAAAAAAACTTTAAAAATAAAATTACAAAACAATGAAGACTCACTAATGTGCTTGTCTTGTGGTCTCGTATGTAATGTATGTTATCATCCAGTTGACGCAGCCAGCTATTTTTAATTTCAACAGCAACAGGGGCACGGTGGTGCTTAAACATAAAGAATGCTGGTAGTCACGTCCAGTTCGCCCGCTAGTGGTTGTTCCAAGTGTCAACTGGACGATAACAGGCATACAAGACGGCAAGATTACCCTTGCGGGTGGGTTAGGGTTGATTCCACCCTACAGTATTATTACTCAACCAATGAGAAACATGTGTACCAAGCTTCATGAAAATCAGTCCGGCCGTCCGAAAGCGATGCTGGAGCATACACACACACACATTATATAGGCATAATCAGTGCAGGATAGGATAGATAGACTGGGCAACTTTATGTCTTTATTTGTAGATCTAAAGTGGATATAAAAACTTTATATCCTTATTGAAATGTCATTTTTTTTTTTTATAAGAATTAAATAAAGATAATTGACATCACACTTTTTTCAACTTCAGTAAGCTCCTGCAACCATCAATTTTAGGTGAAAACATTTTTAGGTGAAATAATTAAAATCACGTACAAAGTCAAAATAACCATTTATGCTGGATTATATGAAAAAGTTTAGTCGTAAAGTGCAAAGATAATTCATGGCTCAAAAAATGGTCAATAAAAAAGTCTCCATGATTTTCATATACAAATTTACAGATTAGGAAAGTAGGAAATTCTGATGACACTCTTTTTTTTTTCTGTATTTCAAGGAACACTGCAAACATCAAGAAATATGGCACTACAAGGGCAGTGAATAAAATCTGGACATAAAATAATAATAAAAAATAATGAAGGGTCAAGCTGAAAGCTCATAACTGAAGTCATCAACTGTCCAACAGTAAACTTAATAAAGATTCATGAATCAAACTGTGCAAATCCTACATACTGCAAGTAATGTGCATATTTCCCATTCCCCAAAAGACTGAGGCATGGAGCTCACAGTTCTGGAATTACCTCATCCATGTGAAAATCTGTAGTATTAATCTGTGATATTTCAGCATTTGTATAGCAGCAATCATACTCACAACATATAGATCGCTAATTTATGTAGTGTTATGAATAGTTTGTATTATTGTAAAAATTATTTTAATTCAGAGAGACCAGATGAAGACCATAATTGACAAATATGCAGGTAGAAAACAAGCACATAACTCTGTTTGTATCAGTTACCTGCTGCGCTTTAAAGAATACACCATATTAGACAAGATGAAATCACAGAAAATGTCCTTTACATTCCCAAATTATTTCAGCAGATAAAAAAAAAAACAATATCTACAGGCTAATTGACAAATTCAGTAAAGAATAAAAGGGGAATATTTTGGGATGCAGAAAAGAAGTTACATGGCTTTAATAGTCAGTTACTGATTTCCCCATTAGTCATATAGTTACAAAGGCAATCATCTCCTGATTAGTAAAGCTCTAATATGTTAAAGCTTTTTCTGAAGTATAGAATTGCAACACACCATGTCTGTCAATCATCTCCAAAATAATATCTGCAGGTCAGAAACAGTTTAAGACATTAATAAAATATATTTGTACTATCAACTCAACTAACCTCTTCTTAATCTACAGAACTACTTTCTTCCATGAAAAATGTATTCATGAGACACATCAATGCCTCTCTGTCAAGCCCCACCTCCACCATTTCTCTTAGGTACAGCAGTATTTTCAACATATGAGCCACGTCTGCCAAAACCTTTCCTCCTTATGGTTGTGAAATGTAGACTGTAACTCCTACTACCATAACTGCTTCTGTCACTACTAAATCTTTTCTTAGTTGCCACTTTTAGCTTAGACATTTTTAACTGTGATTTGTTTCAACTACCAACTGTTTGAAAGAGAAACACTGAAGGGGTAGGTATTTCATAAATGCAAAAGGATTTCTTTCAGCTGCAAAAATCTGAAAAGGAAAACTAATTCTGGCACCCTGCTGAACGTTAATTGTTCTTGAATTTAACGCACCTCTAATCTAACAATGGATTTCTGTAGAAAAACTCTGTTAAGTCAATAAGAACTAATTTTATATTGCAAATGTGGCTGTACAACTTTTACACGTTTACAAAATTACCTGAAGTTTTCTGCTTTTTAATTGCTTGGGTGGCCGAAGCCTCCTGTAATCCTGTCCCCACAACCACCTGCCCCGCTGGTACTGCAATGACTGCTGGGGTTGCTGACAAGGATGCCTGCATTTTCTTCTGAACTTTCTTGGGTGATTCCGATGGGAGAGGTACGCCACTGTCTTCATAAAGCTTGCGTTTTGCTGTTGTCTTGATCTGGGCACTGCTTGGGTGAGAAGGGAACCTGTTATAGCACAACTTACAAACAAACACAAAACTACTTGAAACTTTAGAATACATTTGATGGTATCAGGTTCAGAATACAGCTAAAATAACATTACTGAAAAATCCACAGTCATCAAAACAGATGTTTAAAATACTGACTCTTAGAAAAGTAATATTGTTACTGTTACATCCAAAGAACAGAAAGTTGTTTTAATGGCATATATAAAAAAGAAAGTTTAGAATCCTTTCTAGAGACATCACATTAGCACTAGAAACAGGTGAAACAAATCTTCATAACAGTAGTATACAAGAATATTTAAATTTTACACTACTTTTGAAATCCCGTGTCCTTAAAATAAATAAATAAACTCCAAACTACATTTTTTCTTTTGATTTTTATTTCTCGTATATTTTGTGTTATTTGACCATAGATAACCTGCAATGTTCACATGTCATGGAAAATCTCACTCTGTACATTCTGAACATTACCAAAGCAGTTATCCACACTCCTGTAATCAGCCACTTGTAACCAATGAAGGCATAAAGAAAGGGTGAGGTGGTGCTGATTGGAGGACAATACACTCGTGTCACCCAATGTATAATCCAATAAAGTTAATGTTTAAAAAAAAAACAAAAAAAACACAACAACAGAACTGGCCTCTAACATCATTCCATGTACCAGTCTTGTTGAGCCTGTCTTACATTTAACTTTCAATATAGATTTGCCGTTGCTCTATTATCTTAAGAAATAAATAAAGTTGTAGAATTTTTTTTATACTGCAGACACTGCTGCTTACACTAGTACAGTACGTAATAAGCATCTAGACAGCTTTTACTCATACTCGTAATCAATAACAGCCTAGTAGAACATATCTATTCGCAAGATACCCCAGCTGGGTGACTTAATTAATAGAACTCCTCAACAGGGAATTGATTTTACTTTTAAAAAAATCATTTCTATATGCATACACCCAGTCATTTAATCGAGTTGGTCCCCTTTGTGAACTTGGTATACAAACACTTGACCATTTTATTGTGCGCTGGAGGAGGTAGTTATCCTCCTTGGTGAATTTACAGCATGGACAATAAATTGAGTAACTTCAAGAAAGTAACCAATAATCAATATATTAAGACTAAAACTTTGCCACGTTAAAAGCATTTTACTGAGCATTAGTGCATACTGGCAGGGTACTGAAATCAATAGTTGGATGGTACATTCATCATTTTTCGGCTACTACTAAAAGAAAGACAGATTCTAACTAAAAGCAATAATTCTCAAATCTGTATTGTTAAAATAAAAACCAAAGAACAAGCATGTAAAATTTCTCTAGACTGGGCCCCTTAGCCTAAACGGTTTTGTACTTTTTCTCAAAAGTAAATGTGCTGTAACATTAGTGGTGTTTAAATAAAGTTTTAAATTAATGCAGTGTGCTTCTGATTACATTAATTCAAGTTGATCAGCTATCCAAATTATGCATGACCTATGTCCTTTTATGAAAATGCCCCAGTGATTTAGTGTTAGAATCCTGTTTGGGACAGCAAAATGGTAAAGAGAATGTGCACACCTTCATGTATTGTATTTATTAAGACCGAGTTGAATAATGATCCCAAATTCACAATGACTAAGAAACTGGAAGGATGACCAGTTTTTTTATTTTTAATAAATCTGCAAAAACTTCAAGTAAACTTTTTTCACGTTGTCATTATGGGGTGTTGTGTGTAGAATTCTGAGGAAAAAAATTAATTTAATCCATTTTAAAATAATGCTGTAACATAAAAAAATTTGGAAAAAGTGATGCGATGTGAATACTTTCAGGATGAACTGTATACCACTGTGAATTTGTATAAGGTAACACAACTGTTTTTTAATATAGTTTCACAGAATTTCTCTCCATAACCTGCAGTGTAGGTAATTACCAGTATTCAGAGTAAAACTTGCCAGCCATAATGTTTGCTCCAATAATTTAATTATTTTACCATATCAATCACTGGAGTCTGTGGCAGAGGAGGTTAGTAAAATTAGACACCATTGTGATTCATGCTGGCCATCCTCATCAAAATGTGCTATCCTGGAACACGTTTAGTTGCTGGCTCACTCCAACAAAGCATAGCAAGAGGCACTACTGGATCTTTTTTTTTGTTGCATCCATCAAATATGCCCTTTCGTATAACCCCACTTTCATTCTAGTCAGCTATAATACTTACAGAGAGGCAATATTTCTTTGATATTATCATTAATATTATTATTTTGTGCATATAATTCAGAGTGATAACACGGTGATGCAATGGCAGTAGCGCTTCTGCCTCACATAGACCAGGGCTTGCATTCCAAGACTTTCCAGTGTGGAGTTTGCATGTTCTCCCGGTGTCTATGCGAGTTTCCTCTGGTTGCTCCAGTTTCCTCCATGTGGGTGTGTGGTGTATGTGAGAGTCTGTTCTCCCGGACTGTTGCCCTGTCCCAGGTTTGTACCTGCCTTGCGCCCTATGCAATCTGGGAGAGGCTTCAGGCCCCCTTGCAACCCTGGTTTGGATTAAGTGGGTTAGAAAATTACATGACATATTGGTCCAAGTCTTACAATTAAGTAATAGTTTGTATTTTTTATTTAAACAGTTTTGCACCTTTTAATGTTTTATATTACTGCTGCAATGGGTCAATTAACCTTCAAGGATTAATAAAGTTCTGTTAATCTAGCTCTCCAACTACATTACTATAGCAACATATATATTGTTTTGACTTACAATCAATAAATGTCCACATAAAAAAATAATTCTTGTTGTTGTATGAATTTACTAAAAAAAACAAAACCTTTAGATCTGTGATTTTCTGTCAGTGTATTAATGTCTTAAAGGTAATGTCTAGTGTATAGACTGTAAATTAAGTAGTGAGCGAATACACTCCTTAAGGATATTACTGTGCTGTTCAACCCGATTGGTGTAACAATGCAAACTGGAAGGTGGGACAAGAAAAAGTCAAGTCTTCTGTTGTGTTTGTAGCAGTGGCAGCAGCAGCATATGTGATTAAAAGAGAGACAGAGAGAAAAATATCTGTATGGAATTTACATGGATGACATATTACATTTCAAAACTGCATTTGCTAAGATCTGTTTTCTCATCAGTTACTAGAGCTGTCATGGTTATTATTTACAGATTGCTTCCATGTTTTCACACTTATTCAAAGTCTTGTATTATATCATGTAGAGAATTGAAAGGCTAAGGTGTTTTCTGCAGGTCAAGAATAGCAGAAATACTATTGAGCACAATGTGAAAGTAAACAAACAAACAAACTAGACAATTTAGTTAGAAGTGTTGAAAATTTGAAAATGCACAGTGTTTTAATGAATTAATTCTATTTACTTCAAGATTGGATGGCATAGTGTGTTTATCAAAAGCGGAGTTGATGGCTATACAATACTAGGTGGGTAGCCCACCCAGTAATTATAATGGTAAGGAAACACTGGTATTGTTGATTAAATTACAAAATAAACAATTGAGCTGAAAAAGGAGAACAGAAAAAACTGTGTAATAATATTAATAAATGCATAGTTAAGAATACAGAATAACTAAATCCCAGGGGGAAAAAACCCAAAAAAAAAATCTGTGTTTAGCTAGGGATTGAGCAAAATAAAATCATTCTGACCCAGGTCAAACGGTAACCTAATTTTTTCCTGGACATTCTGCAATACAATATGTGGAAGAGAAACTAATTTGGTGGAATGTGACTAAGCGTTGATACGATCAACAGGAATAACTTGATCAAAAAATAGTAGTCATAACAAATGTCACTACAAGAAGTGAAAAAGAATCATTTTATACTGAGAAAAATGTTTATTTGAATCATTCGAGAATCTTTATTGGTTCAGGAGATAACTGACATCTTGCCAAGGGTTCCACATGTTAGAAATTTTGATGCCCGCCATTTTTGAAGCAAGCAACGAGGGAAGCACAGCAGGAGAAAACTATTGATTTAGTCTCACGAATGAACAAAGTTTAACATTTCTTAATGTCAATGACTATATTTAATATGATTCTTAATGGGATGACACTGGAGAGATTTTCCAAATGCATTAAAACATTAAAGGCTAACCAATGTTAAAGTTTTCAAACATTATAACAAAATTTTATTTTGGAATGAACATATGGATTAGGTAATTTTCTCACAATTGTAGATAGATGTCTGGATATATGCAAGAATAGTGCCCCATCTAAGGTTGGATCCTGTCTCGTGCCCAGTGCAACCAGGATAGGCACAGTTTCCCAATGATGCTGAACTAGATAAGCTAGTTAGTAAATGGAGAAGTAATTGTAATAAATCTGAGGATGAATGCAAAGCCTTGATTTAATTACTGAAGCATTTTATGGCATTTTGTTAAAGAGCTAATAATCTCATCACCATTTCAATTCACTTAGATGCATGATATTGTAAGGTTAAAAATTGGAGTGAATTGTTAATTGGTCACATGGATGCGTTCTCAAAGCACACAAGAATCATGTGCTTTAATTTTTAAGAATTATTATTTCTCATCTAATTTCATAATGGGATGAAGAAACCAATGATGAAAAGCCTTTTATATTAAAAGAACAGCATGAATTACTCACTTTAAGTTAAACCAAGCAATATTTTTAAATAGTAGAAACAAAAACCATAGTACCAAGCAAAAGTCAAGCCCTGATGTCTTTGGTTTTCTGTGCAAAGAAAATCATTCTAAAGTTTGTGTAAAATCTACTCTTAAACATTTTGTATCTGTGTTCTCATGTTCTTGTTGAAGAATTTATTTTGACGTAACATCTGGGATCTGGTGTACTAATTCCCCTCAAAATGTTTTAACAATTCAGTCATGTCACCTTTTAACTTTTCGTTTACTTAAAACAGATTCAGATCCTTTCCTCATAGATCACATATTGCAGTGTTGGAATAAGCCTAGTTGTTCTCCTCTGAATTTTCTCTAGCCCTGGTATGTATTTTTTTTTTTATAAGGAGACCCAGCTGAGGCCTCATCAGTGCATTATTTAGCTTAATCAAATCTCCATGGATTTGTACTCTACACACTGGGTTATATAACCTATTTAATCACTTGTACGCAATGTCGGGATGCAGAAAGTGAAGAATCCACTGTAAAATGTTCTTCTCATAATGTATAGATTCAAAACTCTTAACTGTGTATTCACATCTGACATTATTCTGGCCTACATATATTTACATGAAATTTCATCCACCTTAATCTGCCCAACCTATATTTCATTCAAGTCCTTCTGTAATTCGACGGATTCTATGTTACCTGCTGTTCTGCCTAGTTTAGTTTACTACAGTACAGGAATACACCTTATAGAACTCCAATGCACAGTTAAATAATAATAATGTCCAAAGTTGTCTTTTCTCGCATAATGTTTTAACATTTAAATTAGAATTAGGTCTCAGCTGCTCTGATAGACTGGATTAAATTTAAGTTATGACATTTTATCTCTTATACAGTATGTATTATAAAGGTATTGTGATTCACAGGCTATAATTCCTTTGTAATGGAACCATTCAAAGTACAACTTGCCCAGCGTCTGATTTTTGGATAACCATAAACACCTTAACACAATAAAAGCTACAGTTCTGAGTGGGATTTAGATTAGCTTTAAGGCAACTCTGTAACATTAAAAAAATGTATTTGTTCAAATGCAAATGATAGCAATGTGTAGCACTGTGATGATTTTCAAGTGAGTTTCAAATCAATCACAGTCAGTATCCATTAACATTGTACCAAAGTCAGTTAGAGCAAGTGTGAATGTGTGAGTAAAAGGACCTCATAATGGCACCATGTTGATTTCCATTATGTGCACAACAACAACAAAGAACTGTAATAATCAGATATGAAAATGAGTGGATGGAAGAAAAATTAAAATACAGTTCTGTCAAATGCTAAGATAATGACATAATTAATTCTCGTGTAATCCAATGTGAAACTGTATGTGTGTGGGTTTAAATTGTATAGACTATTTATAGTAAAGTGCTGCTCCATTATAGGTTACGGATGTATTTCTCTGCATTAAACATTTTTCAGATTATACGCTTGACTTTGTTTTTTTTTTATACACAAAAAATGCAATATCTGTGATAAAAATACCTAAAATGCAATGCGCTGGCTATATTATATAAATTATAATTCTATAATTTTAGCTGTAAATAAACCTGAAAGGCAGATCTGAATTTTTGACCTGAATCTTATTTTCAACAAAAGTGCCATTAAAACTTTTGGCTCATTTTCCTCTTTGTCATGCGGGAAATTTTAATATTTCACCACTTTTTCAGTTTCAGCCAGTCTAGCTACAACATTAGAAGTCTGACTGGAACAGATTTCACACAGAAGATTTAAAATATTTACTTTAACTGCATCTTCATCATACTGTATAACACAGCAAAACTACATTTTAAACTTCTGGACTGGGCTGATAATAATTAAGATAAGGTAGCCAGGGAAAGTGCCTTACACGGTACGCTCCTTGATGACGGAGCTGATTCGGTTTAAATCCTCTCCAAAGCGACGCACAGCAGAGCGCAACATCTCAATCTCCGTCTCCGTCCACTTGGCTCTGCAGGAAAATAGCAGGGAGAGGACACATCAGTATCACTGAGCCAGTAACCAGATGCAGCCTCCTGTTTAACTTAGACAGACTGCAAGGTATCTGCTTGTTCTGTTACTATCTGACCTGGTCTTAGCCACTATTTACAACAGTGGGGCACTCTCTCATGGTTAAATAAAGTGGACATATAGAAAATGAAATATAAAAACAGCAATGTCCAATAAGGTAAGCTTCAATAACCACAACTGAATCCAAGGCACTATCAATTGCTAATGATAATCAAATGTCAATATCTTCTGCAGTCTGTTGTTCACAACTTAAACCAGGCACTATTTTTTCCCCCACATGGTTATGAAAGAGTTTTGTACTCTTCGCATAGAAATAAATGTAGAATACAAAATTAGCAGCATTAAAAACCAACTTCAGTACTCAACTATCCATTCATCGTTTCAAACTGCTTTATAGTATTTCAGAGTCAAAAGAAACTGGAGATGAAGCCTATCAGGGCAGCAATGTGCACACGAAGCATGCTTACTTGGATGAGACACTATTCAATGTTGGGGCATACTTGTAGTAATGCTAAATCAGCTCAATGCATATCCTAAAGTGAAATTTTTTTAGATGCAAGATCAAACAGTCATGCATCTTTCAACGCACAAAAAAACACTACACAAGGTGAAATAGTTTCTCAGCTAGCTGCAGGTCCATCCATCCCCAGATTGTTCAATTTAGCTTTGTACTTTTTTTAGACTGTTAATGCAATTCTGATTATGTTCTCTATATGAATTCATTGCTTGCCAATTTGCCTCTTTAATCTAACAGCCATCAATATACCACGTTGGAAAAAGACACTATTTGTAAACTAAACCACAATAAGGCTTTACAAACTTTAAATTCCAGCTCATTACTGAAAAAAATAACCCCTTTCACAGATGCAGCCTAGGAAAATTCCAGGTTAACTATTCCTAAAATTTACTGGGATTGATTCCAGCATACCAGGGCAACTTAGTAAATTACCAGGTTGATAGCATTTACATGTAAAACTATTATGCCAGGTTAGATTGCTGACGGCAGTATTTATCCCCTCTTTGACTAACATAAAACACTAATGTGAGCTGCACTGGTTCAATACTGCGTTCACTGTATTTATGCACTTTCACTATACTTGACTCTATTTTTTTACATTGTAAGCAAATAAAAGGTTTAGGATATAAACACAGCTCTTAATGGGAAACACAAAATCAGCAAAGAAAAATCTCTGCGAAATCTAAACATAGGTGCTACTCCATTTAACCATTTCAAATGTTACATGAACCTTAGTTTCTACTCACCATGTGCTATGTTCACTTTAGCTGGAAGAGACCTCTCCTTACACAGGTAGAAAATGACACGTGTGAAGCAGCCAGCACAATGTTGTATCTGGTGAGAAGTTATTAAAGTTTTTCCTTCTATTTAATGGAGGTCATCTTATTATTTTAAAAATCTGCCTGGTTTACAGACACATTTTAAATAGTTTTGTATTAAACAAAAACCTCTACAAAGTGGTTGAGCTCTTTTCACTGCTTTTTACCAACAAGCGTCACTGCATGTGTGCTGTATCCAGTACTTTTTAGACCAAGTTCACACATATGCCAACCTGAGAAGTTCCGACACTAAGACTTGACCTTGGCAATCAATGGACCAAGTCTACTGGGAATTTTTGCCTGGGCTTTATTCAGATATTCATTTGATCCAGAAATGTACCAGTAAATTCTTTGGATAACCTAAATGCCTTTAAAATGTATTTGTGTTGCAGATTATTTACTGTATGGCTTTTTTTCTTTTCACCTTTCCACTTATGATTGCAGAGCATTGCAAGGCACATTTCCTTTGCAATTTCCTATTCCATAACCTATGAATTGTAGTCAATAAAATGATTTCATATAACTTCTTTCTTGTTTGGCACTCATTGTCCCTTTATTAGTTATGAAAGATTTATGAAAAAAAAAACCCACTATTTTCAACTGGTGAAATATGTGGTTATGAGAAACTGACTTCTGTGTTTAATTAACTTGCAATTAATGTACTGCATACCACAACATCTCCGTCAACTTACTTTAGTTTTTCCTATTGTATTTTAAAACATGCCCAAGAATGCCAGTGTGGGAAACTGGCCTTGTAACCCATGTGAGGGTTTTTTGTCGCTTTTTTATTGCTAATACAATAATTTGCTAATACATCTGATCTATTATGTTCAGCATTCTCAGGCAATCAGCTATGAAGAGCTCTACCATGAATACTGTATATAAAAATGAATTACTGGAGAACTATTTAAAATGATAAACATGTATTATGAACTTTAGAATGTTATTGACAACAATAGTATTCATCCATCCATTTTCCAACTAACTGAATCTGAACACAGGGTCACGGGGGTCTGCTGGAGTCAATCCCAGCCAACACAGGGCACAAAGCAGGAACCAATCCCGGGCAGGGTACCAACCCACTGCAGGACACACACACACACATACACACCAAGCACACACTAGGGCCAATTTAGAATCACCAATCCACCTAACCTGCATGTCTTTGGACTGTGGGAGGATACCCACACAGACACGGGGAGAACATGCAAACTCCACGCTGGGAGGACCTGGGAAGCGAACCCGGGTCTCCTAACTGCAAGGCAGCAGCGCTACCACTGTGCCACCGTGCCGCCCACAATAGTAGGAGTATGAGAATAGTTGAATTGCACAAAGCTGAGCCTTGCTAAACTTGCAAAATACATTTTACATCCTGAAATCAGCTTCACAAGTATATTCCAAAGAATCTATGAAAAAAAAAAAAATAAAGTGGTAATGTGTTTTTGCAAGAACAGAAAAAAAAAACAAACAATGATGCTAGGAATGTATTTGTTTAATTTTTACATTTTTATTTCTGACTACCTCAGTAACATATTTTCAGTTTTTGTTAATGTCTTATTCCATTCCTTCATTTACTGTATTTATGCAGAAAATTAAGATAAAGAAAAAAAATAAATTAAGAAAAATTACTTTTACACATGCACACATATAAAAAACAGGTGTTCTGACCCTGAACCAGAAATCCAAGGTGCCAGTTTTGTAAGTGGCCAACAATTAGCTCCTGTAAAGTAAAAAATGTGAATTGTTTCTAGCATTTGTGGTTTATAATGCATCTGTCCAGTTTCAGAACCAAGTAAACACAGATGCTGAAAACTGGAAAAACCAGGTAATTTGCTATGAGTGAATTTCTAAAGCTGGAGAACAATATGTCTTTAGACATTCATTCTTGCCTAATTAAAGTGTACCACAGTCAAGGCCTTCAGCATTCTGTCATGCAAGGGTGTCTCTTGAACAGGACTCAAGATCTGGTTGGACTACAACACTAACAACAGAAGAAAATGTTACCTCCATGGAATCAATCATAATGGAATAGCAAACACTACCAGGGATTAGCTATGCATCATTTGAATGTACTGTATGGGAGTCTAAAATGTTGACTCCCAAAAATATGCATCACTGCATCTAAACTTTCAGAGAGAATCTCAAGCTAACAATTGTTTCATAATTGGGGATACATCACTACGATCCAAACAACAATCAAAACAATGGAAAAACTGTAATTCTCTAATGCCAAAGAAATGAAATACAAGCAGATAGCATGTCTAAATGTTTATGTTATTGAGGGTACAGTGCATAATGGATTACATGCATCAAAATACCCACTTAACTAGTCAATATTGTACAAGTCTGATCTAGCCAGCAATGGACAATCAGGAAAAAGAAAAGATGTCCACCATCCTCCCAGTTACTTTAAAGCAATGGCCCCTCTGACACTGTATGGATTTTAAAGGTTACTCTGGGAAATTGGGGTGATGCCACTCCCACCACATTCTTAAGACCTGGGCATATGCAACAACCACCTGTTTCCCAATTTATAGGTTCTCTTTGGGTTGTTCTATACCAAGTATGAAAATGTCAAGACATCTACATCTTGTTTTGATCACCTGTCATATTATATTATATATATATATATATATATATATATATATATATATATATATATATATATATATATATATATATATATATATATATATATATATATATATATATATATATATATATATAAGATCGACCTGGAGGTTTCAACAGATTTACACCTTGTAAGCATCTGGATTATGATTTGATCACATTCAGAGTGATTTGTTTGTGTATGTGAAAGAATTCAAATCTATAAACAAGATAACTTAGAAAAGAACCATTCCAAATAAAAAAGCGGGCAAAATTATTATCAATGTATACTGCTAGAAGGTTATTGATTTGTTAGAAAATGCTATATACACGGCATGCTAAGTCTATGTACATGGTAACTTAAAAAACAAATCACCGTTTTAAATAAAAACTAGTAAACATTTTACTGTTGTAAACTGTGAGAAGCCTATTGATTTGGAGCAAAATGACCCCACTAGATTTTGCTGTAAAGACATAATAATTTTGCATTTTTGTACACAATGTACTCCAATATTTTACCACTGCAAAAAAAAAAAAACAAAAAAACACTTTTTTAGGGAAAGTCATGTGCTTAACACAATTGGTATTTTCAAGTGAACACTTTAAATCAGTTATGAAATAACACAAACTGTATATGAAGCCTTTGTTACCTCTTTGAGCTTCATAAATGGCACCCCTACCAGATAAAAATACCAAACAAAAATGTTTATTTCTGTTCTGACCCTTGAAGTTTTGAACATAAAAAGTTTGTTCAAGGTGGTGTGAAATAAGTGCCATGCCCAGAAACAGGTAGATAACACCATGACTTAGTCATTTCTTTTAAAGTAATAAGCAGAGAAAGTGTGCCTGACCATTTACCAACTGAACTTCAAAAGTCAACATTCAATCCAAACAAATTAAAATGTCATTGAAATTGATGTATTTTTCAGTAACAAATCACTTTATTTGGAGCCAATAAAATAAGAAAGAAGTCAGACAGGATTTTACAGTTACACTTTAAGAGGCACAACCTACCCAGCTGGGCTGGAATCTGCCACAGGGTGAAGCTGCATGGTCAGCTCTCCAAGTTTAGTGAAAGCAGCTCCTGCTGCAGAGAAGATCTCTCCAACCTAAAAAGAAAAAAAGCACACTAAGTGGTAGAATTTGGTTAGTTATTTCAGTATCTACCTACTGCTTACATACGTAAAAATCTGCACCACTGCACATAAAACATAAGTATGAAGAACTTGCAAGGTGTGAAAAATTATTTTCCGCAACTATTTAGAGCAAAAGAACCATATTAATTGGTATCTAATGTGTTGTTGGTTAATGTCAAGTTTAAAACTTTTCCTTTTCCACATTTCAGACATGTCACTAAACTAATTTATACACATCTTTGAAAAGAGTGAGAGGACGGAAATACACCTTAGGTTCTAAAATAGTATGCAAGTCTGCCTTAACAAAACAGCATCCTATTTGCCCTGCCTTGAATCTAGCAATCGCAGGATGCTCTGTAAGATCTTTTAATGGAAAATTCAGAAAAATCCAATGGATAAATATGTTATTATTCAAAAATGTATGTAACATAAAGGCAATGAGGTCTGTCAGACATGTTAGCAAAATACCAGTTTACCCATAAGAATTCTCCTCTCCACCATCAAATAATGGTAGTCTAGTTAGGAGGCATACAAACTGCCGAGCTGTTAGAAGAAAGTAACTATGAAACTATTTGTTCTAAATATAATTTCAACATACATTTCATCATTATAAAAGGTATGCACTTATCCCCTTTGACTTCTGTAGTGCTTAAACTCTTATTTCATCAAGAATGCAAGAAAAATTATGCTAAAAACATAAAAAAAGCACAATTACAAATACTAAAAGTACAAGTTATATCATCTTATAACACTTGCCATGTTTACTCTTGTCTGGACGCTAGATATAATTTTATTATGACAGTGTAAAAACTCGTAGGAGGTAGGAGCCAATGCATTTATTTGAACCAATTATAAACAATTGCAAATGAAAATAAATATGTAAAATGTTTCACTGTTGTCGTGCTGACATCTCCTGGTTTTAAAAACATGTGGAGTCTGAATACTGTGGTTAAAATGTCACGTCATCTATTAATTGGTTATAAAGGTTCTGAATATATACATATTCTCATATATTAACTGTTATTCTTCAGAACCTACTGCAGGGAACTTAGTAGCTTGATAACATTAACACCCATCCCACACATAACCAGGGAAATGAAGCAGCGCCATGGTACCACAACTTCTATAGAGGCATTATAGAATGATCCATCAATCCATTTTCTAAACCCACTTTATTCTGAGTAGAGTCACGAGGAAGATAGTGCCTGTAACAACAAGCATGGGGAGCAAGGCAGGAACAATCCCTGGACAGGGCGCCAGTCATAACTGATTGAACACGTACACGCACACACTAGGGCCAATATAGCATTGCCAATCCACCTAGCCTGCATCTTTGGACTGTAAGAGGACACCAGACCACTTAAAGGGAACCCATACCGACATTGGAAGAACATGCACCCACATGTACCACTCACTACAGAACTAGTTAACTTCTCATTAATTACGTTTACTAAGTGCCAATAAATGATGAATTTTCCCCCATGTCGTAAAGTTATAGAGATATTCTGGTTTAAATGAAAAACACCTAAACTGCTTAACATTAGCATTACGAAACAATTTTCAGATAAGCATTTTGTTTTATATTTTAGAGTCATTTTAAATTTGGTGTGAAAAATGCATAAGAAGAGTGCTAAGTGGGAAAGGCACTATACAAGCTTAGGATTTAGAGTCTGATAGTGAATCAGCAGCTGAGATTTGGGCCATATGCATTTGGTTCCCCCTTTTGTGAATTATGTAAAAATGCTAAACATGGAGCAAGATGACAGGTAAGAGAAAGGACAAAAAAAAGCAAATATTATTGATAGAAATACTGCAGGGTGCAGATTTCTGGGGCACGCTTCCAGGGCTCTTGTTCAGTTCTACATGTGCCAAAGTTCCTGCCAGCAATCTTAAGCCCCACGAGTGGCCAATCTAAAGAAGTCATTACCGAATACGAAGAAATTAATTTCAGCATCACAACTGCATGGAAAAGTGAACATAAACAAGAAGAGAAATGTTTGCAGGGCAATGAGATGACAATCCTTTTAAACTGTGATGCCTCAACTTTTTTTTTCCCCCTTTTACTTAAATTTAAATGTTTAATTAAAATACATTTTCTCTGACACATTTATAAAACGCCTCAACTGATAACACATTTTATATTACACGGCATAATCGCCAAATTTGGCACCTGAGGACAAACAAAGTCCAATGTATGTAATCAGATGGCCAGCATACACCTTATCATATAGGTATATTAATCTGATCGCTTTTCCGCACTACCTGTAATTTCATTTTCTTGTGTACATATACAGCATAACTAATAAAGACTGTTAATAATTTTATTTGCTCTCTAGTGGGTTTTCAAATACAGCTTGTCATAAAAGCACTATATAAAACAAAGACATGATTCTTTTTGCCCAGCTACTGCTCCCCATCACTTTCAAACACGCTAGCGTGGAAACAAGCAAAGCCGCACCAGTCTTACCTTTGTGGAAGCCGACGTCATACTGCTCCTTTAGATACAATTAATAACCAAAAAGCCAGAGTTAGGCTGAAGTGTGCTGGTTAGCTGCTCGCTTGCATGTCGTTCCGTCCCGCTGGCTCACTTTTGAACTGTATCCCACAAGTTAAACTATCCGAAACAGACCGACAGACTGGCACCTAGCGCCAAACGGACGGCTTTACTTGCCGGGCACTCGCGGGCAATAATCACAGGCCTCGCTACTGGCTTTAGACAACACAGCTGTGGCAGTTGAAGGATCTTTCTTGAGGGAAACAGGTTGCTATCACAAATGATAACTTTTTTTACTTTCATTCATGGTAGCATCATAATTCAGCGAAAGAAAAAAAACTTAAAACAAAGTAAATAAAAAAAACAGAAGACCCCGCTGTTGTCGCACTTTAGGCGCCTATTGGTCTGGCGCCTTATCTGGCATGCACAGCTTGGTAAACACACACGTCAATCCAATTTCACAACCAATGAAAAACAAAGAATTTTTTTCTTAAATCCTGATTGGTTCAGAATACACACCAGGGCGTTATAAACGCGACTGGATCCGGAAGTGACGCTTCGCGCTCGTTCTACGGATAACTGTTACAGTAGCATTATAATCTTTCCATTTGCACAAGAATGTTCTTCTTTAACCAAAAATAAGTAAAAAGATATGTTTATATTTAACGCGGTTAAGTGGAAGGATGCAAAAACCCGCCTTTGTTTTTTTCGGTAATAAATTTAACTCCATAATTCTGATTGGTTGAATGCGATGATTGATGGCGTTCTGTCCAACCGACTATTGCTCCGTTAGCCCCAGTGCTATATTGAAAATACACCTGTACCTTGTGAACAGTCCATTTATTAATGCTGAAAACTTGGCGTAGATTCCTAAATCCAACAGGAGCTGTCCAATAGAACACACGAAATCCTTCAAATATATGTAAAATAATGGAGTGAATAATAAAAAAGAAATGTGCAATAGTTTGTAAAGCTTATCAGCGTATGTTATAAAGAATAAATGTGCATATTGGATCATATTGTAAGCCTGGATTTAAACACCATTTACCAGTTTGGGATTCTGACGCTATCTGTTTTTAATATTATTATATTTCTATATACATTATATCGTATGGCATGGTTTGAACAAGCAAAGGCTTAAAAGCGTGTCAGGCATATGGGGTAATGTTTGGGTGGATTGGTGTTTCATATCAAAAAGGTGTATAAACTTAAATGGGTAGTGGGTTGTTTGTAGAATAAACGTTGCTAATGATACCTCACAATGTTGTACCGTTTTATTCAACACAATTTTGAATGATTTACTTAAGGTAAAAAAAGCTGGTTTACAGTTTTATTTTAGCAGATAATGCAGTTAATGGCGCTGTCTGAAAGTGGGAAAGAAATGTTACATTTGCCCAAATACAAGATTAATTATATCAATTGAAACTGGTCTCTGAAATTGCTCTGGAGAAGTGATCAATTATCTGCTTAATAAACTGAATCTATTGTTTTTATCAACAGAATAATATCCATGGGAGGGTTTATCTAGAAAAAAAAATGAAATTAAAAGAATCTGAAAAATGTAGTCAAGTCCAGTGGGCTTTATTGTCATACCATCTATACACTTACCCTGGTACAGTCTACAGTGGTATGAAATTACGTGTCCCAGGGCCACCGTGCAATATTTACGCAATTAATATGACAATATAATAATACAGGGGGTAATTTTTATGATGAAAATGTAGAACAAGGAACAACATTTGTACAAACTGGACATCATTGTTATATGTTATGTTATTATATGTTGATTGTCAGACAGCGATTAAAAAAAAATCTTCTGACTTGACCATTCACAGTGAGGTATTATGCAGGTGTATTGTTATTGGTATAAAGGAGCCCCAGTAGCATTTCTTGACACGCTTCTACTGAATAATTTGTTGACTGAAAGTCCTCATTGTTAATGTGTCAGAGAGAGGATATGCAGCATTGCTTATAATGGCACTCAGTTTTGTTTAATTCTCTCCTCTGCTACTAACTCCAGGGTGTCCAGAGTGTGTCCCATAATCAATTAGCTTGTTGATTCATTGGGCCTCTTGAAGTAATTTTACCAGAGCAGCACACTACAGCATAAAAAATCACAGAGGCCATCACCAAGTTATAGAAGATGTGAAGGATGTCAGTAACCACATTACAGGAAAATAGTCTCCTAAAGAAAAAGAGCCTGCTCTTCCCTTTCTTATGTAGTTTCTCTGTGTTACGAGTCATTGATGTGGACCCCAAAGTACTTGTAGGAGTGCATCATCTCTACATGTACTCCCTGAATAGTGATTAGACAGGCTTTTTGGTGCGTTGAAAGTCAATAACCAGTTCCTTGGTTTTGCTGATGTTAAGTTACAATTTCTTCCACACCAAGAATTAAAATTCTTCATCTGACTCCTATACTTTGTCTCTTCCCTCTTATCAATACACCCTATAAGTGTAGAATCATCTGAGAATTTCTTCAAGTGACATGTCCATGTCTGAGATATACAAAGTAAAGAAAAAAGGAGACAGGACTATTCCTTGCTGTGCTCCAGTGTTTCTCACATCCGAATCATAAACATAGTCCTTGAATCTCAAAAACAGCGGACTGCACGACAGATTGCCCATTATCCAGGACACCATAGGCTCATCCACCTGCATATCACTGAGTTTACCCCTTAATGGCTGGATTGTATTGAAGGGACTGAAGAAATAAAAAAAAAAAACATGATCCTCAAAGCGCTGCCAGCTTTGTCTAGGTGAGTCTAAACCTTGAGGAGAAGATGGATAATTGCTTCCCCACTCATATCTTTGACTGACAGGCAAACAGCAGTAGATCCAGGTGACTACAAAAAGAAGACTCATATAATCCAGGATCTATCCAAGTTATTCATGATGTGAGACGTAAGTGCCACTGGTCTGTAGTCATTAGGAGAAAAGACGGCCACTTTCTTCATAGCAGGAACAAAGCAGGTTTTTTTCCACAGCAGCGGTACTTTCTGGAGCCTTATTGACAGACTGAACAGGTGACAGAGGACACAAAGTTGGTCAGCACTGGTCTTTAGAATTTGAGACTGATTCCATCTTGTATTGTAGGTTTCCATGTGTGTAGCTTCCTCAGTTGTTTCCTTACTTGGTCTTCAGTTATGGGCAGCCCACACTGATGGTTCAAAGGTGGACCACTGGCCATTTCAGTTGATGTGGTAGGGGTTGATGATGTAGTAGGGATGGTGTGTAGGACTGGTCACTGGAAGAAGGTAGCAGTGGGAGGGGAGGGAAGTCTATTCAATTGATTCAGGACATTGATTAGCTTTGTTCTTTTTAGCACATCAAATTACTAAAACTATACCCAGTCATTTTCTGTCATGAACTAGGAGTCCCAAAAGAACTTGAATCCCATAAATACTTAAAATTGACCACTAGAAGGATTACTGTGAAAACCCCAACTAGAAACACAAAGGGCCATGAAGAATCTTTTTAAAAGTTCAAAAAATGGTCTGTAGCACAAGAACAACTGTGGAACACAAATGGAATTACCTGAGAAGGCAAGTTAATCTGTAGCAAACACATTCCCAAAACAGAATCCCACGGTGAAGTCAGAAATAAAGAGTACAGGTTCAATAATCCAGTAATTACAAAGAAACAAAGCACAGCAAACGTAAGTTTAATACTCCACTTCACTCCATATTCAAAAATGAACCACCAGGAACTATGGGGGACCCTCCATATTTATAGGGTGGAGGACAGTTCCTGAAAGTGATTGGTAGGAAGTCCCGCCTCTTGGGGAACCACCCACAAAACACATGGAAGATAACAAAGGAAACTTACAGTCGTGGACAAAAACAAAGAATAATGCACTAATGTGCCTGATCTCATTATTTAGGAAGGTCATTCCAAAGTCTGGGCACTATAGAGTGCAGATTAGTTTGGAGCACATTGGTATTTCCAGAATCAGTGGACCTTAGTTGGCGGACTTAATGATGGAAGAGGATATTGATGCATTCTGATGCAAGGCCATATAAAGCTTTATAGGTTAGTAGTAAAATTTTATATTCAGTTTGGTAAGACACAGAGAACCAGTGAAGGCATGGCAGGATGGATGTTCAGTGCTCGCTGTGACAGGTCTGCATGTAGCTGCTGGTCAGTAAGGCAGGATGAAGCACGGGTCAAACACACGCCAAAAGAATTCTCTTAGTCCAAAAGTAAAATTTTAAAATCTTTAGTGAAAATTCAAAGCAAACAGTCCACACAAGAATAAAGAAAGAAGGTTGTTTGTTACACACGTAGAATAAAAGGCAAAACAATTGCAAAAAGTCTCTTCTGTAAACTTAGCTTTTCTTGCCAAACCAGCTTTTTTTATACTTATAGATGCTTTACTTTGCTTTTAGTACGCTCTAAATGTACAGCACTGCAAGTTCAATACAGCGTGATGAGTTTATACTATTGGGCACATTAAGGCACGATTTAAAACCATGTGCCCTCCACGCCTTACACACATCAAGACAGGTCACTATCTGAGACTAAGAAATAGAATATACCAATTCAGTTCAGCTTGTGGAGGGTAGTAAGAACATCCCATAGACTATGCACTAATATATAGGCAAACATTTAATCTAACTTAAATAACTAGCAAATGGCTCTTACACTGTGCAAGGACTCATGCAGTCGAGGTCTGAACCAACCGGAGCTATGATAAAAGAAGGGCCATCTGCCTGTCAGAAGGTACAGCAGTCAATGAGGGATATAATAAAAGCATGGACAAGTTTCTCAGCATTGGAAAAGGAGAGGAACGAGTGGACACAGGATAATGTTACAGAGATTGTAGTAAGGTTTTTTAAAGTGATGAATGGGGGCAGAATAATAAAGGGAGAAACTGAAAATGACACCAAGATTCCTAGCAGAAGGCTTTACCACCAAGGATAATTGCAAATGAGCTCATTTTCTTAAGGTGAGCTTAGTGCTGATTAGCATGATTTTGGCTTTGTTGCAGATTCATTTTTAAGAGTTATATTCCATCCATATTCCATTTACTACTGCAACAGACCCAAGTACAATCCGCATAAAAATGATAACCCAGTCCAATGCTATGAATAATACGGCCAAGGAGAAGCCTGTAGATCAAGAAGAGCAGAGTGCCGAGGACAGAGGCCTCCGGAACTCCTTGTGTGACCAGCTGCTGTTGCCAATACTAACAAACTCTTTCCTAAGAGTCAGATAGGACTTAAACAACCGGAAGGCAAGGCCAGAGACACACAGAATATTCTCTATTCTAGACAGTACATTATCATGCTTGACAGTGTCAAATTCTGCACAGATGTCTAACAGAATCAATATGCTGGTTAGTCCAGAGTGTGCTGCCATAAAACAAACAGCGGTTACTCAAAGCAGAGCAGTTTCACGGCCTGCTGTGATAATAGAGAAAATAGGTACAGAATTCATATTATATAAAGAAAATACATAAAGAATTCATTTTATTCTCATATTGTAATCGATAGCCTCAGGCAGTGTAAGAATTAAATATTAATTGGTAATGCCCATACCGGTTGTCCAAGAATTCTGGGAGGCCACCAATATTTACAAAAGAGACGTTAAGAATAGGCCAAGTAAATAAGAGATGGACACTCTTGTGGCTAGATGGCCAAATGCTTCTTAGGTTATAAGATAAGGGAGGAAAGGTGATCATGTCCATTAAGAGTTTATAGCCATTAAGCACAAAAAAAAAAAAAAATTGATAGAATTTACAAGCCAGAGGGTATGAATGTCACAGAAATTAAAGATGGGGTTGTTTCTTTGGCTAGGTGGCTGATATACCTCTCAGGTGAAGGTAACATGGCATTTATATCCATTAGAATCTTATCAATGTTTATTAGGCATTAGAAAATATTGGTGACTAAGCACAAATCCAGGAATGTAGGAGTCAGATAATGTTGAGAAAAACAACAAAATCCAGAGTAAGGTAATCTCATAAGCAATTGTATTGAAACAAGGTAACGCCAAACTAACAGCACTCACTTCATTGAACTGTGTCAACTTTGTGCATCTCTGTAAGCCCTTTGATTGTCAGAGAAAGCCTGGGTGTGCACAGTAAGGCCAATCTTAAGTGACACTCTCTGCCAGCTACTTTCTTAGACCCTACTGTTGAATTATATCATCTTCCAATACTTCATCCACTTGTACCCACATTTTCATTGAGCTAAAGAGTATAAGGATGTCCTGATAAAAAAAAAAAAACAAGTATGACTGATCATTTTCTCTAGTTATTCACAATACAACAAGAAGTAGAACATATGGGAGCTGATGTGGCCAAAGCTTTGACATCTACTGCAAAATGCATTAGACCTTTTATTGATATAGTGAAATGTAAAGTAGTAGGCAGTGGCAGATTGTATTCTAAAATAAAAACCTAAAACTGATTTCTTTAGTTTGTTATGTCCTCAGAAACAGGAACTAATGAACAGAGTTTACGGTTAAATGTATCCATGCTTTTAAGAGTACAGACAGCGGTGTAGTAACCTCATAACTATTACACAGAAAAGTTTTTTGATACAGGATTAGAAAATGCTTCCTGTCCAAATCAACCCGTGACATATTTAAGCACAGAGTTTACTGAGAGATGTACATGAGTGAATACTTCATTAGCAGGTTATGTATTGGTGCATTTATTAAAAAAAAAAAGCAGACAAGTAATACACTGAATATTGATTGAACTTCATTGTTACCTAAAGCCACTGTCTGCTAGATATCAGTTTAGAATAAACAGGCAATAGAAGTGTTTGGAAAAGTCTGTTCAGAAATCAACATTAATAGCTAAACAAAAGTCTATAATAATAATCTAAACAACAACCCTTAAAACAGTCCAATTTCCTACTCAAAAGGTTTTGACCTGATGAAATATTAATAAACATAAACATCCGTAATCTGCAGAAAAACAAAAAGCATGAAAAAACATTTTTTTGGGAGAAAAGTCAACATCTCTCAGAGAATGAACAGTGTGCTAAATATTTTTAAGAAGGTTACAGTCAAACCTTAAGAACCCAAAAGTCGACTGGAGTGAAGGCCACAACAGACAGTAAAACCTAAAGCTATTATGGTGATTTGCATCGCCAACTAACAGACTGAGGAGATTGGAATAGAATTCAATCATAGTCACTTTTTGTGTGGAATGTCTAAATTCCTAAAGTATTTGTTTTATATTTTCTTTTGTCTCCCTCTAGATATTCTTATTTTCTTTAACAACTCAGTAACGCAAGACATACATTTACTTTCTGGGGGACTTTAAATTGACCTTGTTTGAGTGGTGACACATAGGAATGGACTGGACTCCTTCCAGACATGGTTTATCTCTTGTGCCAAAAATTCCTATGATAGACATTGGCACTTTGAAATCCTAAAATTAAATAAATTGTGTTTAGAAAATGGTTGATTGGAAAATATTGAGTGACTTACACCAGTCAGGAGGAGTGTGCCCAGTTTCACAATACTGAGGTTGCAATAATCTACAGCATGTAAACTCATCAAACTCTCAATTGGAACAATGTGTTTAACATTATTTGTGGTGGAAACTGTAGCCAAAGTAAATAAAAAAGAAACATTTCATTTAACTTCACCTCACCTTTGTTTATTGCAGACTCGGTCTCTTAATAATTTACACAGAAAAAATGTACATCAAAACATTTAAAAGCCACCAACATTTCTTAAATACACAAGCCTCACATACATCATAATTTTCATTCTTTTTATATAAATTACCAAAACAAAAAAATATTAATAACAAGGTTTCAAATTCCACCATTGTTGTATGTGCAGATTGCAGGGATGGGTGTATACAAGAAATTACTAGAGCTGTTGATATTTGTTTATAAAAATCTTAATTTGCCAACATGTCCACTATCCTTTAGGAGATCTTCTCCAACTGCAACAAAAGGTCCCAAAAAGGGGACAACACATTTACCACATCAAAAACAGGGGCCCTCATACTGTCTGTACTTCCACCAGTCCACCATGCATCATATTTAAGCCATGAGGACCCTGAATGCCTAGTAAATGGAAATGGAATGATAGAAAAAAAAGGCCAAATAAAAATGAAGTCTGAAACAGTCAATGTGAATATTCATAACAGAGTGTAAGAATGCCAAAGAGGAGACAGGGTCAGAGGTAATAATTGGGTCTAATGTAGAATCCATGGATGTGTGTATTCTTTTGTATGTGTAATAGACATAGCAATGCATCTTGAAAACTACATCAGTTAGCAGTTAGATGGGGAGATAAAATAAGTGTGGCGTAACTCATGGCAGCAACTCCCCACCTGACCAAAGTTCATGTTACATCCCCACTGTCTGTGCTACAATTAGTACACTGTTACATTAAAAGGAAAAGCCAATATTATAAAAGATGAGTGGCATCTCCCAGAAAATATCAGCACCAACAGCCACAAAGGGAAGGTGTCTTAACAAAGAACACAATAAACAATTTTCCTAAGATTAAAAAAAAAAAAAAATCATTTAAGAAGAAGTGATGGTGTACAATCCAGAGGGCCTGCAGGTTCTGCGAGATCAAGGGCAGTCTAGCGCACCATGTATTCTTTCCGCTTGTTCAGCCTCACTTGACAGAAGGAAAAGCCTCCCAACAATGCATAGATGGCTGCTGCAATGAAGCAGTTATAACTCACTTTTTCATACAGCTTGTAAATCTCTTGTGGGGGATTCCTACAGACATCAGGAAAGAAAAAATCATTAGTCATTCAGTGAGATGATTTTTGCTGCAGAACCATCTCATTCTTAAATACACATTATAATGCATAGACAAGCCAAAAAGTAAATGACTATACCACATATACCTTCTGTCCTGCATAACTTGCCTCACACGTACACAGACAATGAGAAAATATATAGCAGGTACATTTACTAGAATCTAAAGTGGAGGAGAAATGAGGCAATGCTACCCCATCCTGAACACCTGAAATGTTTTGTAGTTCCTGCACATTTCCTGACCTATGATGTATTCAAGTCTTACATATTACAGTTCAAGGACCACTATCCTGTTTTTGTCCAAATAACATGTACAGTAGTTTGTCTTAAATAAGGAGATGCATTATCATACTAGCCAGTTATTGAGAAATGTAAGGATGCTTTGAACCAGCACTGTATTGTAAATATGACCTATTAAAGCACTCTATAAAATGTTCCACAATTAAGCATCTAAAACCTAATCTGCATCATAAATACAGGTCAAAGAACTCCTTGCAACTTTCTAGTTTAATTTCAATACTGATTAAAAGGTTTAAATGTAAAGTTTGCAAAAGCTGAAAAAAAGAAAATAGCAAATTTCAAAATAGTACCTTTTTAATGCAACTTTTAAATTTAAACCTCTGGCTGTTTACTGCTTACCTTTTCACTATTATAGGTCATTCATTGCATTTCAACCGATGATTAAATTTGAAGAAAAACTGACTTGTTCTATAACTTTTGACTAGTAGTGTAGTTGACATTTGGAAAACGTAGGCATTGAAAATCAATGCAAGCTCAACATTATCACACTATATATGTAGCTCTACCAAGTATTTTATTGTGCTCTGCATGCCAGCATGATTTTAAAGGTATGATTTAAGATGACACTTTAATAGAAAAAGCATACGATTCTATATTATCTACTAATAATGCAGAGGCGATCAGAAAATGCATTGTACTTATTTTATCTTGCAAATAAACCCCAAAAGGGGCCTTTTTAATACACACATTCTCAAGCATGCTTAACCAAAATTCCTGTTTACAGCCCGCCTAACACAAAGCACAATATAGCAAACAACCTAGACTAGGTACTGGTCTACTGCAGAGCTTATACAATGAAACCAGTGTGGAAGAAAAGTTAGACTTAGGGGTCACATAATCATTTAGGATAAAGTATTTCAATATGCTTTCCATATTAAAAATACAGCATTCATCTTAAAGAAATAGCATAAACGGTTAACTACATAAGGTCAGAAAAGTGTTTAGGAATATGAGGAAACCAGATAACGTTCAAGTGAACAACAGAGACAAAAATGTAATACACAAAATGTACTGAAAGATGACTAAGAGATGAGATGTCCTGTATTCAACAACAATTGTTATATACAAAGAAATTTCAAGGGTGGTAGATCACCCCAAACAGTATAAAAAGAATAAGAATCTAAAAAAAATGAGTTATTTTATATGGCTTTTAGTTGTAAACCAATGAACAGGTCAGGTTGAGGAGCATTGCCGCACCCACATGTTGAAACAGCTTTGGATCCCAGTTGGCAACCCCACAGACTGAGATGCAGTCCAGTCCCAAATAATGGGCAATCGATCTGCTGTAGCCAGATGTTACATGGGTGTGCCTTTGCCGTGGGCCAGCCACTAAGGTCCTCTACAAGCTGGATCACACTCGGAGAATCGCTCCACATGGCAGCAGTGCAGTAACTGATGATATCCCTCACAATGCAGGTAACGTGCCTCATTTGGAACTCTGTGAGCAACCGCGCGTTCGACACAAAGTCAAATCAGTGGTACCCAAAGGAGTCCAGTCTTCATCCCATGTCCCGCAACCATATAGCAAAACACGAAGCACCAGGACTCTAAAGACTTGGACCTTGGTCCTTTTGCAAAGACATCGGGACCACCACACACCCCTTTCCAGCAATCGCACGATTCCCCCATGCTCTCCCAATTCGTCTACTGACTTCATAGGATGAGTCGCCAGAGATATAAATGTCGCTGCCAATGCAAGTAAACTCCTTGATGAGGTCAACAATCTCTCTGCAAACAGACACACTGCTGATGGCTGTGCCCTTTAGAGGTCAACAAAGGCATGGATCTTGGTTTTTATCCAGGACACTCAGACTCCTCGCTCAGTCTCTCAAGAGCACAGAGCGAAGATCACAGCATCGTTGGCAAAGTCAAGATCAGTGAATCTTTCTTCACCAACAGATTCTCCACAGCCGCTGGACCCCACAACCCTGTCCAACACCCAGTCCATGCAAGCACTGAAAAAGAGTAGGAGCATGAAAACATCCCTAACGAACCCCAGAATCAAGCAGGGAAAAGCACAGAGGTATTCATGTTTGCACGTGATGAGAACCCTCAGTGCCATGATGTGGTTGATGGTAGATTTCTTAGGTTTAAAACCAGACTTCTCCAGTAGCTAGCAGGTGAGCATGTGATCACGGATCCTAATTAGGGTGACCCTAGCAAGTCCTTTACCTAGAACAGAGAGCAGTGTTATCCCCATGGAGATGCTGCAATCCACACAATCACCCTTCCCTTTCCAGATAGGGATGACAAGTCCTATTTTCCAGTCAGTTGGGACAATACCCACCTCCCAAATGAAAGCAAAGATTGCTTGCAATGCCAGAAGGACAGCCTTATCACCAGCCTGGAGATGTTCATCCCGGATACCAACAAACCAACCAGAATAAAAGTATGCACTGATTGTCACAGTTATGTAAATTCAGTGGTTTATAAAATAGACTTACACCTTTAATATTTGACCATTCTCATCATGCTGTAACAGAATACTGTAAAAGATGCTTGGTGATGTAGGTTCAATGAATAACTCGGATGGACAAGCTTTTCTCCTGCCTGATTACGGACTCAAAGATTTTATTAGATTTGTCCTATTAAAGGAGAAGTTTCTTTGTTTAATTAAGTTGTTGATTTCTACTACACCAGTCAACAGCTTAGGGAAACTGACAAGGTATAGCATTTAAATCACGATGTTCAATCCATGATGCAGTAATGGTAATCACTACACCCTGATCAACTGTTTTTAATACGTAACATATTTACATGGACTGCTTACATTATCATGCTTGTTAGGAGGAGTAGGTACTGTGTATGAAGTATTTTTTTGTAATGTAGCTCTTCACTTATAGTTTCATTACTTATTGCTCCTTCTGGGAGTAAAATTATTTTACTGTCATTGTATTAGTCAGTAATTACTGAAAGTCAGAAGGCACACAACTCCCAAGAATGCTACAAACCAGAGTTTGTACTGTATTTCTCTTATTACTACCTACAGCAGGACAATTCTAATGTTAAAATGCATTTCTGTAAGCATGGTTTTGTGTGTAACCATTCAGATTGCTTTCTGGTTTACTGTTTATTTACATTGATGGTATAAGGTTTTATATCGTTTGGTACTAGTGCAGAATGCAGCTGCTAGAATCCTAACTAGGAAAAGAAAATCCGAGCACATTTCTCCAATTTTGATGTCACTACACTGGTTACCTGTGTTATTCAGGATTAGAATTTAAAATTCTGCTTTTGGTTTATAAAGCCTTAAATAATCTCGCCCCATCTTATATATCGGAATGTCTCGACATCTTATATTCCAAATCGTAACCTCAGATCCTCAAATAATTGTCTCCTTAGAATTCTAAGAGCAAAACTTACAAGAAGTGGTGGAGCGGCTTTCTGCTGCTATGCACCTAAAATCTGGAATAGCCTGCCTATAGGAATTCGCCAGGCTAATACAGTGGAGCACTTTAAAACACTGCTGAAAACACATTACTTTAACATGGCCTTCTCATAACCTCACTGTAATTTAATCCTGATACTCTGTATATCCAATTCATTATAATAACTATTCATGGTGGCTCTAAAATCTGTACTAACCCCTACTCTCTCTTCTGTTTCTTTTTCCAGTGTCTTTTTAGTGATGGATTAAAAGCCAGAAGTCTGAATGACCATCATCATCAAAAGCGTTCATGAGAACCCTAAATACAAAGAGGACTGTTTCATTTATGTTAGGTAGAATGCCCAAAAGGGACTGGGCGGTCTAGTGGCCTGGAACCCCTGCAGTTTTTTGTTTTTTTTTCCTCCAGCTGTCTGGAGTTTTTTTTTGTGTCCTCCCTGGCCATCGGCCCTTACTCTTTTTCTATGTTAACTAATGTTGCCTTATTTTAATTTCTTATTTTGTCTTTTATTTTTGCTCATTATGTAAAGCACTTTGAGCTACTTTTTAGTATGAAAATTATGTTGTTGTCATATGAAATGGTGTAAAGTTTTTACTGTTTTCAAGAATTCCACTGCATTTCATTTATACATTTGTGCATCTCACCTTAAATACTTTGAAAATAAACCACACTGACTGAAGGAAAAAAAAAAACCTTTGTCAAGATACTACTATGATACTATAATTTACATGGTTATAACAGCTGCTTTTCACACTTCTAAAAATTTTATCATATCAGGTCTCAGGTCGTGGCGGCATGGTGGCGCAGAGGTAGCGCTGCTGCCTCGCAGTTAGGAGGCCCAGGTTCACATCCCGGGTCCTCCCTGCGTGGAGTTTGCATGTTCTCCCCGTGTCTGCGTGGGTTTCCTCCCACAGTCCAAAGACATGCAGGTTAGGTGGACTGGCGATTCTAAATTGGCCCTAGTGTGTGTTTGTGTGTGTCCTGCGGTGGTTTGGCACCCTGCCCGGGATTGGATTCCTGCTTTGTGCCCTGTGTTGGCTAGGATTGGCTCCAGCAGACCCCCGTGACCCTGTGTTCAGATTCAGCGGGTTGGAAAATGGATGGATGAATGGGTCTCAGGTCAAGTGTCGGGGGAAAAAAAAATCCAGTTAATTTGGATCACACTCCTCATTTGATACTGAACTTTCAAACCCAATGGTAAAATTAACAACGCTTTGCAAAACAGTGAAACAAGCTAGATATAAAGTAACTTTTAAAGCTAAAAATCTAGCTAAATTTCTCAATTTCAAAATTTTACACTCTCACTTACTTGTCTTGGAAATCGTTTTCTGTGAAGGGCACATCTTCTAACAGCACAGCTGAGTGCACATTAAAGAATATTCCCAGCAATACCTGAAAACACACAAAAGGACCAAAATTAAACTTATACTTGAGATGCTCTCCAGATGTAACACAATGCTGCATATCTTTGCGTTTACTATTTTGGCAATGTTCTATTTCTGTATTTAATACTATATTATAATCTTGCCAAGTCTGTGAAGCACCTGATGATGCTGCATTCTGATAATAGCACCATATCAATTCAAAAGATAACCGGATTACATCTTGCCTGAAGAAGGGGCCCGAGTTGCCTCAAAAGCTTGCATATTGTAATCTTTTTTGTTAGCCAATAAAAGGTGTCATTTTGCTGGACTTCTCTCTATATTCATAATGGCTAACACGGTACAAAACTCTAGTACTAAAGATGACAGAGAGAGCTAACAGAAAACACATTCAAAGCTGGAATACCATCGGTAGGAAGAACCTTCTCAGAGAATAGCATTCCCTTTCCTGAACTCACTTTTTTCATTGCTAGATACTGGGCAAGTAGCAGTCTATTCTAAGATACAAGTGAAGGACATCTTGCTAGTCCACTGCAGGGTGCATTTGTACATACATGCACACCCTCATCCTACCTCTCTGGTTGTGTTCCAACTGCTTTGCTAGTGTTATAATTTGTTGTAGGCGAATTAAACACATTTTTTTGTTTTAATTGTCTAAAATACTGTTGACTGGTTGCTATCTTCTATGTCAACAATAACTGTCTCATCTTTAGAAGTACCGTTAAACAATCTCTAAATGCAGGAGGAATTTAATTGCTAAATGTTGTCAAAATAACAGAATCCTCTATACAAGTCATAGTTTTGTTAAATGTGGTAATAGCATATTATTATAAATGCAAGGATACTCATTAAATTGGCTTGATTTTCTGTGACAACTGCCATATTGAACAGGTTTCAACTCATCCCAAAGCTGCATTTTTATTGACTCAGTCCCTAATTTTTTAACTATACTGCAACATCTTAGGATTCCACAGCTCTGCCACCACAAGTTTTTCAGCTTTCAATGGACCAAGTTATTTTTGAAAATGTACAGTTGACAGCCTTAAGCTGTAAGTAACTTAAAACTGAAGATTTGGGGAATGAAAATATTAATATTACATTTTCCTGAGAATGTCAATATAATGACATCAACCTATCCACACATTATTAAATACAACCACACACACACACACACACAACAGTTAATGATCATATGAATGCTAGCCTATCCCTGAAAATTAGCCATAAGGTAGAAAGCAACATTGAATTAAGTACCAATTTAATGACAAAGCATTCAAATGAATTTAATTTAGCTAGTACCTACAAGGTTACCATTGTTTTTTGGTTCAAAAGCCCAAAATAAATGGTACTATTAGTAAAAACAAATTTCTTCCTTATAAATTCTGCCAAAACAGAAACCAGACAAAACTTGAATTCTTCCATTTAAGACATTAAAATTAAAAACTTTCATTTTGTTTTCCGCCACATTAAGCATCAAACCAGAGACAAAATTACAAACTTGCCAAGTAGTGTGAAGGAAAGTAAGCCTTTAGGGACCTTCATATCTCAACTTGATATCATTCTAGATGATGTAGATTAATAGAATGGATAAGGTTGTTGAGCAGAATAATTTGTTCTCGTTACAACTATCCTAATGTTTCATAACTCTTTATAGCATATTTTGTACAAATAATTCTTGGATGGGAGATTCAAACTGTAGTGCTGGAACAAAGTCAAAATATACTATAAATAAGTGATACAGCTGACCAAAGAAGAGGGCTGCAATTGAGAAAGCCAGGAAAATGCAACAATAATACTGTATGTTGATGTTACTATAAACAAATATAGCATTTAAGAAGCAAAACTGAAAAATTATGCAATGTAACTTTAATACTTGTACATACACACTCAGTGTCTGGCCTGACATTAAGCAAATGATATAAAAAATATACATAAGAAATAAAATTCAACTAATACAAAATTAATGATCTGGAGCTAGAAAGCATACTTTATGTTGGCGTCACACTTCACAACTTCAAGTTGGAGAACCCATCCACATAACTACCAGATCTTGTCACCTTGATGATGTCAGATTACACGAGTAGGAATTGCTGGGGAAAAATGGGTTGTACAACTCCCTCAAGCCTTCTTGACACATTTTAAGATTTCCAAATTATCATGTGCTTGCTACATTTCAATAGCCAATTAATGTGGTACCCGAAAATGCCGGTGGCTATATTATGTTTCTGGGTATGGCGACTTCAGCTGTTGTCTCAGCATCTTTATCCATTCTGTTGTGGTATGACAAAAATGAGGCATTGGATAAGCAAGGCTGTTTTCTGTTTGCGCAGTTCAAAAGACTCACTTTCCTTCTTTACTGTTACTTTGCAATTTATTCTTGGCTAAACACTTATTGGCTATCAACTTTCACACGTAAAAATGCCTACCCCTACAGCATGAAACAAAATCAAACCTGTTTGATTTTCTTGAGGTGAGTGACAGAGTGCTACGACTGAGTTGCTGGAGATGTCTCACTATCCACAACTGGCTCTGATTATTTAAATGAAGGCTACCACTGAAGAAAACCCATGTAGCGATATGCTGGCCTTATGAAAAAGGCTTGCGAGCTAGTGGATTCATTACTGTCAATCACAATATAAAGTATAGAAACAAACAAAAATGCTATTAGTAGTATTAAATAGCAGCATGGAGAATGTGGAGAATAACAGCTTTCAAATTTAAGCTGCACAAAACCCTTGTATCTTGTACCCTGTAGATCATGCTAGTCTCCTGATGGCAAAAAAAAAAAAAGAATGCAACACTGGATAAAGTGCAGAGAAGTGGTATTAGGTGTACTGCAGTAGTTGCAGGAATGGCCTATACAAAAGTTAAACTTTCTCTTAAAAAAAAAGGAACACATAGTTTATATTGCTCATTTATCTAACAAACCCACCACATGAGGTAAATATCTTTAGAAAATGCGCTGCCCTGCAATGAACTAGCATTCTGTCTGGGACTGGTTAATAGCCTGTGTGACTAAGATAAGTTCTGGGCTCCCATGACCCTGAAGTGGATTAAGCAGGTTTTTCCTATAAAATTAATGGCTTGATAATGAAAATGTTTTGTACATGCTCTTTTTTTGAAATTATGAAAGCCCATCTAAATGAAATATGGCAGGAAAAACAGCACCTCTTATGATTAGTATCTTGTTTTTATTTTTAAAGAAAAACACACTATTCAAAAAAAATAAATCAAGAGATGTAGTGAGAGCTAATTTGAAAGCATTTTAAGGTACATTAGTAGGTTATATTTGGCCGAACAAGCTTGTAGGTGAATTTTCTTTTCTTTGTTTTGCTTAATAAAGCCTACCTCAGATGCATAACATATGCAAAATAACAGAAATCTTAAGCATGGTACTTGAGATCGTAAGGAGACAACCTTTACAAGACATCTATCATAAAATGTTAACTGCCAGCAGCATTGATAAAGTTGTTAAGGAAGACTCGGAATAAATGTTTTCAAAAATCAGAAGCTTCTACTTATGCACTTTAAAAGGTCCCACTTAGGTGTATAAATTAAGCACGGACTCTGGTAGCTATCTGAGTACACACTAATTTCTTGGGGAAGTTGTACTCATGATTGCATAATAGGAGATATTTAGTCATACAAGTCTGGTGCTCACTGGACTGGACATCAGATAAAATGGCAAACTAAAACAGAGAAGCTAAAACAAAAACTGCAGTAAATGCTATTTACCTTACAATAAATTTAATAAAAAAGCAAATGTGGCACGGACTGTTACAACAATAATAACAGTTACATTCGTGTATATTGCTTGGCTAAAGGGCCAACAGCACATTACTACTAGCCTATATGACAGAGTTTTCTTGGCTTCAACTACGCTTACTTTGATACTTCAGAATCAATAAACAGTCACCTAAAATACAAACACTAATGAAAATGCCTGCAAGACTTTACTTCCTTATTGTTGTTAAAGAACACAATGTTTAGTGACAACAAAACCCACCAAAGAAGCTGGATAAAGCCTGCTAATTCCACTTCCTCACAGCCAATAGCTCCCAGTGACCTTCAAGTAGGTATCAACAAGAGAGAGAACAACTCTACAGAAGCTTGTAAGCATTAGCACACTGCTTACCCAATCTGTTTGATTTTCAATTATCTCAGTGGCTTGTGCAAGATGGAAGCTCCAAACTGGTTACCCTTGAAAATACATACAGTAGTGTATGTACTACCTCTATACTATATTCACACCACAAAAATACTAAGTGTGGTTCATTCACTTCCCCACCTTTATTCATCAGTAAAACAACTGAAGAATTAAATAATGGCAAGATGTCACTCCCTTCACCTTGTACACAATGAACCTATCCTAGCTAGAAAGGAGACGGACCCAAGGTTGTATAAATGAACAGCCTTCAATGCAAAAATTTCTCATGAAAAGACCTAACCACAATTAATTTCTCACTCTGCTTCATCACACTTGGATCTCTATTTCCATGTATCTTTCCCAATATACCATTCCTGATAAATAACTTTCTGCTCCGTTTCATTCTGAAATTAAAAGCGTGTTATTAATACCACTGTCGCCCATATCCTGTACTATACAGCTTAAAAGTATTCCACATTCGCATTATTGCAGTGCTATCCATAACCAAATGCTTTCCAAACAGTTCACACAAATGAAATTGTACTCTGAAAAAATAAATATCTCAACATTACGACCACCTCGAAGGAAGTGAACATTAAATCTAAAATACTAAAAATGCAAACATTTCAACATTGTGTAAAAAACGACATTGTATTTTCTGAGAAATCTACAACTGAATCCACCAGGGTACAGAAATGGAAACAGGTTTAGAAAGCCTTGGACACACTTCGATGTACGTACAGTCACGATCATATGATGTCTAGCGGAAACTCCTAACGACGTCCTTCAGCAAACAGTTATAAAGTATTGCTCTGCCAGCCAACATGGATATTAACATTTTCGGACACAACAGATACAAGTCTCGGTGGTGGAGGAGACAGACGTCCCATGCCCTTTAAACGGCAGTGCTCAATATAAAAAGAGATCAAGCACCAAGGTAGAGGACATTGTGCCTTACCACTTGTCCACACTCACATTTATATATTGAATACCATGTGCAATGTTGTTAACCCAAGGTGTGCAAAGCCAGTAACAGCCATAAATCCTTTGCATTCCCAACCGTATCTTTTTTAGTCCTTAATCTGAATGCTCACGTAACCAGGCCTTCTAAACACCAAACAGGTTTACTGGTTCTGGATAAAATATTTATTTTATTTACCAGGGTAAAACATGTAATTCTGATTCACACAGCCCAAGGGCTACGAACTGGCTACGCTTTATCAAACACGTTAGAGGAATTGTACCAAAACTGACACAGCGCTTCATGTTTTACAGAGATGTTCTCACCAGCATAATGACGCCCCAAATGCTCAAGACGATCCCGCAAGCCGCCATTTTCGGGCCGCAACACAGAAGGGTCACCATGGCTATCGAATATTTGGTCGCTGTCTTCAAACACCTTGTCCGCTTCACCCGCCGCCCAGATGTAAATTGGATGTGCTACCGCGAGTACTGGCAGAAATCCTCCGGTTTAAAGTCAGCAACTAGGAAGTCGATCACATGACTTTTACGTGCATGCGTAGTTAGTACCACTGTTCTTCTCCGCAGGACGCGGAAAAGACCCGTTGGAATCTACCAAAGGCATTAAAAGCGGAAGTCATGTAAATCAGTTCGAATGCATAAACAAGTAACATAATACGTTTTCCGTGCTTTTCGTTTTATTAAAATATTTGTGTAACAATTGTAAGATTATAATTTTGAGAGTATGCTTGTATTTCGGTTCTTTGTGCAATACTGTATAGGTAATTCGCGAATCCCTTATCTTGTGTTGTAAATGGGAATATCTTTTGTTGTATCTTAAGTCTCCATATGCACTGTGAAAACTGGCAAAATAACTTTGTATAGAAGTTAATGTGAAGCTATTATTTAGTTTTACAGTGATCATAATGCATCAGCTGAGACTGTGATGATTAATCTGTATCCATTAGCATAATTCTTGAATATACACTTAACGAATAGCTAATACAGCTGATAAAGTGTATGCTGCACATTGTTATAGAAAATATGCTGCACTTTGTTGTGGAAGGCACAAAAGGGAAAATTATTTCAGCAGCTAGAATTAGCTAAATGAAAAATATAATTAAATTGAATACATATATATTTCATGCTATTTAAATAATTTTAGGAGGAAGTATTTAACGGAGCTTCCCCTGAGAGATTTTACTGAATTGGCCACAGAGATCGTTATACAGGCATATTCTTGCTATGGGAATTTGTATTGGCTCGATAGTTTTTATAATTCAGTAGAGACAAAACAAAAATAATTAAGAAGCAACTTATGATTAATATCAAGAGAATCCGTGGTATTTATTATGGATATTCATATAAATTGCAAAATGTTAACAGGTATAAAAGGAATTTCTTTTAGATTTTGTATCATAATCCAAATGATTCCGAAATTGTTGGGAACATTAAATCTTTAAAAATTGTCTTGAAAGCACAGTACTAAACATTTTGGTGTCATTTAAATTTTAAAAGTATAAACTGAAAGTATTTGCTATTAAAAAAGCGAAAATCATAATATGTTTAATCCACTTTACCTAAATCAGGTTTGTGGAGTGGGGGGACTCAACTTATCCTGGCAGTTTCAGGCGCCAGTCAGTCACAGGGTTTACTCACAGACACCCACAGGGCCAACTAGAATCCTTTAACCTCAAACACTCATTGTTGTGGATTGGGAAGAACACCCCATGGGCACAGTGTACAAATTCCACGTCACCAACAAATGGATTCATACACAAGATGATACATTTTTAAAGCCACAGTATAGCACACCATGCCACTCTGGCCATAGCTGACTCTAAATAGAAGAAAGAAGTCCATTTTTAATTTTGAAAAAAAAAAATAAAGGAAAGAAACTGAAAATGATTAGATAATTTAATAAGTATGGATACATTTCTCTCCACACTGCACTGAGCCACTTGGAACACCAAAGGAGCAATATGAGAATGCTTTTATTGACTATAGCTCAGTGTTTAATACTATTATTATTCTCGATATTTTAGTTAGTAGACTGTCTAATCAAGTTTCTCCCCCACTCTTCTGTGCATAGATAAAGGACTTTCTCATCAATTATACTCGGCCCCCATTTTTTCCTCATCTCACTTATTCAGCACTGGCTCATAACAAGGATGTGTGCTAAGTTCATTGCTGTTTGCCCATTGTACCCATGACTGCAGTCCAGCCCACCGTAAGAACATCATCATCAATATGGCTGATGACACTATAATGATTGGACTCATCTCGGAGGGGAATGAATCTTCTTATAGAGTGGAGATCCTGAAAATGTCAGCTTGGAGCTCAACAAATAACCTGGCACTGAACACCATGAAAGCAAAGGAAATCATCTTTGACTTGAGGAAAAACAGCGCAGAACTCGAACCTCTCTACATAAACGGTGATTGTGTGGAGAGGGTTCCATGCTTCAAATTCTTGGGTACCTTCATCTCTGCTGGCCTGTGTTTGTCTGCAAGTCCCAAAGCAGTCATTAAAAAGGCACAGCGAAAGCTTCACTGCCTGAGATGCTTAGGATGAATAACCTGGATTAAAAGCTGCTTGTGAACTTTTACTGCTCCTCCATACAGATTGTGCTGACATACTTTATCATAATATGGTACAGAAGCTTCATTGCAGCTAACAGGACGGGGCTTCAGCATATCATAAATGCAGCTCAGAAGACGGTCGGCTGCTCCCTGCCCTTTCTACAGGACTTGTATACTTTCCACAGCCTTGTCAGGGTAAATAACATTTAGAAGGACCCCTCAAATCCTGGTTTTCACCTGTTTGAGCTGTTGTCCATACAAGTCAATGGTAAAGACAAGCAGACTCTGGGACAGTTTTTTTCCTGGAGCCATAACTACATTTAATCTCAGCATGTACTGACCATCTCTGTCTGTGTCTTTGAAGCCTCTATTTTCTACATTCCCCTGTTCAAATCTGCAATAATCCTCTGTGAAATAATCACAGTCCAGTTCAATATTTGTTCTATCTGTCCTATGTTCAATATCTACATTATTAGTATTCTTTGTGTGATATTCATATCATTGATAATTCATTGTGCAATAATCACAGCCTAGTGCAATATTGTTCTATTTGTCCTATGTGCAATATCTTACGTTATTAGTATTCTTTGTGTAATATTCAAATCATTGGTAATTAATATATCTGCATGATCAGTAATATTGCGGTGGGTTGGCACCCTGCCCAGGATTGTTTCCTGCCTTGTGCCCTGTGTTGGCTGGGATTGGCTCCAGCAGACCCCCGTAAACCTGTGTTCGGATTCAGCGGGTTGGAAAATGGATGGATGATCAATAATATTCTTGTTTTGTAATTCCACATTTGTTGCCTAGCAATTAGCACCTATTAATTAGTATCCTTTATATTTTTTTATTTAGCAGTTTTTATATGTAATACTTCACTGTTACTTGTATAAATGTTTGATTGTTTTTATTTCATTACATCTGAAAGGAGTAGCTGCTCTGTAATTTTGTTATACATAGTAGAATGACAATAAAGGCTTCTAATTCTAATAATTTTAATTTCGAGAAATATCTAGATACTTTATGTTGCTAACCTTTGCCAAAGCTGTATTAACAAGAAAGAATAAACCACGTATACATATGTTTTTGTCCAGACCAGGGTTATTGATGAATATTTTCACTCGCATTTTGAAACTACAAAAAAACAAGCCTACAATACATGTTGACAATTTGAATAATTTCTTGAAATGATGGATAGATCAATGAATATTATGAAATTGTTCCAGATTTAATTAAAGATTTTCTCTTTGGTATTTTTAATGTGCAATTTTATGAAAGAAAGAAAAACTGCTTCTCACACCAAAACCAAAAAAACCTGCAGCAAAGAACTTTCTAAAGAATAGAAATATACATCCTTCCACCCATCAATCCAACCATTTTCTTAACCCGATTATCAAGTACATGGGTACAGGCAGAAACAACACATGGACAAGGCTCCAGTCCATTGCAAGGCCATCACACCAACCTGCCAAATGAACAACAGCAGATCACCTAACACCTACATGTCTTTGGACTGCGGGAGGAAACCTGAGCACCCAAAGGAAACTCATGCGGACAGAGGAACAGGGTAGAAATACTGTATATGTAATAATATTCATTTTACCTTGAATTTGGTCAATCATAGTGATCTTATAAAACTCAATTTTATTTTATTTGTTGATTTAAAAAAAGCTTTTTATACTGTAGATCACAGGTTTATTTGATTATGGTCTTTATTTTCAGAATGTCATTGAGATGGCTTATTTTGAATGCAATAGTTGTGTAAGGCTATGGTTTCTAAAATGTACACTCACAAGAAGTATCTCTTATGAATGCTGTTTAACTCCCTTTGCATTTTTATTATTCTGTCAAATTTTGTCCCTGACATCAGTAACAGTACAATAAATGATATTTATTTATAAGTACAGCATTAAATTAACTGAAACTCAGTCTTTTATTATCCTTTTCATTTGCCTTTGTACAAAGTCTGATCAAGTCAAGGTTATTTTTTCACAATCGTTGTATACATTAATCAGGATAAAACAAGTGGAAATTCAAGGCACACCGTGTAGTAGAGTAAAAAAAATTGCTCAAACACAGGAAGCAAAGGGTAATAAAGAGGGCAACTTTTTCAGAGTTATGTTATGGTAGAACTGGTGTCTGTCAGGGATCATTGTTGCTTCCACTGGTGTTTTTAATATACATAATTGATCTGGATAGAAATGTAAATGGCAATCTGGTTAGGTTGTCAGATGATTAAACCAAACTAGGCAGAATGGCAGATAATGTAAAATCAGCCAAATTGTTACAAAGGAACTTGAACAGCATGCAGGCTTGGGCAGATTCATGTAAGATGAAATTTAATGCAAGTAAAATGAAGGTATTACACGTAGGAAGTAGAAATGTTAGATTTGAATAGACAATGGGAGGTCTAATACCTGAAAGTACACCTTAGAGGGGACTGAACTGTCGTAGTGGACTTTTCACTATCTACATCAAATCAGTGTAGAAGCGATCAGGAAGGATATTAGGTTATACTGTATATTGCAGTGTGTGGAGTACATGTCAAAGGATGTTATGATTAAGTTATACAATAAATTAGTGGGGCCTCATCTGGGCTATTGTATTCAGTTTTGGTCTCCATATTACAAAAAGACATAGCAGTGCCAGAGGAAGTCCAGAGAAGAGTGGCTAGGCTGATTCCAGGACTGAGAAGTATGAGCTATGAGAAGAAATTGAAGGAGCTAAACCATTTCAGTTTAAACCAGCAGAGATTAAGAGCTGACATGATCAAAGTGTTTAAAAGTATGAAGAGAATTAGTATAGTGGATCCCAGTTGTATCTTTAAAATACATATTTCTGCAGGAACCCAGGGACTCAGTTGGAAACTTGCTAAAGGCATAGACACATGGAATAAATAGCCAAGTAGTGTGGTAAAGAACTTGATGATATTTTGGAGAATCTAGGTGAACAGGGTGGACAATCTGATTTGTTAAATGACCTTTTCTCATCAAAGTTGATCTAATTTCATAATTTTTCATGGGAAATTGTGCTCTTAAGTGAAACATTTTTTAATCGTTTAAAACAAATACTGCAATTGTTGTACAGGTGGGAGGGGAAGAGCCATTTATCTGTCTGCTCCACAAGATTTATTCCCAATTGGGCAAAGCTGGCAGCACTGTAAGGATTATGTTTTTTTTAAATTTACCTGTGCTTTTAATTCCATCCAGCAATTGCCGCTAAATGGTAAACTCTGGGATATGGTAATGGATGAACCTGGATAATGAACTATCAGTTTCTGAAGCTCAAGGACTGTGTCTGTCTTCTTTTCTGTTCACCCTAACCTCGGACTATAAATATAACATCAAGTAAGGTCACTTGCAGACATTCACTCTCTGTGATACACTATCATTTTGTACTTTCAGTCAACCAATACTACTGGTATTTTATCATACCTATAGTGTTGTGCATCAATCTAAATTGGTGTTTCCCAACCTTTTTTCTGTGGTGGTACACTTTTTGTAACCAAAATCATCCCAAGGCACACCATTATTTTACTTCCCACAAACACATTATATGTCATACACTTGCTAAGCTGTCCGAAGTGGCGGGACTACCGGAGAAGCCGATTAAAAAGCAACTCCAAGATCAGCATTTGCAGACATAGCACTTAGAGAGCACTTTCATGGCATTTCCCAGCTGCTTTGTCCCTTTACCTGACCCTCTCTGCCTCAGTGGAAGCATATGCCCACTATCCACCAGCCCTATGACTGCACACACGCAGATGGAATGTAGCAGCCTGGGGATATGCCTGAAGTACTTTAAGTTCTGTGTCCGCAACAAAGGGATCAGGGATCTGCTTTTATGCCAGCTTCTCCAGGTAGTCCTGTCCTCATCAGACAAGTCCTCACCACCTGTAGAGCTTGAACCTCTCAGGTTCAGACCCAGGTGTGCTACACTATTATTTCCACAGCACACATGGTTATCTCACATTGCTTAACAATGTGCCACAGCAAACTGGTTAAAAAAAACTGCATAATGTATATATTTTGTTTTTTGTTTTGTTTCTGAGCCAGAAGCCTGCAGCAACTAACCGGTTTTAGAGTGAGCCATACTTGGGCAGGCTGGTTCCCCTACCTTGATCATCTTTTTAGGAGGCATCACACCCCCATTTTGTTATGTTCAAACTCCACATCACAATATACAGGGATATGCCTTTATAATCTATCTGTTTATTCTGCCATTTTAAAAGAAGTCTAGTTGTGTTCACCGTCTCATTGCCTGTCTTCCTCTGTGTTTTTATTATAGCTTGCTTCATTAGTGCTGCTGCAAAATTATTCTAGCACATACGACACAGGAGGCCATACTTTCCCCACATGTGATTTCTAAAAAAACCATTTTTTTTATGTATAAAAATTATATAGAAATGTTTTAATGTATGTTTTCATACATAGTAAATGTAGCATGTTAATAATTGCTTTTTGGGGAAAATGTAAAATGTAAGTTTTCCTGGACAGCAGTGGACTGTGATTTTAATCATGACTGCTGAAGTAATTCAATTCCTAGATTCATCAAGTTAAATTTTCCAGTGGTTTAACATCTGCCTTTGTATAGGTCTGTCATATCATATGTCATGCTTGATGCAGTTTTATTTTAACTATGGTGTTGTGTTTTGCTAGCCAAATATCAAGCTGAAAAGGTATAAGAACCATTATTTAGTGTCCTTCTTAGCTGAATGCAGTGGAAGGTTGAGGTATCGATTAAGCATTCTTGAATTTGTATCCCTACATTTATTTCTATTGCATGAAACAGTATATTCTGTTGTGTATGTGGGATTATCTGTATGCATGATCCCATGCACTTACCAGTACCACCTTGTACATGTTGATAAATACATTCTTTGCTAGGTTTTGAGCTTCTTTATCCTAGATGTGGATAAGATTTTCCTCGGATTTAGGCAAATAACTTGTATGTTATATCCGCTTGTGCATTCCCACACCAATCAACTCTTCCAATGCCGCTGATCTGAAAGCACCAAAGTACCTAATGTGGGCAGCTTGGTGGTGCAGTAGTACTGCTGCTGCCTCACAGTAAGGAGACCTGGATTCGCTTCCCGGGTCCTTCCTGCATGGAGTTTGCATGTTCACCCTGTGTCTGCGTGGGTTTCCTCCGGGTGCTCTGGTTTCCTCCCACAGTCCCAAAGTTTGGCATTCCTAAATTGCCCCTAGTGTGCGCTTGGTGTGTGTGTGTGCCCTGCAGTGGGCTGTTGCCTTGCCCAGGTCTGTTCCTGCCCTACGTCCTGTGCTGGCTGGGATTGGCTCCAGCAGACCCCCGTGACCCTGTGTTAGGATACAGCGGGTTGGAAAATGACTGACTGATAATGCACCTATTTTGGGGAAGTGAAAAGAAATGCTACATTAAGTAAATGGATCTGTGAAGCAGCAACACGACTCATGCCACTATACTGTATATACAGTAAGTGCTTTTTGCCCATAGACTATTCATTTATTGTTAAGTTAATTTCCACTGCCAATACTGAAAAGCAACATTTTCAACAGCTTCAGACATGTGTCTGGTTTTGTACATTACCCACAGCACTGACACTGATCAGATAACAAAACAGGAATGTATTCTTTGTGCTGTTTGTTTACTTAAATAAGAGCAAACTGTGGGTTCTTTTAGTGAATTTTACTACAAACCACTGCTCAAAGTAAGTACTGGCGGCAACTGCCTCACTGCTAAGGTTTCTCTATACAAGTATGCAGTTTGTTCGTAATGCGTGCTCTACTGCCCTCTACAGGATTTACATGCTTATTTATATTATCCATCCATCCATCCGTTATCCAACTCGCCATATCCTAACTACAGGGTCACGGGGTCCGCTAGAGCCAATCCCAGTCAACAAAGGGCGCAAGGCAGGAAACAAACCCCGGGCAGGGCGCCAGCCCACCGCAGTATTTATATTATCACCGATCCAATTTCCTTTCAAATAATAAGCATATTTCATAATTTACATATCTGAGCACTTACTGCTTGTACACATTTTCAATAGGTTTTTGCATTTTTTAACATTTTTTTTTTTTTTTTACAAATGTGGTCTTTCAGGTGCTTTTGCACTTCTTAGTGCTGGTAACGGTGTTTGGTCCACAGTACTAGCATCATCTATCACAGCTTTTGATTTAGGCAATGCTGTTTGCTACTCTAAGCAAATACTGGCTTATATTTAAGTATTGGCTGCAACTGCCCCACTGCTAAGGCGTCTTCTATATATCATTTATTCGTAATGTGTACTGTACTGTCCTCTGCAGGATTACCATGCTGATTTACATTATTCTTACACTTTTTCTTGATTACTTTGATGGAGTTCTTAAAGTCCAGGCACATCATTCTCCTTACTCTTAATGCAGTTCTCAGATCAGTTACATATTTTCCCACCCACATTAGCATTTCCTATTGTGTTTGTACACACTGCTATTGTTTCTACACATACTTGACCACTAAAAACATTTTGTTAGTGTGTTGATGCATTTCTCATCTGAATCTGACAACTCATCAAAACAGTTTTCACCTTTGTCAGTCAGAAGTACAGATCTCTTACTCACCTTAATACTGTCCAGCACTACATTAGTGTTTTTCATCAAATCGCTTAAAACATTTTGTTTTCAGATATGTATGAAAGAGCAAGGCCAATAATACACTGTATATGTTAGTTGTAAATTGGCCTTCAATTGAAAGCAAATAGAAACATGTTCTCGGAAGGGGTTTAGTTGAAACAAATAGATGCACACATCTCAATCTTGTAACACAGATGCATGTCATTGCAGTGCAGTAATTACAGACAACCGTATATGATACTCATGTTTCACCCAGAACATAGTGCTGAAAATGGAGGAGGAGGAAGGTGTCATGCAGGTACAAGAACCAGGCTTTGTGAGAGGATGTAGTGTGCAAATGCATGGTATGGCAAAGGGGAGAGGAACACAAAAAGAACTAGTAAGTGTCAGGGGCAGGGCTAGAGGGAGAGGAGAGGTTAACTTCCATAGGGTGTCTAATAAAATAAGGGCAATACCTGTGGACCACATTATCAACCAAGGCCTAAGTGTGGCTGAAGCTGGTCAATGGGTGCAGCCTCAGGTGCCACGGTCGACAGGTATCTGATCCCTTATTTACTATATTTCTGTATCATATGCAGCATCACATTTCTTCAGTTTACTGTAAATATTACAATCTGTGACCCCTGTATAACAATTGATAAATTGATGACCTTTGTATTGTCAGAATAGTACCAATGCCTTATTCTGGTGGAAGAGGGTCACTTTTGACAGACAAGCAGCAGATGGCAATTGTGGACATGGTGAGAGAAACAATGCCATTAGGCTGAAAGAGATCCAGTGAACTGTTGTGGAAGGCAATGGAATTGTTCACATCATTGCTAATGTGAGTCCTTCCACCTTAGACAGGGTCCTGAAAAGACAAAACAGTTGTACAAGACTCCATTTGAGATGAACAGTGATAGAGTAAAAGAGCTTAGACATCTGTATGTACAGGGAAGAATATAGAGATGTTTTCTCTTTTTTTCTAAGCTACACTCTGTCAAATGTTTCTAATGAGAACATTCTCTTTGGATTTTACAGAGAAAACATGAGTTGGCAGCCAATGAGACACCACACTATTTTGTGTTTGTGGATAAGGCAGGATTTGACCTAAAAAAAGTAAGGAGATGTGGCAGGAACATAATAGGCCACAGTGGATGTACCAGGCCAGCGTGGAGGCAACATCACAATGTGTGCTGCTATTGTTGAACATGGGTTAGTAAATTCCGCATTCTGCAGCCATTGGGCCCTCCGGCACAGTCCAGCGTCTTCACTTCTTAGATTGGCTCTACAATGCCCTCATTCCAGAAAATAAAGGGTGATTGTGAAAGCCAACATGCCACTTCATGTGGTAATTTGGAACAATGTAAGTTTTCACCACTCCAACCGTATGAGAGGATGGTTTCAAACCCACCAAAAATGATAATGGTGTTCGTGCCACCATATTCACCATTCCTCAACCCTGTGCTTGGAGGTGGAAGGTGTATGATCATTAATCAGATTTCAGTACTGGAAGCAATGAATGTTGACTGTGTGGACTTCACATCTGAGGCTTATCGAGGCTGGGTGTGTCATGCAAAAAAGATTTTACACACTCTGTCTCAGAGGGGAAGACAATCAGGTGTGATGTAGACACAATGATGTGGCCTAATAGAGATGAGAGGCAGGATGCACCTTAAGACATTTCATATTTTGCACTTTATACTAATTTTAGATTTATATATGCATATATACATACATGTAATTTGACTTTACTATACTATACAGCAGTTGGTGCTGTGTTCTAAGTTTTTATATTTTTTTTTTGTCTGTTTTATGATGCATATAGCTTAATTTGTATCATTTTGCTTTTCTCAGTTTCAACAATTATATTGTGTAAAGTTTCAAAAAAATCCTTCATATTTTATTTTTGAGTCTGAACATTTTTTACTCTACGCTAGACCTACATTTTTTAAAGTATTCTTTTCAAAGTCAGTAAAGTTTTGAAAAAATATACAAAAATTTTGTGTTTAAGTCTTAAAACAGTGGTGAAAGGTTTTTATTTACTGGTCACACTGCTGAAGTGATTAACTGACTTTGCATGTTTGCACACACATGAACAAGGTTTTGATTGTTTTGGTGTCTTTTGCACAAATGAGTCTGTGTTATGAGAAAGGCCTTAACTGTTTTGAGAACTGCATTAACAGTGGTGAGAATGACTTTCCTGATGTGAGAACTGCAACAAAGCAATCGAGAAAAACTAAACTGAGCAAAATAGTGCCAAGAATAAGTGATAAAATAAATTATTTCCAATTTACCTTTGTTGTCATAAGCATGCCTCAATAAATGAAAAAAAAAACATCTTTTCTGGTATCAAAGACTTTACAGCTTCAAAGATGAAGTATTTTGTATGCTTTAAGACGTATTCATTTTTTTGCATGGGCTTCCCATAGACTCCATTTTAAACTGCAGGATTAATTTTGATAATTGATAAAAAAAATCACCTACAAACACAATCTGCCATGGCAAATTAATGTATACCATGGTTGTGAAAAAAATAACTAATCTATAAAATACTAAAGTTCTCCTTTGATCTGAGGCTAAGGATCTGCACTGGTATCTAGAAGGTTGCTGGTTCATATCCTGTTACTGCCAGAAGGGACCCTACTTTGTTGGGCCTTTGAGCAAGGATCTTAACCAGAAAATTGCTCCAGGGGCGCTTTAAAATGACTGACCCTGCACTCTGACCTCCAAAGGTCATGTGAAAAGACAATTGCCCTTCAATAATAAATAAAGTATATCGAATCAATTTTTTTTTCTCTGCAACCTATACAAGCATTGAGCATCATGTCAGATCAAATAAAAATACAAAAAATTTCATCAATTTACATAAAATAAAAAGTGGAGATGATTGGCTTAAAAAAGTATTTCCTCTCCATTTTGGCAACCAGCATAAATTTGCTCAGATTCAATATATTAACCCAACATATCACGCTGTTTGTGAATTAGTTAATCAGATTCTAATCAGTGAGCCCCCTTCTTTGTAAGGTCCACAGTATTGTAGAGACATTCCAAAGATAGTTTTAAAATGCAGACAAATAAGCATTCTATGTAAAATCTAATATAAAGAAGCACAGATACAGAAGTTTACAAAACCATTTTAAAGTATTTAATATTCCATTGAGCTCAATGCAATCATATGTGCCAAAGTCTAGGAAAGAAAATAAAAGCAAAATCACCATGCTGTAGGTTTGACCATCTCTATATTAATTTAGCTAACTGCACAAATTGTGATGTTGAATAAGTCAGGAGCTTCAATTTCAAGGTAATATTCACTGATGAAGTCTTAAAGAGTTTATAAAAATGGCCTAGGAGAGAGGCAAGAAAGAAACTCTTTAACAAGTAGTGGGTATGCTTTTCAGCAGGACTGACCTCAAGTCTTGTCATGATTGACACGAAGATGAGCTGTGCACAATTTAGAGAATCACAACATTGATATTTTATTTCCGATGCTGGTGTTCTTAATACCCTTCACTTGTTTCTTTGCTGTTGCTTCACTGTATCTAACACACAGTGGTGCTTCATAGTGGCCCTCTGTTTCTGCAGTGATACTAAAAGGGAAAAAGTATCAAAAACATTACCTTCATTATAAATAAATCAACCAAGGGTAACTACATAGGGGGTATGCTCAAAAGTAAATAATAAACAAATTGTTTAAAAAACAGGAAAAATTAGTGGCAATAATAATTGATAAAATGTATTACTTCTAGTTTTCTTTTGTTGTCATTAGAATACTTGGCACCTCCAACGGTTTGGAGATGCAGTAATCATGACCAAGATGGACCAGAACAAGTTAGGAAGCAGACAAGAAAGGTGAGTATAGTGTTTATTCAAAATACAGAATTAAAGTGCAATAGTGCCTACTTAAATTAAAAGATTAAATAAATAAAATCTCCATAAAAATCATGATAGTCAAATTTCCACAATTCACTCCACGAGTGCAAAAAAATAAACACTTTTAAAATATCCAATATCTCAATGAAATTAATTTGTGATGTTTCACTTTTCTACACTCACAACAGTGGACAAATATCCATTCTGAAAGCTTAACTCTTCGCATTCTGCCACCTCCTTTGGTAACTGTAGAGGCCTTCCACAAAGTTCAGATGTTCATGTTCTGCCACCTCCTCCAATACTTGTAGTACCCTTCCATGAAGACCTCAGTAATCTCTGTGCTCACCCCGATAAAGAACTTCACAACTTCCCATTCTGTGGCTCCAACTACTTTGTTGCCACAACACCCTAAATTTGCCCCAACTTCAGTTCCTCCTTCAACCCAGTGACTCTCCACCATTCTCTTCTGCTCACTGAGATCATTTAATAGACTCAAGCAATTGCACACTCATGTTCAAGCTGCTTGTCAGTATTCAAACCGCCAAGATGTGCTCTTAAAAACCACTAAAGTTATTAATAAATTAATCCCTTAAAACATCACTTAACTTGACCAATCACAAAAGTATAAAGTGAAAAGACTATTGTCTCTGTCCAGGGTTACCTACACAGGTGCTGATCATCTACCTACCAGTTACTGTGGCTGCCCCATCTCATAGTACCACAATTGCGTTCACTAATATCAATTATGTAGTACTTATTATATATTGATTGTACTGTGAACCTTTCCTGAAGCTTTTTTCTAATGGATTTCAGACAAAAGAGTTTAACTGAACAAGAAGTATTGAAACAGGGTAAGGAGTACATCAGGCAAGCTCTCTTATAAACTTAAATGGAGTTCTGTATTTTAAGACATTCTTGTTGATCATGGCACCAGAGAGTGGTAGCATGGTAGTATGTTGGCTTGACATGGAAGCAAAAATTTCACTGTTGATAACACCAAATACTACTACTACTACTACTACTATTACTATTACTACTACTATTATGGCTAAACACCCATCTTTTCTTTCTTTCTGAAGATCTTGCTGTGTCCTCTCCTTGACCCAAGCTTCTTATTCCTGCCTATGTGAGAAATCACCAGAAATGAAAAGATTATTTTGGAGTAATCATAAGCAGTAGGAGTAATATTCTCCAGTTGTCTTTTTCTCCTTTTTTATACTATATATTGTAGTTGTCACTATTCTCTCCCTCTCTCTGTCTCTCTCTCTTTGTCTCTCGCAAAATCTCATGGAAAGTCAAAAAGGCTTCATTGGAAAAACTAGGTCTCAAGGATTCAGTGAGGCTTAGACACAAAATCAACCTGGCTCCAAACTTGAGAAGCAAACTGCGATGTATGTTAAAGGAAATGGGGAACTATAAATCCCCTGGCCCCAATGACAAAAAAACAATGCTCCTAATATGTAAAGAGTTTATTATAGAGATCACAAAGAGTAAGACAAGAGCAATAGGGGCAGAAATAGCTTGCCTCAAAGGCAAGCTGAGAGTTAACAAAAACAAGTCTACAATCCACAAATCAAAAACCAAAAACAATAGCTAAAGTCCATTTACCAGAAAAACAAAAAGTGATTATAATATTACAAAACTGAGGCATCAAAAAAAAAAACAGAAGGAAGCTAGACAAACATACTCATAAGCCCATGTCTCAGTGACAGCTCTGAGGCTTTCTCAGGGGAGAGGTCCCACAGCTGCGGCATTATTTAAGAAAATGTCTGTAAATCAGGGTGCCTTTCAAGACATTCACTGTGACTGAGGAATGTCGGGTGGCTTGTTCACACCAACTGATAACTCATTAATGGACATTAAGGTTAACATTTTGTGGTTTCCAGCCCAATCTAATGAATACCATGTTTTAAAGAACAGCATGGAATCTTTCGAACTATACAGGATGTGAGTATGAAATGAAGTGCATACAACACAGAGCACAAATGAAATCATTTCTAATGATGCAAAGAGCAGAAGTTTTGGAGTATGCTTACACATGGAATGGTGCAGCTTGGTTCTCTCATGATAATACATGCTAATGAACCTAATCAAGTATGTGGGTTAGAAAATGGATGGCCTGTAGTGAAGAACTTACTAACATATGAAATAACACTGAACACTCTCTGGAATCATGTTCCATAGGTTACTCTGAGCAGTTGGAGTGAATGCATTCTTGAAAAAGATGAAAGTAGGTAATCCTTTTCTAATGAGCTAAAAAGTACAGGTTATAAAATCTTCCAGCATTTCAGGGTCTGGCAGGTTGTACATGTTTTGAAGTCCAAGTGGTATAAAGCATGAAGCCTTTGTCTATGATTTAACAGGTATTTGTTCAAGAATGAGGAAACAGACGTGAGAAAAACATGTAGAAAATGGCTTTATTTTAGAAAAAGTTAAGATTTTGACATTTTCCTTTCCACGTTTCTTGGTCCTTGGACTAGACATTCACAGTTATATTATGACCTCATTTTTTCTTTCTTATCTTGATTTTGAATAATCCCAGTGCTGGATTTGGTCCACATCTACTTGGGTTACCAGGTCAGTTGTAGATGCACTCTCAGTTTTCAGCCTTGCAATATCACCATTCACTAATACCCGCCAGCATGTGATAAGAAGCTAGGCAAACTTCAATTTGCAGAAGCTTCCTATTTGTCTCTGGCACACTTTTCTGAGCTCCTTCCACACTCTTCTCACTATATAGTGATACTATTTTCAATCTGGCTTGGACACAAGTACAGATATTTCAGCTCACTATTGCCATGCCTCTCTATGATAAATTCTTCAATCTCTTTGAGTTCTTCCTGAAACTTTTTGATCTCAGCCTTGGCAGATGCTTCAGTGAAGTATTCTTCAGGGTACTGGCCAAGTGGGATCTGTGTGAGAAGCAAAATAATAGAAGCATTTGTATATTGTCAAATTGGTCAAAGATGGAACCTTCCATGCCTGTACCAGGTATGGGTAACAACCACCCAAAATTTAAAAAACTTAATGAAGCAGAAAGAATGTAGAGGCAATGCAAATAGCATTCTGCAACGGTCAACTTACTGCATTAGGCTGGGCACGACTCAGGTGCCACGTGATGGCCATCTCTACACATGACTGGTGCATATCCGGGAGTGTGTCCATAATCATCTCAATTGTAATTGAATCCTTGCAGGAAGGCGGGGGAAGACGCATAGTGCAGGGTGTGTTTGGAACCCAAGAGCACCAATCAAACTACAAGAAAAGGATAACCATACTATCAGTCACCCAGCCTGATACAGTTGTTTTGAAAACAATGTCTGTTCAGCAATTACCTGCCCATTGTTGGTTGCAGCATGTTGGACAGAGCATGTGAAAATGACCGTTGTCAAAAGAGTAATGAGCTCTTTTCTATCCTTCAGGTCACTAGATAGCCCTGAGGAAAAAAGTATAAGAGAAAATGATGGGCAAAAGACTGATAAGAGGACTTTCACCCTCAGTGTTTCTGGCATGCAGTTATTGTTGAGCAACCACCCTAATGTTGGTGCTTGAGTGGAGATCACATTCAACATGTTACCAAGGAAATTCTGTGGTGATAGATCACTTCTTAGCACTGCCACAATGACTTTGAATCTATTTATTTAGTTGACGCTTTTATCCAAGAGGTATTATACAGTTGATTCACTCAGAAGCAGATCACATAGCAAGTTAGTGATGGGGATTATAGCAGAAGGGCAAAAGGTTTTTCCTTGCTCTCAATTGTGCTATTCACTGTCAGGGGTGGTGTTCATTTGACGTGAACTCATATCTGCTATTAACTCGCTGGACTGCTACTCATAATGCACAATGAGTATCTTGTAATTGTTCTTTATTTTTTTAATGGTCAAAAAGGGCAACTGAAAAATTAAGGAGGCAAATACTGTACATGTTCTTTTTGAAGGCTAGAGTAAACCAAAACCAACCATCAAAGAAAGAAACATATGGACATCAAATAAAAAGGAAAAGGACAGAATAGTAGCATTCTTTGTACTTTTTCTTTTTAGAATTTATCCAAACATAATGATGCACTCAGCTATTTTCGATAGAATGGCACAATGAGCACAATGACATGATGCATCTCAGTGACATTTGAAAACAAACAATATGACTTCTGCCATATACAACAGGATTATGTTAATGGGAAGATGTTACTGGCAAATGCTTCAAAACTTCCAAAAGAGTATTAAGCAGTTCCTTTGAGCAGAAAAAGAAAGATTAACCATAGTAATGTACAATAATAGCATGTGAAAAAATTGCTGTGAGGAAAAGTAAACAATAGTAATACACAGAAAATACAAAGATGAGCAAAAGATCACTCCAAAAAATCATTGTCTGAAAAATAAGCAGCAGATCAAAAAATGAATGAGAATGAAACCCATTATTGGTGAGAAACTGATCACATAACAGGGGATGTCACAAAGTTGGTGAGCGCAGGACTTAAGAACTTGAGCCCTGCAGCAGCTCTTCCTGTATGAAACATTGTCAGTTGTCTCTTCACTTGGTTATTAGGTATGGACAGCCAGTACTGACAGTCAGAGATCATTTAAGTAATAGTAATAACTGGTGTAGTTGGGATGGTGTAGTGGAACTGATCATTGAAAGAATTGGTTCAGGGTGATAGCTTTGTGCACATACCCTTCTTGCTCCCCTGGATTGCTTTACTCCAGTACTTATGCCCAGTCCATTTCAAATAATTTTCAAGTTATTCTCAGTGAGTTTTTTATTGTAGCTCCTTAAGGTTCATGTTCAGTTTCACATCTTTCACATAGCTTTAACTTCTCCCACCATGTTTGATTAAACTACTCTGTACACTTTACTACTACTACTACATTCAACACACTTGATAGAAGAGACAGATGAAGTGTTGCATGTTGGTCAGGCAAATAATAATTTCACTGTACTCCGTACATGTGACAATATTCTCACTATTACTATGAAGTTATACACCTGCATATTGTCCAATGATCACCATGTTTATGTTTTTGCCACAATGAAGTGCGTCTCTTATAATAACTGCTACGTCTGCATAATGCTGCATTAATTCTAATAACCACTTTGAACCTGAACAACTTGTCCACACTTGCTGAATACATAGTCCGTCATGATATCATCTTGGCTGAAATCTACCTGGCCGTTGTACTGCTATTCTCTGAATAGTTGCCATATCTGTATGATACAGTATTTTTCCACCATCTAAATGTCTTCCCCAATGTAATTTCGTGCTCACTGAATACAATGAGGGCATCCATTTTTCTAACTGAAAACAATGACAGTTAACTACTTATTCTTTGCCTCATTTCAGAACCATCAATGTCTCTTACCAAAATTTGGAGTATCCACAAATCCTTCATTAACCACCTCATTAATCCAGCTCTGCAGTTCTTGATCTTCTATAACCTCCTGGTCTGAAGAATAGTAGAGAGTCACAATTCCAGACACAAAACTGCAAAATAATGCACACAAAACAGAATGTAAATGCTCTGATCTGGGAGCATGGGATCAAGGGATAGCCAAGGTGCACAAGTGTTATGCAACTGTTTGGTGCACCACTAACCTATGAATGGTGTTCCACAGCGTCATGCAGTCCTCCCTGTAGAAGTAATTTTTGAGCCGGGTCACACCTCGTGCTTTGAAGTCAAAAGTAGGTAAGAGAGACTTGAAAGTCAGTTTCTGATATTCCCTTTGAGCTACTAGGAGCAAGCCAGTTCCTCCAGTGGACACCACCTGTATAATGGATGGCAGCACATTAAGAGTGACCTTTGGACACTTGTGTGACAAAAAGAAGACATTGGCATCAAACGTACCCTCTTGAAGATGCCATCTTCGGAAATTAGCTGTGTGCGGCCCCGTATGTTGATTTCCAGAGTATACCGTAGGTGGGGGGCCAGGAGCTGGAAAGACACAAAGAAAAGAAAGTGAGGAAGCATCAACCAGAGGAACAAGTTGAGGTAAACAGAACAATAGAAGGTGGTACAATGACAAGATTATCTTCACTTTAGGTTTAGTAGTGTGTTCTGGTCAATGTATTATGGAAAGCAGTCCCCCGATTAAAATCAGATAAAGTCCTTATTTACAATCAGATTTTAATGACTGGAGTATGAAGAGAACAAATGAAATACACAAAGAAACAGAGATGTATAGAAATAAAAGGCAAAAACATACCTACTCTGTAAAGAACATTACATTTACAAAACAGAGAAGATGAATGAATGAAACCAGTTCTGACAAAATGGAGAAGGCAGCCGACCACAAACAAAAAGAAAAGAAACAAGCAGGGTGATCTCTTCACCAACCATTAGACAACAAGTCATCCACAAGATTGGTTACCAAGGGCCATTTTCTAATATTAGGGGAAAATGTTTTTTTATCCTCATTGCTCAGAGCTCAAGAAGAATTAGATAATAAGAAAGAAGTTTTCCAAGAGTCAATAGAAAAACAATTAAGTCTCTCCTGCGAAAGTCAAGTGACAGATTCCATGATGCTCAGGAAATACAACCTTGTCTGTATTGGATTACGAGAGAGACTGGAAACATTTAGCAAAAAGAAAATGTGGGGACAAAGAGAAAGTTGGACAGAAAGGATCAATGAGAGAGTTTGAGAAAAAATAAAATGAAAAATGGTAGAAAGATGGAGGGAAAGTCCCAAAACATATCGAGAAAAGATTTGGGAACATGTAGGAAGCACAAATAACAAAGGGGATCAGTGGACAAACCCATTATGAAAACATTTACAAGGAGGAACGATATATGTGATGAACAAAATGAAACTGATTATGCTGATGGGTGAGGTTCCTGGAGGACTGGGTGATTATTTTTTCCTGGATAAATTGATGGAAGATGGGAGATCACTTTACCACACTGAACACAAACGGAAGGGCTTGTAGGAGGCTTTGGACAATGCAGCAAAACGAGTGGCAATTGTTTTTTATATTACCAAAAGGAATGAGAAAAGACAAAAAGCTGATCAAGAGGAAAGAAGGAGGAAAACAACATTCTACATGTCCCAAGAACTGATCTCAGTTGAAGTTAAATGAAAAAGAAGAGGTAAGGATGGAGAATCCAGACCTTAGTGTCTAGGGTGTCTGGAGTCATAAATCATCAAAGATATCACCCAGTGTTAAAAAAAACTAAAAGAGACCAAAGCAGCACCACCAACTCATAAAACTTCATTATGAAAAATGAAATTATGTTAAGTGCCAATGGGGTGAAACGTAAATGATTCTCTCTCTAGCGTCATGTCTTCAAACTGTAAAGGATATAAGTACAGCTGTTGCAAACTATAGATTTGAGTCTTGTGTAGGGAACAGGTGAAGAAAGCCCGTGTTCAATAGAAAGCTTAGAAGGAAGATTAGCAGGAACATTAATCCAGATCCATATAGACCTAAGGTAAAAGGCCCAATAATTAAATTCTAGGTCTGGAAGTGACACTTCCCCATCAATCCTATCTCAAATTAAAGTGACCTACTAGTATTCTATTTCAAAAAAATTGGGAAAGGAGAAATATGACTGGACCAATATTTGGTAGGAGGACAGAATCGGAGCATTGAGCTAACAGTTTATAAGGTGAATAATATTCATTTTAATAATGGGCAAATGAACATGGAAAAATAGAGAGGCACTGTAATACTTCATTTTTAAATGCACAGCGATATTTGGAGGTAACTATAATTCTCTCCAAATTGGAAATGTCAATACTGAGATAGTTGAATGAATTTGTGACAGGGATAGAAGAAGGGAGATTGGAGCAGATTCAAAGAAGGTTTATTTTGTTTCCTGGAACAGTTTCATATTCACGAAACAAATTGAGTTCATGAGGTAGATCTGAGGGGACGTTATCTAAGAAAAGTAGGACTTACACAGGATTGTACACATATAAACAAATCTTTTGTGGAATATTATGTGTGTTTATAATGGTTAATAAAGGGTTTTCTGGAACTTACTTCAAACCCAAAAATACCAGAGTTAGTCCAATTAACAGGAGAAAATATAATTACTCAACTAAAAGACTTCAGGGAGGGTAAAAGAGAAGGAACAAAATAAATAAAACCAAAATAATAAAGTCTATCTAGGCCTATGCTAAACATTTGCCAACTACAATTGCTACTCCTCTCCCATCTTTCCTTTAATGCTCAGGCTGGCTTTCTCTTGCTTCTCACTGCTCTGCTCCCAACTTCAGGCTTGCCTAAATGAGGAGTGGGAGTCAGGAGGTCAGGAGCAGAGCAGTGTCAAGAGCTTGCCTAGTTGAGAAAGAAGAGTAGGCCAGTTAGAGAAGTTCTTAACATGCTAACCTCTGGTGCCAGCTATGCCCAATATAAAGTACCTGCAGTCCAGAACACCTATGATGTCACTTGTGTCATGTGTATAAATATCACTTACGATGCACCCACTCAATAGTGTCATTCTCGACTTGTACTTTATTAAAAAAATGTGATAATATCTAGCGTCATCTGTGACATCAGTATGTCTATCACAAAGTCAATGGGTATGTTGAGGATGACATATCCCTCAGCCAGCCAGGAAGCACTCCTTTTTCAGCTTGATCACCTGAGATGCCTGCAGAAACTATAACCTACAATCTAAGCAGATTCAACATAGCATGCCAGTGTTGATGCCAACTAGCAGTCTGTGGATTTTTAAAATTTAAAGAATTTCCCTCACTGATATCCCAGCAAGCTAAGGATATCCTGTCTGGAATGTGTACTGGCCTGTTGTGTGGGATGTCTATTTATTGGAATTGCCAGGTGGAGAATGGCATTTCAGGCAGAAAAAGGCAAAATTTTGTGTAAAATAATGCCAAAAGTTGGTGCTAGGCCTAATACTTTAGTAGTACTGTATGTCCAGGAATGGCTAATAATAATGTTATCCTTATGTTATAGGAGGATGCCTTCAGCCTCACTTGTCTAACACACCATGTTTACTCAAACCCATTCCTTCAGAATGGACTATTGGCATTGTTTAAGGTGTCACATGACACTTAACATATTAATGAACAAATCAGGCCTTAATTCCATTTCACAAAAGACCCCTTGGCCTTTATATATAAGAAATTACCGTCTTAAGTACATTATTGAAGAAAGGTGCCCAGGAGCTGATTCAGAAAATAAAAACTGATAGAAATCCTTGGTATCACTGCATACCTAATGCTCAAAGACCTGTCAAGGGAACAGACTGCCTTCCTTTCAATCCCAACACGAACTGGTGACTTAATTATTTACAGCCCCACAAATTGTTGTTAGCCAACCAACACCTGGAAATGACTAACCCCTCCCTTTGTACCCCCTATTCCCTTCCAAACAAACAGTACCTTATAAACAGGGTGAACTGCAGGCAGCTGCCTCAAGGTGGCCACACAAAAGACCTCAACCACAAGATGTGTCCGCAGCAGGTGAGACAGAAGCTGGAAGATTTGGAACTCAGCATGTCGAACCCATGTCTTGGCTAAAACCCAAGCCAACTCAGGATCTGAGGGCAAGAAGATTGGGTTGTTCTGTCCAGGTGTCTGTTTCAGCTGCAAGATATAAAAGAGGTCAACTCCTTATTTTAGAAGTCAGAATTCCTTATTCATTAGAAAGATCCTTTACCCTGGATGTCTCAGTGTAAGTCAAGATCACATGGTGTGAATATCTTGTTAATGAGGCTCTTACTGCCAGGTCTTAAGCACTTACCTGGTTCATTTGGGTTTTAGGCAAGCAGAGCAGGTTCTACAGAAGTTATTTAGTGCTGCCAAAAAGCAGGGTCTCAGCATGGTGGTGAGTGTAGAAAGTATTACCATGATGGAAGCTTCCTCCTTTATAAACTCTTGGTTTATAGGTATTTATGTCTTAGTGAGTATGGAGATGGGGGAAAGGGTTTCAGCTTTTTTAGTAAGAGACAAAGAAAAGGTTTTTTTGAAGTATGGAGGTTCAACACCTGAATGTGGTGGACTTGAGTTGTATTTATTTTTGTTATTGAAAAAAATCGCATATTACTGGTCATTCTGTAGGCAAATTGTAAAGCCTTTATAGTCAGAGAGGATGTCAAATTTGATGATTGCATTGCTGATCTTGTCATTTCATGGTACAGTATTAGTTTAAACTAAATTAAATTGCTCGGGAAGTCTAATGAAACAACTGCATGACAACGTTCCAGCACAATTCCACATTTCAAAGTATTGCAACCTTGCCAATTTTGACAGCAAATAGACCTGTCTGATGTAGTCTGTGCTGTATGAAGGGTTTAGTGGTATGGCAAGTTCAGCCAGAATCTTGTCCATTTTTTCTTTTCTTTTTTCAATTCTATCATTGGTACATAAAACATGAGACATCAGACAGACAAGCAAAGTACAAAACACCAGCGTTACAAGCATTGCAGTTTCCGGTGAATGCTTATTTGTTGTCAGCTCTCATGCATACACAAAGGAGCGAGTTATTTATAGACTAGTAGGGCTGAGTTTCTCGGAGCGACTGTCAACAACTCAATAAGATCAAGTAAATAAAATCTACAACTGAAAGTTGCTGGAAAAGTCATGTAATGTGACATGGCCTGTAGAATGAAGGCAAAAAAGATATCCTGATGGGTCCTCAGTCATGATTGTCAGTTACATCTTATTAAGTTTGCCTTCATTTGACAGAATACCTTATCTTGGTCATCTATCCCAATCCAGTCACTTCCAATGAATTTATTCAGCTAAATGCCAGTGTGTATCTGTATTTTTAGGACATCAAACACAAAGTAATAATCTCATTTTACTAGCTGAGTAGATAACACATACACACCAACACTTTTTGTCAGGGCTAGTGCGCTTTACTGAAGAGCTGGCAATGTGGGGAAAACATAACTTACACATGCTTTGCATTCAATAATAAAACAAAAATACAGCAAACACATGATAACACACCCTGCATTAACAAGACTTAGTAAATAACACAATCACCATTTGACTGCCTTCTTTCATCACAAGTTATCACAAAAGTCACAATCACCAGTTTAAACAAACTGAGACTGTCGTTTGCTAAAGCTGACATAAGAGTGCAGCACTAGATTTTGCATATGCCCAACGTTTTTACTTATTATTTGGCTGATACCTTTCAAAGGTGACTTACAACATCTGAGGTATAATTGGCTATGTTTCTTTTGTTGATTCCAATTAGAGTACAGGCAGGTGAAGTGACAGGCAGTGTCACTTTCAGGATTTGAACCCACAACCACTACACTACACTACACTACTACATCCTAAACATCCAGCCCTGTAGCTGACAGTGAGGTAAACCAGAGCGATTCTGTACAGTGACAAACAAGAACATTAGCACATCATTTCTGTTTAATATCTCCCCCAATAACTCAATCAATAAATACATATAGGCCAACATTTATCACCAGGTCTAAATACAGCAGAAAAAGGGACAAAATCCTTAACACCATATCTGGGTTGAACTTCTGAGATTCAGTTGGTTTAATTTTTTGAAGGCTCCCCTGACCTTTTGACTTCAGGGATCCAGCATGACTAACACGAATACCCAGACAGACCTCCAGAACTGTTAGAATGTGCAAACGTGTGAGGCAAGAGATGTCAAAATAAGCAAAATGTATAAAGAGGATTTCCTTATAATCTCCGAGCTTGGAGCCAGCAGGAAACATTTCAAGTTTAAATTATTTTTCTTGTTGAGATTGTGCTAAACAATTGGATAGGTCAGAGTAATTCTCCCTGCGCAGTGGCCTTCATAGTTTACATTTCTCCTACAGACTTGTATATAAATAAGGAGGGAGACTGAAGTAGAAGGGAGGAGACCATAACCCAAAAACAAGCAGAAGAATGTGCGCAGATGTCCTACTGGAGCCCCTACCACATGTTCCACCCCCACTTCCATTTTATTCCTCATCTTTTCTCCTCTCAATGAGGCACTTGGCAGACAGGAGGTTTAAATGTGTTCATTAGCTAAGGCTATGGAAAGAAACTGCCTTAGGACAAGCGTAGCCAAGGAGTGCATAAGAGAGAAATAAATCAAAATAGTAATACCTAGCTGGGTAGACTTTCGCTGCCCTCTGTACTCTTCCAAATTCCTCTCTTCTTGTTATTTCCAGTTTAAAATGTCATGTTTATAATTTTCTTCACATGACACTGTGAAGGCTATCCTTTTTCCCATTCTTCAGATTTTATAAGATATCATTCAATCATTCCCATTTTTCCCAGTTTTCTAGACTGAATCTCTATTTTCACATTTTTCTCCAAAACAAAATAGCTAATTCCTAGTATTCATGACTAAATGAAACAATTAATTTCTTCTTAACAGTCAGTATTAGCAGTTGTGATGGGTCTCCACAACCATTACCCGGCCGGGACGTCAGCTGGATGGAAGGCCTGGGGGACAGAGCATCTGCAAGGCACTATCTCCTGCGGGAAATTAGAGGCCAGCCCTCTTGGGTGGCTGTGGCACCATGGATTTAACAGCAGGGCACGCTGGGAGTTGCAGTTTGGCACAGCTCTGTTGGGTTCCGTGGGGGCTGCCAGGAGGAGCTGCAGAACCCTAATTTGGGCTTTCATCATACCTGAGAGTGATTCCATGTTTGATTAATGAGCAACTTGGAACTCTCCCAGGGCCTGCTTAAAAGGAGCTGCCTCACTTCACTCAGAGAGCCACAGACAGGTGGAAGAGTACGAAGCTTGACAAAAGAGGAGTGGAGGTGGAACAACAAAGGGAGAAGAAAGAAGGAAGACAGGACCGTATATTTGGTATTTGGTGTACTGTGTTTTTGAGGTCAGCGCGGGAGACATGCTTCCTGTGTGGAAATAAATGTGTGCTGTGATGAACTCGTGTCTCAGCCTGTTTCTGTCAGGGTTGGGGCAACTGGAGCAGCCCTGGTTTCCACACAGTACTAGAATCCCCTCATTCCCATTATTTCTTTTTTATCAATCTTCCTATTTTGTTGTTCAGAATACCCCAATTCTCCATTTTTGTAGTCTATTGAATAGAATGCTTTACTCTTTCATGACATAATCTTTTTCCTATTGCATATTAAACAAACTCTCCAATGTTTGATATTGCAGAATGTTCATCCATCTGTTTTCTACTCTCAGAATCATAGGAATATTACACTTCAGTGGTTTAAAGTTCAGACCTCCATTATTGTTCTTTTTATTCCAGACAATTTCACAATCAGTGCATCATTCTTGCTTTTAATTGATTTCATTATTCATCTACCTAGTCTGCAATATTTTTAAGGATTATTTGTTTTTGTCTTAGCTTTAAATTTTCACTTTTGTTTTCAATTTTCTTTTTAAGGTACTCTTTTCAGAAGAGTTTGCTGCTTTAATTGAATCTAAATGCAATGCAAATAACACTGAATTCTACTGAGCAGCAATGACTTTTTGCCATTTTCTCTTGTCATTTTATTAAGAAATGTTCCTTAGGAATGAGCAGACTCGTGAAAATGACTCTGTTGTAATGGCTCCCCTTTAGCATTCATTGTTGTCACTGTTTAGATACAATTAAGGAAGAAAGCTGTAAAGAAAAGGGTGGATTAAAAAGAAAATAACAAAAAAAATCATTTAAAGTATTGGCAAAAATTCTAATAATTCGGAATTTTTAAGAATAAGTTAATAAAAAGGACAACACACTAAGCAGATGAATTAAAAGTAAGAATGATGCACTAACTGTGAAATTAGTTGGAACCTGCAGTCACAGGGGCTCCCTAAAACTGAACTGGGAAACCACTGTTAAAGAACTTCACCCACTTAGTCTTTAGTCCAGTGGATTTTTTTCTTCACAGTCATATCATTTTATAAGATGGGATCTCCCAATTCTCTGTTTCAGAAATCTACTGAATCAAAATCCTCTGTTCACAAAATTCTTATTTTACGGGGCAGATTAGTGTTATTCAAATGCCTCATGGTTTACCTAATAGTACTCAGTTGCTTATGCTTTTCTTTAAACTTTGGAAAAAGAAGAGTTAGGGAATGGACAGCTTAACGGACAGAATCCCTATCATCGTGTTCCTCTTTTTTTATTGGAGAGAATCATCTGATTCCCACGTTTTACATTCTATGTTTCAGAATTCCTTCAGTCGTTATGGTCATAGTTTTCATGATACATTCCAAACATAATAACTCTAAGTTTACTTAACCCACGTTTTTTTAATAGTGTTAATTGTATGAAATTATATTTTCTAATATAATAGTTCCTTTGAGCCTTTTGTGGAACTGCTGAATGCTATGAATTGGGTACCAATCCAAAGTTGATTCCTACTTTGTCTGTAACACTTCCATGATAGGCTATGGCTCTCCATGAACCAGAAATGGATAACATAGTTTGAAAAATAAAGTAATAGATAGATCTAACTTAACCATTTTATCATTTTCTACTAGCTGTGATACCCATCTAAGATGTATTGAACTCTATGTAAGCAATCACTGTAGGCCTCAGCGTTAACATTTGTAGTGCCTCATGCAATGCATATGCCTATGTTATATGCCATTTGGTGTGGGACTTGTAAAAGCAGTGTTAATACTTGTGATGTGCCATCTTTTGGAATGACAGTGGCATAATAACCAGATGGACACATATACTTGTATTAAGTTGATTTTTACTCTCCTCTCATTTTAAAATAAGATGCAGTGCTCCAATTCCCAATTTTTGTCTGAAACTTTCTATTTAATGGAGCATGATCACCAAATTCACACATTTCTCCAATTTATTAGAGAGTATCAGAGTCTAGTCACCTTTTTCAACTTACTTACTTACTTATAAATACCCTGTGTCTTTGTTGATGGCCAACAGAGGGCAGCATAGACTCAAACTAATAGAGGCTGGTGTGTGTTATTGCAGTTTTTTCAGTTGCTTAAATGCAGTTCTCAAAGCACTAACCTAATTCCCTTAACTAAGCCTCAAAATTCCATTACCTTAACGCCATTGGCCACAGCACTGTTAGATTTGTTAATATGTATGTGCTATGTGGAAATTAGTAATGCACATTTTGCAAATCATGAAGTACATGTATCATATATAGACAACTTGCATTGTATAGACACAATTCTCAATTGATACTGATCACAACAGATCATCACTACAGATTGTCCTTTTATCAATTAGAAATGTAAATTTCTCATTCATATCAGCAGAATGGGTCATTGTATGAATCATTGCATGCTAAATATAATGTACAATGAGCACTGTATTCATTTGGCTATTTGGTAGAGAGAGAGAGAGAGGTTGAGAGTATGTGCTGATTACAGCCACCTACCACACGATCAATCGCTTGGATTGGGACTCAAGTGCAGCGGGTGACATCAGAGCACCACAATGGAACAGCGTGAGGTTTTTTTTATGGTGGCTGGAGTGCGAATCCTGCCACCAATCCTCAATTTTTCCCAGTAAGTTGGAGGACCTGCTTGCAGGCCTTGATGCAGATTAAAGTCATACCCAGAATGAAGCAATTGCAGGTTATGGACAATACTCAAGGGCCCAACTGAGTAGATTCACTTCTGGCATTTACAGAAGGTATATAATAATAATGAGCACCCCCTCCGTCCCATTCCACATATGCAAGTCATTGCTAATTGTAACCAATTACTAATTACAAACCTTTATAGGGTCTACCTCAGTGTTGCTGCAAGAAAACAATGGAGCAAGTAGCAAATGTAAGAGCAAGAGATAGAGGTGTCAGAATGCATGGTGAAGGGTTGAGAGGAATGTAGAGAGAATGAGGATGAGGAAGAGACAGGTGACTAAACATATCAAAAGAGATCAGGGCCAATGTTGTTGACCATGTAATAAACCATGGCCTAAGCATGGCGTAGTCTAGGTGAAGGGTGGAGGTGGCATGCATATTACCATCAGTGCCATGACCAGTTGTATCTACTGGGGAAATGCATTCTGCTTGTGAAGACATCAACATGGAAGAATGGAAAGGGTGAAAGTGACATTCAAGAAAGTTCTTCCACCTCTGCTTTGGAAGACAAGACATCAGATGTGATGTTGATGAAGTGTTGTGGCCAAAACATAGAAGACAGGCAGGTTGCTGAGATGACTTGAAATTGCATTTGCATTGCATTTACTGTACGGACATCACTGTATGTTTTGTTTTCCTTCTGTTAAAAAAAGATTTTGTTTCATGTCATCATTTGGAAGTTTTATTTGAGTGTATGTGTCGCATGTGTATATACAACAAAATAAATGGTGTGCCTGGTTTTGGTTCCAGTACATGGCATTTTTTGGGGGTTTACCTATGCATTGGTCAAGTGTGCTTTCTTTATGAGGATAATATTTTACTGAATACTTATTTTGTTTGTTTTAGTACATGTTGTCAGTGTTTGTAGGCACTTGTGATACAGTGTTGTGAGAACTGCCTTTATAGACTTGGGAACTGCACTTAGAGTTTTGAGACAGATGTTAACATTTTGGAAAATGCATCTTAGCAATCAAGAAAGATTATAAACGAAGGAAGCCTGAGAGCAGCTGACACCATCTAATGAGCAGTGTCACATTTTCCCCATTCCTACTTGTCTTTACTATTTTCTGGATCTAGTTTAATGCTGGCATAGCTCTAGTGACAGACATGGGTCCAGATGGGAAAGTGCAGTTTTGCCCAAAGCCTCTTCCTATAATAGGAGGGCTCAAAGCACTTTGAGCATGGGAAAGGTGATAAATAAATAAATAAATAAAATGTATTATTATTCTCTTTTTTGTCACCTGTATTGCCAATGGAAGTAGTCCTTGCACAGGGTCCTCATACAACAGGCACAGGGGGGCACACAAGTACTGTTGTTTGCCACGGATCTCATTGGCAGGAATGTCTTCTAGAACGGAATAATCCACCAGGTAAATATTTCCAGCCTGCAGAGAGGTATGCAAATCAGTAAAGGGTTGAGGAGAATGGAGAGAAGGTCATGTGTGAGGTACAAACTACACTAAAATGTGCTCACCTTCATTTCCTTATAAAGATTGGTTTTGGGACCCAATGTGGCCTGCACCATATCTCCCGTGACAGGAAAATTATCCGGGAGGTGATAACAACATTCAATCATCCGGGGATTGCTGCCATTCAGAAATTGGTAGCCAAAAAACCAATCCTCCTTCCAGTGCTCCATAACATACTCTAGTTTGGACAACAAAAATTTTAACTGGCAGACTTCTGGACAGACATTAGAAGCCAAGTCATTGAGGCCAATGTGGGTCTCCTACCTGCTACTGGACTCTTTAGTCTCCAGAAGATTCGACGGAAATCTTCAAGGTCACACCAAGACTTTCCAAAATTGATCACTAGCTTCTTGAGTGAAAGCTCCAGCAAGCTGTAGGCAGAAATCACTTATGGTCACCAAGTTATTCCTGGCAGGATAAACTGAATGGAGTGGCTGAAATACACCTGTTCACCTCGGGTGGCACTGCACTGCATGGGCAGAGAGGCACAGCACCTGCAAGGTGCACCTTGCACCTCTTTGCGTTAAAATTACAATGGTTCTCTGTCCTTAGAGATCTTGTTTGCATATTCAGTAAAGCATCAGTATTAAAGACATGCCATCATGTGCCTGATTAATAAACAGAACTTTAGTGTGTTGTTTGAGAGAGAAGAGCTTTCTAAAACAATGTGTGGGAAGAAATGGGCATTGAGGTAGTGAAACATATTCTTTGTTTCTGCCTATCATGGAAATCACCAGACATGCTGAGGGTACAAACATATTAAGGGCACTAAATTCAACATATTATGTCATTGAACTCTCAAATTTTCTTTCAGCAGGAGCACACATTTTATTCTCCAGGCGCCATGCAGCTGTAACACGGCTCAGCTGAGCCCATTACAAAATGTCTATGCATAAGGACAATCCATTCATCTCAGTCATAAACCCAAACAGTCGATCAAATTAAGATAAACTCTTGTTGACCTTAGAGGGTGTGTTTTACAGCTCAGGGGGGAGGACAAAGCAGTTGCGAGAAAGGGAGCTTGCTTGTACATTTTCTGACATTGAGGCGGTGCATAAAAGACAAAATTCACATTGGAAAGACAATAATTAAATAACAAAGCTTAGAATGTGTAGTAGAATTGTTGTCAGAAAACAGAGTGTAAATCATAAGTAATCAGAGGACAGAGAAAAAATAATAACCAGTGAATACAAAAAGTTATAATGACATAAAGGTTTTTATTTGTCATTTCTAAATCTTGGATGATTAGGTACATACAGATATGCTAGTGATGATGTGCCAACTCTGGAAACAACTTCCCAATAACAACTAATCTCCAACATTGCATCCATAAGGAAACAAGATATCACCATGGGAGGGTGTGAATCATTTTTAACAATCTTAAAAGCACAGCAAAAAAAAAAGATGAATACTCGATTACTGCTAGATTCTTTGGCCTTAGAAACTCTGTAAACCACACTCAATTTTTAAATGCAAAGGAACAGCAGAAAACAGTCAAACTTATACAGATCATGTAAGATGCTCCCCACACAGCTACACTCATAAAATGTGACAGATTCCTTTATGAGGCAAAAAGGAGTGGTTGTGTATGGAAGGATGTGAATGTGCATGGTGTTGTACAATTGGAAAAGGGACTCCATTAAAATGAGACCTGAGTTGCAGTGCAGCATGGGTAATATTTCTGCAAGTGATCCCAGTCACAGTCTGATGGGGGTAGGCTAAGTAACCCTGCAGGAAAGGAGCAAGATGCATCCCACTAAGTGCCAGAACGGGGTTAAGCAAAGGATTGAGCACATTCAGAATCAATCAGGGGAACATGGAAAAGTTGAAAGGGTCCAATATAAGGACACGTTCAGTTTCTCAGGTGGAAACTACTTTGTGACATGTTCGTAATGCTATGAGGGAGGATCATGCTGACATATTCAAAATGTTTTCAGGAAAGAACACAAGGGCACATTATGAATATCATTAGGGAGGAGTACAGGGACACTTGGGGAGGAACACCTTTAGAGCGTCATCTGGAGCACATTTAGAGTATCATCAGGGAACAGCACATGGACATGTCCCGGGAAGAATGAGGGAATAATTTCAGTGTTACCATGGATGATATGTTCAAAGTGTTATAATGGAGCAGGACAGAGGCACACTCAGAAAGCCATTGTGGGATACTTTCAGAAAAGGCACAGAGGGACACATTCTGTCATTGGAATGGAGCACAGAGACATGTTCAAAGTATAATTAAGGATACATTTATAGGGTTATTGTGAAGAAGCACAGAGGATTAGGAAGAAGCGCAAGTGCTCTAAAAGAACATGGCGCAGGATGGAATCCAATAACACAAGCAAGTGAGAATGGGTTGTCTTCAGCAAAGAGCTAGGCAGCATTTTTTATTGCAATTTGTACCCTTACTCTCATTTATAACAACCAACAGGGAAATGACACTTTATAAATGCTGTAAGAGCAAATCTCTTTCAATCTGGAAATGGATATTTAACTGAAGAAGTTGGATCTGAGTTCTGAAATCTGGCCCTGTAGAAGTCTTGCTTGCTGAATAACTATTGTAATGGATGGCAAGTATGGACTGGCCTTCTGAATGGCCCTTATAGTGAAAAGACAGGGGAGAGACCATCTATAAGGGTTTAATAATTCCCCAAGGTATTAGATGGCAGCCTCCCTTGAATGGAACGCCCTGGCGCACACCTGTGGGAAGAGGCCTGTAGAGTGCTGTGGGTGCCACTAGAGGGGGCTGCTGAGAACAAGTTTCCCTAATTTTGGGGACTTCCACCTGATTCAAAAGTGCTTCCTCCTTGCAATGCTGTGGCAAAGGAATGAGTGAGGAAAAAAAGGAAAGAAAGAAGTGTATTACATTGTATTTGGGAGAAGGTACTTGTTTAATTATAATAAGTTCATTTGAACCAAAGGCTGTGGTACTGTAATTGTGTCTGTGGTTTTGGGGCTCAGTGATGCCCTCTACATGCAATAAAGAGAAAAACTCAACACTTTCAACTGCATATGATTCTTTTTCCTCTGTCTCAAAAACACTGACCCTAATCTTCTGCTCCAGTTTACTTGACTAGTTATTCTCGTGATCATCTAGCCTAGCCTCCACTCTTTAGAAACCCCACCCCCCAATCCTAGAAGTCACTAAACCAATCATTACACCCAGCCAATAGATGACTAATCCTAAATTATACCCAAACTCTGCCCACACTTAACACACAACTCACGCGTATTGCAATGAGCCTTCAAAGTCACTTGTCTTCTCATTGTCGAAACGACTGTCCTGTGGGAGATCCTTCTCAGATTTTGCATCAATACACTTCGGAATCCCTGGTTTCCAAGCCTGCCATCTTGTGGGTTGAGAGAAGAGTAGGCATCAAAAGAATAAATCATGAGTAGACTTACCAAGTGAACAGACTAAGTCTGCTCACCCTAGAAAGAACAAACACAAGGATCGAATGAATACCTGTATGTCTGCTTCCGCTCTTGCAGTTCTCTTCTTCGGTGAGCAAGTAATTCAGGAATAGTATCATCTAGCATTCTCTTAGCTGTAAGAAAAGTTGAAGGTGAGTAAGAAATAGAGAAGCTAGAGAGATGGAAAAATGGTAGAATGTGTATGGATCAAGAGGATGATCAATTAAGTTAAAGAAAAGGGGCATCAAAGTGAAAATGAATGGAAAAGTAAAGATATAAATATACATGGATAAAGCTGGCAGTGTGGTCTAGCCTTAGAGTTGCAGAGTTGTCATCCCCATGTGATTCCAAAGTGGTGGTATCACTGGGCTGGGGATATACCAGCATACCTGTTCCCTCTCGTAACTCTATGTCCATGTCACCCACAAACCAGCGGTAACAAGGAAATGTCAGGGAAGTGCCATCAGGAGTCTTCACTTTCACATAAAGACAAAACCAGTTGTCCTCCACCCAGAAACGACGTTTCTCCAGCCTGACAAGCCAGATGGAGCCGAGTGGGACGCTACTCTTTACTTCATACTCGTCCACCTGAAAAACACAGGTTAAAACGTAGGTTTGCTGAGCTTACAGTATACAAGAGGAATATACAGGATATATGAGCTATAAGTTATAATAAAAAACAAGCTGAAGGGCAGAGACAAAAGGGAAATCAGAACAAAGCATCCAAACTAAAGGGCAACAATAAACCTTAAGATAAGAAGCAAAGCTAAAGTCAAATCCAGATTCAGAATCAGAATTCAAAAGCTAGGGTCTACTTGGAAAAAAAGCTAACTACTACTAAATATTTTAGTTGTTTAGGAATATCTGGGCGATATTGCGCCTGTTGCATGTCAGCATGTTTATACTGTAAATACTGGTGACATCGCTCCAGCTACTGAGATGATGAGAATGGAAATGTGATGACATGTGAACAAAATGGTGTCAAAGAAATAAAAAAATATATATATTAATAAAAAAGAACAACAATAAAATAAAAGCAACAGTAAAATCTAGAATAAAAATTGAATTTTCATATATAAAACCACCAAATCAGAAAAAAGAACTGAAAAATATAGTATTTGTTTAAAATAAACAAATGATTAATTAGAAATTTATCCTTTCTAAATGTTGTGCTGCTGGTGTTAACCCCTTCACATGTACTGTGTGTATGGTTCCACATCTAAAATCAATTTCATCCCCAAGTGTTTTTGTCCTAGTGATTCAATGTTGCGAATATCAAAAATGTTTAGGCTAAAATACAGAAATACCCATTTGAAGTGTAAAGTCCCAGTAATAGAAGTTGTGGCTCTCTACATGAGCTCTCAGGCTGAGGGTTGAGCCTTGAAAATTAGACACTTTGTACATTGGTCCTTTTCAAATTATTAGCCAAACTGTGCCTGTTACCTATAACTTAACTTTTCCAGCTTACAAGCTTACTCTTTCTTCCACACATCCCATTTAAAGGACATGTTTCCAGGTCTTAGTATTGCTGCATGTGCTCTGATAATTGCTGACATTCTTATCATTATGGCCCCCATGTCTCCCATGCAAGCAATGTCAGAAAACAAATACTGCATCATTTTCTTTTGTGTTTTTCCAGAAGACCTATATCAGTATTTAACCAAACCTAAGTCTCACTTTTAAAAGTTTCAACTACCTTTCCAATTATTCATGATTAACAGTTAACAGAACCAAAATTTGTGAGCAAATCATTACCAAATTAATGGGGATTGGGGAGATAGGTAATCAAAAATAGATTAGATGGATGGTAATATATAATATGAAGCATATCAAACCTATCATATTTTAAAATATGTGATATAGCATTAGTAGAATGTTAAATTATTCATCAAATTGTCTGTAAAGTAATTACTCAGATAGATAGATAGATAGATAGATAGATAGATAGATAGATAGATAGATAGATAGATAGATAGATAGATAGAACTTTATTTATCCTCAGGATAAAATTTGGCTTTTACTGAAGCTCCTTAAATAAATATCTACATAATATGATATATAAATAAATACATATATACACACGCTATGGCCTAAATGCACACCAGAAAGATTAAATATGAAGAAAATTTAAAATGAAGGAAAACTTTTGACTTAGCAGTCAGTATCAGTGAGGCATTATACAGGTGTATTGCTTTTTGTATAAAGAAGCCCCAGTGGCGATTCTTGAAACACTTCTGCTGAATAATTCGTTGACTGACAGTCCTCAGTGTTAATGTGTCAGAGAGAGGATATGCAGCATTGTTCTTAATTGCAATCAGTTTTGTTTTAATTCCCTAGTTGGCTTATATCTTCAGGAGGTCCAGATTGCATCCCGTAATTGAACATGCCCATTTAATTAGGTTGGTGATTTGGTAGTCCTCTTTTTGAAGTGATATTACTGACCAGCACACCAGAGCATAGAAAATCACACTGGCCACCACAGTGTAAATAAATAACTTTTAATAGATTATTTTGAGATAGGGGAATTCCAGCAGGTGTCCTCGCATAATGAGCAATTAATACTTAGCCTGGTCTTCTTTACCAGAGTTATAGGTGGTACACTATAATGATATGCTGTAGCTTCTTTAGTACAACAACAACAGCAATGCATGCCCAAAATGACACAAGGAATGTATCAATAGGCTTTAACAGGCCATATTATTATAACTGACCAACTTGACTCCCTAAGAAGACAAGAAAAAACTCCCTAAAAAGAGAATTTTGACCTATTACTTCTTTTTATTGATGGAAATTTACAAGACTAGTTGTTTGAAAGAGAAATCTAGTACATGTACTGCTTTTAGAAAGCTACAGGGAAAGTGTTTTCTTTTTTTAAATTAATTTTCAATGTGTTTGCAGTTTTCATAGCTATTTCAAACCGCAAAGGCTGTCTTTCTAAATTTAATCAAAAATCTTCCTCTTTTTTAAATTCACTTACAGCTAAATGGATGCTACACTGTGAAACAAGACTGCTAATGGGAATAGGGGAACAGTGTTGTATTTGTCTTATTGTAGTTATTATTACATTTTTGTGTGACATGCCATCTATCCCATTAATGCTGAGCATTTCAATTTGGGAGATTAATACCTGAACAGTACTCTGGCCTCAACATCTGCCTGAACCTCAAGCAAACTTTATAACCCTCTTGCAAACAAAGTGACGTGTTCAGTGAGAATTCAATATGAGTGAATTCTATGAGCAACACCCACTGTACTTAATAGTCATTTTTGAACTCATGTTGCCTCCTCTCCACTCAGTAAAAATTATAAAAGATCTGCTGAACTTTAAACTTAACTCTGTTAACCCTGTCTATGTGCCACTGAGAGTTCTCTAACCTCTGATTATAATTACATATTTTAATTATTTTAGTTATACATGGAATCATCTGTAGTCCTAATCGGACAGACTTTTTTAAATCTTGTAATTTTGTTTTACTGTAATTTATACCAGAATGACATATTATTTAACTTCCTCTGTATGGTATTTATCTGAAGCAAAAGGAATTACTATAAAAAGACTCCTCTAACCTCTGTCCTTAGTGCTCCAAAATGTTTTTGAACTCAAAATCCCCTCATAGCACTCAGTGGAAATTATGTAAGCACCATTCCCCCAAGCTTTGTTTTCTAACTTACAGCTCCACGGCAGAGGTCTGGTCCCAGCTTATCCAGTACGGTTCTTTCACTCTCCCCATGCTCTCCAATCAATGTGACGTACACATAATTGTTTGTTCCAGAGTACTCAGATGTTCCAGTGGCTACTGTTACTTTGTAGGCTTCCATCTGCAAACAAAGACACAACAATTGTCTAGTTTTCTAACTTTTCAAAATATACCCCAGTCAATGCCTGTACATTAAGTGGAGGGTAAAGTGGATGTTGTTCCAGAATGTAGCTCTGGAGAGATCTGCATCTTAATAAATGCTGGGTGTCGACACAAATACAGGTTATACACATATGCCTTAAGCCTCAGTGCTTTGAAAGCTATTTCAGTAAGAGGTGGATTAGGATGCATTTTTTTTTCTTCAGATGGTGCAGTACTATGAATGGAGATGTTCCCACAGCCATTTATATGGGAATGTGACAGGGGCCTGCTTGCACTCATGCTGGGTAACACAAATCTTAACTGGGAGATGTTGCAGATTTATATTGTTAAATTAAACATGTATTTTAAATCTTTTGAAATCAATACTATTATAGTAAACTTTTAGGATATAAACTACATCCTATCCTGTAGCTTTTATCCAGAATCCCTGCTGTGGGACATCTTACAAATTTAGTCTTGATGCCAACCTTAAATTTCTTGATAATCAAATACTGTAATACAACCAGATCCTCCACCAGAACTACCTACAATAGTAACGTAATTTAAATTAAAACAAAAAAATATATAATCAGTTCATAAACATCTATGCAGTTTTTAAATGCTGCTTATTAAACATTCACTGTCTTGGAAGTCAAGCTGTTGTGGTAAATAATGTTATATTAAGTACAAAACCTGTTTTGTGTCTTCTTACTGAAACTTGGCCTAGTAAATCTGACACTATTCCCCTAGCTGAGGTGTCACCAGATGCATACACATTCCTTCATCAGCCTAGAGATACTGGTGGAGGAGGTGGCCTTGGAATAGTTCATTGTGACAAAATGCAAACCGCCATGAAAAATTTAGCCTAATTCAGATCCTTTGAGGCACTCATTTAAAATTTTAAAATAGATACCAATAAAATTGCAATACTAGTCTACACAACACCAGAGCAATATTCATTGTTAATGCCTGAATTTAACAACCTTTTATCTCATTTGGCTATAAATTATGATTGTTTAGTGTTAATGGGGGATTTTAATGCACACATTGATGTGGAAACTGAGACTTTTAGTAATTGTTTACTCATTTGATAAATTCAGTAGGATTTTGTCAGATTGTCAATGGTCCAACTCATAATCATAATCACAAATTAGATTTATTTAAAAATTACTTAATTAAATTATTTCTGATCACTACTTAATTACATTTGATTTGATTCTGCTCTTAACAATACATTCACAGATTAAAATAAAGATAATGTGACATGTAGACTATAACTCTCGCATAAAAATTTGTAGATGAGTAAGTCAAGTGTAATCACGGAAAGCAATTTTGATCAGTTAACATCAAATTAGACTATGACCTTTGGATACAGTGGCTTCAGTTAAAATGAAAAATGACTAAAGCGCATAGAAACTCTCTCTGGTTTAATGAGAGCACTTAAACTCTTAAATTAGTGTCAAAAACTGGAGCATAGATGGAGAACAACAAAGCTGCAGGCCTTTTGCATTGCATGGAGAGAAAGCGTTAAAAATATAAACAAAGCTCTCTTTAAAGCCTGTTCAGATTACTATTCTAAAATAATAAATAACAACAATAATAATCTCAGTGTACTGTTTACAACAAAAGTCGAAAATGTGATCTCAGCATCACAGTTCAAACTGCATACTAGCCTGGCATACCTTGTCTCACCTTGCATTCAGCGCTTTAAAAATTTTAATCTTGTAGCAGAAGAAGAAGTTTTAACTTTAATTTCTAGAATAGAATCTAATAATTGTTCCCTAGATCCACTGTCAACAAAACTAGTAAAAAGATCAATGCATGTCCTTGCAGTGACTATGCTTAGCATTAACAGTAGCTCATTACAGAACTGCACAGTTCTTGATGCACTGAAAGTTTCAGTTATCAATCCATAACTTAAAAAGTAAGACCTAGACTGACATGCACTTAATAATTGTAGACCTATTTCAAATTTTCCCTTTTTTCTGTAAAATACTTGAAAAAATAGTTGCCAATCAGCTTCAGTCTCACCTTATTCATCGCAATTTATTTGAAAAATTCCAGTCTGGCTTCCGCACTGATCATAGTACAGAAACTGCACTAACGCATGTTGAAAACCACATTCTGATATTCCTAATGAAGGAAATTGCACTGTAATTATGTAATTAGATTTAAGCACAACATTTGATACCATTAACCATTCTATTTTACTACACAGGCTAGAATATTACATTTGGTTTACAGGCAAAGTCCTTGGTTGGTTTAGTTCTTATTTATCAAATCAGTTCTAGAACATACAGAAATGTGCTAACAGTACTCTCTCATTATACTGTATACAGAAGTGAGATATGGTATCCCACAATTCTCACTACTGGGACCTTTATTTTACTTTCCATGCTTCCAATGGAAGCTATCATTAGAAAACATTACATTCATTTTCACTTGTATGCAAATAACACACAGATATACCTTTCTTTTAGACCAAATAATGTTTCTCCGATGTCCTTAATTAGATGTGTAAGTGAATGGATGGATGAGAACTACGTCTTTGAACACAGATAAAACAGAAATGCTAATTATTGAAGGGAATGATGCTTGATTGCAACAATATTTTGTCAATAGTTAATTTAATTGGAATCACTATTAGTTTTACCATATCAGCCAGCAATCTAGGTGTTATCTTTGACAAATAGCATATCATTTAATGTGCACATTAGAAAAGTATCCAGAACAAGTTTTCTTCCATGTTAAAAATATTGGGAAATTGAGGTATTTTCTAAATATATAGGATACTGAGAAATTAATTCATACATTAATTTCTAGTAGGATTGACTAATGCAAATGCGGCATTCAATGGCTTCTCAAATCATTCTTTATGCAGCTTCAGTTAATTCAAAATGCTGCTGCAATAAATATTACAAGCACAAGAAAATATAAAGACATAACTCCAGTTCTTAAGTCCTTACACTGGCTCCTGGTTAGGTTTAGAGCAGATTTCAAAATCCTTCTTTTAACATATAAAGTCCAAGATCCTGCTTACTTATCTTAACTTATAATTACTTACAAAACAGAGCACACATTAAGATCTCAAGATGCCAGTCTGCTTATGATTCCAAGGATTAATAAAATAACAGTGGGAGGTTGAGCATTTAGTTACAGGGCCCATAAACTGTGGAATGGTCTGACTGCTACTATATGAGATGCCCCTTCGGTCTCAGCTTTTAAATCCCAGGTGAAGACTCACCACTTCACTTTAGCATACTCAGACTTGAACTGCTGATTAACTGTGCATACTGCATCTTTTTTGTTAGTCATTAGTACTAAAACATAAATAATATCCATCCATCCATCCAATATCCAACCTGCTATATCCTAACTACAGGGTCACAGGGGTCTGCTGGAGCCAATCCCAGCCAACAAAGTGTGCAAGGCAAGGAAACAAATCCCGGGCAACAGCCTTTCCACCTCAGCATAAGTAATATGATAGTTATAAACTGTTACTAACACTCACCTATTCAGTTTCTCTTATTGGTATTCTCATGTGGCACTTAATGGCACTGCTCTAATTCCAAGTTGTTTGTCTGCCTATGGAAAAATCATCTTAGATGAAAGAACACTGCAATCATCAGGTATAAGGGTCCTTTCATCAGACTGACCGGCCCAAAACTGACTCAGCTGTAGTTTGGCTAATAGAGGGGAGGCGGATTGTTGGCTGATGTTTCAAGGACTTCGACTGTGTCTGGATTTCCTTTTCTTCAGTCTGACCTTGGTTCTACAATAGCTGAAGTTTTTCTTTCATGTGAAATAGTTTCTACTTTTTGGATGTATTTGAACAAATTGGTATTCTTATATGTGATATGTCTGTATTTAGTGAGATGTATAATTTATTTTTCCTTTTCATCTTAAGTGCTGTCATGGCACTCTGTGTCTGCACTTGGTGAGGAGCACTGTGTTAGAACAAAATAGTTTGTATTGTCGTATTTAATTTCTGAGGTGGCAATAATAAGAATGGCCATCTAGCTCTGTGAAGAGAGTTACTTGTATTCTTTTTGTATATTGTATTTATCCCATTCTTTGGAACCCATTTTATGCTCAATCTACTGTACCTTGGGAGGGGGTCTCTCTTAATTGCCTTTCCCAAGATTTTTTCCTTGCAAGAGTCTGCTTTTTTTTTTTCGAGAAGTTTTTCTCTTTTCTTCTTAGCAAAGTGTTTGGGAATGTGAAAAAACAGGGCATGTTAAAGCCCATGGTGGCATTCCTTTTGTGATTTTGGGCTATACAAGAAATAAATTGTATTTGTTGTTGTTGAACACACATCTCAGCACCTCAAAATTAGCCTTGTATGAGTAACTATGAGACTTTGTATGTAAGTGTCATTTCCAGGGTTTGGGTTATGCCTTTAGCCCATGTTGTTAAACAACTAAACATAAATCAATTGCAAATTTAAATAACATTCAAAGAAAATCACACTGTGCAGATTTGGTAAAATAATAGAATGTTAGTTTAACATGAGGGTAACACTTGGGTTCATGTTCCATGTCTGGTTCTCTTATTCTTATGGCTTTTCAATCTGGTGCTCTGGTTTTTCTGCCACATCCCAAAATATTTACACGCCAGGTTAATTAGTGGACCTAAATTGTCCCTATTTGAATGTGGTTATGCATGCGTACAAGAGTGTGCCCTGCGATGGACTGACACCTTGTCCATGGCTTTTTCTTGCCTTGCACCCTTTGCTCCTTGCTCTCCATGACCCGTCAGCATATTTAAGAATGTTATGTTAAATGAATATCCAAAATGCAATATGTTCTCTGCCAGTGTCTAGCTTGACTTAATTTATTATAATACTATTTTTGGTTAATTTTTAGAAATTCATTTATTTTAAACGAGTAAAGAGTTTCTTAATATCTTATTCCCTTGGATGTTTTACATAGAGTATTAGAACTGTATATTAAAGGGACAGCCTTAGGGTGTGATTTCCAGGCACATAGTACAAAGTTGAAATTTTACTCAAAAACAGCAATACAGGCTAAAGAGCATCTACACTGCATGCATTTGTGCAGTCTCTCATTATTATTATGCAAAGTGGTGAAAATTTCCTAGTACCGCAAGCTGCAGCTTGCTAAAATTTACACACAAATATATATTTTTAACCCACCTATCCAGTATGTGATCACCAAGAGCCAGTGCCTATCAAACTACAGTACATATACTGTATATTTATATATAAGATGTAAACATAAAAAAACACAAACAAAAAACAGTTTCATAAAATTAAAAGAATGTTTTTGCCTCTGCCATGTACCCAGATGTACAATCCTCTCTTGTGTCTGGCATGGATCCTGCAGTTGTACTATCTTAATCCCTTCGTACAGGGCTAGACTCATCTTTAATAACAAAGCAATTAAGTAATTATTAGGATTACGACTATGTAGTGTATACTACTATGTACCATGGCTAATTATAATATTGCAATACATAATTTATGATGTCTGTTTAGCTATAATGTATTATAATATATTATTATTCCTTATGTAATTTCTTCATATCCAGCAGCCATAATATTTTACTCTGGTCATATAATGTAAAATACATGTACCTGCAAACCTATATCCTATTATCATACCACTGTGCCACAGTGTTGCACATACTGTATCTTTAGCTATTCTCATTTTAACTTCTGACCTTCTGCCTCACCAGCACCACTGGACTGACTTTTTGTGGCTGCTAGTTGAAGCAGAACTGACACACAGCATTGTTGTTCTCCCCGGGCATTTATACCAGGTTGTATCTCAGTTGCTTAATACTTACATAGTAAATTCACTAAACATTTTCCCTTTCTTAATACAGTAGGTCACATACAACCTAAATTCTAAAGACTAAAGATAGCTACGAAAGTGAACCTGGGTTGCTGAGTTATAGCTGCACTTGTTTGCTGCTAAGTTATTTAGTGAATTGATATTAACAGAGTTGTCATTTAAAGCATCCACACATCACATTTGCTAGACGCAGCTTGTTAATAACTACAGTAGCCCTGATGTTCAGTGCACAAAAATGAATCAGAAAATACAAAAACAAATTGGAAACACAAACACAAAATAGAAAACACACACAAAAAAAATCATAAAACACAAAAACAATCTGAACATGCAAAAAGCAAATCAGAACATGCAAAAAAAGGAATACACAATAGTGAATAAGAATATACAAAAACAAATTGACTACTAAAAAAAAACTGAGAAATGCAAAAACAAATTGAGAAAATGCAAAAAAGCTGGAAACGCAGAAATTCAGAAAACAAACTGAATATGAGAAACAAATGAAGAAATGCAAAAACACATTGGAAAAGCAAAAACAATTCAGAAAAAGTAAAAACATAACTGTATATGCAAAAATCATTCATAAAGATCAAATGCAAATAAACCAAGACTGCACAAAAAAATTGGGAGCATGAAAACAAAAAGAGCAACGTGTAACCCAAATTGAAGCAGAAAAAACAGTAAAAGCTTGAGGACCACTGAAAATAACCCTAAAAACCTGACAGACTATGACAGACTGTAGGGCCAATCGCATCTGCTACAGTAGCTAGCAGCTACATTGCTGTCACCCAGTGTGACTAATTTTGTGCACCAAGGCAGAGTTGTAAAGTTAATAAATGACAAGTTTTCTCACATGTTCTAAATAAAAGTGATGTTTTCACACTACATCCTTCTCCACTGTGTAATCCTTGCATCACCTTTCTTTTTTCTCTTTTAATTTTGTTTTTAATTGTAAGCTGGTTAAATACAGTAAGTGGGTTAACAGATGGAATGTTTTAATTTCATGCACGTGGGGTTATGCCCATTTGGGGAGGGGTTGTCTCATTTTCCTGGATAGCTGCATGCAATGTGGTGTTATACCATTTAGGGACGGGACATTTTTTTGTAAATTTTGTAAATGTGTGTTCGTTTAGTTCTGAGAATTTGAAAGGTTGTGCACAGTAACTTCAAACGTCAACAGGAAATTCCCTGATAGCCAATCAATCCCTGGTCATGTCTGTATCTCATCTTGTGCGGTGCACAGGATATGAGCTAAAAACTTGATGTTGTTTTGAAAAAATTATGTGAATAGCATTGGTGAACTGAAGGGCCTGTTGTCATCAAAATTGCTTTAAGGTTCTGAAGTCACTTCCCCCAAGCTGACCACACAACTGTACTACTTAATACAGAAATGAGCTGCTTCATATTTGCATGCTGTGTGCATCCATATCCATTCCTAGTCATGAAGCAGAAATGAGTTGACACACATGGATAACAGGCAAAAGAACCAGAGGGTCTCCTGAGCAGCCTTCCCTTGTCCATCAATCTTCAGATCATTATTTTATATACTGTAGAAGCATAAAGATATAAAAAATACTGTCAGAGACTATTCTTCAACTATGTGACTCAGTAGGTGAATCTCAATTCCAAAGACCCCTTTTCTAAAGTACTTTACAATCTAAGTCCCTAAGTTTATGAAAAAGTTTGGGAACCCCTCTTAATTCTTTGAATTTTTGTTTATCATTGGCTGAGCTTTCAAAGTAGCAACTTCCCTTTAATATATGACATGCCTTATGGAAACAGTAATTAAGTTTATTGGATTAATAGAACATATGCAATATGCATCATAACAAAATTAGACAGGTACATACATTTGGGCACCCCAACAGAGATGTTACATCAATACTTAGTTAAGCATCCTTTTGCAAATATAACAGTCTCTAGATGCCTTATAGCCTTTGATGAGTGTCTGGATGGAGGTATTTTTGACCATTCTTCCATATAAAATCTCTCCAGCTCAGTTAATTTGATGGCTGCCAAGCATGGACAGCCTGCTTCAGATCATCCCATAGATTTTTGATGGTATTCAAGTCAGGGGACTGTGACCACCATTCCAGAACATTGTACTTCTCCCTCTGCATGAATGCCTTTGTAGATTTCCAACTGTGTTTTGGGTCATTGTCTTGTTGGAATATCCAAACCCTGCGTAACTTCAGCTTTGTGACTGATGCTTGAACATTATCCTGAAGAATTTGTTGATATTGAGTTGAATTCATCCGATCTTCGAATTTAACAAGGGCCTCAGTCCCAGAACTAGCCACACAGCCCCACAGCATGATGGAACCTCCACCAAATTTGACAGTAGGTAGCAGGTGTTTTTCTTGGAATGCGGTGTTCTTCTTCCGACATGCAAAGTGCTTTTTGTTATGATCAAATAACTCAATTTTTGTCTCATCAGTCCAAAGCACTTTGCTCCAAAATTAATCTGGCTTCTCTGAATGAGCATTTGCATACAACAAGCGACTCTGTTTGTGGTTTGAGTGCAGAAAGGGCTTCTTTCTCATCACCCTGCCATACAGATGTTCTTTGTGCAAATTGCGCTGAATTGTAGAATGATGTACAGATACACCATCTGCAGCAAGATGTTCTTGCAGGTCTTTGGAGGTGATCTGTGGGTTGTCTGTAACCATTCTCACAATCCTGCACATATGCCGTTCTTGTATTTTTCTTGGCCTGCCAGACCTGTATTTAACAGCAACTGTGCCTGTGGCCTTCAATTTCCTGATTACATTCCTTACAGTTGAAACTGATAGTTTAAACCTCTTAGGTAGCTTTCTGTAGCCTTCCCCTAAACCATGATCTTGAACATTCTTTGTTTTCAAATATTTTGAGAGTTGCTTTGAGGATCCCATGCTGTCACTCTTCTGAGGAGAGTCAAAGGGAAGCACAACTTGTAATTGACCACCTTAAATAGCTTTTCTCATGATTGGACACACCTGCCTATGAAGTTCAAGGCTTAATGAGCTAATCCAACCAATTTGGTGTTGTGAGTAATCAGTATTGAGCAGTTACATGCATTCAAATCAGCAAAATTATAAGGGGACCTACATTTTTGCACGATCAGTTTTTCACATTTGATTTAATTTCATACAACTAAATACAGCTTCACTAAAAATATTTGTTCAGAAAACACCCCAGTACTCAGATCTTCCTAGGAAATGAAAGACGTACCACTGTTATCTTTTTTGTTGAAAGTAGAGTAAATTATTATGCAGGCTCAGAGGGGTTCCCAAATTTTTTCATATGACTGTAAGCACAGTTGGCCCAACAGCAGCAGAAGTAAACTGATTAAAAGTACACAGCAAGTCAATGATGGGAACTGATTGTGTTAATCTGATCTGATCTGATAATATAGCTCATCTCCGTACATTCCATGACACATCTCAAGAGCTCAATACAAAATACTGACCATAATGTAATCTGGCCAGACTCAAATTAGATTGTGGGCTGAACCTGTAGGAACAGGCAGGAAGATTTCTTAAAGGAGTTAAAGGAGATGAACATGGTTTTAGATCTAAAGATGTCTTGTTCATTTCCCATACATCTATCAATTGCCATGAATGTTTTCCAATATAGGTTTGTGGAGAAAAGAGCAATGCATGAATCCATCTTTCAGTCCAGTTCAGGGCACACTCATGCATATACACAAAATCACATTCAGAACAAACTACAAATGAAAGTCCAGCAAACCTGTGTATCTTTCACATGCGGAAGTAAATACAAGCACTCAGAGAAAATCTACAGCGGCCCAGGGAATGCTTACAAACTCCTTGTTGACAGTGACCAGCCAATCAACAAACACAAATTCTAGAGCCATAGAAGACAGGACTCATCACTGTGCCATATAGGTTAACGGGGTCAATATTATGACTTGGAAAGGGTACAATAAAATGTTTACTTGTATGTGCTGATCAACATGCACATGCCACCACTCTCCAGTGCTATGATTACTGAGTATAACAGGTCAGGTTGAGGAGCATGCACTGATAGACCATGTTGCCGCACACGTCACATGACGAAATAGCTCAGGATCCTGGTTGGCAACCCTCCAGGCAGACACGCAGTTCAGTCCCACCCTCCAGAAATGACCATCTATCTGCCACAGCCAGGTGGTACATGGGCATCCCTTTGGCCTGATCCAATGAGGATCCTGTGAGCTGGATCACCCTCGGGGAATTGTGCCACATGGTTGTAGTGCTCTGACTGACACTCCCTCAAAATGCAAGTAATGCGCCTCGTTCAGGACTCCATGAGCATCCACTCATTCGACACAAAGTCAAACCAGCACTACCCACTCTAAAGACTTGGACCTTCATCCCTTTGCATAGATATTGGGAGTGTCACACACACCTTTCCAATGACGTCATGGCCCCCCATGCTTTCCCAATTTGTCTACTGACTTCATAGGAAGAGTCACCAGAGACATGAATGTCACTGTCAAAACTGTCGGAGAACCAGAGGGTTCAGGCCTGTTGGGGATCAGAACTTGTGTGGTGCTGAGGAATCGCCCGCTACATGGCAGAACTCAGGTCCCAATTTGAGGTGGCGTGGAACAAGTATAACTTATATTATTATTTTTAAAATATATTTTTCTGATACCAGTATCTGAAGAGACTAACAAGATCAGGGTTCACTACAACTGTTTGTAGATGTTTGTTCTAAAATAGAGCACAGGCAGGTTGAGTGACTCAGGGTCACACAGTGACAAGACCAGAAGCAGCAATCTTGTGTTTTAAAGTGCAGTGCTTCATTTTTTTATGCAGAGATAGTATCATATCTGGGAGGCACAAATGCTTACTTCATATTCAGGTCCTATAGGTTTCACACTCTGACTGGCAAACTAAAATTCTTAAATCCATGCAAAGTGAAGAACAGGCCATAATTTCAAACATAGATATTAACAGTCATACTCAGAGACTATAAATGCAAATACACGCACAGAAGACTCTTATAGATTAAAAGGACCATGAATACACTCACCATATATCTGAAAATGAAGGGATACTATACTCCAAATCTGCACACAAATACTGAATATGCATTCATAGCTAGGGACTGAGAATGCAATCATAATCAAAGAAGGAAAACCTATATTAGCTCTTGGAAAATGAGACCTCAAACCCACACACATACAGTAAAGGCCTGGCAGAGCATTAAAAAGGAAGGAAACCCAGCATCTGGTGATGTCCATGAGTTCAAGACTTCAGGCTGTCATTGCCAGCAAAGAGTTTTCAACCAAGTATTCGAAATTAACATTTTATTTCCAGTTATTTAATTTGTCCAATTACTTTTGAGCCCCTGAAATGAAGGGATTGTGTTAAAAAATGCTTTAGTTGCCTCACATTTTTATGCTATCTTTTTGTTCAACACACTGAATTAAAGCTGAAAGTGTGCACTTCAACTGCATCTGAGTTGTTTCATTTAAAATTCATTGTGATAATGTACAGAACCAAAATTAGAAAAAAAGTTATCTATGTCCAAATATTTATGGACCTAACTGTATAAAGGTAGAGAACCTTAAGCTAGCATGCAGACTCCAGAGATACTCATGCAGAATGACACTGCAAGTCTACTACCAGAGAATGAGATGTCAAACCTGTACACATAAAAAGAGAGAATCTTAAATTCACACAAAGAGACCTTGACTCCAAACACACACACATTGTGATGTAACCTCGACCTGTCACCTGATTCATAATATAATAGAAAAAAACAACACCGTGACCTGTCAGAAATAGCATTTTATGGGTGCATTGCATTTTGAGTGCTGTGATATGTGATTAATTAATTGGCTTTTTATTTTTTATGAAAAAATGTGTCATCTTTGATTGCATTTCGTGCAGCATGAGAAACAAAATAACAGCGACTTCATGTTCCTCCTGAGATTTTGAAATTCAGATGCACACAATGAAGTAGAAGGTTAGACATCAGAAGTGGTAACTCCAAAGACTCCCATAGCCAAAGAATGCTGGAATATAGTCTGATCCTACATATCTAGAGACTGAGACTTAAGGCCGGTGTGTTAGATGAGGTGACAAGGCAACTGCTTCAGGTGTTACTTTGGCCAGGGCAGCATTTTCACACAACTATATTTTTTAACATTTGGAAATAATAATTCAAAACTGAGAGTTAAATAGAACCTGTAAGAATTACGTATATATCATACTGTATGTCTAAAGTACATACTGCCTTAAAAAAAATGAAATATTTTCAAATTTCTCAGAACTTCAATTTGAACACTGCAGAATCAAAACAGCGCATGTGCATTTTGATGTAACTGAGCATTTTTCTAACTTTCACATATTGTGTTGTGTATATATTGATTGTCATTTTGTAAAATATTGTTAATGTTAAGGATATTATAAAGGTGTGGCTTACAGGAACAATGCAATGTCTGTTAAATGTCTAGTTTTGTTTGCACAGTGTGTGTGTTTAGTTAAAAAGGACTGGTGTCTTTTAGCTTACAGGACTGATTTGAAACTGCCAAGGTATTTAGAGAATCCTGAAAGAGGAGTGATAAAGCAATAGCAAAACTCAAGAAAATAGTTTTTTGTTGGCTGTGTCCTAAGGGAGAGGTGAAGAATTTATACCTTGTTATCATTTTCATGCCTATTTTGGGTGTTCTTTTTCATTTTTCCAAATATAATATTTATTATTTATTTGTCTGTTGTTCCGAATATATACTACATTGTGAGAGTATTGTGTTATGAAGTGTGTATCAATCCATGGCTAAAACAGATACTGTACATGGATGGGAAGGGGTTTGCAGGACAGCACTCTTTTAACACTTTGGCCTGGCTGAGACCCTAGCCCAAACTAATCCACTTCTTCCATCTTAGTCTAAAACCCCTAACTAGCACATCCTGACTGGCAAGGCAAATATGCTTATGGTGCCAAAGACTTTAAATTTGCAGGGACGCATCCATTGCAGGGAGGCTAATCACTTACACTTCCCAAAGCTTAGGCTGCTGGCAGGAAAATATTTCAAATGGTCTGCCAATAGATGTGTTCTCTTTTTTTGTTAAATTACTTACTAAAATCAGGTAGCAAAGTATAAACTGTTTTCAAATAGCATGCACATATAAAATACTTTTAACATAGATCATAGTCCTCAGATAACATTTCTACCCTACTGATGAGTCAGGCAACCCTGCTTGTGGTCCTGTTTCTGGGTGAAAGCCAACTATTAACTACTATCTCAGTTAGGGTTATCAGCTATGGTGATCAGCAAACGCAGAACGGTAGCAAGTGAAACTTAACAATTTAATCTTAATTGGATGGATTAATTTACTTTCATTTAACAATTTATTAGACTATGGGGGTCTGCCCCTGCTCGCTTTGCTCGCCAACCCCCGGGTTTGGTTAACTGGATATACAATTTAAAGAGATTTTTATTTTCAAGGGAATTATTACATTGCATTATTTTCACTTTTACTTTAAAACAATATTTGGAATTAACTTTACTTCAAGATTACATTGAATTTTGATTCCGTTTTTGGATTTACATTGTGACAACGCAACATATAACTGCCTGTAAATATAATTTCTTTCTCTCTAATAAATAAACCAACTTTTTTGAATGTTTGACCCTGTGATTTGTTAATTGTCATAGCAAAAGCTATTCTAACAGGAAACTGTAAACGTTTTAATACGAATGGCATATCAAGATCTCCTTTTGTGTCTAATGTTATTCGTGGAATATATACTACATTACCTTTCTTGTCGCCTGTTAAAATTTTACATGTTAAAATTGTACGACCAATTTTGTTGATTTGGTGGGTCTCACCAAACGGATGTTACCAGCCCTGCATACCACAGCAAAAAAAAAATTGCACAGGCCATCACATGTGCAGAATCAAATGAGAATTTCACCCCATAATGGCAACGTGAAAAAAGTTTAAAGCCAAGGCTTAAACTTAAACAAGGCTACTGGCCCTCTAGGTTCTTGGATATACAGTATATAGTCCAGAAAGCCTCTGAAAGGTCTGTCTACTGTGTTTGATTTGTCAAACTATTGTTTCATTTAACAAGAGTGTGAACATCAGACACTTCTATGAAACTAAACATGCTATCTTCCACAGTGCTTACCTACTTGATAACACAACCAGATAAGAGAGCAACAGAAACTGCTCAACAAAAGACAATAGCTGCTTCATTTTGTGGGGCCTGGGAATGAGATATAAATAGCAAGTCTTTTATAGATTAAGAAATGGAAAACAATACATTTTTCAGGTATGCTGAAAGAGATTTTTGCACTGTCCTGCTCCACTGACAGACTGAGGAGATCGTTCCTCCCCCACACTATGCGACTCTTCAATTCCACCAAGGAGGGGTAAACGTTAACATTATACAAAGTTATTGTCTGTTTTACCTGCATTTTTATCACTCTTTAATTTTATATTGTTTTTTATCAGTATACTGCTGCTGGAGTATGTGAATTTCCCCTAGGGATTAATAAAGTGTCTATCTATCTATCTATCTATCTATCTATCTATCTATCCACTCAGTATGATGTTGCCGATCCTGTGAATAAGACCACACATTTTATAATTAAGAAACTGCTTAACATTCTCACTGAGAATTACAAAATATGGTTTTATATTTTAAAAATCTACAGTAAAATGCTTTTATTTTTACAAAATTCATTCACTGTTGTGGCCACTGTGACGTGCCAAGCCAAAGCCAAGATTGTGTAGTCCAGTATTGTTAAGGTGCCACGCCTGCTGGAACTGATTCAGTTACAGGGCAACACCATGATCAAAGACAAGCTCAGCGAGGGGTATCTATGCATGATTTGGATGCAGTCTACCAAACAGTACACTAATTGCACTTTCATTTTGATTATGTTTGTATCTACCTACACCATTGTGATTAGATTATCAATATAAATCTCATTAAAAATCAGAGGCGCAACATATGCACAGACAAGCATCTCAGACAATGCACACAACTTGGTCTGACTTCCTACAACCCTGTCATCAATTAGCTCACCATGAACATGCAAATTTGCCTATCCTACAAACATTATATTTATTTTTATTATTTTGTAATATTCTTCCACAATATGCAGCATCTTAAAAAGATTATATCTGAAATTTGAAGGACAATAAAGCAAAAAAAATAGTTTACAACTATTACAAAGTAATTGCAGCTAGCAACTGGGCCAGCTTGTCCTGGCAAACCATTTTTTCGAAAAGTGGCCGTAATGCTCAAAATTTTGTGCATAAGTGCCTTACTCAATCCTGACTGAGAATGAGATGCCAAACCCATTCACAGAGAGTGAGATCATAAACCCATACACTGTTTGAACCCCAGTTACCCTCACCTAGAGACTGAGACTCTAAATGTCCACTGACAGACTAACCCTTGGGAGACAGAGAATGACAGCCTATTAATAGAGATAGAGGAAACAAAATCACACGCAAAGTATATTCCTTTATGTACATCCAAAGTCACAGACAATTCACATTTAAAGACTAAGATCCCAAGCCTGGAAAATGTGACTGCACTCCAACACCCAGATACTGAGAACCTAAACCTCCTTAATTTTAAAGCAGGGTAAATGGAAGAGCAAACTGTGCTGCATTTGGAAACCTGTGAACACAAAAAACTGGAGACAGGCACATGCTGTCTAAGCTCGAAGTTGGTCATATCATAATGCCTTCAAATATTTAGGTCTAGGTGTGAAAGTCAGGGAGAAGCCCAAGTAAACAATGTTGTTTGACTTGTTTGTTCAATTTTATAGAGAGCCTTTTAGGACAGCCATAGTGGTCAGGGTCAAAGCAGCTCCATTCATCATTGCACCTCTCCAAACACATTGCAATCCTGTTAAGACCTGCTGCTAATTCTCACTTTATTTTTATCTTGGATTTCAGACAAAAGAGGGCAGTCTAAATATGTGGAACTCTGATTTGCATTTTCCCAAGTAGGAACATGTCCACAGGGTCACATTCTGACAGTTGTGCATACACACGCCTTTACACGCTGATATGAATGGAGATACACTTGGTCAGATTTTCAGTAAAATGCACATATACATTAAGTGCAAATTTTCCTATTAGACTGATTGAAACCTGATCTTGACTTCTGTTTCCTCTTCTACACTCCCCAAAAAGTTAAAGTGGCATTTGAAATTTCTTCAAAGCATCACCAAATTGATCTGCTTTTTTATTAGTTATCTTTGTACAGACAATTTATAGAGATATGCCCCCATGCTAACACAAACCCACACCCCGAAACACTAACCTGTTGTGAGCTGGTCAAACCTTTAGCCAGGGGCAAGCACTCTGCTGCCTGAAGGCGTCTGGCAGCCTGTGGTCTTCTTGTTGTGTCTATTTCTGCTCTTGTCACACTTTTAAATGCAGTTTTGTGCTGCTGTGTCAGCGAACTGCAGAGGAAGTGAACTCAGTCTAGGATGGCTCTGCTGTTTGTAAAAGAGTGGCTCAGACGGTGGGGGGTGTTTGTACTCTCTTCAGGACAGCTGGTTACTCAGGGAGTGGACTACTTCCCTCCCCCTCTCTCTCTCTCTCTCTCTCTCTCTCTCTCTCTCTCTCTCTCTCTCTCTCTCTCTCTCTCTATATATATATATATATATATATATATATATAAATCTTTCTCCCCGCATAGTACTAGGGTGTTGTACCGTGTTAGCCATTATGAATGTAGAGAAGAGCCAAGCAAAATGACACCTTTTATTTGCTAACTAAAAAGATTACAATGTGGGTCTGTAGACAGGTTATCTGTGTCAGTCTGAGAGATGCAGATAACCTGTCTACAGACCCATATTGTTCTGAAAAACTCATTACAGACTTCAAAGGACTTTGTTGGACAGTTATCTTATCCAAAAATCTCTTGACCATACATTGTTCTTCTCTCTCTTGTTAAATTAATCTTGCCTGAGTGAACCTATTAATTTTTTACATTTAAGATTTTTCCTTTAAAGATTTACCATTGTTGTTATTTGTCCTAGTGTGTGGATATAAACACAGGAAACTTCAGTTTCTGTATTACATCTTGCCTGAAGAAGGGGCCTGAGTTGCCTCGAAAGCTTGCATATTGTAATCTTTTTAGTTAGCCAATAAAAGGTGTCATTTTGCTTGGCTCTTCTCCCCCCGCAAAGGAGAATGTTTATAAGCAAGCAGCCACGCCTATCATTTGTTCTATCAACCATCTAACTCCTTCTAAGCTACAGAAACTTCCATCCTATTCATTTGAAAAAAGAAACATTCCACAACATACATTTTCTTGTTTTCTAAGCGGTGCTTACATTTCTAGAAAGCCGGAGTTTAACAAGACATGAGGTTGGTGCAGGTCAGCTGCTTACAGCTCCTCTGAAATGCTTACGCACATTTCAGGAAAACTATCGTTTCCTGGCATGTGTTCTCAAACATTTCTTTAAAACTGTTTACACATTTTTTAAATCTTTCTATACTGGGAGCAAAACAGCACTGCAAGGTCCAAAATCACAAAAACTTGCCTCATAATTGTATATCTGCAGAAAACTCACTGCATCAGTGCCGGATCAAAGCCCATTTGGTGCCCTAGGTGAGGTTTATGGATGTCATGGATGTCAACCCTTATTGTCTATAGTGGGTAGTTGGTATTATTAGACCTTTAAAACTGGTGGGGGGGTTCCCCTTGGTGTCCAGAGCATGTACCCCTTCAATGGCACAAATGGTACCTGTTTGTGCATATAATGTGAAATTTAAGGAGCATGTGTCCCTTGGCGTATGTAAGTGTATTTTTACTTTCAAAAGCAGCACCCAGTGCATAACAGTGCCTACTCACTATCATCAGAGTTAATCGCAGTGCAATGCACATGCCTTCAGAAACACAAATGGCATCCTTTTGGTACATAATATGGACATTATTATCATAATCCTATGACCCTTAAGATAACTGCACCTTAGGCAGTCACAATGTTGCCTAATGGATTGACCAGCTCTGGATTACACAAATATCCATAACAACACTGCACTAATAAATTGAATGAACAGTTGTCATGTGTATGATTGTTACTGAAGCAAGGACAATAAATATAAGTCACACAGAAAAGTAAAGAATATATATATATATATATATATATATTGTGGTGGACGGCCGGGTCCCATGCCTGGCCAGGATGCCCCTACTGCTTATGTTCCGGGGGTGCAGCCATGGGCTCCTCAGTATCTCCCCCAAGACGCTTGGTGGCAGCCTCCCTGGTTGACGATGGTGCCACAGTTTTCTGCAGAGTTTAATGGGAGATGGAGTTCTCCACAACCCTGTGGGGATCTGGGATGGCTGCCAGGGGGCGCGGCATGGGTCTCTGAGCCCAGCTGGACTAATCTTCAGCCCCAGCCGGGAGTGCAATTAGCAACAGGTGAGCAAGCACCGGGAGCACTTCCGGGAGAGTCATAAAAGGAATGAGCAACAACCACTCAAGGCCAGAATCAGGAGGAAGAGGATGAGGTTGCCTGGGAGGAGTGGTGGTGCCAGAGGATTGTGTTGTGTGGAGTTGTGCTTGTGGGACTGTGTTGTGGCTGGAGGGGTTACGGGGAAGATGTGCCCTCCAGCTGAAGAAAATAAAAGTCTCTGTGCTTTTACACGTACCTCTGGCCAGTCTGTGCCAGGTTGGGCACAATATAGCGCCTTTCTTACAATATATATACAAGCTGTGTAAGTCCATGCTGTAAAAACCATGGGGTCCTAAAAACTATTGAAATCATCAGAAACAAAAATTTTAATCTGATAAACTCACTCAATTCCCCTTCTACTCACTAATGCTAGTTTGGGTAGCCTATCTTCAACCCAGCCAAGACTCAGTAGATTAAGTACTTGGCTTGACAAAACACACAAGGTGTGTGCCCTCCCAAAAGCTATAGGTCAGACATTGTAAACTGCCAAGAGATGATGCTAATTGCGAAAGGTGTAATCTAAATTAAAGATGAGTTGATTGGTTTTACTATTGCCAGTGAAGCATATGTGGGTTATTGACTAGATAATGGGCAAGTGTACACCCTGCATTTGATATGGAGCTTATATGAAGATCCTCAGAAAGGATAAGTTATATGAATGGTCCCTTTAAACAGTCAAGGACAATGAAGAAACTAGTCACATTGTTATATTAACTTTTTTTTTCTTTTTTTTTTTTTTTAGAAATGAGAACTTCTCTCATTTTGATGAGGAAAGGAATTAAAGTGGGTGTGCTGGGGCCTGGGAGTCCAGTGTTCCTTTATTTTTCTTCCTGTCCAAGCCTCCTTTTCTTAGTGGTCAGTAGTTTCCCATCTGTGTAATTTATTAACCAGACTTCAGGTTTCATTTTTTATTTCAGTAGACTTCATTTTTACTTCCTCATGTTCCTGTTTGTGCTTTTTTACGTTGCATTTTGAATTTTCTTACAACCCGCCTTATGAGAGTGCTCTTGGTGAAAAGTACACTAGGAGCAGGATACACATGTAAGTGATAAATGTCAGTGGGGTGGAGCAGCAGTTAGTCCTACTGTAGCACAACTCCATAGTAATAGATTTAGAGTCTAAGCTCTGCCTATTTGGAGTATGTACGCTGTCCCTGTGTCCTTGTGAGTATTCTGTGGACTCCAGTTTCCCACCCACATCCCATAGGTGCACATCTTATGTTAAATGCCTGCTATAAACTGGCCCCATGTTGGTGTGTGTCTGACTGGGTAGTCTTATGAACTGGTGCCCTGTCCAGGGTTGGTTCTTACCTTATGTGTGATGCCACTGGTATAGGAACCACCTTCCTGATACACAAAACTGAATAACCAAGGAGTAGATACTAGAGTTTATACTGTATATTTATGGACTTCAGTATGTGACTCCAGGAGGCAGAGTGGTCAGTTGGCCTAGGGCTACAAAAAGGTAAATCTGTTTGCGAAAAGAGCATTGGACTCCATTGAGATTTAGTTTCTTTAGGAATGCAGGAATTTTTCTTTAGGATGTTTTTTGTTTTACTCCATTTCATGGTAAACTGGTCATAATTTAAAACTTATGATAATGAAACTTTAGATGTGCATTGCAGAGTTGAAAGAAGTATATGGCTGTGTAACTTTTAATGTGTTATAAAAGGATCTTCAAGAGAATGGGGGTTTGAAAGTCACTATTTCTCTTAATTTTATCCCTGATGTTGTGGGGAGTAAGTTATGTTCCCATTTGTGTTAAGACAAGACTGTTTAGGATGGGTGTAGGACTGCACCAAGGGTGCATCGTACCTCTTCTTCTAATCATGATTTCCATGGAAAGGCTATCAAGGCAAACCTGAGGATTGGTGAGTATCCAGAAGCTGAAAGAAAGAAATAAGAACATTAGAACAATGTATGCAAGAACAGGCCATTCAGCCCAAAAAAATCCTATCCACTTAATTCTTCCAAAATAACATCAAGTCTAGTTTTGAAGACCCCAAATGTTTTATGGTCTACCACACTACTTGGCAGCTTACTCCATGAGTCCCTGGTTCTCTTTGTGAAGACAAACCTCCTAATGTTTGAGTGAAATTTATATTTAAAGTGTTTCTGTGTCCCTCTGTCCTCATTTTAAAGTAACAGTATTGAAGCACTGCAGTAATTCCCTTTTTAATTTTAAACGCTTCAATAATTTATTTTTGCTTAAACTGAAATATTTCCTCATAACTCATCCCTTGTAGTCATAAAATCAGCACAGTCACTCTTCTCTGATCTTTTTCTGTAATGTCATTTTTTTGTAACCAGGAGACCAGAGTGTCTTAAACAGGGTCTCCTTGTCAACCATATGAATCTAATGCTTGATTTTACCTTAATTAGAATGTATTCCTGTGTTTGTTGTAAAACACCTTATTCAGATGTTTTCTGTGAAAAAGATTGATGTATGTCATAAACTTCCATGTATGGAAAAACTTTGAAGCAGAACTTATGAACTCCTGTATATGCCTTCCTACACATGATAGGAAATAATTACAGTTACAGTAAATTGGCCTGATGCAAGGGATCATGGGTGTGTAATTTTGCCCTGTGATGGACTAGAACTCTCTTCAGGATTTTTTTTTTCTTACGTCTTGTGTGCAGTACCACCAGGACGGTCAGTGGCTTTCCATAACCATGAACTCAAAATCAAATACTATAAAAATCAGAGGCTTTGGCTGAGAAACTCTGTGAAAGTGAACAACTCACCTAGGTTGGTGCTGCAAGCCACATGAAAACATAAACTTTCAGAATGACCTCTTTCATCTGATGAATTCCTGGTCTTCCATCTCTGATTACAACCTCCACAGCAAATCTCTTACTGGAATTAATTTTCAACAAAGCCATAATTTGGGATTGCATTAAGAATCCAGGCATTGTTATTCCAACCTGCATAACTTCAAACTGGAGACAAAAGTAATGGGTTAGAATAAAACAGTGAGAAGTAAGAAGAGGAAGGGTGTCCCGGGATCACATCACTGAGTGTCTCATGTGCCTATTTCATTTTTGGTTAATTTTCTACTGTGCTTTACATTTAAACAAGTGTCCATTTTATTAGGCAGTGAAAATTAACAGACTCGACACACTTAAAAAGGTTTGGGGCAGCCACCCGTTTAATATTCCTGGCTGCAAAAGGGTTTTGAATAGCACAGAGATGTTCACAGTACTGAGTCTAAAACAAAACTGGTGAGGAACCTGAAGTGATGTAGGGGAACTAGGAAGTGATGTTCTTCCAATGTCAGTCTATGCGCCGGAAGTGACATTCTTCTAAGCACCGGGACCGGAAGTGACATTCTTCTCGGCAACGGAACTGGAAGTGACTGTGACGATGCGGGTTCTCTCCATGCTCCCAACGTCCTTATGGGAGCCCTGAACCCAACACTGTTAGTAATGTCACCGAGATGAGCTGACAAATGAGGACAAATCTCACATGAAGCTAGGGGATATTTCTAAAAAGTGCTAAAGTGCTTTTATTAAAACCAACAAAACAGTATCCAAAGTGCAGTGCATCAGGTTCAATAAATCCATAAAAACAAGTGCTTAGAGTGGATAAAAACAACGATAAATAAATCCTTTAAAATCAGAGGTTAAAAAATGCAGAAGTTAAAATGCAGTCTCTCTAATTACTCTCCAGACCACCTCTGTCTCTCTTTTTCCCCGGCTCACCCATTACTCCCTCAGCTGATGGAGAATCAACAGCAACAAGCTCCTTCAGTCTCCATCCATCTTGGCTTCCCTATGGACATCACTGCCAGACTGTCGAGGTTGGCTCCCATAGTCACTCCTTGGATCCCTCGGGAGGACACCAGCCTTGCTCACCCCACTCACTCAAACATTCAGTGGAGTAGACTAGCGCCACCAACAAATACTCCTTCACGGGGCCCCAGCTCGTTCTGTCTCCTCTTTCTAGGTGATCAGATCCTTCTGCTTAGACTACCTTTCCCATCCTTTAACCTCCATTATCATCCTTTTCTCTACCTCGATGCATCTATCTCTCCCCCTTTCCTGGTGTTGACCCATACTGTATATATACTGTACATACTCCCGCGCGCCTCCGTGGGTGCAGCGCCTTAATCACACACTGCAGGAGGCCAATGAGGCAATCGAGAACGATCGCACCCACACTGTAGAGATTATAGGAGAAGGTTTAGTGCACCCCACTCCCCCTGGCCTGGCATGGAATTACCTTTGCTTGGTCCATACAATGTCCTCCTACTTGCACGTGTGTGACAAGGCCCACCTGCCTTATAGTTACTTGACTCTATAATTATCATTGGAATGTCAGAACATTTTCTTTTATTGATTTTGGATCAATTTCCTTCTTGAAGAGTACACATTAATGGATTTGCTACACATGATGTTTACTCCTCTCTTTTTTTGCTGTTAAATCATATTATAAAATAGCTCCTACTGTATATTTATGTACTTTTGATTCCATTTTCTCTATCTCACCATTTTAAAAATGTACTTTTTTTCTGCTACAGTGTGTCTTCTTTTTCACGTAACCTTGTGATGGCGATCACTGTAAAAGTTTAGCAGATTGATTCAGGTGAATGACCCATTCAGGGATGTCTCCCATCTCTTTCCATGATGCTGTTGGAGCATGCTCCAGCACCCTGGAAATTGGACAAAATTTCATTGCAAGTTATTATTATTGTATTTTCAGTTAATTCTTCATTCAAGTTAGACTAGCAGGATCAGGATAAAGCATAACATTTGAATACAGTTTCTACAATTAGAACAAAGTGAGGTTGTTTAAGGCTTCAAAATGAAACCAAAGGAGAGAAGTGTTGCCAGTATTTATCAAAAGTCTCAGAATTATTCCCAGGAATTGCACTAAAAGTTTGACTAAGTTAAGAATCAGTCCTACCACAGAGTAGGACATGAGAAGTAGTAATGAAGCTTCCTACACCAACTCCCAGTGAGAGGTTCACGTTTTAGATTAAATAACATCACAATTTTATAGCAGTAGAGTGTTGTACCGTGTTAGCCATAGATTGATACAAGAGAAAGTAGGGTGAAATGACACCTTTTATTAGCTAGGTTACACCTTGCCTGATGATTACTGCCTTGGAAGCTTGCATTTGTAATCTATTGAGTTAGTCAATAAAAGGTGTCATTTCACCCTAATTTCTCCTGTATCACAATTTTATGGCACGCTGATACAATCATTAAGACGTCTGCTCATGCTGAATGTCACTGCTTCAAGTTGCAGTCCCTTGACTCATTCTTTATTGATTGCAATAAAAATCACATGCAAAGGAGAGAAGACAGTCTGATTTTGTAAGAAATGTTTTTGATTATATAAAGTGAGGGTGGCATGATAGTGCAGTGGTATTGGAGACTGGGATTCAAAACAAGTTTGTATGTTGTCCCCAAGTCTGCATGGGTTTCCGGCAAGTACTCCTCTCACGGTACAAAGACATGCAGATTAGATGTACCGGTGATGCTAATCTGGCCCCTAATGTGTGTGTTTCTGTGCACCTTAAAATAGCTTTGTGCCCTGTGTAGTGCTTTTTCCTCCCTTATGTCTGATGGTTGCTAGAACAAGTGCTAGCCTACCCACAACCCCACTCCAGATAAGTTGGCTTTGAGAATGAATTAATGGATAGATATAAAATGGTGAGAGATTCAACATTTACTTGTACAATTAATATTCAATACTTTAAAACTTCTATTGAGAAGTTAGATTTCTCATAGGCAAAGTTTACATTTATTTGAGTTACTTTTCAGAAATGTATTTCTACTTTTGCTCATGTGTGGCTGTTGAATACTTTGGGTACATTCTGGCTCTAGGCAATTCTTAGGAAAATTAGGTCTGAAAATTAATAGACAAATGATTTTCAAATACAGCGGCAGACAAAAGTGGTTCTTTGTTGGGGAGAAACAAATTTAGTCAAGTTAATTGACATGAGATGTAATTGATGAATGTGATCTGAGTCAGAAATCAGACAGAAATATCCAAGAAATGTTATCACTTTGCAGAACGTGCACATTAAAAAGAGAAGTTCGTAGTGAGGCAATGACTTGCTGTTTCCTAATCTGAGTTGTAGAGTTAGGAAAGGCTGGCAATGTTTCATAGCTGACAGAAAGAAGATGTTACTGTGGCTGCGACTTAACCTTTGGAAGCTCAAAATACTCTAAGGCTGGTGCCAGAGGATGACGAAATAAGTTGTCAGAAGTGGAAATTCAATAAGAAAGAAATTCTTATATGTACAGTATATATGCACATATAAATATACAGTATTATATTAATATATGACTCTGGCACACACCAATGGCACCCCCCAATGGTGCTTGACAACCCCTCAACCGCACTGTGTGCTAACATTCTTTCAAAATAGGCAGGAATTGGTTGTTCACTGCTGTTTTAACTGCAACATTGCACGTTTGCAGCCTCACCATGTAACATGTCTGTCGCCTGATGGTTGATGTGTGGAACATTTAAAACTGGATGCTGACCTGGCAGTGTGCTGGCTTTCTGCTATCTCTCCTCCAGAATGTGCTTGCTCCAGCCGCTGAGCCGGCTTGATGAAGGAGAATCTTCATCATTCAGGATCTGTTCTCTTAATCTGAACAAATTAAAGTAAGATAGACTAAATGATACTTCTGAATCTGCAGAGTCAAGATAGTAGTTGGATTTAAAAGCTGTACCCATGGTTTTCCCCAAGATCAGGATTGTGAAACCCTGTAGTCATGACACAACTTTGTTTTTGCTTAAATTTAAGAAATTGTTCTCCTAGATTACACAAAAAGAGAAAGGGTGGCGTCAGCTTCTCAACTCCAGTGTCTATCTATATACCATTTGTACTCCGAGCAAAGGCTTTTGTTTATTAAATCCGTCAAATGTTAAGGAACATTATTTTTGTCATTTGGCACAAAGCTTTTAATGGTTTTCCCTCCTTCTTTTTCATAATAATCATAAACATGGCTTCTTTAAATCTGCTCCTTGAGTTTGCAGCCAGACTTACTTTGCTAGGCCTGTATGGAAATTTTAGACATAGTCTGGAGACTTATGAAAGTTTAGTGATAGAGTCAAAAATTCTCTATTAAATTAAGTTCAGATTCTGATTCTTTAATGATCAAAACGTTGAGAGAAGTTGATTTGAGGATGCTATCTGTATGTGAGTGTGTGTCTGTGGAAACCTATGTACAATGATAAGTTCAAAAAAAATGACAGATCTTTTTCATATAAGTTGCATTGTGTTTGTCTTTCTAGCTTCAGGACAATTTTTTGCAGTACTTATCTCCATATTCTAAAAAAACCCAATTTGACCTACATCCAACAAAAACTGTTGTAGAAACTGTTTAATTTAACCAGGATTTTGCAGTCTGCGGTATTTAATCATAGAACCAGGCCAATTGATTTGCAAAATTTTTGCACAAATAGTTTTTGAGATAAATAATTTGTTAAAATGTACATGTACACACACACAGAAGTGCACACAAGTACTTACAGATGCACAGTCTCAAAGAAATTTATAAGTGAAGATTGTTGGCAGCTTGTTTGCCATAACAGGGCCTACATTTGATGATGAAGAGCAAGAAATGAACACACAAACACACACCTAAGTCTGTAAAGGTTGTCTTTGCCAGGAGACTTTAAGCCAACCCTGCACCAATGTAGCTAACTGTGCGGCTTGTTTACTTAATTTGACCCAATGTGTTTAGTTTCAAATTAATATTATTTAAGTTATTAACTTAATTCAATTTCCTGTATTTTACTCTACATTTATTTGTGTACATAACAAATACAGTGTAAGTTAATGTACTTGATTGTATTTTGCAGTACAGTCAGCTGTATCATTCTATAATATCTTTTGTTGATTGATTTCCTGCAGTATTTTTAAAGTGTGATCATTTTATGCAGATTTTTTTGAGTGTCATTAAGAAGCCATCTCATAGTAATTGTTGTGATTAGGAGTTTCAAACACAGCAAAATAGATGTGAGGCCTCCTAAAGGGACCATAAGGGCTCAAGGAAATTTACCCCAAATCCACCTGCCTTGAAATCTGCTAACTGCAGACTTCCAGCCTAGCAGATTTAAAAAATGGGAAGCTGGCAAAGTAATTAAAAATGCCCCAAAATACAGCAAATGAATATATAAACAAATACAGTAAAGAAAGAGGATAATCAAAAACCTTAACATTAACATATTAATATTAATATTAATATTAACAGGGCAAACAAGGACTCTTTATCAATGAATACTTATTAGAAGAAATACAAACATACGAGCAAAATGCTTAAAAGAGTGAAAATAGACAAAAAAGAAGTTGCCAAAAAGGCAATCCTAAGGAAACAAATTCCCAATACAAAAATCCAGAAAACCGAATCCAATAGCTACAGCAAAAACCTCACAGATCTGGCAAAAACAAAGAAATGGCAATGCTTATAAAAACTCCACCATACTAGAATGTTCTCCTGATTTCTTGCTTCCTCAGCTCTGGCCTTAACTAGCCAGAGTGAGGACTCAAAATGAGTGAGGTCATTGTGGCCCCGCCTCCTTAAGCTCTACCCATAACACACAAGGAATGGTAACACAATTAAAGGAACAACAAATAATTATGAACATAATAGAAAAAAACATAAAAATATGACAAATAATCATTCAAAAAGAAAATATGAAATATAAAATATACATGGGTGGCACATTGGCGCAGTGGATAGCAATGCTGCCTCACAGTTAACTCCCTGCGTGGAATTTGCATGTTCTCCCCGTGTCTGCGTGGGTTTCCTCCTGGTGCTCCAGTTTCCTCCCACAGTCCAAAGACATGCAGGTTAGGTGCATTGGCGATTCTAAATTGTCCCTAGTGTGTGTGTGTGGGTGTGCCCTGCGGTGGGCTGGCGCCCTGTCCAGGGTTTGTTTCCTGCCTTGCGCCCTGTGTTAGCTGGGATTGGCTCCAGCAGACCCCCGTGACCCTGTAGCTAGGATATAGCGGTTTGGATGATGGATGGATGGATGGATAAAATATACATATAAATATAAAAATACACTTACTGTATATAACAACAATATTATATACCAGCATTTCTCAACCTTTAAGTATTTGCGACCCGAGTTTTCATAACAGTTTTGATCGCGCCCCCCCTAACAATTTTTTGAAATATAGATGCATATTTTATTATACCTACTTAACTTTTATCAACATTTATCTAACTCTATATTTATTGTTCTAGTATCAGAATGTAGTTTAAGTTAATTTGTTTTGGTTTCAACAGATGTTTTTTTTCATATTTTTGATTGTTGTTTTCTTTTTTTTCACATCTTCGCGCCCCCCTTTTTGTTACTTTGCGCCCCCCTAGGGGGGCCCGCCCCACAGGTTGAGAACCACTGTTATATACCAATATGTAAACGTTATAATTTGTGTAAATTTGTTAATTTGTTTCACAGTTGAATTTAGTTGATTTTCCCCATTTATTTTATATTTAAGGCTTTGAAGCCTGGGGAATTCAAGTAATATTAGCTTTTACTTTCAGCTTCATTTCGAATAGGCTTAATATTTTTCACACTTCTCTATGCTGCCACTTTGTTTCCCAAAAAGCACCACCATTCTGAGAATGTTTATCATTGCTATGGTGGTTGCTACAATGGAATAACCAGAAGTTTTGATACATGATGCCATTGGGTCAACAGTATAAAGGAGGGTGTCACATACTTCTTGGATGTCCAAGATTCTGGATTCTTAGAAAAAGAATTGTTTATTGCCATTATTAGGAGTTAAACAGATTTATCAAGGACAAAAACCTTAGCATTTAATTTTTTTACTATTATTGTTTTTTGGTTTATGTTTGTTCTCATTGCATTATTTTACCTTTGTTTTGTCCCTTGCTAAAATTTTTGCTTCTCTCATCTCCTTGAGTTACATTTGTAAAACATGGATTCAAGTTTGAAAGTATGTGTATGCCAAAAAAAACAGGAAAATGCCCACTGCAATAAAATATTTGGTATATAAAACCTGGTGTACACACATTAGTATGCAATTTACCCTCTTTAAATTACAATGTGAAAGTAAATGTGCATATGTGAATGTGTCTCAAATTTCACCTGGTTGCAAACATGAAACAACCATATATGGACCATTCTAATCAACTTCATGCATAGTTAACAGATTACATTTACATCAATTTACTTGGCAGACTCTTTTATCCAAAGCGACTTACAAAATTCCCAGGTGAAACAATGGTGAAAACAAAGAAGACAGGCAATAGCAAAACTTTGAAGACTGAGATGGACATTCTCATCTTTGAAGTATTGGCACTCAAAGAACTTGGTATGGCCTAAGTGCACCAACAAGTGTCACCAACAAGCACAAATACATTGGGATCATTTTACTGTTGGCATTAACGCAGTGTGATCTACCAGCTGCACCATTCCCAAAATTAAAAAAAGGTACCAGCAAATTGGAGTGCTTGTCAGTGGGAGAGTGTCAGTGCATTGGCAGAGAGAAAAAACACATCTTCACTCTCTGATGTCGATCTACAAATGGTATCTGTAATAATGTACAACATTATGCCAAACCAGTCCAGAGATACAGGTGTGTCAGAAGAGAAAGCTGCAAAGGAATCAGGTCAAATGCTGAATGTATGCCTTTGAATGAAATAACTATGCTAGCTTATTATATACAGTTGTCATAAATTTTTTAAAATAGTTTTTCATCATTTTTAAAGAGAAAGAAAAAAGTGAGGAACACTCAAAGAAGAAAAGTGCCATATCAAAAAGAGAATAATATTCCTAGCCCACTGATGTCCACCCCCATCTCTTCACAGTTTTGTTTATGTCTTAATTTTTCATCGTATTCATTTTCATCAGTTAATATAGATAGATTGCATTTTATATGTCCCTAATCAGAAGCTGGTTTCAGTCAGATCCTACTGGCATCTCACTGGAAAAGCCAAGACCCAATGTCTAATAACTCCCTAGAGGAACTTATTTTATTAAGTTATTTAATTTACTTCTCAGAATTTTGTTGAGAATTCTTATTATAACAGAGTTGGTGATGACTACTGGACAACAGTGTAACCAGTCACAGTGCAGTCTCATGTGCCACATCAATGTCTTCTCATGTCATCAGCACATTCAGCAATGGTCATTATTGCAGACACAAACAATCATAATCACGACCCTTTAAGAAGTGAGCTGGGAGCTCAAGGTAGTTGGGAAGTACTAACAGAAATATCGGAGTCATTAATAGATCTTGTTAAAAATATACCTGTGCACCTGTTTGTTCATTACAAATGAAGCACCAGATCCCCATGCTGCCTCACAGTGGGAATGGCAGCCACCTCAGATGGTAGTTAGAGAGTGGAGTCATTTGTTTACATATGAATGAGTTCAGGAGGTGGAAAATTATTATGCTGTGCCACAGTATGTACTACACTGCATGCAATCATGATGTTGTAGACCTTTGTTGGATGGTTTAGCCTCCCACCTAATGTATCCAGACACCAACAAGTACAGAGTCCTGTGATGTACTACACAACTGAATGTGCAAGAGCATCTCTTCTGTGCAACCTAGGGGTTGGGGAAAGGTGTAAGGCGCAAGCATCTGAGCAATGTCACCTGGTACATATAATGACATGATTACAATGAACATTATTGGCCATGTGAAAAACTGAGGCTTCCGCCAGTTACCTTACATACAAGCCATTCATCACATACAGCACATCAGCAAGGTGTCTTCCAATGCTACTTTGCCTCAAAATAAATCGGTCATGGGTTGACCCAGTCCATCAAGCTATGATGTTTGTCAGTCTCATCTTATCAACACAGACGACTTTTGAGTTATGAGAATGTCACCACCTACGGTTAACAAAAACAGTGTCATTCTTGTTGTGCCCTATTGTAATGTGATTGTGGTAATGTGTTCCAATGATGTTATGAAAACCACTGCTGCACATTGACTTTTTATGTTGGCCTGTATACCCACACCAAACAGAAACTGAAAGTAGTGCCCCATCTGTCAGCTGTTGGCTTCCAGCACAGTAAGTATGATGGAGCTGAAGCTTGACTGAGATATTCCTGACCTATCGACCACTTGCCTCTGGTTCATGGTAGTTGCCTGAGAGCCAACCATAGTTAAAACCTAGATATGAACAGATAGAACATGATTTTGTGCACTAAGCCTTTCTAATGCCCAGCTCAACTCAGAATATGGTTCTAAGTAAATGGCTCTTGAGAGTATAAATTGACTCAAAACCCAGCCTCATTAGTATGAACCACCTTTTGATTCTTTTTTTCTCTATAAACTGGCTGTTAATCAATAGAGGTATTGTTTTTGGCTGTGTTACTTTCTGATAGTCGCTCTAGGTGTTTGAAATCAGTCTGGTGCTGTTTGTGTAGAAGGTTTTGACTTGTGATGCACTCAGCAAAAGCTGGCATTCAGCAGTTTGTACCTATTTTGGTTTGCTAGTTTACAGCTGTATCTGAAATCAGTCATTTCCATGCTTATCACTGTGGTTATCTCTTACTAAAAGCAAAAAAAAGGAAATGCAGAAACACAAAGACTGGGAGGCGGGTGCACTAAAAAGAGGTGGCATAGAGCTGCCAACCCCTAAAATTTGGAGGAAAACAACACATGTGCCCTATTCTACAGCCTAATTCTGTTTATATAGGTCTAACTATGCACTTCATTTTATTTATCTATGGCCTGTATGTCACATTGCCAAGGCCTACATCAGACCAGGTAACTAAGCCCTATAAAAATCTGTGTATCCGTACAAAATAGAATTTCTACCTGGAATTAAGCCATCATGGTTACTGAGAAATTAACTGATCTGGTCTCACTTTAATGCATATCCCCCAACAAATCTCACCACTCATGTTTCAAGGTTAAGTTTCAGGTTTATTGTATTGTTTGTGCAGTAAAATGAAATTCATATCTCCCACAGACTAGTGACATCAACAGAAAAAAATATCTTTATCTAAATCTACATCTATATCTGTTTCTGTCTCAGAAACAAACATGAAGCAATCATGCAGGTGTCAGTATGATCTGTTGATAATCCATAATTCTCTGGAGAGTCACACTGTAGGTGATTTTTGAAATAGCCAGCTTCTGAGCTTAAGTCCAACACCTTAGCCCAGAAGCTGCTCTGGCTACTTCCTGTTTTCCTATCAAATCCCCAAGTGAAAAAGGGAAGTACATTTGTTAGCATTCTCAGAACAACTGGTGCAATTGTCAGATTCTTCCTGTTGAAGAAATTATTCTTCCAAAGTCCTAAACTATGGCAACCTGAGAGAAAGTAGATGATCAGCCATTGTTAAACACAGGAAAATAAAAACAACACAATAAGTGTTTGGAACTTTGCATATTCTTTTCTGTGCAAATATACATTTCAAGGACTATATTTATACTTTGGTCGCAATTGCAGTAAAGTGGTTAGAGCAGCCATATTACACCTCCACAGACATGAGTCTGACTTCCAACATGGTCACTCTAAATATGGAGTTTGAACTTTCTCTCCATGTCCACATTTATTTATTTGGTTGACACTTTTATCCAAGGTTGCTTACAACAGTTGAGATACAATTAGTTACTTTTCTTTTGTTTTGACCATTTGGAGCACAGGTGGGTGAAGTGAAGGGTCACACAGTATCAGTGGTGGGATTCAAACCCACAACCTCAGGATTTGAAGTCCAAAGCATTAACCACCACACCACAGCCTACTATGTTACCTTTCAAATGCCACAAATATGCCTGCTAGGTTAAATGACAACTTTAAACAGGCCCAGTCTAGGTGTGTGCCCTGTAAAGGACTGGCAACCCATGTACTTTTGGTTCTTGCATTACCCCAGTACTGACAGCATAAATACTTAGGACCCTAAACTGAAGTGGGTGCAATATGGCTATTAGAGCTGCATTTGGTCTTGAATGATTTAAGGAGTGAAATGTCTACTTTCAGAACTGTATGTATGTCAATTTATGAGAATTTAAGTATTCAATATTCATTTAAACTATGTATGTATCTAGCAGATGCCTTTATCCAAGGTGACAAGCAGCAAAACTAGTTATAATGCATACTGTGCATTAATAAAGGTGGAAGCACCAAAGCCACAGAAAACAAGATAAAAAAGTGAGCACTAGGAAGTAGAACTACAACTATTTAAACAACCTCTCAAATAAAGGTGGAGATGTGCCTAACTGTCCCAATCCAATGTGATTCTTATATACGACCAGGATTGTCTCCAGCTCCTAGTGTCCTAATTAGGGAAACAAGGAAAACCAGAAAATTAATAAATAAATATTCATACCACTCCTCATGGTCCATTAGGATTAAGGTGGAATCTAATATACAAGGCTCAACCCTTAAATTTACATTCAAGACCTTTATTAGCATATTAATATGTCACTAAGGTAATTCGTTTATCTTGACTGTTTATTTCTACTTCAAACTCCTTCCGTAATGCTACTGCTTTGCTAGAAAATGGATAATGGCTTAACAAAGTCTTCCGTAAAAGTGCACAACATTAATACTCTAATAACCAATCTTAATGCATAAAAAAAATCTAAGCAGTGCGGTATAAACACCAATAATTTAATTGCAATTACTACTTTAGATGAACATTAAATGCATTAAAACTATAAAAACAGATTATAGATTACATAAAAAATACACACAGAGCGGCGCTAACAAAAATAACCTAGTTTCTGTTCCAAATATCAATAACGCGCATAGAATTCAGCTCTGCCCCTCCGAAACATTAAATATGGCAATATTAAATGTTAGAGCTTTAACTAACAAGACGTTTTTTATCAACGATCTTATTAGTGATAGAAAAATTTATTTTAGTGGCTTAGCTCAGACGGCGCGGCTGTTTCAATCGAATCTGCACCTTCAGATTACGGTTTTACTTGAGCGGACCGCCAGGGAAAGAAGGGTGGCGGCTTGGCAAACATCTATTCCTGCCGGTTAAAGTGTAAAAATGTCAGTTTTGGTAAATTCATGTCCTTTGAGTATCTCGCCGTTGTTATTCATAGAGATTCTCACGTTCTAGTATTATCCGTGTATAGACCTCCTAAATTTAATGCGTCTTTCTTTGAGGAATTCTCAGACTTAATGTCAATTTTAATTACGAACTATGACACACTCTTAATAGTCGGCGACTTTAACTTTCATATCGATAATCAGTGTGACCTAAAAGTAAAGGAATTCATGAATCTCCTGGACTCTTTTGATCTAAGACAGCTCGTTAATCAGCCTACACATAAAGCAGGTCATACGTTAGACTTAGTAATTACCAAAGGACTAAAAGTTGATGTGAAGCAGATCATTGATATTTGTCTATCAGACCACTTTCTTCTACTATTTAATAGAGAAATAATGATTGAAAACATTCATGAGAAGCATATTGTTAAAAAATGCTTCTTTGACTCATCAGCCGCTTTAAAACTTGCAAACATTCTAAGCAATCAGTCCGTTTATAGAGCCAACTATAATAGCGAGGATACTGTAAATAGTAAGGTGGAAAAATTTTATACTAAAGTAAGAGCTGCTGTTGATATAGTTGCACCTGAAAAGACAGTGAAAAAATCTTCTAGCATTGATATACCATGGAAGACCCAAAGAGTGTCTGATTTTAAAAAGAACATGTCATAGAGCTGAGCGTAAATGGAGGAAAACTAAACTAACTATCCACTATGAAATATTAAAAGTCAAAATAACAGAATACAATAACACAGACCGTCTTGAGAGGAGCTGCTATTTCTCTAAGATTATAAATAACAATGCTAGTAATCCCAGAGTCTTGTTTTCTACGACTGATCATTTGCTAAACCCAGGTAATGCAAAGGAATGCCTTTAAAATACTTCCAGTGAACCCTGTGAGGCTACTGCTGTATTTTTCAATCAAAAAATTAATAATATTTGAAATAACATAGTATATCCCCCCAACACTGCGGATCCTCCTAAGCCCCAGTACTCCGTTATAAACAAATTAAATTCTTTTACCAGGATAGATTTGCCTGATTTACATAGAATAATCTCTCAACTGAAACCCTCCACCTGCGTCCTTGACCCAATACCAACAAGTTTTTTCAAAGAAGTATCGGGCATGCTAATTGATAATATTCTTGACATAGTAAATTCGTCATTAAATACAGGGTCTTCCCAGACTGTCTTAAGACTGCTGTAGTTAAACCCCTACTCAAGGAAAATTATCTTGACCCCTCTTCTTTTGAAAATTTTAGACCCATTTTTAACCTGCCCTTTAATAATTTAAAGTTCTGAAAACACTGAGGTCTAAGTTTATAACTTGTTTTAATTTCACAAAGACGTTTATCTTGTGGTGATTGGTTATGTGCAGAAAGAAAAAGCAAGGATAGGAACTGGAGGTTTAGCACGTCAGACAGAGACAGCACGCATGCAATAAAGAAAGCCCACTCAGAAGAACATCCATTGAATTCTGCGTTCGTGTCCCCGACCACCACATCACAAACCCAACATTTACACGATATTCCAGTTAAACCAGTGTGATACCCATTCATATATCCAGTTTTTTGGTGCATCATCACACCTGCCATAAAGTTCACTACACTGAACATACACCTGGGGACCCCTTAATGCAAGGAAGCAGCACTACAGCCATGCCACCATGCCCCCCGCCACCCCATGTTTAATACATGCTTTAATGCATTTCATCGTGAAGAAGATATCAAGTATTTATCTTAGTATTCTGAATGTTCATAGAGCAGGAATATAATGAAGTCAATGTGCGGCGATCGCTGTCTGCGCCTCTCAGTGCAAGAGGAAGTCAGTTTAAGAAGCACATAGAGATTAAAAACTGGGCTGGGGAATACTTAATATAAAGCATTTAATGTGCTACATTAATTTATGACGGGGTTTGAGAAAATCTAGTGAATTAAACATTCATTTTAAGATGAAGTTTAGTTTGCGACATTCTACTGACAAAATAAACTACTAGAATAAAGTGGAAATGTTGAGAATAAAGTCAACATGTCTTTTTCTTCATTGTGTCCGTATTTTTTTTTTCCATCCTGGCCCTAATACGCTTCCGTAATATTATATATATAGTATACATACAATTTTTTTTTGTTTTTTTTATGTTACAATGTTTAATATTTTCTTCTTCTTCTTTCATATGATCTGTAAATAGATACTGTCCCTGAATCTAATGGAGCCAGTGGTTGTTGAACATACCTCAAACAGAGTTCCTCTGAAGCAATAGTACCTGCAGGTTTCTGATGCACTTCAATGAACTTTTAATCAACTTAATATGTGCCATTTGCATTACACTCTTGTTGTAGTTTCAAACTACCTTGCTACAGTGCTCACGATGAAAGGTGAGATATATAACGTTTAGTTAAGTGAAGTGCTGAATGATATGATTAACCTTACGACTTTTGTAGTTCACAGATACTAAAAGGTTAAGTTTTCCATCTACAGTATTTTCTATGTAACTTTGTGGCCCACCATATTGCAATTTCAGACTAATTCACACTTTGTCAAACTGAAAGTAGGTCAGTCAATAATTATATTCAGTTCACATATAACTCTTTCAGTAAGTAACAGACTAGAGTGGGCCATTTGCCTCCAGTTTCCGCTGACATGTTTTTGTTTGTCATGGTTCATAACTCACTGTTGTCCTGATTCACTGAGAGGATTCATCAGGTCTCAATTACACCCGCAAACTCACTGCAGACCTCCTATTTTTATTTTAGTATGATATCTTTTTAATCCAAAATATTCAAGGGTCGATCAGAAAGCTGGTAAAAATACTTCATATATATGCTCATGTAGTTCAGTTATTCAAAGAAAACGATTATGTGGTTGACACTTGCTGAAACAATGAACAGCAAAAAACATGGACGTCCTCCGTTGAGAGTTCAAATGACATCCAATAACTTGATGAATTTTGTGTTCAGAAGAACTCTGTCTATCAACAGAGGAGCAACAAATTCAAGTTTAATTAGACAATTAGTTTTTAAAATGTGTCCTAATTTGTTGAATTAATTTATGCCCATGTTTGTGGTGTTTTCTTTTGTAGTATCGTAGTGTTTTTTATAATGGCATAATGAGTCATGCCAAAAAATACAGAAATTTCCAACAGGAAAAACATCAGTACCTCCATTGCATGTATGTATAGGGAATTTGCCACCACAGAAATTCTGATGTTACAATTAGTGTTTGTGGTACTACATGTTAAGGTCAGCGGTGATGCAGGATTTAAAAATGATAACAGTGCGGCCTAGGCTCCATGGGGGAAATTGGCTGATCACATATTTGTTTGAATATGATCACATCATGGGATCAGTTTAGCCAGTTTCCTCATTAACACCCCACAGGTTGTAATCAAAGAATATGCACCCATGAGTATAAGAAACCCAAGCAGGATAAAAAGAGAAGGCTGACAATGAAAAGAAGAAAAGAAATTAAAAGAAAATCAAAAGAGAATAAAGTCAAGAGAGACAGTTTGGAGCAGACAGAGTAAAGATCGGGAGAATGAGTTATTGTGATGGATGGGCACTACATGGGTGTGTCACTACCGCTAAATACTGAAGAGTGGGTGTAATTAAGTGCTCCAGGGTTCCTGCAGACAGATGGCAGGTGTTAGGATGATGAAGATCTGCAGTGGCTGACTGAAGTGACTGGAACGAGAGCTGGAGTGGGGACAGTACTTTCTGATGCCTCTATTCCTCTGCTGAGGCCATTGCCCATACACTTATTAATCTGTGATCAGATACTTTAGTAATTCCTTCCCTTCCTATTTTCATCAATAACTTCAGACAATTAGACAGAGTGAAAAAACAGGTAGGGGAAAGAGCTAAACTTTTAATTATATTTTATAGGTAATAAATTTTATTTTAACTAGTGCCATACAAGCAAACACAATGTGGCTTTTAAAATAAGATGTTTACAACTAGATAGTGAAATTTCAGGCCACTCAATAACTTACAGTTGCATTAGTTTCTTTCTGGACAGCTCAGCAGCTGCACTGGCCCAGGCAACATTTTTTTCTTCACGTCATTCTGGTTTGCACACAGGGGTAGAGTCATGCTGGAGCAGAAATGGGCCTTCCCCAGACTGTTACCACAAAGTTGGGAGTGTACATTTGTCTAAAATGTCTTTGTATGCTGGAACATTAACAGTAACCATCACTGAAACCAAGGGGCTCTAGCACAAACCCTGAAAAACAGCCCCAGACCATTATTCCTCCTCAACCAAAATTTACAACAAGCACTATGCTGCCTGGAAGGTAGTGTTCTGCTGGTATCCCCCACACCCAGATTCAACCATCAGACTTCACCTCCAGAAAAACACATTTGCATTGCTTCAGTGTCCAATGTTGATGTGCAGTACCAACAGCTGACTCTTGGCATTATGTAGCTATTCAGCCATGCAAACCCATTTCATGAAACTTGTGATCCACAGTTGTTGTGCTGATGTTTCTTCCAGTGGAAGTTTAGAACTGTGTTTTCAGTAATGCAACAAAAGATTTTCTAGTTTTACTCGTGTGGCATACCCCTGGCTGGGACACTTCTACGCTGGAATGACAGGGGGTGGGAGCATATCCAGAGCATTACCTCCCCTGGAGCACTAGGTGGCAGCCCCCTGGGTTGCAATGGTGCCTTGAACTCCTGCAGTGCTCCATGGGAGCTGGAGTTTGGTGCAGCCTTGTTGGGTTCTGTGGGTGTCGCTAGGGGGTGCTGCAGCTGCTGCTGAGCCCTTAACTGCAGCAGTTCCACCATACCTGGAAGTGCTGCCAGAACTAGGTCAACAAGCACCTGGAGCACTTCTGGGTACCTTATAAAAGCAACCAATAGTCCAGGATCCACAGTCGGGAGGAGGTGGACGAAGCTTTCTGGAGGCGGAGAGAAGGCAAAGACAAAGAGAAAGGAAGAAGAAGTAAACTGTTTTGTGTTTGTGATTGTGCTGTACACGTGTGAAACAGGAAAAAGAGGAAAATTAAAAATGTGTGTGTGAACTTGTGTCCCGGGTCTCTCTGTGTCGGAGTCGGGGAGGGTGGTCTGCAGAACATACAGGCAATGGTGGTGCACACAGATGCTAATGTTTGTGTTAATGTCCTTCTTAGTATTTTCAGGAAAGCATGTCCTTTTCGTTTTAGTTATAGTCGCAATATTCTCATGGCTTTAGATTTAAAGAACACACATGGTGGTACCTACACTGCAACAATTTCTAAATTGGTAACAGAGAGACTACATGACCTAGGACTGCTACGAAGACAAAGTTCCACCTCGGCGACACGTAAATCAGATGGACTGTCTGAGACTCCAACTCAACACTCAGTCTGGAATGAGGAATTGCTGCGTGTTTATTTTCTCAGAAACATGGTTACAACAATGTCCCTGTCTCAGCTATTCAGATACAAGAACTAACATCATAATGGACATAGATGTCACTGTCTCCAGTAAAATCTGCGGTGGGGGACTCTGTGTTTATGTAAACAATGACTGGTGTGTCGATGCTCTGGCAGTCTTGACTTATTGCTCACTGTAGCTGGAATTTTTAGTGCTGAAGTGTCTGCCTTTTTATCTGCTGTGAGAATTCATTGCCATTATAGTTTCTCTGGTCCTGTTCAGTCTATATATATCAGACTTCCAATACAACTCGCAGTCCTGCCATGTGCAAACGTTTGCTGATGACACTGCTATCGTAGGCTGCATCAGGAGTGGGCAGGAGGAGGAGTATAGGAACCTAATAAAGGAATTTGTTAAATGGGGCGACTCAAATCACCTACACCTGAACACCAGCAAAACCAAGGAGTTGGTGGTGGATTTTAGAAGGACCAGGCCCCTCATGGACACCGTAATCATCAGAGGTGACTGTGTGCAGAGGGTGCAGACCTATAAATATCTGGGAGTGCAACTGGATGATAAATTGGACTGGACTGCCAATACAGATGCTCTGTGCGAGAGAGAACAGAGTTGACTATACTTACTTAGAAGGCTGGCATCTTTCAACATCTGCAATAAGATGCTGCAGATGTTCTATCAGACGGTTGTGGCGAGTGCCCTCTTCTATGCAGTGGTGTGCTGGGGAGGCAGCATAAAGAAGAAGGACACCTCACGCTTGGATAAACTGGTGAGGAAGGCAGGCTCTATTGTAGGCACGGAGGTGGACAGTTTGACATCTGTGGCAGAGCGACGGGCTGAGCAGGCTCCTGTCAATCATGGAGAATCCACTGCATCCACTGAACAGGATCATCTCCAGGCAGAGGAGCAGCTTCAGTGACAGACTGCTGTCACTGTCCTGCTCCTCTGACAGACTGAGGAGATTGTTCCTCCCCCACACTATGTGACTCTTCAGTTCCACCTGGGGGTGTAAACGTTTACATTATACAAAGTTATTGTCTGTTTTACCTGCATTTTTATCACTATTTAATATTGTTTTTTATCAATATGCTGCTGTCGGAGTTTGTAAATTTCCCCTTGGGATTAATAAAGTATCTATCTATCTATCTATCTATCTATCTATCTATCTATCTATCTATCTATCTATCTATCTATCTATCTATCTATCTATCTATCTATCTATCTATCTAGCTACTGTATATGCCCACCTGCACAAATGCAAATGAGGCACTGTGTGAGCTGCACAGCATCATCAGTGAGCAGGAAATGGCCCATCCTGACAGCTTTTTTTATTTTTGCTGGTGCTTTCAACCATGCCAACTTAAAAACCAAAGTTTTACCAGCTTGTGAACTTTGCCACAAGGGGTGAGAATATGCTGGAGCTTTTTTACATAAACATTAAAGATTCTCACAAGCCGGTACTCTGCCAACATTTGGGATTCTCAGACCACCTCTGTGTCATGCTGCTACCAGCATACAAGTCACTGCTGAAACAATCCAGGCCGGTACCAAAATCCATCAGAGTCTGGCTTGAAGGAGCCAACTCAGTATTACAGGACTGCTTTGAATGTACAGACTGGAATATGTTCATGGAGGCAGCCACCTATGACCAGCATATTAACTTAGAGGAATACACTGACTCTGTGACTGGGTGCATTGAAGATGTCACTGTTGAAAAAACTATCATTATATGCGCCGAGCAGAAGCCATGGCTAACGGCTAAAGTCCATGTTCTGCTGAGAGCAACAGATACTGCTTTCAGATCAGGAGATGAAGGGGCTCTCAGATCAGCACGGGCTGAACTTTCCAAGTCCATCAGGAAAGCTAAAAGTCAGCATGCACATAAGATAAACAACTTCTGTGACTTAAAAGATTCTAGACGCATATGGCAGGGCATCCAGGCCTTAGGAGATTATAAAATCTCACCACAAGCCCTCCCATGGGGAACAGGCACTCAATCTGGACCCTGCCTTTGGAAGGTGAATGTGTTCCAGAGTCAACCCAAATAACATTCCTGGGTGTGTGCTTAGAGACTGTAATGACTAACTGGCTGATGTCCTCACAGACATCTTTAACATCTCTTTGAGCCAGGCTGTAATTCCCAGTGTCAAAGAAGTCAACGGTGACGTTTCTTAATGACTACTGCCCTGTAGCACTGACTTGCTTTGTGATGAAGTGCTTCGAGCGGTTGGTCAAAAGACACATCAACTCCATCTCCTTCACCACTCTTAACCCAATCCAGTTTGCTTACCATCCTAATCCGCTGATGATACCATCTGCTTTACCTTGCAGGCTATACTGTCTCACCTGAACACCAGGGATACATATGTCAGAATGCTGTTTGTTGATCTCAGCTCAGTGTTCAACACAATTATTCCCCATCAGTTGGTGAGGAAACTCTCTCTGCTGGGCCTTGACACTCCTCTGTGCAATTGGATTCTGGACTTTTTGATAGAGAGGCCAGTCAATGTGCATTGGCAGCAGAATATTTAATACCTTCAGGATGAGCACAGGTACAGGCTGCGTGCTGAGCCCATAACTGTTCATGCTGCTGACCCATGACTGCACTACCAAGTTTGAGTCCAACGTCATTGTCAAGTTTTCGAGATGATGCAGCCACAGTGGGTTTCATCAGCAGTGATGAAGACACATCCTACAAAGAAGAGGTTGAGCATCTGGTGAGGTGGTGTGTTCAAAATAATCTATCTCTTAATGTCGATAAGACAAAAGAGATCCTTGTCAATTTCAGAAGAACATCAGCTGACTATTCACCACTGCTCATCAATGACTCTGCTGTGGAGAGAGTCAGTAACAACTTTCTTGGCGTGTATATTTTAGATGACCTCTGCTGGACAATCAACACCAACTCTATTGTCAAGAAGGCACAACAACGCCGTCTTTTTTCTGAAGTGACTTGGCTTGCCACAACCAATTCTTACCATATTTTACAGAGGAACTGTGGAGAGCATTCTGACAAACTGTATAACTGTGTAGTTTGGGAACACAAAGCCCATGAGCACAATACACTGCAGTGTGTAGTAAGGACTGCTGAGAGGATCATAGGGGTCTCCATCTCCTCAACCCAGGACACCTTTCAGACACAATGTTTGTGTAGAGCTTACACCATTGTGAAAGACGTCTCTCACCTGTAGCATGCATTGCTTGACTAGAAGATACCACAGCATTAGAACCAGCAAAGCCAGGTCTTATAATTTTCCCCAAGCTCTCAGACTGCTGAACTCCTACATGTCACCCAGAACCATCCCCTATAACTTCCCCTACTTATGTACTGTCACTTTTCACTTTGCACTTTGATATGGATAACAAGCATTTTCAGACTCTGGTATTGTTGCTCTCGTTTTTGGTGATGTTATGGTGTATGATAAATGTGTGTTGTTTTCCCTATGCATCCGGGACTGTAAGAAACAAAATTTCACTCAATCACATGCTATATATGTGAATGAATGACAATAAAAATTGAGTTGAGTTGAGTTGGCAGCCCTGCTCTTTGAATTTGTGTTTGTGTGCCAGTGTTGTTGCTCCTCCAAGCTTCCACTTCACAATGACAGCACTTGTATTTCACTGGGGCAGATCTAGCAGAGCAGAAATTTCACATACTGACTTGTGATAAAGTTTGCATCCTAGTCCCCTGCATGACAAGTCCCCATTTAAAGTCACTGAGCTTTTCAATTCGACCTATTCTACTGCCAATGTTTTTCAAAGGGGATTGCATGGCTATGTCCTTGATTTTGAGCATCTATTAAGATGAAACACCTGAACTCAACAATTTGGAGGGATGTCCACACACTTTTTGGCCATATAGTGTATCTGAACTTATCACTGCTTATAAACCAGAGCACACATTAAGATCTCAAGATACTAGCCTATAAACTTTCCAAAGATTAATAAAACACCGTAACTGGGAGGGCGAGCTTCTAGCTTCATGGTCCCAAAGCTGTATAATGATGCACCTGTTTATTTAAGAGATTTCCCTTCAGTCTCAGCTTTAAAATCCCAAATGAAGACTCACTGCTTTAGTCTAACATATCTTGACTACAGCTACTGATTAGATGTGCATGTTGCATCTCTATTTGTTATTCATTTGAATAAACATAAATATTACAATAATTATGAACTATTACTAGCCCTCCTCTATTCTAATTGTCTTTTTTGCATCCTGCTGTGGTCAATATTTTTTTCTGTTCTTGGAAAGACACCTGAGATACTAGAAGCCCTTGGAATCAATTAATGTAAAGATTTTTTTTGTTAATTTAGACAGCCCAGTACAGACTTTACAGTGGAATACCCATTTGGGGGTTCGCAGCCATTTGGCCAAAGTCTTCAGGACTAGGTTTGTGTCTTATTTTGCACAATGACTGCCTGTGGAAACTCCAGATAATAATAATAATAATAATAATAATAATAATAATAATAATAATGACATTTATATAGAGCTCTTCTTGCTACTCAAAACGCATAGACACAGGGGAACCACTTAGACCACCACCAATGTATAGTACCAGTACGCTCGCCACACATTAGCTGTTAGGTGGTCCAATTAGAGACAGGGGATGATTAGGGGGCCAGAATGGATGGAGCTGTGATGGACAGTTTAGCCAGGATATTGGGGTACACCTTACTCTTTTTGAAAGATGCCCAGGTATCTTTAATGACCAGAGAGAGTCAGGATCTCGGTTTTATGTCTCATCCGAAGGACAGTGACATTTTTACAGCACTGTGTCCCCATCACTGCACTGGGGCATTGGGATACAAACACAGACTACAGGGTAAGCACCCCCTTATGGCCTACCCACACCTCTTCCAACAGCAACCCAAGTTTTTCCTAGATGGTCTCCCATCCAAGTACTGGCGAGGCCTGAGCATGCCTAGCTTCAGAGGTTCACTGTTGTTTTCATAATTTTACCAGACTTGAGATTTGTTTTACACATCTTTATACAGTTAGTGGCCATGAAATTTTGATGATTTTTCAAGAATATAGTCATGCAAGAAATCATATGCATTAATGAAAAATAGCTTTTATTTCAATTTTCTTTACATGTCATTGTTATTTGATAAATTAATATTTCCTAAAGAATATTTTTCTTTCATTATACAGTATTTCTAAATGTCCAAGTAGTTTCTTTATAATATTATAATATTTGTATTTGCAGTGGTAGCGCTGCTGCCTCGCAGTTAGGAGACCTGGGTTCGCTTCCCAGGTCCTCCCTGCGTGGAGTTTGCATGTTCTCCCCGTGTCTGCGTGGGTTTCCTCCGGGCACTCTGGTTTCCTCCCACAGTCCAAAGACGTGCAGGTTAGGTGGACTGGCAATTCTAAATTGGCCCTACTGTGTGCTTGGTGTGTGGTTGTGTTGGTGTGTGTCCTGCGGTGGGTTGGCACCCTGCCCAGGATTGGTTCCTGCCTTGTGCCCTGTGTTGGCTGGGATTGGCTCCAGCAGACCCCCGTGACCCTGTGTTTGGATTCAGCGGGTTGAAAAAAGGATGGATTTTTGTGCTTTAAAACATTTGTATTGAGGTCTGCTAATTTAATATCAAAGTTACATTCATGTTCTCATTACATTTCCATTGTAGGTTTTTAATATAGTATGGTGATGTACCTGCGGTGGTTAGGTGCATTGGCAATTCTAAATTGTCCCTAGTGTGTGCTTGGTGTGTGTGGGTGTGCCCTACGGTGGGCTGGCGCCCTGCCCAGGGTTTGTTTCCTGCCTTGCGCCCTGTGTTGCCTGGGATTGGCTCCAGCAGACCCCCATGACCCTGTAGTTAGGATATAGTGAGTTGGATAATGGATGGATTGATGGTGATGTACTTTTTAAGTGGGTGCTGCTATGGCAGAATGACGCATTGTAGGGGCTTGGGTCCAGAATGTCATAAGTGTGACACTATTTAAGCTTCCACCACATGCTGTTCTTTGTTGAAGTATTGTACTGGATAGAAAAGCATGTTTTAAAAGTAACCAGGAAAAAGGAAATGATCAAAAAAGGGAAACAAGTCAAATACCGCAATGTGAAAAACACAGCCACCAAGACAAAATTGAGCAACAAGAAATGAAAGCAAAATTTCTAACCCAAAAAAATCATTATGAAAAACGATTTAATAAGTTTTCATTTGAATTCATGAATTAAAAACAATAAATTACTATGAAGGTGAACTCCCAACATGTTTGTTCATAACCATGGATGAGACACCCCCAACATTGCCCTGACAACAGGAGCTCAAAATGATACTGCTGGTAAATAACAATTCAAATGGCAACTAAAACAGCTTAGGTAATATTACAAAAAGTAAAATAAGCCATAAGGTGAGAAATTAATGTCACCACTGAAATCCTTTAGGTGGAAACCCCCAAATTTATAAGCTAAATCACACAAAATGAGCAAGGTATATGAAAAAATCCCAACACCAAGTCTCTGGGTAAATTCTGTAAAATCATTTCACTAGGGCTTCATCTTGACTGCTGCAGTTTGTCTAACATAGACCTAAATGTTTTAAGCTTTGAGTGTTGGTTTGGCTTTAATGCACAGTAATTTAGTGTTCCTAGTTTTGACCCTCTGCTCTGTTTATGGTCCTTTTGCTCACTTTCAGCTTCAATTTCTGCATAGTGGCAGTATAACTATGACTTACATTCTTAAATCAGAATACTGAACGCTAAAGCATAGTTGGACAGTGTAGTGTGCGGCCGGGGCTCCCAGCCACCACTCTGGGAGGACCGAGGGAGTAAGCATGGCCAGAGTGTTACCTCACCCAGGATGCTAGATGCCAACCTCCCTGGGTTGCAGCGGTGCCTCGGACTCCCACAGGGCTTCATTGGAGTTGGAGTGTGGTGCAGCCCTGTTGGGATCTGCAGATGCCACTAGGGAGTGTTGCAGCAGGAGCTGCTGATCCCTTTTGGGCAGTTCTTCCGCCACACCAGGTGGCGTTCTTCTGAGTGTGTCATAAAAGGAGCCAGCAGCCACAACTCAGGAGGAGTCAGCGACGAAGCTTGACCGGAGTAGTGGACAGGAGAAAGGATAAAGAGAAGGAAGAGACTTGTGGTATTGTGCTGTGCTTGTGCTTGGACTGTGTTATACTTGTGGCAATTCCCACAAGGGAAAAAAAACAATAAAAACAAGTGTCTTGTTTCCCACACTTGTCTTTGGGTTTCAGCTGGCGGTGCCAGCCTGGTGGGCCACAACAACAAATAAATTATAACATATAGTCTCCGCTGAAATTATAAGAAGCACTTAATCTTGCCCAATCTGATTGTTATTTTGAATTAGTAAATGAAAAAATAACAATAAAGAAGTTTGGGCTGCCAGGTAAAATTTCTCCCCAAAATCAGTAGCACAGATTTGTATTATATAATTATACAGTATATAATTATATAATATGCTGTAAAATTTAGAATTCTTTACCACATCTCTTCTTATTAAATTTAACTTAACTCCAAAATGGGAAATGGTGAAAAACTCAATTATTCTGTATGTATAGTGCTTATTCTTACATTCGTAACCAATCTTAATAGCCAAAGTCTTAAAAGCAGCCGCTGCCAGACCTTTATTGACAAAACAAACTGAGACCAGAATAAACTTCATGATCGTCTGACTTCATTTCTTTTAAAATACTTTAAAAAAAAAGTACCCTTGCAGCATCACTCAGTCATTAAAAAATTCCTTCGAATTGATTGAGTTTGGCTTTTGCCCAGTGTCACAAGTCAGGAGCACACATGCTGTCAAACTCCTGTGTAGGAACTGTTACCTGTGAGGGTTAAGGCCCATATGGTGCTCAAGGCGTAAAATGGGGGGATCTCTCGAATGACACCGCCCTAGAAGGCTTCCTACGTCACCTGATAGGTTGACTAGCTCTGACTGTTACAATCAAATAAAAGTAATTCAATAATTATAACCCGTTACTAAACCTCTTCTATTCTGTTGCTCTTCACAGTATCTTGATGTGATTCTTGCTGCCACTGCTCTACAGCCAAGTTGCTTTCCTTCCCATGGAAAATTCATCTTGGATGAATTTAGATCTAAATCTAAACTTAAAACTTACCTTTTTAATATTGTTTTTGTTGATTTCGTGAACTATGTATATATATTGGACTGTTTAATGGCGGGTTTTAATATTTTCATTTGATATACAGTGTCCTTGGGTATCATAAAAGTCACTTTTAGATAAAATGTATTATTATAATTATCATTAGACTGGATGGCCCAACATAACTCTACTATTGAATGCATAGGAGGGGGTGAGTGGCTAGTTGGCCAAGGTTTCCAGAACTCTGACTGTGTCTGATTTTGTCTTTGGTATACTTAAACCATAACTAGTGTAGCAAACTGTTTTAGAAGCCATATCACATGCACTATTGAAGCTAAGCATGTTAAGTCGCAGCCATAGCTTGGATGGGACACCATCTAGGAAAAGCTTGGGATGCTACTGGAAGACGTGTTGGTGAGGCCACTAGGGGGCGCTTACCCTGTGGTCAGAATGTGGATGACGGGGACAATGTGCTGAAGAAATGGTGCCGTGCTTCAGATGAGACGTAAAACTGAGGCCTCGACTCCAGATAGATGCTGCACATTACTGGTGGTTGAAATAGCTCCTCGCTCACTATGTAAAGTGCTTTGAGTAGTGATAAAAATTTCTATATAAATGTAAAGAATTATTGTTAATTACAATTAATTGACTAGAGGTCACCTGTCTGTATTTAAGGGGTTTCAGTTAATTGTAACATAAATGCACACAGTCCAAGTTGTGCTGAGTCAGTATTGTGGCCATACCTACACAATGAAGACGCTCTTTAAATTTAAATGAATTAAGTTGATAATTGTATAACTAACAAGCTAGTTATGTTTGTAGATAACACTAAACTAGTAGGAGTAACAGTTCCCCTTTGGCCATCAGAATTATCAGACATGGATCTGGACAGAATTCAGACTTGGATAGACTTGAGATGTAATGTAAATGAATGCATATTATTACATATAGGAAGTAAAAGTATTGGATTTGTATCTATAATGGATAGCCTGAAGCTTGCTACTACACTTTATGAAAAGGACTTAGTATTCATAGTGGATTCTAAACTTTCTAAATCCAGACAGGTTACGGAAAATGCTATCCTTAGCATGATATGTCTATTATAAAGCAAGGGAGCTTATTTAACCCACTATTGATGCCTCATCTGGAATAGTTGTTATTGTGGTCTTCATTTTACACACATGAGAGGTTGGGTATCAAACTTAAAGAAATGGAATCTTAGATGGGTGCAGAATTGGGTCTGACACAGGAAGCAGAGGATGATTGTGTGAGGAACCTCATCAGAATTAGCTGATGTTAAGAGTGATGTTTCACAGGGGTCAGTGCTAGGGCTGCCACTATTTTTAATATATATAAGTGATTTAGATAGGAATATAAGTAACAAGCTGGTTAAGTTTGCAGATGATACCAAGATAGGTGGATTGGCAGATAATTTGGAATCCATTAAATCATTACAAGGCAGTATACAGGCTTGGGCATATTTGTGGCAGATGAAATTTAATGTCAGCAAAAGTAAAATATTATACAAAATAAGTAAAAATGTTAGGCTTGAATACACAATGGAAGATCTGAAAATCGAGAGTACACATTATGAGAAAGATTTAGGAGTTATAGTGGACTCTACGCTATCAACTTCCAGACAGTGTTCAGAAGCCATTAAGAAGGCAAATAGAATATTAGGTTATATAGCATGATGTGTGGAGTACAAGTCCAAGGAGGTTATGCTGAAGCTTTATAACACATTGATGCGGCTTAATCTGGAGTACTGTGTGCAGTTTTGGTCTCCAGGATACAAAAAGGACATGGCAGCGCTAGAAAATGTCCAGAGAAAAGCGACTAGGCTGATTCCAGGGCTACAGGGTATGAATTAAGAAAAAAGATTAAAAGAGCTGAGCCTTTACAGTTTAAACGGTGACATAATTGAAGTGTTTAAAATTATGATGGGAATTATTATAGTGGATTGAGACTGTTATTTTAAAATGAGTTTATCAAGAACATGGGGAAACAGATGGAAACTTGTTAAGAGTCAATTTCACACAAACATTAGGATTTTTTTCTTTACACAGATAACAATAGGCACTTGGAATAATTTACCAAGTAATGTGGTAAACAGTAAGACTTTAGGGACTTCTAAAACTAGACGATATTTTTTAGAAGAATAAAATGAATAGGACTGGTGAGCTTTGTTGGGCTGAATGTTGTAATGTTCTAGTGTTCATATACAGTATGCTGTAGATGGATACTGCATATAGCAGCACTAGTCAAAGTGCAAAGAAGATTAACTACACCAACTGCAAAAGGGTGGTGTATTTGCTATAAAAAAATTAATGGAGTTGAATCCTTTCAGTTTAAGCAAACTGAGATTAAGAAGAAACATGAAAGAACTGTTCAAAATGATAAAGAATTATGAATAGAAGTGGCATTTATTTTAATAAGTGTTCCTCAGTTAGAACATGGAGGCACAAATTGAAGATTGTTAAGGGTAAATTTTCTTCAAACATTAGAACTCTTTTCTTCATCATTGATATATAAAATAAACTACCAAGTAGAGTGGAACATACTAGTACTCTGTGGACCTTCAAAAATTCAGTTGGATGATATTTTACAAAAGTTAGGTGAACAGTGTCTGACAAGGTAAACCACAAGTACATATGATATTTATGTGCTTCCTTGTACGCCATAATCATGCTTTTATTCTGCTTAGTTTTCCTCTTCTCTCTGCTAACCATATATTTACATAATTCACGTGAGAAAACATTATGAAAAGTTTAGGATAAGGATTATTGGTTGAGCGAGTAAAACTTTTTTCATGTTAACAACTCCTCACAGAAATGGCTGCCACTGATCTAGTAATGTATATTTGACTACTGGCATCACAGTCAGTAAACTAATAGTAGTTCAGACATTGCTCAGTTGATTGTAGTTTGCACTTTATTAGCTGCAGTTAATAGGTCAGTATAAGATGGATGACATTGTGATCAGAGTTAGGGAAGACTGTTTAGAAGGGCAGAAGGTTGTCCTAAGCACATATAATTCACTTGTGTGCATGTGAGGCATAGATAGATAGATAGATAGATAGATAGATAGATAGATAGATAGATAGATAGATAGATAGATAGATAGATAGATAGATAGATAGTGTGAACCTTGACCCGGACACAGACAACGGACATCATATTATCACCACACACTGTTTATTTACAACTATTATGTACAAAAGTCACATGCTCACACAACCCCAGTGCCTCTTCCACCGATTCTCCAATTATCCAGGCTCACAGTCGTTTGTGCCTTTCCTTCCTGGCCGCCTCCAGTCCTTGCTCCAGCTCTGTCCACTACCGCCCGACATCCACTCATGACTGGAGGGAGGCGGCCCCTTTTATAGGAACCCGGATGGGCTTCAGATGCTTCCCGGCACTCCTCCGCAGACACGTCCTTGTGTGGCGGAAGTGCCGGCTGCGCACCTGGAAGCCGTCTGGGTGTCCCCTGTTGTCTTCCCCCCAGCACTTCCTGGTGTGGCGGAAACGCTGGGCTCCAGGGTTCCTCAGGCATCTGGGCGCCGCCTGGCGGTGGCCACGGGCCCCTACAGGGTTGGGCTTCCAAGCCCTCTACCCGTGGCCCCCAACATAACCAGGATGGACGCCCCCTCGCGGTCTGGAGGAGGCACAAGCCCTCCTCTGGTCCTCCTGAGCCCGGCCGGGGACCACAATAGATAGAACTTATTCAGCAAAATTTAACAAAGAAGTCAGAAAATATCTATCTTTAATAAGACTAGTACCTAGTAAAACAATTTCCTTTTTTCACTCTTTTGCTTGAATGGTGGTTAAGGTCAAGAAGTCACATAACTGAAACTTTAATTCTTAAAGCATAATAATCCAAATATTTTCTATCTCATATACAAATAATGCCTATTTTCATATTAGACACTGAATAAATAAGCTCTATGATAAATAAACCAGCCAACACAGTGGACTGGACTCTTGTCCTTTAATAGCACTTTGCATTTTGGCACAAGTCAGTGGAGGTTTATAATGTGGGGTGCTGAAGAGATATTTTAAAAACTCTACTTAAATTAATTAGGTAATGTGAAATAATAATGAAATGCATTTGTTTATTTGCGCAACATGCCTGGTGTCAGCGCATGTCAACATCCATTAAAATTTGGTTCTGACTTGTATTTGTTTAATTTCTGTTTAAGTAGCGTCTGCGAGTGGAGGATTGTTTATTGTTTTTTGTGATTAGTGAATTAACGAGTATTGTGGAGGAGAGGGTGGTTTGTGTACTGTTGTGTATAATTAAAGTCAACATTTGAACTTTTATTTGGTGTCTGATGTTTGATCGAAGGGTTCAAGGGAGCGATACTGCCCCCTATCTGTCACAATGGATTATAGCATTGCTGGTTTTGTAAATATTGAAGTTATGATAAAGTGTCATGTTATTAAGTTAACTATGAATACAGGAAGGGCAGGTATTTGTGTACATTATTTGCAAGGAGGTCAGTTCCTGAGATTTTTAAATTCATGAGTTTTTAATGAAGCTTTTAGGCTCTTTTATGTAATTGATTACTTCTCCAAACCATGCATTAAAAAGGACAAGAATGCTGTGGTGTCTAAACCTGTAATTTCATAAAATAAAAACTAAATATTAATAAATACAAACAAGAACATTTATTTGCATATAGCCTGACAATAGACTTGAGATGTTGTGATTCATGTAGTTTCTTATTCTTACAAGCATTTCAAAATCAGTCTTTGGTGCTCTTGTTTCATGCTGCATTGTGCAGCTGCCATTTTTTCCTTTACATATTGTGCACAAAGAGATCTACTCTGACATCTGAAAATGTGAACACACTTGTGAGCCTTAGCAACTGGTTGAATGTTAAGAAGGAAAAATAATGATGACAGTGGCCTTGAGCAATGTTACAGACATGTCCAAAAAAATGTGTTTTCTTTGTCATAATTTTGACAATAAAAGGAATTTCTGAAATCCTCAGAGAATTATTTCCAGTGTATCATGATACTGACCTTGTTATATTTACAGCTGATCTGGTGATGTAGTAACTGTACATGTATACATAATTCATAGTGTATTGTAGCACTAAATACAGTCCTGTGTAATTACAAAACGTGCAAAGACTCTGTCTTTTCCTTATATACATAATAATAAGCCTACTGTTTGTTAAGGTCATCTAGGTTAAGAAGTATGAGCTGAGTGAGAGCTCAAAAGAGAGAAAAGCATTCACTCGACAGTGTTGTTCACCGTAGGCTATTATTGGTGTTTATAGTTTGGGTACTATCAGACCATGTAAATGTTATTTTGTTTGTTATGTTTTGTTTTTTTGCATCATTGTAAGGCCGTACTTTTAGTTTTCTTCTTATAATAGCCAAGAAGAGTAGATTTTTATTTATAACAACTGGGTCTTTGAATTTGTATGTTTGCATCTTTGAACATTGTGTGCATTACTGAACAGGGTTTTATTAGAGGATCTCCTTCATTGGAGTACTGAGGGTCAAGTTATATAAACTGTCTTACCTTGGTGAAAGTTTATTCACCCACCTAGTTTCATATATGACTACCCACCAACAAATTTCTGGCTACTCTACTACTATTACTACTACCACTACTACTAATTACATTATTACTCAAAGTGCTCTCTGTGTAGGCCACATTACAGTTTGTGTATTGTCACACACGTGCGAATAGGGGGACGTTGGGTGGACCAAGTAAAGGTAATTCCACACCAGGCCAGGGGAGGGCGGGGTGCATTAAACCTTCTCCAGCTATCTCTACAGACCAGCCGCGGGAAAACCTATCTGAATCAAGAACATCACTTCCAGTTCTGGCGCCTAGAAGAACGTCACTTCCAGTTCCGGCGCCTAGAAGACAGTCACTTCCGGTCCCGACTCCCAGGCTGATGTCAGAGAAACATAATTTCCGGTCAACCTACATCACTTCCAGTTAACAGACATCACTTCCTGTCTGACCATTTAAAACAGCCATCTTTTCCAACCTTCAGCAGTTCTGTCTTGGACTCTCTACAGTCAACTTCATTGTTGCTTAAAATTTCAATACCTTTGCAGCTAGGAATATTATACAGGTGACTGCCCCAAATCTTTTTACGTGTGTCAAGTCTCTTCTTTTCACAGTATGTATTTTTTCTTTTCTTTTCTCCTGAGCTAAGAAGTGCTACTTCAGTTTGTCACCTCAAAAACTGCGCCCCCAAGGGACCCAATTTTTTTTCACCAACTGCCTCTGGTACAAGTCAAGCTCAATTGTGTCTGGATTTTGGTTTTGTAACAAATCAGTTTAAATGCAATTTACCATTAATTAAAAGGTCCTTTTACTTTTCTGTTTATAACAGTCTCCATTATATGAGCACTGCTCTTCCTCTGATGCCCAAAAAGCTTTTATAAAATGTGGAAGAAGAACAAAGAACCTTTTGACTGTGTTGTTAAGCACGTACATGCATGTTGAAGATTTGCATTTTTTAAAGGGCAGGGCAGACTGCTGTATCAAAATAAAATTAAGTCCAGCAAAACGAGACATAAATAAAAATACTGCATTTCAAAGGTCAAAGGCAGGTAGAATGTTAAAACATTCACTAATTATAATCCAAACTAAAAGCCTTCTATCTCAGGCCAAGTACAGGGTCAGCTTAGAATAACCAAATAATCTAACAGGCACATCTTTGAAATTCTGGAGGAAAACAAGAGAAATCTGGAGATACTGAGAGGAAGACAGTCTAAACCTTTCATAAACAGCATCCTTTCTACGTGGTTTGTCCCAACTTTTCTTGATTAGGTTAAATTGAGTTTGGGGATGATGGTAAATTGATCTTCAGCAGAAACGACCACACACCAATTGCTTCTATATGTCATAGCCAAAGATGATTAGGAAAATCATATTAATAGAGAATTTAGAAGGAACAACAAAACACCTGCTTCTTCTCAAGGCCAAATGAGGGTCATGGTTTATAATGATCTTAGCAGAATAAAATAAAACACAAATTATTTATATGGTGCCTTGTGAAAGTTTGCAGCACCCTCATTTTTGTCCTGTTTTGTTGCATTACAACCTGGAATTAAAATGGATTTTTGGGGGGTTAGCCTCATTTGATTTACATGACAACATGCCGGCAAGTTTGAAGGTGAAAATATTTTTTATTCTAACACAAAAAATAATTATGAAACAAAAACAGAAATCCTAAGCGTGCATAGTTATTCACCCACCTTTTGCTACAATTCCAGCTGCAAGTCCCTTAAGGAATGTCTCTTTTAGCGTAGCACATCTAGCCACTGGGATTTTCACCCTTTCTCAAGGCAAAACTGCTCCAACTCCTTCAAGTTAGATGGGTTGTTTTGATTCACAACAATGTACAAGTCACATATCCTCAATTGAATTGAGGTCTTTTTGACTAGGCCATTTCAAGACATTTAAATGTTACTCTTTAAATTACTCCAGTGTTACTTTAGCAGCATGTTTAGGGTCATTGTCCTATTATTAGGTGAACCTCATCTCTGACATACTGAAACAGGTTTTCCTGAAGAACTGGCCTGTATTTAGTTCCATCCATCTTTCTTTCAATCCTGAACCAGTTTTCCTGTTCCCACATCATGATGCTGCCAACACCATGCTTCACTGTAGAAATGGTGTTCTCTGGGTGATCAAAAGTGTTGGGTTTGCATCACGTATGGTGTTTTCCATGATGGCCAAAAAGTTAGATTTTATTTTTTTCTGGCCTGACATCCTTTTTCCATGTGTTTCAGCAGTTCGCCACATGCTGTTGGGCAAATTACAAATATGTTTCCTTAATTTTTTCTTTAAGAAATGTGTTTTTTTTTTTTGCAACTCTTCTTCTGGAATTTATTTTTCTGGTGTGATTACTACAGAATACCATCTGATTTGGTCGGTATCGACCAAAGACACAGGTTACTCAAGAAGCTACATATCATTTGGGATGGTATAACAACAGAATACCACCCGAACTTGGTGTATCATCGAATCACACTTGATCGGACCCAGACTTATTGGACCCACGTAAAAAAAATTATTGGGAAAGTCAGCCCCCCCAATAACATCCTCAGAAAACTAGCCAACACCCAGTGGAGCGCCAATCCAGTAACCATGCGCTCCACTGCACTTGCAATCTGTTATGTCACAGAAGTTTGGGAGTGATGCCAAGAAACTCAACACTATACTCAACGAAAGCTGCATGCCTAAAACAGACACCCATCAACAACCTCTGCATACCGGCCGGTATTGCTCCACTTGATAGAAGAAGAAATGTTGCGAGTTGGCAAGAAAAACAGAGGCAACTTGAGGACCCCAGACCAATGTTCCCTCTAAGGAGTAGCATATAGTGAGCAAAAAACATTGTTTATGAGCGACATTTTGTTTAAGCCAAAAATTTATGAGCATCAATTTTCGCGATAAGTATGAGCGACGCCGTCGGAATGAGCGATCGTGCAGGAAGTATGAGCGACGCTCTGAATTCGTGTGAGCGGTCGCTCACGCACTCAGCTTAGAGGGAACATTGCCCCAGACACCCACTGTATGGTCATACCAATGTTGCTAAATGCCTGAAATACTGGAAAAGCTTCATACACCAAAACCCACCACAATCCTAAACCCCCACCCCCCCCCACCACTCGACCTTACCTTGGACTCAACAATCACAGCAGGCTGGACTCAAAGCATGAGTACCTTAGAGCAACTTTCTCAATTGTCGGTGCCCTTGGTGAATCCAGGTTTTCCTAAGGCGTACCCCTGTCAAATTCTAATTTGCAAAATAGCCATTTTTTTTGAAATTAAAGGGTTAAGTAAAACTAAATAAAACATGTATATAAGATCACAAAAAAAGTAATTGAACAAATTTGACTAATTATAATTAGTGGGATTGTGGTGTAGCAGGTCCGCAGCTACAAAAGATTGGAAGCTTTTAAATAATCCATTCACTGTGTCAGTCTCCTTAGGTGCGATCGTGCAGCCGTGGGGAGTTGATGGAGTAATTGGTACGAGTTGCACCTGCACGTGAGGGTGTGATCGTTCTCAATTGCTTAATCGGCTTCCCGTGGTGCATGATTGAGACACTACGCCCACAGAGCCATATAAGAACGGGCCAGCACAGAAGGAGATGGGAAAGGAAAGAGATGACAAGGAAAGGAAAAAGGCTTGAAAAGCGAGTGTGCGGCATTGGGGTGAAAGAAAGAGGAAGAGCCAACCAGCCAGTCAGCATGAATGAGAGAAGTCGATGTGATTCTATGTGCCATCTCGTAAGATGCTAGCAATGCATTGCTTGGTATTGATGCCTTTTTGTTGATTTAACTCTTTTAACTTTCTGGTAAAGTAGTCACAAGATTTACTAATCACACTGGGATGATTGGTTTCTAAATGGCTTTTCATCTTACTTGGTAGCATGCACTCTGGTGCCAAAACTTTCATATACAGTACACACTCCATCCTCTCTGCACCATTGTCTTCTGCCAATGTAAAACCAAAGTCCAAATAACTGTCTTCATATTTTCGATATTTGCACTTTTTCATTCTCTGGTTGACGGTGTTCCCTCTTTATTTACACTCTCACAACGCTTATTACTGTTTAGTAAAAACTGATCCATGTTTAAAAATACATATGAGAAGAAATACTTCAAGAACTTCACTTGTCTTAATCACAACAATATACAGTTGATACAATCTCCAAAAAACTAATTCAACACTAAGACCATGCAAAACCGACAGCTATTTATATGCAAACTCAAAATACTGAGAAAGTTTAACAAACTATTAAAACAATCGAGAAACTTAATTTTTGTAGAGCGCCATCTAGTAACTATTTATAGAGGCTTCCACAAACATTTATTACTAAGTGAGTTACTGGTTTGCACCAGGTCCACCAGATGTTGTGTCCTATCACATTGAATTGAAAATGGAAATAAAATCATGAAAATTTTGTAATATTTTGTGGCACCTATGTGAGGAAGCTGCAGTGCGCACACTTTAGGAACCACTGCCTTAGAGACATCAACTCAAGTAACACTTCTAGCCTACAAGTAGGAGAACATCTTCTCACTGGCATTGACTTGGACTGGAGAACATGGAAAAATCTTAACCTCCTACAAGTACAGTAAGACTGGCATCTCCAAAGCCAAGAAGGAGCTGAGCCACTTCTTTGCCTGCTTTGAGGTAAAGTCACCAGAGACAGCTGGCCCACAACAGCCACATCCTCACTGTGGAGGAGCATGACGGGAAGTGAACCCGAAGAAGGCTGTGAGACCTGATGGTGTCTGTGGACAAGTACTGTTGGACTGTGCGGTTCAACTGGCCAGGGTATTTGCCAAGACCTTCAACCAGTCCTTACCCTAGTCCAATATTCCACCCTGTCTAAAGTCCTCTATTATAGATCCACTGCCAAAAAAGGCTACTATCAGCTGCCTGAATAACTATCGTCCAGTGGCCCTTAACTCTGATCATGAAGTGCTTATAATAAATGATCTGGACTCACATCATTTCAAGCCTTCCACCCATGTTACACATGCACCTGTACACATAGACCAGTATGCTTACAGTGCAAACAGGTCTAGAGAGACTGTCATAGCCACAACTCTCCATGCTTTCCTAACCCAGTTGGAACACTGAGGGCATTATGCTAGGCTGTTCTATGTAAACGTTAGCTCTGCATTTAATACCATCTTCCCTCATAGACTGTCGAGCAAACTGACAGACCTGGGACTATCCCACTCTATCTGTCTCTGGATTATGGAATTCCTCTCTGATTGTTCCCAGAGGGTAAAAATAGGCCCCCATATCTCCTCAGCCCTCAGGCTTAGGGCTGCCTGCTGAGTCCTCTTCATCATCTACACCTATGACTGCATGAAATATACAGATGACACCACCATAGTGGGGATCATTTCTGGAGGAAATTAGTTCGTTTATCAGGATAAGGGGGAGTGTCTTTATGGTGCAGAGACAACAATATGGTTCTTAGCATCTTCAAAGCCAAGGAGCTGATCATTGACTTTAGAAGGAAGAAATCAGATATTCAGCGCCTTTTTATTGGTGGGTACTGTGTAAAGAGGGTTTCGGATGTCTGGTTCCTGGATGTACACATAAAGGAAGACCTGATGTGGAGCACTAATACCACAAAGCTGGTAAAGAAGGCACAGAAGAGACTTCACTTCCAGGGGATCCTCAGGGAAAAAAATTCACTCAAAAACTGCTTATGTCCTTCTACTGTTGCTCTATAGAAACAGTATAGTATCTGATTGCTACAGATGTGCTGGATATACAGTATATACTTACCGACTAAATAAACTTTCATAAAGGAATCAATCACTAATAGTAGATCTGTGTGCTCAGTAACTTCATCAGTAGTATTTGTGTTGGAAGTTTCAAGGGCTGAACCCATTACACATTGCATGATCAGGACATGGAGAAAAGTGAAGAAATAAACAAAGACTGGATAGTAACTACGCTGATTTCAGGACTGCAGGGGATTAGTTATGAGGAAAGATTAAAAAAGCCATTTCAGTATAAGCAAAAGAAGAAGTGTTCAAAGTTAGGAAGGGAATTGGTACAGTGGATTGAGACTATTATTTTAAAATGAGTTCATCAAGAACAAGGGGACATAGTTAGAAACCTGTTAAGAATAAATTTTGCACAAACATTAGAAAGTTTTTCTTCACACGGAGAATCATTAGCACATGGAATATGTTACCAAGTAGAACTTAAGAAATTCAAAATTTTACTTTAATGTTATTTTGGAGGAATTAAGTGGATGGGACTGTTGATATTTGTTGTGTAGAATGGCCAGTTCTCGTCTAAATCTTTATAATGTTCTAATAAATAAATAATAATACATTTTGCATACCAGGGTTCAAAAGAAGCTACCATATTAGTCTGCAAAGTTAGTACAGAGCATGAAGATGCTATGGATTCATTGCTGCAATGCTTGTGTGATTTTGGGCTATACAAAAAATAAATTGTTGTTGTTGTTGTTAATGACTGCTACATTGACAAATGTTTAAAGATCAAATATATTTGAACAGTTAGCTTCCTTCTACTTACAAACCAAGGAGGTGAGTACCTCTCATTTCATTCCATATCTAGTCTTTTTTAGTTTTCAAAGAATATCAAGCAGGGTTTCAACAGTGATTCACTTGTGTCACACTAAACTCAAGCACATACCACAATCCAGGGGTTGCTTCTTTCCATGATTGTAGACCCATCCCCTTAACCCCCCGAAACCCCTTGACAGCCCCCACTCAAACCTGAGCATCGAGTGATTCACGAGAGATCATCCTCACACAATAACCCGTGGCTTTTAAGATTTCAGCATATTTTGCCTCTGAACTCATTTATATATCATGCCATTCCACCCCCTTTAGCACCATTTCCTACCTTGGATTAATCTCACTGGCTACAGTACTACTGGGCTCATAATATTTCCATGTTGGGTGTCTGCATATCCTGTGGCTCGATTAGTCTCAAGTGTTGCTACATCAAAGACATTTTGAATACTTAACACAGGCCACATTTTTAAAATCACAACCTTGACTTTGCTGGTTTAACCTTTCACTTATCTTTTTAAACTTCTCTTGCACAGCTAGTATCCAACTTTTATATTTTTCACTTACATTTAAGTTGAACATTGAATCACAGTCACGTATTGCTTCACCTATGACATTAGCTAGATAACATGCCTGTACTCATTTCTTTGGCCATATTAGCTTTAGTTATTTGAATTTTATTCATGTTATCCAAAACTGCCTTTCCGAATGCTATCCCAATCCACCCTCCTATACAACATGGTTTCTTACATTGGATTGATTACACTGGCTGCACTACTGGGTTAATAACATTTAAATATTGAGCCTTTCCACTAGGCTAAGCTGCTGTTTTGTTTTCACTATTTGTTTTCATGCCCACTGAGTTATTTTAAGCCAACATAAAATATTTTTGTTCAGTCCTATTCTATATGTGGAACCTGCTCTGACCTGGAAATACCTTCAAGATGAAGTGGCCACATCACAGTCACCGATTGCTTCACCACAGATATGTCATCATCCAGATAACAAGGCAATACTCATTTCTTTTTACTTGCTGTGGTTATTTGAATTATACAGTATATTCATTTTGTGCAATACTCTCTTTTTTATGGACTGAAGACAAAGATCAATTACTTCTTGACACAGACAAATACACAAATATTTATTACTTACATCTAATGAAAACAATATAGCATTAAGCTCCACTTTAGAATGGAAATCCCCTGAAACTAATCTGAGTATCAAGTGCATTCCTAATCTTCGGCAGATAATCAATACACCACCTATCTTATTTTTTTTGAGTTTGGGTATTAATTTGCTCACTGCTCATCTTTTGCTCAAATGAAGTGGCACATACTGATACAGTGAGTTCATCCACTTCACTCCAGTGAAAAGGTTACCTGTAAAAATGTCAATCATCCTTTGTAGCTGAATTGTCCTGGCTGCACATGTTGGACAAACAAAAAAAATTAAAAAACCCTTAGAGTTTACAACCAATTCTGTGCTGTTTGTGTTGCTGTTGTGATGAGCACTCGTTTAAACCAACAACACTTTTACTAAATCATTCTTATGTATATCTAATGAGGTGTATCAGTGAGTCAGTAGGTTTAATTCAGTTACTAATATGTCTAGAGTTGTGTTCAGCAGCAGCCTTTTCATTCAGTTGACCAGTAGCACAACTCCAGTTCTACAGGTTCATACTTGCCAAGCAGTCACAAATATGTTAATGGCCATTCAGTCTGATAACCTATTCACCCCACCGTAAAAATGATCCTTAAAAGCAGATCTGAGACTAGACTAACAGGTTGTGGCAGGATGTTTGCTACACCAATGCCTACCATTCAGTGACCACTCTCTGTACTGAGCATCTGGCATTGGGTTTAATTTGTCTTAGGTGGTTTTCTCTTTTGTACAAAACTTTTATTTCCAAATAGAATAATTACAGTTAAAGGCGAAAAAAGAATGCATTCTTCTGTGCCCTCCCCTCAAAGTCGGTCTTTGAGTTAAAAGCCTAGATCTAAACATTATCTAAATCCAACTTGTCAATTAGCGTGTTTACATGCGCTTCAATAACCGGATTATTCACAGAAACCTGATTTCTAAAATGCTATCCATCCATCCATCTATTATCCAACCCGCCATATCCTAACTACAGAGTCACGGGGGTCTGCTGGAGCCAATCCCAGCCAACACAGGGCGCAAGGCAGGAAACAAACCCCGGGCAGGGCGCCAGCCCACCGCAGGGTGCGCACACACACCTAAAATGCTATGTACACCCTTATTCCGATTAAATTGTTATTGGCCTCGGAGAAACCTGATTAACAAAGGTGGATTTCCCCGCCAACAGTCCGCTTATGTGGCCATGTAACCCCATTTTGTAGTCTGCGCATGTCCGTTGGACTCTATCAGCCTGCGCACATATTTGCTTCACGCACACTTGGAGTCCCTAGAAGCGTCCACAAAATATATTTTCAGAAGCAAATGTTCGGACAATTTCATTATTCCTTCCCATTGCTAAAATAATATGTCTCAATATTTTACAAATCGATAAATTTATGTTGCTGAAATAAATATAAACTTAGCAAGACAATCTCGAGAGTAGTAGGTTAACAAGATAAAAGTAACTTGAGGTAAGCAGTCTGATTAATTTTTAAAGTAACGAGAAATCCAATGCATACCTTACTAAAGTAAAAATACCTGCGTTGTTATCATTACAGTAGCACTGGGTGTAAAGCAAGAAGCAGACAAGCCGGATCCTTTGCACAAAGCCAAGCAGAGAATAGTGTGCTCTGTGCAGTAACAGAAACTAAATAAGTGTCACTTTGACTAAACATATTTATAAAACACAAGAAAATGATCACAGACGCATTGCTTATTTTCGGAAACAATGTTGCTGTGACGACGTTTATGTCTTTATTTTGTGCAGTTTACTTATATCGGAGCGTTTTACCAAAGGAGAACTCCAGAAGATCAAATGTGCATGGGTTATTAGAAAAAAAAAAAACAGGTTTTTGCCTTAATCTGGTTATGTGCGTGTATGTAAACACGCTGAAATACAGGATGAAGGAAGCTAGTCTTGGATGATGTGCGGTTCTTTGTTCGTTCTGGAAGCACCCGGAAAGGATTCAGAGTGAGGCGGGTGGTTATCTCACAAAGGCTTTTCATTTATTAACAAAGCAGACCTGTAGCAGAAACATTTACAAATTGATGCTCGTCTCCATTACTCCCAACTGCAATCTGCTCTCTTCCCCCCCACACTGCTCATGTAATTTAAATTGCTTATCTGTTCGATTCACAGTACTGTATGCTACAGATGAGCTGCCAGCATATTACCGGACACACTGGTGCACAGCAAGGCGTTTTTTAATTCAATGTGTATGACACTGGGATGTGTTAGAACAGGAAGGTTACCTTGATGGTGATGTCTGTACACCGTGTTATAATTTAATGGGAGTAATAAATGTGTGCAAAAGATTCGTTTTTCAGCTGTTGTTTCCCTGAACGTCCTCTGCAGGTTGCTATGCACTGAGCAGCTAATAATCTTTTAGAATAACCTGTCAGTTTGTAAAGTCCTGTGGAAATTGGCCCAATAACTTTTTCTCTGCGCAGGAGCAGATATCCGCCTCAGAGTTATTGCATCTGTTTCGGAGGAACGCTTGACTCGTAGTATTTTCGTAGCATGTTGTCTCCAGTCAATCGTTACGAGATTATTTATATATTTATTCTATTCCAAGAACATCTCCAAAACTTAATCAATGTGCGTCCGTAGGTATTATGCAATTTTACTGCATGTTGTTTCAAATGTATTTATTATATACTGTTCATACAGTTGTAGTTTTAAACGTACTTTTACTGGTAACCAGAAATGCTTATTCTTAAATTTTGCAACTCAATAAATTGAGTGTATCCTAACGTTGTTTCGACGCGTCTTCTGAGCAAGTCCTCAGAAATTAACGCGACGCAAAAAGTCGAGGGGCGCTGTGTGAGAAAAGGCGGAATGTGACGTCATAGTCTCTGTTTACTATCTACATAGGATAGAAAGCCGCTATATGCGGATCCTCCCAGATCGATGTGCATGCTGCATGCTTCCATATTTGATGAAATAGCAAAATACCGACATACAAATGCATTCGTGGTGCTTTTATATTCAAGCGTTATACCTTTTAAAGGTCTCATATACCATCTTCTGAGCCGTCTTTTTTTTTTTTTTTTTTGCACCTTAGCAACATCATCAGAATGTATGGCAGCGTATTTGAGCCACAGAGAAAAAAATTAAGGGCATGGTGAAAATGTCTATTTTGTGATTAAAGTGGAAATTTCGGCTTTAATCTAGAAATGTCCACTTTAACCTCGTAGTTTACTTTATCATTAAAGTAGACCATCGTAAACGTCATCTTAAAACCGACCCAGTTGTTAATCGCTATGTACTTCTGGGACTTCCTCCTGAACTGACAACAGCAATCGCCACACACAGAACACATTACATTTATGATATTCCAGCTCTCTGCACATTTAGAATCCTTAGATTTATACTTGATATCATTTTCATGATGAATTACATTAAAGTATGTATGTTACATTATACAGATAAGTCGTTAACTTCATTTAAATAATGAATACTAATGATAATTACACATGTTGTGGTGGCACGGTGGCACAGCGGTAGCATTTTGCAGTTTGCATGTTTTCCTGGTGGGTTTCCACAGTGTGCTCCGGTTTTATTCCAAAGACATGAAGTGCTGGGGACATGGTGACGCTAAAATGACGCTAGTGTGTGTGTATGCTTGTGTTCACCTAGCGATGAGCTGATGCCCAGTCCAGGGATTTTGTTTCTTTCTTGCGCCCGATGCTTGCTGGAATGAACACATCCCTGGATTAATGGCTATAATCTCCTTTTCAGAGATATTGTGTAGAGAAAAGCCAAGCAAAATGACACCTTTTATTGGCTAACTAAAAAGATTACAATATGCAAGCTTTCGAGGCAACTCAGGCCCCTTCTTCAGGCAAGATGTTGCCTCTAAGGCTTGCATATTGTAATCTTTTTATTTAGCCAATAAAAGGTGTCATTTTGCTTGGCTTCTCACTACATTCATAATGGCTAACACGGTTCAACACCCTAGTACTACAGAGATGATGTGGCAAGCTGCCCACGGAATTTAATGGATGTTTCAGGCAATTCACAATACAGAGAAGCCGAACGTCTTCTCACCGTGATGCTATCTCGCACTGCCCCCTGGTGGAATCTTCCAGATTTACATAAAGTACAGACACAAGTATAAACAGTAAAAAAGCTTGCGTAGCAGTAGCTTCAGTTGGCGCATGAATCGCATCGCGTGAATTATAAACCTAGTCTTATGCTCCGATTCAACAAAACGCCAAGCCCCGTTTTGAGGCTGTATGGATTGTGAAGCACAAAATGAGGCGTGTCAGCCATATTTACATCTGCCCCACTGCAATGGTCAAGCTTGGAAACCATTTTAGTCCCAAGTTCAAATAGTAGCCAGGCACAATGGTTGGGATGCCCATATCACTGTCACATTTCTGGGACTGGCACTTGAGGGGGAAGCTGCAAAAGCGCTGTTCGACCTCCGACCGGACAATTCTACCAACATTTTTGCTCTAGTCACAGCATTTGAGGAGAGGCACGGTCAATATTTTTTATCCTGAACAAGCTCAGGCTGTATTATTCAATCATCAAATAAAGCCAAAGGAAAGGCTAGAAGAACTTGCATCTGACATTGAAATCCTGACCCATCAGGCACATCCTGACTTCTCAGAAGCCCTGCAGAAACAGTCAGCGCTGCAAGCATTTTTGAGGACAGTAACGCTGTTAAAGGGTCAGCAACAACTTTGCTTGGCTGTGCCACAGAGCATGAAGGGAGTGCTTGCAGAAGATGAGAGGACTGAAGCCGTTTTGTACCCACTCAAAGATGCCACGTCCAGCCACTCGGATCATTGGAGCGCCGTTCAGAGCTGTCGGGAAAACTTCACCGGTGTAACGCCGTGAGGGAGGTGTTGCCCTGCCCTTCCAGCCTTTGAACAAAAAGCATCCACACTATTGGCTTCTTGGATCTTTCACCCAGCCCTCTGAGTCCCTTGTTGCTTTGGACCCAAAAGCTGTCAAGCTCTGGTAGACACTGGATTTACTGTTTCCATCATTAAGGAAGGAATGCTGATATGAGAAGACCAGGAAGTCTGAGGGGGCTCCGGCCCATTTGGAGACAGTGACTGTCGAGGAGGTTGTTATTCAAATAAAAGAAGCACCTGAAACTCCACCTTAGTCTACTTGAATGTTAGCATGAATTTTAGTTGGCTTCCATGAAAGAGGAGTGTATATTGGGGATGGACTTCATAGCCACTCAAGAAGCAGTTCTTGAATTTGCTAGAGGGATGTTGCAACCATGAGGAGAGTATCTTTGTCATTATAACATGCCCTCAACACCAATGCCCAGTCTCGTTTTGATCTCAATGGTCCACAAAATAGGAAACACCACCAAAACCACCTACCCCTCCCCAAGCTAGTCCTGTAGCCAATTGAGGAACACCTATACTGCCTCCCTCGGATGCTAGAGTGGCCGCGTTTGTGGCTTTGTGGCAGTGCAGCTCTTCTAGACTGTCCAAACAACAAGGTCATCTCCTCCATCAGTTGCTCAAACACTTTTCAGATATCTTCAACAGAGTGAAGCTGCAGACCGCAATACCTCTGACGTTAGACACAGAATGCCCTCCATATCACAGAACACCCAGCGTCAGTCACGGAACGCCCTTGACAGCACACTTCATGTAATGACGCGATTTATTATAACGCCCTTTCCCAGCGTCACTCGCATCATGCCCTCTGCGAGACAGTATTGACACACTCGTTGCACAGTATGTTGCAGTTTACTATTTTGAATGGTTGTTCATTACGTTTTCTCCTGAACCGTTACATTATAGTAAAAGTAACAAATTTTATTACCATTTAGTGTTTCAAACAGAATGTACCTTATGAAACTCATATCTAGAGATTTTCAGTCTATAAATGTATTTCATATTCCCACTAGCAAATTATAATCATGTGAAACAATATTAAGCTTAATTAATTTTTAAAAAGTTTGCAAAAAACGCACAACATATAAAACTGGTTTTAAAATTGACTGGGAAACATTTTAGGAAACAGTCAGTCATTTGTTTATTGATCTGATCCATCAACATTTTCATCAATAAAAGCTGTATGTGTGAAATACTGTATGTCATCAACTGAACAGTATGTGACAGCCAATACATTTTTTATTTTTGAATAACGTTTGATTTTGAGACAGTCGTGATTGTTCTTAAACCTTTTTCGTGCAACATTTAAGTAGATCGCAAAGACCTAAGTTAGATTGGCATAAAAACTGTCTTTGAGTCGTCGTCTTTTTTATTTTTGATAAATATCAAATACTATTACTACTACTACTACTACTAATAATAATAAGAAATAGTGTCAGTTGCAGCGGGCATTCAGCAGGGAATCATCCTGAGGTGATCTCATCATTAAACATACAGTATTTATTGTCTCGTGCACAGAGTATAATTATATTATTACTTACATGTCTCTCCAGAACAGTGATAATATAATAAAACACAAAAAATATACATAGAATAAAATGTACAGTATAGATATATATTCAGTTATATTTCAAATATTTATACATATCTTTTTCTTACAATTGGCTCTTCAGTAACTCCACAACTAAAACACTTTCTCTGAAGCCATACTGAGGACCACAAGTTCTTTACTATTTGCTAGAAGGAAGGAGCAAGAAAAACAGCTGTGCAGAATGGCTGAGTGTGTAATAATCAATAAAGAATGTCTTTTAGATAACCTGGACAGAAGGCAGCTGGGTGCCAGTAATATTTTGTGGTTTTCACCACCCTCTGCAGTGACCCAAGCATGTGTGTCCTACCAGGATGTGATGCAGCCAGTGAAGATGGACTCCAGACAGCACCTGTGAGACGTCTCAGGAAGGCATTGATGAACTTGGCAATAGACAAACCATTCTGTTCCCTCCTCAATTAATCAATGATTATTACTGTACGAAATTTAAACAAGCTCACCTTTTCCATAGCACTCCACAAAAAAAAACCACAGCGTAATCCGTCCTCTGAAGTCTATGATCTGCTCCTTAATTTTTGGACATTAAAGGTCAGATTGTCCTGGGACCGCTGATTTAAGCAGATAGACCCCTTGTCTGCAAGCCATGTAATCATTGGTGGTGATCAGGCCTATGATGGTGATGTCAATAGCATTTTTAATGATGGAGCTGGTGTGGTGTCTGGACACACAGTCACACTAGGAGATTAGCACACTACCCCATAGTATGCCAGGGTTGAGGGTGATCATAGAGGATATGATGCTGCCAATCTGCAAAGCCGAGGTCTGTTCTGTATGAAGCCCAAAATCCAGTTCTGTTGGCACAACAGTGTTGAATGCTAAGCTATTGTCTATAAACATATCTCTGTAAGAGCAGGTTTTACATTACCCAGATGTGCCAAGATGGAGTATAAGACTTAACTGCCGTACCAGTATGCATCAAGGAGATGGTGAAGTGGAGCAAAGTTATGTACTAAGTTTAAGAAGTCTGAGTGAGTGTAGTTGGTTCTAAAATGAGTTATCACATACAACACACAGACTGTTATGAGCATGAAAAGGATGAATAAACAGATAAGCATAACATTACAAAAGATGTAAATCATGAAACACACATATATTCCCTCTCTCTCATACTGTGTATGTGCATATACATACACATGCACACACCCAAACACATATAGTATATATTAATAATCTTGACTTGTAACATGGTATTGTTTCATACAGTGGTTTTCATATTCAGTCCCAGGGGCTGCAGATTTTCATCCCAGATAATTTTTGCTTTTAATTAGACTCCCATCTTGAACTTGCAAGCCAACAGTCTAGGTCTTGAAAGTTAAAGTGATGTATCTAAACACAAAGCTCATTGTTATAACTACTACATAGGGGAGTGTAACCTGTGGGGGGTATTTTAGCACCCAAACCCTGGACACAACGACACACATACAGGTTCCAGGTTCAAATATGAATATATTTTAAATTAATAAAGCACACAATCCCAGTCAGGACATCCACCCATGTCCTCCATTCACTATATGGGTCTTTTGAGTAGACAAGGCACTAATGAACCAGATCAGAAAGCCAGTCCATCCCCACCTTTCTTTACAATGGAAATTTTGAAGGTTGAAAAAATTAAAACAAAACATAACAACCTAATTGGTACAACAGCAGCAAGTGATGGGAGCTTTTTTTTACCTCATATCTCATCAAGATATGAGAGCATATCCTTCATGCAGTGAAAAGTAAATAACAAGGAGGACGTGACTTCTTCAGTATCTTCATCATCTCCACTTTCATCTAATTTTCCAGTTGTGTGTGTTACTTCATCTTCATCCTTATCCAGAATTCTTGACCTGAGTTGTGTCCCAACAAGTCGGTCACAAGCAGTTTTTGATCAATGAAGACTTTTTTTGTGAAAAAGAAAACAATACAGAGTGTGAGGTATTTTATTAGGAATATCAACACATTAACTCCACTTTTTCTCAAAGTACAGTCAAATTAGCTTATGAAATAAACACACCAAAGCTTGTCATAGGAATGCTTTGCTCGATTGATTTCTCTGGCTTTTTGCCTCTGCTGTACCCCCTGTATTCATGAGGTAGAGTAAAAAAGAAAAAATAATCTCCTGTGTACAACCATAGCAGTTCATCTTCAAGGGAATGTCATTTCTGGTTAGAAACCATTAAGAAAGTGGACAAATAATTAAAAATGACTAATTGTTCTGAAGTGAAGAAAGCATACATTTTTATTTACTAATACATTGCTGTAAGACCCATTTCAATTCAATCTGTACGTCTACAGGAATTGTACTTAAGTGAGTACCTGAAAGACAAAAATAGTCCCATTACTACCATATAGTCACTTGTGAAGGCCAAATTCATCATTTCAGATAATAAGTAATTTAATTGTTCCCAATTTAGTAAGTACACTTTAAAAACCACTAAAACATTCACCTAAACATATTAATATTGCAATAGAAATGCTACATGTAAAACGTTATCCATAATTTAAAATGTTTTCCTGAATGAAACAATCACTCCTTTCAAGATTGACAAATGACTGAATGATATCAAAAAGGAAAAAGAGAATCCTTACCTTTAAAAGATTTCCTGTGTTTAAGCCATGCGAATCATTTCACTCCACACAATACCTGACAGGGCTGTGCCTTTGTGAGGACCACATTATCCAGGCTACAAGGCTCAGCAGTACAGATTATTAAATATTATGCATTTCTGCAAATCGGTTACAATTTACTAACAACTACACATAACCATAAATATGCTGACTTGCAAATTCAGTTAATGCTACCTAATGCCACAGAGGAAACTGATCTTTGAAGAACAAGGGAAACAGTCAAAAAGTTACAGTCGTGGCTGGAAGAAAAAAAAATTCAGAAATACTGTAAACTGACAAATTCTGATAACTGTCCTTCCCTTAAAAAAAATCTTGAAAGGTTACACACTTTTAATGCTGGCTTTCCAAAGTAAGAGAAGACACCTAAGAAATGCAAATTAGGAAATTGCAATAAATTCTATAAATAAAAAATAGCATGCTATTTCTTTTAATCAGAACAAACATTATTATAAAAGATACAGCCAATGATGCTTTTTTAAACATTCGCAAAAATATATCTTGCCAGTCAATTGTAGGTAATGTACAGTAACTCCATGCTTATAGTAAGTTCCTAAAAATGAAAGTATTTGTACTATTATCTTTGTCATGTCCTATTAAATATTTTAAAAGAGAAAATTGTGTTAATAAACAGTTATGAATTAATTAATCTAAAATTAATCAAAGAAAGCTTTTCAAAAGGTGGAAGGTACACAGTATACTATTTTGTCAAATAAAATCTTGTTAAGGTGGAGATCTAGCTGCATTCAATTGTGTTAAAAGTGTCAATTGATCAAAGTTTACAAGTTCTGAGAGCTTCACATCCCTCCATGGACCACCACTGTCCTTCTGTGGCTTTGTAAGTGGCTGACGAGGCCTGCATAATCTGTTCTTTAAGAGCAAAATAGACAAGCAAACTCCTGAGCACCAAACACAACTGTAGGTTCCTCTGTGCACTTAATTATACTTATGTGTCTCTGGTGAATATGAATAGATATAAAGTTCTTAAAACTGACAAATATGCACAAGAACAAACATTTCACTTTATTTAAATTTAAAAAAAAACTTCTAAAGCAGTATTTTTGAAGAATGCAGGAGAGGTAAGAATGAGACGTTGAATATTGTTTTAAGAGTTTAAACAAACTGTACTATCATTGAAAGAACTTTACAAAATAATAATAATAATAATAATAATAATAATAATAATAATAATGAATAACTGGCTGTTCTTTTCCCCATTATCTAGATTCTGATTTGAACTTTCTTGAACAGGAGGTAATTGAATATTGCTTTAACACTTGACCTTTGTTTGTAGCTACTTGTTACAATTTTCCGTTATGTACTGTACAGAACTATGAAAAAAAGATCTAAAGTGACCTAAGTGTAGTCAGACTTTTGACTAGTAACATTACTATACTAGAAAAATAGTATATCCTCTATTAACTGTGTTTGTCTTAGAAACTTGTGCTCTTTTTCCACTTTTCAGTGGAAAATCACTTGGTATTGGCTCAATCTCTCTTCACTGTCTTTCTGAAATATATTTTGGTATCTAAAATACCAGGTTACAGAAAGTTTTGCTTCTGATTAACTAGCATATGTGATATACAGGACAATTACAGGGCAGGGAAATTATAAGTACTTAATCACGGTTACAGATTTTTGATTACGATCTGTTACACTTAGCTATGGTCAATTATACTCAACAACAGACAATTACAGATAATATTAGTTATTATAAAAAATAATCGACAGCTGAATCTGTCGATTTACTATTTCGAATTGCGTATTCCGAAGAGCCCTGTTGTAATACGCTACACATTGGCCCTTTTAAAAGGGAGATGAAATACAGTCTGTACATCATATTCAACACTTTTGAGTTTTAATATGTTTGTCACATTAACATACTTTCTAATAATGGCTCGGGGAAATAAATTATTATAATAAATTATATAATAATAATGTGTGTGAGTTGTCATTTGGCTGGTTTGGCTCCATTTCCCTACTTTATCAAGGGTGTTGCCATTTCCTAGTTTCTCACACAGGTTTTGATCTCCTTTATGTGCATATGTAAGCTTTATAAATGATCTGGATTAAGAAGGTTTGAGAATATATTTTTTTTGTTTTAACATAATGTTTTGCATTGAAGTTCCTGCAACCTTGCACTGGATAAGCAGGTTAGGAAGATAAATGGCTGGGTTGAGGCATTTCATCTGTGCAGTCCTGTCTGTTCAGCTATCCTGTGCTTAAATAAGCCTTCACTCTGTAGCTATAGAATTTCTCTGGGGTTTTGATTGAGAGACCCCATCTGCTAACCAACTTATTTTTATGTATAGGAAACAAATATAATTTGATAAACTTTCTCCTTCTTCTTTTGGCTACTCATGTTAGGGGTTGCCACAGTGGATCATCTTTTTCCATATCTTCCTGTTCTCTGCATCTTTCTGTGTTACACTCACCACATGCATGTCTTCTCTCATCACATCCATAAACCTCCTCTTAGGCTTTCCTTTTTTCCTCTTCCCTGGCAGCTCCATCTTTAGCATCATTTTTCCAATATTTCCAGCATCTCTCCTCTGCACATGTCCAAACCAATGCAATTTTGCCTCTCTGACTTTGTCTCATAATCGTCCAACCTGAGCTGACTCTCTAATGTACTCATTTCTAATCTTGTCCTTTCTTGTCAGATCCAATGCAAGTCTTAACATCTTTAACTCTGCGACCTCTAGCTCTGTCTCCTGTCTTTTTGTGTATCACCATCTCCAACCCATATAACATAGCTGGTCTCATTGCCATCTTGTAAACCTTCCCTTTCACTCTTGCTGGTACCCGTCTGACACTCATCTCCACCCACTCTACCCTGCCTGCACTCTCTTCTTCACCTCTCTTCCATACTTCCCTTTACTCTATACTGTTGATCCAACATATTTAAACACATCCACCTTTGCCAACTCTACTCCCTGCATCCTCACCATTCCACTGACCCCCCTCTCATTTACACAAGTATACTGTCTTGTTCCTACTGACCTTCATTCCTCTCTTTTCCAGAGCATATCTCTGCCTTTCCAGGGTCTTCTTAACCTACTCCCTACTCTCTCTACAGATCACAATGTCATCAACAGACATCATAGTCCATGGGGACTTCTGTCTAATCTTGCCTGTCAATATGTCCATCACCTTTAAAAATAAGAACGGGCTCACAGGTGATCCCTGATGTAATCCCATCTCCACCTTGAATGCATCCATCATTCCTACTGCAGATGTCATCACAATCACACTTCCCTCGTACATATCCTGTACCACTCTTACATATAGGGTGGTCCAGATCTAATTATGCAATTTTCATTATGCTGTAACTTATTAAGTTTATTACATAGAAAATCACCCAAAAATCCCGGACTATCGAGAAGTGTGCGAACTGACGACATGAAGAATCGTCTTTGTGATGAATTGGAATTGTTCCTGCATAAATCAAAGTCATGAAAATGATCTGGATCTGCATAATTAGATCTGGACCACCCTGTACTTCTCTGTCATTCCCAACTCCCCCCACCCCTCAACTTTGTCCACACCAATGTGGGCAAAATGACCATCCAAGCCGGGCTTGGTCAGACGGGAGAGAACGTCAGCATCAGTGTGTGCAGCCCCGGGACAATGGGCAACATCAAAAGCAAAGCCTGCAAACTAATAAACCACCAAGTGGGCTGGGTGTGTGTATCCTTGTGTTCGTACAGCCATTGCAGTGGGGTGTGGTCAGTCACGAAGGTAAACCGCCGCAGCCGTGACCAGTACTTTGTGATGGCCGTTGCTGTCCTTTAAAAGATTAATATGCAAAATTTGTACAGGTTTCCGTCACCCGGGAATTCTGACTTTATAATTCACTGGGGACATATGCTCTTCTATCACTACCGACCCTTGCCATTCGGCACAAAATGTATGTGGATTAGAAGGGATTAACATCAGCACAATGCAGTGGTAGCACTGCTGCCTTGCAGTAAGGAGACCTGGGTTCTCTTCCTGGGTCCTCTCTGCGCGGAGTTTGCATGTTCTTCCCGTGTCTGCGTGGGTTTCCTCCCACAGTCCAAAGACAAGCAGGTTAGGTGCATTGGCGATCCTAAATTGTCCCTAGTGTGTGCCCTGCAGTGGGCTGGAGCCTTGCCCGGGATTTATTCCTGCCTTGCGCCCTGTGCTGGCTGGAATTGGCTCCAGCAGACCCCCATGACCCTGTGTTTGGATTTAGCAGGTGTTGGTAAATGACTGACTGACTAACACCAGCACGCAATCCCCCGTCTTTAACTCGTGGAATTTACTCGTCTTGTCATAATTATGTTTTTGGGCCTCCTGGTCACGCTGCTGAAGTTCCACTGCAATAAACGACAATCTGGCATTCAGTTCTTGCAGCAAAATGACACGGTCAACAGACAGATAAACAGTCTTCAACAGGCACAGTGATCGCGCTTAGGGATGCTCTTTGGCCTGTCGTCCCATTGGAGGAGTCCCAAAACAGTTTAGAAACTTCACAATACTTTAAACTTTAAAATGGCTAATTCAGTCTTCAACTCTGATATACTGTGTGGTGATGAGCCAGTCACGTAACTTGCCTGTACTCTCATTGTAAGCTTTTTATAAGTAATTGTAATATAGCACCCTGGATGAAATGTGTCAATAAAATATATTAGAATATTGAGAGAAAAGCAATTTCAAGCTTCTTTTTCTTAATAAACTTTAAGCCTAGCTCAAAACTGGCCTGTTACAGAAAAGTGGGCCATACTGAAGAATAAGATTGGTAACCTCTTGTTTCAAATTTTCCCCTCACAACAAGAAAAAGGAGAAATGTAATTTGTGTGTGTTTCATGTATATTTCATTAGAATAAACTGTCCAAAAAAGTTAAGATGTCTAATTGGACATCCATGTTTTCCCAATAAAACAACAAAGTCTGATGGAAATTTATAATTTTTATCTGTACTGTTCATAGCATTTGTGAAAATAATGACTATTGTTAACATCAGAAACTAATCTTGAAATACTCCAACACTTTTATTAATGTAGCTACAGTAGGCCTTGCCTGAAATAACTAAGAAATGTCAATAAAAACATTTTGTTTCAGCATATCAAATAGTCAGGAGTCTGTGCAAATTTATATTTTGTATTATCAGACCCAAAACATCTTTTAACTGATCCTATAAGTCTTGTAAGTACACTCTTAAAAATAAAGATACCAGAGTAGTTCTCCAGAGCAATGCTATAGGGGAACCCATTCACATGGAGGTTCCAGAAAAGAAACATTAGATTTAGCATCAGGTAAATAACTATGATTAGATGGAAACAGAATTGTGAACTATAGATGGGTTCCTGAATTAAAAAGGACTCTTGCTACGTACATTAACATGGGCCAAGTCCAGGTTTTCACTTAGCCTGTTGAGGTCCCACTAGGTAGCCTACTGTACATTAACAATTTCAGTTCCCCCCACTACATATTAGGAAGTTTTTCAAATATAAAAGAATCAAACTTCATAAAAAGAGACCTTTCCAGAATGAAAATTTCTTTGTCGAACAATGATTCTGTGACGAACCACACAACCCAGTAAAGAACTATATTGTGCCATTAAAGAACCATTTCTATGAGTGTACATCCTTTTCCCACAGTTTCAATCCCTATGTAACATAAAACAGAATGTGTATGAATCAAATTATTAAAGGAAGAGCTGTGGATCCAAGTATCACATTTCTATTCCCCATTGAATTCTGTTGGTTTAGAACCTCCATTAGAGATGCAAACTCTTTAAACAGTATAAACAATGAGGATGAGGGGATAGAGAGGCATGATCTGCAGTTACTCCTCAAAAAAGTCAAAGATGTACAGATGGAGGAGTGGGGTTTGCCCTGTCATCTGGTATTTAGCCAATTAGTGAATCTATCAGTTTTTATTGTGGAAGCTTCTGTCAGCCATATAGCAGTTTGAACACAGAAACAAATGTAGTAAAGGCCCCAAAAATGTCTGAAACTAAGTGGAAACTTTTTAAATACTTTGAAAGTCTTTATCCAATTCAGGAACTGACTGTAGGTAAAAGTGTACAGTCAAGATCTTTCACAGTTTTGCATTAATAAGAAGTTCTATAATCTAACAGGAGCCTCATGAAGGGGGAAAAAAAACACACAAACACACCCCACACATACATATGCTGCCCAACTTCATTTTATTTTAAATAAATTAACAAGTAAAACATTTGTTGATATTGGGTGAAGATTTTCTCTGCTGTATCGTGAGGTCTACTGGGATGTCTCCATAGGACACGTTACTCTTTATATGGCAATGCTATTCTCAATCCTTCTTGGAAGTAAGTATTCATATTTCAGCTTGGGATTTGTATTTCTTGCTTCAATTGACTTTTCAATCTCCCCAAGTGCCTCTTGGAACTTTTTGATATGAGCCCTTGCAGTCTCCTCTGTGAAGTATTCTGGGTAATGACCAAGGAAGACCTACAAAAGGAATTATGATGAAACCGTGATGTCAGAGTGTATAAAGAGAAGACATTTTATTCTTAAAGGACATGTCATCCTGGAAGTTGCCCAATGAGATAAGTGGTATTCTTTAGCAAGTAACTTACCGCAATAGGCTGCTCACGACTCAGGACCCATGTGATGGCCACCTCAGTGCATGACTGATGTATATCTGGGAGTGTATTCATGATCAGCTCCATGGTAGCCAATCCCTTTTTTGGGGGCGGGGGAGAACGCATAGTGCAGGGTGTATTTGGCACCCATGAGCACCAGTCATACTGTTTAAGGAAAAAAAAACAAGCATGCCATTAGTCATTTACTCTAAACGGAGTGGTGTTAGACTCCTTATCTATGTAAAATCATGATGACAGTTACCTGTCCACTGTTAATTGCTGCATGTTGTGCAGAGCTTGTAAAGATGACCCCAGCCAGAATAGTGACAAGCTCTGCTTTATTCTTTATTTCAGTAGGCAAGCCTGCGGAAACAATTATACCCCATTATGGAAAAGGGATAATCTGTGTTTTTGGGAAGAAGTTCTGATGTAAGTTGAACAACCCAGCTGCCCACTAACCAGATTTTCTAGTAACATTTGAATAAGATCTACATTATGCACAGACACATTAATGACCTCAAACCATTGTTATCATGTTAGGGAGCTGTTTGGGAAGTTAATCCACTAAAGCCTTGTTGTACCTGAACATTATGCCCACTCTAGTACTGTAAATGTTACAGTCAAAGACATCACTCTGTAGACACAGGGTGCTTGATAAGATGCTGTAGCCTTCTGTTTCTATTATCAGTAGTGCATGATTTTAGATGGACACTGTACTAATAAGGAGTGTTTCCAACTGGACAACAAGCTCACTATAATCTCCTGTTGGACACAGCAAGAGGTTCCTGTTTACAATGATAGTAAAGCCCAAAAGCTAACTCTACTTCACAGCCAACAAAGTGTCCTCACCAAAGCTGTGAAGGTCTGTAAAGCCCTCATTAACAACATCATGAATCCAGTTCTGCAGCTCCTTATCCACCATAACATCCTTGTCAGAGGAATAATAGAGATCCACAATACCAGACACAAAACTGCAAAGGGAAGACATGGAAAGAACAGTAAGTGACCGGCGTTAGGAGAATGTCCCAGCCCAGACTGTGACCCCACTCCACTCTTGGTCCAAAGAGGTTGTTCTTGCATACAATATTCACCTTTTAATGGCGTTCCAAATTTTTAGGCTGTCATCTCTATAGAAGTAATTTTTTAGACGATTCACGTCTCGCTCTTCAAAGTCAAAAGTGGGCAGAAGAGACTTGAATTTCATCTTTTTGCATTCCCTTTGAAGCAGTGGGAGCAATCCATCCCCTCCAGTGGACACTACCTGTTTCACAGACAAAATTAGGATAGGAATGGCAGTGTCAGATGACCCTTGAGCAGAGATGTGACAAAATATGGGGCATGGAACTAAGCATACCTCTTTGAAGATGCCATTCTCAGAGATTAGATTCAAACGGGCATTGGTGTTGATTTCCAGGGTGTCATGCATGTGAGGGAACAGGAGCTGAAAGACAACAGTAAGAACCGAGATGCTGTGTACTAGTGGAAATTTCACCTCTACATGTATTATTAGGAAAGTGGTGCCTTCATGTGATTGCCAAGTATTATGCAACTAGGACCCTCATTCACATTCCTGATGACTGAAGACTTTACTGTAGTAGCTAAATTCCTGAAAGTATGTTTAGCAAGAAAATGGTTCCCATTCATCAGCAGTATTCTTGCTCTTCAAGAACTTTTAATGAACAGTGGGAGTGCTGTTTAGGGTGGGTATTCAGTAATCCATCAAGTAGCTGAACATGCTTAAATCATGTCACTTTTTCTGGGAGCAAATCAGGAACCAACCATGGTTAGTACACTTGCGCATGCAACCAAATTCATTTGCATTACACCAGTATAGATTCACCAGTCAAATTACATTATACTTTTGATAGGTAGGTGGAAAATTGAGATAAAACCCCTTGTAATCACATAAAATATATGCAAACTCCAAAAAGACTGCCAGGGTCTCGAAGCTGCAGTCTTGGAGCCATGAGGCAATAATGCTAACCATTCACTATATTTGTTTCATCAAATCAATATGAAAAGAAAAGTCAAGAAGGAATAGTCCCTGTAATTTACCATTGTGGTTTTTTTCCTCTCGTTTATCATAACTTAAAATGTACATCTAATAGGTTTTTTTTTTTTTGCACTCGACATATATAGCACTAAATAGTATCATTCAACTGCTACAGTTCCTCACATTACCTTTGCTACACCCCTTCCACAACTAACAATGTTGGACTGTACCTTGTAAACAGGGTGGACCGCAGGCAGTTGTCTCATGGTGGCTATACAAAACACCTCACTGACCAAATGTGTGTGCAGAAGGTGAGACAGAACCTCGTAGACTTGAAATTCAGCATGTCGAACCCACATCTTTGCTAGAAGCCAGTCGAGTTCAGGGTCAGAAGGTAGGAAGATGGGGTTGTTCTGGTCAGGCTTTTGTTGAATCTGAAAGATGAAAATTTTAAATCGGTCAACTCAAGGACCAAAAATATCCTTGCTAATTGTTGATATTTTTCTGCTTTGGTAAAGTGAAAGTGGTATATGGATATCCTGTGGGTATATACAGTAGGGTTTTGTTACGTTTGATTTCTGGATATTAACACAGCCTACTTAGTGGTGTTTCTACATTAAAGGTCAGTGGAGCTCAGCCCCATGACATGTTGTGCAAAACAATAAATTACAAAGGATTATAATAAGCCTCACCATTTTTTTTCGTCTTTAAAAATTACATCCCCTAGTTCAACATTTTCTCATTGTAATTACTTATCTAGAAAAATCCTGCTTCTTGTTGAATGTAAAACTGACTTCATGCTGGATGCCGCAAAGCACCCATTACTGGCTGAGGGGCTGCAACTATTAAGCCCTGTAGTGTTTCCTACAGTGTGCAACTGGAGCTTTCCAGTGTAGTGGTGGAGCCTCAAGTTAATTGCTGCATTATTTATATAATTTTAAGTCACAGGTTTGTATTTTCCCAGTCAAGCATTTATGCAGTATGCACCGCTAAAATGGCATGAAGTGTCCAGTACCATTTGATCCCTTTAAAAAGGTAGCCATTATAAATTTTGGGTAAAGTAAAAAAAACAAAGGTTAAACTTAAGGTCTTTGAGACTTCTGCTTTTTAGTAGTTACCCTTTTAGTAACATTCTGAAGTGTTATCAAAAAGAAAAGCTTCCCCCAGAAATAGTGGGCTTTCTTACTCAATATCTCATTTTTTCAGATGATCATTTTTATTTCTTGAACCAGTGAGAAATAAGACAGGCCTAGGACTGACATCAAGAAGTGTTGCTGTGGCTAGTGTATTGGAGAACTTTAACTGCACACTCATCCTAGTATCTGTGTTTTGGCTTCTGTCTTAATATTTTTTCATAAAATGGATTCTTCTTCCCCACCATCATTTATGGGCTTTAATGGTGGTCTTCTCAGTTTACAAATCCCTAAATTCTTGTTTCTAGGCTGGAGAGGTTTGTTTTCTTGTTCACAACTTAAGTCTGTTCGTTATGTGTCTCAGTTTACTGTTTGCTCAGTTTACTGCACAAAATACCTTTTCTCTGAAGCTCTATTCATCTATAATTTTTAACATCCAACTGCTATCATAAGACACGTTTTCATACAAAAACCCCTAAATCCTGTTTTCAATTCATTTTATCTTGCACTTTTTAAATAGCAGAATGTCTCTTTTCCCAGGCTGGAGTGCTACTTTAGTTTTTAGTCACCTGTATTGCCAGTGGGATCAGTCCTTTCATAGGGTGATCATAGAGTAGGCACAAAGGTGCAGTAACATACTGCCATTTGCCATTAATCACATTGGCAGGAATGCCCTCCAGAATGCAGTAGTCTACCAGGTAAATGTTCCCAGCCTGCACAGAGAGATAAAAACAAGTGAGTGTGACAAAGTTCATTGTCTTTGTTTGGTTCATAGAGCCTATCTGAAAAAGTGTCTCACCTTCATTTCTTTGTCCAGAGTGGTTTGGGATCCTAGTGTGGCCTGTACCATGTCCTTTGTTACAGGGAAATTTTTAGGAAGGCAATAACAACTTTTAATCATCCGGGGATTGCAGCCATTCAAGAACTGGTAACCAAAAAAACTGTCTTCTTTCCAGTGCTCCATAACATATGCTTTAAAAGAAAATACATTTTAACATTAAGTATTAGCATGAAGAGAATCAGAGGCCAAGTCTTTTTCAGTGTTTTAGATTTCCTACCTGCTATGGGGCTTGGCTTTCGTAAACACCTTTGGAAATCTTCCAGGTCATGCCAGGGCTTTTCAAAATTGTTAAGCAGTTCCTTGATTAGGAGCTCTTTAAGTCTGTGAAAATAAGTGCAAGTCATTAAGCAGCTTTTATAGACAGGCATGGTATATTCTACCCACCCCATGTCCCCACCTCATTGGGTATTACACTTGGTGAACAGACAGACAACCTAGCAGAAGTGCCCTTGACTTGCAAACTACCTTCCATTTGCTCATTTTTGCTACTGTGTCTCATTGTGGCTAGTTTCTTTTTCGTAATAAAAAACAATCATTTTTTTGTCTGACAAAGAAACCTCCAATTGAGGACACTTGAGAGCTTAGCAGCTCCAGCCCCACTTTTCACAAGGAGATGGGCAAAATTACCATTTCCTGGTTCGGCCTTTAAACAAAATTTTGATGGAGCTTCATTTTGTAATTACGCAGGGACATGTGCAGAGTATCTCCAACTAAGGAGAACACCTTTTTCATGTGCTATTCAGTCATTTCTTGAGCCCAATTCTACCATAAGCCACACACCTATTGGCTGAAATTTTACCTTGAACAATATCTTATAGGTTTCGGCAGAATAAAAAAAAAAAAACACACACACAAAAATAGAAACACAGCAGAACAGCAAGTTTCAAGAGGATGCAAATTGAAAACAGAAAAGTCCATTAAACATTTCTATTAAATTATTTTGTAAACAGCAGCAAAATAAAGACTGAGCCTTTGAACTAAAGACCCACTTCTCCAATCAATCAATCCATCAAATAGTCAGGAGTCCTGCACAATACTTTGAAGTACTTGGAGACTGAAACTGAGATGTTGAGAAGCTGCTGACAGTTGTGTGTTCCAAGGTATGAGAGTTAAAAATATACATTTGACTCGTAAAAACGTTGGATTTGGTTGCCGCTAAAAATCTTACCGACAACTTTTAAAGGTCTAGGAAAAAGTTGTTTTTTTTACACTATTTTTTTCTGCCTGCATAAGGATGAAAGCAGCCGAGTGTTTGTGGGCGAGTTTTGGAAAAGTTACCTTTTGCTTGTACTTGCTATTTGTATTCAAGTCAGCACTGGTGTGGCAGGGCAGTAAACAGTGTGGCCAACACTGACAACTTTTCAAGTAAATAACTATTTATCACTATGACACCAGTTAAGTAACAAAAACAGCAGCTCCTTAGTGAAAAACAGTCAGAGCATATAAAGAATAATTGGATGTAGCACCATATACAGTAGCACTCATATAGCCAATCATTAACGGTGGTAGAATAGCAAAAGCGCACACGTTCATAAGTAAGAAAGCATTCAATTTAAGTACAGGCAGGCAGCCAACTTCAAAGTGGTAAGTAGAAGGGCTCTGAGGTTTGTAGACAGGCAGCTGGTGTTAAGGCCAGTGTTGCCAGGTCCGCGTTTTTGTTCCCCAACTGGGCTCTTTTTGGTCACTGTCATTTGGGGAGGGGGGGGAGCACATGTTGTGGTTATTTGCAATGCTTTTCTATGTTTCAAATCCCCCTTCACTGCATTTTTACCATTTTTTCAATCCATCTGGCACTCCTTCCCCTTCTATTTGCACTTGTATATATTCTTTACCATTGTAAAATCTCCAAAACAAATGCGTGATGGTATATACCCAATACCTGCAAGCTTTGATGATATGTACCGAACCTTCTCACTCTGACACTGCCCTCTGCTTTCCAGTTTGTCATTCTGTCTACCTAAGGTATATTATTTTTGGCTGTTCAAGTTGGGTTCCAATTCATGCTCACCGTGTCACAGATTGTTTTATCTATGTCCTCCAAGTAAACAGGGTGTTAAAAAATAATTATGTCATCACTTCAAACATCTTGGTGTGTTTAACAGAAAAACATTTGTGGTGTAGGATTTTTACAATCATATTTAAGCCATGTTTATTACATTTTTGCAAAAACTAATGTTTTAGGACTCAAATTACTTTAGTTCTAAATTCTCTTAACGTCTACAAATAGTAGGGTTTAGTTTGTGTGTTTATATTCAATAGAACATCTAAACTAAAAAAAAAAAAAAAAAAAAAACTATTCCTTTCGCTACTTCAGTTGAATAGTTAGCCAAGTATCCTTGGTTCCTCTCTGGAGTTATTCAGCCTAGTCTCCTCTTCCCTGCCACCCAGAGAATGAATGGCAATAATTATACACTGTCAGTATACAAATGTTGAGCAGCTGGGCTGCTCCATGACATCCCCTCATTTTCCTCACCCCCATTAACAGGACTCACGCATTATTAAGTGATTTCTTAAAGTCGATTCTCTTCTCATAGTTGAAACGGTAGTCCTCAGGTATGTCATTCTCAGATATGACATCAATGCATTTTGGAATTGCTGGTCTCCAAGTCTGCCACCTTGTGGAGTATAAAAACAGAAATTAGAAGGAGGAGAAACCAATGCATCCACCAACAAAGCACACAAAATCCCTTCTTTTTCAGACAGATGGCCAAGTTACCTCACTGTTTGCTGCTGTTCCTGCAGTTCTTTTTCTCTGTAGAAGAGGAAGTCATGTACTGTGTCATCTTGCATTTTCTTAGCTAGGGGAAAAGGGGATGAATAGGAGAGAAAGTGTAGAGCTTGGAAAATAAAGATGAAGTGCGACATTCAGCAAAGGTGCTGTACTCCCACCTCATGACTACCTATTTGAATTAAAATGAACTGCTTTGCTGAACTGAGTTTCTATTTCTGCAAAGTACAATATGAATGCAAAACATTTTGATGTCAGCCGTATTTAATTCTACATTAAAGCAGGTAGCCCCTACAAGACATCATTTTTGAATAAACAGATATAAAAGATGAATAGACTTTAAGGAGGAAAGACACACATGCCTTACCTGAACCCTCACGCAGCCGTATTGTCATGTTGCCTACAAACCAGCGATAGCAAGGGAATGTTTTACAAGTCCCATCAGGATAGTTCACTTTAACATAACAGCAAAACCAGTTGTCGCCAACAAACTGGCGTTTCTCTAGCTCCACAAACAAGATTTCCCCAAGAGGAACACTGCTGCAGACATCATATTCACCAACCTGGAAGCACAGGTAAAGAGTGGTCATAAAAGTTAACAGTAGCTCTTTAAGCTGAAATCAACTCTCCTAGGAGAGGAGAGTAAAAGCAACAACGTTTTCCAGAATAAAAAGGTAAATTAATTTTAATATTACATCAGTCAAGATCAGAATCTCTGAAGGGTCAACCTTTCCCCTGACTTATCAAATTAAGTTTCGTCAGCGGCTAACTTACAGTTCCACGGCGAAAGTCTCTTCCCAAATTGTCCAATGCAGTTGTCTTGCTTTCCCCATGCTCCCCAATAAGTGTTGCATACACACTGTCAATAGTTCCAGAGTATTCAGTTGTACCAGTAGCCACAGTCACCTTGTAGGTCGCCATCTAAATAACAAATGCAAAGACTTGCAATGAAAGGCATGTTGCTACAGTAAACCCTTGTTTATCGTTCCAGACTCTACCGCGATAAATCAATTTCTGCGAAGTAGGATTCTTTACTTATAAATCAAATATTTTCGTAGTTAGAGCATAGAAAACCTGTTTACGACCTTCTAAATATGTTTTTTAACATTAGAGCCCTCTAGACATGAAATAACACCCTTTAAAAGTTAAAAGTTTAAACTGTGCTCCATGACAAGAAATAATGCAAACAGATCTTCCTTTTCAAAGGAATGTTTGTCAGGAGCAGAGAATGTCAGAGAGACAGAGAGAGCAAAAAGCAAACAATCAAAAATCAATAGGGCTGTTCGAGCTTTTAAGTTTGGCGAAGCACCGCCGGAGAAAGCAGCTGCAAGTTAGGGAGCAATGTGATGGTATTCTTTCAGCATTTTTTTAGAGTAGCGTTCGTATCCTCTAAGCCAGTGTGCGAACAGCCCCTCTGCTCTTTACCCCTTCCGTCAAGAGCAGAGAATGTCAGAGACAGTGAGAGAGACAGATAAAAGCAAACAATCAAAAAATCAATACGTGTTGTTCGGGCTTTCAAGCATGTGAAACACATCGTATATCATTGAGGAGTTTTATTTAATATGTAAAACGTGCTCTGATTGGGTAGCTTCTTAGCCATCCGCCAATAGCGTCCCTTGTATGAAGTCAACTAGGCAAACCAACTGAGGAGGCATGTACCATAAATTAAAAGACCCATTGTCAGCAGAAATCCTCGAACCTGCGAAAAATTCGTGATATATATTTAGATATGCTTACATATAAAATCCGCGAAAGAGAGAAAGTCGAAGCGCGATATAGCGAGGGATCACTGTATTTTTATTTCCTCATAGTTGTATTCACTCTACTTTTTCAATTAAAAGTCCAAAATTAGATGGAACAGTATTTTTCTTTTTGTTTTGATTACATTCCTCTTTAATTCAATTTAGGGTTGTTAGGAGGCCAGTCTAGCAACGCAGACAAGCGTCATATCCAGTTATGGTTTGTACCTTGCACCCCATAGGCAAATCAGAAAACAAGGGAGAGATGTTTACTTTAGTGCCATGTCTCATTCAGCTCAGTCTTGTCACTTCTATTCAAAGAATTCAACACTTCCTCACTAATTGTACTGCACAGCTCCTTGTTCAGACACAGGTTCTCTCCCAGCTAGACTATTGCAGCTATCAGGCATCTCCAGCTTCTCCAGAATGCAGCTGCTCAACTGCTGTACTCTGTTCCTCATTTCATTCACACTGCTCATCTTGTTCAGACGCTTTACTGGTTTCCTGCTACTGCAGGAATCCAGCTCAAAACTTGCATCTTGACTTATAGTCCTCTGATTGGGTCTGCTTCTCAATATCTCCAAGTCTTTTCACACTAATATGCTCACAACACATTAGCTATTAAGTGGTGAAAAGACAAGTGCTACAGGTGGACAATTAGAGACAAGGTGATTAGTGGACCAGAATGCCACGGTGGGCAGTTCAGCCAGGGCATCGATACTGGCCAGACCCAAATATACTTAGCTTCAGTCAGATGAACTACCTGTTCTGAAGTTCAGTTGGTAAGGAACATGTAGACTACACATATGCACCTATCCATTTGGTACACTCAATTAAAATGCCTGAGGTTCACACAAGTCACACCACCATAATAGCCACTGCTTGTAAAGGCCTCTAGTATAGTCATAGGACTGTGGCAAGTGCTCAAATCTTCTGATCTCTGGAGCTGACAAGAGTGAATATTAGATGACTAAATCAGGAAATATCCTGAATATACAAGATTAAATAACCTTTATTATGGTAAATTTGAAACAGTAAACATATCTGTAATCGAAGTCGCAAAGAACGTTTCTTTTAACACAGACAAGTTTTAAAAATTCACCAAGGCTTTCCAAAGGGAGTTTTTTAAATATCAAAACACTTGTACTGCACGCTGAATTGAAACATCTCAATGAAAACTAAACTTTTTAAAAAATTTAATTGAATGTGTACCAAATTTCAACAAAGTCAGTCAAATGGGAGCACAGTTGTTTCATGTGGACAAACAGACATGACAAGGACACGAGGAGCTTTTTCAAATTACATGCAAATGCACTAAAATGTAAATGCAAAAGAAAATAAATTATGATAATTAACAGAAAGCAATGAAAATAAAGTTTAACAAAAGGTAAAGGCAAAGTCCAAGCAAAACCCTGATTTGTTAAGGGACACTGATAGTTTAATCAGAAGGTAGAATATGTCAATGAAAAATGTAAGGGAAGGAGAAATATGTTATTATACTTCTAGACAATAAAATATAAATGCACATCTTAATACATAAGAAAAAGATAGAAGTAAAGACGGAAGTGAGACAATATTTTTTGTGATAATAATTTTATAATAGTTTTATAAAAGTTTTGATATGAGCCCTGACTGGTACATTTCTACTGCTTAAAGGTTTATCTTTGATGACTCATAAGACTTAAAAGAGGTTCTGATTGTCGTTTCTCCTAAAAATTCTTAGCTTTAGACAAAAGGTGACATCTTCCTTTTGTTATGGATTACTGGACTGATAGCTTTACCCAAGGTGACCTACAACCTTTGACTGATTATATTTCCTTTGTTCCAGTTGGAGTAACAGCCCAATGAAGTGACTTGCTTAGAGTCACACAGTGTCAGTAGCAGGATTTGAATCCACTCGCTCAGGGTTTGAGGACCAAAGCCTTAATCACTATGCCACACTTTTCTTCCAGAATAATGATCTAATTGGAGCACAGCAATATAAATTAGAGTAACTAATAAAGTTATTCACAAACAAATGCTACAGTTTTGTAATTATAGTAAACGGTCTACTTCCACAAATAAATACCCATATATTTCATCACATATTACTGAGCACACAATGAAAACACTTTCAGATTGTGAAAAAAAGTAAAGACACTACTTGGAAGATCTGATCCCTTTGTGTGACTTTGCTGCGTTCTCTGTTGAAACTCGAGAAGAGACACTTGTGAGAACACTAGAGTATTTTTTCTCTGGAGAAAAATCATGAGACAAAATAAAATGTCTCAGTTTTATTTCTTTCTGATCTGATTGTCTAGAGCAACCAAAAATAAATTAAGGAAGTATCTTTTTTATTTTTATTTCTATGGGTCATGTAGTTTGGATAATTATTCTTTTGATGATCCACATGTGCAGTACTTGACATAATACATGGAATAAATTTATCCCATCGACAATCCATTTTGTAACCTTTTCATCCATTTCAGAGGCCTACAGTAACATCTGTGGGCATAAAGGGAAGTGAGCCCTTGGCCTGGTGCTAGAGGAATAAAATTAGCAGACTCCAGATTCATGGAATGGATCATTCAATTAATGGCAATGGTGAGGAATGTCTTTTTTGTCTAAAATTTGAGAAATGAAATTCACATTGTCTACGGTGATGTTTCATAAGTGTCATAATGACCTCAGGTTTATTAAATTACCAATCACTGATCTGTCACATGTTGTATTTTTGGATTTTAAAAATGTGCTGTTAATAATTTGAAGAATGCATCTTTTGCTTAATCTCATATTTGTTTACTGTTGTTAACTCTTCACTGAAGATTATTTTTCACATGAATCATAAAATCGCAGCACCATGGCCAGCTGTCTTATGATGGCTTCTTAGTGGTTAGGAAAGGTTGTTTCTCCTAACCCCTGCAATAAGTTTTGAGTAATGTAAGATATGACTCTGGTTTTCCTATTTTTAACCTCTATTCTTATTTCCAACAATTGTGCATACCTTAATATAAAAAGTACATTTCAATTCCGTTTATTTTTACATAGTGTTCTTCCCTGAAAATAGGCACAGATTTACAAGTTTAAGAGTGCAAAACCAAAAAACATCTACATTAAAATTTGTAAAAAAGGAGTGTAGTGAATGACAGATAATGTACAAATGTAAGCAGAATCAGTTTAACACAAGATATTACCAGGTATAAGAGGACAGACAAATCACTGAAAGCCGGCTAACCATTACATTTACAAAGAGCAAGGTACATTTCAGAGAAAAGTCTGTTTTAGAATCCTTTATAATTTTTTGGTTAATTTATGGAATTAGGGATTACATCTACTCTTATTTTCTTCAATATAAATTATTCCTGGGTAGCACATTGCTTACTAATGCTGCCTTAGATGTAGAAAAATGTAGAAGAGAACTGGCCATTCAGGCCAACAATCTCAACTTATTCCACTTGTCTATGGTTCTGTTGGTCGAGACTAATGAGTTTGAAGGTGAATCTTGTATGCTTCCCATAAGCATCTGTTTGGCTTCTTCACATCACTGCCTCTGCATTATGTTTTTGTAAACCCATAAATTTGGATTGTTTTGCCAAGCATTTCTCTGCATCAACATTAACAAAATGAGAGCAATGGTTGAAAAGCTATGATAGATAAAACATTTTTTCACTATCTGGTTGTAGAAAAGTAGTTTCTTAAGAGTTTTACACTATGAGAACAACTTCACATTTTCTTAAAAAATACCTACAAAACTCTAACACAACCATAAAAGTGTTACACTAAATCACCTACCTGCTCTAAATATGCTGTAGGTCTGTTGTCCTTTGGTTCCCTTGCTGTTCTTCAGAATAGACAGTTGCTCCCCTGTACCTCCCAGCCTTTCAAGTTACTTTAAAATGAAATGAGACTGGGATTCTGCTGGTTTTTAAATCTTTGCTGAAACACAGAGGCGGGGTGGAGAACTTTTCAGGCTGGCAATTAACTAACAGTTTGCAGAATCTTTCATTGTCTTGCTGATAGCAGTCACACCCATATCCACAACGTTTTGAGCCAGACGACTATGTACCATGGCGAAAGTAAAGCGAGTTTCCAATTTCCATGTTATCTCATTTCTTCTTTTTTTTCTCAATTGTTTATTTCTGCAGTTTTACTGGATGCTGATCCATTTTATTAACATTAAAAATGTCTACTTGTCTGATATTATTAGTGGATACCAATGTTAGTGACTCTGCTGGACCTCTATAACCTGCTGAAGTTCACTCCATTTTGGAGACCAGTAAGACATGTAAGAGATTTCTGAAAATGTTTTCAAATAACTTCAATCCCAAACATTTGTCTTTTTTTAAGATTCCATTTCCTATTCTTCAAGGCCACTTTTCTGAGTTTTTTTTTTAAAAGAGACAAGAATGATGGAGTGAGAGTAGGGCTTTTAGTGTGGTTTATGATTACATATTTTAATTGTTTTAGTGACATATGGAATTATTTGTAGTTCTGATTGAGCGGTATTTTTACTGTTGTAATTTTAATTACTGAAACTTATGTTTAAATGTTGTATTGTTTAACTTCTCTAATGTATTTATCAGGAACAAATAAATATTAATATAAAAAAGAATTATGTTGTGTCATGAGAAAGCCTTTCCTTATATTGCACAAACAACCAAGTCAGACTTGTTCTTCCCAGTTAATTGTCCTCTTCTACAGCCCACTTAGCACATTACCAGACACCCTGCCCCGACTAACAATTTGTGGAGGAATCTTTGTTATTCAATGAATTCATTATATATTGTGAGCATAGTATTCTCCCAGAATTGGAACCATCAACAAAATAAAAGCAAGATGAACTGGAAAACTGAATTATGAAGTAGCAGAGCAGCCTGAGCACAATTTTGTCCTTAATAGGTCTAGGAGTTATGGGCCAGAAGACAGAAAAGGCCTTGTCATGCTTCTGAGTAGCCTGGAAGAAAAAACAACTCCTTTTTACAAGGGTTCACCATTCCTGAGCACATTATAGCACATACGGTTTTCTACTGTATATAAAGTGCGATGCTAAATAGGCAAAATATTGAATTTCTAAATATATAGAGTCAAATTCTAAATATATAAAGTAAGCACCTGAATGTATAACGTCAAACTTAAATGTATAAAGTCTCAATTTATGAAGTTAATTCCGAGTATACAGTATAAAGCCAGTCAGAATATTAAAAGCAAATTCAGAATATACAAAAGGCAAACTTTGAAAATATTTAGGTACTGACTTTATACATTTAAGTCTGACTTTGTATATTCAGATGGTACTGTATATTTACAGTTGGAGCACAGGCAGGCCAAGTGACTTGCAGAAAGGCACACAATAGTCCAGTCTAATGATTTGCAGTCCATCTCTATCACCAGTAGGACCAGACATTCATTAACTAGTAGGCAGACAGAGAGTCCAGACCATTAAGTGATAGCATAGTTCACAATGAGCTCTTGATTTTAAAGATATTAAGAGGCGACCCAAGAACTGTACTTTTTGCCTAAAGGCATTAAAGTTCAAAGGAGAAGACCCTGCAGAAGGTGATGTGTCATGAACAGGTAGTTTCAGTTCTTTGGAAGGCCAGTCCTGATCTTAATAATAATTGGGTGGAGGGGTTTCATAAATTTAGGCAAGATGGGTTCAAACTTTTGTCTTGTCACGGCCATTTTGGAGTTTGCTTGTTCTTGGTTGTTTCTTCAAGTACTTCAATTTCCACCTGCATCTAAAAGAATGAAGCATTTTGGTCAATTGTAGACTATAAACTGGTTGAATTTGAGCAAGTGTATGCCTTCCAATGGAATGCTGTTCAGTTATGTTTTATTTCTCATTTGTTCCAAATGCTGCCATGGAAAAATGTAAGTGAATGTGGTTATGTGCCCTGTGATAAGCTCTTGTTGTGACCAGTTTTAGCTCCCCTAACAAACCAGCAAATGAAAAAACAACTTCACAGTTCATATATGGACCTTCAGAGCTACAAGATTAGAAAATGAATGCTAGGGCATTTTGAAATACTTACTTAAACATGAAATTTGGAAATAAGTATTACTTTAACTGAAATAATGATAAGTACCATTTTAGTCTTGCATTTTACTGAAGCACAGATATTAAACTTAAATATATAAAGTCTAAATTTATTAAGTTAATTCTGAGTATACAGTATAAAGCCAGTCGGAATATTAAAAGTAAATTCAGAATATACAAAAGGCAAACTTTGAAAATATTCAGGTACTGACTTTACATATTTAAGTCTGACTTTGTATATTCAGATGGTACTGTATCTATATTTACAGTTGGAGCACAGGCAGGCCAAGTGACTTACTGAAAGTCACACAATAGAGCAGATTAAACTTCCAGTGTAATGATTTGCAGTCCAACTTCATCATCAGTAGGACCAGACGTTCATTCATTAGCAGGCAGACAGAGAGTCCAGACCATTAAGTGATAGCATAGTTCACAAATGAGCTCTTGATTTTAAAGATAATAAGATGTGACCCAAGAACTGTTCTTTTAGCCTAAATTAATTGAATTAAAGTTCAAAGGAGAAGACCCTGCAGAAAGTGATGTGGCACGAACAGGTAGTTTCAGTTCTTTGGAAGGCCAGTCCTGATCTTAATAGTAATTGGGTGGAGTTGTTTCATAAATTAAAGCAAGATGGGTTCAAATCTTTGTCTGGTCACTACCTTTTTGGACTTTGCTTGTTCTTGCTTGTTTCTTCAAGTACTTCAGTTTCAATTGTACAATTCAACTGGTGGAGTTTTAGCAAGTGTATGCCCTCCAATGGAATGCTGTTCAGTTATGCTTTATTTCTCATTTTTACCAAATACAGTACTGCCATGGAAAATTGTAAGTACATGTGGTTATGTGCCCTGTGATAAGCTCTTGTTGTGACCAGTTTTAGCTCCCCTAATAAACCAGCAAATGAAAAAGCAACTTCAGAGTTCATATATGGACCTTCAGTGCTACCAGATTTAAAAAATGAATGCTAGGGCATTTTGATATACTTATTTAAAGATGAATTTTGGAAAAAAGTATTACTTTAACTGAAATAATGATAAGTGCCATTTTAGTCTTACATATTACTGAAGCACACATATTCGGCATATGTTGTTATTTGAGAATAGTACATACTGTGTAAAAACCATAATGCACTAGCAGACATCAAAAACACAGAGAATGAATGTGCTGTACATACCACCTCTCACAACAGGAAACAAATTGTATCAGATTTTTAAATTAACATTATCTTTCTCCAGCCGCCATAAACTGTTCAACAATACATGCTTCAGCCATAACAACAAGAAGTCAAAGAAAGTGGCCAATCTGTTCATCTTGACAACTTGTATGGTGAATAATTTTGGTGGCTCTAGTGACATAATCATAACTTTTTTACCAGGGTCTCATTATGTTCAAAGGTAAACTTTAATAAGTGAAGGTAAAATAACATATGGGAGATGCTGACTGGGGGAAGGGGATGGAAGTACTGTACTGTAAATTGGAGGGAGACATATCTACTCCTGTTCTTCCTTACAAAGCTATGCTCCACTATGACAACTTCCAGTCCTCTGCTAACATGAAGCAGTATCCTCATGTCCTCTCTGTGCCTGTAATCTATTCATGCCATGTTCTTTTATCTCGAACAACTAGAACAAAGCTAAGGCATCCAACAATGAACTAATAAATGATATCTTCACTGTAGAAGAAAAGCACATGGGGGAGATAAAGAAAAGAAGTATGCCAAGTACTGAATTAATAAAATAAAACTCAAATCCCACTAGCTCTCTAGTTTTCACTAAACAGGTTGGTTACCCTGTCTATAAGGAAGGCTGCACTAAGCACTTCTTGATTACATTCTGTTCCATTTTGTCTTTAAATCTCACTTCTTCTCCTTCTGTTGATCTAGAGCTTGCTCCTAACTCACATCCTGAGTCCATACTCAATAGCTTTCTCTTAGGCAGCTTTAAAGCTCCTCATGGGGTCAATTCTACCCTACTTTGACACAGGGAGAATTAACATTTGTTCCAAACACTAGACTAGAACAAAATATTATGGTCCCTCATTTCATTCATCCTTTGCAGTACCCTGGAGATATTGGTGTCTAACATTTACTTATCTTCTATAATTTATAAAAGGTCAAAGGGGCAGTAAATCCATAATGTTGAGTCATTTGCCCAGTAGCATTAAGCAGAGTTTCTGGCCTCCAATTCTCCTTTTCTTGTAGGTATCATTATATGACAATCATCTGGGCCACCTATTAGGAATAGATGAGCCCCGTTTTGATGACAATTCACATCTACATGACCCCTCCTCACCTGTGTGTCCACCACAATGGTAATAGTTTGTTTTGTTTGTTTGTTTTTTTTACCCCTATAGTTTCCCAAAAATGACACTCTATTTGAAAAATGCTATAAATTGAACAATTTATCTCTATATCTACAATATCTCCCTCAAATTTTGACTGAACTCGTTGGCTGTGATATAAGTTCAACTTCAGCTTATCATGTATAGCGTTTAACTAGTGAGAAAACTTTTTTGTTTCTTGTGGCTTGTATTATCTTAAGCAAAATAAAATGTTTTACAAGAACATGACACTCTTGTTAGCTTTCCTCAGTAACTGTAAAAATCTGCAGCTTGAGATAGAAATACAGCCATTTATTTGACCCCTAAAGAATAACTACATCTGCTGTAAAATAACGTATAAATGCCTCTAGGCCATGAACCACTTCCCTTCTTTTTTAAAATATGTATTAGTTTACTTTTTTTTTTTTTTTTGCTTCCTTATGTGACTATCTTTCCTAGTGGTTAGATGTTGTTTTGCTCTCTGTTACTTTTTACCTCAGCAGCAACTTTGCTGTCCTTTCCACTTTTAGAAAGTATTCTTTCTCATCTTGGGCACAATATAACTGATTTATTTAATATTATTTTGTAACTTTCTTCATGTTTTAAAGTTTATGCACTAAAATGTTTAGTATAGGCAGCCTAAACGTATTTACTGTACTGTATTCACTTGTTTTTTACTTTACTATTTTGCCAGCTGCCTCTGTCTCTTGCATGTGCTTCAATGGAAATACAAAGCCTTTCAGCTGCCCTGAAACAAACTCTGACTGTTCTTCTGATGCAGAAGGAATAACAGAAAAAGGGAATAAAAGCAAAAAATGACTGCACAATCCCTTAATGGCAACCAACACAAAAACGTTTTAAGAGCAATAAATCCAAATAAATGTAATCTTTCACACAGGTAAATCAAGGCATCACTCCACCACCAAAAAAGAATGATACCAGCACACAGCACATGTGGTTTACATCAGCAAGGCCAGTTAAAAGGAGGTCCAGATTAAGTTCTAGACATCTATTAATTACACCTTGGGGGCAAGCAAGCCAACATTGGTGGGCACCTTCGGCGCTAAAACCTCAGTTGCGGACAGAATATTAGTAAAATCTGTAAAAGTACAAAAGAAAAATCATTTTTTATTGGTGTCAAAATCATGAAATTCTATAAATACATAAAAGAAAAATTAATTATTATTTAACGGAGTAAAAAATCATGAAATGAGAATAAAATATTTACTCTCTTACTGATTGGAGCATTCCCATTATACTGAGGTCCACTATGCTCGATGAGTATTTATAAGAGACTAAATAAACGATCCATTCGTTGAACTGATATTCTTATAGATAAAAAAAACTTGACTCATTTAAATAATAGGAAAATCACGTGAAAACTATAGTGGTATGCAATGGGTCATCATAACTCGACCTTCAGCTAACTAAATCACCTTAATACAAACATTGGTGTTATGAACAGATAATTTTTTGTTATATTTTGTTCCTGTGAAAGAAAGTTTACTCGATCAAAAATAAAAACCATGACTTTCTTGATATTATGGTTTATAATTTAAAAACGGAATAAGAATCTGAATATCTAATAACATCACATTACAGTTCGATAAGTTCTGAAAAGAATGATAACGAACATATAAATGTGGGTTTTAAATGAAGCGTGACAAAAAAAGTCACATAAAATCGTTGCACAAAATCGTTGTACTTTTAGGCTTAGGGTTTTATATACAGTAGATAGAGTAGATAAGGACATTTAACCAGTGAGTTATCACTCAGGGTCTCACTCTTCTGTTTTACATCTTCAGATGGTAAGGCTAACTGAAAACTTGGGGTCTTGGAGTCAGTGAGTTCCGGCTTACCCAGCAGCACTGCCGGGAACTCCATTTGCCTAAGTGAGCAAGTGGGCTTTTGACTAACAGCTACAACTGCAAGGCTGTCATACTGTATCTCTTATCAGTCTCACTGACACTCGTTACGGGACACTATGCTGCTTTCATTGTCAAACTCTGCATGCCCAAACACTACTGATTCAATTCATAGTTTTTACTTTTTCAAATCGATTGATATTTCATTCTTTGCTGTTTATCACAATTGCTTTACATAACATCTTTGTCAACTGCACTATGTTGTTGCACCCTGTATTTCATTGACACTGCATGTTGGATGTTTGTGTACCAGATGAAGTTGCAAAAAATACTTTAATGCGAGTCTAGAAGTTAATTCAACATTATGGAAGCTAAACTAACAACTAGCATCATGAAAAAAATTAGAGTTGCAAGTCTGTATTGGTCTTTTTAATAAAACATATCTGATAAATATCTGGAGTTTTCAAAACTGTATTTTGAAGTTTTTGTCTTATTGTTACAGTTGGAATAATTAACAAATGAATGCTTTAAAAATAATCTGTGAAGTTCAGATATGTTTCCATGTGTACACCATACAATATGTTGCCTTTCTTCCACAGAATAGTGACAGTAATACAATATCAACAACAATGAATACAACGCAGGTAATAAAAACATCTGTAATGTTTGTGTCAACACAATGTTAATACATATATGTGCTGTTTTGTTTTAAGATATGTCATTGAAATTTATTATTATTTTCAGGCATTATTGAGGCACCTATGTCATAAGGAAAGCACTAGAAAAAAGGACCTCAATTGTTTTTTTTTAGACTTAATATAAAGTACAGATGTCGTGGACGAAAGAGCTGTGATAAATAAAGTTCCCCTGCATATTTAAATAAAGCGTCTTGCCATCATTTCATTTTTGCACAATTTATGAAAACAAGACAACATCATTATCATCTTCTTATGGGAGTACAGGTTAAAACCTTCTATTAAAGTTTTTGAAGGATTGTCAGTGTACTTTCTGTATTGTCTAGTTGCAGCACATTTGTCATGGAGATTGGATCATATGGCATTGAAGCGTTTTATTAGTAGTACTAGCTGTGCTACCAATCTAAGACTGGGTGGAAATCAATGTAGTAATCAATGTTTGTGCACTATGCAATGCTTATGTCTCTGTTGTATAATTTTTGGTATATGATTCATAACAGCAGTGTTAATGTTTGTAATGTGCAATCTGTTGGAATGATGAATGCAATTCATTTTATTGCTAAAAATGTTTGTGATGTTCCATCTTATGGAATGATGGAGACATAGCAAGCAGACGGCAACACAGGCAGACACATCGGCACTTATCCTTTTATTAAAGTGGATTATATATAAGACGTTTCTATTTAATGATGGTTGATGAAGATTTTTAATATAACTATTCTGGGTTCTTTGTATCTAAATAGATATAGACTGTGTTTTCTGTGTTATGGAATATTGTGTTTATCTGCACAGTGATTTGTTGCAAACTAATATATTTCCTAAATGTGTTATACAAATTATCCTGGCTTTATAAACTGAATACTATCCACACATTACTTTATTTGGCACAGAGAACCAATCTTGCTTGTTGCAGTAAAGGTCATCCAACTTAGAAACGTTAGAATGGTGATCTTGAATATTATTTAAAAACAGAATTTCCATAGCAGAGTGGCGTAGCCAAACAAATCACAAGGATGTTAAAGATATTTTATATGCCCAAACTGGCTGAGATGTTCTCAATAGTTCAATATCTGTCTTCATAATAGATACAAATGCTACAGTTAAAACGTACTTAGCAGGGTCCAAGACTCTGCCTTATGAGGCTCTGTTTTACTTTTACACCAAAAACATCCATGTTAGGTTAATTGGTGTCTCTGAATTGGCCAGCAGGTGTTGGTATATGGGACCCCCTAAAGGGCTGGTTCTTCCCTTCTGCCCAGTGCTGCCAGGATTGCTTCTAATCCTGTCACCTTGAGTAGAGTTAAGTATTTGGGCTAATGCATCATTAACCACTACTGTATAATTCCTATAACATAATTATTTTTATTTGCAAAACTGGACTCTGTAGACTCCAGTTAGTTCTTCTTCACAAGCTATTTTCTCCTTATAGATCTCCATTCAGAAAGTTAGCTATAAGTAAAAACTGTATAGTGGCATCTCAGCTTTCAGTGCAAGTTGGGTACTGTCCCTGTATCTCCCCGCAGATGGTGTTGTTGTTCTATAATTAAGTAGTGATGCACATCTCAATATAATTTAATGTACTGTTAAAATTTTCATAGCAAATTTAGCTTACCCTTCATTATCAAATTTTCCTATTTTATATTGTATGCTCAATTTAATTTAATATGCACAAAATTATTTATTTTCGAGTATGTGAAATTTTCTTCATGCCTGGCACTGCCAGCCTGTTTCTAGATTACTTGAGTAAGCCCTTTAACACCACAGTATTCTTGGTATACGTTTGTTCATGCGTGTTTGTGTGCAGCCTGAACGTCTCCATTTTGCCTTTAGACTTCAAGACTACAGCCCTTATTAAAAGATACAATGTATGAATTTTTTCTGCAATTTAAAGTGTGCATGAGCATATATCTCCCTGTTTTAGAGTTAGTTATCATCTTTATCATGAATCATGTTTATTTGTTATTTATAATGCATTTTAACACTTTGCCCTTTGAACAAAATTTAGACTTGTCACTGCTATGGAAAACATCTGGCATTTTTGCTGTTCCTCTTCACCTATCACTACAGACCAGTGGCACTTGCGTCTCATATAATGAAGACTTTTCAGAGACTGGTCCAGGACTATATGAGTCCTCTTGTGGTATGCCACCTGGACCGATTGCAGTTTGCCAATTGGACAAAGACTGAAGTGGAGGATGCAATTATCGATCTGCTCCATAAGCCTTATTCTCATCTGGACAAAGCTGACAGCACTGTGAGGATTATTTTTTTGTGTTTCTCCAGGGTCTTCAATACTATCCAGCCATCCCTGTTTAAGATGTGCAGATGGATGAGCTTATGGTTTCCTGGATAATGGACTATCTGTTGGGCAGAGCACAGCTTATGAGGCTCAAGGACTGTGTTTCTGATACAGCAACATTGGATCACCACAAGGAACAATCCTGTCTCCTTTTCTCTTCACTCTGTGCAACTCACACTATAAATATAACATCAGGTCATGTCTCTGGGAGAAATTCTCAGATTATTCTGCACTTACGGGATGTATTGATAAAGGGGATGAGACAAAGTATAGGAGTCAGGTGGAGAATTGTGTTTCTTGGTGCAAAGAGAATTGTCTACACATTAACATCAGCAAAATCAAGGAACTTGTTATTGACTTTTGCCACACCAAAGAGCTTCTATGTCCAGTCACTATTCAAGAAGTGGATGTAGAGGTTGTCCACTCCTACAAGTAGTATATAATTAGAAAGGGCAGAGCAGGCTCTTTTTCCTTAGAAGACTGTGTTCCTTTAATGTGGGAAATGCCATCCTTTACATCTTCTATACCCTGCCAGTGTAATTTTCTACACTGGTAACTTCACTTCAAGAGAGGCCCACTGAATCATCAAGCTAAATAAAAGGACAGGCTCAGTTATGAGACGTACTCTGGAACAAAGCTGAGTGCTATTGTGAGCAATGCTGCAAATCTTCCTTCTAACACACTAACACTGAGTACTGTCAGCCAATGAATTATTCAGCAGAAGTGTGTCAAGAAACGCTACTGGGGCTCTTCATACCAACAGCAATACGCCAGCATAATGCCTCACTATGACTGGAACTGGCAAGTCAGACATCTATCTGTTAATTTTTCTGCTTTTGGTTTTAAGTACTTCATTTTGAAATGGTCAAGCCAAGATTCTTCTTCTGGTTTAAGTTTAAGTTGCTTCTGTTTGTCTTATTTGTTCTCTTTTTCATTTTTGTTTATTGTTCTCCAATATTTGTATAATATTCTTCGTTTCTGTTATCATTTAATTGTGCATTATCTGTTAATTTTATTCTAGTTAGTTTTTATGTAGTGTCTATGTGTGTTTTATGCGTGGATTCTCAACAGGAAGGGCAACCTGCCCCTGACTATTAAGGGACCTCCCCTATCACAATATGAACGAGCTGGGAATTGAAGTCCAGGGTGAAGCAGTGTCATTAACTCTGTATTGTTATGATTAATGCCTACTTTATCTCATAATCAACAGTCATGGTGTCATGTTTCAGCCATCATTTCCCAACTGGCTGGTGTTCAAAGTTGTGTCTTGTTTTTTTTTTTTTTTATTTTAAACCATGCATTTGTATTACTGTTCATTTTATTTATTATATATGTTTTTCTCTGTCTGGGTAGGTAAAGGGGAATGGCTTTTGTGTTATTCCATGTGCTGTTTGGGTGGCTCCCCAAAGGGTGGGGATCACCTGCTAATCACAGCCAGGAATGGCCCTCCACCCTATTTATGGGAAGGCCTTTCATGGTTCCTGGCGGTTCATTTTGAATGCACTAAGGAGTGGAATGTTTATTGTCTGTGCCTTTGTTTTGCCTTATGATTTTCAATTGAACCCCGCAAAGGACCTGGGGCATCACGCATAACACTGTGTGTAGAATTCACACTAAAACATGACGTATGGACAAAATCGGAAATGTTTGTATGCACAAAAAAATCCAGATGCATAAATTTATGCGAATGCCAAATTCCACGTTCTTCTGCTCCATAAATTCCGGTCAGCGTGAAAAGTAATGCAAATGCACACGCCTGCTGCTACTCCCCAAACTCTTCCCAGAATTATGCCTCTTTGAATATGCAAATCAATATACATAGCCCTTCAGCTCAGCGTTTTGTGAAAAGGTAATGGCAAAAGCACGGGAGAAAATAAAAGAATTTGAGCGAATACCAAGTGGAGACAAGGGAAAACATACTATTTCTTGGTTTAAACAGTGGTAAAAACAACAAAAGGTAGTTGATCGAGTGAAATAGAGTGTTGGAGAAACTCGAAAGTTCACAAAGTCGCACAGTGCCCAAAATAAAAAAAGAAGTTGTCAGATATCAAAGTTGCCATGAAAAGGCGAGTCGTAGCCCACCGTCTGAGTGTCATATGAAAGCTTATTAGGGTACAGACAAAAAAAATAGGCACACAGTGGGAAAAAAGTATGAAATGTCAACATTAATCTCGAAATTTCCACTTTAATCACGTAGTTTATTTTGTCATTAAAGTAGAACATCATAAACTTCATCTTAAAATCATTTAATTTACTAGTTTCTCAAATCCCATCGTAACCAAAGTAGCACGTTAAATGCTTTGTTTTGTATTTGATCTTCCATGTGCTTTATATGTGTGAATCACTTTGGGCTTCTTAAACGAGCTTTCTCTTCCTCCGACAGGACACAGAATCCATTACATTCATGATATTACAGCTCTCTGAATAATTAAAATACTGTGATGTATACTTTGATTGTGCATCTTTGAAATTAAGTCCATCATGCTTATCCATATAAAGACTCTGAGTGATTACTTTGAAGGGAGAGTCAGTGAGTCAATTTTCTACAACACTGGTTTCTATATATATGCACTTTTGAACCCCCAGTGAGGGTTGGGAAATGAAGGGGCTTGAAAAGTACTGCTACTTGTTGAGAAAGGGTAAAAGATGGCCTTTATATAAGGAGGACATCTTGTGTGCCCCTATATATTTTTTAAAATTTGTGTTCAGTTAGTCAAACTACCAGTTTGTTTGGGTGTCTTATTTTCAGTTTATTGAAGAAGCTTTTGTCAATAGTGCTGCGTTTGAGCACAGTCTTGAAATGCACTAAAGCCCTAGCAAGTGTAAGTCTGAAACCTAATGGAAACCTTTTAAATGCTTTGAAAGGCCTTGCCCAGTTCATGAACTGCATGTAGGTGAGATATGCACAGTCAGAATCCTTGATAATACAAAGTGAAAAAGAGTTTCTGAAATCTGAAAGCTCATGAACAAAACACACACATGTTTACATCCCAATTTCATTTAATTTTAAAATAAAATTTAATATTGAAAAAGTACAAATGAAAACTTTCCTTTCATTACATTTCTTGATTTTGGGTTCAGACTGTCACAGTTGTGTCATGATGTCTTTTTGTGACATCTGCACATCGCTGGTTGATCTTTATATAGCAATGCAATTTTCAATCTTTCTTTGACTCAGGTAGTAATATTTCAATGGAAGGCTTTTGTTCCTTTCATCAATTAATTTTTCAATCTCTTTGAGTGCCCCTTGGAACTTTTCACTAACATCTCTGGCAGCATCCTCTGTGAAATAATTCTCTTGCTGTCGACCAAGCCAGATCTAAACAACAAATAAAGTTAGAAGTGTCATTATCAGCATGTCTAGAGAGGAGACAGTTTTTCCCAGACGGAAGTAGCATTTCCTGTCAAGCAACTTACTGCAGTGGGCTGTTCAAGACTAAGGGCCCATGTGATGGCCATCAATAAACATGATTGACTTGCATCAGGGAGTGTATTCATGATCAAATCCTTGATAACCAAACCCTTTTCATGGGGTGGGGGACACTGCATAGTGCAGGGTGTATTTGGCACCCATGAGCACAAGTTAAACTGCAAAAAGAAAAAAAAAGACAAGCTTGCTGTTAGTCATTAATTCCAAGCCAGAGGATCAGTCTCCTTATTGAGACTATGCAATGATGGCATTTACCTGTCCATTATTGATTGCTGCATGTTGGGCAGAACTTGTGAAGATGACACCTGCCAGGATAGTGACAAGTGCTGTTTTATCTTCAATGTTTCTGGGCAATCCTAAGGAAACAATGAGATACCATAATGGTAATAAATTATGCGATTCAACTTTTTGATCAGGTTCTTGTTTTTTCTTGCTGGCTGCCCTCTCAGCATCTGTTCTCAGACCATTCGACCATTTCCAGAATACAGTTGCCTTCCTGTTGTACTTTGTTCAACATTTCACCCACACTACACCTCTACTATGCTTTGAATAGTAGTCAGAAGCTCATTTAAAACGATTGCCTTAATGTATCACTCCTGGCATGGACAGTATATCCTGTCTTTGATTTCTTTGCATATCATTGTTAAAAGTCTTTGTTCTGCTCTGTCCTGTCATTCCAACAGCCTCTACTCTAATCAGACTACTAAAATGAAGTAGTATACAGACCTTGTTTCTCTTCATTCTGGGCAGTCTCGTGGCCTGGAAACCCTGCAGATTTTTTTTTCTCCTTCCGTCTGGAGATTTTTTTTTTTTTCTATCCTCCCTGGCCATCGGACCTTACTTTTATTCTATGTTAATTAGTGTTCCCTTATTTTAATTCTTATTTATTTTGTCTTTTTTCTCTTTCTTCGTCATGTAAAGCACTTTGAACTGCATTATTTGTATGAAAATGCGCTATATAAATAAATGCTGTTGTTGTTGTTTCTGTGTTCTGACTTTCAAGCTGTAGAAGAATCTTCCCTTGACTATTTGGTTTCATCCTATAATGGCTTAGACTTTTTCCTCATCTTGTTTCCTTTTGGATATCTTCAGTTGTACTAACTTAATTAATCATTAAATAACTTTGATATTGGTTGAATGCTATTGTTTCTTCCAGAATAGGGCCGCACACTCCTTAAGTTCTATTTGAACTCTTGCATTCTATTGCTTCTTAACTTTGTACTTTGTAATCAGTCAACCTGGATGTATTACGAGTAACCTTTGTAAATTGCCTTGGATAAGGATCTCTGCTACATAGAGAGCAATGATAATATAAAGTTCTTCACTGACGTATGGCAACAATCCTAACTTCCCACTAACTAAATCTTCTAGTAACACTTGGATGATCTCTGGAACAAGCCCTACATCTTAATGGCCAACATCAACAATATGTTAAACAGCATGGCACCTGCAATAGTGCAATGATCATAGTCAAAAATATCACTCTGTTGACGAAGTGTGCATTATTAATTGACATAATATACAAACTATCTTGGAAATGTAAGGAAGCAACATCTGTTCTTCTGCAATTTAAGATTGCAAAAGATGTAATTTATTATGATGTCTTCGAACCATTTGCCAGTATAGTGTATACTTCTGGATAAACACTATATTCCGATAAAGCACCATCAGATGAATACCTTGAGACCTTTAATCTCTTTCTTCCTGGACACAGAAATATTTTTGTGTTATATGTTTATTGAATGTAATGACAGTAAAGGCCAAAAGGCTAATTCTACTTTTATTTCTCACCAAAGTTATGAAGGTCCTTAAACCCCTCCAAAACTACATCACGAATCCACTCCTGCAGCTCCTAGTCTTTCATAACATCCTCATCAGATGAATAGAAGAGATCCACAATGCCAGACACATAACTGCAAAAAACAGACATAACAAGCCAGTGAACGAGTGAGCAGTTGGGGGTTCATATTCTGGACAGGCAGGGCAAATTGACTTCTAGTGTGAGGGAGGCACTGTATGTCCTAGACCTAACTGATGTTCTTGCAATCTGTATAGTAAGTGCTACTATGGTTTTCTTTTATCACAAAGAGACATTTGTTGTTCCCCACACTGTTCACCCATTCAATGGCATCCCATAGTTTTAGGCTGTCATCTCTGTAGAAGTTGTTCTTTAGTTGGTTCACATCTCTTTTCTCAAAGTCAATGTTAAGCAGAAGAGACCACCTGAAAGTCATTTCTTGGCAGCCCCTCTGAAGCAATAAAGCCAGTCCTTTCCATCCTTTGTATACTATCTGTTTAGAGGAGAGACAGTGAAAGAGTGGTTTCAGGGCAGAGTGACATAGATGCCCCTTCAGAACATATATGATAAAATGCATGGCATTGCACCAGGCATACCTGTTAAAAGATGCTGTAATCTGAGATGAGAGTGATGCGGGCATTGGTGTTGATATGCAGGGTGTCACGTATATGGGGGATTAGAAAATGAAAGACACAACAAGTCATGAGAAATTCCCAATTAACATACAGACTTCTCCTCCAGAAGCATTTGGGAAAGGAGTGTCCCATTAGCATTACAAACCAACACCTGGTGGGGACCAATGCTTTCATTTCTCACATTATAACCCAAGTAGAGAAAAGCTCTGATAGCCTCTTGCTGTGCACCAATGGGGATTATATTACCTGAATCCCTCAAAGAATGATGAGCAAAGGAGTGTCCTACATTCCGCTGTTTTTGTTCCTCAGTAGTATTTTTTTTTAGTGTTTCTTTAATTTTTAAGTGTATCTGAGTGTTAAGATTTCATCCATCCATCAAATCACTAAACCTGCTTGTTTCATGTCTATGTTGCAGGGAGCTGGAGTTAATTCCAGAAGCCTCAGGAGAAAGTTAATGACTAATTTTGAACAGCACCCTCACTCACACAGCCACACTCATTCTATCAAGCTAATTCAGACTTTCCAATTAAATAAACCCATACATTTTTGGAATATGGAAAGGAGACAGAAGTAAAAACAGACATGGCGAGAACATGAAACTCCATGCAGATCATGACCAGCCAGATTCAGACTTCATTTTTTGCATCTGTAAGGTGGCAGTGCAAACCATTGTGCTACAATACTGAACTGCAGGTGATTCTTTTTCAGCTTTTGTGTTTCTATGTTGCCCTTAGTACTAGGGTGTTGCACCGTGTTAGCCATTATGGATGTAGTGAAACGTCAAGCAAAATGACCCCTTTTATTGGCTAACTAAAAAGATTACAATATGCAGACTTTTGAGGCAACTCAGGCCCCTTCTTCAGACAAGATGTAATGAATAATATTGTCTCAGTATTCTTGATAAATTGTTTGGGATGGTTCTATATAAAATAAGGAGGTAAAAGATAATGTACTAGAATACTGGAGTATGTCCATGGGGAGAAGATGTGATAAAGGAGTTGCACTCCTTACCTGAACCCTCACGCAGCCTGATTGACAAATTCCATACAAACCGATGATAAGAGGGGAATGTCTTACAAGTCGGATTAGGACATTTCACCGTCACGTAGTGGCAAAACCAGTCATCCTTAAAACATGAATTGTGCTTCTCTAGCTCTACAAACACAATTTGACTATCAATGTTATAGTCATGCTCCTAGAAGGACACATATGGAGAAAGTAACAGAAGGCATTTAAGTGAAAGCACAAAAAGTGGCCTACAGAAAAGTGGCAAAATAATATTCTTTAACGTAACGTAAACTTAGTCAGGGTCAGAATCACCTGACCTGTGCTGCTAATTAACTTCTTGTGAATTCATTTTAATTGAATTGCTTTTTAAAGATTTGTTCCGCTGAATTTCTTCATCATTCCTAAGATTTGCTTAACTTCTTTTCTTAAATGACACCCAAACAGAAATGAAATATGAAGTGAGGGAGCCAACAGAAGACCAACTAAGTCAGGGCCTCAAACTCCAACCAATTTCACTCCAACCAGCTGCTTAATGAGGTGCCAGCTCTTTTCGTTAATTAAACCCGTTCTTTAATTTTATGGCTTGCTGCGGCTGTTGTGGTGCATTAGCAGACATTTCCGAAATTGTTGGTTTTCTCCTTCTAAGAGCACTGTAAAAATGTTTTAGGGACCTGAGCAGATCAACATTCCTGAGACCTTCATCTTTCTTTATTTTCAGATATTGTACTTTGGACACCAGTTGTTTTGGCTCATTTTGTATCTTATTATTGTTTGGCTGCTAATTAAGGAAAAAAAACAATTAAGGGGTCTGAGTCTTCAACAGAAAGTCAATTCAAATTAGTTCAAAAGAAGTTAATTAGCAGCAGAAACAGGTCACTCATTAAGAAAAGGGTTAGAATGAAAACCTGCAGCCACGGTGACCCTACAGGAATGGAGTTGGCGACCCCTGTATTAGAGGATCCTCCTCATTCAGCTGCTGATGGTGAAGTTTTATAAACTGTCTTTTCTGGTTGAAATTTTATTCACCCACCTAGTTTAATATATGCCCACTCACCAACACATTTCTGGCTACGCTACTACTGATACTAATAATTCTTTACATTTATACAGCACATTTCTTACTACTCAGAGCGCTCTGTGTGTAGGCAGCAAAACATTCTGTGTGTTTTTTATTTTCTTTTCTCCTGAACTTTGAACTGCAGCTTTAGTTTGTGCCCCCAAAAACTGTGCCAGCGCCCAATTTTTTTCACGAGCCACCACTGACACACACTTTACTTGTTGACACAAAAAACAAACTTTAGCAGCTGTTAAAAGCAAAAATTTTGATCACCTAACCACCTACGCCAACCAAAAATATCTGTCTCAACATTTCTTGGAGCCCACAGAGTGGCCATCTGCTGAGCTTAAAGGTGTCTTATACTGTGAATGACAGTGGAGGGCACCAAAGCTGAGTTCTCACTGTAGCCACATTCACCTGTGAGATTCTGGATCTCCATTAGTTATGCATGGGTTACCATGATGACAGTGTTTAAAGATCTACTATTTAATTGACAGTTTCTAATGAAACCGTCATGCTCAGTCAGAAAATGATCTTCTTCAAAATGCTGAGCCACATCCACACACACTCTTGGGTACGCTTTTATTGTTTGTTGAACTGTGGGTAGAATTTTCAGGAAGAATAATGCCAGAGAGATAGACAGAGACAGCAGTATTATATAGTGTGATCAGTAAGAGGTGATCTTGAGACGCTATGACCCAGAATAATACCAAACACTAAATTAACAAAAAGGTTGTGTTGATAAAAATAAAGGAATGCATAAACAATGGGAGTCTTAAAAGTACAATTTAAATAGAAAGAAAACTCAAATTCAGCAGTCTACCTGGGCCTTGCTAAACAAGTTTGCTACCCTGTTTATTAGGTAGGCTGAGTATTCCACTTACCCACCTGCATACTGCACCATACATTCCTCTCACCTCCTGTACTCTTCATCTCTTCTCCTCTTATTTTCTGCTTATCCAGTGCGTACTCCTAACAAACCTTCCAACTCTGATCTCAATTAATCTCTTTCAAGTAGGTGATATTAAAGCTCGGGATTTGTACCAGGGATAGCAGACAATAGTCATTTCTAGTGATTCAATGTCCCTGTACCCTGGGGCTCTTTATAAACTTTAACCTGCAAAAGAGGTTGTGGGACACCTCTAGGTTGTTGAGGGTCAATAAAGTTGTCGTCTTTAATTTTTAACAGCATTTGTAATTTGTGGAAGTATGAGGGTCAGTATCTCACTTGTCAGTTTCCCTTTTTATTGATTGCATTCCTATCTGACATCAATTCAGACCACCTAATAGAAATAGGGGCAGTGCCACCCCCTTCCAGTGCCTTTTCATACCTTCATAACCACTACTGAAAGTGTATTTTGTTTTATAAGCCATCCTATAACACCCTTTTTGAAAAGTGTTATCAACTTTTACAGATCAATTCATTAATCCTAGCCTCCAGAGCTTCTAATTGCAGTCACTGGTTACATTTTTCAGGGCAAAGTATTGTACATTGCTTGTGGCAGTTTATTTATAAACTTACATTTTGTTAAAGGAAATAAATACATGCTAGAAGATGTTTTCAGTCCTTTAGCTTTCCCCAGTATTTTGTAGAGCTTCAGCTATTAATAAAAGATAAACAGTCATGTCAAGTTTGTGTATTTATTTATGTGAGAAGGCAGAATGAGGTTTTCAAATTGTGTGTAATCCTCACTGGGCCACAGGAGGGCGACAGAGTCCTGTCAAATCTCGCTTTAAGGTCAGTTCGTTTTGTAACCTGCTTAGTACAGGCCAGGTAGGGTAGTTGGGAACTATGAGTGCTGGGGTCTATGCCAGCTCTAAGGTCCACACTGAAATACTGCAGAACAAATCAATTCAAATAAGGCTGCTGAGTGTGTGAGTGAGTGTGAGATCACGATATTAAAAGTGACCTTTCATGTGATCTTCTTTGACTTTTAGCTCACCAATACACCTGAATGCTTCTATGCAAACAAAGATCTTCTCATTTTTAATACAGTTGCTTTATTTTACTGGCTGTACAACTGGTGACAAGATGAAAGTCCCAGTTCACATTTATCATTGACTGCTAACTTCTTATTACCTCTAAGCAGCACTAAATGAAGAAACAAAAGGAAACCAATCAGCTTCATTAAAAGAGAAATGGAAAAGTTTGTTTTACTTAACAAATTCCAGAGTTAGAATGTGGATCTTAAGGAAGTATAGGAAATGGAGGGAAAGCAGAAGGAAGAAAAATAAAGGACACTTGTAGGCTGCTCCAACTGAAAGGAATTTGTGGATTCAAGGTGATGTTAATCATTCTGAATTTGAAAACGGTTTGAAAATTTAAATGAATAAATAAAGACAGCAAGGTAATATAGGTCAGGAGTACATTTTACGTTTTCAGCTTCACCAGATTGATTGTGTCCTTCATGTATCTGCATTTTTTTACTCCCAGTCCCTAAACGTTGTGTGTTTCACATTGAATTCTGGGATACACTCTGAACCCCAAAATGGAGCAGGGATGATTAGGAATGGGTGTATAGATAGAAGAACAAATTACAGCCCATTTAAAATAATTTCCATCCATCCAACCCGCTATATCCTAACTACAGGGCCGCGGAGGTCTGCTGGAGCCAATCCCAGCCATCACAGGGCGCAAGGCAGGAAACAAACCCCTGGCAGGGCGCCAGCCCACTGCAGGGCACACACACACACACCAGGGACAATTTAGGATCACCAATGCACCTAACCTGCAGTCTTTGGACTGTGGGAGGAAACTTGAGCACCCAGAGGAAACCCACGCAGACACGGGGAGAGCATACAAACTCCACCCAGGGAGATTTCGGGAAGCGAACCCAGGCCTCCTAACTGCGAGGCAGCACCGCTACCACTGTGCCACCGTGCCACCCTTAAAATAATTTAGTGCTTTAAAATGATTTTTTATTTAATGCATTGGGCTTTATTTTGGGTCAGTGGATTTCTTTTCCTGCTATTCTGGCAGCACAATTTGTTTTTTGTTATCTGGTCATGACAATTTTTTGTCGATCCTTGCATAGGTTCAACATGTTGTTTATAGCTGCTGTGACAAGTGCTGCTCACATAACATTAAAGTCACTAAACATATTATGTCACGTTCTTCTACCTATGTAAGATGGCAGTGCACATCTTCTGCTATCAAAGTCCTGGGTCCCTTTTCATTTCTATGGCTGATTTTAGCATTGTGAAAACTTAAAGGACTTTCTAGTACATTCTAGTGTTGAGATGTTTGACTTGTTTTTTGATAATGTGTTTTTGGATTGCTAATTGATTTTTCTTTCTACTTCCTGTGTTTCAACCCCTGCCCCTCCCTGATTATAACCTTGTTTGGTGTTTACCTTACCTTCCATTTTCACATTGTTATTCTCATGTTGCCTCACATGTCCCTGCAGTCACAAGTATAACGGTGTCATGTTTGTTCTTTGTTTATTAAAGTTTCAATATTATGCATAGCGAAGAATAAAGAAACTTTGTACAGACTGTTTCTGGGCAGGGGTAAACCCTGGACTGTAAGCAGCAGCACTGCCCATTAAGTCACTATGGTGACCCTTGCCATAGGAAAAGATCTATTTAATATGTTTTTGGTTTCTCCTACATGATAGGTAGATCAAAAAGATCTTCTGTCTCCAGCTTCTTAGATTTTTACCATGATAACAAATACCCCAGTATTCCCACAATTGTCTCCTCTTGAGTTTCAGCAGAGATCTCAGAAAAGTTATACAATGGGATTAGATTTTTCAAGTACTCCCATGACATTTTTTTGCAGTTTGAAGATATTTGCATTGGGTCACATGTTTTGGGCCTGCACCAAATTAACATCATTTTGGATCAAACTTTTTCATTACCTTTCAGACAGCCTTGGTGTCACAATCCCTCCTAACCCCTCAACATCTGTGTTTGGGGTTCTTCCAGATGGGTTTAAATTGGAGAAGGACAAACAAATTGTGATTGCATTCACTACACTTTTGGCACGCAGACTTATTTTACTAAACTGGAAGAACCCAAACTCTCCTCTTTTAGGTCAGTGGGAAACCGATGTGTTATACTATTTGAAATTGGAAAAAATCAAATACTCAGTTAGAGGATCCGTAAAGATTTTTTTCAAAACATGGCAGGATCTAATAAATAATATTTTACAATAAGCTCTTAAAGCACAGAGGAAGCAACTATTTCTGTATTTCTTTTTCTTCTCCATTCATCTCTATTGGCTTATCAAACTTATCAATTTAGGTATGTTTACAAGCCTTAAGTTTTACTCCGTTGGCCTTGCTCTCTCTCTCAGGGGTGGGGGTTGACTTGTTCTCAATCCTACTTTTGTAAAAATTGATTGATTTGCATGGAATGATTGCAATAAAATTAATAAAATAAAAAATATATATATATATTTGCATTGTGTGCTCAGTAATATGTGGTGAATAGTTGTTTGTGGGCGCTCCGGTTTCCTCCCACAGTCCAAAGACATGCAGGTTAGGTGGATTGGCGATTCTAAATTGGCCCGTGTGTGCTTGGTGTGTGGTTGTGTTTATGTGTGTCGTGCGGTGGGTTGGCACCCTGCCTGGGATTAGTTCCTGCCTTGTGCCCTGTGTTGGCTGGGATTGGCTCAAGCAGACCCCCATGACCCTGTGTTCATATTCAGCAAGTTGGAAAATGGATGGATGGATAATTGTTTGTGATAATGAAATACTTTGCTGTGATTACAAAACTGTAGTCTTTGCTTCTGAATAATACTATTAGTTACTCTAATTTACATGGCTGTGCTTGAAATAGAACACACTCAGTCTGTAAGAAATGGCAGGCAGTGTGGCATCCTTCTATATAAAAGCGGTCGGGATTGTCGTTCCGCCCCGTGAGTGCTACGCAGGCGCGGAGTTTCACACACGCCCGGTCCATTTTGCAATGCACTATGGGATTTGTAGTTTCGTTTCTCCAGGAAAAAGATGATTTTCTACTCCAGACTGTGCGATATCTTCTTCTTTTTTACTATATAAAAGTGGTTGGGATTGTCCTTCCGTCCCGTGAGTGGGAAGCGTAGCGGTATTCCGCTTATCACAGACTTACTACTTGCAGCTTCTGGTACGAAGCGACATGATGTGAGCAGAGTTCTGGTGCTCCCATCGTTCCCTTGCTTTTGTGCGTGATGCGCTGGAAAAATAGACAAAATTATGTCTCTGGAAATAATTAATGTTGATGGAGTACAAATGCCTCACCACGTAGTAAATATCAGGGGGGTTCAAAAGGGCGACCTCAATATAGAAAAAAAGTTTAAATTTAATAACAAAAATAACAGAAACTATGAGTATTAAAGTAATACCGCTCAAATGCAATATAACCAAATTAATGAGTTTGTATAAAATATCAAATTGATCTACATATTGAATTGCCTTAAGAAGTGGTCAACTTAAAAGTCAGTCGCCTTAAAAGGCGGGTCAGCCTAGTAGTGGTTAAGACTTGAGGTTGTGGGTTCAAATCCTGCAGCTGGCACTGTGTGACCACGAGCAAGTCACTTGAACTGCCTGTGTTCCAACTGCAACAACTGAAGAAATGGAACCAATTGTATACCAGACGCTTTCAGTTTCATTGGACAAAGGCATCTCTCCAAAAATAAGTAAAAAATATAAAGTCTTAAGAGATTAAAACAACATAAAAAAGTGATCTCACAAAATATACCACACTTTTTCAAACCAGATTCTTAATTTTGACTCCTTTAATCTCACTTGAATGTCATGTCTCATTTTTGTCTACGGCTATTTCTCCTAAGGAATTTTAGGGAAAACGTGTGTGTCAAAGTTGATTCTTAAATGAAACATAAATGATAATCTCTTTAAAGTCTCAGCAGCCATCAAATATCAGCCTTCCAACAGTAAAATCATCCTGTCAAATACACATCGTCAGGATTCATTTACATGGAAATATTTGCAGTCTTTTTCAGAGGCTACGGGTATGATTTGAGTTTTCATAAAACCAAAATATTTAAAATAATTTATCTCAAGAACACAAATTTTACCACATGTTGGGTCATTTCCGCCATTGTCATTGTTGTACATTGTTATTGTTAACCAGTTATTAGAGAAAAGGTGGCTGTAGGTAAGGAAGAGTGGCGTGTTCTAAAAGAGGTTACAAAAGACATAACAGATTAACTCGGCAGTTGTTTAGGAGAGGCAGCCCAGAACACTGGATGAACAGACCTACAAGCATGAGGTGCAAAATCAGTAAGCAGAGTTGTTTAAACATTGAAAGCTGGAGTTCCTTAAAAGGTCTACAAGTTCTGATGCACTGTCCTTGTTTTAATCTGTAATTGTATTGGTAAAGTCCAAACCAAATCAAACATAATTAAGTAGTGATCAGAAGTAATTTTATTTAATGGAGTGTTATTTAAATTTTCAATCTCAACTCTGTAAGTAACAATTCACTCTAATGTGTGGTTATGATAATAAGTTAGGCCATTGACAGTCTTGCAAAACCCTACTGAATTTAACAAATAAGTAAAACATTTGCTAAAAATGTCCATCAGTGTGTACATTACAGTTTTTCTCAATTGTTTTCAGTCAGTTCACCAGAAGAAATGTCATTTTCCTCACACTTAAGGCAGTTTTGAAATCATCTCATTTCCCCACACACAAGCGTTTCCCATTGTGTTTGTACAAATTGTAATTCTGTCCACACATATTTCACTACTAAAGATGTTTTGTTATTTTATTCATGCATTTCTCAGTTGACTCTGACAACTCATAAAAACAATTTGTACTGTATATACAGACTGTCAGTCAGAATTACAGACCTAGTGTTTTCAATCAAATTATTTTAAACGTCCTTCAAATATGTATGGAAGAGCAAGGCTAGTCACACACCATCAATGGTAGGACAGTAGTAAAATTGCCCTTCAATTAAAAATTAACATGAAAAGGGACTTGCAACACAGATTGACTCCTTCACTTCTTGGATGGACCCTACAATGCCCTCATGTGGTGATTTGAGACAATGCAAGTTTTCACGACTCCAACCATGTGAAGGAAAGGTTTGAAACCAGCTAACACAAGATAATGGCATTTCTGTCATTTTATTCACCATTTCTCAACCCAATTGGCTATATGACATGGTGGTACTGACACCAGCCCAATCACTTCCATTGTCCATACTGCAGCTTTGATTTTTGTTTAATGACGAGAAAGTCTGAGAAAAAAAGCTTTTAGCTTCTGTGTACAGATAGCTCTACAGCTGAACATTCTTGTGTGCCTTCATGTCGAGCTTCCAGTAAGTAAAACAATGTACTTAGTTTTTATACATTTCACGTCAATGCGGAAACAATCTAAATGGATTGTCACTTTCCAGAGAGAGAGCGTTACGGTGAGACCCCACACTTGAGTTTGTAGCCGGCGTTTTTAAAAAGAGGTTTTTCACGAGAAGCAAATGTTGAAGAAAGCAGTGGTTCTTGCATTGGTTGAGTGGAACAATTTCTCCATTCCACTTTCAAGACTGGGGTTTGGGAGAGATGAAAGTGACTGACAGAGGATGACACACAGGACAATGAGGAGAAGGATGATAAAATCCTCAAGGTTCACAGCTATACTTTGGCTCTGGATCCAGTAGGTGTCAACCTAGCGCTTGATGAAAACATGTTACTTAAGGAGGAGATTCTCAAGCTGAGGAAACAAACTGAGACCTTAACAAAAGAGCAACAGTTTGGCATCAACTGCTTTGCTGGCTCAGACAGAGACATTTGCTTTTTACAAGTTAAGTTGTCCAGAAGACTTCCTGCTCTTATGTATTAAGCTTATTTATATATTCACCTGTCCGTGAATAAAGTTTAATGACTTCTTCTTCTTCTTTTGGCTACTCCTGTTGGGGGTTGCCACAGTGGATCATCATCTTCCATATCTTTCTGTCCTCCGCATCTTATTCTGTTAATACAATCTCACCTCTCTGTCTCTCAACTGTCCAACTTGAGCTGACCCTCTAATATACTAATTTCTAATCATATCTATCCTCGTCACACCCTGTGCAAATCTTAGCATCTTTAACTCTGCTACCTCCAACTCTGTCTCCTGCTTTCTGGTCAGTGCCACTGTCTCCAACCCATATGACATAGCTGGTCTCACTACTGTCCTGTAGACCTTCCCTTTCACTCCTGCAGATATCCATCTGTCACAAATTACTCCTGACACTCTTCTCCACCCATTCAACCCAGAACTCTCTTTTTCACCTCTCTTCCACAATCCCCATTACTCTGTACTGTTGATCCCAAGTATTTAAACTCATCCACCTTCGCCAACTCTGCTCCCTGCATCCTCACCATTCCACTGACCGCCCTCTCATTAACACACATGTATTCTGTCTTGTTCCTACTGAACTTCATTCCTCTTCTCTCCAGAGCAAATCTCCACCTCTCCAGGGTCTCCTCAACCTGCTCCCTACTATCACTACAGATCACAATGTCATCAGCAAACATCATAGTCCATGGGGACTCCTGTCTAATCTCATCTGTCAACCTGTCCATCACCATTGCAAATAAGAATGGGCTCAGAGCTGATCCCTGATGCAATCCCTCTTCCACCTTGAATGCATCCATCACTACTACTGCAGACCTCACCACTGTCACACTTCCCATGTACATATCCTGTACAACTCTTACGCACTGTTCTGCCACTCCCAACTTCTTCGTACAATACCACAGCTCCTCTCGAGGCACCCTGTCATATGGTTTCTCCAGGTCCACAAAGACGCAATGCAACTCCTTCCGGCCTTCTCTAAACTTCTCCATCAATATCCTCAGAGCAAATATAGCATCTGTGGTGCTCTTTCTTGATATTAAACCATACTGCTGCTCACTAATCACCACCTCCCTTCTTAACCTAGCTTCCACTACTCTTTCCCATAGCTTCACGCTGTGGCTCATAAATTTTATCCCCCATAGTTACTACAGCCCTGCACATCCCCCTTATTCTTAAATATCGGCACCAGTAAACTTCTTCTCCACTCCTCAGGCATCCTTTCACTTTCCAAGATTCCATTAAACAATCTGGTTAAAAACTCCACTGCCATTTCTGCTAAACACCTCCATGCTTCCACAGGTATGTCGTCTGGATCAACGACCTTTCCATTTTTCATCCTTACTTCATCCGTGCTAATCCGTTGCACTTCCTGATTCACTATCTCCACATCATCCAACCTTCTTTCTCTCTTGTTCTCTTCATTCATCAGCTTCTCAAAGTACTCTTTCCATCTGCTCAACACACTCTCCTGGCTTGTATGTTTCCATTTTTATCCTTTATTACCCTAACCTGCTGCACATCTTTCCCAGCTCAGTCCCTCTGTCTAGTCAATCGGTACAGGTCCTTTTCTCCCTCCTTAGTGTTCAACCTCTCATACAACTCATCATTCGCCTTTTCTTTAGTCTTCGCCACCACTCTCTTCAACTTGCACCTTATCTCCTTGTACTCTTGTCTACTTTCTGCATCTCTCTGACTATCCCACTTCTTCTTCGCCATCCTCTTCCTCTGTATACTCTCCTGTACCTCCCAATTCTACTACCAAGTATCTTTTTATTCCTTCCTCTGTCCAGACGTCACGCCAAGCACCCTTCTTGCTGTCACCCTTACAACATCTGCTGTAGTTGCCCAACCGTCTGGTAACTCTTCACTGTCACCCAGTGCCTGTTTCACCTTCTCCCTAAACTCAACCTAACTTCCGCCATTTGATCTTTGGCTCTACCCTTACTCTCTTCCTCTTCTTGATCTCCAGCATCATTCCACAGACCACGGTCCTATGCTGCTTAACTACACTTTCACCTGCCACCATTTTGCATTCTTCAATCTTCTTCAGATTGACTCTTCTGTGTAGGATGTAATCTACATGTGTACATCTTCCTCCACTCTTGTACATCACCATATGTTCCTCCCTCTTCTATCAATACGTATTCACCACAGCCATGTCCATCTTTTTAGCAAAATCCACCATCATCTGACCTTCTTCATTCCTCTTCTTGACACCATACCTACCCATCATCTCATTGTCTCCTCTGTTCCCTTCACCAACATTTCCATTGAAATACGCTCCAATCACCAATTTTTGTGCCTTGGGTACAACTGTTAATCACTTCATCCAACTCACTCCAAAAATCTTCTTTCTCATTTATTGCACACCCAACTTGCGGGGCATATGCACTAACAACATTCATCGTCACACATCCAATTTCTAGCTTCATAATTATTACTCTGTCTGACACTTTTTTCACCTCCAAAACACTCTTGACATACTGTTCCTTCAAAATAACCCCTACTCCATTTCTCCTCTCATCCACACCATGATTGAACAATTTGAATCCACCTCCGATCCACCTGGCCTTACTCCCATTCCATATAGTCTCTTGTACGCATGATATATCAACCTTCCTTCTCTCCATCATATCTGCTAACTCTCTCCCCTTACCAGTCATACTGCCAACATTCAAAGTTCCTACCCTCATAGTTTTTATTTTCCTTTGTCTTCCTGTGGGAAATGCCTGCACCCATTTTCCCACTGGTATAGCACAGCCACAAGCACTAAATACAGTTCAGCGCAGAAACTTTTCTTCTTTTCTTTCTCACCCCTCTGCTCCTCCAGGTGAGCTTTGTCTTCTTCCACTCGACTCTGGCTCTCAGAGGAGCGGCTTCCGGCTCTTCCCGTCCTTGCTCTGGACACAGTGGCTTCCCTTAAAACAAAAGTGATCAAAGCACATAGAAACTCTCCCTGGTTTAATGAAAACACTCGAGCTCCTAAATTAGAGTGTCGAAAACTGGAGTGCAGATGGAGAACAACAAAGCTACATGTCTTTCATATTGCATGGACAGAGAGTGTTAATAAATATAAAAAAGCCCTTTTTAAAGCTCGCTCAGAATACTATTCTACATTAATAGATAGCAATAATAAAATCCTATTTAGAACAGTGGCTAAATTAACAAATGAGAATTCAGATCAACAGTGCAAAATACCAACAGATATTAGCAGTACAGACTTTATGAACTTCTTCAATGAGAAAATTAAAAATATAAGATCCCAGATCTCAGCATCACAGTACAAACCAAATACTAGCTTAGCAAGCCCTGTCTCACATTGCATTCAGCACTTTAGTAATTTTAATCCTGTAACTGAGCAGGAAGTCTTAACTTTAATTTCTAAAATGAAGCCAACTACTTGTTCCCTAGATCCAGTGCCAACAAAACTAGTAAAAAGTGCCATGGATGTTCTTGCAGCGCCTATTCTAAACATTATCAATAGTTGATTGAAGTGTCAGTCATTAAACCATTACTTAAAAAGTCAGACCTAGACCCACACATACTAAATAATTATAGGCCTATTTCAAATTTACTGTTTCTCTCTAAAATACTAGAAAAAGTAGTCGCCAGTCAGCTTCAGTCACACCTTACGCATTACAATTTATTTGAGAAATTCCAGTCTGGTTTTCGCACTGGTCATAGTACAGAAACAGCACTAACATGGGTTGTAAATGACATTCTGATATCCTCTGATGAAGGAAACTCCACTGTAATTATGTTGTTGGACAGCATTTGACACCATTGACCATTCTATTTTACTGCACAGGCTAGAAAATGATGTTGGGCTTACAGGCCCCGTGCTCGCTTGGTTTAGTTCTTATTTATCAAATCGATTCCAATATGTACAGAAATGTGCTGACAGTACTCCATCATTATACACAGAAGTTCAATATGGTGTCCCGCAGGGCTCAGTACTGGGACCTTTACTGTTTTCACTTTACATGCTTCCACTGGGATCTCTCATTAGGAAACATAATGTTAATTTTCACTCGTATGCAGATGACACCCAGTTATACCTTTCATTTAAATCAAATGAAGTTTCTCAGATGTTGTCTTTAATTAGTTGTGTTAGTGAATTAATGGAGTGGATGAACTACTTGTCTTTAAATACAGATAAAACAGAGATGTTAATTGTTGGAGGGAATGACGCTGATCACAACAATATTCTGTCATCATTTAACTCAGTTGGAATCCCAATTAATTTTACTGAATCAACCCGCAATCTAGGAGTTATCTTTGACTCTAGCATGTCATTTAAAGCGCACATTATGAAGTTGTCCAAAACATGTTTCTTCCATCTTAAAAATGTTAGGAAATTAAGGCGCTTTCTAAATAAACAGGATTCTGAGAAATTAATTCATGCATTTATCTCTAGTAGGATTGACTACTGCAATTCAGTGTTCACTGGCTGTTCAAACTGTTCCCTATACAGCCTCCAGTTAATCCAAAATGCAGCTGCAAGAATTATTACAAGAACAAGAAAATACGAACACATAACTCCAGTTCTTAAATCCTTACACTGGCTCCCAGTTAAGTTTAGGGCAGATTTCAAAATCCTCCTTTTAACATATAAAGCATTAAATGGCCAAGGTCCGCTTACTTGTCTGAACTTATCATGACTTACAAACCTGAGCGCACATTAAGATCTCAAGATGCCGGTCTGCTTAGGATTCCAAGGATTAATAAAATAACAGTGGGAGGTCGAGCTTTTAGTTACAGGGCCCCTAAACTGTGGAATGGTCTGCCTGCTTCTATAAGAGATGCCCTTCGGTCTCAGCCTTTAAATCCCGGCTGAAGACTCACTACTTCAGTTTAGCATATCCTGACTAGAGCTGCTGATTAACTGTACAGACTGCATCTCTGTTGTTAGTCATTAGCACTAAAACATAAGTAACATGATAATTATAATTTGATACTAACCCTCACCTATTCTGTTTCTCTTCTTGGTACTCAAATGTGGCACTTGGTGCCACGGCGCACCTGCCAAGTTGTTTTGCCTGCCTATGGTAAAGTCATCCCTGATGGAGGATCGCAGGAATCATGGGAAAGAGGGATCTGTTCATCAGATTGGCTGGCCAAGCACTGTTTCAGCCATGGAATGGCCAAATGGTGGAGGCAGCTTGATGGATGAGGTCTCCAGGACTCTAAAAATATCCAAATCTTATTATGTGATATCATCTACTGTTAAATTCTGCTCCATACTTCTAAAATTTTTATTTTTATGCTGTATTGAGGATTTGTTCTGTTCTGTGTATTGTATTGTATTGACCCCCTTCTTTTGACACCCACTGCACAACCAACCTACCTGGAAAGGGGTCTCTCTTTGAACTGCCTTTCTTCCATTTCTTCCATTTTTCCCTACAAGGTTTTTTTGAGCCGTCACCTTATCGTGGTGGAGGGGTTTGCGTGTCCCAATGATCCTAGGAGCTATGTTGTCCGGGGCTTTATGCCCCTGGTAGGGCCACCCAAGGCAAACTGGTCCTAGGTGAGGGATGAGACAAAGAAAGGTTCCAAACCTCCAATGAAGAATAAAAACTGTGGACGACGTTTTCCCTTGCCCGACGCGGGTCACCGGGGCCCCCCTCTGGAGCCAGGCCTGGGGTGGGGCTCAATGGCGAGCGCCTGGCGGCCGGGCCTGCACCCATGGGGCTCGGCCGGGCACAGCCCGAAGAGGTAACGTGGGTCCTCCTTCCTATGGGCTCACAACCAATGGGAGGGGCCACGGAGGTTGGGTGCAGTGTGAGTTGGGTGTGGCCGAAGGCGAGGACCTTGGCGGTCTGATCCTCGGCTACAGAAACTGGCTCTTGGGACGTGGAATGTCACCTCTCTGAAGGGGAAGGAGCCTGAGCTAGTGCGCGAGGTTGAGAGGTTCCGGCTAGATATAGTCGGACTCACCTCGACGCACAGCTTGGACTCTGGAACCAATCTCCTTGAGAGGGGCTGGACTCTCTACCACTCTGGAGTTGCCCCCGGTGAGAGGCCGAGCAGGTGTGGGCATACTTATTGCCCCCCGACTTGGAGCCTGTGCGTTGGGGTTTACCCCGGTGGACGAGAGGGTGGCTTCCCTCCGCCTTCAGGTGGGGGGAAGGGTCCTGACTCTTGTTTGTGCGTATGTGCTAAACAGCAGTTTGGAGTATCCACCCTTTTTGGAGTCTCTGGAGGGGTCGCTAGAGGGCATACCTTCTAGGGATTCCCTTGTTTTGCTGGGAGACTTCAATGCTCACGTGGGCAATGACAGTGAGACCTGGAAGTGCGTGATTGGGAGGAATGGCCCCCCCGATCTGAACCCGAGCGGTGTTTTGTTATTGGACTTCTGTGCTCACCAGGGTGTTCATATGTGCACTTGGCACCAGGACACCCTAGGCCTCAGTTCGATGATCGACTTTGTGGTTGTGTCGTCAGACTTGCGGCCATATGTCTTGGACACTCGGGTGAAGAGAGGGGTGGAGCTGTCAACTGATCACCACCTGGTGGTGAGTTGGCTTTGATGGTGGGGGAAGATGCCGGTCAGACCTGGTAGGCCCAAACGTGTTGTGAGGGTCTGCTGGGAACGGCTGGCAGAGTCCCCTGTCAGAAGTAGCTTCAACTCCCACCTCGGCAGAACTTCAACCACGTCCCGAGGGAGGTGGGGGACATTGAGTCCCAATGGGCCATGTTCCGTGCCTCTATTGTTGAGGCGGCTGACCGGAGCTGTGGCCGTAAGGTGGTCGGTGCCTGTTGCGGCGGCAATCCCCAAACCTGTTGGTGGACACCGTCTGTGAGGGATGCCGTCAAGCTGAAGAAGGAGTCCTATAGGACTTTTTGTCCTGTGGGTCTCTGGAGGCAGCTGATAGGTACCGCAGGCCAAGCGGAATGCGGCTTCGTTGTTGCTGAGGCAAAACTCGGGCATGGGAGGAGTTTGAGAGGCCATGGAGAACGACTTCGGACGGCTTCGAGGAGATTCTGGTCCACCGTCCGCGCCTCAGGAGGGGAAGCAGTGCAGTGTCAACACTGTATATGGTGGGGATGGTGTGCTGCTGACCTCGACTCGGGACGTTGTGGGTCGGTGGGAGGAGTACTTCAAGACCTCCTCAATTCCACTAACATGCCTTCCAATGAGGAAGCAGAGCCTGGGGACTCTGAGGTGGGCTCTCCCATCTCTGGGACTGAAGTCACCGAGGTGGTCAAAAACTCCTTGGTGGCAGGGCCCCGGGGTGGATGAGATACCGAGTTCCTTAAGGCTCTGGATGTTGTAGGACTGTCTTGGTTGACACGCCTCTGCAACATCGCATGGACATCGGGACAGTGCCTCTGGATTGGCAGACCGGGGTGGTGGTCCCCCTCTTTAAAAAGGGGGACCGGAGGGTGTGTTCCAACTATAGAGGGATCACACTCCTCAGCCTCCCTGGAAAAGTCTATTCGGGGTTCTGGAGAGGAGGGTCCGTCGGATAGTCAACCTCGGATTCAGGAGGAACAGTGTGGTTTTCGTCCTGGTCGCGAACAGTGGACCAGCTCTTCACCCTTAGCAGGATCCTGGAGGGTGCATGGGAGTTTGCCCAACCAGTCTACATGTGTTTTGTGGACTTGGAAAAGGCGTTCGACCGTGTCCCTCGGGAATCCTGTGGGGTGCTCGGGAGTATGGGGTACCGGACCCCTGATAAGAGCTGTTCGGTCTCTGTACAACCGTGTCAGAGCTTGGTCCGCATTGCCGCAGTAAGTCGAGCCCGCTTCCAGTGAGAGTTGGACTCCGCCAGGGCTGCCCTTTGTCACCGATTCTGTTCATAACTTTATGGACAGAATTTCTAGGCAGGGCCAGGGTGTTGAAGGGGTCCGGTTTGGTGGACTCAGGATTGGGTCACTGCTTTTTGCAGATGATGTTGTCCTGTTTGCTTCATCAGGCCGTGATCTTCAGCTCTCTCTGGATCGGTTCGCAGCTGAGTGTGAAGCGGCTGGGATGAGAATCAGCACCTCCAAATCTGAGACCATGGTCCTCAGCCGGAAAAGGGTGGAGTGCCCTCTCAGGGTTGGGGGAGAGATCCTGCCCCAAGTGGAGGAGTTCAAGTATCTCGGGTCTTGTTCACGAGTGAGGGAAGAATGGATCGTGAGATGACAGGCGGATCGGTGCGGCATCCGTAGTGATGCGGGCTCTGCATCGGTCTGTCGTGGTGAAAAGGAGCTGAGCCGTAAGGCAAAGCTCTCAATTTACCAGTCGATCTACGTTCCTACCCTCACCTATGGTCATGAGCTATGGGTAGTGGCCGAAAGAACGAGATTGCGAATACAAGCGGCTGAAATGAGTTTCCTTCGCAGGGTGTCTGGGCTTTCCCTTAAAGATAGGGTGAGAAGCTCAGTCATCCGGGAGGGGCTCAGAGTAGAGCCGCTGCTCCTCCGCATCGAGAGGAGTCAGATGAGGTGGCTCGGGCATCTGATCAGGATGCCTCCTGGACGCCTCCCTGGTGAGGTGTTCGGCACGTCCAACCGGGAGGAGGCCCCGGGGAAGACCCAGGACACGCTGGAGGGACTATGTCTCCCGGCTCGCCTGGGAACGCCTTTCAATTCTTCCGGAAGAGCTGAAAGAAGTGGCCGGGGAGAGGGAAGTCTGGGCTTCTCTGCTTAAGCTGCTACCCCTGCTACCCGACCTTGAATAAGCGGAAGAGGATGGATGGATGGATGGAGGTTTTTTTGGGAGTTTTTCCTTGTCTTCTTAGAGAGTCAAGGCTTGGGGGCTGTCAAGAGGCAGGGCCTGTTAAAGCCCATTGCGGCACTTTCTGTGTGATTTTGGGCTATACAAAAATAAACTGTATTGTATTGTACTGTAATTTATAGTTAAATCAGATAAGAAAGCTGCACAATTTGGTCTTGAGCAATGTATACATCGATTGTGCTGGAATCTGTTTTGCTGGTTTTCTCAATTGATTTGACACATTTATCATGCCAAAAACGCTATTCTCATAACCGTAGAAACATTTACCGAAACAATGAATACATTTCTCAAAGCATCACCACAGCTGTGCAAAAGGCTCTGAAACAAGCAGAACACTCACTACATGCGTCAAAATGCAGAAAGCTAATCAGTCACTACAACACTGCGACCAAATAGTAACACCATCTTTATCATTACAGAGATGTACATCACAATATTATTTTTCTGTTCATCAAACCTGTTGTCATGACAAAGGTGAAATCAATAAAATGTAATGACACATAGGTGCAGAACACATTTTTTGTACTTACAGTATATATACATTCATTTTTCCATCATGTACAAATAATTGTAGTAAACCTATACAGGAAATGGAAACCTTCTGTAAAAACAAATCTGTTTGGACTGAGGAAAAATACTCCATTCAAACGTATCCTGCAAATGAAACAATATCAAGAGACCCCCTCATGGGCCAGCCATTATTTCTTCAACTTCAGGTCACAGAATTGGATCTACATTACACCTTACAGTTTGTGTTTCAAGGCACAGGGGGAAAGATGTTCTAGCCATATCGCACTACCCATGATATGCTTCAGGTGGTATGTCTTCACACCCAGTACTCATTGTTTCTAGCAAGGACATCTGGTTTTGGGGTTCGTACTTGTACACCTTCTACATCCATGAGGAAAATAAAAATCCTCAATTGAGTTAAGGAAGAGTGAATATGGTAACACAAACATCCATCCATCCATCCATTACCCAATCTGCTCTTTCCGAACTACAGGGTCACAGGGGTCTGCTGGAGCCAATCCCAGCCAACACAGGGCACAAGGCAGGAAACAAACCCCAGGCAGGGTGCCCACACACCAAGCTCACACTAGGGACAATTTAGGAACAGCAATGCAACTAACCTGCATGTCTTTGGACTGTGGGAGGAAACCGGCACACTCGGAGGAAACCCAGGCAGATACAGGGAGAACATGGAAACTCCACACAGGAAGGACCCGGGAAGCGAACCCTGGTCTCCTCACTGCGAGGCAGTATCGCTACCACTGGGGGCACAAACAAGTTGAATCAAACCAAGCTTTTACAGTTTTTCTCAATTTATTTAAAAGATTTCTCAGAACAAATTAACATGTTCACAGAAGACTTAGCACAGCAATCAGAAAACAATGTCAGTTCTTCAAACCCATTCATTTTCAATACAGATTTAAATACTGCTTACATTTCTCTTAATACCTTTATGCTATTTGTGGATTTTGCTCAAAACGATGCAAGCACAGCAACCAACGAGTAGAGAAATAGTTCACTCATTTCAACACAGGAATGCATTTCCATTAAGAAGACATACTTAAGTAAATGTTATGCAGTATCATATGAAATAACTGTAACACTGTAAAATATGTAGTCTAGAGGAAGGATTTATGTAGTTGCACATTCAGATTCACACAGACGAGTTTTTCCTCACTCTGTGTAAGCAAATTATAAACCCTTGCCATGTGAGTAGACAAACACAACATTCAACCAACACACTGCTGTGTATTGTAATGTTTTATTGGTCTAGTCTATGATTCCTGTCATAGTTGATATTTTCTCTTGCAAGGAACCTGCACAAAATGCTGGGCATGTTGAATCCAACCCTGACATGACTCTGCTGTTATGTCATCACATACCTCCTCCATGGCATGCAAAAGTGTTTCATATGCATATGGGTTGCGAACTGGCACTCTGCACCTCCAGGCAGAAAAAAACTCCTCAACAGGATTTAGGAAGGGGGAGTATGGAGGAAAAAAAGTACCTCAAAATGTGGTTAGGCTTCAAACCAATCGCAGACATCGCAGTGATGAATGGTGTAATCGTACATTGTCCCATATGACCACATGTACCTCATCTGGTCCCTCTTCATCTCCTGCTTGTCTAGGTAGTAGTGCATCTCTGAGTGTGTCTAAAAAAGCAAGGAGATGTTCTATGTTATAGGGACCCAGGACAGCATTGTGACATAATACACCCTGCTTTGTCATAGCGGCATACATTGTGACATTTCCCTCCCCTTTCTCCAGGGACAGTGACCATGGCACGCTAACCAATGGTATTTCTTCCTCATATTCTTTTTTTGCACAAATTGAATCCAGTTTCATCTGCATATACATAGTTGCATATTCTAGGGCTCCCATCAAGTTTCATTATTCTCTGTAAATGCAATGCAACATGTGGATAGGCATGTGGTTAAGGTAGTGAAGTAACATTCTGAAACAGAATAAAATACAATCAAATGTATTGTTTTATCCAATATAAAACACAGAAGGAACACAAACCTGTACAAACTGAAACCTTGCTGCTTTTACTTTGTATGAATTTCTTTCAAAAGGCACTCTATAAACTTGCTTCATTTCAAATATAATTTCTCCTAAGTACCCTGTCAATGGTTGGATGTTTGTGAAAAATTATCTGCTGAATTTCTTTGTTTTGGACAATCAAGTCAAGAACTGGAATTACTTGGTCTTCCGTAAACATTTGTTGTCTTTCCTAAGCTGCTGCCTTTCTTTCTGTTCTAAGTGGGAAATGGGTGAAATAAATTTGAGTAGAAGTTATGGTATGTCATTTATTTCCAATTCTGTGTAGCAATGTAAGCAAAACATTTTGTCATGGACATTCAGACTCACAGAAGCAGTAAAGGTGGTGTACCTTTTTCCTTCTGAAATATGTGAATGTCCGAAGCCACTGCTGATCTGCACAAATGAGGCTACTGTACTCTTTGCCCAACCTCTCTTAGGGTCAGATCATGGCTGAAGACGTGATCTACAAGAGTTACTCTTTAGTCCTTTGAGAGATGTGTTGAGTGTGCTATACCTCTTTTTACCTCTTACCTCTACCTGCCCCTTCTCCTCTAACTACACCCACTCACTAAATTGCCTCTTCTCCTCTACCATATGTCCTGCTTTGTAAACTCTTCTGCACTCTGCTTCTCCCTGCTAGTGCTTTGCTCTGCCACTGCCACTGCTCTAACACTCCCACCACACACATCTCAGATGAAAATGTTCTATACTTGGCTCCTTTTATAACTGAAAATTAGGTGAACGAATTGACAAACATCATTTCTTTAACTGACTAATTAGCTAAATGATCTTGTGGCAGTCTCTGAAGAAAGGATGAAAAAAGGGTCAGATGCAATTAGGGGTTGTCCTCAAAGATTACAACTTTTCCATGTGTTTTAGATCGTTGCGTTTGCATTTTTGTTTTTTTGTATTACTGCAGCAATTATCTACTATTGATTTAGTGTTACTTCTTATTAGTTTAGACCACTGTGTTAAGTGTTTAGAGAGCATGTATATTTGATTCTGAAAAATCTTTTACAGTAAATAGGTTGATATGAGAATTCAAGCAAAATTATTTTGTTATTGGCTAACTAAAAAGATTACAATATGCAAGCTTTCGAGGCAACTCAGTCCCCTTCTTCACCTATATTTTTTTAAAGTGGTTTGCAGTTTACCACAACGAATTATCTCAAAGCTATCTCTTCAGCCAGTGTCACTTAATTTATGAAGATATGCCTTAAAAAGAAGCAAACATCTATTTTTGGTATTGGCTGTGGTGGTTTGCCTTCCTTAGGACCCAATTCTGGTTTAACTACAACCATGATCGTGAAAGTAAGTTAAACCGGAGATGCAGTCTGTGTTCAGACTTGCCATGTTTCTGAAGTAATTGTGTTAGGATCATAAAACATAAACATACAGTATTTCCTTGGAAATACAGTAAAGTATGGCTTTCAGCCTTGTACCTTTAGCCATCTTTTTAAAGGAGTTCCCAGCCTAAAGCAACTGAATTTAAAGACAGGTATTAAACAAGTTGTATTTCAAGATTGACTGCCGGCTGGTCTTTCATGGTCTTTTTAAATATTTGTCACTAACGTTTTTTCAGCCCTCTTGGGCTTGAGTGTTTGTTTTTGACAATGTTTTCTCACCATCCTCACTAGCAGCAAAGGCAATTCCCAGAATGCATTAATTTTTTTTTTGTATGAAAATATTACTTAAATAAGGGTGGCTTTCATTTGAAGATGTGCCAGCATTCTGTTGTAATATAATGTATTTAAGAGTGGAGTGTGTTCTTGAGGGGTGGCAGGGTGGCCCAGTGATAACACCCCTGCCTTACAATAAGGAGACTTTGATTTGTGTCCCTGGTGTTACATTGTTTTCATGTTCTCTTCTCCCTGTGTCCATGTGGGTTTCTCCTGGTCACTCCGGTATTCTCCCACAGTCCAAAGTCTTACAGATCAGGTTTCCAATTTCCAGATCAGCAATTTCCAATGCTAAATTGGCTTTAGGTTGCATGTGTTCATCTAGTGATAGGCTAGAACCCTCTCCAGGGTTTAATCTTACTTTGCACCCAGCGTTTGCTGGAATTGGCTCCAGCTGCCCTGTAACACAGCTCAGGATGAGTAGGTTTGAAGGGGAAAAAGAAACAAGTTGAAAGATTGAACAATATGCTTTTTTTCCATTTTAAATTAAAAAAATTACAGGCTTTTGGGATATCAGATCACCTGAAATACAGTAAGGTTTCAAGCAGAGCATCCCTTCTTGTTGCATTGACTTCGAGAGTATAAGAACATAAGACATTATTGCTGTGAACAGGCCATTCAGTCCACCATAGCTTCATGTGACCTGTCCGGCCAACACAATAATGTCATCTTAAGATCTTAAGGTGCTGCTTTCAGCTACTTGACTAGGTAACTTGGTACATTCTCTATATTCCAAATAAGCCACAAAAATCTTTACAAAATAAGCTGCTCAAAAAAAATTAAAGGAACACTTTTTAATCAGAGTATAGCATCAAGTCAATGAAACTTCTGGTTAATACAAAGAGTACACAACACGTTTCACCCTAATTGGGGCTTGTTAGGTTGAACCAAGCACCGTGGCACAACTTCTCATCAGGAGCTGACATCCAAAGTTCGACTTCCATAAGGGGAAGTAAGAGTGTATACACCTGACGAGTCCCAGTTAGGGTAAAACATGTGTTCTCTTTCTATTATTGGCAGGTACTGCCCAATTTTGTTGGACAATAGCATTTTTGAGATCATCAACTCTCTTAACCTCAGTACAGTAGACAGAATGTTCAAGACACGGCAGCTAACAGTGAAAAAATTCTACAAGGTAATGTTGGAAAGGAATTGTGACAGAACAAAGGAACTTTGGTATCAGGATGTACAGGTAAACCATACTTTCTTTAGTGGAAAACATGTTTACTTTGCTTTATATAACTACAGTATATGATTTTAAGATTAAACTTACTTTTTGCTTGATGTTTATTGTATATAATAATAATCTGCAAGGAAGTGAATTCCATAAAATCTTGTATTTGTGGATGAGGCAGGGTTCAATCTGGCAGAAATCAGGAGGTGTGGTAGAAACATCATAAGCTACCGAGCTACGGTGGATGTGCCAGGTCAACATAGGGAATATTACAATGTGTGATACAATATCTGACGATTTATTTAGTGCACATTTACACATTTACGGGCCATATAACAACCCCTATCTGTGAATTTTCTTAGAAACCCTTCTACGTAACATAACTTGCCAAATTTTGCCCATGTTCTGGGGTTACATAAGCTTTTACTACTTTATATATTTGAACATGGAACCATTACTCTTTTATGCAAATGGTGCCTACGGAAAAAAGTAATATGCTCAAGTAAATGACACATAAAACTGACATTGTGTATTCATCCTCGTAATTTAAATTAATATAAAGGTAGATTTGTCATATGGAAAAGGTAAGTAAAGGCTCCAGCACCCCCTATGACCCTTGTCTAAATTAAATGGTTTTGACATGACATGACCACTACTTCAAATGTATAAAATTAAAATCACATGGTTCAGATTAGGTGCCAATCATTAGAACACCCTTAGGAGGCATGCGTGTCGATCGTATCTTATTTGTACTACAAACATCTTAAGGTCTGATGTTCCCTTTGCTACTGACATGTGTGGTGTTATGATGCAAAGATGGAAAGAGCTCTCTAAAGCCCTCAGAAAGAAGGTTGTGGATGTCTATGAGTCTAGCAAATGATTTAAAAAGATTTATTGAAATCAAATTATTTGAAATCAATCATTCCACAGTAAGGAAAATCATCTTCAAGTGGCGCAGATTTCAGATGACTGCTAAATGGTCCAGGACAGGCCGGCCCAGCAAATTCAGTTCAAGAGCTTGACAGTGTGATATTTAAAGAAGTGTCCAAGAACCCCAAAATTCCAAGGTAGAATGTGCAGGTAGCATAAACAAAAGTTAGTGTCAAAGTGCATGGATCTATAATAAAAAAGATATTGCACAAATTTCACCTGCATGTGAGTTGTACCAGGAATGCCCCAAAAAGAAGAAATGGAGGGTTGGGGACTGTCCCAAACAAAGCCCAGATTTGCATCCCATTGAAATGTTGCAAGAGGATTTGAAACAGGCAGAGCATGCAAGAAAACTCACAAACATCTTACAGATGAAGGAATTTGGAATGGAGTAGTGATAGAAGATTTCACAGAGTCAATGTCAGAGGCTGGTGTTATACAAAATGCTTACAAGAAGGCAGTCCTGCTAAAGGGGACAATAGCAGCTTCTGAGGCCAATGGTGTACCATATTTCCCCCAATTAGACCATTACACCTATTGATGTGTGTTTGTTGAACAGATTATTTAAAAGATACATTTTATGTGCTTTTATTCAAGAATATTACCTTTTCTGTAGACAATGTTTTCCTGTTCAAATATATTGAAAAAGTTAACAATTTCCACGGAGCGTATATACTTTACCTTTTCACATGACTGTATGTAAATGATTGAATATTTGTTTTTTTAAGTGAGACATCTCATGTACGCGCACTTTTTTTCTGCCAACTTGTGTTTAACCAGTTAGTGAGACTACTAGGTTACTTTGTGCATTTTATTTTCAGTTTATTAAAGATACTTTTGCCAGTCATGCAACAGCCTGAGCACATCCCTGATATGTACTAAAAGTCTAGCAAGTGTATGTCTCAAGCCATTTAAAAAAGTTTACACTAAGTTTCAAAGTCCTTGCTCAATTAATGAACTGCTTAAAAGTAAAAGTGCACAGTCAGGACCCTTCACAATGCATTAGAAAGAAGAGGTTATGAAAACTAATACCCAAATCATGGAAGAAAAAATCACACATGTATACTTCCCAAGCTAACTTTATTTCAATTAAAAGGTTATAAAGAAAGTAGCAAATACATCTTTCTTTTTGTCATGTTTCTTGATTTTTGGTCCAGACTGTCACTGCTGTATCATGTCTTCTGGTGACACCTGTACATCACAAATTACTGTTTATATAGCAACGCTATTCTCAATTTTTCTTGGACTCAGGTACTCATATTTCAACTGACGGTTTGCATTCCTTTCCTCAATTGACTTTTCAATCTTCTTGAGTGCTTCTTGGAATTTGTCAATATGATGTTTAACAGCCTTCTCAGTGAAGTGATCCTCTGGGTATTGACCAAGCCAGACCTAAATAAGGAGGAAAGACAGACATGACACTGTCAGAAGACAGTTTGTTTCTAAAACTGTCATCTTCCCGGATAACAAGTACCAACTTCAAGAAGAAAATGCGTAGAATTCCTTGTGAAGAAACTTACTGCTTCAGGCTGTTCACGACTAAGGACCCATGTGATGGCCACCTGTATACATGACTCTGGTATACCTGGGAGTGTATTCATGATCAAATCCATAGTAGCCAGACCCTTTTGAGGGGGTGGGGGACACCGCATAGTGCAGGGTGTGTTTGGCACCCATGAGCACCAGTCATACTGCAAGCAAATGATAATCATGCTGTCATTAATTTAAAGACAGTGGGTCAGTTTTCTTATCTAGACTTTATCACAATGGCACTTACCTGCCCATTATTGATTGCTGCATGTAGGGCAGAGCTCGTAAAGATGACCCCTGCTAGGATAGTGACAAGTGCTTTTTTATCTTCTATGTTCCTGGGCAAGCCTAAGGAAACAATGAGATACCATAATGGTAATAAATTATGCTGTTGTTATGCAATCATGAGCAAAACTCCATCTCTCCTTCTTTCATTTGAATAACAACCTCCATGACACTCTACAATCTAGTTTCTACAAAGGTGATTCGGTGATTCTATAAAGGTTGTTTTAATTTCAGTCATAAATGGTTCTGTTCAAGCTGCTTCTCCCTCTTCTTTCCTTATCAATTTCAGCATTTTATCATTTCTCTCTATATTTAACAACTTTTATCTTTCATACAGAAAGTTGAAATTAGAAGATTTGCATTGGACTCTTTTAAGTTCTACAATTCTGAGTGACAAGCCCTTCTGTAGCTCATAGCCTAACACTCTCTCTTCTCCTCCTTCTCCTCTAAAAATCTTTGCATGTGCACATCTAAAATGAGTGTTGGCTAAATTTCGTCTCTCTATGTTTGTTCACATTTATATCTAAATTCTTCTTGTGGCTTCCCCTATCACCTCTACACGGGTAATGAATTGATTTTTCCTTTATTTCCTTCTTACACCAATTAGATTGTATCCCATATCTCCAAACATCTTTTCATCACTGATGAATAAGCATCATATTAAATGTAATCTCTCCAAGTCTAACATGTATTACTTGCCTTCTGTTCCCCTGTCCACAGATTTTTTCATTGACTTGATAATGTTAGACACAAGCCCACAGCTACTGTGAAGAATATTGTTGTGACCCTGGAAGATTCCTTGTTGTTCCATCATGATATTTCTTTGGTGATGCAGTCCTCTCATTTCTTTCTGTTGGAATTTTCACAGGATGTGACCCTCCCTCATCACTAATGCTACTCAAGTCTTGGTTCAAGTTTCTTTTTTATTTTCTTGGCTAAATTACCTCAACTCTTTTGTGGTTGGTTTCACAACAACTGCTTTCTGACCTCTCCACCACCTCAAAAATGGAGTTGCCTTAATGGTGCACCTCTGTCCCTCATTTCACCCAAACCACCCTTCTACTATGCTTTCAAGTGCACTAAGAACCCAAGTGAAAACTCCAGCCATAATCTAATATTCCCTCAATGGTTCTGCTCCTCAATATGTCCCATCTTTGTTTTTGTAAATTGCTTTTAATAAGAGTGTCTGTTAAATAGAAATAGCAAAATAAAGAGCCTCTATGATGTATTGTGACCATTCTACTGTAGCTGCCCACTAACCAAATTGTCTAGTAATATATGAGTGAATTCCTCAACAAGCTGTATAACATTTATGGCCAACATCTCCAGAATTTTCAACATGACATCTGCAACAGTGGAATGATTATATTCAATGATGTCACTCTGTGGACACAGTGTGCTTTATTATTGGATGTTAATTATGAACTTGCCAATGTAAAAATACAACATCAGGTTTTCTGGAATTCAAGATTGCAGAAGATGTCATTTATGCCTTCTTAAAGTGCTTGACAGTAGTGGATAAAGCAAAATCAGCTGAATATATTATTTCCAATAACCTGTTGTTAACTGGACATAGTAAAGTTTTCTTTACCAAATATGATAACAGTATGCCAAAGAAGCAAATTTTAGTTCAATTTGCATGTTGTTTCTCACCAAAGTTGGGAAGGTCCTTAAAGCCCTCTGTAACAACATCATCAATCCAGTTCTGCAACTCCTTATCTTCTTTAACATCGTCGTCAGAGGAATAGAAGAGATCCACAATACCAGACACAAAACTGCAAAGATGAGACCAAGAAAGGATAGTGAGTAAATGGACAATGGGGGATTCTTGTGTTTTGGTGGGTCTGGGCAAATAGGCTTCTAGCCCAAAAAGTTGGAAAAGGCCTGTCCCAGCCCTGTCTTGGGTTTGAACAAGCAAGGAGCTGTTTGTTATTCCTTCCATTTGTCACCTTTCAATGGTATCCCATACTTTTAGGCAGTCATCTCTGTAGACGTAGTTCTTCAGTTGGCTCACACCTCGTTTCTCAAAATCAGATTTGGGCAGAAGAGACATGAACTCAATCTTTTGGCACTCCTTCTGAAGCAACACACCCAACCCTTCCCCTCCTGTGGATACAATCTATTTAATGGGAAAAGAGGTAGAGAGAATGGTGTCAGAGATGCCCCTTCAGGGTAGCTGTGACAAATTGCATGGCGTTTCACCAAACATACCTGTTTGAAGATGCCTATATCTGAAACGAGAGTTAAGCGGGCATTAGTGTTGATTTCCAAGGTGTCACGCATATGGGGAATTAGGAGCTGAAAGGCACAACAGTGAGAAATGAATGGCTGCATGTAAAATAGGCTTCTTTCCTACATGCATTTGCAAACCATCATTTAGTGAGCACACATTTTCATTCCTCATTTTGCAGCCAGAGATTACATTATCTAAATCACGGGTGGGCAGAGTCAGTCCTGGAGGGCTGCAGTGGTTGCAGGTTTTTGTTCCAACCCAGTTGCTTAATTAAAAACCAATCCTTGTCAATTATTTAATTTAATTTTTGGCTTGCTAGTGCTTTATCTCTGCCATGCCAAGTCATTCTCATATCCTAGATTTTATTTCCTTTCTAAGGATATCATCCAAATGATTTGAAGTCTAAAACAGACAAGTTATTCTCAGTGCTTCACTTTTTTCTCTTCACTTTCCATTCAAGTATTTAATTAAAACCAATAGTGCCTGATAAATACGCACAGGTGTAAATGGAAACAAGCTAAATGGAGAAATGCTGGTCTCTTTTGTCATTTGCTTCTGATTGCTAATAAGGAGCAATAAAAAACCAAGACTACAGCTGTTTAACACTAAAATAAACAATAAGGGTTAAAAATCTTAACAAGCGAGACAACTAAAGTGAAGCAGAAGTGTTACTTGAGCAATAAGTTCTTCTTATTTAGCAATTGGGTTGGAACAAAAACTTGCAGCCACTGCGGCCCTCCAGGACTGAATCTGCCCATCCCTGATAAATGAAAGGATGATAAACAAGGGTGTGTCCCCCATTCATCTGTTTTTATACCTCAGTAAGTACTTTTTTGCTGTTGATACATAGATAAGTGTTGATTGGAATGGAGAATTTTATCTATTCACCAATTTACTAGGTCTGTTTATTCCATTTCTGTGTTGAAGATGACTGAAGGCAATTCTGGCAATATCAGGACAAAGTTAAGAACCAACTCTGAATTGCAAACCTGTCACACAGCCATTGTCATTCATATCAAGCTAATTTGATGTCACTAATCAAATTAACTCATATATTTTTGAGATGCCAAAGGAAGACTGAAGAAAAAATGATGCAGACAAGGGAGAAGCATTACATTTCATTCAGACTGGGACCAGCCAGATTCACATCTCCTCTTTTGCAGCTGTAAGGCAGCAGAGTGAAACATTGTTCCAACATGCTGAATTGCAATAAACTGGTTCCCTGTCTAGTATCAATTCTTGCTTTGCCTTCTATGGTGCCAGGACAGACCCATTAACTCAGAATTGGAAAAAACACATTTGAGAATTGTATTTTCTTGGGTGTGATTCAGCGTTCAATATGAAATTAAGCATCAGTTGTAGATGGCCCCTATGGTTTTCTTCTGAAGAGGGACTGAACAGTGTAATTAACCCTCTGATTATTATTATTACTTTTAAATATATACCTAATATGTATTTTTGTTGTTCTTGGCAAATACAGTACAGCATCAGGTAAACAATTCAGTTCCAGCTTCTATAGTTAATCTAAAAGTTAATGATTTTGAAATGTACCTTATAAACAGGGTGGACCGCAGGTAGTTGTCTCATGGTGGCTATACAAAACACCTCGCAGACCAGATGTGTGCACAGAAGGTGAGACAGTGCCTCATAGACTTGAAATTCAGCATGTCGAACCCACATCTTTGCTAAAAGCCAGTCAAGTTCAGAGTCAGAAGGCAGGAAGATGGGGTTGTCCTGGCCAGGCTTCTGTTGTATCTGAAAGAGATGGAAATGTTCTAAGCAAGATGGATTCAGAAAATGAGCTGATTGAGAAAACCTCATTCCTCTATAATAAAGTTTGTGTGAGCCTGGTGTGAATTTTACTATAGTAGATCTGGATGATTTGTTTATTCATTTTGTTTTTATTTGTATATTGTTGCATCTTGAAGATGGGGTGTTGGGAGTAAACCAGATATCCATCACAGTTATTTTAAATATGTGTTGCCTTGTTTCACAATATGAACATTTTTATACAAAAAAACGAGGGTCCAAACAGCAAGGAAAATTACCAGACTCTGTATTACAATTTTAAAATTTTATTTAATTTAAAAGTAACACAATATTAGGTTGAGCAGCTTTCCAGAGTATAACAAAATCCACTGTTATAAATCAATAACACAAAAGCATAGAAGATAATAGTATTCAAGATGGTCATGGACACCCCTTGAAACCCAAAGTCTATCAGATTAAGTTTTAAAATATTTTTTCTTCTGGACAGTGTGCTTATTTACTATTTTTTTAACCAACTGTAATTAAATGGAGGTCTGAGTAGTAGTATATCTTCAGTGGCTTCTTAGTTTACTGCATATTTTGAAATTAGGTGGAATTGAGAAAGGAGGTTTCTCTGTTAAGACTGGGCCAACAGCCAAGGTAAAAGCTGATGAGTGTGTTGCAGAAGTCACCTCTCTCATTTCCATCTTTGTACTAATTTAATTTATCAATTAATTTCACACAGCATTGGGATGACTTAGAAATAATGGGCTTGCCAAAATAAAATGATATTCATCAGGATTTTTGCATTTTAAGTTCTAGAAATACAGATAAGACACTGAGCTCAGAAGTAAGGACTGACTGCTAGAAGGGTTGTGGATAGCTAATGTAGGAGGCAAATCAGACAGGATTATATCATGTGCTTCCATTTAGCTGCATACTCTACTTAGAATCTCTTTGCTAGCTGTCTTCTCTTATTTAGCAGAGGTGATCCTCTGTTTCCCAGTTTGATGAATGGCATGTCAATCTTCTTATTTAACAGGGAAGAATTTTAAAATTTACTTTTACCATTTAACATGAAGAGAGAGAGTAGAAAAGAATGATTTTCAACCAGTTGTTTACAACATGGCAGTGCCCTTTTTCCTATGTATTCCATTTCACTATTAACTTCCCTGTTTTGTATTTGTTTCCATTTTCATTGTTAAATCCTTCAAAACAAACTTCATCACAATGTGCTTTAGTTCAGGTAAGAACTCCTTAATAATATAATCATTGATCATAATTAATTTTCTATTCCACTTTTTAAATAAAAGAATATCATAATTCTCTCTGACAAGTACTCTTTTGTCAGGTTGGGAGTGCTACTTTGTTTTTTAGTCACCTGGATTGCCAGTGGTATCAGTCCTCTCTCAGGGTGTTCATACAGCAGGCACAGAGGGGCTGTAATATATTGATGCTTGCCTCTGATCTTATTGGCGGGGATGCCATCCAGAATATTGTAGTCTACCAAGTAAATGGTCCCAGCCTGCAGAGAGAGATGAAACAAGTGAGTATGACAATCATTGTCTTGGCCATTGGGTTAAGGTGGCAATGGAGCATATCTAAAAGATGTCTCACATTCAACTCTTTGTCCAGAGTTGTGTTGGGGCCTAGGGTGGCCTGAACCATGTCCTCAGTTACTGGAAAATTTACAGGAAGCACGCGACAACTTTTGATCATTCGAGGATTGCAGCCATTCAAGAACTGGTAGCCAAAAAACCAGTCCTCCTTCCAGTGCTCCATAACATATGCTAAAAAGGAGAACAAATTCTTTAACTTGAAGGGACTGTGAGAAGAACCAGAGACCAATTTTTGCAAAGCAGTTTGGGTTTCATACCTACTCCAGGGGTTGGCTTGGATAAAACACATCGGAAATCTTCAAAGTCATTCCAGGACTTCAAACTATTGAATATACCCTTGATACCGAGCGTAACAAAGCTGTAGACATAAAGCCAGAGTCAACCAGTTGCTCTTTATGTTAAGAAGTAGGTGGGGGTCTCAAAAAATACTCGAAGTATAAACTAGAGGGCGAAATATCAGAAACCCTGGCTAGTCAAACAAAAGGGCAACAACAAATCTTTATCAAGAAAAGATTTATTTTCACAAAAGGCTCTGCTAAATAGTGACGTTGTGAAGAGCACAAAGAGACTCGATAAGAAGTGCCTGAAAAGGCAAAGGCAATCCAAGGCAAACATGTCTGAAACAGACATGCAAAGAATTGTTAAAAAAAAAAAAAAAACAGCACAGAGGTCAATATCCAGTGGACATTAGAGCTCTTCACATAAGTGTATTCAATGAACTGCCCAGGACTATGGATTTTCCCCACCTATATAGTACTGGGGGCAGTTGCTTGGGCATAAAGAAATTAAATAAGCAATACTGATAACAGAAAATATAACCAAAATGTGCAAAAAAAAAAACTGCATTTGAACTTTAGTCAGGGGTAGGAGCACTCACTGAAAAACAACAGCAGTGTATTGGCAAAAGAAGACAATATGTTACAGGTATTATTAGATAGATAGATGCATGCTTTCAATCCTAGCTCAAGCAGAACCCACACATTTGTTGGTTAAGATAGAGCTTGTGTCACCTACAGTGTTTGAGTACTATCACACTTACATTCCAAGTGGCCATGGCATGCATTGAGTGACTCTATAAACACGTTTTCCTAACCCACACAAAATATTTAAATAAAACATAATTACTTCTTCTGTCAGACCAATTTTTAAAAAGCTAGTCTTGTATCACTGGTTCCCCATTGGAGACACTCACCATGAACTCCTCATCCTCACCATCCCAAGAGTCACGCATTCAGAATATGAGTGTAGGGAAGTTTGCTTACTTTAAGATGTATACAAAATTTTTCCACCTCAGACAAAACACTCACGCTTCAGCAACTGATGTTTGGAAGTCACTACTCTTTCTATTGAAGAAACGATGCTCTGGAGGAATATCCTGGACAAATATGGCATCAATACACTTGGGAATTCCAGATTTCCAAACCTTCCACCTTGTGGAATGAGAGGAGAGTAAATAGCCTCAAATGAACTATTGCATGTATGAACTGTGGATAGAATAACCCACCTATCCTAGGCAGAGAGATAAGTTACCTGTATGTCTGCTGCCGTTCCTGCAGTTCTTTTTGCCTATGGTAGTGGAAGTCATGTATTGTGTCATCCTGTACTTTACGAGCTGTGAGAAAAGAAAACAAGTTAGACAATGTACTCATGACATAATATTCAGGTGCGTTCAGCAACTAAGTTAACGCATATGAATGTTGGAGCATTTCACATTTTTTATTTACTTCTTCCAAGAGTCAGTTATTATATTTTTGTTTAATAGTTTTGTAACAATTAGGAATATTAAAAAATAATAGTGATAATAGAATTCAATTACAAGGGTTATTAGACTACATAAAATTTGTGTTTTTTAATAGCACTTTACAATGGAGTTACAATGTTGCTTCAACAGCTTTCATGAACAGAGACTCCAGTTCAAGTGATGTGAAAACTGCATAGATGTATGTTTGTTATAGGTGGAGGGTCTGTGACAAATTGTTGTTCAATTTTCTTAAACATAACATTTTTGAAAATACACCCAATAGAGTAGCCTCCAATAATTAACAACTGAAAAATAACTATTAGTACAAAATAACTAATACAAGTATAAAATTAGTATCAATATAACATTATGAAAGGAGAAAAACAAATACACTAATTTCCCCATCTAGCTAATAATATTAGTTAAAACACAGCAATTCATTAAAATGACATAAATAAGTAAGAACTTGAAAGGAGCTGATTTATTTTATAAAGGGGATATGAAAGGTGATAATAACCTTAGAGATTTTATTTCCAGTCTGACAATACACAGAAGCAAAAGCAGCTCTCATGGGTAATTATGTTGTGTGTTTTACATCTCAGTAATGATCACTGAGGAAACTGTAATCCTGCCCTATTCTTGCTATTAGCAACCAGTGTAGTATTCCAACTGCAGATCAACTACAGTCCCATTTCTAGGGGTGTCTGTGGGATTTGAAGTAATCAGGGATTTCTTACCAGTGTCTGTGATTGTCGCTCGCTGTTACACATGGAAAAAACTTGAAGAGCAGGACTTTGTGCAAGTCATATTTGTTTGTAAAATGTGGTCTTTTCCTTCTTGTTTTTTTTGCACAAGAAATATGTTTATCTTACACCAAGTGTTTACCATTGATCAGGAGTTATTTTATATAAAATGGGCCAGAAAATCAGGGCCTTGCTGTGATAGTTAGTGTATGTCTAGGACTGAACCATCAGATTCTGAGCACCAGAGATCAGGAATTTAAACCACTTAAGCACTCGTGACACCACTGTCCATTTCTAAATGTGCCCTCTGTTTACATTATTTAGGGCAGATGCACCTTTACCGTGTAATCCATTAGTTCAAACACCGTTTAGCTGCCAGTTGATAAAGTTGGTTACTTACAATAATGAACGTTAAATAATATTATGTCAATTAATTCAGTTTTATATATGCTGACATAATTTCTTTCCACCTCCAGTTATTTTCGGTGGAGTGACTGTTTTTGTACTCCATTAATTCGTCTTCTTTCAGCTACTCCTGTTAGGGGTTGTCACAGGAGATCATCTTCTTCCATATCTTTCTGTCCTATGCACTTTGTTCTGTTACACCCATCACCTGCATGTCCTCTCTCACCACATCCATAAACCTCTTCTTAGGCCTTCCTCTTTTCTTTTTTCCTGGAAGCTCTATTGTTAACATCCTTCTCCCAATACACACAGTTTCTCTCCTCTGCACATGTCCAAACCAACACAATCTCGCCTCTCTGGCTTTGTCTCCTAACCATCCAACCTGAGTTGACCGTCTACTGTACTCATTCCTAATCCTGTCCATCCTCATCACACCCAATGCAAATCTTAACATCTTTAACTCTGTGACCTCCAGCTCTGGCTGCTGTCTATTCATTAGTGCCACCATCTCACTCTTGGTGGTACCCGTCTGTCACAAATCACCCCTGACACTCTTCTCACTCTTTGTACTCTATCAATTAATTTACTTAAAGCAACAGGAGACGTGTACTGCTGTGTGAGCTGCTTGGCATGCACTCTTCCCAGTGTTTGACTCACTTACATTGGGCATTTTAGCAAACGTCAGATGAATAAATGAGGAAAATATACAAAATGTACAAGTTCCAGCTACTGCTCTCAAGGTAAAATTGAAACAGTAAACTAATTCGTAGTCATACAGAACATTTATCTATTTTAAGATGGATGACTTCGCAAATTCTGCAATGTTTTTCAATGGGAAATTTTGAAATGTGAAAACTTTGTACAGTGCAATTTGTTCAAGATATTGACATATTTCTTTAAAGAATAAGTGTGCCACTTATTCAACAAAAGTGGTTCAAGGAAGGGTTCAGTTGATTCATGCAGTAAGGCTTTCTCAGTAGGTGCTTTGTGAATTATATCAAGTATGTTGTAGAAAAGCATAAGAGCTACACATGAATAGTACAGTTAATGGGACAGAGTGGAGCATGGTCTTGTGACAAAGTCTCAATGTAAGTTGAAGCAAGCTGCTGCACTGGATCCACACAAGCCACTGTACTTGAATAAACAGGTTAAGCAGATAGATGAATTGTAAGATGAAGTATGTTAAAGTGAGAAAAGAGTGGCTCTCCTTACCTGAACTTTCTCGCAGCCTGATCGTCATGTTGCCTACAAACCAGCGGTAGCAGGGGAATATCTTACAAGTTCCATCAGGACACTTCACCTCCACATAGCGGCAAAACCAGTCGTCACCAATAGTGGAGCGCTTCTCTAGCTCCACAAACAAGATGTCACCAAGTGGAACTTTGCTACGCACATGATACTCACCGACCTACAAGGACACATATCAAAAGGTCACAGAAGTTAACAACTAGCGTTTAATAAAAGGTAAAAAAAAAACAAAAACCAAAAGCCCTCAAGTGTCCTGCAGAAAAAATGGTAAAATAATGAAATGGTTAACATAAGCTTACTTAAGGTCAGAATTACCTAAGGTCCAAATATTTTAAATGGAACATTTGTCTGTTGCAAACTTACACATCCGCGGTAATGGTCTTTTCCGAAATTGTCCAATTTCTTTTTCCCACTCTCCCCTTGCTTCCCAATCACTGTCGCATACACATTGTCATTGGTTCCAGCAAACTGATTTGTGCCTGTGGCCACAAACAGCTTGTAGGTCGCCATCTGTAAATAAAAAATACAATAGATGGCTTAATTTGATGAGCACATTATTTTTTAATTCACTTGCAATAGAATTCATTCTGCATTTTCAATTAAATGAGTCTAAAAATAAAAAATGTTTTTGCATGTTTTATAAATAATCAAAATTCTTTCCTTTTATCTCGTATAAAACCTATTTGATCCAATTTGGCATTGTGGTGGCCTGACCTCACTTATTAGGTAGAACATGTGCATCTAACCGAGCTGGTGTAGTCTTTTATGTAAATGATGTGTAGGTGTACTGTATGTGTAAATATAACTTCTTATATTGCATTACAGTATATCTGTACACTGTAAACACGTACTGTAGAATTTGCAGTAAATAACTGACAACAATGTAAATTACATCTGTAAAACTGATTTTAATTACAGTAGAAAAACAAGTACATTGTACTAATGGAATCAAAGTACAGTTTCTTCTTGTAAGTAAAATACACCTCATAGTTTTTTCTCTCTCTTTTTTTACAGTAACATTGTATTGTACTTGTAGTTCAGTTTTTTTCAATCTTCTTAATTTACAATACTTACCTGGCAGCTTGAGTTGCCAATAAATGTTTGTAAACACCCAAAATTGACAATGTTATGCTATAAAATACTTCGAGAGAGAATGTTTAGGAGCATGCACTGATACAGCATATGGCCACACCAACCACACGACAAACCAACTCAGGATCCCAGATTAGGACCCGAGTGCCACCATGCAATGCGCGACACCTCAGCATCACACTAGTTCAGATGGAATGGAACCAGTGTGAGGTTTTTTTATGGTGGCTGGAGTGCCAATTCTGCCACCAACCCCCAGGGTTTTTCCATCAAAAGATGGAGGGCCTACACGCAGGGCTGGATACAGATAACGTCATGCCCAGGACGGAGCAATTGCAGGTTAAGGGCCTCGCTCAAGGGCCCAATGAAGTAGAGTCACGTTTGGCATTTACAGGATTTGAACCGGCAACCTTCTGATTGCCATTGCAAATCCATAGCCTCAGAGCCACCACTCCAGCGAAAATATTTAGTAGTACATTTACCTGTTTGGCTGATGCCATTATCCAAAGCAACTTATAACACTTAGGAGATACAACTGGTTACATTTCTTTTTTTTGATGCACATGCAGGAGAACTGACTTGTTCATGGTCACACAGTGTCAGTAGCAGTATCTTAGCCCACAACCTCTGGGTTTGAGCTCCACAACCTTAACCACTATACCACAGTAGAGTTTACCGTAAGTGACTGGCAAAAATGCTATTAACAATACACTATAAAATTGGTAAATACTGCAAAAAAGAATTACAGTTTATTATTGTAAAATAGCGAAACCTCATTCTGCACACCTTCTGCCTGTCACTCATAATTTATGGTAAAAAAATTCTGGAGCTAATTTATTTGTACGGGGATCCGTGGTGCATTGAAAATGACAGTTACAGTTTATAAAATGCTGAAAATTTCTGTAGAGTTTAACTGTAAAAAAACATCATGTTATTAAAGTATAAACTTGTGTAAATTCTCTGAGCACTGAAATGAATTACTGACCTGTTCTGATTATACTATGGGTCTGATTCCCTGTTGTCTCCTTACTGTTGCTCTTCTTAGCTTAGCTTAGCTTCTTTCTGTGTTGCTGAGCTGTTCAAGTGGCTCTATCATCTGCTGAGCCTGGGATGCTGAAAGTGTTTACAATGGGGCTGGAGAGAGGGGGTGGGATTGTGGTTGAAGGTAGGCGTGGAGATTTCTGAGAAGGCATTAATTTCAAAGATTGTGAAACACTTCTTTCTCACCCTGAAGACAACTGTACCCATGTCCAGGTCTCCATGACCCCAGTAACATTTTGAATATTTAGGGTGTCAAAGCTCTCTACAATCAGCTTTAACTCTTAAATGTTTTTTCTTTAGTTTAAATGTGCAGCGGCAGTGGCTGTTTTGGACCTTTATTATGATGTTATAAGACTACTTATTAATGGATTTCAAGGTTGCCATATCTTCTCTAGACTGGCTGTGTTGATCATTGTGCTCGACTGTGAATTGTTTGTAAATGGAATAAGAAATAGGCTGGCCAGATTTTCATAGTTCCAGAAAGATACACAACTTGTTAAAGAAGCAATCAAGTAAAGGTCAACAAATGATTTAGACTTGTATTTAATTGAAAGCGGGGTTGGGATGCTTACACTTTTGTGCATACTGTTAAACATTGTAAAATGATCAAAGAACACAAATAAAGAGTTGGGGTACCACCTGGGTTCCCCCGTATAATTTGACAATTTTGAGTAAATCAAGCACACAATTAGACATGAGTCCGTGAGCCCATTGAGTTCCTTGTGCATTTATTGAAATGATCAGTCTGTTATAAATGGGACATTTTTGTATTTATTCTATGTATTAAATAGGACATATGAAAACGGGACTATCCCAGGACATCTGATCACCCTTTAAAGAAAACACTAAAGGCACCTCCTCAGCAGGGGCTCTGATTCTGTGGCTCCATGGCTTAATCCCACTACAACCTCCAATTCAGAAGAAGACCAAGCTTTTCCACTTCTGGAATGCACTGGTCACTTTGTCAGAGACCCCTAGATTGCTGCACCTTAAAGGAAGCCACTTTCACAAGTCATCTAATAGAAGTTAAATCTGTTCTGTCCTTCCAGCTTACCTTTGTGAAATTTTCATATAAATGTCACACCTTGCAGAAAATAATGATGGTGAACCTTGTGTAAGGCTCTGCTCTTCAAGGCAAAATTATTCTTTGCTGCACATTTTGACCCATTTTGAGAAGCTGGTCCTAAAACAGCTATGACCCCTGGGTTCAAACTATCTGCATCCTCTGCAGTTTGCCTTTCAGACACATATAGGTGTAAAAGATGTTCTCATTTATATGCACCACAGAGCCTACTCCGACTTGGACAAAGCCAGCACCACAGTCAGGATAATGTTCTTTGATTTTTTTCCAGTGCATTTAACACCATTCTGGCTCATCAAATGGGGCAAAATGTCAAGGATTTAAATTCTGATGCCCCCACAATCTCCTGGATCACAGACTACATGACCAACAGACATCAGTTTGTGAGGCTGAAGGACTGTGTGTCAGAAATACAGTATAGGTGTGTAATACTGGAGCACCACGGGGAGCTGTTTGATCTCCCTTCCTGTTAACCTTCTATACAACAGACTTCCAGCACAATACCAGCACTTGAAATCTACAGAAATTTTCAAATGACTCCTTCATCATATGCTGCATTAATAATGAAGACGAGTCAGAGTACAGGAAAATTGTGGAGGACTTCGTCTTGTGGTGTGGAGACAACAACATGCAAATCTACATCAGGAAGACAAAATAGCTGGTGGTGGACTTCAGGCATGTTAAGGAGTCTCTGAGACCTGTCACCATCCAAGGGGAGGATGTGGAAATGGTGCAGAGCTACAAGTACCTAAGGGGTCCATATAATGAAACAACTGGACTGGTCTGACAACTCAGTGGCTCTGTACAAGAAGGGTCAGAGCACACTGTACATGCTAAGGAGACTCAGGTCTATTGATGTATACAGCAGTCTGCTGGAAATGTTCTATAAGTCCACAGTAGCCAGTGAGGTGTTCAATGCTGTGGTCTTCTGGGGAAGCAAATTGAACTCAAAAGAAGCACAATGCTTGAATAAACTAATCAGGAAAGCCTGCTTTATCACAGGGCTAACGCTGGACACAATGTAATCTGTTGTAGAAAAGAGGATGGTGGAAATATTGGATGCCATAATGAAAAATACTCTTCATCCCCTCCAGGAGGCACTCTCTTGGAGCATTTTTAGCCACCACCCACATCTATCAGGCAATTCAATGCTTCCTCCGGGGCACTTCTTAAGTTCATTTTCAAATATCTGCATAATTTTACATGTATGTACTGTATGTATTTTTCATATTGATTGATCTATTGGCTGCATTATTTGCCCTGTGAGTTTGTATCCTTGATTTTAATTTTCTGATGCTGTATGCACCTGAATTTCCCTTTGAAATTAATGATGTTTACCTAATCTAATCTAATCTAATCTAACATTAAGTTGAACTGTGACTTTTACAGTTCTCTGACATAAAAAGCAGCAACATGATTACAAGAAAAAAACAAAGAACATTAAAGTAATAAAGCAGTCCGAGTACAATAGAAACACTGTGCTGACCCGGACAAGGGGCTGTTGTTCAGCAGGATGAAAATGTCTTTCCATACCTGTTGATAGCCTTGAAAAACAAAGAACCATTGTTTTATACATGGGTGGGCAACACTGGGTTTACAGTAGTCTGTTAAGAAAAAAAATAACATGCAGATAATGATTACAATAGCTTTATTAATTCAAAAGAATGACACAGTGGTACAGTGCACTTAGGGACAATGCCATAAATGCTCAAATTGCCAGCCTTCATTATTTACACATCCTTGTACTCTACTTGCTACACCCAAGAAAACTTTGGCACAGAGTTCTTTATTGGCATCAACTTCATTTGACATGCTTCTCTTATGTAGTGAATCATATCATCTACAGTATGTAGTCATTGTGACAACACCCCAAAAAGAAGAAGTCATCATGACTGGGAGTTAGTCATTTTGCCAAACTCATGGCAAAAGTTCAAACAGCATGTACAGCTAATGTTCACAGGCCCACTTCAAGACAAAGAAGGTTTGGTAAGACCTCTGTAACTCCACGATTCAGAACCTCCACTGAGCAGCCAATTCCATTGCAGGTGTTTGTCACCTGGATTTCACCTGGATTAGTTGACTTGAGTCAGATACCCCTTCCCCAACCCTGAACTTACCCATAGTGTAACTAGACGTTATCATTGACAGATAATTTAAGGAGACAACCTCCACCAAGCAGCGGAGCAGCAGAGGTCTGCAGCTACACACTCTTATGATTGGTCTCAAAGGACGGGACATTTACACCACATGGATATTATCCAAAGATGACAGTAGGAAATTACAAACATATTATAACCATTTTGAATCTTATGTAATACCAAAAGCAAACCTGATATTGCAGACACCTAGTGAATCATTTGAACTGTTCCTCACTGAGCTACGGCTGCTAGTCAAACACTCTGCATATACTGTACAGAAGGAATCGTTAGAGACATCTGATACTTTGAATATAAGGCTGATGGGATTAACTGGATATTATGGGATGTATGGATATTTTAGGATATAGATGAAAGAAGTAAACAGCACATGTAACAAGCCATTTTGTAGTTCGGAGTCCTTTTAATAGAATAACATTTATACAAACTTATTATTCGAATATTCAAGATTTAAGAAGTTTATTGTCACATGCACAGTAAAAAAAACACAGTGGTTCAAACTTACTTTGCCTCTTACTTGCTTACTTTACACCAAACTATAAATTAGATAGAAGTTAACCTACAATAAATAATTAAGCAGAAATCAGAAAATAATCCGAAAAAATGGCATTTCTGAGGTCACAGTGGTAAAAATGGCCGACCACAAAAAACACTCCATCTGGATGTGCAGTCTGCTGAATATTGATGACATCATGCAGTATCCACGGCGTGGTCACGTGATCCACCTGTGGCGGAATGTAAACAGCCAGCAAAAATACAGCTCTGAATTCCCTTGGTAAGTAGAAAGGTCTACACTTTACCATTAACAGTTTGATATCCACTGAACAGTGCTTTCCAACAAACTGCAAATCCTTGCACCATCTGTTGTTGGTTACATACACACATACGCCACCTCCTCTGACCTTACCTGAGGTTGATGTGCAATCTTCGCGGTGAATGGAGGATATATGAAGCAGGAGAGCTGAATCTGGCATGCTGTCCGAAAGCCAGGTTTCTGTGAAAATAAGAGCACAGCATTCCATTATCTCACGCTGAGTTATAGTTCTAATTCTCAGTAAGTCCATCTTATTTTCAAGTGAGCACACATTAGCTAGCAACAGGCTTGGAAGTGGTGGTCGTGTGGCTCTAGCCTTTAACCTAGCATGCAGCCCGCTTCTCTTGCCTTGTCTCCATCTCCATCCTGGACGCTCTCTCTGCTGGCTACGCCACTCACACAAGACTGGCACTGCTATGTCCTGCCAGTTGGAATTGTCTGGGTTTAGATGCAACAGAAAGTCACAGTCTAACAGGCGTTGTTTAAGTTCGTGATGAACTTTACCAATGTCCAAAAGTTTTTCCCTGCTGTATTTTGCCATTGCATAAATAAACTGCACATTTAAAATACACAGTACACTAATAAATATACAAAATTACATTGTGTCAGTAGTGCGAAGCAAGCACAGCAGCCACAGTGGGCGCCATGATTCAAGACACTCAACACTGTATAGTGTAATAAAGTGCAAAAAGGAATGCAAATTCAAATTCATTCCAAAACAAAATAATTTCAGTTCATGAATAAATGATAACAAAGTTAGTACAGTTTGAATCAGATAATACAGATCAGATCTGCTTAGCAGTACAACGTAAGTGCAAAAACGCAAGATCAAGTAACAGTGAAGTTTGCTTGAATCAGATTGCAGTTACACACAGACATATATTCTATATCGAAATCCAACATTAGTGCTAAAATCAGTTTAAGTAACACTTGAACGCAATTTACCAATTCAAGTAACACTTCAGATTATAATAAAAACTTGGGCAAAAAAATCTAATATATGGTGAGAATACAGTAACTATCATAAACCTCCCGATAAATATGTTATCCTGCTTATTATACACTATTTCCATCACGCCATACATTACATGTAGATTATACTGTATTTTTTTTTTTAATAATTTTAAGCTTCCTACAAAAAAAAGCCTTGTTACTCAGCGCTAATCTACTACTGGGCATCATCAGTCAGTTTGGAGTACATGTAGAGCTCATTTGAATCAAGGACGTAATTTCAAAAGCCGGGCATTCCAGGCATTGTGCACCTGACTGGGCATTCAACAACAACAACAGCAACATTTATTTCTATAGCACATTTTCATACAAATAATGCAGCTCAAAGTGCTTTACATGATGAAGAAAGAGAAAAAAGACAAAGTAAGAATTTAAATAAGAGAGCACTAATTAACATAGAATAAAAATAAGGTTCCGATGGCCATGGAGGACAGAAAAAAACAAAAAACTCCAGATGGCTGGAGAAAAAATTAAATCTGCAGGGGTCCCAGGCCATGAGACCGCCCAGCCCCCTCTAGGCGCATTCTACGTAACATAAATGATCAGCCCTCATTGTATTCAGGGTTCTCATGGAAGAACTTGATGATGAATTTCAGATAAATTCAGAAGACTCGCACTGCACTTCTGCATCCACAGAGCAGTGGGCTGACTGAACATTTTATCCGTACTCTGACAGTACAGATAGCTTTAATCACAAGCAAGGATCACCATGACTGAGACCGTTATTTGCCATTAATCTTAATGGCATGTCTCTCAGCTGTTCAGGAGTTCAACAATTGCACTCCTGCCTTGATAAATTTGGGGTGGAAGTTGAGGAGGAATGTGAGGTCTGTTTGTGAAATTCTGAAACCTCTGAGGTCAGCAGGCACCTCCAACTGCTGCATTGTTGCAGGGGGTGATGGGTCCTTTATGAAGTTCAGTGAAAAGGAAAATAAATGACTGTAGAATGCAGCGATTTACCAATCCGAACTAACAAAAGTAATTAGGACTTAGAAAACTCCAGAATTCTTCTGTCTTAGATGCTACTCAATAGCTGTTGTGCTGCTATGATATGCTATTTCACATTTACAGAGTGTACAAAACACAGTGTTATTTGGCTTTGCTTAAAATACTCCCATACTTTAGAAGTCTTTTACAGGAAGGACCTCAGATGAACTAGGCACAGACATGTTGAAATCATGAAAGATCATAAAAACGCGATGTGTCATGCCGTAACAGCACTAAAGGCATGTCTGAAAGTGCCAATCACACATGAATCTTACAGCTCGAGTCTGTGTGTGTGACAAATATAGATCCTTGCTTGGGACAGATAAAGAAATAAAGTGCCCACGATTTATTTTATTTGGGTAAATTCTTACTGAACCCCTTCAACATGTACAAGCAAGACATGTCTGCTGGTATGTGAATGACATATTGGGACAGCTTAGCATTTAGCTAAACAATGAGCTTGGCTGGCCTCTAGTTTGTCAAATTTATTTAGTTTTTATGCTCTATTTACTGTAGAAAATCAAAAATGCACTTATAAACATCACCAACTCTGTGGTTTTGATTGCAGTACACAAACACCAAGGCTCAAAAAGACAGGTAGAAGAAGACTTCCAGGATGTTATAAATACAGCCTTGTAGATAATAATGGAGAAATAAAGAAATGAACACCACACAAGACACTGGATGATAATTGGGGACACTCTGAGAGTGGAATAACAAGTCTAGTGTAATGACTTAATCTGTGAGGAATTCTTCCACTTTTTCCGTAACAAAATTAAAGATCAAAATAATTCAACTAACATAAATACATCATCTGTTTATATCTCTCCCTATTTTCCCACTCCAGCCAGCTCCTTCTCTAAGTTCTCACCAGTCACATCTGCATTTGATAATAATCTGCTTTGTAAGATGAGACCAACTACTTGTGTACTGGACCTCATCCCCAGCATACTACTTAAATCCTGCTTTCATGCCATAATCGCGACTATTACAACAATATTAAACTCATCCCTTGACACTGGCTTTGTGCCGCTCACTTTTAAAATTGCTTCTGTAACCCCAATGTTAAAAAAGTCTGGTCTTGATGCTGACAATTTCCGGCCTATTTCCCACTTACCTTTACTGTCAAAAGTTCTTCAGTATGTTGTAGCTTCCCAACTCACCAACTACTTAACTTCTAATAATTTGATGGAATCCTTTCAGTCTGGTTTCAGGGCGCGGCACAGCTGTGAAAGTGCTCTTCTACGGGTAACCAATAATTTGCTTATGGCAGCAGACTCTGGTCAAACCAGCATATTAATTCTATTAGACCTCAGTACAGCATTTGACACTGTCAGACATGACATTCTACTGTCCAGAATGGAGAACATGCTGGGTATCTCTGGCACTGCCCTCCAGTGGTTCAAGTCCTATCTGACTGATAGGCAAGAGTTTGTTAGTCTTGGCAACAGCAGGTCCAGCACAGCAGAATTCCTCAGGGCTCTGTTCTCGGCCCTCTTCTCTTCTGTATTTATATACATCTCCTTGGCCATATTATTCATAGCTTTGGACTGGGCTATCATTTTTATGCAGATGATACTCAACTTTATTTCAATGTTAAAAGTGGAACTTCATCAGAGCTTTCTCAGCTCACAGCCTACCTCAGTGAAATTAAAACCTGGATGGAGCAGAACTCTTTAAAATTAAATTGCAACAAAACTGAACTCCTGCAAATTGAGGCTAAAGTGCAACTTAATAAAATGAGCTCCTTTCCAGTCAATCTTGGTGGTGTTCTCATCAGACCTGCCTCTACTGTAAAGAATCTTGGTGTCATCTTTGATTCCTCCCTCTCTTATTCCGCCCACATAAACTTCATTAAGAAACTTTCTTACTTTCACCTCCATAATATATCCCGTGTTCGCCCCTTTCTCTCCTTTTCTAATACTGAGAAATGTGTCCATGCTTTTATCACATCCCACATCAATTATTGTAACTCGCTGTTAGCAGGTGCCCCTTCTAATCTTATATCACAGCTCCAGCTTATTCAAAACTTGGCTGCAAGAGTGCTTACTCAGACCAGCAGCAGCGAGCACATCACACCCATCCTGCTCCGCCTTCACTGGCTTCCCCGTGTCTTACAGAATCAAATATAAAATCCTACTAATAGCCTACAAAGCCTTAAATGACCTTGCGACAAACTACATCAGTGACCTCCTCCATCACTATGTGCCTGTCCGCTCACTAAGGTCCTCTGATTCTGGCAATCTTGTTGTGCCCCACACTAATCTACACTCCATGGGTGACAGGGCCTTCAGCTGTATAGCGCCCAGACTCTGGAATGACCTACCGAAATTAATCAGATCAGCTGACTCCATGAATTCTTTTAAAAAACAACTTAAAACTCATCTGTTAAGGAAGGCTTTAAGCTCTACTTGACTTTATTACTCTTCTCTCAGTTTACCTCTCTGTCAAGATGCTCATGTAACCTGTATGTGTGCTAGACCATCAATCATGTTGTTTGTTAGGCTTTTTCTCTGAATTTACTGTCTTAATCTTCTTTATTTATTTATCTGTTTTGTACAATGCTATGTACTGTATACCCTGCCATTTTTTCTTAAACTCTGTGAAGTGCCTGGGAAAGGCGCTATATAAATAAAATATATTATTATTATTAATTCAATGGGGGCAGCTTACACGGCTTTCACAGCACAATTTAATTCTGCTAGAATACTACTCTACATCATTTGTTGCGGAGTAAACATGCCCATTATTGGGCTTAATTTGCATCAGTGTGTGCCTTGGTCTTTCCATCTTGGTACTCGTTACAATTGATACCAGTAGTGTGGGATTTGGAATAGTGCTATTCCAGCAACACCCACAATGAGAACAATTGGTAGCCTATTACAGCCAAACTCTGAGCCAACCAGAGCACAATTACTGTGTATGGCGGAAGTTATTGGCAGTGGTGGAGGCTGTACTTCAGTGGTTATTGTATTTCTGGGAGCCAGAAGAACAGGTTGCTCATTAGCTGGAGTGGGTACAGGCTTTCAGTTTTAAAGTTGACCACAGAGAGAGCAGCAGCAATCATAATGCAGACACTTTGTTTCAGAGTCCATGTGCAGGGCGAGACTGTCAGTACTATGCGTGATTCAAACAACGAGAGCTAGAGAGAACTGAAGACGAGAAAATGTCCAGCTGATGTGTGCTTGCTGTTCCTGAAAGTAAAACAGTTTAAGGGAACAGCAAGGAAACGATTTGTACTTGTGCAAAATAAGGGGCTTAGGGTAGCAATCTACCCGACAATCACAGGAGGAGGTGGCACCAGACAATTAAATGGTGAACAGACTTTGGTCCCAATGGAACAGTTTGGCAATCCATGACAGCATATTAAAGAGACAGTGGTGTGATCTGGCAAGAGGAGAAGGATGATGGCAAACTGTGGTACCAAAGGGACTGCAGGAAGAAGTGTTGAAGAGTATGCACAAAGCTTTGGGTTTAAGGCATATTGATACCACAAAGACTTCAAAGTGCCTCCTCAAATATATTTTTATTAGAGACAGGTGCCGCCGAGACATGTAAGATTTTTGTTGACACTGTGCTATCTGTACTGCCAAGAAGGGCCCTACTGGTCAGTCTGTAGCACCATTCCTGCAATTTCATGTTGGGGACCCATGGAGTGACTGGGTGTGGATGTATTGAGATCTCTTCCAAAATATGCCTGGGGCAACCTCTTTGTTTTGATAGCTGTGGACAATTTTACAAAATGGCCAAAGGCATACACGATGCCAGATGAAGCGGCAGAAATGGTTGGCAATCCTAATGGAACGTCTTTCAGCTGTTCAGGAGCTCAACAATTGCACTCCTGCCTTGTTAAATTTGGGGTGGAAGCTGAGGAGCCCCACAGCTTTGGTATGTGGATTGCCCCTAGACAGCACTATAGAGCCTCAAGGGCTGGAGTATGTCAGAAAGATACTGGATATACTGAATACAGTGTTTGAATTTGCTCATGTGCCATTGCAAGAAGTAGGGCTAATGCAAAAAACACACTATGACCTATGAACTCGAGTGAATGCTTTTTCAGCTGGAGATCCCGTATGCGTCTACGGCCCAAAAAGTAAGAAAAGACATTCACCTAGGTTGGACAGTCCTTGGGTGGGCCCTTGCCAGGTCAAAGAGAGGATTGGGGAAGTGATCTACTCAAAACAGTTACCTTTTCCAGAACAGATGGTATTTCTACACTAGGATCATTTGGCATCATAAAAAGGAGGCATAGCTCAACATCCACAATAATCTGAGGAAACATCCCGGACTTTCCCAGTGTCACTTTCCACCACTGACCTAACACCACAAACCACAAGCAAGTGCAGTGCCTCTAACTTCTTCTACTTCTTTCTCCTGCTCCCGTTAAAGGTTGCCACAATGGATCATCTACGTTGTCTGCATATTGACCTGGCAAAATTTTACACCAGATGCCCTTCCTGATATATCCCTTTCCATTTATCTGGGCTTGGGACCGGCACAAAGAAACACACTGGTTTGTGCATCACCTATGGCTGAGTTTAGCAGTGCCTCTAACATGCAGAATAATTCTTCACAACCTCATGCAACCCTTAGGAGATGAACACATCAGACGTGCCTACCTGTGTGTCACAAAAACTTTATATTGCCCTTGAGGACAAGAATCTAAAGGAGGGGCAGTGTACTAGTCATAATTGTCACCCTAGAGATGGGTGGGGGCTGGACAGGTGATCGATGGCAGGGCATTCACAGGTGTGATTAGCTCTGCATTCAAGGAACCCCTGTAACTTTCTGTTATACCTTTCATGTCAGAGAAGACACATGGAGACTTCCAGGGCATTATAAATACAGCCTCACAGATGATAACGATGAGATGGGGAAGGGGCACCACACGAGACTCTGGATGATGATCAGGAACGCTGCAAGAGTGGAATAGCCTGTCCAGTGAAGTGATTGTTATTTTTACAAGGTGGATTACATGTTTTTTACAGTACAGTTTGGTTCTGCTAGAAAACTACTGTACATTATTTGTTCTGAAATAAACACACCCATTTTTCGGCTTAACTCCCATTCAATGTGTGTCTTGGTCTTTCCATCTCGGAGCTAGTTGGAGTATTTTGTTGTTGATGGTTTGCTGTTTTAAAGATTTGTGTTTGTAGGTGGTTAAGAAAAGAACTACAGTAATCCCTCGCTAAACTGCGCTTTGACTTTCGCGGCTTCACTCTATCGCGGATTTTAGATGTAAGCATATTTAAATATATATCACAGATTTTTCGCTGGTTCGCGGGTTTCTGTGGACAATGGGTCTTTTTGTTTCTGGTACATGCTTCCACAGTTGGTTTACCCAGTTGATTTCATACAAGGGACGCTATTGGTGGATGGCTGAGAAGCTACCCAATCAGAGCACGCGGTTAAGTTCCTAGGTGCTGATTGGCTCAGTGACGGAGCGCAGAATTTAATTCCGCTTTGCGTTAACCAGGAAATTTCGTCTCCCTCATTCAGCATCAATGTGTTTTGCTGTGTAAAGAGTTAACTTTTGTTAATGAGCTGTTCGATGCCCACTCTGAGATGCTGAGCGACGAAGACTTGGCCGAGATGACCAAGTCAGCGAGCGAGGAAGATAAGGAACAAGAGGACCCAGCACAGGAAGAAGACGCCGGTCTAACTCTTGAGCATCTTGCGTCCATTCTACGAGTGGCAAAAGATCTCCAGACATCAGTTGAAGAAGGGGACCCGCAAATGATTTGTTCTTTGCAATTTAGAAATGCTCTTGATGACACCACAGAAGTATATAAAAACCTCCTTACACAAATGAAAAAACAGCACCAGCAACTGTCCATAACGATGTTCCTTTCCTAATTTTCTACGTACTTAGTACATTTAGTGTAACTGTACACACATTTTACTGTATACAATTTTTCTTGCATTGTACATATTGCTGGTGGCCTGTCTATCGTAATGGCTGTAACATATGTGATATCGGAGACGCTTGATATCTCTAAAATAACATTTAGGTTTTACTGTATATAAACAGTGTGTTTACATACATAATTTCAACGAATCTTACCTAATATCTAAGAAAATATAAAGGGTTTATGCTGTATAACTGTGCAGGAAATGTTTATAAGAGTGTTGGAGAGTTTATAAGGGCTTAAAATATCTAAAAATAACCATATAAATATATGGTTTTTACTTTGCGGATTTTCACTGGGGAAACGCAACCCCTGCAACTGAGGAGGGATTACTGTACAGTAAATACTAGGCTGCAGATGACCCCTCCCCTTGCACTCTCACCACCTCCTTCATATGCAGAAGTAGCTCCCCCTTACTATTTTGATAGGTGTAGTTACCATTTCCAGTTCCTCCAAATGCTGACCCTAACACCAATGCATATGTCACCTTGCACTCTGCAATTGACGTTCTGTATGCCCATCCTAGAAGCCAATCTCTTTCTCTGTATGTTTTGGGTCAAGTCCAAAAAAGAGAGGAATGTGATGTCTGTTTGTGAAATTCTGGGACCTCTGGGGACCTGTGAGTGAGCATGCTGGCTCACAAACTTAACTACTATGCTGTCTGCATGTACATATTAACTCCTAGAAATTTGCTTTTTCAGTACTTGGCAATTGTGCTAACCCCAAAAAGAAGCTCACCCTCATCCTGCTTCATTTCCTTGTGATGCAAAAAGTAAAAATCTAAATTATATAAAAGATACACTAAGCAACTATTCATTTGCTGAATTGTCTTATCTTATCTATCACAATAAATGCAAGATGCTTTTTCTAAGAAGGAGAATAAATTATCATCATGACGTTATTAATTTACTCCTCTACTAGTTTCTCAACTAGAATGGTTATTTCTCAACATTGTTACATCCGTTTTTGACAGTAGTATTCTTGCATTATCTAAATTGTGAATAGCCTGTGTCATATTGTAAATTAACCTATTCACTGGTTTGAATAATATACCAGCTCAGGCTCTGACTTGAGCAACAATACCTGTGTAATTCAGAGCTAGTCCGTGTACGATAGGCTCTGTGGACAACATTGATCTTACTTAGGATGGTGACATTGTGGTATAGCTGTGTCTCCCACTTTCAGTTTCTACTTGTTTGTCAGAGTTGAACTGGGAATGAAGATAATTTGGTCATATTCTGAGTTCAATGTCATAGTGTGGTTTATAGTCCTCAGAGAATTGCACTCTTTCAGGTTTACTTGTGGTGGACAGGCCTGCCACCCAACTGGCAGTCTGATCCAACCTTTCCAAATAAATATCAAGCTCCAAAGTTTACTCCAAAGGACTCTCACATTGGTTCTCACTTGAACTTGTGACACTTAGTGATAGTTCACTTCTGTCTTCATCCTCATTGAAAAACAAAAAGCTGACTTGTAACAACAATTTCAAATGAACTACCTTTTTCTGGCCAGTGGCAGTATTTTTGACATGATAGGTATGACATCTGGGGTCGCATCTGTCATGACTAAGTAGAGGGTGGATTCTCAACGGTCTGCTAATTTCCGGTGACCCCGTTCACTTTTGTTAGTTATTAACACACGGTCACCTTCCTGAATCTCACACCCCTTCGCCTTCCTGTTGTAAAAGTTGGTTTGAATCTGCTGACTCCCAGTGTGATAATATGAGCAAGAGCCAGAGCTTCCTGGAAGTCAGCTTGGATCTTCTTGACATAATGCGCATAGTACGTGATATCATTGTCTCTCTCAGCATTGTGGATCATGACACCCTCTGGCAAGCAGGAAATCCTCCCAAGCATTAGGAAAAATGGTGCATAGCCTCTAGAAACATTGAAAAGTTCATTTGCAGCCAGCACAGCTTGTGTCTTCAAAGTAGGATCCATATCATGTCTCCCAAGGTGTGATTAAAATGCTTAACAGCACTGTTATTCATTGGGTGATAAGCCGTTGTTCTATACTTCTTCACACCTGAAATCTACAGTAATTCTTGGATAACATGGCTCTCAAAGTTGACACCCTGATCTGCATGAATCCTCTATGGAAATCCATAAATACAGAAATACCTGGTCTGGAGCTGGCGTGCCACATGTCTTGCTGACTGGTCATGGCACATGAAAGCATGGGCCATTTTAGTAAAGTGATCAGTGATTACTAAGCTATCCACAGACTCCCTCCTTTGAATTGTCTATAAACCAGAAATAGATGCAAAGTAATTCAAGTAGTCTTGCTGTCTTCACACTTTTGAGTGGAACCCTCCCATCTGATTCAAATGATTTACAACTACACAGCAATGGCAGCACTTGACATATCCTCGAATGTCTTGCTCCATGTCAACCCAAAAAAATTTTGCCTTACTAAGTGTAGTGTCTTTCTCCGGCCTTTCTCCAAGCAATGAAGCCAGCACAATGAATTGGTGATGATTGTTTTATGTAAACGTGTCTTAACTGATGTGGTTAAGTATTCCATCCAATATTTTTAACTTGTCCCACTGTATAAGGGTTTTTAGGACCTTGAATGACTCTTTGGCTCTCTCTTTCTGTCATGGCCTCCTGCCATGGATTATATAGGAAAAAAACTTGTTGGAAAACAGGATCTTATTGTTGCTTGTTTTGAAGCTACTTTGTTTAAAATACTGGAAGTGCACTTTGCCCATGTGATACTAGATTATGAATGTCTTGGGTGAGATATAACTCTACCCATTCTATCTAGTTCACATTTACAGTAGTTGTTCTCCTTGACTTGACAATGTGCATTTAAATAAAAAGCACATTGAACTATGTCATCTTTGAAATATTCAGCTTCCTCCAACAGATATTGATAGGGTCTGAATGCAACCCTTCGTCTGACACGGCCCTGTACAAAAGGCTGTCTACTCAAAGCATCTGCAACAAGATTCCTACGTCCCGGGATATATTGTATGCTAAAGTTGTATGGTGCCAGTTTTGCTCCCCATCTCTGTTCACACGCATCCAACTTTAGCTTTGTGAGAATGATATCACAAGAATGATTTGTAGACATTAAAAAAGGTTTGGGACAGCTGCCCATATAACATGCCCTGGCTGCAAATGGTTAAAATTGGTTGTGTTGTTCACAGGTCAGAGTCCAAAACAGAACTGATTTAGGTTTGTCAAAATGGTGGCTTTAAAGGCCGGAACCAGAAGTGACGTCTTAAGGACCAGAAGTGACGTCATCGTGGGTGCCGGAAACCCATGAGATTTCCCATGAATAGTCTGCCAGAATGGTCTGACAGAGAAAGTCAGTGCACCTCGCCACCCCCTGGTCTGGCATGGAACTGTCATTATTCAGGCTCTTTAGCTGCCTCCCATGCGCACAAGTGTGACAAAGTACAGTTTTACCTTTCAGTCAGTGACTCAATTTGTCACAGACTAGCTACTTCAAAGCCAAACACTCTAGGTGATGCACTGGATAATTAACCTGAGCATGAGTGAGGCTTTACTAGCAAAGGCGATGGGCCTTGCATTGTTCTAACTTTCAAGGACTTGTGAAAACACAGCTCCTACGGCATCAAGCAAAGCATCTGTTCACAGAACAAACAGGCAAATGAATTACGGTAAGCAAGCATATCAAAGTTCAGAAGAACACTCTTCAACTTTTCAAACGAATTACAACGGTCATCTAATCAGCGGGGCTCAGTTTTTTAAAAGCAGCAAAACCCTTCCCGTTGGCTCTCTTCCGTTTTGGCACAGCAGTCCAGATAAACAAAGGCTTGGCAATACTCGCGCAATTGGGTATGAAGTGCTGATAGTACCTGCCTATTCCAAGGAATGATTTTATTTTCCTTTATGACAGGGTGACACCATCCTCCATCATAAGATCAAAATCAGAAACTGCAGCAATGGCTTTGATCTTGTCAGGGTCAGTTGCCTCGCCACTCTCATCAACAACATGATCTAAAACTTTTAAACTCCCTCTAAGTAGATTGCACTTTTTCAGGGCAAGCTTCAGTCCATGAGCTTTCAGTCTGTTCAAAACAATCTCAAGCCTCCTTAAGGCCTCACTATCACTGGGCACAAACACTAGCAAATCATCCAAACAGCACAGCACACTGAGGAAGTTCTGGTTGCCAAATATGTTCACCATTAAAAGCATAAAGCTGGCGGACTATTACACAATCCTTGTGGTAAATGGTTAAACTCAAAAAGTCCCATGAGTGTTGTGAAGGCAGTGTATTCCTTGTATTCTTTGGGCCATTCCAATAGTTTAAAACCCTTAGGTAAGGTTCATGGCACTGAAGATATTATTCAAATCCCAGAGCAGCTAAACAGTCTGCTTGACATGGCTGAGGGTGTGTAACGGTTCAAGTGTTCAACCATCTATGATAGACATAGATACGGACATCTCCAATTTTCTTCCACACCAACACCAATGGAAAGGCTCATTCACTAGCAGACTTGAAAATGATCTCTCGTTTCTCCATCTCTGAAAGGATGTGTCTAAGCTTGTGATAGGGACCCGGGGGAAGCCTGAAAGGCTTGTCATTTGTCAGATGTATGAGATGAAAGAAGTTAATGACCTTCACACAATCCAATTTATTTTTAGATAATTCATCCTGATACTTGCATACAAGGTCTACTAACTGCTCTTTCCGGTATGGAGACACATCAAAAGAGTCAATATCAAGGTTCTCCCAGACCGATGTGGTTCAACTTGTCATTGGGGCTGCAGGGTTGTGGAGCACCTGCAGTGGAACCATTCAGTGCCTGACTTTGAATGTCCACTGTCACATAATTGTAAGAATTCTGCTGGGGGACAACATCTAGGTCTTCAAGGGACAAACTAGGATCAATTTGGCAATTTTCAAATTTCTTCTAAGGGTGAAAAGGTGAAAATTGTGCCCGCAACCCATCTATCGACATTTATAGATGCAACAACCCTTCCAACAATAACATTTTTTTATGAGTTTTAAATGTTGGTGGTTCTATGAGAACAGCACTTCGCACTAATATTGGAAAAGCTGATGGCAACTTAGCCCATGCAAGGTGATCATGCTGTGGTATCAAAGTTACCAAATGCATTAGTTTAGCTGTGCCAACTGTTTCTGGAATTTCAGTGCTCTTCCACCTAGGGAAGCCTGACAACACATTTGGGAACTGGCTTATCTCAGGCTATTCTGACCTCTTTCGCCGACGTAGCACTTTCCAATTGCTACTGGAACACTGAAGCTGTCTAAGGATGTAGATGAAGACATTTGTTCCATGAATCATCTGATCCTTTTGCTGGGGAATCACTAAGGTAGGAACACTAATTGCATACCCATATACTTGTATCTACAACTGGTAAATACACTTTAGTCACACATGAACACCTCCAGCCCACAAGAATAATGTTTGGGGATATCTCATTAACTTTGAGTCCAGTGACTTCACCCTTAAGCTTCTGCTCAGCATCTTCACTAATGGTATATGCCATATACTGTACCTACTGTCCAGCATTGCACTTAAGAGGGTGATACCATGAAATAGTACATCAGTACAGAACAGACTGTCTGCTTTTTCTATCTTTATTACATTTTGGAGTATACCATTTTTGTCAGTCATCATCCTACAATCTTCCTCATACGCCATTGTTTTATTTTGAAGGGTGAGGGTACAATAATTAATACTCACCTTGTCCCCTCCTAGATATGAGCCATTTAGTTTTCCTGACCCTCTGGATTATCACTGGATTGAAGTGGTGGTAAAACTGAATTTGGACAGGCTCTGCGTTAAAGTCCTCTCTTTAAACAGGGAAAATATCTTCTTTCTCTCATGCAGTATGAACAAGTGGAATATGAGGTTTCACCACAGATCCAGCAAGCTTAGGAATGAGTCCGACTAGTGTGATCTAGTCAGCTAGATCTTTCTACTACTTTTATCAACATATGAAGAACACTCTACAATGCACCTGAATCAGATGGGTCCCCTTTAATCTTAAAGGTTTCATTGGGGGAGCATGCTACTGTATTCACATACATTCTGGTTCTGTCTCTGGGAGATGTACTGAGCTTGTGACTTCTGCAGCAGCTACTTGGATGGTCCTTGGCTTTAAAATGTTCAGAGATTTACAACACTGACTCACCCTCTGGTGTTCATCAATGTCCTCTTGTACTTCTTTGACTGACTATTTACTAAAAGGTTTGCACTTGAACACAGTAAATATTTCGAGGTAGGTGCTTGCGCATACACATCATGGTTATTTCAGCACTTATGTTCTCCATTCTACTCCCGTTAAGTTGCAAGTGATTGTTAGTTCGCTCATCAGCAAGGGTCAATTGAATCTAATAGTCTGCAGAGTTTTCTTTGGCTTTGGGCAGTGTGGCATAGGAGTCAGCCAACAGTAGATGTGATACAGAGCTATCGCTCAAGTACCATCTTAATACATCAGAAATTTTCTGTGGGGTGACATCAGCATTGGATGAGCAACTCTTCAAACCAACTCTCACTATGTTCTTTGCTCTACCCCACAAGGTAACTCAGGATTGTATCTTCTGTCTCTAAGTCAGGACAGATACTTTTCTGCAGATAAACATCCATAACATGTATCCACTCCAGAACTATGTACTTCTTGTCTCCATCTCCCCTGGATATGGGTGGGTCTTTAATATCTGTCCTAACAATTACATTGGCATTTGAAGAATCGGGACATGTTGCAGAACTGTATGACTAAGGGGGCTCAGGCTTTGATTAGCTAATATACAGTGAGTAATGGACTCTCCAATTTGGTTCTCAGGTTCACCTATAAGCTCCTGCATCTGCTGAGTAACATTGTCACTACTATTGGCAGGACTGGAACACATTGGTTACACTGGGTCATAATTGGGACTATTTCCCAAAGTTGAAATGTCATCTTGAAACAATACCTCTGGTCTGACAAGTGGACTGCTGCTCATCATAAGCAACCCTCCACTGCTCCTAGTGGCTGGGGTTAATACATTAAAGGTCTCTCTCCCTACCAGTCAAGATGTATATACTACATCAAAGTATACAGATCAATGTAAGTAAAGCACACTTTCAAGTATGTGCAAATAAAAAAAATAATAATTCAAAACACCAATGGGAATAAATACAGTCTTTTAAATATCTATGTGACACTTAATTGTATCACAGATCTTCAGGTCCAGTAAGGGTACCTCACACAGCTTCACAGATGAACCAGAAGCATCCAAGTCACTGCACCAGTTTTCTGTAGCAGACTTCATTTGGCAGCGGTTGAAATCCAATGGAATTAAGAGCCATGGACATCCAGGACTGTGTCCAGTAACTTGTTTATTTCTTTATACAAAAGAAGAATGAGTAGTATTAATGTGCAACACATATACAAACTGCTCTCTGTTCCATCTCAAGCATTCATTATGCTTTTTCCCATACTATACATTATATTAATGCATACCACTACACAATTATACATTATTACTACACAATAAATCAACTTATTATTCATTACTTATCCTTTTGTTTACTCCCTTTTCACATTAGTTACTGTCCCTTCAATTTTATACTGTATAATGATAACATTAGAACACTCTAGAAAAGAACAGGCCATTCAGCCCAACAAAGCTCGCCAGTCCTATCCACTTGTTTCCTCTAAGAAAACATCAAGTCGAGTTTTGAAAGTCCCTAACGTCTTACTGTCTACCACACTACTTGGTAGCTTATTCCAAGTGTCTATCGTTCTTTGTGTAAAGAAAAACTTCCTAATGTTTGTGCGAAATTTACCCTTAACAAGTTTCCAACTGTGTCCCCGTGTTCTTGATGAGCTCATTTTAAAATACAAGTCTCGATCCACTGTACTAATTCCCTTCATAATTTTAAACACTTCAATCATGTCACCTCTTAATCTTCTTTTGCTTAAACTGTAAAGGCTCAGCTCTTTTAATCTTTCCTCATAATTCAACCTCTGTAGCCCTGGAATCAGCCTAGTCACTCTTCTCTGGACCTTTTCTAGTGCTGCTATGTCCTTTTTGTAGCCTGGAGACCAAAACTGCACACAGTACTCAAGATGAGGCCTCACCAGTGCATTATAAAGGTTGAGCATAACCTCCTTGGACTTGTACTCCACAGATCGTGCTATATAACCTAACATTCTGTTAGCCTTCTTAATGGCTTCTGAACACTGTTTGGAAGTTGATAGCTTAGAGTCCACTATGACTCCTAAATCCTTCTCATAAGGTGTACTCTTGATTTTCGACCCCCATTGTGTATTCAAACCTAATATTTTTACTTCCTATGTGTAATACTTTACATTTACTGACATTAAATTTCATCTGCCACAAATCTGCCCAAGCCTGTATGCTATCCAAGTCCTTCTGTAATGATATAACGGATTCCAAATTATCTGCTAATCCACCTATCTTGGTATCATCTGCAAACTTAACCAGCTTGTTACTTATATTCCTATCTAAATCATTTATATATATTAAAAATAGCAGCGCCCTAGCACTGACCCCTGTGGAACACCACTCTTAACATCGCCAGTTCTGATGAGGTTCCTCGCACCATCTCCCTCTGCTTCCTGTGTCTGAGCCAATTCTGCACCCATCTAAAAACATCACCCTGAACTCCCACTTCTTTTAACTTGATGCCCAACCTCTCATGTGGCACCTTATCAAATGCTTTCTGAAAGTCCAGATAAATAATATCATAAGCTCCACTTTGATCGTATCCTTTTGTTGCCTCCTCATAGAATTCCAACATGTTAGTAAAACACGACCTCCCCCTTCTGAACCCATGCTGACTGTTCAGAATAACTCCTGTCCTTGTCATGTGTTGCTCAATCTTATCCTTAATAATTCCTTCCATTAATTTTCCTGTGATGCTTGTTAAGCTTACTGGCCTATAGTTGCTTGGATCTGCCCTGTCACCCTTTTTATATAATGGGATGATATTTGCCATTTTCCAGTCCTTTGGAATCTCTCCAGTGCACAGTGACTTCCTAAAAATATGTGTCAAGGGTTTATATATGTACTCACTAGCCTCCTTAAGAACACGAGGATAAATATTATCTGGGCCTGGTGATTTGTTTGATTTCATCTTATTTAATCTGAGCAGCACTTCTCCCTCTACAATTTCCAAATCCCTCAGTACCTCCTTAGTAGTTGTGTTTACCTCTGGCAGGTTATCCACTTGCTCACTTGTAAACACCTCAGAAAAATGTAAGTTTAGGGCATCTGCTATTTCATTGTCTGTATCTTTTAATTCCCTTTACTATTCCTGATGAACTTGACCTCCTCCTTAACTGTTCTTTTACTACTAAAATACTGAAAGAATCTCTTGGGGTCTTCTTTCACCTTATCTGCTATATTCCTCTCCAACTGTCTTTTAGCCTCTCTGATATCCTTCTTAATGGTTGCCCTCATGTTTCTCATACGCTCTATGTTCTCTTTGCAGTCATTAGTCTTATATGCCTTATACAGCAGTTTTTCCTTTGCAACTTCTTTTTAAATCTTTATTAATCCATCGTGGAGTTTTTTAGTTTCCTATTACTTCCAAATTTAGGTATGTATCTGTCCTGCATTACATGTAAAACATTTTAAACCTGTTCCACTGCTCCTCGACTGTCTCCACATTTAAAAGCTTATCCCAGTCTATCCTACTTAGACTTTGTCGCATCTGCTCAAAATTAGCCCTACTAAAGTTCAACTTAACAATTTTAGTCTTTGCATCTGTACTCTTACAAAATACTGAGAATTGTATTACATTATGGTCACTTGACCCTAGTGGTTCAATCACCTCTACACCCTCAATTCTATCCTGATTATTACAGAATACTAAATCCAGACAGGCTTCACCCCTTGTTGGTGCTTTAACATGCTGTGTTAAAAACAGTCGCTGATTACTTCTAAAACTCCTGCTCTTGTGCTCCTCCATCTGTAAGGTTATCCCAGTTAATATTTGGATAATTAAAGTCCCCATGACTATAATATCCCCTGTAAACTTGCCTTTTGATATTACTAAAAGATGTGTGTTGAAATTACTGTCTGAATTGGGTGGTCTATAACACACTCCTAAAATGAGACCTTTTCCCTAATATTTTCCAGGCGAAGCCACATGTCCTCACTAAGATGGGGCTCATCATCCAACTGAAGATGACTTACATTTAATTCCTGTTTGGCATAAACAGCAACCCCACCTCCTTTTCTGTTCTGTCTATCCTTCCTAAAAATGTGTATCCCTCTATGTTACACTCATCCCCATCTTTGTTATTTAGCCAGGTTTCCGTTATTGCTATAATATCATAATTGTGCTCTGCTACATACAACTCCAACTCACTTACCTTATTTTTGATACTTCTAGCATTAAGGCAAGCTATTTTTAATGTGTTAATCCTTCTATCTTTACGTGTTTGCTTAAAATTTACATTACTATGCATTTTTATTTCTACACCATTGTTTGTTCTTCCATGTATAGATCTAAATCTGGCCTGTCCTAAACTCCCTGCCCCCATTCCCTAGTTTAAACAATCCTCGACTAGCCTACACACCCTCCCCAATACATTGGTGCCCCTCCGGTTCAGATGTAACCCGTCACGCGGAACAGGTCCCATCTGTTCCAAAAGGAGTCCCAATGCCCCATAAACCTATACCCTTCTACCCTGCACCAAGATTTGAGCCACGCGTTAAGCCTTCTAATCTCCTCAATCTTACCTGGACTGGCGGCACAGGCAGAACTTCGGAGAAGACTACCTTGTCAGTTCTGCTCCTCAGCTTGGTACCTAACTCTTTGAATTTGGATCGCAGAACTGACAGACTACCCTTATGTATGTCATTTGTTCCAACGTGGACAATCCACCACCCGCTCTGGCCAAGAGCCTATCCACCCTTCCAGGAAGGTCTCCCACCTGTGCTCCCGGAAGGCAACACACCGTCGAGACTCTCTCTCTCTGGATCACACCTGCGCTTCATTCCCCCTAATGATTGAGTTCCCAGCTATCACTACCTCTCTCTTTTGGGAACTGGTTTTGAGGTGGCCCGTTGGGGCTCCTCAACCCTGCCTACCACCTCAGAATTATCAGAGTCACCGTCCAGCTCCGCCAGGACATGATAACGTTAGACACTTCTAATTCTGGGGTTGATGCCCGACAGTGTGCACGCTTTACCTTATGCCTTGTGACCCACCTATTCCTACCTGTCTGGTCTGGAATCTCCTTCCGCGCCACCTTAGGGGTGCACACTATCTCTAAAGGACACCTGGGCCAAGTCCGCCAATTCTCTATTACAACGCAGGTCAGCCAACTCCTCCTCCAGTTCAGCGACCCTGAGCTCGAGGTGCTGGATCAGCTGGCATCTCTTGCAGATGTAGCCCTCATAGACAACTGGCTCTTCCAAACCATCATCTAAAAAGTCCAACATCCAACAGGACTTGCATTGCACTGGCCTCATTATTAAAATTTGATTTGGGATTACTAAGCTGCCTTAACTATATTTTTTTTCTTAAAATTAAATTTCTTCTTCTTTCAGCTGCTCCTTAACTTAAATGGTAACACTAAGATCTGCTACAGATATTTTACACCTTTTCCCCTTAAGCTCCTGTACTGTTCTCCCTCTCAGCTGCCTGCTATTTGCCTTTCTATGAGGTTAACTTTACTTTTCTCTGTCTCATCTCCTAACTTTGCGATCTTCTTACTTATAAGCTCTTCACTCGCACTGTTTGTATTCCCCCGTATTAATGAACCAATACGCTGTCGCCCACTTAACTGTTCTGCCTCTGGACCGCTAAGGACTGTTTAATCTAAAATAAACAAATAAATAAAACTTTACTACCTTATTTGCTCCTACTGCTCCTTGTGCCTGATCGGTGTCTTAACGCAGGCCGCTTACCTGCGCACTACTGAGTTTCCACCTTTTACTGCTTTGAAGTCAGCCGAGGCCTTTTTTCTTTTCCTTTAAACTAAGGAATCGCTATTACGACGACGCGGTTATTTATTTACAAATGCCGATATCAGTTACTGCTGATTTCTACCCTGCCGTCTCGATGCTAATTCAAATACAGATAACAAGAAAAAGAACAAGTACAAATAACTTTTCCAAGCGCACTTCCAAACACCCAGCTACTTTTGCTCTTGTGCGGGCGAAAAAAAAAACCCTTCTAAAGGGAAAAAAGCTTTAAAAAATTCCCACACGGTTCCTTAGAGGCAACCAAAACCCAAGTTTTTAAGAGCAAAATGTATTTTTTATATTTAAATCTCACACCACAGAACAAACCAACAACTCTCAACAGACTCTAGCGTTTGCAAAGCGCACGTGACTCTCAACCAATAATGGAACTAAAAAAACAAACGGAACAAAAAAGCAAAATATGACAACAGCTGGAGAGAACTGAAGGAGAGAAAATGCCCAGCTGCTATGTGCTTGCTGTACCTGAAAGTGAAACAAGTTCAGCAAGAAAATGATTCAGATTTGTGCAAAAAAAGGGGCTGGATGGAACAGTCTACCTGACAAAAATCGGAGGAGGTGGCACAAGACAATCAGCTGGTGAAAGGACTAATGACATATTAAAAAGAAGGTGTTGTGATCTGGCAAGAGTAGAAAGACGATGGCAAATTGTGGTACCAAAGGGGCACTAGGAAGTAGTGTTAAAGAGTATGCATGGTATAGGGCATTTTGGTGCCACAGAGACTTTAAAGTGCCTCCATCAATTTTTTTATTAGAGACAGGTTTTGAATTGGATTGGTTTGAGAATGCTACGTTATGTTGTGATATATGTTACATATGTTTTATTGAATCTGGAATGATGTCATGTAAGGTTGCGTTGCACTGCACTGTCTTTGCTGGGCCAATGGGGATTGTGTGCCTGTGGATGACAGAGAGTAAAATATTTTTATTTGGTAAAGAATTTAAGGATTCCACTTACTGTAAGTGTTTGACTATAATCCTTGTTTTTCCCCATTACAGATGTTCACTAAATTAATCAAGCCCCCTTTTAGGTTTTGACTGGTTTACTTTTTCAGTATGTGACACTCAAAAACTAAAAACCAAAAATATGCTCCTTCCTCTTCAGAATAATGTCATTGTCCATGCTAACACCATATTACTTTGCTGGTCTTAGTTCTCTATCCTTGCTCACTCATTGGCAGCAAGTCAATTGTATAAGAAATGTTTACAACTGAATAGAAGTAGAGGACATTAGCCAGTCAAGGCAAAATTTGAATATATTAAACATAAAGGAGTTCAAGAAAATCCTGAAGACCATAGGGAACCTGTAATAACAGTGTAATGGTCCTTTGAAACAGGTCAGGTCAGGTTGGGAAGCATGCACTGGTAAAGTGCGTTGCCGCATCCACTACATGACGAAACAACTCAGGATCCCGGTTTGCAACCCCCGAGGCAGACATGCAGTCCAATCCCACCCTCCAGAAATGACCCTCTATCTGCAGCAGCCAGGTGTTACATGGACAACCGCTTGGCCTGGTCCAGCCACTCGGATCCCCAACAATGAGGATCTTAGGAGCCGGATCACCCTCGGGGAAACACGTCACATGGCCGTAGTGCCGTAACTGACGTTCCCTTGCAATGCAGGTAATGTGCCTCATTCGGGACTCTATGAGAAACCACTCATTTGACACAAAGTCAAACCAACAGTACCGAAGGCTTTTCTGGAGAGACACAGTACCAAAGGAGTCCAGTCTTCATCTCAGGTCACTGGATAGTATTCATGTCTCGCAACCATATAGCAAGACAGGAGGCACCAGGGCTCTAAAGACTTGGACCTTCGTCCTTTTGCATAGATATCGGGAGCACCACACACCCCTTTCCAGCGACCTCATGACCCCCCATGCTCTCCCAATCCTTCTACTGACTTCATAGAAAGAGTCACCAGAGACATGAATGTCACTGTCAAGTTAAGTAAATCTCTCAACAAAGTCAACACTCTCTCCGCAAACAGACACACTGCTGATGGCTGTGCCCAAGAAGTCATTAAAGGCCTGGATCTTGGTTTTTATCCAGGACACCTGCAAGCCCAGACACTCAGACGCCTCACTCAGTCTCTCGAGTGTCCTGATCAGAGCCTCCATTGACTCCTTGAAGATCACAGCATTGTCAGCAAAGTCAAGATCCATGAATCTTTCTTCACCAACAGATGTCCCACAGCCGCTGGACCCCACGACCTTGCCCAACACCCAGTCCATACAAGCATTGAACAGAGTAGGAGCAAGAACACACCCCTGACGAACCCCAGAATCAAGTGGGAAAAACACAGAGGTCCTGGCTCCACTCTGCACAGCACTCACAGTACCAGTGTACAGGCCGGCCATGATATCCAGCAACCTTGAGGGGATCCCGGGTCCTTTGAAACAAGCAGTGAAATAGTACAGACTCAATTTAGAGCTTTCAGTTTACATAACACATATTTCAAATATGTGAGGAGACTAAAGAATCTGCAGAAATCTTACATTGACTCATGGACAACATGCAGACAACAAGTCAAGAATAAAGTATCTGGTCAGGAAGTGGGATGAAATGGAGAAAGTACATAATTATAAAAACTCTTTGAAGCAAAGAACACTAAACAATACCAATTGTCTACAAGTAGAAGATACTGAGGTGAACATTAACAATACTAATCATCAATTTGTGAAACGTTACTCACAAAAAGAAAGCTTAGATAAAATAAATCAAAAACAAGCACATCTTTACTCACAGATTTGCATTTTTAAAATTTTAAATGCAAAATTTGGACACAATGCATCCTGTAAAGCTATTTACAATGGTTGTACAGTGGTGACATTAACACTCAATGGCATCATTATTAATTAACAAGATGAGTGTGTTAAGGCTATCATGAACAAAATAGCATAATGGGAAAAAAATATATATACTCAAAATCATTAATGACAAATGCCAGTAACTGCAAAAAATGCCTTTCTTCAGGCAACATCCCACAATTTTGACAATAAATGCTGATGAATGTGTCACTTAGTCACTAATCTCATCTTGACAAAAGATTTATCCATAATTTGAGACCCCAGTAGGGTCTGAAATAGCAAACAAACAAAGGTGGCATGTGACAGTAGTCGGTGCTCATTAGGTCTGTGTGATGAGACAAAAACACCACTTGACAATGGCAATGTATGTCACCATGACAGTGTGAGGAACTGAGATCCATTGGTGTTGATAGATCCTATATGTTAAGGACGTGGCTCACAAACAAGGTTTTTTTAAATAACTTTCTCATTATGTATTTTTATTTCTATTCTATTTTCAACTGCCATTTATTTTAGTTTTAGTTTATCTTATAAACTTTTGACGTTTTTTTTTAGTTTTTATTTTGGTGATTTACCTCAGTATGTTTTTTTTCTGAAAAAATTATTTTAGTTTGATTTTCATTATAGCTTTAAAAATGGCTATTCCATGAAGATTAAACAATAATTACAGTTTCTAAATAGCAAAGGAATTGTAGAAAAATGTAGATAAGCTCATAGAAGACTCAGTGAGGTTCTCTTTTCTACAGACAACTTTACAGAGATGTCTTCTGTATGTTTATAAAGTGTTATCGCAGGGTTTATCTGTTTAAGGCCAGTCTGTTTATTTTGGCAGCACAAGGCATTTTATACTTCACATCAAACACTTTATGATACTTTATGAAGGCCAGTAATTCTCACTGATAGACTAAATTAACTCACAATTGTGTCAGAACACTTTCTCTCTTTTTGTGTTCAATCAGTTTAACTGTGAAGAGACACTTTCTGTAGAGGCAAAGTTAAAGATTGTTAACCAACCTAGACTTTTATTTTCTTACTTTTCTATTTTTTTTTTTTTATAACAAAATAGAACCACTCTGAATGTAAATATCTTATTTAACAGACTCAAACGTTATATAGAAAAAGGAAGTACAACAAATAAATAACATTAGAAACATGTCGATTGGTAAATTGAGGGACTTGAAAAGAATTAAATTAGGATTATACAGTGGGATGCAAAAGTTTGGGCAACCTTGTTAATAGTCGTTATTTTCCTGTATAAATCGTTGGTTGTTATAATAAAAAATGTCAGTTAAATATATCATATAGGAGACGCACACAGTGATATTTGAGAAGTGAAATTAAGTTTATTGGATTTACAGAAAGTGTGCAATAATTGTTCAAACAAAATCAGGCAGGTGCATAAATTTAGACACCACAAAAAAAATGAAATCAATATTTAGTAGATCTGCCTTTTGCAGAAATTACAGCCTCTAAATGCTTCCTGTAGGTTCCAATGAGAGTCTGGATTGTGGTTGAAGGTATTTTGGACCATTCCTCTTTACAAAACATCTCTAGTTCATTCAGGTTTGATGGCTTCCGAGCATGGACAGCTCTCTTTAACTCACACCACAGATTTTCAATTATATTCAGGTCTGGGGACTGAGATGGCCATTCCAGAACGTTGTACTTGTTCCTCTGCATTAATGCCTTAGTGGATTTTGAGCAGTGTTTTGGGTCGTTGTCTTGTTGAAAGATCCAGTCCCGGCGCAGCTTCAGCTTTGTCACTGATTCCTGGACATTGGTCTCCAGAATTTGCTGATACTGAGTGGAATCCATGCGTCCCTCAACTTTGACAAGATTCCCAGTCCCTGCACTGGCCACACAGCCCCACAGCATGATGGAACCACCACCATATTTAACTGTAGGTAGCAGGTGTTTTTCTTGGAATGCTGTGTTCTTTTTCCTCCATGCATAACGCCCCAAATTATTATAAGTTATGCCCAAATAACTCAATTTTAGTTTCATCAGTCCACAGCACCTTATTCCAAAATGAAGCTGGCTTGTCCAAATGTGCTTGAGCATACCTCAAGCGGCTCTGTTTGTGCTGTGGGCGGAGAAAAGGCTTTCTCTGCATCACTCTCGCATACAGCATCTCCTTGTGTAAAGTGCGCCAAATGGTTGAACGATGCACAGTGACTCCATCTGCTGCAAGATGATGTTGTAGGTCTTTGGTGCTGGTCTGTGGGTTGACTCTGACTGTTCTCACCATTTGTCGCTTCTGTCTATCCGAAATCTTTCTTGGTCTGCCACTTCGAGCCTTAACTTGAACTGAGCCTGTGGTCTTCCATTTCCTCAATATGTTCCTAACTGTAGAAACAGACAGCTTAAATCTCTGGGACAGCTCTCTGTATCCTTCCCCTAAACCATGATGGTGAACAATCTTTGTCTTCAGGTCATTTGAGAGTTGTTTTGTGACCCCCATATTGCTACTCTTCAGAGAAAATTAAAGGAGGAGGGAAACTTACAATTGACCCCCTTAAATACTCTTTCTCATTATAGGATTCACCTGTGTATGTAGGTCAGGGGTCACTGAGCTTACCGAGCCAATTTGAGTTCCAATAATTAGTTCTAAAAGTTTTGGAATCAATAAAATGACAACGGTGCCCAAATTATGCACCTGCCTGATTTTGTTTGAACAATTATTGCACACTTTCTGTAAATCCAATAAACTTCATTTCACTTCTCAAATATCACTGTGTGTGTCTCCTATATGATATATTTAACTGACATTTTTTATCGTAACAACCAATGATTTATACAGGAAAATAATGACTATTAACAAGATTGCCCAAACTTTTGCATCCCACTGTATGTATGACGTTTTTGTGTTTGTGTATGTGTGTGGTGTGACGTACCTAGATGCCCTGTTGGGATCCACGGGCACCACCAGGGGGTGCTGCAGCTACTGCTGAGCCCTTATTGGCATCTCTTCCGTTACACCCGGAAGTGCTGCCAAAACTGGAACAATGAGCACCTGGAGCACTTCCGGTTGCTTTATAAAAGGAGCCAGCAGCCACTACCCTGGGAGCCAGAGTCAGTTGGCAGAAAACGAAGCTTGCCTGGAAGAGGGAAGGAAAGAGGAAAAGAAAGAAAGAAGAAAAGATTTGTTTTGTGCTCTCCTTGGTGACTGTGTTATGCTTGTGGAAAATGGGGGAAGGCATTTCCCATGAGGAAAAATAAAAATAAAAACGGGTGTGCCTTGAACTTGTGTCCCACATCTGTGTGTATCGGGTTTGGGTGACAGTGCGCCCATTGGTGGTCCACAGTGGTTTCCTTTAACAAAACAGAGAAAAGAGAAATGGGATCTTAATTTAAAAGTACTACAATAAATGTAAATAATAACTAAGAACATGAATTAATTAAATACTAATAATATAGAGAACAAACTGCAATGAACATTATAATACTACTAAAGATAATAAAGAATACATTATATTTTGTACTTAGAACTTTATGCACATGGTGCTGTCATTAAACAAGCTTGAAAGTATAGACACAGTTTAAACAATGCTATGAGAGGCACTATTCAGGAACTGCAATATTTAAACATAAGTACAAAGTATTACTGGTTGTAATAATAATACATTTAAAACTACTGCTATCTGAACAAAATATAATAAATGAATATGAAATAACATGCAGTAAAATTGCTTAACAATTGCAATATATATATGCTGTCATTGCTTTTACACAATAAATAAATAGACACAATACCCACTTCTTAAGTGAGTAAGTTTAATAGATGCTTCTGGGATGTAATGAATACAGTATTAATCCTGCCACAGAGAAGAAGTTGTTGGAGAAGTCTATCAGAACGATTAACTGGTTAACTGTAGAAAACTTAACAAGAGATGCTATGAGTCAGCCATTCCTCTGGAGCTGGCTGATGCAATAACTCTACTCCAGGGCAGGAAAAAGGTACTTAGGCCAAATCTCATCAAGACTATTCAAATGATCAGGTTATAATAAAAGATTATTGGCTGCGCACACTGAATAGTAACCTATAGAGGACAGTCATGGTTGAAATCAGGAAAAAAACTGCAACTGAATAGTGAATCTTTTGTAATAGAGCTGAACCCAGCTTTGTGTTGTATTAATTAAAAGCATTAACTATAAGGGTCCTGAGGTAGTTCTGGGAATTCGATGAATCGAGCAACAGGCCGAGTATATAATCTGTCCTTAACTTGCACTATTGCATGTTGCCATCAATTCCGGGAATTACAGTCTGAACAGTCTGCAAACAGTAGAAGCAGCTCTGCCTCACTGTCATGCGTGTGATGCCCAGGTAGTGAGGAGACCTCGCATCTCACAAAATACCTGGCATGCTGCCTGTACTAGTGTATGCAACAGTACACAGATTGTGCTGTGCATAGAGCAGACAGAGCAGGCACTGCTGCGGCACACAACGTAAACATTTCTTTGTGCTCTGGTACAGAGGGTTGCAATAATTCACCCAGACGACTACAGCCTATGTCTAGAAATGGCCCTATGTTAACCATCTTATTTTGAAGCACATCCATAAAGAAAATGGACACCGTGGACGTAACTATACGCTAGCACAGTTGCATCGTAAGTATTGGATCCCTCAAACTATTTCAGCTATCAGAAAAATCATTTCAAAGTGTTCCACTTGTAGAAGATACAATGCAAAAACAGGTGAGCAAAAAAAGGTAGATTTGCCAGAAGATTGACCAGACACATTTTACCAACGTTGATCATTTAACATCTTTTCAAGTTAAAAAAGGACAAATCTTAGTCAAAAGTTATGAAGTAATTTTCACTTGCCTAACAATAGTAAATGTACAAAAATAATTTGCACACAGTTTAGACACCTGTTTCCACATGCAATGCCATACATTAATTAATTTGTAGAAGATTGACAATTTAAAATCATGCTCTTCGAAAATGGGATAAACTTCATTGGCAGAGAAAAAGAGCTACATGAAGTAATCAAAGACATTGATCAAGACAAAATAAGCAACATGATGATAAAGAAAAAAATGTAATTGATTTTCAACCTGCCTTTAGAACATTAGAACATTAGAACAATCTAGACGAGAACAGGCCATTCAGCCCAACAAAGCTCACCAGTCCTATCCACTTGTTTCCTCCAAGAAAACGTCAAGTCGAGTTTTGAAAGTCCCTAATGTCTTACTGTCTACCACACTACTTGGTAGCTTATTCCAAGTGTCTATCGTTCTTTGTGTAAAGAAAAACTTTCTAATGTTTGTGCGAAATTTGTTTCCAACTGTGTCCCCGTGTTCTTGATGAACTCATTTTAAAATACAAGTCTCGATCCACTGTACTAATTCCCTTCATAATTTTAAACACTTCAATCATGTCACCTCTTAATCTTCTTTTGCTTAAACTGTAAAGGCTCAGCTCTTTTAACCTTTCCTCATAATTCAACCTCTGTAGCCCTGGAATCAGCCTAGTCGCTCCTCTCTGGACCTTTTTTAGTGTTGCTATGTCCTTTTTGTAGCCTGGAGACCAAAACTGCACACAGTACTCAAGATGAGGCCTCACCAGTGCATTATAAAGGTTGAGCATAACCTCCTTGGACTTGTACTCCACAGATCGTGCTATATAACCTAACATTCTGTTAGCCTTCTTAATGGCTTCTGAACACTGTTGGGAAGTTGATAGCTTAGAGTCCATTATGACTCCTAAATCCTTCTCATATGGTGTACTCTCGATTTTCCGACCGCCCATTGTGTATTCAAACCTAATATTTTTACTTCCTATGTGTAATACTTTACATTTACTGACATTAAATTTCATCGGCCACAAATCTGCCTAAGCCTGTATGCTATCCAAGTCCTTCTGTAACGATATAACGGATTCCAAATTATCTGCTAATCCACCTATCTTGGTATCATCTGCAAACTTAACCAGCTTGTTACTTATATTCGTATCTAAATCATTTATATATATTAAAAATAGCAGCGGCCCTAGCACTGACACCTGTGGAACACCACTCTTAACATTGGCCAGTTCTGATGAGGTTCCTCGCACCATCACCCTCTGCTTCCTGTGTCTGAGCCAGTTAGTTAGTTTCACATCAAGGCGACATATGGGAAAGACAAATTAGAAGCATAAGAAAATTTCCAAACTCCATACTCTACCATCAAACATTAGATGATGAGAATCTTCAAACAGTGATATGTGAAGCATAATCCATGCGCCGAACAGCAGTTTGGAGTATCCACCTTTTTTGGAGTCTCTGGAGGGGGTGCTAGACGGCATATTTTCTGGGGACTCCCTCATTCTGCTAGGAGACGCACACCTGCTCTGAGCCTCTGACCGGGGGCAACTCGTTATGTTTTAGATATGTATACAAAATAAAATACCTGAGTGAAAATCAACATAGATTGGGTTTATTATACTTAACTGAAGTAAAGATGGCTTTTTAAAGGACATCTAGTACATTAAATAGTAATACAAAAATTTTTAAATTGTTGTTTATCTTTAACAAGACTTATCATAAAAAGCTGTGGTTCCTTTGCCCAGTTTGATGCCCAGTTTTGTCTATACATTACCTGCTTGCGCATTCATGCAAAGTATAGAACTATCCACAATTAAACTCAAGGCATATTTTTAGTTCTCCAGCATAATCAGAAGTATAACAGTTAGTTATCTCCTAATACATATTTGTTTTTTAATACACTCCTATAGAAAATTAAAATGTTAAAAAATAACATTTTCCCACAAATATAATATTACACTGCAATAACTCAACTTCAATAAAACATAATAAAGTGGTTACAGTATTACAAATCTGGGAGTTGGTGTCCTACTGAAGAATGTTCTGGACGTGGGCCTGTTAAATTTAAATCCTTTCTCCTGAATCATGTTAACAGTTAATAAAAAGGTCATCACAGAAAAAATGTCACACTTTTTGCAATATAGTAGAAGAAAGAATAACAGATGTGCAGTAATTATTTAATAATTCACCAAGAAAAAATATATTACAACACAAATTTCACCCTTGCACACAAAACTAGAATATTCACCTTATTAGTTACCTCTTCCTTTTCTTAGTCATTGTGGCTCTAATACATTGTGGTCAGCTGGGCAGTGTTCTGTTAGAGTTAACTGAGCTCAAATTTCATAAAATAGCGAAGTAAAAAGCTGACAAAACTTTTATTAGCTCTCACATAACAAGAAACAGCAAGACCCTTCAAATGCCATGAGATCTCATTCGAACACCGAGTCTGTTTTCTTCAGTTAACTGTCAACTGTAACGTTACAGTAACTGGGCTTGTAAGAGTTCACCGCAATATCTTGTGTGTATATCTTGTGGATATTGTTTGCACAATATATTACTTGTAGCCTCAACATACTGCTGTTGTCCATTAAATCTTGTTTGTACAAGATTTAAAAGACATTTCTTTTTGGAACTTTGGGGACAGCTTAAGCTGAGGAAAAACATGATTGCATCAACATGCTTCTTTAAATTTGAAGGTAAATTCTTGATAGCAAAAAAGTTCTATATGTTCCTTTTCTAAATATGAGGTGGAAGAAAGTAAACATTCAGTTTCCATGTCTCAGCTGTGAGTGTGAAGCCTGGGAATGGCCTACCCATTGAGCAACGGATGGTGTGCTATGGAGGTTTTATTTTTTTTTATGAAATATGGCTTTCTTTAGGCTGTGTCTGCTTGACCCTTAGTTGACAGCACATGTGATAAGGCTCTTTTATGAATTTATAATAGTTTGTTCTGTGTAACAAGTAACTATTTGACCTAAAAATTTAATGAGGTAAAATAAAAGTAGCCCTAAATGAAATTTACTTAAGCACAAATAGCTGGAAAATGTACTAAACAAAGTAACAACATGGGACTGGATTGGTTGTTTTAGTCACACTAGAATGCCTACAAAAATGACTTAGTATCCTGGTGTGGACAAGAAAAAGAAAAATACATAAATCCAATGAAAACATAAATCCTTAAAGATTTGGTTATTTTCTTTGTTTAATGTATAATTTATGGGGATAAACTGTCTTTAAAACCTTCATATCCTTGTTTACTCCTCTAAAAATATTTAGATTTTAGATATCCATGTTGTTCTACCAATCTAGAGTTTTACAATATTCCCTTATGGTGTTTTAAGTACATTTTACATTTATGTTTTGCATTTACTAATTTGGCTCACGCCTTTATCCAAGGCGACTTACATTTATGATACAATTAGTTACATTTCTTTTGGTTTTGGATCACAGGCAAGTCAAGTGACTTGCTCATAGTCACACGGTGTCAGTAGCAAGATTTGAAACCACAAACTAAGGGGCTGAAATCCAAAGCCTTAACCACTAAGTAGTATGAGGAAGTATAAAACAATGGGCTTTATGGTAATAAATACTTCTATACATTGAGAAGGGGGACTGTAAATATTATTTATGTATCTCGACTCTTTCTTTGATAGATCATATTGATTGTATTTATGTATGATTAGGTTTTTTTTATGCTTTAAAAAGGTCTTTATTTGTTTTGTTGTAATAAAGTAATATTTAGGTGATTCTATGAGGCTGTCAAAATTACAGTTTTTGATTAAAACTTTCATTAAATGTTCTAAAACCAAAATATGCTGTATTCCCTACATTCATTGTTTCCAGGTTTGTAGACATATAATATAATTTGAGTCTGGATGATTACCAATGTAATGTCAATTTTGTATTTTACACCCACTTTCCTAATTAGGACATTAGAACAATTTGGACAAGAACAGGCCATTCAGCCCAGCAAACCTCGCCAGTCGTATCCACTTAATTCTTTCAAATTAACATCAAGTCGACTTCTGAAAGACCCTAAAGTCTTACTGTCTACCACACTACCTGGTAGTTTATTCCAAGTGTCTATGGTTCTCTGTGTAAAGAAAAACTTCCAAATGTTTGCATGAAACATACCCTTAACAAGTTTTTAATTGTGTCCCCATGTTCTTGATTAACTCATTTTAAAATACAGTAATTGTCTTGATCCACTTTACTAATTCCCTTCATAATTTTAAAGACTTCAGTTATATGTCCCTTTAACCTTCTTTTGCTTAAACTGAAAAGGCTTAGCTCTTTTATTCTTTTCCCATAATTCATCCCTTCTAGCCCTGTAATCAGCCCAGTCATGCTCTGGATAACTGTTTTTGTCATGTAATTGGATTGCACTTTGTCAGGCCTCTACCCTAAGACAACAGATTTAAAACAGAACATTATAACTTTCTTCTTCTTTTTTTGTCTTTTTGTCTTGTTTTAAGCTTGTTTATTTTGCAAGCAATGGAACTCTCTGTTTGCAGCTGAGCAGCTCCACTCTCCTTTCTCCTCAATCCACTCTACAACAACAGTCTCCTGTTTCCCTTTGCAAAAACTCTTACAAATTCATCCATATCCAAGTTATTTGTTATGGACTTCTCATGGGCCAAGATCACCAAATTCCTCTTTCTTTTATGTAACATGGTGTGATGATAGGGGGTTAGGACCCGTGACAAAGTGGAGAAGGAACTCTCACACGATGCTGAAGACACACCAATTAACATGGCTGTTAAATACAATTTATGCAACTCAGGAAAGGCTTCCTTGTACTCCTGCAGGGGTTTACACACAGTAGACAGGTCTGTTTCCTTTGAACATTTTTTGAGCAGCATCTGTTTTGCCACAAGAACTATGTTTTTCAGACTTACAACATCTGCTACAGTGTCAGCCATCACAGCCAGAGGGTGCAACAGGGTGGGATCTAGAAATGCGCTAGATTTGGGTGCAAGACTAGATATGGCTCTCATCAGGTCAATATTCTTGTGTGAAAATCTAGTTTCCATTTCTGAAATGGCCCTGTCAAGGATGTTGAGCAGGGATCTTTTCAGAGACTGATGGGGGGAAATGGTAGGGTCACCAGAGTGTGTATGGCCCAAAGTTGACAGCACAACACTTTGACCCAGGTGTTTGCTCATTGTTCTCCTTCTCTTTGTTGGATGTGACTCATCCTCAGCAGGAGATGACACTCCCCAACAGTCATCCTCACAGATGTTTTTTAAGGAGTCCAGTGCTGCACTAACAACCTCAGAAGCACTGCAGAGATCAACTGACTGAGACTGTAGAATAGCATTTGCTGGTTTCAAGACACCAAGCACCTGCACTGGGAACTTTCCAATCTCAAAGAAGTGATGCTTCTTAATTTGGCATAGCAGGCCTGATTCCTCGGTTCACAGGTCAACTGCAGCATCATCATCTTCTATCATCTCAGATATGATACTAAGGAGTTGTTCTTGATTGTCCACAGTGCACCTTGTCACCTCATAGTGGCTTGTCCATCTGATGTCAAGCAGCCATTTTAGACAAGGTGCATCATGTTTATTGAGCACATAGTGGTGGTGAAAAAGTTGTAGAGTGAACTAGATAGGCTAAAAAATCTTTTTGTACATGGCTCACTCTGCATGGCATGCACAACCTCTAAGTGCAGTTGGTGGTTGTAGCAGTGGATGTATGGGACATATCTGTCAAGCCTCTTTTGGAGCAGAACTTGTACACCACCTCTAACCCCACTCATCACAGAAGCCCATCATAACACTGGCTCAGTATACTGTCAGCACTGTAGCCAGCATCAGAAAGGTGTAACAGGATCTCAGAGGTGATGTACTCTGCATCAAGTTGTTGCAAGTCAAGCAACCCAATAAGATGCTCCTCTGGCATGGAATTTCTGACAAACCGTATTATCACAGACAAATTTTCCACATTGCACCTATCCCTGGTCCCATCACTTTTGAGGCAAAACCCTGCAGAATCAGCACTTTCATATTTTTTCCTGACCTCTCCAAACACCATGTCAGCCAGTGTTTGGATAATTTCATTTTGGATATCCTTAGATGTGTATTTTGCATTTTTTGGGATACCCTTAGCAATGCTTGCTAGTTTCTTATCCTTCTCTAAGGAATATTCCATCAGTTTTAGAAAAATACATGAGGCAATGTCATCATCATTACTCGCTGCATCATGTCTCAAGGTTTCTGCAGTCCCACAGACCCCCAACTCATTTACACAGAGAAGCCTTATAGCACTACCAATACTCTTGACATAGTAATGGTTTTTTTCAAGTTGTGTTTTACCAGCCAACATTGAATCCACAGTCGACCCCCCGGCCTCTCTGCTTTTATGCTCAGTCCCGATGGTTGAAGCATGCACATGGTTGTGGCTGGACACATGCCTCTGTAGCCTCTTGCCTCGATGAAGTGCTGCTTTCCAGTTGTTAAAACCAGTTAAGGTAAAAACTACATCCCTCTCATTAACAGTGCTGCCATATTTCCGACAGGGGAAACAGAAGCATGTGTCCCACACAACAGAGTACTCCAGCCATGGTCGTGTGTGGTACCAGGCAGGATTGAATGATCTTAATGTTGTACCACCAAATACACGTTTGGGGTAACTACCCAGTATTGGCTGGGATGGTGTATTGCCATTTAAGTCACTGGGTAGCTGAGCGGGTTGCTTTGGGGCAGCAATTGTTGGCAGAGGTACAGGAGAAGCAGTGCCTGTTAATGCCACAGGAGTAGACATGTAAGCTGCTGTCTCTGATGTACCAGCAGCAGCATCATTGCTACTGCTAATGGTACAGGCAGGAGCAGCGTCACACTTTTTAAAAGCTTGGGAAAAAGGATGCATTTCACAGCATTAACTTTCCCTTTGTGAGCTGCTGGAAGCTGGGGTGGAAAGTGAATAAGCTTTACTTAAATTGCTGTGATTAGATCAGTATATGAAACGAGAAAACTGTTGAGTGCAGAGTTGAAAGCTGGGGCGGGGCTTTGTGTCGGGGTCTGACAGACATACACAGGTCCTCCAGTCGGCTTTGTGCAGCAGACAGGCTCACAGTGGGGCTTGTGGGATCGAGAAAGAAACACTTCTCTACCTGACTGAAACTGTGAGAAGAACAATGGACTAGTCCTCCATTGACTGTACAAATATAGATGTATTTTTAAGTTGCTGTTAATTATCTCACGAGTCGCTATGATTTTGACGACAGAAATTTGCTGGTTCCTCAAAGTCTTCCGCTGTTACACAGCTCATTTTGCTCTATACTGCCTACTGAGAAACCTGACACCGGGTCATTTGCATACTAACAGTGATTGGACGTTTAGCTGGGGGGAGGGTGAGTATGGGATCTCTGCTGAGTGCTGTGTGTGACCGCCCACAAGCAGAGCACGGAAGGAAAGAGCGAACAAGAGGTGAAACCTATCATCTCATTTGTGCCTTTTCCAGTGGATTTCTCAGCTACTGTAGTAAATCTCGTCCATATTCAGTTTGTGGGTAATCTGTTATTTTCTTTCTCAACTTCTAAAAATTTGATTTAAGGGGGCAGGACGTTTGTTTAAGGGGACATTGACCCCTCTTGCCCCGGCGTAGAGCCGGCCCCACTTGTCTCTGATTTCAGTCTCTTTCAGTTCAAGTACAGTACTGCACAATCCCTTATTTCAACCTCAACATCAAGTCCAGGTTAGTCTTCAGGCATGTTGCCATCAATAAGAAATTGCTAATGGTCCCTCCATCTCTGTTTCACATCCTTACACTAAGTGGGACATTCAAGTCAGAAAGTGGCAGCTTAACCAGGTGCACTAAAAGATAATTCAACAATAAGAGAGTATGCAGGCTTCTGAATTCTACTGCACATGGATGTGTGTGATGTTACACACTGACCGGCTCTCTCTCAGCAGTGCTTCCCCTCCACTGAATGAGTCCAGGTTACAGCATCCTTTGTATTTGCACAGCAGAATGGAGGATGGCAATTGGTGACAAAAAGTAAATTGTTACAGAGGAGACTAAGTGTGCCAGAGTGCTGCCCCTAACCCTAACCCCCGACTCTCATCCTCCCTGAGACAGTAGTTGCAAAGGGACTTAACTTCTGGACTTTTGCATGCCAAAGTTGCCTTTTCAGTTGATGTGCATGTTGTACTGTATATGAATTTTACTGTACTCTGTGCACATGACAATAAGATCCCTAAAAACCTATAATAAAATTAAAAAAACAAAAGAGAAAGGGGTAGCACTGCTTAACAGTGTTAAACATAAAAACGAAGCATGTCATGTGAAAACATGTAAATACAGTAGATGCTGCTAGTCCAATATAACTGCTATCAAACATTTTCATGCACACAGACTCTGCGACCTCCCCTCAGATTACAAACCAAACTGCAAGCCCTTTACTGCCTGTCCTGTCTCATGACAGAATACGTACGGTTTTGCAGTCTCATGGTGCTTTAGACATTAACCTCATTCTGACCTTGTAACAATCAGGACAAAATATTTGCACATCTATTGACTCTGGTGAAACGTTTAGTAAAGAAAAATGTAAAAAAAATAGGAGAAAATTAAGTCACAATGACAAAACACACAGAAAAGAAGTGTGAAAAAAGAAACAAAATATGAAAAGACTCTGACATGTAGCCAACTGAAAAGGAGAAATGAAAAAAGATGCACAAGGAGTCAGGAATTATTGGCGAAATGACATCTATATACAGTTCTCCCATCTCATCAACTCAACTTTAGGAATCATCTTTTGAAATTAATGGCATTTCCTCATCTTCATCAGTTGGACAGTCAACAAAATCATACAGCATTGCAGCAGTGCTGACTTGTTCATGAAGCAAGGAAGGAAAACATCAGTTGTTGTCTTCTAAATTGAAAATCATTTAAAAGTTTATCAAAAACCAACATGATCCTCTCCAAGTGGTTTATGTGCTGTCATTTAGTACATGTTACATATGCAAACACTGGCAGCATTAACATGGCATCAAACTGCTTTGCTTCCCCAGAATACATTAATAAGAATTAGTAAAAAATACTTGTCATCAAACAGAGCTATGGTGGAATGATCCATTTTGTTGTCTAAAGCAGTAGCAGGGAAGGCAAGCAGGAAGAAGACAGGATGCCCATGCTAAGCAAACATACAGCAAAATAAGCACAGTTTCAATGCCACTACTTAAACTTTGTTTAAGCCGGATGAAAATAACACACTATATTTATAGAATATTTTACCAATATGTAAGTGATCAAAAATACTCATTCATAATACAATTTAATTTTAATATTATGATACCATTCAATTTTACAGAATTGTACAGTGGTCCAGAGGGGTAAAGCAGGAAAACAAACCAAACACAAGAAATAATATATATACATAAACAAAAAACATGTACAACATACTACAGGTTAAGTGACGTATTCTGTGTCACACAGTGAATCACAGTTATGGGTAAACTGGCAACTTTGAGGTTTAAAATCCAATGTTTTAATCCTATGCCATTCTGCCCAAATATGTAACCTAAACTGGCAGTAAAATAAATACAGATATTGCTTCTTTAATGTTTAAAATACCATGCACTGGTTAGAGATAGATTTTAAGGGTCTCATAGAGCTGCAGCAAATCCTAGTAACACAGGATAACACAAAGCAAGAACCATCCCTGCACAAGATGTCTTATCTATCCATTCATCAATCTTTTTTTGAACTCACATATCCAGGGCAGGATTGTAGAGCAGTTGAAGCCTATCCCAGAAAGCATCAGGTGCAAGGTAGGAACAACGTCTGAACAGGGAGCCAGACCATTACAGGCTGAACACACATACCTATTTAGCAGCACCAATTCAACTAACATGGATGCCTTATGCCTATAAAATACTAGTTGAAATACCCAGCGTTGCCCAGGGGGGAAATTAAAGTGTTTTTTTTAATTGTTAGAGAAAAACACAATTTAAAAAAAACACAACTTTAAAAATAAAAAAATAAATTAACATAAAATGAAGACTCACTAATCTGTTTGTCTTGTGGTCTTGTATTTATGTTATTATCTAGTTGATGCTTGGAACCGGCCAACTCTATTTAATCTCAAAAGCAACAGGGGCATGGTGGTGCTCAAACATAAAGAATGCTGGCAGTCACCTCCAGTTCGCCCTCTGGTGGTCGTTCCGAGTGTCAACTGGATGATAACATACATACAAGACCGCAAGAAGGGGGTGGTTAGGGTTGATTTCACCCTACAATATTTTAAGTCGACGAATGAGAAACATGCTCTAGCCATTTGGATGTGATGCTGACACTAACATACATATACACAAACATACACATACATTTAATGAAACAGGACAAACTTTAAAAATCAATAGACGTTGGCACTGTGTCTGATCGTGTTCAGCTCTAATGGGAAAGCCTTCCTTGTGTGGGGAAAAAAGCATATGCCCGTGATATCTCTAGTGATCAACAGCTACCCACTAAAACACATAGAGCTCTGATTTTCTCTCAAAAACATCAAATATTACTCCTTAACAATCTGTAGATGATAATGTGTGTTGAACAACTGGAAAGTTCAAGCAAATTATAGAAAACAACCAGATCTAAATCTGTTAAGTAAATGTCTCATGAAAAACGGACAGACATACAGACAGAATGCGCTTGGAACAGGAAACTTTTCTTAGCGAGCACCTATGGGCCAAAGGTAACCAACATTTCAAATTTCATGTCCTATGGTTAGGAAGATTTCGTGATGAGTGACTCAGTGGTATTTGACTTATATATATATATAAGATGGAGTCCTCCCTGCAGTATGGAGGTGCCCCGAAGACCAGCAGGGAGCCATGGACTTTGTAGTTTTTATCCTCAGCCCTGCTGGGTACCACAGGGGCTGCAAGAGGGAGCTGCAGGGAGGACCGAAGACTTCTTTGTGCCCTATAACCCGGAAGTGCATCAAAGGAAGAACGACGTGCTTCCGGGGTGAAGAAAAGGACTTTTTACCTGACCCGGAAGTGATACAAGATCACATGGACTGGGGATTCCACAGATTCTCATAATGTATTTTCCATTATTGTGTAAATCTCTGTTTTGTGCATTGAATGATGTGCACTGAGACACCTGTATCTGTGTGCTGCTTCCCTTTACCCTACTTTTTTTTTTTGCCCAGTCTCTTTCGTCTTGCGGTTCTTTTATTTGTCTTTCGTGATCTTAACGTGAAGATCACGTATTGTCTACTAGTCATTCATTCCACAGGATTTCCTTTTATAACATATATATATATATATATATATATATATATATATATATATATATATATATATATATATGTATATATATATATATATAAATTGCTCAAAAAAATTAAAGGAACACTTTGAAAACACATCAGATCTCAATGGGAAAAAGAAATCCTCCTGGATATCTATACTGATATAGACTGTGTAATGTGTTAGGAACGAAAGGATGCCACATCGTTTGAGGGAAATGAAAATGATCAACCTACAGAGCCCTGAATTCAAAGATGCCCCAAAAATCAGAGTGAAAAAATTATGTGGCAGGCTAGTCCATTTTGCCAAAATTTAATTGCAGCAACTCAAAATTGTACGCAGCACTTTGTATGGCCCCTGTGTTCTTGTATACATGCCTGACAACATCGGTGCATGCTTCTAATGAGATGACAGATGGTGTTGTGGGGATCTCCTCCCAGATCTGGACCAGGGCATCACTGAGCTCCTGGACAGTCTGAGGTGCGACCTGGTGGCATTGGATGGACCAAAACATAATGTCCCAGAGGTGTTCTATTGGATTTAGGTCAGGAAAGTGTGGTGGCCAGTCAATGGTATCAATTCCTTCATCCTCCAGGAACTGCCTGCATACTCTCACCACATGAGGCCAGGAATTGTCATGCACCAGGAGCCACTGTACCAGCATAGGGTCTGACAATGGGTCCAAGGATTTCATCCTGATACCTAATGGCAGCCAAGGTGCCTTTGTCAAGCCTGTAGCGGTCTGTGTGGCCCTCCATGGATATGCCTCCCCAGACAATCATTAACCCACCACCAAACTGCTCATGCTGAATGATGTTACAGGCAGCATAATGTTCTCCATGGCTTCTCCAGACCCTTTCACTTCTGTCACGTGCTCAGGGTAAACCTGCACTCATTTGTAAAAAGCACAGGGCACCAGTGGTGCATCTGCTAATTCTGGTATTCTATGGCGAATGCCAATCGAGCTGCATGCTGCTGGGCAGTGAGCTCAGGGCCCATTAGAGGACATGGGGCCCTTGGGTCACCCTCATGAAGTCTTTCTGGTTGTTTGGTCAGAGACATTCACACCAGTGGCCTGCTGGAGGTCATTTTGTAGGGCTCTGGCAGTGCTCATCCTGTTCCTCCTTGCCCAAAGGAGCAGATACTGGTCCTGCTGATGGGTTATGGACCTTCTATGGCCCTGTCTAGCTCTCCTAGAGTAACTGCTTGTCTCCTAGAATCTCCTCCATGCCCTTGAGACTGTGCAGGGAGACACAGCAAAACTTCTGGCAATGACACGTATTGATGTGCCATCCTGGAGAAGTTGGACTACCTGTGCAACCTCCGTAGGGTCCAGGTATCGCCTCATGCTACCAATAGTGACACTGACAGTAGCCAAATGCAAAACTAGTGAAGAAACAGTCAGAAAAGATGAGGAGGGAAAAATGTCAGTGGCCTCCACCTGTTAAACCATTCCTGTTTTGGGGGCAATCTCATTGTTGCCCCTCTAGTGCATCTGTTGTTAATTTCATTAACACCACAGCAGCTGAAACTGATTAACAACCCTACTTAACTGACCAGATTAATATCCCAATAGTTTCATTGACTTTATGCTATACTCTGATTAAAAAGTGTTCCTTTAATTCTTTTGAGCAGTATATATACGGATTGTGTAAGCCTGTTCTGTTAGAAGCATGGGATCCTAGAAAGTATTGTAATTGTCAGAACTACTCTGGGCATCTCTCTCTTAGAGATGTGCTCGCATTGTTTGTGCATTAGCAGCTATGCAAATGTCTTTCTTCGTAGGTTTCCTTTTGTCAGTGTGCTGGCCTTGCTTGCGCATCCTCTGAGCTGGAGCCCTTACCCTGACTTTACCTCTCACTTGTGGGCCGGACAGAAACACACACTTACACGCTTAGACGTCTATATATATATCTATACTATTAAAAGGCAAAGCCCTCACTGACTCACTCACTGACTCATCACTAATTCTCCAACTTCCCGTGTAGGAAGAAGGCTGAAATTTGGCAGGCTAATTCCTTACAGCTTACTTACAAAAGTTGGGCAGGTTTCATTTCAAAATTCTACGTGTAATAGTCATAACTGGAAGCTATTTTTCTCCATATACTGTAATGGAGTTGAGCTCGATGGCAGTGGGGGGCGGGGTTTCGTGTGACATCATCACGCCTCCCACATAATCACGTGAACTGTCAATGCAGTACGTAGAGAACAAGGAAGAGCTCCAAAAAGCTCTGCAGAAAACATGCATTATACAATTGAGAAGGCAGCGAAACAATAAGAAGCGGCGACTGACACATACAACCATATTCATGAGTGCAGCTACTTCGGAATCAAAGCACGGTGTAAACCTAAAGTTTAAATTAAGATCATAGACAGGCTGCCGCTGGCGTTTGTCATGCCCACGGCTAATGCGGGATACAAGTTTAATGAGAGGACGCAGGATATAAACGAGTTTTGATCACTTTGTAACTAAGTTAAAATTGCTGTTGAAGGGCTGTGCTTATGCAAATTCCGAGAGATTGTCTTTGTGGGGGGATTGACAGTTAAGGCGGTTGGGGAGTCACGTCATCGTCTCCCTCCCATTCACCTCATTTCGCTCTGAGCTGAGCTCCGCAGCTAATGCAGTCTTGCGGAACCAACTTTGTGACGTTGCCACCAAATACTCACAGAAAAATCCACAAGTTAATACACACGCTGTCTCCAGAGTTTCTCCACACTCTGAATCCTCCAGTCACTACTTACAAAAGGTTACATTGACAATCGTGTTACTTTATTTTTAAAATGTTTCCTTTTCTTAGCACAAGCACAGCTGAGAAACTTCGATGCATGTGCTCCATAACGCGTTAAAAAATAACGCATTTAATCACACTTTGCATTCCAAGCAAAGGGGAACTTCTCTCAATGCATGATTTCCTGGTACACCGATTACATTGATCAGCGCTTCCCGATTCATTTTACCCTCCCACCCCCTTGGTTTGAGAAGAAGTATGAAAAAATGTGAGGTTAACACAGAAAAGCAGATCACCAATTGAAGCTTTATGAATAATGGATACTTTATTCCACATCAATAATTGTTTTGGTAAAGCCATATTCAGTGTAATCCCCCTTCCATTTTATAATTTTTCTGCCACTAGCCATGATTAAATGAACGGTAAAAAAGTAAGAGCGAAGCGAGGGTGACTTATTCAGGCAGGCAGGCAACAGCTCAATAGCTTGAATTTGGATATAAGTAGGTTCTATTTAGTCGGCAGAAATATCTTTGGTAGGAATGAAAGTTGAATTTAGTCTTTAAATTTCTATGGTGAAGAAAAATTTATTGATGACTAAATTTAACTTACATTCCTACTAAACATATTTCTGTTGACTAAATAAAAAGTCATTATTTAAAATTTAAATAGAACTTGAACAGATATGATAGTTCATAATACCCATGCAGCACTAAGTGCACGTAAAAGCAGGAGTCATCCGTTTTAACAAGCAGCGTATTGCACTGACACGAAATAGCCTGCCTATTTAATTATTTAGGAATGGATAGAAAAATTAACATTTTGTACAAATAATTTTTTTAATTTTTCTTCCTCAATGGATTCTGGCACCCCCAGCAACAGCTGCTCGACCCCAAAGTAGATATATATATATATATATATATATATATATATATATATATATATATATATATATATATATACTGTATATAGATATAGATTTAGATATAGATATACATATATAGATAGATATAGATATATAGATATAGATATATAGATATAGATAGATAGATAGATATATATGTATATGTGTGTGTCTATATATGTAGACATGTATGTTTATATATATGTATATATATATATATATATATATATATATATATATATATATGCCAGCAACATTAATGACAATGACAAACAATTACATTGTCTATCATGTTATGTTATTATTAAAATGTTTACTTTTCTTCTTCATTACTTTAACACACTACTCTCCTGGGGGGTATTTTGTTAGTATATATATATATATATATATATATATATATATATATAGCTGTTCGGGTCACAAAGACAGAATGAGTCCTAAAAATAGCCAACTCTGCCAAGTCTATTTAATTTCAAAAGCAACAGGGGTGCGGTGGTGCTCAGACATAAAGAATGCTGGCAGTCACCTCCAGTTCGTCCTCAGGTGGTCGTTCCGAGTGTCAACTGGATGATAACATGCATACAAGACCGGAAGATCAACCCCCACCCTACCCAGAAGGGGGTGGGTTAGGGTTAATTTCACCCTACAGTGTTTTTTTTTAGTTGACCAATGACCAAGTTTCATGAAAATCGTTCTAGCCATTCAGACATGATGCTGGAACATAAATACACACTTTAAGTTTTATATATATATAGAAGATCTGCACAAGTCTAAAGGGTAGCTACTGTGGGTCAATGGTGACTCCTAGTGGACAATTTGGCAGTTTGTTACTATGCCTGTTTAAGTGCTCATAATATATCCAAGAACCTAGAGGGCCAGTAAGCCCTGGTGTTTTGTTGAGTCTTAGTGTTTGTTTAAATGAATCTGTGATGGTTGACAAATTGCCTCCGTAGGTGACTGCCTAGTTCACCTATATAGTAGAGTCGGCTCTGAGTACACTGGTAATTAATTAAATTGAATGGTCAAAAATAAAGACAATTAAGAAAACAACAAGTAGGCTAATAATTAATAAACATTATCAGACGATTATGGAGCAAATCAATATTTATATTAAATTGAAAAAAAATTAAAAGGGAGTTGTCTGCACTCTGATAAAAAGAAGTATTTTAACACTTTGTAATAGGATGTGCAAATTTTAGGGGACTAATAAAATACACTTTGTCAAAAAAGAAAAGACTTTCTATATATTCACTGATAGTTTTAAGATGATTTTGGATAACTGATTTTTATTAAGATTAATCATGACATACTCTGTGTTACTAAAGAGTATTAAGGCCACAAACTTTAGAAACAAATAGGGACACAGTGAAGAAAAAGAAGTGATTAAAAGTCGAAATTTTGACTTTGATAGATGATATAGGGAAATATAGTTTTTGTGGAGGAAAGCAGATAGATTTATTGAGAAATCATGAAAAGGTATAAACTATTTTGTTCAGGTGGTGGCAGCAATGCATCTCAGGAACTGAAATAAACCTGCTGTAAGAGCGTAACAGAATAAGAAAGGATTTACACGCAGTGCAATGTTCAGGTGCATTTGGGAACTTTGGCACTTTGTAGTAAAAAAAATTTAAACTGTTAACTGATATCCATTTTTTTTGCTTATTAAATTCTTTTGGTAACAATGATTCATATCCAAAAACCAATATATTACATTTACTAGCAGAGTGCATTAAATACCTGTTTTTTAATAGTATTTTACAATGACATCTAGTTAAAATTGAGTCCAGATTGGCTTTTCTAGCTGACATAACTCAAGTACAAACTGTATCAATTAATTTATTATTGTTCCATATCAATTTATATATTATTTTTAATTGTTTGTTGTGAGAGGGTTATGGCTAATTAGTAGTTCATATTTCTTAAGCATAACATTTTTGAAGGAAGTACCCTTTAGAGAATATTGATAATGGACAACAAGTGACCTTGGCACTCTGTCGATAAATGATAATGTCGATGAAATACTGAATCATTATTATCTACTGATAATGCAGGTCCCAGTGACTGATTTTCACATAATATAAATATTATATATACTATAGATTTGGATTTAGATATATACTTTATTAATCCCAAGGGGAAATTCATATAATCCAGCAGCATCATACTGATACAAAAAAAAACCAAAAAAATAAATAAATAAATTAAAGAATGCATGTTAAAAACAGACAATAACTTGAATAATGTTAGCATTTACTCCCCCGGGTGGAATTGAAGAGTCGCATAGTGTAGGGTTGAGCTTCCATACTCTTTTCCCGTGGCCCCCATACCAACCAGGGCAGCTGCCCTCTCGTGGTCCAGTGGAGGTATAGTCCCTCTCCCAGCCCTTCTAGGTGTACAGCCCCCAGCCGCCCGCCACAACAGCTTGTCATCTACTCCATCTTTCAAGTTTGTGCTGGCCAATGGGAGTGGACACACAGCCCTTTGCACACAATTTCCATTCCACCTTTTGAGAGACTGACACCTTTGACCTGAAAGACCAGCACCTGTACATTCTGCTACTCCTGGGGTTGGACTCCTTAACAACAGTCAAGATTATTTTCGTCTTAATCCCCGGGGGTATGCGGTGCTAGGGGAAGTGGTATGCAACTTTATACAGAAATCTAGAGAAGACCTTGGCTGAACTTACATAGGATTCTTATTTATCGAGAGGAGGGGTTGTGACATCTCGGCAGCATCCTTGTTGGAGAAGCAACCTGAAGGGGTGAGGCCAGTGCTAAATAAGTGGCCAGGGGTGTGGACTGAACAATTGGGAGTCACATGTGGGGTTGCCCACAAGATCCAGACCTCCAATGAAGTCCCCGTTCGGCACTGAGCGTATCGGGTTTCTCCACAGAAGAATGCAGGAATTAAGGAGCATCTAGACAAGATGCTTGCCAAAGGAATTATCAAAACCTCCTCTTCCTCCTGGGCGTCCACTATAGTCCTTGTAAAGAAAGCAGATGGCATTTACCCATTCTGTATTGACTACAGGGGGGTAAATGCAAAGACCAGTTTAGATGCATACCCCATGCCTCTGGTTCATGAGATCTTGGAGTCCCTACATGGAGCCTCAATGCAGTCATCACCCCAGAAGGCTTGTTTAAGATCAAAGTCATGCCATTCTATCTTAAAAATGCTGGAGCCACCTTCCAGCTGCTCATGGAGCAAGTCCTGAAGGGGATGATTGGCAAAATATGCTTTGTTTACATTGACAACATCATCATTTACTCCCCTTCTCTCGAACAATACCTCCAAGACTTGGATACAATCTTCCAGAGACTGTGCAACACCCACCTCATGCGATCATGAGATCGTACTGTTGTGGACTGAGCATCTGGTGGGGCTGAAAGGGGCTGCCCTTAACTAGTTTAGGTCATATTTTACTGATAAACACTTTTCAGTAACTTTCAATTCCTTTTTTTATCTACTGTTCCTGTTAAATCTGGTGTAAATCAGGGTCCTATTTTATACTCTATATATCTCCATCCTGTAGGTGCTGTTTTTAGGAAGTTTAATGATTCTTTTCATTGTTATGATGATGACACGCAGGTCTATATTCCTGTGCATAACTCTTCAATAAACTGGCTGCCTAAGTGCTTTGTAGAACTAAGATCCTGGATGGATGACAATTAATAAAAATAAAATGGATGTGCTGATAGCTGGTCCTCCTGCCAAAGGTCATATTGGTTTTGATCTCCTTGGCTCTTTTGCGGAATTTTGCAAACCTCATGTTCAGAATCTTGGGGTTATTTTTGATAGTAACCTCTTTTTTCAGAAATAGATTAACTCTGTAGGCAAGAGTTGGGTTTTCGAGCTTTGTCTTTTAGCTAAGGTCAAAAAAGTTTCTTTGGGTTTCAGATCAGAGAGAAAGAGAGAGAGAAAGAGAGAGAGTGCAAGGTATAGAAAGTTAGGGTTGGATGGTCTGGCTTTGGGTTTTTTAAACATGTAATTGTAAGCTAGCCATTGTGATAGAGCCACTATATTGCGCCCAACCCGGCACAGACTGACCCAGAGGCACGTGTCAACACACCATGACTTTTTATTTTTTCTTCCCCTGCGGGCACACATCTTCTCTGTGACCCACAGGTATTACACAGTCCCAAGAGCACTTAACCAGTACACACAGTCCTCCACCTTGGCACCACCACTCCTCCCAGGCAACCTCGTCCTCTTCCTCCCGATTCTGGCCATTGAATAGAGGGAGGCAGTCCCTTTTTATAGCCCTCCCGGAAGTGCTCCAGGTGTTGGTTCAGCTCCCATTAAACCCTGCGGGAAGCTGAGTCACCATCATGAACCAGAGAGGCTGCCACCAAGCGTCCCGGAGGAGGTACTGAGGAGCCCCTGGCTGCTCCCCCAGAACATAAGTAAAAGGGACGTCCCTGCCAGGCATGGGATCCGGCCGTCCACCACACCATCTAAGTAATAAAACTTTGTGAAATTAGACTGCTATGTTATTGTGGTTCTCCTGCCTTGCTTGTTTTGTGTAATTTTCTCCATATTTTGTGTGTTGTGTTTTTTTTGACAATAAATGGAGCCTGTTTTTATTTAGCTGGTTTCGTTTTTTTTTGTGTTTTGTCTCTCTCTCTCTCTCTCTCTCTCTCTCTCTCTCACTTGTGTGCGGCCTATTTATATATCCCTAGACTTTTTGGTAGGCTGTAGCATATTGGGGACTTGTCCGGGATCTTTTCAGCATTTTTGTGCACTTTGAGTTGTTTTGGCCAGAGTGGTTTTGGTGGTCCTGTGTTGACTTTGGAGTTTATTTTTCTCTAAGTGCTTTAGTATATTCAAAAAGAATATTTTTGAGAGCCTTTTTTATAAGTGGTAGTATATTCAGTACATCAGCAATTCTTTGGTAATAAAGTATTGTGGACTTAATTAGTTGGATAACTGGAAGTGATTTTGAAGGGTCCATTTTTGTATACTGTAGCAGGTTTGTTACTTTTAGTGTTACAATGGATTTTGATTTGCATGAGTTTACTAGTGCTCCCACTGTTGATAAGCTTGATAATTGTAGAAAGGCAGATCTCTTACTTATTGCCGACTTTTTTGATATCTCATGCTAGTAAGAGTGAAATTAAGTCTGAACTTAAGCATAATTTGATAACATTGGGGGTATTGCTTGGCAGGGAGGTTTCAGCAAGTGTTATGTAAGGTGATGTTGCATTGCCTGATACTTGTGCTGAAGCAGAACCCACATTGCTTTCAGAAGCTGATGTTGTAACTCCTATTGATGTAGGAAGTACACATCCAGGTGGGGCAGCACAGCATTGTTTTGATGTTCCTGTAGAAAATACAGCTACTATAGTTCTTTTATGAGAACGTGATCTTGAGTTAAAATGTTAAGAATTTAAATTACAGTAGCTTAGATTGGAAGAACTGAAAGTCAGAGAGCATGAAAGAAAAGTGGCTATGGAAATGGAGATGAGAAGGATGGAATTTGAAACAAGACTAACCACTTGACTTCGTGAACTTGAAGTTGAGGCCTTAAATACTGACTATTCTAGACAAAATCCTTCTAATGATTTTGATATTAGCAAACATATTCATTTAGTTCCTCCTTTTAAAGAAACTGAAGTTGATAAGTATTTTACTGTATTTGAATATGTTGCAACTGTATTACATTGGCCAAAAGATGTCTGGACATTATTGTTGCAATGCAAATTAAGTGGAAAAGCACAATAAGTGTGTTCTGCTCTTTTGGCTGAACAGAGTCTAAATTATGAGTTGGTGATAAATTCTGTGTTGCGGGCTTATAAGCTGGTTCCAGAGGCATATAGACAAAAGTTCAGAAATCATAAGAAACAGGTTAATCAAACTTTTGTGGAGTTTGCTAGAGAAAAGGAGAACCTTTTTGATAGATGGTGTGCATCTCAAAGTGTTAAACAATTTCTTTTTTTTTTTTTTTTTTTTTTTTAATTTTTATTAATTTTATTACAATCCATACAAAGCAATCAAGATTTTACAAAAAGAAAAATTGAGTTAAAAACAGATCGATCCCCACCCCTGAGAGAGAGAGCAAGCCAAATAACGTTAAATTTAAGACTTGTAAACATACCTAATTTAAAAAAAAAAAAAATTCTCTGTGCTTTATGAACTTATTTTAAAATATTACTGATTAGATCCTGCCATGTTTTGAAAAAGGTCTGTACAGATCCTCTAACTGAGTATTTGATTTTTTCCAATTTCAAATAATATAACACATCGGTTTCCCACTGACTTAAAGAGGAGAGTTTGGATTCTTCCAGTTTATCAGAATGAGTCTGCGTGCCAACAGTGTAGTGAATGCAATCACAATTTGTTTGTCTTTCTCCACTTTAAGCCCCTCTGGAAGAACCCCAAACACAGCTGTTAATGGGTTAGGAGGGATTGTGAGTCCAAGACTGTCTGACAGGTGATTAAAAATTTTTGTCCAGAATAATGTTAATTTGGTGCAGGCCCAGAACATGTGACCTGTTGAGGCTGGGACTTGGTTGCAACGTTCGCAGGTTGGATCATGTCCTGGAAACATTTTGGAGAGTTTTAGTCGAGACAGATGTGCTCGATATATAATTTTGAGTTGTATAATTGTATGCTTTGCGCATATGGAGCTTGAGTGAATTATCTGCATTGCTACTTTCCACTCCTTTTCTGATATATTAATTGAGAGATCTTTTTCCCAGTGTACTCTTGGATCTTTGAAAGGGAGGGATTGTAAAAGGATTTTATATATTGTAGAGATGGAGTCTAACTCCTTGAAATTGAGCAATAATTTTTCCAGTATGGTTGAGGGTGCAAGATGAGGAAAATCTGGAAGGTTCTGTTTAACAAAGTTCCTGATTTGAAGATAGTGAAAGAAATGTGTAGCTGGAATGTTAAATTTGGAATGTAATTTTTCATAGGATGCAAAGACGTTGTCTATATAAAGATCTCTAAGCAAGTTAATTCCAAATTTTTTCCAGATATTAAAAACTGCATATGTTTGTGAAGGTTGAAAGAGGTGGTTGGTTGAAAGAGGTGCCACAGATAGAAGCTTCTCCGTCTTAAAATGCTTTCTACATTGGTTCCAGATTCTAAGTGAGTGGAGCACAATTGGGTTATTAGTGTATTGCCGATAACGTGTATTTATTGGAGCACAGAGCAAGGAATACAAAGAAGTACTACAAGATTTTACTTCTATTGCGGTCCAAGCCTGTGTATGCTCTTCTATTTGTGTCCAGGTTCTTATCGCCTGTATATTTGCTGCCCAGTAATAAAACTGGAAGTTAGGTAGAGCCATGCCACCTTCTGCCTTTTGTCTTTGTAGGGTCGCTCTTTTGATGCGTGGATGTTTTTAGTTCCAAATAAATGAGGCTATTGTTGAATCTAATTGCTTAAAGAATGATTTATTAATGTATATTGGAATGTTTTGAAATAAAAAAAGGAGCTTAGGAAGAATATTCATCTTAACAGTGTTAATTCTTCCAGCTAGTGTGAGATGAAGGGTTGAGCATCTATGCAAGTCTTGTTTAATTTTTTCCATGCAGACTGAGAAATTTTGTTAATAAAGAGCTTTATGTTTACTTGTGATGTTTACCCCCAAGGTATTTAAACTGTTCTGCAATGATAAAAGGTAGGGTGTCTAATCTAATATTATATGCTTGAGAATTCACTGGAAAGAGTACAACAATTGTTAATTGTTAAACAATTTCAACAACTCAGAGATTTAGTCTTGCTTGAGGATTTTAAAAACTGCATTCCAGAACGAATTGTGACCTATTTAAATGAGCAACAAGTTTTGAAGGTCTCTAAAGCAGCAGTATTAGCTGATGAATTTGTTCATACTCATAAAACTGTATTTACTCCACAAAAATATTCTGGTGAGAAAATAATAAGAAACAGATGTTTGGGTAGAGGTTTGAATGGGTCCTTTCATCAGAATTTATTACAGTATAAATCAGTGACGTCTAGTAATGTAGCAGTAGACCAAAAGTATGTTTGTTTTTATTGTAGAAAGCCGGGTCATATAATTTTTAATTGTGTGATGTTGAAAAAGAAATATCAAGATCCAAAAAGTGTGGCTGTGGTACAACTTGAAGAAAAGTCTGAGAAGTTGTTTGTTAGTAAGGGTTTTGAGCCTTTTATTACAAATGGCTCAATAACAACACCTGACCATCCTGATGTTCAAAAACCTGTTAAAATTTGAAGAGATTTAGGTGCCAGCCAATCATTTTTGTTGGAAGGAGTTTTACCTCTGTCTGAGAAGACATCAATAGGGATCAAGTGTATTAATGTGAGGTTTTGAAATGGGCTATGTGAATTTTCCACTTCATACAGTGATTTTGATTTCCTGTGATGGGGGTTATATTCATATTGGGCAATGACTTGACTGGAGGTAATGTGTCACCCGTTCCAGAGATTTTGGAAAACCCTATACCAACCTTGTTCTGATGAACTGGCATGCCAGTTTCCTCAAGTGTTTCCTGCATGTGTTGTGACTCATGCAGAGTCCAAAAGACTTGGAGTAGATAGTACTGAGAAATTGGATGAGAAATTTATCAGAAACGTTTCTTAATGATATTGATCAGAGTGTATTGGACTTCCAGTTGTAGACACTGTCTGAAGATGAGAAAAACTTAAGACAATTAAAACCAAATGAGACTGTAACTGAAGCTTTTCCCTTGGTTCATTTCACGAGAGCAATTTATTATGGAGCAAAAGAGTAACCTTGAACTTTCATCATTTTTCTTTAAAGGAAAAACTGGGTGAACTGACTATTGCTTATTTTGTTGAAAATGGAGTTTTAATGTGTAAATGTCAATCATCTGCATCATCTCCTGAATGGGATGTAAAATATCAAATTGTTGTTCCTGTTTCATATTGGGGCAGGATGATGGCGTAGTGAGTAATGCTGCTGCCTTGCAGTTAGGAGACCTGGGTTCGCTTCCCGGGTCCTCCCTGCATGGAGGATGCATGTCCTCCCCATGTCTGTGCGGGTTTCCTCTGGGTGCTCCGGTTTCCTCCCACAGTCCAAAGACTTGCAGGTTAGGTGCATTGGAGATCTTAAATTTTCCCTAGTGTGTGCTTGGTTTGTGGGTGTGTGCCCTGCAGTGGGCTGGCACCCTGCCCGGGGTTTGTTTCCTGCCTTGTGCCCTGTGTTGGCTGGGATTGGCTCCAGCAGACCCCCTTGACCCTGTAGTTAGGATATAATGGATGGATGGATGGATGTTTTATATTGGTTAAATGTGTTATCTGTTGCCCATGATCATTGTTTAGCTGGTCATTTTGGAATAAAAAAAACATGTGACCGAATACTTAGGCATTTCTACTGGCCAGGGGTATGGTCTGATGTTAAATGTTATTGCGAAACATGCTCTGTTTGTCAAATGTTTGGAAAACCAAATTAAAAGATTCCCTCAGCTCCGTTGTATCCAATCCCAGTAACAGGGGAACCTTTTGAATATATTATTATTGATTGTGTTGGTCCTTTGCCTAGAACAAAATCTGGAAATCAGTATTTATTAACTACTAGCAAAATACCCGCGCTTTGCAGCGGCGAAGTACTGCCTTAAAAGTTTTATTAAGAAGAAAATTAAACCCTTTTAAACTGAGGGAAAATATACCAATAATTATTTGTTAAGGATCTCTTTGTATACCACATTGTGAGTTCGGCCCTCCAGTTGTAATATGACCAAGCTGGGCGCTGAGCTTACTCTTGAGCATGCAACGTACGGTTGGCCATGTGAACAGTAATCTTGTTCCAAATCTCACAGATTGGATTGCTGCTGTCATAATCGGTTTAAGTTTCATGGTTTGTTTCAATTACGACAGTATTTGTAGGACTTGTGTTGGAGAGACATTCGGCATCTATCATGCGTTGTAAGTATACAACCGGTTTCATCGATAACTTCACATCCAGCTTTTGAGAGTTTAAACATTCATAAACATCAAAGTGTCCACTACTGAAATCGTCACCTGTGAATCTAAGATGTTTAAGAGGCATTGGCGGATGTCGAAAGGTGTAAAATATTTGGCCATTTGAGTACACTTGAAAGTGACAACCGAACAATTCAGCGGCAGCCATCAACTCACATGCAGATGCATAGGTGAAGGGATAAAGCATTTCACTCTTATAGTGCTCCTGTGTAGTATAATTATCTCCTGTACCGTCATCAGTCCACACCTTGAACTTGTCCCAGTCATTCAATACATAAGACACAATGTTCCTCCGAATATCAAGAGTGAGCCTGATATGGCCGTGCAATATGTAACAAAGAGAATGGAAAAGGTAGGTGCCATCTCCGGGAATGAAAACCACTCGGTAAGTGACAGTTCTTTGATCGATGGTGATCACCTCAATAGACATGTTAATGGGGGTACGGTTGGAATGATAAAGGAAATGGGTACCTGAACAATGTAAAGTAAGTCTAAAATACCTACACAATAACTATAACCATAATAAATGAACAATAAAACAGCAGAAAAACCGTGGATTAAATAAAAAAGGCTATAGTTATCAGCAGGGAGACGTGAATCCTGTGGCGAAGCAAGGAAGGGAATGTAGAGACTGGAGTGACGGACGGCCTTATATAGGCAGGCAGCCAACAACGGGAGGCGCTGGTATGGGGACCCAACGCCTCACACGGTGACTGAGCTGCAGGCTATGGACGTATACATGTACGTAAGTAGGATTCAGTTAGCGTTGGGAACCCGCGTACCAAATTTCTTGAAGATGGGCCCATAAGTAACAAAGACCGTTGAAAAGTTCAATATGGCGGCCGACAGTGGCATCATACCACTGAAATAAGTACGTACATCGGTTTTGGTTAGCGCAGGTAAGCCACGTACCAAATTTTGTGAAGATGGGGCCATAAATAAGAAAGTTCAATATGGTGAACGTTGTTAACCGTTATGACCGTTACGCGTAGAATTTCGAAATGAAACCTGCTTAACTTTTGTAAGTAAGCTGTAAGGAATGAGCCTGCCAAATTTTAGCCTTCTACCTACACGGGAAGTTGGAGAATTAGTGACATTGGAAAGTTCAATATGGCATCATACCACCGAAATAAGTACATACATCGGTTTTGGTTAGCGCAGGGAAGCCACCTACCAAATTTCGTGTAGATGGCGTCAGCCTTCTCTCTACACGGGAAGCTGTAAAATTAGTGATGTTGGATAGTTCAATATGGCGGCCGACAGTGGCGTCATACCATCAAAATAAGTACGTACATCAGTTTCAGTTAGCGCAGGGAAGCCGCCTACCAAATTTCGTGAAGATGGGGCCATAAATAAGAAAGTTCAACATGGCAGACGTTGTCGACTGTTATCGACCGTTATGACCGTTACGTGTAGAATTTTGAAATGAAACCTACTTAACTTTTGTAAGTAAGCTGTAAGGAAAAAGCCTGCCAAATTTCAGCCTTCTACCTACACGGGAAGTTGGAGAATTAGTGATGAGTGAGTGAGTCAGTGAGTGAGTGAGTGAGTGAGTCAGTGAGTGAGTGAGTGAGTGAGTGAGTGAGTGAGTGAGTGAGTGAGTGAGTGAGTGAGGGCTTTGCCTTTTATTAGTATAGATTATGTGCAGGGCCATAAGATATCCTGAGGCTATTCCTGTAAAAATAAATTACTGCCTCTGTTATTGTAAAGGTTTGGTAAAATTTTTATCTATATTTGGTTTACCTAAAGTTATGCAGTCACATCAAGGGTCTAATTTCATGTCTAAATTGCTTGCCCAAGTTTTACAGCAGTTAGCAGTAAAGCATAAAATATCAAGTGCCTATCATTAAGAATCTCAAGGGAGTTTAGAATGGATCCATCAGACTCTGAAGTCCATGTTGCATAATTATTATTATCAGTTTGAGAGAGACTGGGATCAGAGTATCCCTTTTGTATTATTTGCTACTAGCCAACCCGCTGCATAGCACACACCGCATAATTATTTATTGATGTGTGAACACTTCCTGAAAGACACAGTTGTCCAAAAGGGATATATTTGAGGATACGACTTTCAGTGCAATGATGTCAGGTTTGCGATCTGGTTGCTCATGGTGGGGAATGGCGTTACAGATTTCCCGCCAACCAGGATTGTAGGTGAAGGTTAGGAATAAATCAGGCTGCCCACATTTGCCATCGCGTCTTGGTATTTCTGTTGCATGTACCATGGACTGCCTTGAAAGGTAGAGAGAAGAATGATCAATTGTCCAGGGTGGATGTTATAGTGTTGTACTTTTGCAGCAACAGCATCCATCAGTCCCCTGTACAGTGAAACCTCAGTTCACGACCATAATTCATTCCAAACCTCTGCCCGTAAACCGTCTTGGTCGTCAACCGAAGTAATTGCCCCCATAAGATTGTATTTAAATACAATTAATCCGTTCCAGACCGTACAAACTGTATGTAAATATATTTTTTTAAAGATTTTTAAGCACAAATATAGTTAAGTTTACCATAAAATGCACAGCTTAATAGTAAACTAAATTTAAAAACATTGAATAACACTGAGAAAACCTTGAACAACAGAGAAAACTAACACTGCAAGAGTTTGCGCTATAGAGGTACGAACCACTCGCTAAAATAACTTTTTTTAAATGAATTTTAAGCACAGGGAAAGAAATGAATATTTGAAAAACCTGTAATTTAATAAACCACCAAGAAAAGTAACCATGCAATAATGCACGCTACGAACTGATCGCCGTAAACAGAAGTGAAAACAAAAACAAAAAATCTCTCCCTTATGCCTCCAGCCCTCTCTCTCTCTCTCTCCTGCACCTGTGTGTGTGTGTCTCTCTTGCGCCATCCTGTGTGTGTGTGTGTGCCTCTCTCTCGCTCGCGCCTGTGTGTGTGTGTCTCTCGCGTGTCTGTGTGTGTGTGTGTCTCTCTCTCTCTTTCTGGCATGCACCTGTTTGTGTGTCTGTCTCTCGCTGTCGCTCTCTCTCTCGCTGCACAGGGAACGCACAGGGAGAGACTGAACACGTGCGGAAATCATAGGCAAGCACAAACCGAAAAGGAAAATGGATTGTTTGTATACCGATTTTGTGGCCAAAAAGAACAATGAAAAGTCAATGTGGCTCAGAGGTGCATGTGGACTGTGGCACAGACGAAATCGACTGAGACTGTGTCTGGTGAGTTGTTGCGTGCGGGCTCTGTCGTGTGTATCCTATGACGTGGAAGGAGGGTTAGCGTGGGTGTTCGTGGCTCTTTCGTGCGTAGCCCATGGGCGGGGCTCTATGAGTTGGTGGTCGTGGCTCTCTGTCTAGCGTGCGGTGAAAAGTCAATGTGGCTCAGAGTTGCATGTGGACTTTTGCACAGACGAAAGCGACTGAGGCTGTGTTTGGTGAGTTGTTGCATGCAGGCACATGAGCAGGCAGTGCACATGCCTCAAAAGTGACGCTGGACGTGGGAGGATGGTTACAGTTGGCGTGTGTGGCTCTGTTGTGCGTATCCCATGACCCGGCAGGAGGGTTAGAGTTGGTAGGCGGGGCTCTGTGACTTGGTGGGCGTGGCTCTCTGTCTTGCATGCGCTCACTATCTTGCGTGCCCTTAGTGAACTATATATATAAATAAGAGAGGTAGATCAAGATTCTCTAGGATTTAGTCCTTCAGAGCTTGTATTTGGTCATACTTTACGGGGACCTTTAAACTTGCTAAAAGAGAGATGGACGTCTGAAACTTCAGCTACTACTAAAAACTTATTGGATTATGTTTGTGATTTTCATCACAAACTGAGCTATGCTTGTGAAATAGCTAAAAAAAACTTTGGAGTCCTCTCAATGAAAAATGAAGCACTATCCATCCATCCATTATCCAACCTGCTATATCCTAACTACAGGGTCACAAGGTTCTGCTGGAGACAATCCCAGGGCGCAAGGCAGGAAACAAGCCCTGGGCAGGGCGCCAGTCCACCGCAGGGCGTATACACACACACACACACCAAGCATACACTAGGGACAATTTAGAATCGCCAATGCACCTAACCTGCATGTCTTTGGAATGTGTGAGGAAACCGGAGTGCCCAGAGGAAACCCATGCAGACATGGGGAGAACATGCAAACTCCACGCCTGGGAAGTAAACCCGGGTCTCGTAACTGCGAGGCAGCAGCACTACCCACTGCGCCACAGTGCCACCCCATGAAGCCCTATTTTGATAAGAAATCTGTGAGTCAAAGTTTTCAGCCAGGAGATAAAGTATTAGTTCTATTGCCTGTCCCAGGTTCTGCTTTGCAAACTAGTTTTTCTGGTCCTTACGTAATTGATAGAAAAGTGAGTGACCGGGATTATCTCATCCATACTCCTGATCATAAACGTAAAAGTAGATTATGTCATGTTAATATGTTAAAACTGTATCAAAGTCAGGTGGAAAATTGTTTAAAGGATAAACAGGGGGTTAAGTTGGGTGGCCTTGAAACCTTAGTGGCGTTAGCTGTGCCTATCACATCTGAGGATGGGTTATCTACAGTATGCTATGCACATGTTGTGAGCAGCAAGTTATCAAATTTTAAAATATTATGTAATCTTCAAGAATTCGTATGTTGTTTACCTGAATTTGAGCATGCTGATATTGTAAGTCTTATAACTGCTCATTCTGGGCTATTTTCTGTACCTACTTGTACAAATGTGTTGTATCATAAAATTGAGGTAAACCATGTACAGCCAATTAAACAGCATGCTTATTGGGTTAATCCTGTTAAACATATACTTATGGGTAAAGAAGTTGAATATTTGTTGGAAAATGGCCTTGTTGTTCACAGTAGTAGACCATGGAGTTTGCCATGCATTTTTGTACCTAGGACAGATGGGACTTATCGGTTTTGTACTGATTATCGAAAGGTAAATGCTGTTACTAAACCTGATTCATTCCCTCTTCCAAGAATGGACGATTGTATTGATAGAGTTGGCTTGGCTCACTATGTGAGTAAATTTGATCTGTTAAAAGGGAATTGTCAGGTGCCTCCACGTGCTTCGGATATTTCTGCATTTGTTACACCGGATTGTTTTCTTCAATATACAGTGATGGCATTTGGAATGAGGAATATTCCTGCCACATTTCAACAACTAATGACAATTGTACTAGCAGGATTGCAATATTGTGAGGCCTATTTGGATGATTTAGTGGTTTATTCCAAAAGCTGAACAGAATTTGCATGTTCTCCCCGTGTCTACATGAGTTTCCTCCGGGTGTTCTGGTTTCCTCCCACAGTCCAAAGACATGAAGGTTAGGTGCATTAGCGATCCTGAATTGTCCATAGTGTGTGCTTGGTGTGTGTGTGTGTGTGTGTGTGCGTGCCCTGCCTAGGGTTTGTTTCCTGCCTTGCGCCCTGTGTTGGCTGGGATTGGCTCCAGCAGATCCCTGTGACCCTGTAGTTAGGATATAGTGGGTTGGATAATGGATGGATGGATGAATGGATAGATGCAAGTGCTTGTGGAGTTGGAGTTCTTCTTCTACAGGAAGATGAGAATGGAGTGGAACATCCTATATGCTATGCTAACACCAACTGTAGTATTCAATTATAGAGAAAGAGACTTTGGCTTTTTTGCAACATTTTGAAGTCTATTTTGGTTCATCTGTACTCCCTGTAATGGTTTTTACAGCTCATAATCCTATTACCTTTTTAAAAAGTATGTTTAATTCTAATCAGAGATTAATGTGTTGGTCTTCGATTGCTCAAAATTATAACCTAATTATTAAGCATAAAAAGGGTAAAGAAAATATAATTGCTGATGCTCTTTCTTGTATTAATATATTTAAATGTATGATTAAAAGAAAAAAAGTGTATTTGTAGACTTTTTTTAAGGGTGGGGGTATGTTACAACCTACTGTAAAGTTTTGTTTTTATACTCTAATGTGGTGTTTACCTTAATTGAGTTCTACCCTAATTACCCACTTAAGTTGCTTATTAATTACTGTAACTCACCTGGGTTATGAGTGGGGTGTAGGTTTTTTAAATGAAGCTTCTTATTGTTTTAGGTGAGAGAGAGAGAGAAAGAGAGAGAGAGAGAGAGAGGGGGGTAGGTAATAATACATTTTATTTATATAGCGCCTTTCCTATACTCAATGTACTTACAGAATATAAGAAAGAACGGCAGGGTATACAGTATATAGCATAGTACAAACCAAATAAATAAATAAAGAAGATTAAGACCGTAAATTCAGAGAAAGCCCAACAGACAACATAATTGATGGCCTAGCACACACACATACAGGTTACATGAGCCTCTTGACATAGAGGTAAACTGAGAGAAGGGTAATAAAGTCAAGTAGAGCTAAAAGCCTTCCTGAACAGATGAGTTTTAAGTTGTTTTTTTAAAAGAATTCATGGAGTCAGCTGATCTGATTAATTTCGGTAGGTCATTCCAGAGTCTGGGTGCTATACAGCTGAAGGCCCTGTCACCCATGGAGTGTAGATTGGTTTTGGGCACAACAAGATTGCCAGAATCAGAAGACCTTAGTGAACGGAAAAGCACATAGTGATGGAGAAGGTCACTGATGTAGTTTGGCGTGTGGTTATTTAAGGCTTTGTAGGTTATTAGTAGGATTTTATATTCGATTCTGTAAGACACAGGGAGCCAGTGAAGACGGAGCAGGATGGTTGTGATGTGCTCGCTGCTGCTGGTCTGAGTAAGGACTCTTGCAGCTGAGTTTTGAATAAGCTGGAGCTGTGATATAAGATTAGAAGGGGCACCTGCTAACAGCGAGTTACAATAATCTATGCGGGATGTGATAAAAGCATGGACACATTTCTCAGCATTCGAAAAGGAGAGGAAAGAGCGAACATGGGATATGTTATGGAGGTGAAAGTAAGGAAGTTTTTTAATGTGGTTTATGTGGGCAGAGTAAGAAAGGGAGGAATCAAAAATGACACCAAGATTCTTTGCAGTAGAGGCAGGTCTGATGAGATCCCAAGATGGACTGAGAAGGAGCTCATTTTATTAAGTTGCATTTTAGTCCCAATTTGTAGGAGGTTCAGTTTTGTTGCAATTTAATTTTAAAGAGTTCTGCTCCATCCAGGTTTTAATTTCACTAAGGCAGGTTGTGAGCTGAGAAAGCTCTGATGAAGTTCCACTTTTAACATTGAAGTAGAGTTGAGTATCATCTGCATAAAATGATAGCCCAGTCCATAGCTACGAATAATATGGCCAAGGGGAAGCATATAAATACAGAAGAGAAGAGGGCCAAGGACAGAGCCCTGAGGAACTCTTTGTGTGACTGACGCTGAGCTGGATCTGCTGTTGCCAAGACTAACAAACTCTTGCCTATCTGTCAGATAGGACTTGAACCACTGGAGGGCAGTGCCAGAGATACCCAGCATGTTCTCCATTCTGGACAGTAGAATGTCATGTCTGTCAAATGCTGCACTGAGGTCTAACAGAATTAATATGCTGGTTTGTCCAGAGTCTGCTGCCATAAGCAAATCATTGGTTACCCGTAGCAGAGCAGTTTCACAGCTGTGCTGCACCCTGAAACCAGACTGAAAGGGTTCCATCAAATTATTAGTGGCTGGGTAATTGGTGAACTGGGAGGCTACAACACGCTCAAGAGCTTTTGACAGGAAAGGTAAGTGGGAAATAGGCCAGAAATTGTTAAGATTGTCAGCATCAAGACCAGACTTTAAAGCGTTTTTAAAAGTGAGCGGCACAGAGCCAGTGTCAAGGGATGAGTTTATTATTGTTGTAACAGTCGGGATTATGGCATGAAGGCAGGATTTAAGTAGTGTGCTGGGGATGGGGTCCAGTACACAAGTAGTCGGCCTCATCTTACAAAGCAGGTCATTAACAAAGCAGATGTGACTGGTGAGAACTTAGAGAAGGAGCTGGATGGAGTGGGAAAACAGGGAGAGATATAAACAGATGATGTATTTATGTTAGTTGAATTATTTAGATCTTTAATTTTGTTACAGAAAAAGTGGAGGAAATCCTCACAGACTTCAGTAGAAGAGGTAGTTGGGCCAGATGTAGGTTTGAGTAGTTTATTAACTACAGAAAACAAAACCCTTGGGTTATTGTGGCCACTTTCTATTATTCTGCCATAGTGGGTGTTCTTAGCAGCAGTTAGTGCTTCTCTGTAAGCTCTTTGGTGGTCAGAGAAAGCCTGGATGTACACGGTGAGGCCAGTCTTACATGACATTCTCTCAAGGCGTCGGCCAGCTGCTTTCATAGATTGCAATTCTGTATTATACCAAGGAGCTGAACGTTTAAAGGAAACCTCCTTATGTTTTAAAGGAGCTGTTTTATCTAATGCTGAATGAAGGGTTGAGTTATAGTGGTCAACAAGACTATCTAGTGTTGATGGAATAGGTGAAGACAGAAAAAGATCAGAAATGGATCCAGAAAGGATAGAGGAACAGATATTAGGTAGGTAGGTAGGTAGGTATGTAAACTTTGTGAGGTTAGACAGCCATTTTAGTGTGGTTCTCCTGCTTTGCTTGTTTTGTGTAATTTTTTTCCATATTTTGTGTGTTGTGTTTTTTGACAATAAATGGAGCCTGTTTTTATTTAGCTGGTTTAATTTTTTTGTGTTTTGTCTTCCTCTCTTTCTCTCTCTCTCTCTCTCACTTGACCTTACCGGTACTGCCAGGGGGTGCAAGGTGACCAGCTGAACCCTCCTTAGAAGGACTGCCATAACACCTGGAAGTGCTGCCGAAAAAAGATCACTGGACACCTGTGGAACTTCCGGGCATCCAATAAAAGAAGCCAGAGTCAGGAGGAAGCGAACAAAGTTGAGGAAGAAATGGAGGTAGAAGAAGAAGAGAGAATGAGAGAGCGAGGGAGAAAGGGAAGAAAGGACCGCGTCCTGTTTGTGCTCTTTGTACTATGCTGCATAGGTGGGAAACAAAAGACAAGCGTTTCCCACTCTGAATAAAGCCTGTGTTGTGCCTCTGTCTGTCGTGTCGGGTGTTAGAGGAGCTGTTCACCCTCGGGTGTTCACAATCTCCAATTTTAGTCTCTTTACCCTGGCTGCCTGTTAGTGTCAGTACTGATTTAAAAATTTTGCTGCTGGATTTTAAATCAATACATGAGTATGCTCCCACTTTTTTATCTGAATTGTGTGTTATACACCAGCCATATAGAGAGCATAGATCTACCAGTCAGTTGTCTTTTGTTGTCTCTTTTACAATAAAAACTAAGGGGGGAAGGGCTTTTGCAGCTGCTGCCCCCTATCTGTGGAATTCTTTACCACATTACATTAAACAGTCACCTTCAGTTGAACTGTTTAAAACTAGATTGAAGACACATTTCTATTCTCTAGCTTTCAGTGACCTTCAGTGATACTAATGGATACTTCCTCATAGTCATTTACTTGTTTTCAATTTACTGCTGGTTTGTATTGTGTTGTACTGATTGTATTCTATTTATTTTATGTTTATTGATATTTTATTGTAAAGCACTTTGGCTACAGCATAACTGATGTTGTTTTAAATATGCTCTATAAATAAACATTGAAATTGATACTACATTGAACTGCTAAGGCATATATGGGAAAAGCATCAGGCAACGACATCTAGAGCTGTGGCATTCCCAAAACAACAAACTTGCCCACTCCATATTGTCAGTCAATGAGTTTTTGACAAAAAAAAAGTGGTTGTTGCTTTGCTCCATCCATATTCACCAGACCTCATTCCCAACTTCTTTTTATTCTAGAAATTAACATTCAGACTGAAGGGGACAAGATCTGTTACTGTGTTAGAATTTCAGAACAAATCGCAGGATGCTCTAGACATTGTAACAAAACTGAGCATAGGAATATGTTTCCCGAAATGGGAGAAGAACTGGGACAAATGTATTGCATCTTAAGGACAGTATTTTGAAGGCTACTAAACAGAAACTGCTGTAAGTTTAATCATAAAGTATTTTTTAAACAATTCCTCTTAGGATTAAACCTTACAAGAGGTAAAAATCTAAGGTTTAGGAAAACATATTGTATAAATATTAAACTTTTTCATTTAGTTTTGAAAGAAGAAAGTGAAGAGCTGTCATGCAAATGTTGAGTTAAGGAGTTCCAGATGCAAGGAGTTATAACACTGAATAATCTGTTGCTTCAGGAAGGTTTAGTTTGTGGGACCTTTAGAATACCAGCACCAGAGTATCTAAGAGCACATGGAGGATTATAGACATGAAGAAACTGCAATGAGTGCAAGTTCATATTTAATGCATAAGGAAACTGGAAGCCAGTGCAGATGATAAAGGACACAGGAATCAACCCTGATATGACCACATGCACTACATCTCTGAGTGTGTCAGAGAAAGAAAGGAGCTGTTCTGAATTGTTGGGACCACTCCTGATGCAGCCCATGATAGCAGTGTCATTAGCGAACTTTTGCACGTGGCAGGACTCCGAGTTGTATTGGAAGTCTGATGTATATAGGCTGAACAGGACCGGAGAAAGTACAGTCCCCTGCGGCACTCCTGTGTTGCTGACCACAATGTCAGACCTGCAGTTCCCAAGATGCACATACTGAGGTCTGTCTTTAAGATAGTCCACAATCCATGCCACCAGGTATGAATCTACTCCCATCTCTGTCAGCTTGTCCCTAAGGAGCCGAGGTTGGATGGTGTTGAAGGCACTAGAGAAGTCCAGAAACATAATTCATACTGCACCACTGCCTCTGTCCAAGTGGGAGAGGGATCAGTGTAGCATATAGATGATGGCATCCTCTGCTCTCACCTTCTCTTGGTATGCGAACTGCAGAGGGTCGAGGGTGTGGCAGACCTGTGGCCTCAGGTTTTTTTTAAGAAATTATTGAAAGGCAAATTTTTTGTGTTTTTATTCAAGTACAGTGGTGTGAAAAACTATTTGCCCCCTTCCTGATTTCTTATTCTTTTGCATGTTTGTCACACAAAATGTTTCTGATCATCAAACACATTTAACCATTAGTCAAATATAACACAAGTAAACACAAAATGCAATTTTTAAATGATGTTTTTTATTATTTAGGGAGAAAAAAAATCCAAACCCACATGGCCCTGTGTGAAAAAATAATTGCCCCCTTGTTAAAAAATAACCTAACTGTGGTGTATCACACCTGAGTTCAATTTCCGTAGCCACCCCCAGGCCTGATTACTGCCACACCTGTTTCAATCAAGAAATCACTTAAATAGGAGCTGCCTGACACAGAGAAGTAGACCAAAAGCACCTCAAAAGCTAGACATCATGTCAAGATCCAAAGAAATTCAGGAACAAATGAGAACAGAAGTAATTGAGATCTATCAGTCTGGTAAAGGTCATAAAGCCATTTCTAAAGCTTTGGGACTCCAGTGAACCACAGTGAGAGCCATTATCCACAAATGGCAAAAACATGGAACAGTGGTGAACCTTCCCAGGAGTGGCCGGCCGACCAAAATTACCCCAAGAGCGCAGAGACGACTCATCCAAGAGGTCACAAAAGACCCCAGGACAACGTCTAAAGAACTGTAGGCCTCACTTGCCTCAATTAAGGTCAGTGTTCACGACTCCACCATAAGAAAGAGACTGGGCATAAACGGCCTGCATGGCAGATTTCCAAGACGTAAACCACTGTTAAGCAAAAAGAACATTAGGGCTCGTCTGAATTTTGCTAAGAAACATCTCAATGATTGCCAAGACTTTTGGGAAAATACCTTGTGGACTGATGAGACAAAAGTTGAACTTTTTGGAAGGCAAATGTCCCATTACATCTGGCGTAAAAGGAACACAGCATTTCAGAAAAGAACATCATACCAACAGTAAAATATGGTGGTGGTAGTGTGATGGTCTGGGGTTGTTTTGCTGCTTCAGGACCTGTAAGGCTTGCTGTGATAGATGGAACCATGAATTCTACTGCCTACCAAAAAATCCTGAAGGAGAATGTCTGGCCATCTGTTCGTCAACTCAAGCTGAAGCGATCTTGGGTGCTGCAACAGAACAATGACCCAAAACACACCAGCAAATCCACCTCTGAATGGCTGAAGAAAAACAAAATGAAGACTTTGGAGTGGCCTAGTCAAAGTCCTGACCTGAATCCAATTGAGATGCTATGGCATGACCTTAAAAAGGTGGTTCATGCTAGAAAACCCTCAAATAAAGCTGAATTACAACAATTCTGCAAAGATGAGTGGGCCAAAATTCCTCCAGAGCGCTGTAAAAGACTCACTGCAAGTTATCGCAAACGCTTGATTGCAGTTATTGCTGTTAAGGGTGGCCCAACCAGTTATTAGATTCAGGGGGCAATTACTTTTTCACACAGGGCCATGTAGGTTGGCATTTTTTTCTCCCTAAATAATAAAAACCTTCATTTAAAAACTGCATTTTGTGTTTACTTGTGTTATATTTGACTAATGGTTAAATGTGTTTGATGATCAGAAACATTTTGTGTGACAAACATGCAAAAGAATAAGAAATCAGGAAGGGGGCAAATAGTTTTTCACACCACTGTATATTACCTTTATCAGTAACAATGCCTGTCTCAAGATCTATTTACCTGTTCAAATATATTGAAACAGTTAATGTTTTTACATGACGGTATGTAAATAATCGAATACCGTATCTCCTTTTTCATGGGAAACATCTTGTGTACACCTACATTTTTCTCTGCCAATTTAATATTTAACCAGTTAGTGAGACTACCAGGTTACTTTGTGTATTTTATTTTCAGTTTATTGAAAATATTTTTGCCAGTCATGCAGAAGCTTAACACAGCCATGAAATATACTAAAGACCCAGCAAGCATGTCAAAGGCTTCCTCTAGGTTTCAAAAGTCCTTAGCCAATTAATGAGCTGTTTAAAGGTGAAAGTGCACAGTCAGGACCCTTCACAATGCATCAGAAAGAATAGGTTATGAAAATGAATAGCCAACTCACAAAATAAGAAATTACACATGTATACTTCCCAAATTAATTTTACTTCACTTAAAAAGTTATAAAGAAAGTAGCAAATAAATCTTTCTTTTTATAAAATTTCTTGATTTAGGGTCCAGATGTTGTCTTCTGGTGACACCTGTACATCAAAGGTTGCTCTTTATATAGCAACACTGTTCTCAATCTTTCTTGGATTCAGGTACTCATATTTCAGCTGACAGTTTGCATTCCTTTCATCAATTGACTTTTCAATCTTCTTGAGTGCCTCTTGGAATTTTTCAATATGATCTCTGACAGTCTCCTCAGTGAAAAAAAATTCTGGATATTGACCAAGCCAGACCTAAATAAGGAGAAAAGATAGACGTGACACTGTCAGAAGACATTTTGTTTCTAAAACAGCCATCTTCCCAGATGATAAGTACCAACGTCTAGAAGAAGATGTGTAGCATTTCTTGTGAAGAAACTTACTGCTGTAGGCTGTTCAAGACTAAGGACCCATGTGATGGTCACCTGTAAACAAGACTCTTGCATATTTGGGAATGTATTTATGATCAAATCCATGTTAGTCGGACCCTTTTGAGGGGGAGGGGGACAGCGCATAGTGCAGGGTGTGTTTGGCACCCATGAGCACCAGTCATACTGCAAGAAAATGATAAGTATGCTGTTAGTCATTAATTCAAAGACAGTGGGCCAGTTTGCTTATGTAGAGTATATCATGATGGCACTTACCTGTCCATTATTGATTGCTGCATGTTGGGCAGAGCTTGTAAAGATGACCCCTGCTAGGATAGTGACAAGACCTGTTTTATCTTCTATGTTTTTGGGCAAGACTAAGGAAACAATGAGATTCCATAATGGTAATAAATGATGCTGTTGTTATGCAATCAAAAACAAAACTCCATCTCTCATTCTTTCTCTTGAATAACAACCTCCATGACACTCTAAATCTTGTTTCCTCAAAGGCGATTCTGCAGAGGTTGCTTTAATTTCAGTCATAAATGGCTCTGTTCAAGCTGCCTCTTATGCCCTTATCAATTTCAACATTGTATCATCTTTCAATACACTTATCAACTTTTATCTTTCATACAGAAACTTGCAATTAGAAGATCTGCCTTGGACTCTTTCAAGTTTTGCAATTCTAGCCAGTCATTCTTTGGCTCATAGCCTAACACTCTCTCTTCTCCTCCTCCTCCTCCTTTAAAAATCTTGGCATGTGTGCCCCTAAAGTCAGTGATGGGCAAATTTCTTTTCTCTATGCTTGTTCACATGGCTTTCCGAGTTCTTCTCATGGCTTCCCCTACCACCTCTACAGTACACAGGTGAGGCACAGATTTTCCTTCTATTTCCTTTTTTCACCAATTAGGTTTTCTCCCATATATTCAAACATCTTTCTAACATGTTATCACTGATGAATAAACATCACATTAAATGCAATCTCTCCATGTCTAACACTTATTATTCACCTTCTGCTTCCCTTCCACAGATTTTTATTTTTTCATTGCCTTGATGATGTTACACATAAGCCCACAGCTACTGTCAAGAATATTGGTGTGAACACTGACGATTCCTTATTGTTCCATCAACGTATTTCTTTATTGATCCAGTCCTCTCATTTCTTTATGTTGGAATTTTCACAAGATGTGTTCCTTCCTTATAACTTAAGCTACTCAACTCTTGGTTCAAGTTCTTTTTTTATTGGCTGAACTGCCTCAAATTGTCTGTGGTTGACTTCACAGCAACTGCTTTCAGACCTCTCCACCATTTCATAAATGGAGTTACTTTAATGGTGCACCTCTTTCCCACATTTCACCCATATCACCCTTCTACTATGTTTTCAAAAACACTAAGATCCCAACTGAAAACTCCAGCCTTAATCTACCATTTCCTCCATGGTTCTGGTCCTCAATATGCCCAGGCTTTGGTTTCCCTGTAAATCACAGCAAGAAGTCTCCATTCTGCTTTGGCCTCTCTACCAACATCCCTCATTCTCAGCAGACATACTAAAACTGAATGATGTTTCTCTGTTCTCACTCCTAAACTGTGAAATTTGTTTCCAGTCTACTGACTTTCAGGTGTGTCTTGAAAATACATCTCTTCCTAGAACATCTTGGGATGCCTTACACTTTTTCCCTGTGTGCTGTCTTTCTGGATATCTACTATGGAGGAATATTTCGGACAAAATGAAATAAATAAATAAATGCGTAAATAAATACAAGTACTGTGAAATGTGAGCATAAATAAATAAATGTGTCATGAAATGACAGCCTTAATAAATAAATATGTCATGAAATGAGAGCATAAATAAATAAATGTGTCACGAAATATGTTTTTCGTTGCTTATTTATTTATTTCATTTTGTCCGTAACATTCCTGCAAATCGTCATGAAATACGGCTTGAAATAAAACTGTCAGTTTCACTCATCAAAGTTGAGAGGGTGGGCTCTAACACGCCCTCTAGTTACTGATTGGTGAATCGATAGCACAAGAATTAATTAGAAAAATGCTTACTACTGCCGATTTAATGGATTCTGCCGAAGATATTACGTATTTCAGAGAGAGAATTGAAGATTTATCGGAAGAAATTACAATGTTGGCGGCCCTTTTAGAACTGAGTATTTGACCCTTGTTTTACGAGTAGAAAGTCAGTTGCATATTCGCAGCTACTTTTCAAACAACTGTACAGCTCTGATCAGTGGTAAAGTTGTTCAGTTCAAAATATTAGGTGGAGCTGCTTTGGGCATTCCATGTCAAAGTACCTAAACTAATACAGCCGTTGCAGCTTACCGTATATCAAATTGGCTCATTCGTCTTGTGATCGTCTTCTCTGATACATCATACAGATCTGCAATCTGTTGTACTTTTAAACCGCATAACAGAAGGTGTTCTATTGACTCAGCTGGAATGTCAAAGGATGGACGTCCAGAGCAGGGAACTGCATCACCTGAATTGGAGTGTAGTAGAGTCTGTTCCACCTGTTCTTCGATAATTTCAAAAACAGTTTCATCTATATCGGAGTCTAAAAGGGCCGCCAACATTGTAATTTCTTCCGATAAATCTTCAATTCTCTCTCTGAAATACGTAATATCTTCGGCAGAATCCATTTCATCGGCAGTAGTAAGCATTTTTCTAATTAATTCTTGTGCTATCGATTCACCAATCAGTAACTAGAGGGCGTGTTAGAGCCCACCCTCTCAACTTTGACGAGTGAAAGTGACAGTTTTATTTCAAGCCGTATTTCATGACGATTTGCAGGAATGTTACGGACAAAATGAAATAAATAAATAAGCAACGAAAAACATATTTCGTGACACATTTATTTATTTATGCTCTCATTTCATGACATATTTATTTATTAAGGCTGTCATTTCATGACACATTTATTTATTTATGCTCACATTTCACAGTACTTTTATTTATTTACGCATTTATTTATTTATTTCATTTTGTCCGAAATATTCTTCCATAATCTACAGTTGTACTCGCCAATTAATCAGGAAGAAGCATTGATATTGTTTGAACTCTACTGTTTATTCCAGCATATTATACCACACTTCATGAGTTTGAACTGAATTTTTATTTTTTATTACCGTTAAACTTTGCATTTTGTAATCATGTTAAACTTTATGTATTATGATTTGTTTCTGTAAATTGATTTTGATAAGGGTGTCTGCTAAATAAAAATAGTAATATAAAGAGCCTCTCTGATGTATTGAGCCCAACCTACTGTAGCTGCCCACTAACCAAATTTTTTAGCAATATATCAGTGAACTGATCAACAAGCTAAATAACATTAATGACCAACATCTCCAAAATGTTCAACAGTATGCCGACTGTAATAGTGCAGTGGTTAAATTCAAAGATATCAATCTGTGGACATATTGTGCTTTATTAATTGATGTCACATATAAACATGCAAATGAAAGAATTTCATGTCTGGTTTTCTGGAATACATAGTTGCAGAAGATGTCATTTATGTGCTCTTAAACTGCCTGACAGTAGTGGATGCTTATGGATTAGCACTATAACCACATAAAGTAAAAACAGTTGAATATATTGCTCTCAGTAACCGCTTGTTTACTGGACACAGTAAATTTTTTTACTGTTTTTTTAACCAAATGCAATAACAGTTTAGCTGAGAATGCAAATGTTACTTCAGATGGCATGTTGTTTCTCACAAAAGTTAGGAAGATCCTTAAAGCCCTCTGTAACAACATCCTGAATCCAGTTCTGCAGCTCCTTATCTTCCATAACATCTTTGTCAGAAGAATAGAAGAGATCCACAATACCAGACACAAAACTGCAAAAATGAGACAAAGAAAAGATTGTGAGTAACTGGACAATGGGGGATTCGTGGATATTGGCAGGTCTGCACAAAAAGGGTTCTAGCCCAAACACTTGGAAGAGGTCTGTCCCAGCCAAGGACTTGGTTTTGAACAACCTGTGAGTTTGGTGAGAAGGAAGTGTATTTTCCTTTAACACAATAAGCAGTTTGTTATTCCCTGCTTTGTTCACCTCTCAATGGCCTCCCATAATTTTAGGCAGTCATCTCTGTAGAAGTAGTTCTTCAGTTGGCTCACACCTCGTTTCTCAAAATCAGTTTTTGGCAGAAGAGACATGAACTCAATCTCTTGGCACTCCTTCTGAAGCAATAAGCCCAACCCTTCCCCTCCTGTGGATGTGATCTGTTTAATGGGGAGAGAGATGGAGAGAAAGGTGTCAGAAATGCCTCTTCAGAGCATATGTGACAAAATACACAGCATTCCACCAAGCATACCTGTTTGAAGATGCCGTTCTCTGAAATGAGAGTTAAACGGGCATTAGTGTTGATTTGCAAGGTGTCACGCATATGGGGAATTAGGAGCTGAAAAACACAAAAGTCAGAAATGAATAGGTGCGCATAAAACAGAAGTTTCTTCTGTACATGCATTTTGGATGGGAGTGCCTTCTAAGAATTGCAAACCATCATGCAGTGAGCAACCATGTTTTCACTCCTCACATTGCAGCCCAGGTGTACCACTGGAGATTATGTTATCTAAATGCAAGGATAATAAACAATGTTGTGTTCCCCATTTATCTGTATTTATACCTTTCTATTGTTGATCAAAGATAAGTGTGAATCAAAATGTATTTATTCATCAATTATTCATTAATTTAGTAAACCTGCTTATTTGATTTATGTGTTAAAGGTGACTGAAGGCAACATCAGAACAAACTTAGGAACCAACTCTGAATGGCACTCTTGCTCACACAGCCACTGTTATTCATATTAAACTAATTTGTAGTTGCAAATGCAAAGTAATTCACACATGTTTGAGATGTTGGAGGAAGGCTGAAGACAAACCAATGCAGACATGGCAGTAGCATTAAATCTCATTCAGACTGTGATCAGTCAGATACACACCTCCTCTCTTGCAGCTGTAAGGCAGCAGTGGTAAACATTGGGCTAACATACTGAACTGGAAGGGGATTCTGCTTCAGTTATTAAATTCCCTACAATGAACTGGTACCCTGTCCAATGTTAACTCTTGCTTTGCCCACAATGTTGCCAGGAGAGACTCCATGAACTCTGACTTGGAATAAACACATTGTATTTTCTTGGGTGTGTTTTAGCATGCAATGTTAGATAAAGCATCAGTTGTAGATGGTCCCAATGGTTATCTTCTGAGGATGGACATAGAAGTGTGATTAGCCCTCAGATCATTATTATTAGTTTCAAATATATACCTAATATGTGTTTTTGTTGTTCTTGATAAATACAGTACAACATCAGGCAAACAATTCAGTTTCCAGCTTCTACAGTTAATGATGTTGAACTGTACCTTATAAACAGGGTGGACCGCAGGCAGTTGTCTCATGGTGGCTATACAAAACACCTCCCAGACCAGATGTGTGCGCAGAAGGTGAGATAGAGCCTCATAGACTTGAAATTCAGCATGTCGAACCCACATCTTTGCTAAAAGCCAGTCAAGCTCAGGGTCAGAAGGCAGGAAGATGGGGTTGTTCTTGTGAGGCTTCTGTTTTATCTGAAAGAGATAAAAAATGTTCTAAGCAAGATGTATTCAGAAAATGAGCCAGTAGAGAAAAGCCTCGTCCCTCTCTAGTAAAATTTGTATGAGCCTGCTGTGAACATTACATTAGTAGATCTGGATTACAGTATTTATTTATAAATTTTGCTTTTATTTGTCAGAGGGGACTGGGCAGTCTATTGGTCTGGAATCCCTACAGATTTTATTTTTTTCTCCAGCCGTCTGGAGTTTTTTTTTTTGTTTTTTCTGTCCCCCCTGGCCATTGGACCTTATTCTTATTCTATGTTAATTAATTTTGACTTATTTTGTTTTCTTATTGTGTCTTTTATTTTTCTATTCTTTATTATGTAAAGCACTTTGAGCTACTGTTTGTATGAAAATGTGCTATATAAGTAAATGTTGTTGTTGTTTGTTCATCTTAAAGATGGGGTGTTAGGAGTACACAAGATATCCATCACAGTCATTTTAAATGCTTATTGCTTTGTTCCATATTATGAGCATCTTTATATCGTTTTGGACTCTGTGTTACAGTTTTTAAATTTGCTCTTAAAAGTAGCATAACATTATGCTGTGCAGCTTAACTTTCCTGTTATTTCAGAGTATAGCAAAAAGTCACTGTTATATACTGTATCATTAACATGAAAGCCAAGATGAAAAGAATATTCAAGATCATCATGGAGGCTCCTTGAAACCTAAAGGCTATCAGACACAGTTTTAAAATGTTTTTCTCTTCTGGACAATGTGCGTTTTACATGTTTTTAACCAACTGCAAGTAGAGGTCTGAGCAATATCATATCTTCAGTGGCTTCCTAGTTTGCCACATATTTTGACATTATTTAGATGTGAGAAGGGAAGTTTCTCTATTAAGACTGTTCCAACATTAAAACAGAATCCTGCTGAGTGTATTACAGAAGGTACCTCTTTCTCAATTCCATTTTTGTACTAATTTTATCAGTTAATTTCACACAACATTGAGATCATTCAGAAAAAATGGTTGTGCCAATATAAAATGATATTCATCAGGATTTTCGTGTTTTTATTTCCAGAAACATAGATAAGACACTGAGCCCAGAAATAAGGACTGACCGCAAGAAGTGTTGCAGTTTAGCTATTGTAAGAGAGAAATCAGACAGCAATATCGTGTATTTCCATTTAGCTGCATACTCTACTTAGAATCCTTATGCTATCTGTCTTCTTGTTTCTACCAAAGATAATCCTATATTTCCAAGCTTGCTGAAGACATGCCAATCTTCTTATTTTCCAGGGAAGAATTTCTAAATTTACTTTTACCTTTTACTTGCAGAGAGAGAGAGAGAGAGAGAGAGAGAGAGAGAGAGAGAGAGAGAGAGAGAGAATTTTTCCTACTAGAAGAGAATAGATAATGCACTATTTCCAAAACCTTCCAGTGCTCCATAACATATGCTGAAAAGAAGAGCAAATTCATTAACTTGAAGGGATCTTGAGTAGAATGAGAGACCAGTTTTTGCAAAGCAGTTTGGGTTTCCTACCTGCTATGGGCGATGGCTTGGATAGAACACTTTGGAAATCTTTAAGACGATTCAAGGAATTCAAAATATTGACTATTTTCTTTAAACCAAGATTAATAAAGCTGTGGACATAAAGCCAGAGTCAACATGCAGCTCTTTATTTGAAGAAGTATGTGGGGGTACACTACTTCAAATCACAGGGTATTACACATGGTGGGCAAAGAGGCAGTCCCAAATGTGGGATGTGGAGGGTTTGCAGTGTGACACCCTGTTATGCAACACAAGTCACCATTTGTCTCATTCTAGAACCTTGAGAAATTTTGTTAGGGGTCAGGTCAAATAAGAGCTTAAAAACTCCAATAGTGCCTTCCCAAAAAAAGAATTAGAACAAGAGGAATTAACCTCACTGCTAAAAGCCCTTTTGAGGTCAGGTCTGTTAACCAGATTTCTAGAGAGTCTTCTTCTGTTTATTGCATTGGGGCAGACCTTCATGAGTTGCACAGGTTGCAGATATTACAATACAATACAATACAGTTTATTTTTGTATAGCCCAAAATCACACAGGAAGTGCCGCAATGGGCTTTAACAGGCCCTGCCTTTTGACAGCCCCCCAGCCTTGACTCTCTGAGAAGACAAGGAAAAACTCCCAATAAAAACCTTGTAGGGAAAAATGGAAGAAACCTCGGGAAAGGCAGTTCAAAGAGAGACCCCTTTCCAGGTAGGTTGGGCGTGCAGTGGGTGTCAAAAGTAGGGGGTCAATACAATATAATACAATACACAGAACAGAACAATTCCTTAAGACAGCATAATAATAAAAATTTTAGAAGTACGGTTTAACAGTAGATGATATGACATAATTAGGTTTGGATATTTTAGAGTCCTGGAGACCTCATCCATCTAGCTGCCTCCCCATTTGGCCATGCCACGGCTGAAACGTTGTCGATGAAAGGCCCCTCTTTCTCATGATTCCTGTGATCCTCCATCAGGGATGACTTTACCATAGGCAGGCAAACAACTTGGCAGGTGGGCCGTGGCACCAATTGCCACATTTGGGTACCGAGAAAAGAAACAGAATAGGTGAGGGTTAGTATTCAAATATAATTATCATGTTACTTATGTTATAGTGCTAATGACTAACAACAGAGATGCAGTCTGCACAGTTAATCAGCAGCTCTAGTCAGGATATGCTAAACTGAAGTAGTGAGTCTTCAGCCGGGATTTAAAGGCTGAGACTGAAGGGGCATCTCTTATGGAAGCAGGAAGACCATTCCACAGTTTAGGGGCCCTGTAACTAAAAGCTCGACCTCCCACTGTTATTTTATTAATCCTTGGAATCCTAAGCAGACCGGCATCTTGAGATCTTAATGTGCGCTCAGGTTTGTAAGTCATGATAAGTTCAGACAAGTAAGCCGGACCTTGACCATTTAATGCTTTATATGTTAAAAGGAGGATTTTGAAATCTGCCCTGAACTTAACTACCCTCAAGGGTCCCAAAGCAGGAAAGTCTCATAAATACTAGAAATGTAAGCTAGAGGGGGAAATATTAAAAACCCCAGCTAATCACAGAAAAAGGGTAACAAAGACGAAAGGCTCAGATAAACAGTGCCAAAAGTTCTGAAGAGCACAAAAATGCCCAGCAGGAAATGCCTGAAAAGACAAAGGCAATCTAAGGCAAACAATTCCTAAAACAAATCCAAAGAATGGTAAATACATATACATAAATAAATAAACTAAATAAGTAAATAAATAACAATTCACAGTGCAACTCACCACACTACGAGCACATTCAATGTACTGCAAGGGACTATGGATTGTCCCAGCCTTTATAGGACTGGAGAAGTTGCTTGGACATAAAGAAACTAAATAAGCAATATTGATAAAATAAAACATGAGCAAAATGAGTGAAAAACTGCATTTTAACTACAGCCAGGGGGAACTCTGGCTGAAACACAAAAGGGCTTTGGCAAAATGTTAAAATATTTTACAGGTAATATTAGATAGATAGATAGATAGATAGATAGATAGATAGATAGATAGATAGATAGATAGATAGATAGATAGATAGATAGATAGATAGATAGATAGATAGAAGGATCAGTTCTCATTCTCTCATCCTCAGTTCAACTAGAAACCACAATCTTGTTGGTCAAGATAGAGCTTGAGTCTACCTACAATTTTTGACCACAATCACACTTACATTCCAATTGGCCATGGCATGCATGGAGTGGCTCTATTAACACATTTGCATGCATTTTTCTAACCCACACAAAGAATTTAAACCAAACATAACTACTTCTTCGTCCACACCAGTTCTTATAGAGTTAGTCTTTTATCCCTTGTTCCTCTTTGGAGACACTCACCCTGGACTCCTCATCCTTATCTCAAGAACTCTTAAGTCAAAAAGCTTGTATCTCAAATCCATTTTCCCCTTTGAAATTAGATTAATTCGTACCAGCCCCCAAAAAACCACCCCAATTTTTTCTTTAATGTTTACAACATAAAAAAAATATATTTATAATGAACAAATATTGTATACAAACAAAATAAAACCTAATACATAAAAAGAAATAAACAGATGTTGGTGAAGCCGATTAACGTATTGTAATGTTTTTGTCTTTCACTTCACTTTTGCTTAACTTAATTTTCTTCTTCACTAGTTTTTTTCTTTTTTGCCACGCTTTTGTCACTTTCATTTGCAGGGCATTTCAATAGAAACCTGCCCAAGGAGCTTTGTTTCTTCCTCCCCTTTAGAATGTTTCTGAAATGAATTAGGCAAGTGTCATTAAATAGCGCCGCTGCACGATCAGTTGTAACTTTTTCAGGGTGTTTCTTTTCTTTAAAATTCGAAACTGTATATTGCTGCGTCTGTAGTTCCATCAACTCCTCTGTCGTCAGTTCCTCAGAATGTGCGGCGATAAGCTCTTTGATGGCCTGTATTTCAAATTTTGGCTCGTAACTCAAGGCAAAAAATCAAACTAGCTCGAATCTCAAAAAACTCGTACACTGGGGCACTCGTATCTCAAGGTACCACTGCACACCAAACAGAGTACAATGCAATAATTAGCAATTAAAAATAACTATTAATACAAAATATTCAATACTAGCATAAAATCAGTATCAATATAACTGTATGAAAGGAGAAAAAGAAATGCTAATAGAAGTAGTAAAAACACAGTAATTCGTTAAAATTACATAAAAAAGAACTTAAAAGTAGCTAATTTATTGTATAACTTAACTGTCCCCTGCTGCTCCACCCGTGTAGTAGTGAAACAGGACAAACTTTGAAAATCAATAAACAAACTGGTATCGCTAGGTAAGCTAGAGGTAAAGTAAACTCCAAAACATGGCCAGAGGTAGAGCGACTCGAACGAAGGCTGGCACATGAGTGAAGAGTGCCCTGCCCGGCTCCCTACTCCTAACGTCATGCTTCCCCCTCCCCTTGGCCCTCAGACTCTTTCTTGGATCAGTGCGAATATACCACTTCTGCAAGTGAACTATGATACTTAGCGTGATGATTAGTCCTTTGGTTGCTATTGTACTTTGGTTTTGAACTTTTTCTTTGTTTCTCTTGTATTTTACTTAAAAAAAATCCCTCCACTAAATCAGTGCCTTGATGCGGTGGAGTGATTTGCACAACCCCTTGGGCAATGCAGACAGGAGTTGTCTACTTCTGATAGGGTCACCCATGGCAGCAAGGTGAGAGATAAGGTTCTGACTGAAACTGACTCAGCCATTTACCTTTCCAACCAAAGTGGTACAACTTTGGGCCATCCTTCATTGTCCCATGTACTGGTTGCCATTTTCTATTCCCACCAGGAAGTGGTGTGATTGAGGATTGCATACACTCACTACCACCGATATCAACTCCTTTGCTTCCTTCCTTCCAATACAGAGATGGACAAATGAATGGAGAGCGTCATCTTTGGGTCAGTGGACAGCCATGACTATTTTAAAAAAGCAATTATATTGATAGAATTTTCCTTAGTATTTTTTGTCTGGGTTGACGTTTGTCCAAAAGGTGATCAATTACATCATATAAAGTGTAACATATACAAATAGAATGGTACATTTGAAGAAAAATATGTGCACAACTATGAAAAAACATGTTTGGTGATTATCAATAGATGAATCTTTAATTCATTTAATATATCTGTCTAATTATTATGGTGCAGTGTTAAATTAATGAATTCCTTGAAATTAATGTTGCACAGATTAACAAATTTAAATTTAATGCAATTATGAACATGAAAGTCTTTTCTTTTTCCTATTTTTAAATTCATGTAGAGAAAAATTAAAAAATAATATTGGTGGAATTTATGTTTAATTAAATCTTTTCAAAAATTCTAACACATTATACTTACTGTAAATTGTCCAATAAATATTTTTAAGTAAATGAACTTAAACTATGCCTGTATCCAGCTGTTTTATTAGCTGAATATCTACATCAGAGAACAGACTAAAAACCATTACTCCAAATATTTCCATTATGCTTGCAGCTGAAATTAACACTGATTACACCTATGTAGTGTCACCAGTATCTGCTAAGCAGCATGATTTCTTGCACTCCAACACTGGTACAATAAGTACAGGAATAAAATTACCACTGACAGAATTTTTTTTTCTATTTGACACATTACAAAATGTCAGTAGATTGGTGACAAACATTTTACTTCTAGGGGAATGTCATGTATGATTCTAGTACAAATCATTGCTGTATAAGGATTTTTCTATTCTCACTATTTAAAATCATAACTTTGGCATATTTAGGTTTGGGAGTCAGGTAAGGATGATGAACAGATGCAGTATCAGACGAGACTGGAGCAAGTTTGCTATACAAACATAGCTCCTTTGCCACATCATACTTTTGTGAGATTGGTAGTATTAATAAGTCGTATCTATTTTTAAAATTAGCATGGCGATGCTGCAATTACCTGGCATTCAACTGATGTAAAGGGTTTTAACTGTATTTAAGTTATGTTATATATTACTAGCCATACACCAGTGCTCTGCCAACGTTTAAATGAAAAAGGACAGTGAAGAGGGTGCTGCCTGGTTCCCCAATACTGACATCACACTTCCCCTCCCCTAGGCCCACAGCCTCTGTCTCGGATTAGCATGAATATATCTCTCCTGCAAGAGAACTATGATTCTTAGTGTGATGAGTGAAGTCACAAAATCAACCATAATGCTCAAGTAAATTATAGAAAAAAACCCGATCTAAATCTGTTAAGTAGTTCTCTTGTGAAAACCAGACAGACCTACAGACAGACAGATGTTGGATTTTATATACAGGTATATATATATATATATAGAGAGAGATGGGGATATAAAAGGTAACAACAATCTTAAAGATTTTATTTCAAGTCTGAAGATACAGAGAAGCAAAAGCAGTTCTCATGGGTATGGATAAACCAAAACACGTGCTCAGTCTGTTGTGTGTTTTACCTCTCAATACTGAGCACTGAGCAAACTGTAATCCTGCCCAGTCCTTGCTATTAGCAACTAATGGAGTCTTCTGCCCACAGATCAATTGTAGGTCCATTTCTAGGGGCATCTGTGGAATTTGAAGTAATCAGGGTCTTCTTACCCACATCTGTGATTGTCACTCATGGTTACACACAATTTGAAGAGAGGGAATTTTACAGGAGTTGTGTGTAAAAAGTTCATTCTTGGGGTTTTGTACAAGAATTACATATATCGCAAAAAAAGTGTTTACCAAGTTTAGGGTCTATTTTGTACACAATGAGCAAGACAATCAGGGGCTTACCGCGATAGTCAGTGTACATCTAGGACTGAAAGTGTCTGAGCAACCGATATCAGGAGTTTTAATCATTGAATCCTCTGCCGATACCACTGTTCATTTCTAAACCTGCCCTCTGTTTGTGTCAGTCAGGGCAGCTGCACTTTTAATTCATTAGTTCAAATACCATTTAGGTGAAAGTTGATAAAGTCAGTTCTTTACAATAATAATCATCATTATATTAGTTAAATTAATTCAGTCTTATATATTTTTACATAATTTCTTTCCCCCTCCGTTTATTTCCTGAGAAGTTATTTTTTTTTTGTACATTATTAATTACCTTATCTAAAGCAGCAGGAGAAGGATGCTGCAATTTGTGCCATTGGTGAGTGCACTCAGCCCAGTGTTTCATTCACTTGCATTGGGCATTCGAGTGGGTGTCAGATGAGTAAAAGAGGATAATATACAAAATGCACAAGACCAAGATACTACTCTCAAGGAAATATTGAAACAGTAAACTAATTCGTATTTAAAATAGCAGCTAACATTTCGCTGTTTTAAGATGGACGAGTTTGCAAATTCTATGTTTTTCAGTGGGAAATTTTGACATTTTAAAACTTTTTACATTGCAATCTGTTCATGATATTGACTTGGCTTCACACATTATATAGTTTATGCCAACATTTTGTCATTTACTACTAAAATATGAAAAACGTTTCTGTTTTAACAATGGGCTTACACAGATTATTGCAGAAATGGAACACACATGAAATGCATGTGTTCCAAATAACGATCTATTATTTCCACTCTAAAACTCCAGCACTTCACTCCCAGATAATCAATCAAGGCATGAGCTGGGAGAACTTTGTGCACATTCTGTGGTGGGGGGGGATGGGATACCAGGCTGCTTGCTGCTTGTCTTAATCGGCACATTTACAGGACAAAAGACGCTGATGGAGAGGTGCGAACAAATTTAAGGTGGGCCGGATCTACAAGTTTTTTGTAGGCTCTGGTAATTCTAATGTTAAACCTAGTGGAGCTGGGTCTTGTGACAAAATTGCTGTCACCCTGCAACCAACAACTCTCTATGTGAGTTGAAGCAAGCTGCTGCACTGGACACCCACAAGACACTGACTAGAATAAATTGGTTTTAACAACTGATGAATTATAAGATGAAGTACAGTAAGTATGAGTGAGACAACAGTGGCACTCCTTACCTGAACTTTCTCGCAGCCTGATCGTCATGTTGCCTACAATCCAGCGGTAGCAGGGGAATATCTTACAAGTCCCATCAGGACACTTCACCTCCACGTAGCAGTAAAACCAGTCATCACCAACCCAGAAGCACTTCTCTAGCTCCACAAACCAGATGTCTTCAAGTAGAACTTTGCTACAAACATCATACTCATCAACCTAGAAGGACACAGATGAAAAGGTCAGAGAAGGTAACAACTAACATTTTAATAGAAGTCCAAAGAACAAAACCACAGAAGTCCCCTGCAGGAAAAACAACAAAGTAATGAAATTTTAACATAAACTTATTTAAGGTCCAAATTACTTATATGTCCAAACATTTTAAATAGAAATTTTGTCTGCTGCAAACTTACACATCCACGGCAATGGTCTCTTCCTGGGTTGTTCAATGACTTTCTCTCACTCTGCCCACTCTTCCCAATAACTGTCACATAAGCATAGTCCATGGTTCCAGCATAGTCAGTGTTGCCTGTAGCCACAAACAGCTTGTAGGTTGCCATCTGAAAGCAACAAGTACAATGAATGACTTGATTTGATGAGCATATTGTTTTTGAGATTCATTCAGGGCTGTCTTAACAGCATTATAGGCCCCCGGGCAAAGCAGTGCACTGGAGCCCCTACCTACACAACCACTCAGCAAGTCACAACATACATAGATTAGCATGGGGCCCCCGGGCAACTGCCCAGTGTGCCCATGTGTTAAGACGGCCCTGAACTCACTTGTTATAGAATTCATTCTGCACATTCACTTAAATGAGTCTAAAAATAGAACTGTTTTTGTATAGCTTTTAGAAATAATACAAAATATTTCCTTTATTCTATTATCAAAGCTGTTTGATCCAAGCAGCATCATGGTGGCCTGATCCCACTTCAACAACATTAGGTACGACATGGGTGGGTGCTAGTCCATCACAGAGCTCACAAAAGCACTCACCCATACTCACTCAGATTAGAGATGCCATGTCTTACAGATGTGGGAGAAAAACTCAGATTGAAATAGTTCTGTTTTACTGTTGGTTTAACTTAGTTGGTGTAATCATCTATGTAAATGATGTGTAGGTGTACTGTATATGTAAATGATGTATAGTTTAACTCTGCACTGTAAAATATCTGCTGTAGAATTTACAGTAAACAACTGGCAGAAATGTTGTCAATTATATCTATGAAATTGTTGTTAATTACTGTAAAAAACAAATTACAGTGTACTGCTGAATTCAAAAGTGCAGCTTCTTCTTGTAAGTGAAATCCAGCTCTTAGTTGTTTTTTTTAACATTGTATTGCACTTGTAATCTAGTTTGCAACTGTTTTTTGGAATCTTTTTCATTTACTGTCGTTACCTGAAAACTCAAGTTGCCATTAAATGGTTGTAAACACCCCAAATTGTCAATTTTATGCTATAAAATACTTAGCAGTAAATTTACCTGTTTGGGTGACACTTTTATATAAGGCAACTTACAACACCCAGGAGATACAACTTTTTACATTTCTTTAGTTTTTCCAAATGATGCATAGGCAGGTGAAATAATTTGCTCAGGGTCACACAGTGTCATTTGCAGGATCTGAAGCCATAACCTTAGGGTTTGAACTCCACAGCCTTGACCACTACACCACAGCAGAGTTGACCATAAATAACTGGCAAAAATGTTACCAATAATGCACTACAAAATTGGTACCTACTGTAAAAAGAATTATGGTTTACAGTTTGTAAAATACCCAAACTACATTTGGAAAACCTCATGCCTGTAGGTGTGCTCATTATTTACTGTGAAACATGCTGCTAGCTATTGTATTTGTACTGGAGACCCATGGTACATTGCAAATTACAGTTACAGTTTGTTAAATGGTGAAACAGAAAGTTTCTGTAGAGTTTTATTGTAAAAACTACATCCAATCAGGTTTTAAATTAGCATGAATCCAACTCTAAACAGGAGGTGTGGGGAAAATGTCAAGAGATATCATTAACTGACAAAGCCCCTCTTTAAAATATAAGTTAAACAACTTAAAGAAGTCTGGAGGCAAAGAAAAATTAGCAGTTTCTAAACTGAAACTGCACTGAAGCTGTGATACAAAAGCACACAAATGCTGAGGAAAGGTAAAGTCTATAATGGGCCAGGGTTTATCAGTGGACACAGACCCACATCACACTGAGACCCAACATGCACAAATAATGTAAAATTATGTCAAAGTATGTTGTAGCTGAAGGCTCAAAGTCTGGAAGTTCAGTCAACCAGAAATCCACCTCTGACTGCTCATCCTGACATCAGCAGAGTGCAGAGACTGGATGAGTAAGTCATGTGGAGGCAGAGGAGCTGTTTGATTAATCTGATAGTAAATCTTCTAGAACATAATTTGCAGAGCACTGCTTGATGGTCACACATGACTGTTTCACTGTCATGTTATTACAAATGCGTGTACAAATTTGAATTCCTAGTTCAAAGATTTCCTAAAATGACCACAAGCAACATGGAAGAAAGTATGAGAACAAACAAGAACATTTTTGTCACTTTTAACAGCTAAAAAAGCAGATGTTCAAATTTTAAAAACGTGTATCCAGTTATCATTTGAGTGACTATATTTTTCTGAATAGTTCCTAATAAATCACATCACACATTCTCACACTCTTGCACAACCACAATACTGGTGTGACACTAAACTACTCACCTACTCTGATTGTGCTGTAGGTCTGTTCCCCTGTTGTCTCCTTACTGTAGCTCTTCTCAGCAAATTTGAGACTAGCTGGCCGCTTCTCTGTTCTGTCCAACCTTTCAAGTGGCTCTATCACCTGCTGAGCCTGGGATGCTGAAGGTCTTTAAATCTGTGCTGAAGAGAAGGGGAAGGATGATTGGGGGAGGTGGCTGTGGAAACTTCTAAGGAAGCATTCGTTTCAAAGATTGCAAAACACTTCAACCTGAAGGCAAGTGCACCCATGTCCAGATCTTCATGACCCTGATATCAGGATAAATATTTAGGGTGTCAAAGCTTCTCTAGACTAGCTTTGTTGCTCATTGTGCTCCACTGTGAATTGTTTGTAAATTAAATAAGAAATAGGCCGGCCAGATATTCATAGTCCCAGGATGGGACACAACTTATTAATGAAATGAACAAGTATAAACACCTTGTCACCTTATTTTTTACAGTAAAATTCTGGCAACCACAACTGCCAGTTTTTTGTTATCATAAATATAAATTTTTGTTAAAGTGTATGGAATTGCTTTTGGATTGAGGATGAAATTTTGGAAGCCGGGAATTTTAGGCATTGTGCACCTGAGACTCACACTGCACCTCTTCATCCACAGAGCAATGGCTGGCAGAAGAGTTTATCTGTACTCTGACAACACAGCTAGCTATGGTCACAAGAAGGGATTAGTGTGATTATTTGCCATTGATCATAATGCCATGTCACTCAGCACTTCTGGAGTCCACCAACTGCACTCCTGCCTTGCTAATGTTAAGGCAAGAGCTGAGAACCCCCACAGCCTTGGAATTTGGATTGACCTCAAACTATATTGTTGAGCCTCCTGGAATGGAATATGCCAGAAAGCTACAGGATGCACTGTTTACATTGCATGAGTTTGCTTGTGACCAACTGCAGGAAGCAGGGCTAACGTAAAAGAGACACTATGACTGAGGAAAGAAGGGACTTTCACCTAAGTTGGACAATCTGTGGGTGGGCCCTTGCCAAGTCCTGGATAGGATTAGGGAGGTGATCTACTGGATTCAGTTACCTTTCTCAGGACAGAAGGTGTTTCAGGATCGCTTGGCACCATATCACCCAACATGCACATCGGAGGAAACATCTCTTACTTCTCACCACTGACCTAAAACCAGAAATCACTATTAATAGCAGCACCTCTAACATGCACATTTATTCTTCACAACCTAGTGGAACCCCTAGAACAGTGATGGCGAACCATTTAGAAACCAAGTGCCCAAACTGCAATCCAAAACCCACTTATTTATCGCAAAGTGCCAACATGGCAATTTAACCTGAATACCACCTAAAACTGAACACCAGCATAACCAAGGAGCTGGTGGTGGATTTTAGGAGGCCCAGGCCCTTCATGAACCCCGTGATCATCAGAGGTGAGTGTGTGCAGAGGGTGCAGACCTATAAATACCTGGGAGTGCAGCTGGATGATAAATTGGACTGAATTGCCAATAATGATGCTCTGTCTGTCTATCCATCTACTGAGCTTTTAGTTTAGAAAAGCAACTCATACATTAACATCTTTTGTCTTAAAAGAAAAACATAATAACGGAGCTTTCAATGATACAAACAACTTTTTGTTGAAAGGTAAAAGTTTGCATTCTGTATGCTTTTGAACAACTAATGTGCTTTTTGCTGTTGTATGCATGCTGATAATTTGTCTAACCTTGGCTCATACTTTGTAAGTTTGAGAGCAACACATGCAGCACTCAGGTCATCTGTTAGTCTGTTTCTGGTGTCAGATTTGATTTAATTCAAAGCTGAAAACAGCTGCGCACAAGCATAAGATTTTCCAAACAAAGTAAGGAAAGCAATCTCAAGTGCCTTCATTGACTTAAGATTATTTGGCAGAGAATTCCACACTTTAAGGATTTCATTTTCATAACTAACTGTGCTGTCCTTTGTCATCCCTTCAATCCTCTCAAGTGTTTCACGCAGGTCTTCCCTATTAAGCTCCGCCCCCAAAGCCTCCATTATATATTACGGGGTCGTGGATCAGGTGTGGCGATTAACAACTCCCGGCAATAATTACAGATGCGGACGACTCCTCACCTGTGCGCTTAAGTGAGGACTACCCGCATCACAAAGCTCCCGGAAACCGCTCCGGCCACTCTACCATAACCCCCTTTAAGCCGCGAGTGCGGCAATTATCTGTTAAAACTGACCTTTTCAATTTTGAGCTGTGGACCCGCTATACCACATCCCCTTTACCCCACCACGGGAATCACAGACTCAAAAGGCTGCAGTCCGTGCCGCACCCTCAAGCAGCATGTGTGCCGCCCGCCTTACCCCAGACAGGAGAGGGAGGAAGCGCTCCCATTGGGCTGCTGGGCAGAGGGGCGGGTGATGTGAGAAAAGTCCTCCAGAGCGCGTGAAGAGGGGGAGCGGTGAAGGGAGCAGCCCGGCCCTGCATTCCTCTGGCTTTATAGTAACGAACTCTGTGATCGGGCGACGGCGCGCGTGCCCACTGAGAGGGCTCTGAGTGCCCCCTTTGACACGCGTGCCATAGGTTCGCCACCACTGCCCTAGAAGATCAACACGTCAGATTCACCTACCTGCTCATTGCAAAGACTTTATATTGCCCTCAAGGACAAGGAGTTGAGTTGGTCTCGTCTGTTACAGGAAATGACGTCTGAAGCGGAGCCCTGTTAACAGCGGCTTTATTTTTTCTCTTATTTCTTATTATTCCGAGGTATCCTGTATTTACCCAACCTGAGGAGTTTCTACTACAGTATATAAACATGAGTAACAGAAAAGGGGGTCAGAAAGAAACGGAAAAGAAACCTAAACCTAGATCTAAATCTAGACAGGCATCAGGTTCAAGTGCAAGGTAAGGCCTTTCAGAGACTGACCTGAAACAGGCAGGCGAAAGCACAGACTTCCCAGGACCCGCTCCACTGCATCATCTCCAGTCAAGAGCAAAAATGGGAGCGAAGGTGCAAGTGATGCAGGTCACAATAGCTCGCCGATTCCAGATCACTTGAAACTGGAGATGGCCTTGCAGTCCATGCTTTCATCTACTCCTCGCGAGCTGTAAAGGGGATTGCTACTTCACCCACGGAGGACAAAAGCCGAAACGATCTGTCTGAACTGAAGGGTAATGATCGCCACAGCCATCAATGAGCTCAAGAAAGACATTCAGAAAAATATAAAGAGAGAAAGTGAGAAGACAAATGAGAAGCTGCAGCTGGAGCTGCAAGAGCTGTGGCCGGATAATAAAGTCCTGGAAAAACGTATATATAATCGCTTTGATGCAGCCTTTAAAGGTATGCTGGGCAAAATTGAGGAACACATTCAGGAAAATGCATCCAAACTGAGAGCACTTGCCGTTCAGCTGGAAGACATTAAGCGGACATTCTCGACTCGAATTGAAACAGCTGAACAGTTGGCATCTACCGGAAAAGCTACAGCTGCGAATTCCGAATGCAAAAAAATCAGAGACAGACTTGCGCTATGGAAGATGGATGCAGAAGGAATAATATTAGAACCTAAGGTCTACCTGAAACTTGTGAAAGTCCTAATGCAGTGAAACTCGTAGCTGAACTATTCTCAAAAATAATTGGAGAGGACTTTAAATCAGATACCGAGATAGCAGCAGCTTGTTGCATATGTGGATCAAATAGCTCTAAAACTAGGACTCTAATTGTTTGCTTCAAGAGATTACAATTTAATCTTAAAGTAATGTCGCTTTTCAGACATAAACAAGAGATTATATCTGAAAATAACCACATTCATATTTTCCCTGATTTCTTGCCATTGACAGCTGCCAAACGTGATGCTTTTTACAACATTAAACAGTGATTACAAAAAGCCAATATCAGATAGAGCCTCTTGTATCCTGCCAAACTGAAAGTGGATATTCAAGACAAATATTACACCTTCTCCACCATGGAGGAAGCAGAAAAGGAGTTAAGAAAGCTGATGCCAACACTGTTTTGAAAAACGATAGTGAGTCGCACCCTTTTATGGCATGGCTAGAAGATATTACCGTTTGTCTGATCCGCTTGCAACAATACGGGTACCATAATTATACATCCTTTTTTCATCTCAGCCACTTTGGCTTATGTTTTATTTACAATCATACAGGCATGTGTGGAAGAAATTAAAGTTTTTTTCTTTTTACTATTCTAAAGGATACTGTTTAACATTTATACCCTTGGTTTATTTTTATTGTTATTATTGTATTAGGGTTTACTATGCTTATCCAGGGCCACTTTTAACACCATTCCCTGGGTTTATTATCTTAATATTTCAAGACTGTTGAAGATTATACAGGGTGGCCCACGAAAAAGTAGCCCGCCTCCCTGGCGAAAAAAGGCCCTCTTCCATAAAGAAAGAACAATATCTTTACTCACTCTTTACAGAAAGTGCTGAAAATGATTCTTTGTGGAATGGAATACGTCGCTCAGCTCGTACTCACACATTTGCACTACGTCTACACAGCTTTCGTGACGAGGTTGGTCAATCGGCGCGCCACTCTGGCAGGAAGGCGGGCTACTTTTTCGTGGGCCACCTTGTATTTTATGCATATTGTATTTAGACTTTACTGACAATAGATATCTCTACTTTAAAATCTTCAAACACCACTGCTAGGGGGCTTGTTTTGTTTTGGACGTGCTCTGTCTCTAGGTATGTCAGAGGTGAATTGGGGTAGAGCCTCACGTGGGGAGGCAAAATGGGGTCCAGGTGAGGCTCTTCATAGGAAAAGGCAGGCATTCAGTGCTCAACCTCTTAACAACTAAAACTGAACAACTCATCTTTAAGTCAAGACATCATTACTATGAACATGGAGAGAAAGCTAATAAGCTCTTAACTCAACAAATCCACAAACAAGAAGTTCACAATGCAATTCCAGCAATCACCAACACAAACAGAGATAAAATCATTGACCATAAAAATATAATGCACACATTTAGAGACTACTATAAATCCTTATATTCTACTGAGTTTAAAGAAGACAGCACACAATCTAATACATTTCTGGATGCATTACAGATACCACAAATAGATACTCTTAGTGAAGAGGAATTGGATAAACCTCTGGTTGCTATCAGAATTACTAGATGCTATAAAGTCACTTCAGAGTGGGAAAGCAGCAGGCCCTGATGGCTACCTTGTCAAATTTAATAAGAAATTCTCAACTCAGCTAGCTCCACTCTTGTTAGCAACATTTACAGAAGATAGAGACAATCAAATTCTGCCTCAAACTTTTCGCCAAGCATCAATCACCATCTTTCCTAAACAAAATAAGGACTTGTTACAATGTGCAACATGCAGACCAATTACACTTCTGAATAATGATGTTAAGATACTCCCCAAAGTCCTAGCTAGAAGGATGGAGAAAGTGTTGCCTTTGCAAATATCACAAGATCAAACTGGATTTATTAATGGCCGACACCTTTCAATCTTCGATGCCTGTTTAATGTAATATATTCACCCGCAATGTCAAACACCACAGAGATATTATTATTGTTGGATGCAGAAAAAGATTTTGATATGATTGAATGGATCTACCTTTTCACTATATTAGACAAATTTGGGTTTGGCCCGAACATTTGTGTATGGATCAAACTACTGTATATCAATTCAGAAGCTTCAGTTTGTATTAACAACACTTGTTCAGACTACTTTAAAGTAGAATGTGGTACCAAACAAGGATGCCACCACTGCTATTTGCAATCACCATTGAACCACTGGCAGTTCACTGTTGAAATGCTTATGAGATAAGTGACTGGAACAGAAAATTTCTCTATATGCAGATGATATGATATTGTATATATTAGACCCACAAAATACTGTGCCTGCAGTCTTAACAGCACTTATAGAATTTCAAAAAATCTCTAGTCTCAGAATTCATTTGAGTAAAAGTGTGCTCTTTCCAGTAAATTCTCAAGCATAAAATATCAGAATTGGACACCTTCCCTTTTATCATTGCAGATCAGTTTAAATATCTAGGGGTAAACATCACAAGTAAACAAAAAGCTCTTCATCAACAAAATTTTCACCGTCTGTATGGAAAAAATTAAGCAAGACTTGCATAGATTGTCAACCCTTCATCTCACTCTAGCTGGAAGAATTAACATTGTTAAGATAAATATCAATCCTAAGCTTCTTTTTTATTTTAAAACATTACAATAAAAATCAATAAATCATTTTTTAAGTAATTAGATTCAACCGTAACCTCATTTATTTGGAACTTAAAACATCCATGTATCCAAAGAGCGACTCTACAAAGACCTACGGCAGAAGGTGGCATGGCTATACCTAACTTTCAGTTTTATTACTGGGCAGCAAACATACAAGTTATAAAAACCTGGACACAAATAGATGAACATACACAGGCTTTGTGTGCAATAGAAATACAATCCTGCAGTACTTCTTTATATGCCCTGCTTTTTGCCCCTATTAATGCAAATTATCGCTGATATACTAATAACCCAACTGTGCTTCACTCACTCAGAATATGGAACCAATGCAGAAAGCATTTTAAAATGGAGAATCTTTTATCGGTGGCACCTCTGCATGAGAACCACCTTTTTCAACCCTTGCAAACATATGCAGTTTTTAATAGCTGGTAAACATTTTGGATTAAATTACTTAAGATCTTTATATAGACAACATCTTTGCATCCTATGAACAATTGCATTCCAAATTTAACTTTCCAACTACACATTTCTTTCACTATCTTCAAATTAGAAATTTTGTTAAACAGAACCTCCCCGATTTTCCTCATCTCCCACCTTAATCTATGCTGGAAAAAATATTGCTCAATTTCGAAGACTAAGACAACATTTCTGCAATATATAAAATTATTTTACAGTCCCACCCTTTCAAAGATCCGAGAGTACAATGGGAAAAGGACCTATCACTCAACATACCAGAAAATGAGTGGAAGTCACCAATGCGGAGAATTCACTTGAGCTCCATATGCACAAAGCATACAATTATGCAACTCAAAATTATATATCGAGCAGATCTGTCTCACTTAAAACTATCCAAAACGTTTCCAGGGCAAGATCCAACCTGCGAACACTGCAATCAAGTTCCAGCGTCACTGGGTCACATGTTTTGGGCCAGCACCAAATGAACATCATTCTGGACAAAAAATTTTAAGTGCCTTTCAGGTAGCCTTGGTCTCACAATCCCTCCTAACTGATTAACAGTTGTGATTGGTGTTCTTCCAGATGGGCTTAAATTGGAGGACAAACAAACTGTGATTGCCTTTACTACACTATTGGCACACAGACTTATTTTGCTAAACTGGAAGAATCCTAAATCTCCTCTTTTTTAAATCAGTGGGTAACTGATGTTTTATACTATTTGAAATTTAAAAAAATCTAATTCTCACTTAGAGGATCTGTGCAGAACTTTTTCAAAACCTGGCAGGAACTAATTAATAGCATTTTAGATTAAGCTCTTAAAGCACTGAGGAAGCAGATTCTGTTCCCATTTCTGTTTCTTCTCCATTTATCTTTATTCACCTATTAAACTCATCAATTTATTTATTTTTACAAGCTTTCAGTTTTATTCTGTTGACCATGCTCTCTTTCTCAGGGGTGGGGGTTGATTTGTTTTCAATCTTATTCTTAGTAAAAATTGATCTTTTTGTATGGATTGATTACAATAAAATCAACAAAATTTATATTAAAAAAATGGACAAGGAGCTAAAGAAGGGGGCAGTGTAGTAGCCAGCAGTGTCACCCTAGAGACATGCAGGGTCTGAACAAGTGATTGATGGCAGGGTATTCACAGGTGTGATGAGCTCTGCATTCCAGGAACACCTGGAACTTTTCAATTATACCTTTCAAGTCCAAGAAGGCTCAAGAAGGCAGGTGGAGACTTCCAGGGTGTTATAAATACAGCCTTGCAGATGACAATGGGGAGACAGGGAAAGGAACACTACACAAGATGCTAGACGATGATCGGGGACACTATGAGAGTGAAATAACTTGTCCATTGAAGTGATTGTTATTTTTACGAGGTGCCTTAAACAGCTTTTACAGTATGGTTTGATTTTGCTAGGAAGCTTCTGTACATTGTTTGCTGTGAAATAAACGTGCCCATTATTGGGCTTAACTCTCATTCAGTGTGTGTCTTGGTCTTCTATGTCAGTGCTTGTGTAATTATTTTATTGTTGATGGTTTGCTGTCTTAACGATTTCTGTTTGCAGAATTATAAATAGCAATGCCAGTAATCCCAGAGTCTTATTCTCTACGACTGATCATCTGCTAAACCCAGGTAACACAAAGGAATGCCTCCAAAATGCTTCCAGTGAAACTTGTGAGGCTATTGCTGTATTTTTCAAATAAAAACTTAATGATATTTACTTAATGATATTAACTTAATGATATCCTGGGATCCTCACCAGGATAGATTTGTCTGCTTTATATAAAATTATTTCTCAACTGAGACCCTCCACCTGCATCCTTGACCCAAAACCAACAAGTTTTTTCAAAGAAGTATCGAACATGCTAATCGATAGTATTCATGACATAGTAAACTTGTCATTAGATACGGTGGGTCTTCCCAGACTGTCTTAAAACTGCTGTCTTAAAGCCCTAAAGTTAAATCCCTACTCAAGAAAAATAATCTCGACTCCTCTGCTTTTGAAAATTTTAGACCCAATTATAACCTGCTTTTCTTAAGTAAAATTCTAGGAAAGGCAGTCATTATGCAGCTAAATGACTTCCTCAATAAACATGCTACAGTATTCTTGATAAGTTTCACAGCACAAAAACTGCACTCGTTAAAGTAGTAAATGACTTGCGAGTAAATGCAGACAGGGGCTGTTTATCTGTTCTCATTCTCTTAGATACAAATGCCGCATTCGATCCCATTGAACACAATGTTCTTAGAAATCGTCTTAGTCAATGAGTGGGCCTCTCTGGCAGTGTCTTAAATTGGTTTGAATCCGGCAGGTAGAAAATTCTTTGTTAGTTGTGGTATTTATAACTCAAAGACACATGACATTCTATATGGTGTTCCACAAGGCTCTATCCTGGGTCCGCTGCTCTTTTCGATTTACATGCTTCTGTTAGGTCAGATTATCTCGGGGCACAGCATGAGTTACCACAGCTATGCTGATGATATGCAGCTGTATTTATCAATAGAACCTGATGACCCTGACTCTGTTGTTTCACTAACACAATGTCTTACTTGTATTTCTAAATGGATGAGTAGTCATTTTCTCAAGCTAAATAAAGAGAAAACAGAAATTTTAGTGATTGGCAATAATTGATATAATGAGGTTATTAGAAATAAACTTGATGCATTAGGATTAAAAGTCAAGACGTAGGTAAAGAATTTAGGGGAAACAGTTGACTGTGACCTGAATTTTAAATGGCATATTAATCAGATCACTAGGGCAGCATTTTTCCCCTTAAGAAATATAGCAAAAGTTAGACTTCTAATATCATTGAAAGATGCTGAGAAACTAGTTCACGCTTTTGTTTTCAGTCAACTAGATTACTGTAACGCACTCCTCTCAGGACTACCCAAAAAAGACTTAAATCATTTGCAACTAGTGCAGACATAAACTGCAAATTGTACAGAATGCAGCTGCTAAAATCCTAACTAGGAAAGGAAAATCCAAGCACATTTCTCCAGTTGGTTACCCGTGTCTTTCAGAATTTAGTTTAAAATCCTGCTTATGGTTTACAAAGCCTCAAATAATCTCGCTCCATTTTCTATTTCAGAATGTCTTTCACCTTACACTCCAAATCGTAACCATAGATCTTCAAATGACTGTCTGCTTATTATTCCAAGAGCTAAACTTAAAAGTGGTGAGGCGGCCTTCTGCTGTTATGCACCTAAAATCTGGAATAGCCTGCCAATAGGAATTCGCCAGGCTAATACAGTGGAGCACTTTAAAAAACTGCTAAAAACTCATTACTTTAACATGGCTTTCTCATAGCTTCATCTTAGTTTAATCCTGATGCTCTGTATATTCAATTAATTATCATTACTATTACTACTATTACTAATCCCAACTTTCTCTTCTGTTTTTTTTCTAGTTTTCTGTGGTGGCAACCTGCGCCACCACCACCTAATCAAAGCACCATGATGTCCCTACATTGATGGATTAAAGGCCAGAAGTCCATGTGACCATAATCATCAAGTCCTTCCATGAGAACCCTGAATACAATGAGGACTGATCATTTATGTTAGGTAGAATGCCTAGAGGGGGCTGGGTGGCCTCATGGTCTGGAACCCCTGCAGATTTTATTTTTTCTCCAACCGTCTGGAGTTTTTTTTTTTTTTTTTTTCTGTCCTCCCTGGCCATCGGACATTACTTTTATTCTATATTAATTAGTGTTCTCTTATTTTAATTCTTTTTTTTTTCTCTTTATTCATCATGTAAAGAACTTTGAGCTACATTAATTTGTATGATAATGTGCTATAGAAATAAATGTTGTTATTGTTGTTGTTGCTTTTATATTTTAATTGAACATTTGCTAGTAAATTGAAGATAATTATTGACAGCTGCTGCAAAAACAAGGCATGCAAAGAGAAATTTTAGTAAGATTTTCTTTCCAAAGCTAATCAATTTGGTGCATTCTCAGTGCTTTTTACTTCCTTCCATTGGGTCAAGTTACAACAATTTGCGACCCGGTAGTAAAGGTGAAAGTCAAGCAGTGCCAAGTCACCCACTACATTCCATATAAATACGTTTACAATTTCTTTGGAAAAAGATTACTTTATTTACATTGGAACACTCTGAAAAAAGGTTAAAATACTTGGAAAGCAAATAATTATTTAATTTTCATTCTTACAGCAAGCTGAAGAGTTGACCCTGTTGATATTTTCCTCAATGCTTTGAAACAGATTGCAGAAATTGAGTTTATAAAAGATCTTTATATTTCCTGCTGATTGTGACTACCAAATACTAGTTAACTGGATAGACTGCACTGAACCCAGAGGTCTTGTAAGATTAGTTTAGTAGGGTTAGTTCAGTCAACAAAGAGAAGTTTGGATCAGTTGTGAAGAAAACCACATTAAATAGTATTTTTTCAAAACCTTTGTTTGAATAGTTGTATATTATATATATGTTAATTCTTATCATGCAAGGCTCCAGCTCCCCAGCTTCTAGCAATAAAATAATCTGTTGTATTATCTTTGACTTGTTATATATGTGGGCTTCCAACTTTAATGGGTCGTGTGGCTGAGGAATTTATGACTTCAGTGGCTGCAGGTTTTTGTTCTATTCTGTTTCACATTCAACTAAATGCTTTACCTTTAATCACTTTCATTGTTTAACTAGGGGATCATTTTTCCCTCACTTATTCTACATTACATTACATTAAAAATAATAAAGTAGTATGAGATTTATAAGAAATTTAAAGTGTTTGTATTTTTCCATTCTTTTAAATGATTACCTCTCTTTTGTTGTTTCCTTCTTTTTTACATTTTTGGTGTAGTTTGTTCCCTTAAATGTATCCAAATAATATAAATTAGTGACAAGCAGAGTACACTGCAAGGCAAATGAAGCACAATGCTGACATGCTGCTGTTTCTCAATGTCATACCCTGTGGTGCGTCTAGAAGTTGATGGGTCCAAGTATAAAACACTAAACAAGGCCCCTGTCGCGTCAAATTACGTTAAATTTCAATTAAAACATGAGCACCATCCAGACTTTGCTCCTGGGATCATTTAGTTGGGCTAAGCAAAAATACCATGTTAAACTTACCCACCCATGCTGTCAGACTTGACTGAAGTGCACTCTTAACAGGGGTTCTTTAATGGCACTAAATGGTTCTTTACTGAGTTCCATAGTTTCTTGTTGAGCCTTTGCTTACAAAGCACCATTTTGTCAAGGTTCTTTGCATATAAAAGTTGGTTCTTTGTGCTTTGAAAAACTGTCTAATATGTGTAAAAAAAACTGAAATCTATGTATATATATATATGTATGGTAGGCTATCTAGCAGGAGACAGTAAAGTTTAAAAAAACCTGGACTTAGCCTGTATTATTATAAGCAGAGTGCTTTTAAAAATCATGAGCCTTTGGCCTTTCACAAATCTGCATCTATCTGTTTATGGTTATTCACAATATGGAGCCTGTTACTGATCTAAATAAAAGTTCTTTCTGAAACATTCATATGGATAAAACTTTTGGGAACCAAAAATGTTTCCCCTATGGCATTGCTCTGAAGAACCTCTCTGACACCTTTATTTTCAAGAATGTGTGGCTGCGAGAGAGTCACCTTAGGTGTCACTCTGGTAAGGTCAGCATCTTACCCTACCCTGCTTCTCCTATCCAGAACCTGCAACAGAGGAGTCGCTCTACCTGCAGGTGGAACTGCCTTCTGACCCCTGGCTCCATATAGCTAATCTGCCAGACCGAGATTCGGGTTCCCCAACAACCAGGGCGCTCACATTGAGACTCTTCCTCCCAAGCCTCCATGACTCCTGCTGCCTTCCACAGTGAGCTGTCCTTGATCATGGTCAATCTCCACTCTGCAGGTAGAGCGACTCCCCTGTTCAGGGCCTGGATGGGAGAAGCAGGGGAGCCGCCAGGTAAAAGAAGAAAGCACCAGTTACATTACCGACGGTGTTGGGATTGAGAGGCTCCCAGAAGAGTGGTGGGCATGGAGCAGGACCGCATCATCACATATATATCTGATAAAATTGTATATATATTATTTTTGTCCAGTGTTCTGAGAATACACTGTTTAATGAAGCCTGTGTAGCTGCACATATTTTGTGTGTTCTGCAGAAATGTACCTTGTATCAGGTGGCATTATGATAAGTTTTATGGTGGTTGTGCTCACCAGCTGAAGCTCTCCTTTTTTGTTGCTGGCTTTTGCTCACTTCCCTCTTGTAGCCAGTCATGCTGTTGGTTATACTGTCACATGTTGGATTCTTAGGACTTCCTCACACCATGCCCCTCCTAACATTTTAAATGCACCCCATACCGTTATGGTCTGGAGCTGGGGCTGCCACCATCAATAGCATATGTTAAAGATATATGATACTATACATGTATACTGTATGCCAATAGTCACAATTAAGCTTTATGGAGTTGTGAGAATGCTTATTTCAGCTGCACTGGATAAAAATGTCAGACATTTAAAAACACAAGAAAAAAAGACTGCAGTGCAGTATTATTTATTCACTAAGTGCATTGTAATAAAAACATTTTAAAGCTCATAGTGACAAGAGTCCCAATTAATGAAAAGCCCCATAGCTTTGCAATGTTCAAGCAATCTTATAATCTTGCAATAATTTCACAGAACCCATAGAAATGAAAACACAAAAAAGAGATCTCCTTAATATGTTTTGGTTGCTTCTAGACAACAATGAGATCAGACAGAAATAAAATGGAGATGTTTTCTTTTGTCTCATTCTTCTCAGATTTTTCTCCTGAGAAAAAAATATCCCGGTGTTCTCACAAGTGTCTCGTCTTAAGTTTTAGTGGATATCTCAGCAAAGACATACAAAGATCTTCCAAGTAGTGCCTTGACTTTATTTTACAACTGAAAGTATTTACATTTTGTGCTTATACATCATTTTTGGATAGAGTATTCCTTTGAGAAAATACATGAGATCAAGTGATTTACATTATGAAGGGAATTTGTACAATACAGTGGATTCCTGCTGTTATTGTAAAATAAATTCTTCAAGGAGAATAGGAGGAGACAGTTGGGGACTTCCATCCATCTATCCATTATCCAACCTGTTACATCCTAACTACAAGGTCACTGGGGTCTGCTCTAGCCAATCCCAGCCAACACAGGGTGCAAGGTAGGAAACAAACCTTGGGCAGGGGGACTTGTTCAAGTTAAATTTTGCATAAATGTTAGAATGTTTTTATTTTTATTGACACATGGAATGAAATTAATAAGGAGTACCACAGAGCACGATTTTAGGGACCTTCAAATTTTGTTTTAGTGTTATTTTGGTGAATATATTTGAACAGAATTGGGAGTTTTGTTGGGCTAAATGATCTGTTCTGATGAAAACTTTTCTAATGTTTATCAAAAGGATACTTCCAGTAGGACAACGTGACATTTGTCAAACCTGGCATCATCACAAATAGGTTCCATAAACATGATAGTGATGCAATGGCCTACACAGTCAACAGATTTCAATCGAAAAGAGCACTTTTGGGATGAGGTGGAAACAGGTTCATAGCATGGATATGCAGAAGAAAAATTTGAAGGAACTACATCAGAATATCAAGTCTACATGGATTAAAATCTGCAAGGAAAGTGTCTATCACTTTGCTTAATTCATGTCTTGAATAATTCAGGCTATACTAAAGGTGAAATTGGGTCATTAGAACATTAGAACAATCGACTTGAGAGAACAGGCCATTCAGACCAACAAACTTCAGCTGTCCTATACACTTAATTCTTCCAAAATATCATCAGGTCTTGTTTTGAAGGTTTGTAATGTCCTACTGTATACCACATAATTTGGAAGTTTTCTCCATGTGTCTATTGTTTTCTGTATGAAGATAAACTTCCTAATGTTTGTGTGAAATTTACCTTTAATTACCTCTTGATGATTGCATTTTAATTTTGAACACTGCATTGTCTCCTGTTTGTCTTCTTTTGTTTAACCTGATAAAGTTTTTAATCTTTCCTCATAATTCATCACCTGTAGCCCTAGTCAATCTTCTCTAGACCTTTTCTAGTACTGCTATGTCCTTTTTTGTAGCCTGGAGACCAAATCTGAACACAGTACTCAAGCTGACGCCTCACTTGGTACTAGATAGGCTGACTTAAAGATGCCCCCTAGTATATATTAACATTTACTTACAAGGACATTTATGTAAAATGACTGAGAAATGACAAACACGTTTAAGAAGACACCTGGGGCCTCATGTATAAACGGTGCGTACGCACAGAAATGTTGCGTAAGAACTTTTCCACGTTCAAATCGCGATGTATAAAACCTACACTTGGCGTAAAGCCACGCACTTTTCCACGGTACCTCATGCCTTGTCGTACGCAAGTTCTCCGCTCGGTTTTGCAAACTGGCGGCACCCAGCGTCAAAGCAATGGTACTGTTCTTGTGTGATTACTCATTATTTTCATGACGCGGCTTTATAAATACACAGAAACTAACCGCATATTGTTTATTAGTGTAATGCATCTGATTGTAATTAACTCGTAACAATATAATGGTCCAGGGAACAGCCATAGTATTCCAAATACCATAACTGCTTTAGCGTTGTTACTCTCACTTCTTCTTCTTCTTCTTCTTCTTCTTTCAGCTCCTCCCGTTAGGAGTTGCCACAGCGGATCATCTTTTTCCATATTACTCTCACTGCAAGACTCGGAGTATTTATATCACTGTATCTGAGTGTGAATCACAGCAGCAGCTGATCGGAAAGAGAATTATCGGTATACAGCTTTAAGGACACGCTACCTCAGCCACTGCAAAATGTTTTAAAGCCTTTCCTGTACGGACCTCGCGGTTCAGAAACAGTTTAATCCCAAGAACTTTAAATGCACTCAATCAATTGCTCCTTGTAGAACGGTTTGTACTTATAAGTACAATCACCCCACTGTAAACTTGCACTACAGTTATAATATCTCACAACCTGGGCCACTTTATAAAGCGTATTTACATATGATGACGATATCATTTTTAAGGTGAAATGCAGCAAAATATGTTTGTTAAATTATACACATAAAACTTTAACTTCATTTAAATAATCTATATTCTTCACTGGGAGTGTCGTGAAGGATAGAATAATTAAACATGTACTACGAAGATATTTCAATGTTCTTTAAACGCTTTGAAGAATCGGCGCTAAGCTTACAGATGGCTTAACTTCTATTACAGAGCTGATTGTGTGGCGATCGGTTACTTGGGGAAAGAAAAGCAAGGACTCTTGGGCGCGCGCCAATATATATTGAATATAAAACAGAAAGAGAAAATAACAACACAGCTAAAAACGCAGCGACAAATTTCGACAAAAGATAATGCTTGTCATGAGCACGAGGCTCATGAAACACATGTTTAATAATGTGCTTTAGCTCCTATCATCATGAAAATGACATCACGTATACATTAGTTAGTTATTCAGAGAGCTGTAATATCACAAATGTAATGGACTCTGTGTCCAGTTGGAGGAAGAGAGCCAGTTTAAGAAGCAAGTAGTGATTCACACACATAGATCACATACGAGTAGAAGATCAAATACAAAACAAAGCATTTAACGTGCTACTTTAATTACGATGTAATTTTGAGAAACTGGTTAATTAAACGATTTTAAGATGAAGTTTATAATGTTCTACTAAATGACAAAATAAACTACGTGATTAAAGTGGAAAATTCGAGATTAAAGTTGACATTTCGTGCTTTTCCCCACCGTGTGCCTTTTTTCTCTGTACCCTAATAAGCTTTCATATGACACTCAGACAGTGGGCTTACAACTCTTCTTTCACGGCAACTTTGATATGTGACTTCTTTTTATTTCCGCACTGTGCATTTTGTGAATGTGAGCTTTCAAGTTTCTCCAACACGCTATGTCACTCGATCAACTTCATTTTGTTGATTATACCACGGTTTATTTGAACAAATAGTATGTTTTTCCTTTGCCTCCACTTGGTATTCGCTGAAATTCTTATATTTTCCCCGTGCTTTTCCCATTGTCTTTTCACAGAAGGCTGCGCTTAAGGGCGATTTATATTGATTTGCATATTCAAATAGGCGTAATTCTGGGAGGATTTGGGGCGTTACAAAATGCGCGTGCACGAGCGTTAGTTTTCACGCTGATCGGGATTTATGTAGCGGAAGAACGTGGAAGTTGGAGTACGCACAGATTCCTGCATCTGGATTTTTCTGTGCGTAAGCACATTTCGGCTTTTGTGCTTACGCCATGTTATAGTGCGAGTTCTACGCGTTATACATGAGGCCCCTGGTGTACCATGCAGGTGCTAACAGAGGTACAGGACAGTATCATTTAGTTAAGACCACAAGCTATCTTATTTAAGAAGTTAATTAAGACAGCTATGGTCTCCACTTAAAAAAAATTGGGCTAAAAATACTTTAACACTACTTTGGATCACATATACTACCAGGGCTTTAATATTTTTCCAATGGAATGGTTTCAAAAACATCAGACTGACAAATGTTACATTTGGGAGATTTGTAAAATATAAGATGGCTAGCATAGCGGCCAAGTTACAGTATACTGTTCCCTGCATTTATAATGTTCTGTGTATCATCCATCGACGATAGGCACTTATAGTGCGACTACGATCGCTCAGAGTTGCTTCCACGGTGAGCCGCTACAGTGCTTTGAGCCTGCGGTTGGTTGTCTTGGCAATGGATAAGCTGCCATCCACAGATGCGGCGATCATGCTTCAGGATGCTCTTCGGAGTGTCATCCTGTCACGGCAAGTCCTAAAAGAGTTTAGAAACCTCACAATATAAACAGTAAATTATATACAAAAAGGTAAAATTATGAGAAATAAATATGACCAATGTATATATAGATGTAATGTAACAAGCCAGCTCTAAATACCAATAAACATAGTGGAAGGTGGTAAGGCACGCGAGGGGGCCGTGTCTACCACTTGAGTGTAATATTCAATAGCAGCAGGGAAGAAGCTTCTCGTGGGCCTTTTAGTGCTAAAGTAAATGTTCCTGTACCCTTTCCACAATAGCAGGAAGGTAAATAGTCCATGGTTGTAGTGACAGGAGTCCCTAATGATGTTTAATGCTTTCCACAGACATCATTCTTGCTTAATGTTCTCAGTGCAGTAGTGGCACCAAGATTTCATAAGATGGTAGGCCTAAATTTGGTCGTCCTAGTGGTATTTTTGTTTCTGTGGAATATACATTAATTTTTAAAAAAATATTTTAGAAGCCCAGTCATACCTATGTATACAGCATCATTGTTTTTTTTAATATATTTGCACATGTAGTCAGAGTGATTCTTGTTAATACGAACTTAAACCCACTTTCAAATGTTCAATATAAATTGACTGTCTACCTTTTAATGATACATATGAGATACCAGCCTATTACAAGGCACAAATAGCTCAACTAAAATCCATTATAACATTGACCTGTAGAAATACAATCATATGAAAAAGTTTGGGAACCTCTCTCAGCCTGCATAATAATTTACTCTACTTTCAACACAAAAGATAACAGTGGTATGTCTTTCATTTCCTAGCAACATCTAAGTACTGGGGTGTTTTCTGAACAAAGATTTTTAGTGAAGCAGTATTCAGCTGTATGGAATTAAAGCAAATGTGAAAAACTGGCTGTGCAAAAATGTGGGTCCCCTCATAATTTTGCTGATTTGAGTGCATGTAACTGCTCAGTACTGATTACTTGCAACACCAGATTATTTGGATTAGCTCGTTAAGCCTTGAACTTCGTAGACAGGTGTGTCCAATCATGAGAAAAGGTATTTAAGGTGGTCAACTGCAATTTGTGCTTCCCTTTGACTCTCCTCTGAAGAGTGACAGCATGGGATCCTCAAAGCAACTCTCAAAAGATCTGAAAACAAAGAATGTTCATTATCGTGGTTTAGGGGAAGGCTACAAAAAGCTATCTCAGAGGTTTAAACTGTCAGTTTTAACTGTAAGGAATGTAATCAGGAAATGGAAGGCCACAGGCACAGTTGCTGTTAAACCAACCCAGCAGGTCTGGCAGGCCAAGAAAAATACAGGAGCGGCATATGTGCAGGATTGTGAGAATGGTTACAGACAACCCACAGATCACCTCCAAAGACCTACAAGAACATCTTGCTGCAGATGGTGTATCTGTACAACATTCTACAATTCAGCACAATTTGCACAAAGAACATCTGTATGGCAGGGTGATGAGAAAGAAGACCTTCCTGCACAAACGTCACGACCAGAGTCACTTGTTGTATGCAAATGCTCATTTAGACAAGCCAGATTCATTTTTGAACAAAGTGCTTTGGACTGAAGAGACAAAAATTGTGTTATTTGGTCATAATAAAAAGCTCTTTGCATGGCAGAAGAATAACACCGCATTCCAAGAAAAACACCTGCTACTACTGTCAAATTTGGTGGAGGTTCCATCATGCTGTGGGGCTGTGTGGCTAGTTCTGGGACTGGGGCCCTTGTTAAAGTCAAGGGTCAGATGAATTCAACCCAATATCAACAAATTCTTCAGGATAATGTTCAAGCATCAGTCACAAAGTTGAAGTTACGCAGGGGTTGGATATTCCAACAAGACAATGACCTAAAACACAGCTCAAAATCTACAAAGGCATTCATGCAGAGGGAGAAGTACAATGTTCTGGAATGGCCGTCACAGTCCCGTAACTTGAATATCATCAAAAATCTATGGGATGATTTGAAGCAGGCTGTCCATGCTTGGCAGCCATCAAATTTAACTGAACTGGAGAGATTTTGTATGGAAGAATGGTCAAAAATACCTCCATCCAGAATCCAGACACTCATCAAAGGCTATAAGGCATCTAGAGGCTGTTATATTTGCAAAAGGAGGCTCAACTAAATATTGATGTAATGTCCTTCACTGAATATATTGTTATGTTTGCTTTTATATGTTGGTTTGGCAACCTTAAGAATATAAACCATATTTAGAACATTTTAAAAATTAGCATTAAAATAATTGTTTTTCAGCAGATCTCTGTCACTGAACAGTATTACAGACAAGTTAGAAATAAAACCAACTCAATTCTGTCAACAGTAGCCATCCTCTTTTTGTTAAATCTCAGCTGTTTTCATCAGGCTGCTTCTTTAGGTTCCCAAGAGTTAAAAGCAACAAATTTAAAACTCTTTTATTCTCAGAGCTATAAACATTTTGAATTATGTTAAATGTAGGGAAGCTCCTAAATGCTTATTTTTAGTTTGTGTAATGTTAAAGATGATTGTTCTTCTTTGTTCTAATCTTGAGTGTGTGCACTTAGAAGTTGTCAGCTGTTGTGTATTTGCTTATTTTCTTGTACCTGTCTAACAATTTTTTATGTTTTTGTACTTTCTTGGTGCAAATAAATTTCTCTCTGGCATAATAAAAGTTTACCTAAACTTAAACCCTATTTTTCATATTTTCATCGGTTTTCTGTGATATGCATAATTATATTGTTTATGGTCTTGGTGCTGCCATCATGTACTTCTTGTCAGAAGAACTGCTCTGGTTGACCATGGTGTCCTGATGATCTTCTATGGAAGTTGAAAGTTGCCAAAAATTCTGTGAGATCAAACATCAAGGGGTACCTGTCAGCTGTACTGGGTAAACAGACTGGCAATTACTAAGCAAACAACTACTAAATATAGGGAGACACAGAACGTGATGTTGTTTGTTCACCATTACCATTAGGTTTCCTTTGCTGTTTTTAATTCATATTTTCTATACGGTTTTCTCCCTTAATTGTATCCAATTGAACGTTAAAGGGAAACAATTACTTGAGTACTATATTCCTTGGTCTGTTCATTTGTGGGAAACATTTGTTAATAAGCCAACAAGTTGCGACCCGGTAGTAAAGGTGAAAGTCAAGCAGTGCCAAGTCACCCACTACATTCCATATAAATACGTTTACAATTTCTTTGGAAAAAGATTACTTTATTTACATTGGAACACTCTGAAAAAAGGTTAAAATACTTGGAAAGCAAATAATTATTTAATTTTCATTCTTACAGCAAGCTGAAGAGTTGACCCTGTTGATATTTTCCTCAATGCTTTGAAACAGATTGCAGAAATTGAGTTTATAAAAGATCTTTATATTTCCTGCTGATTGTGACTACCAAATACTAGTTAACTGGATAGACTGCACTGAACCCAGAGGTCTTGTAAGATTAGTTTAGTAGGGTTAGTTCAGTCAACAAAGAGAAGTTTGGATCAGTTGTGAAGAAAACCACATTAAATAGTATTTTTTCAAAACCTTTGTTTGAATAGTTGTATATTATATATATGTTAATTCTTATCATGCAAGGCTCCAGCTCCCCAGCTTCTAGCAATAAAATAATCTGTTGTATTATCTTTGACTTGTTATATATGTGGGCTTCCAACTTTAATGGGTCGTGTGGCTGAGGAATTTATGACTTCAGTGGCTGCAGGTTTTTGTTCTATTCTGTTTCACATTCAACTAAATGCTTTACCTTTAATCACTTTCATTGTTTAACTAGGGGATCATTTTTCCCTCACTTATTCTACATTACATTACATTAAAAATAATAAAGTAGTATGAGATTTATAAGAAATTTAAAGTGTTTGTATTTTTCCATTCTTTTAAATGATTACCTCTCTTTTGTTGTTTCCTTCTTTTTTACATTTTTGGTGTAGTTTGTTCCCTTAAATGTATCCAAATAATATAAATTAGTGACAAGCAGAGTACACTGCAAGGCAAATGAAGCACAATGCTGACATGCTGCTGTTTCTCAATGTCATACCCTGTGGTGCGTCTAGAAGTTGATGGGTCCAAGTATAAAACACTAAACAAGGCCCCTGTCGCGTCAAATTACGTTAAATTTCAATTAAAACATGAGCACCATCCAGACTTTGCTCCTGGGATCATTTAGTTGGGCTAAGCAAAAATACCATGTTAAACTTACCCACCCATGCTGTCAGACTTGACTGAAGTGCACTCTTAACAGGGGTTCTTTAATGGCACTAAATGGTTCTTTACTGAGTTCCATAGTTTCTTGTTGAGCCTTTGCTTACAAAGCACCATTTTGTCAAGGTTCTTTGCATATAAAAGTTGGTTCTTTGTGCTTTGAAAAACTGTCTAATATGTGTAAAAAAAACTGAAATCTATGTATATATATATATGTATGGTAGGCTATCTAGCAGGAGACAGTAAAGTTTAAAAAAACCTGGACTTAGCCTGTATTATTATAAGCAGAGTGCTTTTAAAAATCATGAGCCTTTGGCCTTTCACAAATCTGCATCTATCTGTTTATGGTTATTCACAATATGGAGCCTGTTACTGATCTAAATAAAAGTTCTTTCTGAGACATTCATATGGATAAAACTTTTGGGAACCAAAAATGTTTCCCCTATGGCATTGCTCTGAAGAACCTCTCTGACACCTTTATTTTCAAGAATGTGTGGCTGCGAGAGAGTCACCTTAGGTGTCACTCTGGTAAGGTCAGCATCTTACCCTACCCTGCTTCTCCTATCCAGAACCTGCAACAGAGGAGTCGCTCTACCTGCAGGTGGAACTGCCTTCTGACCCCTGGCTCCATATAGCTAATCTGCCAGACCGAGATTCGGGTTCCCCAACAACCAGGGCTCACATTGAGACTCTTCCTCCCAAGCCTCCATGACTCCTGCTGCCTTCCACAGTGAGCTGTCCTTGATCATGGTCAATCTCCACTCTGCAGGTAGAGCGACTCCCCTGTTCAGGGCCTGGATGGGAGAAGCAGGGGAGCCGCCAGGTAAAAGAAGAAAGCACCAGTTACATTACCGACGGTGTTGGGATTGAGAGGCTCCCAGAAGAGTGGTGGGCGCATGGAGCAGGACCCGCATCATCACATATATATCTGATAAAATTGTATATATATTATTTTTTGTCCAGTGTTCTGAGAATACACTGTTTAATGAAGCCTGTGTAGCTGCACATATTTTGTGTGTTCTGCAGAAATGTACCTTGTATCAGGTGGCATTATGATAAGTTTTATGGTGGTTGTGCTCACCAGCTGAAGCTCTCCTTTTTTGTTGCTGGCTTTTGCTCACTTCCCTCTTGTAGCCAGTCATGCTGTTGGTTATACTGTCACATGTTGGATTCTTAGGACTTCCTCACACCATGCCCCTCCTAACATTTTAAATGCACCCCATACCGTTATGGTCTGGAGCTGGGGCTGCCACCATCAATAGCATATGTTAAAGATATATGATACTATACATGTATACTGTATGCCAATAGTCACAATTAAGCTTTATGGAGTTGTGAGAATGCTTATTTCAGCTGCACTGGATAAAAATGTCAGACATTTAAAAACACAAGAAAAAAAGACTGCAGTGCAGTATTATTTATTCACTAAGTGCATTGTAATAAAACATTTTAAAGCTCATAGTGACAAGAGTCCCAATTAATGAAAAGCCCCATAGCTTTGCAATGTTCAAGCAATCTTATAATCTTGCAATAATTTCACAGAACCCATAGAAATGAAAACACAAAAAAGAGATCTCCTTAATATGTTTTTGGTTGCTTCTAGACAACAATGAGATCAGACAGAAATAAAATGGAGATGTTTTCTTTTGTCTCATTCTTCTCAGATTTTTCTCCTGAGAAAAAAATATCCCGGTGTTCTCACAAGTGTCTCGTCTTAAGTTTTAGTGGATATCTCAGCAAAGACATACAAAGATCTTCCAAGTAGTGCCTTGACTTTATTTTACAACTGAAAGTATTTACATTTTGTGCTTATACATCATTTTTGGATAGAGTATTCCTTTGAGAAAATACATGAGATCAAGTGATTTACATTATGAAGGGAATTTGTACAATACAGTGGATTCCTGCTGTTATTGTAAAATAAATTCTTCAAGGAGAATAGGAGGAGACAGTTGGGGACTTCCATCCATCTATCCATTATCCAACCTGTTACATCCTAACTACAAGGTCACTGGGGTCTGCTCTAGCCAATCCCAGCCAACACAGGGTGCAAGGTAGGAAACAAACCTTGGGCAGGGGGACTTGTTCAAGTTAAATTTTGCATAAATGTTAGAATGTTTTTATTTTTATTGACACATGGAATGAAATTAATAAGGAGTACCACAGAGCACGATTTTAGGGACCTTCAAATTTTGTTTTAGTGTTATTTTGGTGAATATAATTGAACAGAATTGGGAGTTTTGTTGGGCTAAATGATCTGTTCTGATGAAAACTTTTCTAATGTTTATCAAAAGGATACTTCCAGTAGGACAACGTGACATTTGTCAAACCTGGCATCATCACAAATAGGTTCCATAAACATGATAGTGATGCAATGGCCTACACAGTCAACAGATTTCAATCGAAAAGAGCACTTTTGGGATGAGGTGGAAACAGGTTCATAGCATGGATATGCAGAAGAAAAATTTGAAGGAACTACATCAGAATATCAAGTCTACATGGATTAAAATCTGCAAGGAAAGTGTCTAGCACTTTGCTTAATTCATGTCTTGAATAATTCAGGCTATTCTAAAGGTGAAATTGGGTCATTAGAACATTAGAACAATCGACTTGAGAGAACAGGCCATTCAGACCAACAAACTTCAGCTGTCCTATACACTTAATTCTTCCAAAATATCATCAGGTCTTGTTTTGAAGGTTTGTAATGTCCTACTGTATACCACATAATTTGGCAGTTTTCTCCATGTGTCTATTGTTTTCTGTATGAAGATAAACTTCCTAATGTTTGTGTGAAATTTACCTTTAATTACCTCTTGATGATTGCATTTTAATTTTGAACACTGCATTGTCTCCTGTTTGTCTTCTTTTGTTTAACCTGATAAAGTTTTTAATCTTTCCTCATAATTCATCACCTGTAGCCCTAGTCAATCTTCTCTAGACCTTTTCTAGTACTGCTATGTCCTTTTTTGTAGCCTGGAGACCAAATCTGAACACAGTACTCAAGCTGACGCCTCACTTGGTACTAGATAGGCTGACTTAAAGATGCCCCCTAGTATATATTAACATTTACTTACAAGGACATTTATGTAAAATGACTGAGAAATGACAAACACGTTTAAGAAGACACCTGGGGCCTCATGTATAAACGGTGCGTACGCACAGAAATGTTGCGTAAGAACTTTTCCACGTTCAAATCGCGATGTATAAAACCTACACTTGGCGTAAAGCCACGCACTTTTCCACGGTACCTCATGCCTTGTCGTACGCAAGTTCTCCGCTCGGTTTTGCAAACTGGCGGCACCCAGCGTCAAAGCAATGGTACTGTTCTTGTGTGATTACTCATTATTTTCATGACGCGGCTTTATAAATACACAGAAACTAACCGCATATTGTTTATTAGTGTAATGCATCTGATTGTAATTAACTCGTAACAATATAATGGTCCAGGGAACAGCCATAGTATTCCAAATACCATAACTGCTTTAGCGTTGTTACTCTCACTTCTTCTTCTTCTTCTTCTTCTTTCAGCTCCTCCCGTTAGGAGTTGCCACAGCGGATCATCTTTTTCCATATTACTCTCACTGCAAGACTCGGAGTATTTATATCACTGTATCTGAGTGTGAATCACAGCAGCAGCTGATCGGAAAGAGAATTATCGGTATACAGCTTTAAGGACACGCTACCTCAGCCACTGCAAAATGTTTTAAAGCCTTTCCTGTACGGACCTCGCGGTTCAGAAACAGTTTAATCCCAAGAACTTTAAATGCACTCAATCAATTGCTCCTTGTAGAACGGTTTGTACTTATAAGTACAATCACCCCACTGTAAACTTGTACTACAGTTATAATATCTCACAACCTGGGCCACTTTATAAAGCGCGTATTTACATATGATGACGATATCATTTTTAAGGTGAAATGCAGCAAAATATGTTTGTTAAATTATACACATAAAACTTTAACTTCATTTAAATAATCTATATTCTTCACTGGGAGTGTCGTGAAGGATAGAATAATTAAACATGTACTACGAAGATATTTCAATGTTCTTTAAACGTTTTGAAGAATCGGCGCTAAGCTTACAGATGGCTTAACTTCTATTACAGAGCTGATTGTGTGGCGATCGGTTACTTGGGGAAAGAAAAGCAAGGACTCTTGGGCGCCAATATATATTGAATATAAAACAGAAAGAGAAAATAACAACACAGCTAAAAACGCAGCGACAAATTTCGACAAAAGATAATGCTTGTCATGAGCACGAGGCTCATGAAACACATGTTTAATAATGTGCTTTAGCTCCTATCATCATGAAAATGACATCACGTATACATCTCAGTATTTTAGTTATTCAGAGAGCTGTAATATCACAAATGTAATGGACTCTGTGTCCAGTTGGAGGAAGAGAGCCAGTTTAAGAAGCAAGTAGTGATTCACACACATAGATCACATACGAGTAGAAGATCAAATACAAAACAAAGCATTTAACGTGCTACTTTAATTACGATGTAATTTTGAGAAACTGGTTAATTAAACGATTTTAAGATGAAGTTTATAATGTTCTACTAAATGACAAAATAAACTACGTGATTAAAGTGGAAAATTCGAGATTAAAGTTGACATTTCGTGCGTTTTCCCCACCGTGTGCCTTTTTTCTCTGTACCCTAATAAGCTTTCATATGACACTCAGACAGTGGGCTTACAACTCTTCTTATCACGGCAACTTTGATATGTGACTTCTTTTTTATTTCCGGCACTGTGCAATTTTGTGAATGTGAGCTTTCAAGTTTCTCCAACACGCTAAGTCACTCGAGCAACTTCATTTTGTTGATTATACCACGGTTTATTTGAACAAATAGTATGTTTTTCCTTTGCCTCCACTTGGTATTCGCTGAAATTCTTATATTTTCCCCGTGCTTTTCCCATTGTCTTTTCACAGAAGGCTGCGCTTAAGGGCGATTTATATTGATTTGCATATTCAAATAGGCGTAATTCTGGGAGGATTTGGGCGTTACAAAATGCGCGTGCACGAGCGTTAGTTTTCACGCTGATCGGGATTTATGTAGCGGAAGAACGTGGAAGTTGGAGTACGCACAGATTCCTGCATCTGGATTTTTCTGTGCGTAAGCACATTTCGGCTTTTGTGCTTACGCCATGTTATAGTGCGAGTTCTACGCACGGCGTTATACATGAGGCCCCTGGTGTACCATGCAGGTGCTAACAGAGGTACAGGACAGTATCATTTAGTTAAGACCACAAGCTATCTTATTTAAGAAGTTAATTAAGACAGCTATGGTCTCCACTTAAAAAAAATTGGGCTAAAAATACTTTAACACTACTTTGGATCACATATACTACCAGGGCTTTAATATTTTTCCAATGGAATGGTTTCAAAAACATCAGACTGACAAATGTTACATTTGGGAGATTTGTAAAAATATAAGATGGCTAGCATAGCGGCCAAGTTACAGTATACTGTTCCCTGCATTTATAATGTTCTGTGTATCATCCATCGACGATAGGCACTTATAGTGCGACTACGATCGGCTCAGAGTTGCTTCCACGGTGAGCCGCTACAGTGCTTTGAGCCTGCGGTTGGTTGTCTTGGCAATGGATAAGCTGCCATCCACAGATGCGGCGATCATGCTTCAGGATGCTCTTCGGAGTGTCATCCTGTCACGGCAAGTCCTAAAAGAGTTTAGAAACCTCACAATATAAACAGTAAATTATATACAAAAAGGTAAAATTATGAGAAATAAATATGACCAATGTATATATAGATGTAATGTAACAAGCCAGCTCTAAATACCAATAAACATAGTGGAAGGTGGTAAGGCACGCGAGGGGGCCGTGTCTACCACTTGAGTGTAATATTCAATAGCAGCAGGGAAGAAGCTTCTCGTGGGCCTTTTAGTGCTAAAGTAAATGTTCCTGTACCCTTTCCACAATAGCAGGAAGGTAAATAGTCCATGGTTGTAGTGACAGGAGTCCCTAATGATGTTTTTAATGCTTTCCACAGACATCATTCTTGCTTAATGTTCTCAGTGCAGTAGTGGCACCAAGATTTCATAAGATGGTAGGCCTAAATTTGGTCGTCCTAGTGGTATTTTTGTTTCTGTGGAATATACATTAATTTTTAAAAAAATATTTTAGAAGCCCAGTCATACCTATGTATACAGCATCATTGTTTTTTTTAATATATTTGCACATGTAGTCAGAGTGATTCTTGTTAATACGAACTTAAACCCACTTTCAAATGTTCAATATAAATTGACTGTCTACCTTTTAATGATACATATGAGATACCAGCCTATTACAAGGCACAAATAGCTCAACTAAAATCCATTATAACATTGACCTGTAGAAATACAATCATATGAAAAAGTTTGGGAACCTCTCTCAGCCTGCATAATAATTTACTCTACTTTCAACACAAAAGATAACAGTGGTATGTCTTTCATTTCCTAGCAACATCTAAGTACTGGGGTGTTTTCTGAACAAAGATTTTTAGTGAAGCAGTATTCAGCTGTATGGAATTAAAGCAAATGTGAAAAACTGGCTGTGCAAAAATGTGGGTCCCCTCATAATTTTGCTGATTTGAGTGCATGTAACTGCTCAGTACTGATTACTTGCAACACCAGATTATTTGGATTAGCTCGTTAAGCCTTGAACTTCGTAGACAGGTGTGTCCAATCATGAGAAAAGGTATTTAAGGTGGTCAACTGCAATTTGTGCTTCCCTTTGACTCTCCTCTGAAGAGTGACAGCATGGGATCCTCAAAGCAACTCTCAAAAGATCTGAAAACAAAGAATGTTCATTATCGTGGTTTAGGGGAAGGCTACAAAAAGCTATCTCAGAGGTTTAAACTGTCAGTTTTAACTGTAAGGAATGTAATCAGGAAATGGAAGGCCACAGGCACAGTTGCTGTTAAACCAACCCAGCAGGTCTGGCAGGCCAAGAAAAATACAGGAGCGGCATATGTGCAGGATTGTGAGAATGGTTACAGACAACCCACAGATCACCTCCAAAGACCTGCAAGAACATCTTGCTGCAGATGTTATATCTGTACAACATTCTACAATTCAGCACAATTTGCACAAAGAACATCTGTATGGCAGGGTGATGAAAAAGAAGACCTTTCTGCACTCACGTCACGACCAGAGTCACTTGTTGTATGCAAATGCTCATTTAGACAAGCCAGATTCATTTTTGAACAAAGTGCTTTGGACTGAAGAGACAAAAATTGTGTTATTTGGTCATAATAAAAAGCTCTTTGCATGGCAGAAGAATAACACCGCATTCCAAGAAAAACACCTGCTACTACTGTCAAATTTGGTGGAGGTTCCATCATGCTGTGGGGCTGTGTGGCTAGTTCTGGGACTGGGGCCCTTGTTAAAGTCAAGGGTCAGATGAATTCAACCCAATATCAACAAATTCTTCAGGATAATGTTCAAGCATCAGTCACAAAGTTGAAGTTACGCAGGGGTTGGATATTCCAACAAGACAATGACCTAAAACACAGCTCAAAATCTACAAAGGCATTCATGCAGAGGGAGAAGTACAATGTTCTGGAATGGCCGTCACAGTCCCGTAACTTGAATATCATCAAAAATCTATGGGATGATTTGAAGCAGGCTGTCCATGCTTGGCAGCCATCAAATTTAACTGAACTGGAGAGATTTTGTATGGAAGAATGGTCAAAAATACCTCCATTCAGAATCCAGACACTCATCAAAGGCTATAAGGCATCTAGAGGCTGTTATATTTGCAAAAGGAGGCTCAACTAAATATTGATGTAATGTCCTTCACTGAATATATTGTTATGTTTGCTTTTATATGTTGGTTTGGCAACCTTAAGAATATAAACCATATTTAGAACATTTTAAAAATTAGCATTAAAATAATTGTTTTTCAGCAGATCTCTGTCACTGAACAGTATTACAGACAAGTTAGAAATAAAACCAACTCAATTCTGTCAACAGTAGCCATCCTCTTTTTGTTAAATCTCAGCTGTTTTCATCAGGCTGCTTCTTTAGGTTCCCAAGAGTTAAAAGCAACAAATTTAAAACTCTTTTATTCTCAGAGCTATAAACATTTTGAATTATGTTAAATGTAGGGAAGCTCCTAAATGCTTATTTTTAGTTTGTGTAATGTTAAAGATGATTGTTCTTCTTTGTTCTAATCTTGAGTGTGTGCACTTAGAAGTTGTCAGCTGTTGTGTATTTGCTTATTTTCTTGTACCTGTCTAACAATTTTTTATGTTTTTGTACTTTCTTGGTGCAAATAAATTTCTCTCTGGCATAATAAAAGTTTACCTAAACTTAAACCCTATTTTTCATATTTTCATCGGTTTTCTGTGATATGCATAATTATATTGTTTATGGTCTTGGTGCTGCCATCATGTACTTCTTGTCAGAAGAACTGCTCTGGTTGACCATGGTGTCCTGATGATCTTCTATGGAAGTTGAAAGTTGCCAAAAATTCTGTGAGATCAAACATCAAGGGGTACCTGTCAGCTGTACTGGGTAAACAGACTGGCAATTACTAAGCAAACAACTACTAAATATAGGGAGACACAGAACGTGATGTTGTTTGTTCACCATTACCATTAGGTTTCCTTTGCTGTTTTTAATTCATATTTTCTATACGGTTTTCTCCCTTAATTGTATCCAATTGAACGTTAAAGGGAAACAATTACTTGAGTACTATATTCCTTGGTCTGTTCATTTGTGGGAAACATTTGTTAATAAGCCAACAAGTTAAAAAATGGAACTGAAGAAATTACTTTCCTTTACCACTTATTTTTTATTCCTATGGGTTACATTCAGAGGACTGGCTTTGGATTTATGAGACAGTGGAACACGTACCCTTGAGAAAATACCTGTACCTTTGTTTTTTTGTTTGACAAGCTCTTTTTTTTAAAGTTTATTTCTAGCCTGGGTATACATGAATGGACATGGCATCATCTCCTTTAACATATAATACATAATATTAAAATAACAGGAATGACTTTCCTGCATGCCTCAAACCTTTCTTTCATGTTTTTATATAGTAGCCTGACATCACTATTCATAACGTTTCTACTTATTTGGAATAATAGACATGATGTGAGCACTCTCATCATGACAATCTTATTAATGTTTATTAAGCATAATTGCGTAATTGCACAGAAGTGCAGTTTTTGGCATTGAGAAATGTGAGAAAGGGAAGATTTCCATGGAAAGAAAACTAAAATGACATTTACCAGCCTTTCTTTGCATAGACCCAGACAGACTGGAAATGTCACAAAGCCCAACATCTTTCTTCATTTCACTTGAGCAAGACTGAGAGGTCCTTTTGTGTAAAGCTCAGTAGAACAGAAGTCTTCTCAGGCTTGGTCCACAATAGAAGTAAAATCCTGCAGTACTTCTTTGTATTCCTTGCTCTGTTCTCCAATAAACACACATTATCGGCAATACACTAATAACCCAATTGTGCTTCACTCACTTTGAATATGGAACCAATGTAGAAAGCATTTTAAGACGGAGAAGCTTCTATCTGTGGCACCTCTGCAAGAGAACCACCTCTTTCAGCCCTCGCGAACATATGCAGTTTTTAATATCTGGAAAAAAATTGGAATTAACTTGCTTAGAGATCTTTATATAGACAACGTCTTTGCATCCTATGAACAATTACATTCTAAATTTAACATTCCAGCTACACATTTCTTTCACTAACTTCAAATCAAGACCATTGTTAAACAGAACCTTCCCGATTTTCCTAATTTGCACCCGCATCCATGCCAGAAAAAATATTGCCCAATCTCAAGGACTTAAACACCATCTCTGCAATATATAAAATCATTTTACTATCCCTCCCTTTCAAAGATCCAAGAGGACACTGGGAAAAAGATCTCTCAATTAATATATCAGAAGAGGAGTGGAAAGTAGCAATGCAGAGAATTCACTCAAGCTCCATATGCGCAAAGCATACAATTATACAACTCAAAATTACATATCGAGCACATCTGTCTCGACTAAAACTCTCCAAAATGTTTCCAGGGCATGATTAAACCTGCGAACGTTGCAACCAAGTCCCAGCCTCACTGGGTCACATGTTCTGGGCCTGCACCAAATTAACATTATTTTGGACCAAAACTTTTAATTACCTTTCAGACAGCCTTGGGGTCACAATCCCTCCTAACCTATTAACAGCTGTGTTTGAGGTTCTTTCAGATGGGTTTAAAGTGGAGAAAGACAAACAAATTGTGATTGCATTCACTACACTGTTGGCACGCAGACTCATTCTAATAAACTGGAAGAACCCAAACTCTCCTCTTGTCAGTGGGAAACTGATGTGTTATACTATTTGAAATTGGAAAAATCAAATACTCAGTTAGAGGATCTGTACAGACTTTTTTCAAAACATGGCAGGATCTAATCAGTAATATTTTAAAATAAGCTCATAAAGCACAGAGAATTTATTAATTTAGGTATGTTTACAAGCCTTAAATTTTATGCCATTTGCCTTGCTCTCTCTCTCAGGGGTAGGGATCGATTTGTCCTTAACTAAATTTTTCTTTTTGTAAAAACTTGATTGATTTGTATGGATTGCAATAAAATTAATAAAAATTTAAAAAAAAGAACAGAAGTCTTCTGGGTTGATCTTCCAGTGGTTGTGGGCCTGACATAATAGTAGTTTTATATTATATTTCCAGCACATTTCCAGACTTGTGACACATACAGGACCTGAGTGGAGTCCAGTTTCAGGCCTGCAATCTTTTCTGCTGTCCAAATAACACACTGAAGTTTATGCTTGGAGTCGTCATATGGACTGTCATACCAGACTGTTATGGAGAAAGTGAGGATGCTTTCAATAACAGCTCTATAAACCTGTTCCAGCACTGATTAGGACAAGTTAAACATTTTAAGCCGATGAAGAAAAACATCTACTGCTGAGCTTTTTTGACTGTGAGAGATAGTTAGGCTTTTTAGCTTAACAGATGCTTTTGTACAAAGTGACTTACAGAGGAGGTCAACTTAATCAAGTAACATTAGCCTGGGGGTTTCCACCCTGTTCATAATGACACCATTTATAAATAAGGGTGATTAAGATGAGGAATATCTCCAATACTGTAATCCACAATGATTTTCATTGTTTTCAAGGTATTCAATTATGATTGTTGAGGGTGTACCAACTGGCCAGCCGATCCATGTTCCTCCAGTATGACCTCTTGTCACCATCGGTAATCAGGCCAGTTGGGATGGTATCATCAGCAAACTTTATCAGTTTAACAGATTGATCACTGGACGTGCAGTAATTAGTGCAGAGAGAGAAAAAGAAATACAGCCCTGATAAGACCCCGTGCTTTGGATCAGTGTCTCTGACTGCTATTCACCTATTTTCACCGCCTGACGTCTGTTCCTTAAATAGTAAGATTTCCAGAGACAAGCCATATAGTCACATTCATATTGAGAATCTTGCTAAGGAGAAGCTTTGGTATTATTGTGTGAAATTTTCTAGGTAAGGTATTTAGCATTTTTATTTAATTAGAGTCCAACCAAGTCTTTAAATTAGAAATGCATTCAAGCAAATATTATTGCCACTGTTTGAAAGCAGATCTGAGTGTCATCAGTGTAACAATGAAAGCTGAGACTGTGTTGACAAATGATTTTTCCTAATGAGAGCATACTCATTAGAACAAAAGGGGATTAACAGCAAATCCCTGAGGTAAACCTTAGTTACTAGGCACAGAAGAGGATTTACTTTTACCATTTTTAACAAAATACTGTCTATCACATATATAAGATTAAACAATGACAGAACTATGCTGACTTTGCCAATTGAGGAAAGGGCAGATAGAAGTATATTATGATTTACTGTGTGAAAGGCAGCACTAAGATCAAGGAGCAGCAGAATGTTGAGTGCCCTGGCATCAATCAAAAGTTGATGAATAACCTCTTTTTAAAATGCAACAAGAGTGCCTGGTAACATGTGAACAAAAAAAAAAAAAATAGAAAAGGTCCTGTTTAATTATATGGGCCTGAAGCTGCTTCGTGACAACCCAGAGATGGTCCTGGAGCTATCAAGTCAGGTTGGATCAAAACCAGGTTTCCTATGAATAGGTGTATCTGCATCAGTTTCAAGATACAACAGAAAACAGCCAGAGGCTAGAGATGTATAAGTGAGGTGAGAAATGGGACCTCCAATAACTGTTACAAGGGACATAAGGAGAGACACAGCAGTAAAATTGAGTTATGAAGAAGAAAAGTTTGAATTTGAAATTGTTAGAACATTAGAAACATTTAGATAAGAACAGGCTATTCAGCACAACAAAGTTTGCCAGTCCAATCCACTTTAATTCCTTCAAAATAACATCAAGTCAAATTTAGAAGGTCCCTTAAGTCCCACTGTTCACCACATTACTTGGTAACGTATTCCAAGTGTCTATGGTTCTCTGTGATAAGAAAAACTTCTTAACATTTATGCAAAATGCACCCTTTACAAGTTTTCAACTGCCCCTGTGTGCTTGATGAATTCATTTTAAAATAACGGTCACAATCAACTATACTAATTCCCTTCATTATTTTAAACATTTCAGTCATTTCTCTTCTTAATTTTCTTTTGCTTAAACTGAAAAAGTTCAGCTCTTTTAATCATTCCTCATAATTCACCCCCTGTAGCCCTGCAATTCAGCCTAGTTGCTCTTCTCTAGACCTTTTCTATTGCTGCCATGTCCTTTTTGTAGCCTGGAGAGTAAAACTGTACACGGTACTCCAGATGAGGCCTCACCAGTGTGTTATGAAGTTTGAGCAGAACCTCCTTGGACTTGTACTCCACACATCAGGGCGCTTTATAACCTGACATTCTGTTAACCTTCTTAATGGCTTCTGAACACTGTCTGGAAGTTACTAGTGGTGAGTGACTCTTAAATCCTTCTCATAAGGTGTACAGTAATTGGCAGCAATATGTACCGTGCAAGTCTTCTAGTCCACAAGTTCTATTTTGGTGATGCCGATTTAACTATTTTCCAGGTAAAGCCAGAGTCTAGAAACATGTTCTACACAATAATACCTAAAAAAAAGCTTTAGCAATTATAAACATATTACTGTTAGAATAATTAATACCCAGAAATGACAAACTTTAGAATTGTTTTATTTTCGTGTCTCTGATTTCAGTCTCTTTCAATTCAAGTGCTTCACAATCCCTTATTTTACTCTCAACATCAAGTCCGGTTTAGTCTTCAGACATGTTGTCACCAGTGAGAAATCACTCAGAGTCTCTCAATCTATATAAACTAATAAACTAATACATAAATCACAGTCCTTCTTTCTTCCTTTCTCTCTTCTGTCTCTTCTCAACCACCTCTACTTCTCCTGCAAGCAGTTAGAAACGTAGCTAGAAATCCACAAGGGAAGAAAATGAATCACGTTTCTTAAAATACCTTTTTTATTCCTCAGGTTTCGATAATCTAGCTGTTTAGGTGTCATCATCAGAGGAAAATGATTAGACATGGTAACGAACAGCCAGGATTCTAACCTGGTTGGGACACCTCCATAACAGAAGGACTGAGGAAAGGAGCTTGCACAGGGCAGTGCCTTTCCCAGGATGACAGAAGGCAGCCCTCCTGGCTTGCTACACGGCCAAGGGCTTGGAGCTTGGAAGATCAACCCTGCTGGGACCCGTGACCACAACCAGGGGGAGCATGGAGAACAGATGAGCCCTCTTCTGCAGGGCTGCCACCACACCCTGAAGTGCAGCTGGAAGGAGATTACGGAACACCTGGAGCACTTCCGGGTGCTCTATGAAGGGGGCTGCCTCACTCCATTCTGGGAGTCTGAGTCAGGATGTGGAGGACAAAGCTTGCAGGAGGAGTAGAGGAGGTGGACAAGAGATATAAGAGAAATAAAGGAAGAAAGAAAAACTGTGATTTGTGTGTTAGTGCTGTTTGCTGCTAATACTGTGCTGTGTGGTGGGGAATGAGACCAAAGCATTTTCCCACTGAAATAAATGTGTGGTGTGCTAAACTTGGGCTCTGTGTCTGTTGTGTCCAGGATCTGGGGAGCTGAATGCACTCTGGTGTCCACAACATACAGGAATCAAAGGCAATATATAAGAAAGGAGAGGATGGGGTTGCATGAATCAGTAGGGTGGGGTTTGGAGGGTGCTGGTGTAGTATTTTTTTATCATTTGGATGTTCTTCTTTCTAAACCTGCATAAGCTGTGTTCATGCCCAAATGTCTATTAATGGCACTTTCATTTGAGAGCCTTGATTCAGCCAGCTCTCCTGCACTTTTAGTACTAGACCCAAATTTTACTTGCACCGTGTCCCAGTTAAACGTGTGTCTAGGTGGACTTGTATATGCATATATGCAAAGACTGTGAGTCCTTCCTTCTGACAGCACTGCAATGTTCTTGTATGTGTATTGCAAATATTTTAGATGTTTGCCCCATGTATTCAGCTGAGCATGCACTGCATAGTATACTGTATACTGTGATCTGTGTCTCTGCTGCAGAATCTTAAAAAAAAACAATTAAATCAAACTGAATATGTCTGCTAACAGCAGACAGTGTTGTGAACCGTGTTCTGAGGATTTTTTTGGTAACACAGACAGAAGTTTTCTATATAAAGTATTTATAGGAGAGTGACAACATATTACATTTTAATTAACACATACCATTAAGATTTTTACTGTACTCTGTGTACATGAAAATAAGGGTCCTATAAACCTATAATAAAATTAAAAGAAGAAAAGAGAAAGGAGCAGCCCTGCTTAACAGCATTAAACATAAAAAGGAAATGTGTGATTTTATAGGATTATGTCATCTCAAAACATGTAAATAGGTGTTAGGTTAGGTTAGGTTAGGTTAGGTTAGGTGTGCTTTATTATCCCAGAAGAAAATTTACTAGTTCCATATAACTGCTATCAAATGTTTTCATAAACACAGTCAGTGTGACCTCCCCTTTGGTTACCAAACCACACAGCAGTTTCATTACTACTCACCCCATGTCACTATGGCAGAATATGCACAGAATTGTAGTCTGACGCTGCTTTGGACATTAACCTCTGTCACATGTGCAGACTTGGAAGGTAACTTTGGGGCTCTGGTGATGGTAATTACCAAACGAGGGGTTGCCGCTGTGTTCTAATGAACACAAATGGAACAAAGAACAGAAGAGTAATGCAACTCCACTACTGATACCACTTCTGTTGTTCACCCAACTGAACCTGCCTCTTCCTGCCAACATCTCTTATAAATCAGGAACCTGCCATTTCAACTCAGTTCTGTGTTGGACTTGCATTGGAGAAGATGTTACTCATACCTTTGTCAAAAGATTTCTTTTTTTCTGTGTTATACATCATACGGGGTCACGGTTGTGCCCCAAACCTTTTTCTGTGTTCTATGTTTCTGTGCTGATGCTGTAACAATCAGGCCAAAAGATATGTAAATCTATTGACTTTAGTGAGAAGTTTAATAAACAAAAATTTAAAAAAATGATAAAAACTAAGTCACAGTTAATTACATTATTAATTACATAATTCACACAGACAAGAGGTATGAAAAAAGAAACAAAAAAAATACATTTTAATATGAAAAGATACTGGCATATAGCCGATTGAAAAGGAGAAACCATTACAGATACACAAGGGAATTGGGAACTATTGACAAAGCAAAGTAGCATCCAAATGCAGCCAATCACCCCCACTCCTCCATCTTATCAACTTACAATGCTGTTGCCTGATCTTCAGGTAGTTTATAAAAATCAGCCAACATCGCAGCAGTGTGGTCTTGTTCATTAACCTGGTGAAAAAAATGTCAGTTGTTGACTTCTAAATTGGAAATCTTTTGAAAAATTTACCAACAGACAAAGCAATCCACTCAGAGTACGTTATGAGCTTTCATTTAGTGCAGGTAAAACAGGCAAACACTGATGGCATAGAATTGTGTGAAACTGCTTAGCCTTTTCAGAAATGTTCGGGATGTTTCAGGACTTTCAGGATGTTTGCAGAAAAAAAATACTTGCCAACAAACGGAGTTGAGGTGGAATGAATCCTTTTGTTGTCTAAAAAAGTAGCTGGTGAGGCAAGTAGGAAGAAGACAGGATGCCCACGCTAAGCAAACATATAAGAAAATCAGCACAGTTCAAATACCACTACTTAAACATTGTTTCATTCTGATAAAAATAACGCTATATTTATAGAGATCTTTGCCAAACTGTAAGTGCTCTATTCATAATACAATTACGTTTTAATATTATGATTACATTTAGTTTTACAGAGATAGCCCTTAAAGGTTATGTCACCTGCTCTAGTAACACAGTGAGTTACACTTACAGGTAAAATTGGCAACCTTAGAGTTTAAAGACCAATGTTTTGCTACTATGCCATACTGCCTATGCTAGCAGTAAAATAAATTAAAATATTGCATTTTTAATTTGTGCAATACTGTGCACTGGTTAGAGACAGACTTCATAGAGCAGGAGCAAATCCTAGGAATAGTGGGTAACACAAAGCAAGAATCGGCCTTGCAAAAGGTGTCATATACATCTATTTATTCATCCACCTGTTTTCCGAACCCACTTATCCAAGTCAGGGTCACAGAGCCTATCCCAGCAAGCATTAGGTGCAAGGCAGGACCAAGGCCTGGACAGGGAACCAGACTATTACAGGGTGAAGACACACACCAGTTCAACTAACCTGGGTGTCTTTTGTCTACAAAACAGCTACCTAGGTCTAAAGGGAAGCTACGGTGGGTAAATGGTGACACCTATTGGACAATTTAGTAGTTTGTTACTAGGCAGGTATAAACACTAATAATATATCCAAGAGCTTGGGGGCCAACTGCATTGGTGTTTTATAGATTTTTAGTGTTTGTAAAAGTCAGTCTGTGATGGTTGACAAGTTGACACCCTAGCTGACTGCCCAGTTCTCCTATATGGTAGAACCAGCCATGAATACAATCAGGATAATTAATTAGTGCAAGTTTTCTCGGTCCCAAAGCCATTCTCCAGTGCATATTTATCCATAACAGTAAAATTATGAAGAATCCACAACCATCAGGTGTCAACAAAATAAGACCCATAAAAGAGGTGAATCTAATATTATTAGGTAGATGATGTCTCGTGAATACCTTTAGCCAGTCATCTTTAAAGTTTGCCTTTGATATCATTATGAATGGTTTAGTGCTTAAAGGGAAAAAATATATGCATATTTTAATAACAAGTTTAAAAATTATTTCTTTAAAAATTAAAATAATGACAGTTTTTTTCATCCATGCTGAGAGGATTTGAGTCTTTTTTCATTTGTACAATCATGCATTTTGAATCTTTTCCAATCACTGAATGGCTTCTAATGTCAGAGACAGAGCTTACATTTGATTGGTTGAACTTGAATGACTGTCCTAGAATAACAACTTTGATGTGTTTCCAGGAACATCAGAAGCTGATTCTATCATATCAGTTTGAAAGGTGCGGGTGCTGAATTATCGTTAACAAGACAGACAAGGTACAGGAATGGGTTCAAAAATGAAATGAAATGAATTCACTCAAAATTTGCTGCTTTGATTTTATCCTCCATCGGTTACATTTCCCAATGAGACAATTAAAAATTCACTATGGCATCTACATCAGATGCAAGGCAACTGGTGGAGGCTTCACTTCAAAGGCAAGGATGTAAACAGCTTGAAATGGACACTTAGTCTCCCTGCACAACTCTAATGTTTTTCTATGAATTCTGGTTCTACAATATATAGAAGATAAATGCAGCGGTGTGCCTGTCTGTGTTATCAGTTGATTCATCAAGAGCTTATTCAATCAGCCTGACTGACACCATCTATCACCAACCTTCGATATCCTCTGCCAAGACATGAGCCCAGTGAGCAGCAATTGCAGCTGACAGAGTTACCTGTTTCACATATTCAGTAATATTTATCATGTTTGTGAGTTCCAATAAATGCCTAAAATGCACGCTTTTAACATTTCCACATCAGTGGAGGCTTTATTGTGCTTAGCCTGTCGCCGTGTAGCTTGGGCCAGAAAATTTGTTGCTCATTCTTATTGAATCAGGCAATGGCTGAGTATGTTCCTATTATAATCATAGCTTGCCTCGATAATTTCATATTCAATGAAAGTGCTGTCCTTCTGAAGATAGTGAAACCTGGGTAAATCTTTAAGCTTTCATTTTCCAGTGGTGTTCCATGCCCCATAACCTCAATTGTAAAGCACTAGTGCGGAAAAGGTATTTTTTATGATTTATGGAAAAACACTTAACTTTAGAACACAATTTTGCATTGAAAATGCATATATGCCATGTTTAAGAAGAAATTACTTCGACTTGAACAATGCTGGATTTATCTTTTAAACTTGCATACTAACAAACTAGAAATTCATCCACAAGGTGTCACCATTGAGCCACAGTAGTGTGCGTGTTTAGCCCTGAGCGGCTCATCTATTGACTGTGGATGACACCTTGTGCTGGGTTGATTCTGGCTTTCATAAATAAAGGTGATAAAAATGTGGACATGTCAGAGCCATGCTAAAGTTAAACCCTTCTACCTTACATTTTTTTTGCCAATGTACATTCCTTGGGAAACAAAGTGTATGTGCTGCAATCACATACATTTGCATTCAACAGCACATACATTATCAACAACAGTCAATGACTACCATAGCACTCTAGTAGGCTGGTATATAAATTCTTTACATGGACCATAGTGATATTTATGCTGACTTCATTAGAAAAGCTTCATTCCATTAGGATTCATTAACTGAGTTATTATTTAATTTCATTCCAGGCTAATTTGAAGAAGGAAGATCAAACACCTAGAAAAAGTAAATTGAGGAGCAATTTCTGGCCACTGCCACATGTTGTAAGGCATTCAGGCCATCACAGAATATAAAGCAAAAATACAGCTCCTCCAACTGGCCAAACAGCCTTTCCTGATAAGTTTAAATTATAAAACCTTCAAGAAAGAGAAGCACAGCATTTGAAAAAGAAACGTAACATACAAAAACAAAAAAAAAAAGAAAGAAAGACACTCAGCAAATGGTTTTATCCCAGACTGTATTCTAGTTTGCACATGTTAACATAATAATTTGCAATTATTTGTCTTTAATGTACTGTATATTGTACAAGACTTCATTAAAGTAGTTCAAAATGGCAATTTTCATACAGGATGGGTTTTCTTTCCCTTTGATATTGAACCGCTTAATCTTAAAACATTACATGATGAAGCCTTAAATCCTTTTAACATTACAGACTTATAGTGCCCTTATTGACAGATGTACAGAATACAGTAATCTTTTTAGTTAGCCAATAAAAGGTGTCATTTTGCTTGACTTCTCACTACATTCATAATGGCTAACACAGTACAATACTCTAGTACTACAGAATACAGTGAAATTCTTACTTTTATGTAATAATCAACGTGCAACAAGTCACCACTCTCTAGCATGAGAGATAAGTTATGCCTTCCATAATCTGTTTTCACTGCTCCTTTTATGGATTTAATCCAATCCCTGTATGAAGGGGTGTTATTTAAAACTGAACATCCTATTTTTGCACTGAATAAGAAGGTTAGCAGTGAATGCACATTTAAACCTGCATACTATTAACACGCATGTGCTGAAATTGTAATGCAGATATTTGTTTGTAAATTAATTACTTCTTTAAAAATTTCTATTTTGGGCAGATTCATAAAAAATTTTAAATGTAATGGAATGGAATTACTGATCAGCTGTTTCTTTGAATGTCAATGTCAGCTAAGCTCCACGTTGCTAGCTTCAAAGACAGCAGAAAAATATAATAAGCTGACTGAATAAACGTAGAATTTAATAACAAGACTGTAATTTTTCATTTTGCTGATTTGATTTCCCTACTACAAGCTTATAGTGGCCATCCACAAAGTATTTCTCTTATTATTATTATTATTATTATGAAGAGACTCTGTTCTGATAGATCTGAATCATTAGTCAATCTAAACTAACATCCAAATGATGCAACAACTCAGTTCAGTTTTATATTTTGCTCAAGGTCAGAACACTTGCTCAAGTGTGAACCTATAATGCAACAACAGAAATAATGAAATCATACAACATTTATTTACATGAATACACACTATTGGGAGAACTTATTGCCCGAGGGGTTGTGGGGGATGGAATAGCAGGCTGTTTGCTACTTGTGCTGATTGACACATTAGCAAAACAAAAGACGCTCATGGAGAGGTGTGAAGGAATTTAAGTTGGCCCGGTATTACGAGTTTTTTAATAGGCTTCAGAGCAGTGGAGTAGCTAGCTTGCTGAAGGCCCATGTGCAGCATCGTGAGGTGGGCCCCTCCTCTTTGTAATTTACTCACGACTAGATGTTAGGGGCCGTCAGAGCAGTGGTGTCCGCAATCTGATCACACGCTGGTGACAAACAAACTGGCTCTCTAAATGGAATTTGTAATAACTTTTTAAATCGCTTTATTACAGCAGCTGTAAGTCAGCAAAAATAAAGTAAATTGCGGGAGTGGAATGTGGGTGGTGTGGGTAAGAAGTAGTAGTACAAAAATATATGTAAGATGTGGACCCGCTTACTTTTCCAAGACAACTTTTTTTAAGGAAGATGATTAAAATGTAATGTAAGCTAGAAAGCAGAAACTATTCTGTGCTACAAAATGAAGCCATTTCAATTTATAACAAATTAAAGTGACAACACTGGCTGACAGGATACTACTATACAATCGACCTGTTTTACAAAACGTCTGAGAAAATGGACATCAGAAAGTGAGGTGTCAATGGTTCCAAGAAATTTGCCTTGTGGGTGCTTTTCATATATATTGTTTGTTTCTCTTCAGTAATTTCTCCATTTTTAACAGTTTCAGCAGATAGCACCTAATCTGAAGCCATTGTATCGCTACTTCTAGACTTGGTAGTTAAAACCATTTCACTCACTCCACTGTCTACATAACCTGCTTGTAACTGTGTGATGATTCACCAGCTTAGTGTTTTTCAATTCCTGTTGCAGGCGTGCCTTACATTTTGAAGTACCACTCTTATAATATTTGCCAGATCCGCTTTTACTGGCCGAGAGTATAAAAAGCGGGAAATATTTGTTATTTGGTGAAAAACGGGGACCATAACTTAACAACAGAATCACTATGATTTACTGTTTACGAGTTCAAACTTCGAGAACTGTTGACATCAAATCAAAGTACAAATGTAACAATTATTTACAATAATAATGTATATTTACATTATAAATGCGATGTTCTAAAAACATCTTCCATTCACGTCCACTATGGCACGCCAAAGGTCTCCAAATTTGGGAATGTGCACTTCTCTGTAAGGCGGACTAGGGCCGTGTTGTGCCTCCAATTAGGCTTAGATCCTCAGAACTCCCGAAGTCTAAATTCATATAAACTGTAGGCCTGCTGAATATGTAATATCATCATGGGTTAGACTGCACTTCCCTGGTAATGGTGAAAACATGCCACTGATACTGTGAATTATTAACATAATGAACTGTGTAAGTAATTTAAGTTAATAAAAATATTTTAAAAACCTATACAGCCCCAAGTGGGCCCCCCAAGCTCATAGGCCCTTGTGCTTTGCCCAATCTGCACAATCCATTGCTTACAAATATTATTAGCTCTATGGTAATATTCATATTAATTAATTAAATATATAATAATGAAATAGCAGCATTTGTGTTGTTGTAATTTCTAAAAGGTATGCCTTTAAAGTTACATACTTGTCCGTGTTGGGCGGATTTTCAAGCAGATTCACCACCCTGCACACTGTAGGGCCACTGAAAGCTGCAATGACGTAGAAGTATCTCATGTCAATTGCCGTAATGTCTGGCAACACAAACTGTGCCTCTGCTTGGGCGAACCACATTGCAGCTTGCTATTCCCAAAACTCTGGTAACTTTAACACCACTGCATTGGCAGACATGATTATCATAACTCTGGAATCCTCCAAGAGCATCAGGGTCACCGCTGTAGCGCCCTGCGAGGAAAGAAAACATGCCAGACAACATTTTCTTAATGCAGGCAAAAACTACTGAATGTTTATTGAACGTTCTTTAACTATATACAATTGTTGCTTATTCCCTCATCACCCCGCTTCCTCCCACACTGCAGTGTGTATGAATTGTGTCTTTAGAGGCAAATCACTTCTAACCACTACACCAACACCATAATAACATCTATGCTCTTCGTTACTGGCTTTTTTTTCTAAAGACTATATTTTATTTTATCTGACAACTATAATTATACCTTATTCCTTGATTATCTTATGGAAGATACTACTGATCTATTCTATAATTTTACTATTTGATCAAAAGGAACAGTACCTCAGGATCATCAAGTGGCATAGATAAGTAAAGCCATATGTCATCTGCATAACTGTGGGAGTTCACCTGGTTTAATGGAAGCATGTATATTAAAAATAGCAGTAGGTCCTTGTCGTACACTGTATATCCTTGTGGTATATGATTACATTGTATGGTATAATGGACATCTGACATATGATAACCATAACAAAATTTTATATATGTAATATAAGATTTAAAAAGCAGTTTAAGGTACTACCAGAGAGAACCTCCCAGTATCTTCTGTGATTAATGAGAATTCTGTGGTCTGTGGTGTCAAATGCTGTGCTCACATCCAAGAACAGATATGTTATTATTGTTAGCTTTAACACGAAAGTCTTTAGCTACATTAACATCACAGTTTCTGTATTATAATTTGGTCTAAACCCTAACAGAAACCTGTTTTTATTTATAAAAATAATCACTTAACTGATGTGAAAGCTACTTTTCTAGAATTTTACTTAAAAAGGTTAGAAAGAGATCTAAAATTATTAAAGACATAAGAGTACATGGGTGCTTTTCTTAAAATGAGGTTTAACTACTGTAATTACTGTAATTATTCATACAGATATTTAAAGAATTCGAGAAAACACCAACATCTAATGACCAGTTCAGTATTGCTGGTACAATTGGCACATGAGAAACTACTTTGAAAAAACTTTTTGGACCGGGTTAAGGATCAGTTTCGGCTGCACAAAGACTGGACTGGCCAAATATTCCATTCCAGCTTTAAAAGAAAACTAGAGGTTTGGGAATTCATATACATAAATCAGTCTCATTTGTAGTATCAGATGTAGTGTCTGATCCTGAAGGAAGATATGTGACTGTCATAGATAATTTATTTAACTGTAAAGTGATTTTAATAAATATTTATGTACCTAATGTCGATGATAGGGAACTCATGCAAAATGTATTTGCATCCATTCCCAATGTGAACACTCATAAAATTATAATGGCTGGGGACTTTGATTGTGTTTTAAATACAGACCTAGATAGATCTCCTGCCACAGGGGCAATTACATCTAACACTGCAAAGACAATTACACAGTTTTTAACTGACCACAACTTATCAGACCCCTGGAGATTTCTACAACCAAACTCAAGAGCATATTCCTTCTACTCACCAGTGCATCATTGCTACTCAAGAATTGATTATTTCTTTGTAGATAAAAACAACGCTATTGTTATTTCTTACCACGCCCTCTTAATTTTGGAGCTAAAATCACTATGCCCCACATACTCATCTCGCAGATGGCGTCTTAATCCACTTTTATTAGCAGACCCTATATCCAAGCAAATCATTTTTTTAGAGACAAATACACCTCCAAAGGTCTCTGCAGTAACACTCTGGGAAACCCTGAAGGCCTTCTTAAGAGGACAGATTATCTCATATCTTTCCCACAAAAATAAATTGGAAACCAAGAAGGTATGAGAGCTAATCAACAAAATTACTCGAATAGATCAAGAACATGCCAGGTGTACGAGTTGAGATGCTTCATAAGAAAAGGCAGGCTCTGCATTCAGAACTCAGCCTCTTGACAACTAAAGAAACTGAACAACTCATTTTTAAATCAAGACATCATTACTATAAACAAGGAGAGAAAGCTAATAAGATCTTAACTCAACAAATCCACAAGCAAGAATATCGCAATGCAATCCCAGCAATCACCAGCACAAATGGAGACAAAATCATTGACCATAAAAATATAGTTGCACACATTTAGAGACTACTATAAATCCTTATACTCTACTGAGATTAAAGATGACAACACACAATCTAATGCATTTCTGACACATTACAGATACCACAAATAGATACTCTTAGGGCAGAGGAATTGGATAAACCTCTGGCACCATCAGAATTACCAGATGCTATAAATTCACTGCAGAGTGGGAAAACAACAGACCCTGAATTCTACCCTGCCGAATTTTATAAGAAATTCTCAACTCAGCTAGTTTCCGTTCCATTAGCAACATTTACAGAAACTAGATAAAATACAATTATACCTCAAACTTTTCACCAAGCATTAAGTTCTGTCTTTCCTAAATAAAATAAGGACTTAATAAAATGTGCATCGTACAGACCAATCTCACTTCTGAATAACGATGTTAAGATACTCTCCAAAGTCCTAGCTATAAGGATGGAGAAAGTGCTGCCTTCGGTAATATCAACAACAACAACATTTATTTATATAGCACATTTTCATACAAAAAAATGTAGCTCAAAGTGCTTTACAAAATGAAGAATAGAAAAATAGAAGACACAATAAAAAATAAAAATAAGTCAACATTAATTAACATAGAATAAGTAAGGTCCGATGGCCAGGGTGGACAGAAAAAAAAAAAACTCCAGAGGCTGGAGAAAAAAAATAAAATCTGTAGGGATTCCAGACCAAGACACCGTCCAGTACCCTCTGGACCAAAGACCAAACTGGATTTATTAAAGGCAGACATTTAGCTTCAAATCTTGGACACCTGTTTAATGTAATATATTCACCAACAAAGTCAAACACCCAGGAGAAATTATTATCATTGGATGCAGAAAAACCATTTGACATGGTTGAATGGAACTACCTTTTCACTACATTGGAGAAATTTGGGTTTGGCCCGAACATTTGCACATGGATCAAATTACTGTATACCAATCCAGAAGCTTCAGTTTGTATAAACAACATCAATTCAGACTACTATAAACTACAGCGTGGTACCAGACAAGGATGCCCCTTGTCACCACTGCTTTTTGCAATCGCCATTGAGCCATTGGCACTTCACTGTAGAAATGCTTATGAGATAAAGGGGATTATCAGAGAGGGACTTGAGCAGAAAATTTCTCTATATGTAGATGATATGGTACTGCATATATCAGACCCACAACAGCAGTAATAGAATTTCAAAATATTTCTGGTCTCAGAATCAATTTGAATAAAAATGTGCTCTTCCTAGTGAATTCTGAAGCATACAATATTAGATTGGACACCTTCCCTTTTATCATTGCAGATCAGTTTAAATATCTAGGGGTAAACATCACAAGTAAACATAAAGCTCTTTATCAACAAAAGTTTGCCATCTGTATGGGAAAAATTAAGCAAGACTTGGATAGATGGTCATCCCTTCATCTCACTTTACCTGGAAGAATTAACATTGTTAAGATGAATATCCTTCCGAAGCTTCTTTTTTTATTTCAAAACAGTCCAATATATATGAAATAATTCATTTTTTAAGAATTTAGAACCACAACCACAACCTCCTTTATTTGGAATTCAAAACATCCACATATCCAAAGGGTGACCCTACAAAAGACCTAAGGCGGAAGGTGGCATGGCTTTACAAAACTTTCAATTTTATTACTGGGCAGCAAGCATACAAGCTGTAAAAACCTGGACATGGACAGAAATAGATTAACATACACAGGCTTGGTCCGCACTGGAAATAAAATCCTGCAGTACTTCTTTATATTCCTTGCTTTGTACCCCTTGTAATGAAGACAAATAAACTGTTCAAGGTTTGGGGTTTTTAGCCCCGTATACTGCAACAAAAAATAGGTCAGTTGTTTCATACAAAACGCAAAAGATATTGAAGGGAGGGAGGACGGACATTATATGAAAGCGGACTGCATATCGATGTGAGGAATGCTGGGATAGATGTGGTGAATTCTGGGAGCATGACGTCATCATGGGTCAGCAGAGGGATAGAATAGACCCGGAAGTGTGTGCTTCCTATAGCCGTACGGGCATTCTTTACAGCTATGACGTCTCGATCTTTCTAAGGAAGGAAAGAAAGGCAGGTTAGTACACTGCCGTCGACCCCCTGTGGGACGTTTTCTAAAGCAAACCGGGTCGATCCGCTGTTCCCCAAACGCTCGTGCGTGACACAACCCCCCCGTTTGCCCAGACCCATCAGTTCAGGCTACCCGAACCGAGAGGTTGTGTATGTGAGAGAGCGCATTAGTGTTGGCCTGCAGGGTGCCCTGGCGGTAAACATCAGTGAACTTGAACGGCTGCAGGTCCAAAAACCAACTGGTGATCCGAGGATGCGAATCCTGATGAAGAGCCATCCACTGGAGGGCAGCATGGTCTGTCACCAGGGTGAACTCCCGGTCCAGCAGGTAGTACCGTAGGTGCGTCACCGCCCATTTGATGGCCAGAGCTTCCCACTCCACTGCTGCATACCTTGTCTCCCGGTCCAGCAGTTTCCGGCTCACGTATATCACGGGATGTTCGACACCATCGATGCTTTGGCTCAGCACGGCACCCAAACCTGTGTCTGAAGTATCGGTCTGGAGAATAAAAGGAATTGAGAAATTAGGTGTCCTTAATACAGGTGCCAAAGTAAGGGCCCGTTTCAAGTCACTGAATGCACACTCTGTGTCCTCGGTCCACACCACATGTAAAGGGGCCCTTTTTTTTGTTAGGTTCGTCAAGGGTGCTGCTCTCTTGGAGAAGCAAGGCACAAACCAGCGGTAGTAACCCACTAACCCCAAGAAGGCCTGCACCTGCTTCTTGACCATCGGACTAGGCCATTCCAGGATGTCTTTTACTTTGGTACACTGTGGCTTCACCAGCCCTCCTCCCACTAGGTAGCCTAAATAACCGGTTTCGCTCATCACAAAGTAACACTTACGAGGATTGATACAAAGTCTGGATTTCGCTAGCATCAGAAGAACCGTGTACACCTGCACGACATGCTCCTCCCAGGTGACATCATCTAGGTATGCAGCACAGTAGGACTGATGGGGCAGTAGCACTCTATCTACCAGACGTTGGAAGGTCACCGGTGCCCCATGCAGCACGAATGGGAGTACCTTGTAGTGCCAGTGACCGCTAGGGGTGCTAAATGCAGTTTTTTCTTTTGCGGATGCCGTTAAGGGAATTTGCCAATACCCCTTCGTCATGTCAAGAGTGATCAGATAGCGGGCCGTCCCTAGTCTCTCTTGGAGCTCATCTACCCGGGGCATGGGATATGCATCGAACTTTGAGACCTGATTAAGACATCTGAAGTCATTGCAGAACCTCCACGACCCGTCCGGCTTGGATATGAGGACGATAGGAATGGACCAGGGGCTATGGCTCTCCTCAATGATGTCCAAGTCAAGCATCCTTTGAACCTCTAGCTCCACTTCAGTGTGTTTCGCCTCAGGGAGGTGGTAGGGTCGTTCCCTGACAACCACACCCAGGTCGGTCACAATGTCATGCTTAATCAGCGAGGTCCGGACGGGTGCTTCACTGACCACCTCCGGGACAGACAGTATTGCTCTTTCGAGCTCCTGTCACTGGTGAGGCAATAAATTAGGACCGAAGTTAAGTGGGGTGTTTTCTGAGAAAAGGGAGAGAGCGGGGCCGGGAGGCGGAGCTTTCTCCCTGTCTCTCCACGGCTTCAGGAAGTTGATGTGGTATACTCTCTCACTCAGTCGACGATTTGGTTGACTCACCAAATAGTCCACGAGTCCTTTTCTCTCTTTCACTTCGTATGGCCCTAGCCAATGAGCCAAGAGTTTTGAGTGGGAGGTGGGCACGAGTACCATTATGCGGTCCCCAGGGTGGAACTCGCATAGGGAGGTGTTCTGATTGTAATTCCAGACCTGCGCTGCTTGAACCTTGGACATATGATCCTTAAGTAGTGGCCTGATTTTAGTCAATCTAACGCGTAAGTGCGCAATACAGTATACTCTAGGAGGTTGGTGGAGGGATGTGCCCCGGGGTTTTCATCCATATAACAACTCAAATGGGGAAAACCCTGTGGAGGCTTGGGGCACTTCCCTATAGGCAAAAAGCACCAGTGGTAAAAGCTGGCCCCAGTTCCTACAGTCCGCACTGACCACCTTGCGGAGCATTTGCTTCAGTGTTTGATTGAAGTGCTCAACTAATCCATCCATCTGGGGATAATAGACGGATGCCTTGAGATGCTTAATCTGGAGTAGTTTGGCAACCTCCCTGAACGTATCCGAGGTAAAGGACGTACCTTGGTCTGTGAGGACTTCTTTGGGTATGCCCACTCGGGAAAATAGGCCTACTAATTCCCGTGCGTTGTTTTTGGTATTAGCAGTTCGCAGAGGTACTGCTTCGGGGTATCGGGTTGCATAGTCAACCATCACCAGAATATATTTGTGACCACGCACGGAAGGTTCTAGGGGACCAACCAGATCAACACCGATCCGTTCAAAAGGAATGTCTATCAGGGGAATCGGGATCAGAGGAGCACGGTCTCTTTGAGGAATCTGGCGTAGCTGACAGACCGGGCAGGACTGACAGAAACGGCGGACCTCCTTATTGACCCCGGGCCAATAAAATCAGAGCTTTATCCTCTCTAGTGTTTTTTATCTGTCCTGAGATGGCACCTAGGAGATGGGCATGAGCTAGCTCGCAAACCTCCCGCTGGTAAGTTCGTGGCACTAGCAACAACTTCTGCACCTCGCCTTCGTGTTCAGCAACCCGATAAAGTACTGTAGATCGTTTTCAAGCACAAAGTAGGGTCCGTGTGGTGTGTGAGACAATAGCATTCCTGGCAAACTTCAAGGAATCGTCGCTCCATTGCTCACGTTTAAAGGACGCCGGCGTGGGGCGATACTGTGTGTCCAAGCCAGCGAGCACATCAATAAGTGGGCCTGTGGGAGCGCTCGCCTGCTCCGGAGCCCCGCTCGGGTGTACTTCCGGGTCGGGGTTCGGCGCCGAAGAGGGCTCTCCCGAACCTTCTACGTCATCAATAGTTGCCGAGGTGTACGGTGGGGAACAGCGGGGAGGAGCCCCAGACCCTCTACAATCAGACCTAACCTGGGAATAGGAGTGGCGACGGTCCCACCGTCAGTTTCCGACCAGTCTTGTCCCAAGATGACTGGAAAGGGGTGTTCCGGCATTACAGCGAACACTAGCTGTTTCAGAGCCCCTTCCCAAGCGATAAAGCACCTCTGATCTGGTCTTCCCGTGCACACAACTAACGCCCATATGTTGAGCGAGCCATTGTCGCGGTAAGACATAACGGCGAGCAACAATGGTTATGTTACTCCCGGAATCAAATATTGCCACCACCGACTGCCCAACACCACTCCCATATTGGTGACCATAAGGGGGTGAGACAGTGCACAGTACCTTTCTTCCTTCACCCAGCTGCAGTCCATAGGCTCTTGGTTGAGAGGGCAGACTGGCAGCATGTGTCCCGGCTCCCCGCACTTGAAACAGCACGGCAGCACGAGCTTTCGTTCCTTCGGCTTGACTGGAGCCTGCCGTGGCACGGCGAGTGGGCTCGGAGACAGCGGCATGCCCCTGCCAGGACCCATGCGCCAAGCTCTCAGCCCCCCTGAGTTGGGTCACCGCCAGTTGTCTCTCCAGAACCTCCAGAAGGCCGTTCATATCCTTAAACGGGTGCCTCCGGACCTGTTGGGCGAGATAATCTGGCATCGCGTAAATCAGACCCTCACATGCCACTTGCTCCACCACTTGGCGAGCCTGGTTTTTATCTGGCCATAGCCAGCGCCCGAGCTCGCCCCAGTACTCAAAGGCCTGGGCTCTAGCCGGTATTGCGGGGTCAAAGCGCCAGTGACGCCAGACACGTGCCCGTTGGCCGGAGGTCACACTGTATCATTGATAAATCTTGGCCTTCAGGAGCTCGTATTGGACGGCTTCCTCCTCAGGAAGGTCATGATACGCCTTTTGAGCAGGCCCCTTTAGGTACGGCGCCAAAATGGATGCCCACTCCACTCATGGCCACTGATGTCGGGTTGCCGCTCTTTTAAAAAATGGAGAGGTACGACTCTATATTGTCATTCCCTGTGAGAGCTAACATCGGAGGGGGTAGCGGCTTTGGGGGCTCTGGCCTTACTGTTTCCGCTGCCGCCAGCCGCCTCTTTGTCTCCGTCAGCTCCGCCTTGGACATCGCCTGTTCCAGCTTGACAGCCTGGAGCTCCGCAACCAGTGTATTTAGGACTGCATTCAGGTCTTGTCCTTCTGTCATCTTCTCAGACCCTTGTCAATTCTGCTGACTATGCCACTGTAATAAAGACAAATAAACTGTTCAAGGTTTGGGGTTTTTAGCCCCATACACTGCAACAAAAAATAGGTCTGTTGTTTCATTCAAAATGCAAAAGACATTGAAGGGAGAGAGTACGGACATTTTATGGAGGCAGACCCGACATTGATGCTGGGATAGATGTGGTGGATTCTGGGAGCATGACGTCATCATGGGTCAGCAGAGGGATAGAATAGACCCGGAAGTGTGTGCTTCCTATAGCCGTCTGGGCGTTCTTTACGGCTATGACGTCTTGCTCTTTCAAAGGAAGGAAAGAAAGACAGGTTAGTACACTGCCGTCGACACCCCAGCAGGACGTTTTCCGAAGCAAACCGGGTTGATCCGCTATTCTCCAAACGCTCGTGCGTGACACCATATAAATACAAGTTATTGCCAATATACTAACAACCCTATTGTGCCTCACTCAATCAGAATATGGAACCAATGTAGGAAGTATTTTAAGATAGAGAAGCTTTTATCTGTGTTACCTCTGCATGAGAACCACCTTTTTCCACCCTCGCAAACATATGCAGTTTTTAATGTCTGGAAAACATTTGGGATTAAATCACTTAGAGATCTGTACATAGACAACATTTTCACATCATACGAACAATTACACTCCAAATTTAACTGCTACGTTACTCATCACTAGACACTTTATCCGTATATTGCACATATTATATTACTGTCATACTGCACTTTATTACTGGTAATTTGTAATATATCACTATTTTTGGTATTGTATGGTTTTTATTTATCTTATCTATTTCAACTTATATATTTATGATGTGGTTAGTTATTAAATCTATATGTACTTATTTAAGTTTGCTGTGAGCTGCTGGAACACCCAAATTTCCCTTTGGGGATTAATAAAGTATTATCTTATCTTATCTTATCTTATCTTATCTTAACCAAATGACACTTGCTGTCAATTTACCTCAGCTGTGGGAGAATCCATATAGATTGACAACAACCAAATTTGTATACTTTCTGAGCATGGAGGAACCTGCTCGGGCAAACATTGAACTTCGGCAGCAGCCCGATCATGGAGAAGTAAGAAGAGTAAGGATGTGTTGCAGTGATATGATGGTAACACTGAAAAATAGAGCGAGAAGCAGAAGAGTGCAAAATCATAGAACGATCCCAGATGAAACTGTGAACTTGTCATTAACCATGACCTTACAATGGCAGATACTGCTCACTGGGTGCAGTTTAGCGTAAGCCAGTCTACAGTGTCATCCATCATCTAAGCAGTCTGCAGGGAAAACAGGTAAAGTATATTACAATTGAATTCAATATCGGAAGTACTTCATACTATACCACTTACAGAAAAATAATAACTGACAGTGACAGTAATATAATGAACGTTTGAAAGAAAATAGGTAAGAAATGCATGTGCAGTACATACAATTTGTTCACTTTTTGAAATTCCAGTGTATAACATGAGAAGACTTCTGGTGGCAGAAGAGGCCTTTTGACACTTCAACAAGAACAACAAATCTGACATTATATCTAAGAAAAATGCCATCAGACAATTTTGGAGGACTAAAGTAACGTCAACTCTCTTAGCCCAAGTACAGTAGACAGAATGCTAAAGGGATGGCAGTTAACATTGAAGAATTTCTACAAGGTAATGTTGGAAAGGAATTGTGACAAAGCAAAGGAGCTGTGGTATATACAGTGTAGAAAGCAGGGGGGATGCTCCAGCTGCCCCAACCCTTAACACAGACAAGGAAAGAGACAAGTTCGCACAGCACATGTTTATTTTCACACTTGGACTGTGTCTCCCTTGCTTCCCACAACAGCACAGTACCTAAGCACCAATTACACAGTTCCTCTTCTCTCTTTGTCATCCACCTCCACTCCTCCTCTTGGCAAGCTTCGTCCCTCTTCCTTCCGACTCTGGCTCTTTGAATAGAGTGAAGCGGCTTCTTTTAAGTAGATCCTGGGAGTGTTCCAGGTAGCTTGTTAATCAGACCTGGAATCACCCCCGGGTGTTGTGAAAGCCCCATGTAAGGATCTGCAGCTCGCCCTGGCGGCCCCCACAGAACCAAACAGGGCTGTAACACACTCCAACTCCCAGTGTGCCCTTTACGAATCCTTAGTGCCACAGCCGTCCAAGAGGGCTGACCTCTAGCGCCCCAAGGGAGGTAGTGCCTTGCAGATGCCCTCTCCCCCGTTCCTTCCATCCAGATAATGGCCGTGGCTGCCTGTCACAACAGGTAAAGCACACTTTCTTTAGAGGAGAACATGTTTACTTTGCTACATGTAACTATATGATTTTATGATAAAACTTACTTTTTTGGTTGCTGTTTTTTGTAGAGAATAGTAATTTGCAAGGATGTAAAATCCCATACAATCTTGTGTTTGTGGATGAGGCAGGGCTGAATATGGAAAAAGTCAGGAGACATGGCAGGAACATCACAAGCTACAGTGGATGTGCCAGGTCAGCATGGGGAGAATATTACAATGTGTGCTATAATATCTGTCACTGGAGTGAGTACACATATTCCCATCTATGGGCCATATAACACCCACCATCAGTGAATTTTCTTAAACACCTTTCTACAGAGACCTCATCTCTGGGAATAAAACGACCCTCAAGAGACATAACCTGCCAAATTTTCTCAATATTCTATGATAAAGTTAGCTTCTACGACTTAATATATTTGAACATGAAATGCAAAGAGTATCTACGGATAAATGTAATAAGCCTGAATAAATGACACATAAAATTGACATTTTGTTTTCATTCTCATAATCTAAATTAACAAAAATGGAGATTTGTCACTTGGAAAAATTAAGTACACCCCTGCTTTGTGCCGTATGCTACCTGGGATAGACTCTAGCATCCTCTGCGACCCTAGTGTGGATTAAGTGGTTTGAAAATAACATGATATTTCTACCACTTCAAATCCATAAAATTAGAATCATGTGTTCCAGCTTAGGTGCCAATGATTAGAACCTCCTTAGGGGGTGTAGGTGGACCCTGTCTTATTTAAACCACAGATATCTAAGGTCTGATGTTCCCTTTGCTACTGACATGTGTGTTGCCATCATGCAAAAATGAACAGAGCTCTCTAAAGCCCTCAGAAAGAAGGTGGTGGATGCCTATGGGTGTAAAAGATTTATTGATATCAAATTGTTTGAAGTCAATCATTCCACGGTAAGGTCAATCATCTTCAAGTGGTCAGATTTCAAATGAATGCTAATTAGTCCAGGACTGGCTGACCCAGAAAATTCAGTTCAAGAGCTGACCGTGTGATATTTAAAGAAGTCTCCAAGAACCCCAGAATTTCACTGTGGAATGTGCAGGTAACTCTTACAAAGGTTAGTGTCAATGTGCATGTATCCAAAATGAAAAAAGAGATTGCACAAATTTGACCTGCATGTGAGTTGGTCCAAATGGTCCAAAAAGGAGAAATGGAGGGTTATGGACTGGCCTAGTCAAAGCCCTGATTTGAATCCCATTGAAAAGTTGTAGGAGGATTTGAAACAAGCAGAACATACAAGAAAACCCACAAACATCTTGCAGCTGAAGGGATTTTGTATGGAGAAGTGGTAGAAGATTTCACAGAGCCGATGTCAGAGATTGGTGGGTAATTATACAAACTTTTTACAAAAAGGAATTTCTGTTCAAGTGGATAATACCAGTTACTGATGCCAAAGGGTGTATTTACTTTTTTTCCCAGTACACTATTACATCTATTAATTTTTTTTTGTTGAATAAATTATTTAAAAGGCATATTTTCTGTGCTTTCATTCAAGTATATTACCTTTATCTGTAGGGAATGTTATTCTGAAGATCAACTGTTTGCCTGTTTAAATACCTTGAAAAAGGTAACAATTTTCATGGGGTGTATTTACATTTTCATATGACTGTATGTGAATGATTGAATATTCACTTTAATAAGGAAAACATCTCATGTACACCCACATTGTCTCAGCCAACTTGTGCTTAACCAGCTAGTGAGTCTACAAGGTTACTTTGTGCATTTTGTTTTCAGTTTATTGAAGATGATTTTATCAGTCATGCAATAGCTTAAGCAAAGCCCTGAAATACACAAAAAGTCAGCAAGTGTATCTCTCAAAGCATTTCAAAGTCTTCCACTAGGTTTCTAAGTCCTTGGCCAATTAGTAAACTGCTTAAAGGTGAAAGTGCACAGTCAGGACCCTTCACAAAGCATCAGAAAGAAGAGGTTATGAAAATTAAAACTAATCTCACCAAAGAAAAAACAATAACACGTTTATACTTCCTAAACTAATTTCATTGCAATTAAAAAGTTAAAAAGACACTGTAAAAAAATCTTTCTTTTTGTTGCTTTCTTGATTTTAGGTCCAGACTGTCACTGCTGTATCATGTCTTCTGGTGACACTTGCACATCACAAATTACTGTTTATATAGCAACGCTATTCTCAATTTTTCTTGGATTCAGGTACTCATATGTCAACTGACGGTTTGCATTCCTTTCATCAATTAACTTTTCAATCTTCTTGAGTGCTTTTTGGAATTTGTCAATATGATCTCTGGCAGCCTTCTCAGTGAAATGATCCTCTGGGTACTGACCAAGCCAGACCTAAATAAAGAGCAAAGACAGACATAACACTGTCAGAAGACAGTTTGTTTCTAAAACAGCCATCTTCCCAGATGACAAGTACCAACTTCAAGAAGAAAATGTATAGCATTCCTTGTGAAGAAACTTACTCCTTCAGGCTGTTCACGACTAAGGACCCATGTGATGGCCACCTGATAACAAGACTCATACATTTGTGGGAGTGTATTCATGATCAAATCCATGGTAGCCAGACCCTTTTGAGGGGGTGGGGGACACCGCATACTGCAGGGTGTGTTTGGCACCCATGAGCACCAGTCATACTGCAAGCAAATGATAATCATGCTGTTAGTCATTAATTCAAAGACAGTGGGCCAGTTTGCTTATGTAGAGTATATCATGATGGCACTTACCTGTCCACTATTGATTGCTGCATGTTGGGCAGAGCTTGTAAAGATGACCCCTGTCAGGATAGTGACAAGTGTTTTTTTATCTTCTATGTTCCTGTGCAAGCCTTAGGAAACAATGAGATACCATAATGGTAATAAATTATGCTGTTGTTAAGTAATCACAAGCAAAACTCCATCTCTCCTTTTTTTGCCTGAATAACAATCTCCACGACACTCTACAATCTTTTTTTCTACAAAGGTTCCACAGATGTTGCTTTAATTTCAGTCATAAATGGTTCTGTTCAAGCTGCTTCTCCCTCTTCTCTCCTTTTCAATTTCAACATTGTATCATCTTTCAATACACTTGAGTTTTATCTTTTAATGCAGAAACTTCTAAATAAAAGATATGCATTGGATTCTTTCAAGTTCTACAATTCTGACCAGCCCTTCTGTGGCATTGATCCTAACTTTCTTTCCCCTCCTCCTCTAAACGTTTTGCATGTGTACCTCTAAGATGAGTGCTGGACAAATTTCCTTTTTCTATGTTTGTTGACATTGCTTTGTGAGTTCTTCCCATGGCTTCCGAAACCACCTCTACACAGGTGGTGCACAGATTTTCATTTTATTTCCTTATTTAACCAATTAAGTTTTCTCCCATATCTCCAAACATCTTTCTAACATGCCATCACTGGTGAATAAACATCATATTAAGCTTAATCTCTCTATGTCTAACATTTTTTGATTTTTTTCATTTTCTTGAAGATGATACACACAAGCCCAGAGCTACTGTCAAGAATATTGGTGTGACCCTGGAAGATTCCTTGTTGTACCATCAACATATTTCTTAGGCGATCTAGTCCTCTCATTTGTTTCTTTTGGAACTTTCACAAAACATGTCCTTTCCTCATCACTTATGCTACTTAACTCTTGGTTGAAATTCTTTTTTTATTTTCATGGCTGAAATACCTCAACTATTTTGTGGTTGGCTTCACAGCAACTGCTTTCAGACCTCTCCACCACTTCAGAAATGGAGTTGTTGTATTGCTCTGTCCCATATTTCACCCACACCACTCTTCTACTGTCCTTTCAAATGCACTAAGAACCCAAGTGAAAACTGTAGCCTTAATCTGCCATTCCCTCAACGATTTTCTCCTCAACATGTCCAGTCTTAGTTTTAACTGTAAATCACAAGAATTATTTATTCTGCTTTGGTCTCTCTTCTACCACCCCTCACTCTCGGCAAACATACAGTACTAAAACCAAATAATGTTTCTCTGTTCTCACTCCCAAGCTGTGAAAAGCAGCTTATTTGTTTCCAGTCGACTGACTTTCAGGTGTGTCTTGAAAATGCATCTCTTCCTGGAACATCTTGGGATGTCTTACACTTTTTCTCAGTCTGCCGTCTCTTTAGATATCTGCAGTTGTACTGCCCTAATTAATCATGAAGCAACGTTGATATTGTTTGAACTCTACTATTTCTTCTACCATAGAATACCACACTTCATGTGTTAAAACTGCATTTAGTTTCTACTACCTTTCATCTTTGTATTTTGTAATCAAGTCAAGCTGTATGTATTATGATTTGTTTCTGTACATTTTTTGATAAGGGTGTCTTCTAAGTAAAAATAGTAATATAAAGAGCCTCTCTGATGTATATAACATTAATGGCCAACATCTCCAAAATGGTCAACAGCATGCTATCTGCAATAGTGCAAAAGTTATATTCAAAGATGTCCCTCTGTGGACACAGTATGCTTTATTAATGGATGTCACATACTGTATAAACTTGCAAATGAAAGAAAGCAACATTCGAAACTTTCAGAAATACAAAGTTCGTGAAGATGTCATTTATCTTTTTTTCAACCACTTGACATTAGTGGATGCTTTTGAGTGAGCACCATATTCACAAAAAGGAAAATCGGCTGAATATATTGCCTCTTGTTTACTGGAAACAGTAAAAGTTTTTTTTTCCTTTTACCATGTACGATAACAATGAAGCCAAATTAGCAAATTTTACTTCAGATTGCATGTTGTTTCTCACCAAAGTTACGAAGTTCCTCAAAGCCCCCTGTAACAGCATCATCAATCCAGTTCTGCAGCTCCTTATCTTCTTTAACATCCTCGTCAGAGGAATAGAAGAGATCCACAATATCAGACACAAAACTGCAAAGATGAGACAAAGAAAAGATAGTGAGTAAAATGACAATGTGGGATTCTTGTATTTTGCTGGGTGTGGACAAATAGGCTTCTAGCCCAAAGAGGTGGAAGAGGCCTGTCCCAGCCCAGGATTTAGGTTTGAGCAATCTGGTTTTGGTGAGAAGGAAGTGTTTTTTCCTTAATCACAGGGAGCTGTTTGTTATTCCCTGCATTGTTCACCTCTCAATGGCCTCCCATAATTTCAGGCAGTCATCTCTGTAGAAGTAGTTCTTTAGCTGGCTCACACCTCGTTTCTCAAAATCAGCTTTGGGCAGAAGAGACTTGAACTCAATCTCTTGGCACTCCTTCTGAAGCAACACATTCAACCCATTACCTCCGATGGAAAAGACCTGTTTAATGGGGAGAAAGATGGAGAGAATGGTGTCAGAAGTGCCTCTTCAGAGCAGCTGTGACAAAATGCATAGCATTCCACGAAGCATACCTTTTTAAAGGCGCCGTTCTCTGAAATGAGCGTTAAACGGGCATTAGCGTTGATTGCCAAGGTGTCACGCATATGTGGGATTAGGAGCTGAAAGACACAACAGTGAGAAATGAATGGCTGTTTGTAAAACACAGGCTTCTTCTCTACATGAGTTTTGAAAGGGGTGTCTTCTTAGCATTGCAAACCATCATCTAGTGAGCACCGATGTTTTCACTCCTCATGTTGCAGCCCAGGTGTGCCACTCGAGATTATATTATCTAAATGCAAGGATGATAAACAAGGGTGTGTTCCTCATTCATCTGTTTTTATACCTCAGTAAGTACTTTTTGTTATTGTTGATGCGTAAATAAGTGTTCATCAGAACTGAGATTTTATCAATTTACTAAATCTGCTTATTAGATTTCTGTGTTAAAGGTAACTCAAGGCAATTCTGGACAACAGTAGGACAAACTTAAGAACGAACTCTGAATGGCACTCTTGCTCACATAGTCACTGTCATGCATATCAAACTAATTTGTAGTTCCAAATTCAAATTATCTCACACATTTTTGAGATGTAGAAAGAAGACGACGACGATGAGATGAAAAACCGATGTAGACATGGGATGAATATTAAATGAGCAGCCAGATTCACACCTCCTCCCATGCAGCTGTAAGGTAGCAGTGCTAAACATTGTGCCAACATGCTGAACTGCAAGGAAATTCCACCTCCGATATTATATACCCTGTAATGAACTGCTGACCTTTCCAATGTCAGTTCTTGCTTTACCCTCAGTGTTGCCAGAGAGACTCCATCATCTCTAAATTGGAATAAACACATTGTATTTTCTTGATTGTGTTTCAGCACTCAATGTGAGATGAGGTATCAGCTGTAGATGGTCCCAATGGTTATCTTTTGAGGATGGACTGATCTGTGTGATTGGCCCTTCATTATTATTACTTTTAAATATATACCTAATATGTGTTTTTGTTTTTCTTGACAAATACAGTAGAGCATCTAGTGATGTTGAACTGTACCTTATAAACAGGGTGAACTGCAGGCAGTTGTCTCATGGTGGCTACACAAAACACCTCACAGACCAAATGTGTGCGCAGAAGGTGAGAAAGAGCCTCATAGACTTGAAAATCAGCATGTCGAACCCACATCTTTGCTAAAAGCCAGTCAAGTTCAGAATCAGATGGGAGGAAGATGGGGTTTTCCTCATGAGGATTCTGTTGTATCTGAAAGAGATAAACCAAATTGTATTCAGAAAATGAGCCAATTGAGAAAAGACTCATTCCTCTCTAGTAAGGTTTTTGTGAGCATGGTTGGGAATGTTAAAGTAGTGGATCTGGATTATTTATTTATAAATTTTATTTTTATTTGTTTATTTTTTCACCCTAAAGATTTGGTGTTTTGATTATATAACAGATATCCATCACAATCCTTTTAAATACTTGTTGAATTGTCCCATATTATATTTTTATACCTTTTTAGACTCTGTGTTACAATTTTAAGCTTGTTTGTATAAGTGGCATAATATTACTATACAGTATATTGTATATCCTGTCATTTCAGAGTGTAGCAAAAATTCACTGTTATATATCATTAACATGAAAGCAAAGATTATAGGAATATTGGAGATGGTCATGGAGGTCTCTTGAAACCCAAAGGCCATCAGACTAAACTTAAAAATATTTTTTCTTCTGGACAGTGTGCTGTTTACAAGATTTTTAACCAACTGCAAGGAGGTTGCTCTACTAAGACAATGCTGACATCTAAAAAGAAATCTGCTGAGTGTAATACAGAAATCACCTCTCCTTCAATTCCATCTTTGTGTCACTGCATTTTACTCAGCAGTTAATTTCGCACAACTTTGAGATCACTCAGAAATAATGGGCTTGCCAACATAAAATGACATTCATCAGGATTTTCGTGTTTTTTTTTTATTTCTAGAAACATGGATAAGACACTGAGCCCAGAAGTAAGGACTGAGTGCTAGTAGTATTGTGGTGTAGCGATTGTAATGCAGAAATCAGACAGCTAAATTGTGTATTTCTATTTGGCTGCATACTCTACTTAGAATCCCTTTGTTATCTGTCTTCTCTTATCTAGCAAAGGTGATCCTGTATTCCTGTGTGTCAATCTTCTTTTTTTTTCAGGGAAGAATTTCTAAATTACAATTTTACTTGCAGAGTAGGAGAGATACATATTCCTACTAGAAGAGAATGCACAATTTCCAAAATTAAACATAATTATTTTCATCCAGTTGTTTACAACATTGAAGTGACCTGTTTCACATGTATCCCATTTCACTATTAGCTTTCCAGTTTTATTTGTTTATCAGTTTGATTCTTATATCCTTCAATACAAACTCCATCACGGGGTGCTTTTGTTCTGAGTAAGAACCCCTTAATCATATTATCACTGATCATAATTAATTTTCTCTTCCACTTTTGAAATAGGAGTTTGCATGTTCTCCCCGTGTTAGTGTGGGTTTCCTCCGGGTGCTCCGGTTTCCTCCCACAGTGCAAAGACATGCAGGTTAAGTGCATTGGCGGTCCTAAATTGTCCCTAGTATGTGCTTGGTGTGTGCCCTGCAGTGGGCTGGCGCCCTACCCAGGGTTTTGTCCCTGCCTTGTGCCCTGTGTTGGCTGAGATTGGCTCCAGTGGACCCCCGTGACCCTGTGTTAGAATATAGCAGGTTGGGTAATGACTGACTGACTGACATTTTAAGTGAAAGAATGTCTTAATTCTCTCTGACAAGTCCTCTCTTGCCAGGTTGGGAGTGCTACTTTATTTTTCAGTCACCTGTATTGCCAGTGGTATCAGTCCTCTCTCAGGGTGATCATACAGCAGGCACAGAGGGGCCGTAATATACTGAGGTTTCTTATTGATCACATTGACAGGGATGCCCTCCAGAATGCAGTAGTCTACCAGGTAAATGTTCCCGGCCTGTACAGGGAGATGAAACAATTGAGTGTGACAGTCTTTCTATTGGCGATTGAGTTGAAGTGGCAATGGAGCATATCTAAAAGAAGTCTCACCTTCAATTCATTCTTCAGTGTTGTCTTGTACTGCTGCAGTGTGGGCTTTACCATGTCCTCTGTTACAGGAAAATTTTCAGGAAGATTAGAGCAACTTTTGATCATTCTGGGATTGCACCCATTCAAGAACTGGTAGCCAAAAAACCAGTCTTCCTTCCAGTTCTCCATAACATATGCTAAAAAAGAGAACAAATCCATTAACTTGAAGGGATCTTGAGAAGAATGAGAGACCAATTTTTGCAAAACAATTTGGGTTTCCTACCTGCTATGGGTGATGGACTGGATAAAATACTTTGGAAATCTTCAAGGGCATCCCAGCATTTCAACTTATTGAATATACTCTTGATACCAAGATCAGTTATGCTGTGGACATAAAGCCAGAGTAAACAAGCAGCTCTTTCTCTTAGGAAGTAGGTGGGGGTACACTACTCCAAACCACAGGGTATTACACTTGGTGGGCAAAAAGGCAGTTCCAGTTGTGGTAAGGGGTTTGCTTTTGTTTCAAGCAGTGCAACACCCTGTTTTGCAACACAAGTCACCATTTGTCTCATTGCAGAAACTTGAGGAGTTTTGCTAAGTTTCAGGTTAAATGAGGGTTTACAAACTCCAGTAGTGCCTTCACAAAAATTATTAGAATAAGAGAAATTGACCTCACTGCTAATAGCCATTTTGTGGTCAGGTCTGTTAAGCAGATTTCTAGAGAGTCTTCTTCGATGTGATGCAATGGGGCAGACCTTGAGAGTTGCAAAGCAGGAAAGTCCCCAAAAACACGTACTCGAAATGTACAAGAGGGGGAATTGTCATCATACAAAAGGGCAACAAAGAATCTTTATCAAGTAAAGATTTATTTTCACAAAAGTATCTGTTAAACAGTGAAATTCTGAAGAGCACAAAAAGGCACAGCAGAAAATGCCTTAAAAGGCAAAAACAATCCAAAGAAAACAAGTCCCAAACACAAATTCAAAGAATGGCAATAAAAAAAAAAAAAATTTAATTCACAGTGGAACTCACCACACCACAAGCACATTTAATGAACTGCAAGGGACTATGGCTTGCCCTGGCTTTATACAACTGGGGCAGTTGCTTGGACATAAAGGAACTAAAAAAGCAATTTTGATAAAATAAAACATTAGCAAAATGAGTGAAAAACTGCATCTTAACCACTGCCAGAGATAACTGTAGCTGAACCACAAAGCAGGGTTTTGACAAAAGGTAAAACTATTTTACAGGTATAGAAAGACAGATAGCTCAAGCAGAAGCCACACATTTTTTGGTCAAGATTGAGTCTACGTATAGTTTTTGACCACAATCACTCTTACATTCCAAGTGGCCATTACATGCATGGAGTGACTTTATGAATACATTTGCATGTGTTTTTCTAACCCATGCACATAATTTATACCAAACATAACTACACACCAATTTTCAAAGAATTAGTCTTGTATCCCTGGTTCCTCTTTGGAGACACTGACCCTGGACTCCTCTTACTCGCCATCTTAAGAATCACACAGTCAGAATATGAATGTAGGGAAGTTGGCTTACTCTAAGATATATACAAACTTTGACCACCCCAGATAGAGGACTCACGCTGCAAAATGTGATTTGTTGAAGTCATAACTCTTCTCATTGAAGAAACGATGCTCTGGAGGAATATCCTGCTCAGATGTGGCATCAATGCACTTGGGAAATCCTGGTTTCCAATCCTTCCACCTTGTGGATTGAGAGGAGAGTAAATAGCCTCAAATGAGCTATTGCATGCATGAATTAAGGACAGAATAACCAAATATCCTAGGCAGAAGGATAAGCTACCTGTATGTCTGCTGCCGTTCCTGCAGTTCTTTTTGCCTGTAGAAGTGGAAGTCATTTATTGTGTCATCCTGTACTTTACGAGCTGTGAGAAAAGAAAACAAGTTAGACAATGTACACATGACGTAACATCAAGTGCATGCGGCAACTAAGTTGATTCATATGCAAGTTGGGGCATATTATATTCTTTATTCACTTCATCTAAGAGTCAGTTAATCCATTTTTGTTTATTAAGTAGTTTTGTAACAATGAGTCACATTAAAAAATAATTGCAATAATATAATGCATTTACAAAGGATATTAGACTACGTTTTAGTTATTTTTTATTTTTAACAGCACTTTGTATGGTTCTATACGTTTCATGCACAACAGATTTTAATTCAAGTGATTTGAAAACTATATCAATTGATGTGTTTTAGTGGAGGAGGGTCTGTGACTTACTATTGTCCAATATTTTTAAGCATAACATTTTTGAAAGTACACCAAATAGAGTACAATCCAGCAATTAGCAACTGAAAAATAGCTATTAATACAAAATGCCCAATATTATCATAAAATCAGTATTAATATAACCGTATGAAATAATAAAAAGAAATTTTAGTAATAATAGTTAAAAAAACAGTCATTCGTTAAAATTACATAAAAAGGTAAGAACTTGAAAGGACCTGATTTATTTTGCAATGGGGATATGAAAGGTGAAAATAACCTTAAAGATTTTATTTCCAGTCTGATGATACACAAAAGCAGAAGCAGCCCTCATGGGTTCTCATGGGTTTGGACAAACCAAAAACACGAGCTCAGTCTGTTGTATGTGTTACCTCTCAGTAATGAGCACTGAGGAAACTAATTCTGCCCTGTCCTTGCTATTAGCAACCAGCGTAGTATTTCATTTCTAGTTGCGTCTGTGGAATTTGAAGTAATCAGGGTCTTCTTAGCCACCTCTAAGATTGTCGCTCACTGTTACACGCTACATATGAAGTGCAGGGAATTAATGCAAATCGTACATGTTTGTAAAAATGTGGTCTGTCTTCCTTGATGTTTCACACAAGAACTACACGTATCGTTTACAAAGTGTTTACCATTGATCAGGAATTATTCTGTATACAATGGGCAAGAAGGCATATTAGGGCCACGGAGAAGAAAAAAAAATATGGTTAGTGAAGGAAAAAAACTGTATGTCAAGAATAAAGTCGACATGTTGACTGTATCCTTCACATTTCCACTTTAATCTCGATGCTTATGTAAAGATTAAAGTCGACATGCTGATTTTATTCTTGTAGTTTTTTTGTCTTGTCACTAAAGTAGAACGTCGTAAATTTAATTTTAAAATAAATGTTTAACTTACTTGATTTTTTCAAACCTTGTCATAACTAATGTAGTACATTAAATGCTGTGTATCAAGTGTTCCCCAACATGGTTGTTAATCACTACATGCTTCTTAAACTAACTTCTTTTTGTACTTAAAGAAGCTGCAGGCAGCGATCGCCATACGGAGTATTCACTTCATGATATTACAACTCTCTGAACATTTTGACAGTAAAGATAAATACATGATATGATTTTCATGATGAGATGCATTAAAGCATGTAACATTAAACATTTTAATGTGTTAAACATTTGCTGCCAGTTAGCCTACATTAGTTATGATGGGGTTTGAGAAAATCTAGTAAATTAAACATTGATTTTAAGATGAAGTCCACGACATAGCAAAGTTAATCTAGTGAGAAAAAACAAGGGTTTAAAGTGGAAATGTCGAGAATAAAGTCAACATGTTATTTACAACATACACTTTTTTATTCTTCTCCGTGGCCCTAAGTACTCTTTCATAGGGTCTGGGCACCCGATATCAGCAGTTTAAACCACTGAATCCCCTCCCGACGCAACTGTCCTTTTATAAATCTGCCCTCTATTTACTTCAGTTAGGGCAGCTGAACCTTTCCCGCATGTAATTCATTAGTTCAAAATCCATTTAGCAGCAAGTTGATAAATTGGGGTTTTTACCATAATAATCGTTAAATGTAATATTAGTTACATTAATATATTTACTTGCCCCTCCGTTTATTTCCAGAGAAGTGATTTTTTTGTACATTATTAATTAACTTACCTAAAGCAGCAGGAGACATTGGCGTCTTTGCCCAGTGTTTGACTCTCATGCATTGGGCATTCGAGCGGCTGTCAGATGAGTAAAAAATTTAAATATACAAAATATATAAGTTCAAGCTACCTCTCTCAAGGTAAAATTAAAACAGTAAACTAATTCATATTTGGAGTAGTTCATAACATCCATCCATCCATCCATCCAACCCGCTTATTCCGAACACAGGGTCACGGGTTCTGCTGGAGCCAATCCCAGCCAACACAGGGCACAAGGCAGGAACCAATCCCGGGCAGGGTGCCAACCCACCGCAGTGCACTGCAATCTGTTTAAGATATTGAAACATTTCTTTGAAGAATAAGCATGCCAGATTTCAACAAAATTGGTTAACGGGGTGGTTGAATTATTTAATGCGGAGAGACAGAAAGACAGAAAGGCAGACTTGGGATTTTGCATTAGGCAGGGAGCAAAGGAGCTACACGTGAATGGTACAGTTACTTAAATCTAGTGGAACTCGGTGTCCCCTGCTGTCCCCTGCAACCAACAACTCTCTACGTGAGTTGAAGCAAGTTGCTGAATTGGACCCACACAAGACACAGTACTAGAATAAATAGGTTTTAAAGACTGATGAAGTACAACGTATATATGAGTGAGAAAAGAGTGGCATTTCTTACCTAAACTTTCTCGCAGCCTGATCGTCATGTTGCCTTCAAACCAGCGGTAACAGGGGAATATCTTAGAAGTCCCATCAGGGCACTTCACCTCCACGTAGCGGCAAAACCAGTTATCACCAAAATGGTAGCGCTTCTCTAGCTCCACAAACCAGATGTCTTCAAGTAGAACTTTACTAGAAACATCATATTCACCAACCTAGAAGGATGCATATTAGAAGGTCACAGAAGGTAACAACTAGCATTTAAGTAGAAGTCCAAAGAACAAAAGCACAGAAGTGTCCTACAGGAAAAATGGCAAAGCAATTAAATTTTACCATAAACTTACTTAAGATCCAAATTACCTAAGGACCAAAAATTTTATACAGAAAATATTTTCCGGTGCAAACTTACACATCCACGGTAATGGTCTCTTCCAAAATTGTCCAATGTTGTTGTCTCACTCTGCCCTTCCTTCCCAATCACTGTCGCATAAATATAGTCCATTGTTCCAGCATACTCATTTTGGCCTGTGGCCACAAACAGTTTGTAGGTTGCCATCTGTAAACAACAACTACACTGAACAACTTGATTTTATGAGCACATTGTTTTTCAAAGAACTTATAACAGAATTTGTTCTGCACTTTCTATTAAACTGTTTAAGTATAGTTTTATAAATAATCCAAAATCTTTCCTTTCTTCTATTATCAAAACTAATTTTCCCAATTCAGAATCACGGTGGCCTGACTGCAGTTCAGCAACATTAGGCACAACATGGGTGGCCACTAGTCCATCACAGAGCACACGAAGGCGCACACCCATACTCACTCAGGTTAGAGATGTCTTACAGATGTGGGAGAGAAACTCAGAATGAAATAGTTCTGTTTTACTGTGTGTTTAACCTAGCTGGTGTAGTCATCTATGTAAATGATGTGTAGGTGTACTGTATATGTAAATGATGTATAGTTTATCTTCTGTTGCATTACAGTATATCGCTACACTGTAAAATATGTGCTGTATAAATTGCAGTAAACAGCTGATAGCTGTGGCATCCCCTAATGGGAGTAGCCAAAAGAAGAAGAAGATCTGTGTTGTTAATTACTGTAAAAAGCAAATTACAGTGTACTGCTAGAATATAAAGTACAGCTTCTTCTTGTAAGTGAAACAGAGCTCTTGGTTGTTTTTCTTTAACATTGTATTATACTTGTAATCCAGTTTACAACTGCTTTTTGGAATCTTCTTAATTTACAGTAGTTATCTGGCAACTCAGGTTGCCAACAAATGGTTGTAAACACCCTAAATTGACAATGTTATGCTATAAAATAGTTAACAGTACATTTCCCTGTTTGGCTGACACCTTTATCTAAGGCAACTTACAACACTTAGGAGATACAACTGGCTGCAATTCTTTAGTTTTTCCTATTAGTACACAGGGTGAAGTAACTTACTCAAAGTCACACAGGGTCATCAGCATCATGGGATCTGAACCCATAATCTTAGGGTTTGGACTCCACAGCCTTGACCACTACACTACACCACAGTAGAGTTGACCATTTAAAAAAGCTATTAATAATACACTGTAAAATTGGTACCTATTATAAAAAGAATTACTGTTTACGGTTTGTAAAATAGCCAAACTATATTTGGAACACCTCCTACCTGTAGATGTGCTCATTGTTTACTGAGAAACATGCTGCTAGCTATTGTATTTGTACTGGAGACTCATGGTGAATTGCAAACTACAGTTACAGTTTGTTAAGTGGTGAAACAGTAAGTGTTTAGATAGTTTGACTGTAAAAACTACATCCATTTGTTAAAGTGGAAATGTGTGCAAATGAGCTGAGCACTGAAATGAATCACTGAATGAATAATCACAACATCTCTCTTTAGGTTTTAAATTAGCATTCAATGACATCAAGTCTTGTGTCTGTCAATCCGGACACCTCTGGAGATATTATTGGAGGCTGTAACTTGTCTGCTGGTGGCTATGTCTTATTGGGATGGAAGTGGGTAGCACTATGAAGTCAACTCAAACCAGGAGAGATGGGAAGAAGATCAAGAGACATCATTAACTCACAAAGCTTCTCTTTAAAATATATGTAAAGCAACTTAAAGAGGTCTGGAGGCAAAGAAAAATCAGTAGTTCCTAAATTGAACCCTGAAACTGCACTAAAGCTATGTTAGCAAAATTGCACAATTGCTGGGGGAAGGCTAACAAAAGTCTATAATGGGCCAGGGTTTATCAGTAGACCCAATATGCACAAATAATGTCAAATTATGTCAAAGTGTATTGTAGCTTAAGGTTCAAAGTCTGGAAGTGCAGTCAACTAGAAATCCACCTCTGACTGCTCATCCTGACATCAGTCTGCAGCAGTGCAGTGACTGAATGTGTAAGTCAAGTGAATGCAGAAGAGTTGCTTGATTAATCTGATAGTAAATCTCTAGTGTTCAAACATGATTGTCTCAGTGTCATGTTATTACAAATGCATGTACAAGTTTGATCTTCTGGTGCAAAAATTTCCTAAAATGACTACAAACATGGAAGAAAGGATGAAAACAAACAAGAACATTTTTGTCACCTTTAATAACTAAAGAAGCAGATGTTCAATTTTTTAAAAATTGTATCCATTTAACATTTAAGTGACTATATTTTTCTGAATAGTTCCTCATAAATCACAGCACACATTATCACTCTTGCACAACCACAATACTGGTGTGACACAGAACTGCTGACCTGCTCTGATTGTCTGATCCCCTGTTGGTTCCTTACTGTTGCTCTTCTCAGCAAATCTGAGACGAGTTGGCTGCTTCCCTGTGTTGTCCAACCTTTCAAGTGGCTCTGTCACCTTCTGAGTCTGGGATGCTGAAGGTGTTTAAATCTGTGCTGGAGAGAGGGTGTGGGATGATTGGGGGAGGTGGCTGTGAAGATTTATAAAGAAGCATTAATTTCAAAGATTGCAAAACACTTCACCCTGAAGGCAACTCCACCCATGTGCAGATCTTCATGACAGGATGAATATTTAGGGTGTCAAAGCTTTCTACATTCAACTTTAACTCTTTTTTTTTTTCTTTAGTCCACCTATGCAATGGCAGTGGCTGTTAAATGACAACTTATTTAAGATTATTATTAGGGTTCAAGGCTGACTAGATATATTCAAAGTTCTAGAATAGGAAACAACTCATAAATGAAATGAACAAATATAAAGTTTAGACTTATATTAAACTGAAAGGTGGGGTTAGGTGCTTACACTTTTGTGCATGTTGTTAGACGGTGTAAAATGACACATGGAACAAAGAAAAGAGTTGGGGTACCACCATGTTAACCCCATGTCATTTGACAGTTTTGAGCACATCAAACACGCAAATAGTTGTGGTGATGTCTTTACAGATACAAGACCAAACAGAACCAAAGTAGGAAGATGGATTGCTGGTTTATGAAGGAAGATGTTAGGAAGAGGCAGGTCTAGGTGGACAAATACCAAGGATGACATCAGTGATGGTAGGGTCATTAATCACCTAGTCAGCAAAGGGAGAAAGACAGAAAGAGCCAGAGAACAGTGCCAACCCCTGGCTTTGTGGGTAATTAATTAACAAGAGCCCTTAAGCAGTCTCCCATGTGCACACTTGTGACAACATATATTAAATCGAACAATGGGGGTACCCCTTAGAATTCCATGTGCATTTATTGAAACGATCAGTCTCTTAAAAATGGGACATTTTTATACATTCCACTTATTAAGCAGGACGAATAAAAACTGGAGAAAACACTAAAGGTACCTCCTCAGCAGGGACTCTGATTCTTTGGCTTCATGGCTTAATCCCACTATAAATTCCAAATCAGAAGAAGACCATACCGTGTTCATACTTCTGGAATGCACTGATCACCTTGTCAGAAACCCCTAGAGTGCTGTACCTTAAAGAAAGGCTCTGAAGTCATCTTGTAGAAGTTAAATCTGTCCTGTCCTTCCATAAACAGCTACCTTAAATTAATTTAACACAAAATGAGCATATGTATTTGTTTATTGTAGCTGCTTCTTCCATATTACTTTTAAATAATATGCACCTGAGAAAAAATAAGTTGGTGTGGTTGCCAGAGTATGATGAGATTTTTCAGAACTTAAACATTTTCTTGGCACTGATTTCTAAATTGGCACACAAATAGCAATACTTGCATAAGGAAACACCACCTTTTACAATATTGTTCCTGGTGATCCACATAAGTTTGCATATTGGTGGAAAAACAAACAGTTAGCAATGTTATTTTAACTCAAGGTTTCTTGAAGTTATGGAAGCTGTTTTATGGTGGGTTGTTTTCGATAAACTGGCAACCCTGTACAACAGCATACACCACAAAAGCAAACTTTTCTTCTCCCCCAGGCAACATTCCGTAACTTCATTAAACATTCAATTCTTTTCAGCATATAAAATTAAATGGCATAACATGTTTGCTATTGATTGTTGTTATTTTACTGATGTAAACCATATTCTGGTCTGTGATTCTGACAGAATTTTTTGATGGTTTAATGATTGGCATATTTAATACAATACATGCTTTTCAGCTTATGGTTAAACCTTCACTTCTACTGTAATGTGCTGTAAAGAAGAAAAACAATTATTTACTTTATACTGTAATATAATGTAGTCTTAAAAACATTGTCACCTTATTTTTTACAGTAAAATTTTGGCAACCACAGCTGCCAGCTTTTTACCATAAATTTAATATTTTATTTTCTACAATGTGTGGAACTGCTTTCGGATCAAGGTTATAATTTTGAAAGCAAGGTATTCCAGGCATTGTGCACCTTACTGGGTATTCAGAATCCTCACAGAGCGATGGCTGGCTGAGCATTTTATCTGTACTATGACAACACAGCTAGCTTTGGTCGCAAACAGGGATTAGTGTGATTATTTGCCATTAATCATGATGCCATTTTGCTCAGCAGTTCCGGGGTCCACCAATTCCACTCCCACCTAATGTTAGGCAGGAGCTGAGGACCCCCAGACAATATTGTACAGCCTCCAGGTATGGAGTATGCCAGAAAGCTGTAGGATACACTATATACATTGCATGAATTTGCTCATGACCAAATATGCAGGGCTAACGCAAAAAACACATTATGACCTACGGGATCGAGGGAAAAAAAGACATTCACCCAAGTTAGACAGTCTGTGTGGGGGCCCTTGCCAAGTCCTAAAGAGGATTGTGGAGGTGGTCTACTGGTTTCAGTTAGCTTTCTCACGACAGAAGGTATTTCTACACCAGAAAAGGAGGCATCACCCAACATCCAGAAGAGTCTGAGGAAACATCCCCAGTGTCACTTCTCACCATTGACCTAACACCATAAACCACGAGCAGTAGCTCTGCCAGTAACACACAGATTATTTCTTCCTAGCCTAGTGCAACCCCTAGAACAGGGGTCCTCAATCACAGTCCTGGAGGGCCACAGTGGCTGTAGGTTTTTGTTCTAACTCGGTTGCTTAATTAGAAAGCAATTCTTGTCAGTAATTTAATTTCATGGTTTGTTAGTGCTTTAACTCTGCTATGTTAGGTAATTCTCATATCCTAGATTTTCTTCCCCTTTCGAAAAAACGGAGGAGTAATTCTCAGTCCTTTACTTTTTCTCTTCACTTTCCTTCCACGTATTTAATTAAACTAAATGGTGCATGATAAATGCACACAGGTAAAAATGGAAAAAAGCTAATTGGGGAATTAGCTCTATTTTGTCATGTGCATGTTGTTGGTAATTAAGAGCAATTAAAAACCAAGACTACAGCTGTTTGAGACTAAAATAAGCAATAAGGGTTCAAAATCTTAACAAGCAAGAGAACTAAAGTGAAGCACAAGTGTTACGTGAGCAATAAGTGATTCTTATTAAGCAATTGGGTTGGTACAAAAACCTGCAGCCACTGTGGCCCTCCAGGACCAACATTGCCCACCCCTGCCATTGGATGGAGTGGGCAGCATCAGTCCTGGAGTGCTGCAGGTTTGTGTTCCAGACAAGTTGATTAAGTAGAAAACAATCCTTGCCAATAATTTAATTTCATGGCTTGTTAGTGCTTTAACTCTGCTATGTCAGGTCATCCTCAGATCCTATATCATCCAAAATGGACGAGTTCTTCTCAGTCCTTCACTTTTTTCTCTTCACTTACCTTCCAAGTATTTAATTAAACCCTATAGTGCATGATAAATACTCACTGGTGTAAATGGTAACAAGCTAAATGGAGAAATGCTGGTGTCTTTTGTCATTTGCATGTTACTGCAATTAAAAACCAAGGATACAGCTGTTTAAGACTAAAATAAGCAATAAGGGTTCAAAATCTTAACAAGCAAGACAACTAAAGTGAAGCACAAGTGTTACTTGAGCAATAAGTGCTTCTTATTAAGCAATTGGGTTGGAACAAAACCTGCAGCCACTGTGGCCCTCCAGGACCGTGATTGAGGACCCCTGCCTTAGAAGATCAACCATGTCAGACTCACCTACCTGCCTGTTACAAAGACTTTACAGTATGTTGCCCTCAAGGACAAGGAGCTAATGGAAGGGGCAGTGTAGTAGCCAGCAGTGTCACCCTAGAGATGGGCAGGGTCTGGACAAGTGACTGACGGCAGGGTATTCACAGATTTGATGAGTTCTGCATTCTGCATGTACTCTTATCACCTCCTTCATATACAGAAGTAGCTCCCACTTCCTACTTTGATGAGTTGCCATTTCCATGTCCCTCACCTGCTGACCCTGACACTGATGAATATGTCATCTTGCACTCTGCAATCAATGTGTTGCATGCCCATCCTAGAAGCCATTCTTCTTCTATGTAGGTTTTGGCTCAAGGGCAAAAAAGAGAGGAATGTGCGGTCTGTTTGGGAAGTTCTGGAAAACTGGGGACCTGTGCTCAAGCAGGTTCATAAGCTTAACTACTATGCTGTCGGCAGTTACATATTACATATTAACTCCTAGAAATATGCTTATACATGTATTCTCCTTCTTGGCAAAAACATCTTACATTTAGATGGTAAGATATGAAACATAAGTAAATCAAAGCTTATTTAGTTTATTTTTATGCATAATTTTGATATTTACATTTTGCATTACAAGGAACTAAAATGTTAGGTTAGCTTCATTTTGGGGTTACCACAACTGAGAATTATGCTATAGACTTGAGTGTTTCTCAAAGAGAGAATGCTTGTTGCCATAAATGTACTTGACTGGTTTGTTTGTTCACTTGATTATTCCAAGAATCAGCATTGATCAATGAATACATAGTGACCAAGGTGTGAATTGCTAAAGGTCAGACAATTATTATAAAAAGTCATGTCTGAAAGTGGAGTGCTCACAAGATCCTTGCAGCTGGGCTCTGTGTGTCTGAAAAATCAAGTTCCTTGCTTGGGAAATAAAGTGCCTGTGATATTTTTTTATTTAGGTCAATTCTTACTGAAACCTTTCAATATGTATAAGCAAGACATATGTTCTGGAATCTAGATGACATGTTTGGACAGCTTGGCTGTTAACTAAATAATGAGCTTGTCGGACTGAATGGCTTCCTCTCAACTGTCAAATTTCCTAAATTTTTATGTTCTATGTACTGTCATGCTCACAGGCGTCATAAACTCTCTGTTCTTTTGACACACACACACACACACGCACACACACACGTGCCACCTTTTGTTTTTTTAAACTAGCATTATAATGACCTAATCACTTAAATAGATAAAAAGTATCCAAATCAACCTGTCTTGGAGCACACAGTGTAGCCATCTAGTGAACTTCAGGTGTCTTATGCTGCAAATTACAAAGGAGAGTAAACATTGCTTGTAGTGGGTTTTTTAAAGCAAGAAAACATGTTTAGAAAATAATCTTACATATTTTAGACTTATTCTTGTATTTTTGTAAAGCCACAGATGTTTATAAAGATAAGCATACAGCCACTGGTATATACAGATGTCTAATAAATTTATGTGAGATGGGAGAATGAAGTGTTCCAAAAAAACTGCAAACATCTCTTGGCCACAGGAGGGCGACAGAGTCCTGTCAGATATTCCTTAATTCAAGATCCCTGCTTAAATTCTACAAATTCAAATAAGGTGCTGAATTTGTGTGTATGACAGACAAGTTCTTGATTTAAAAGTTGGCCATGTACAGAACAGTATGTGATCTTCAATGCCTTCCTCTTTTATTGCAGATGCCACCTTTCACCAGCAGAAGAACTGGCCACAAATTGTAATTTCCAGTTTACATTTACCATTGGCTTCTAAGCAGTACTCTAAAAATAATGAAACAAAGGGGAAACAAGCAGTTCTATTCAATGAATAATGAAAAGATTAGTTTTATTCAAGAAATTCCAGAGATGGGAATTTTTGCATGACATGCTTGTTAAAGTGGTTGATGACATAACTTGGTCTGCAGTATAATATATGGATAGGTTTGATTTTTTTTTTTTATTCTTTTCTTTTCTTTCTTTTTCCAACCCGTTATATCCTAACAACAGGGTAATATGGGTCTGCTGGAGCCAATCCCAGCCAATACAGGGCGCAAGGCAGGAAACAAACCCCAGGCAGGGCGCCAGCCCACGGCAGGGCACACACACACCAAGTACACACTGGGGACAATTTAGGATCACCAATGCACCTAACCTGCATGTCTTTGGACTGTGGGAGGAAACTGGAGCACCGTGAGGAAACCCACGCAGACACAGGGAGAACATGCAAACTCCACGCAGGGAGGACCCAGGAAGTGAACCCGGGTCTCCTAACTGCAAGGCAGCAGCACCATGCCCCCATTTTTTATTGATAACAGGAAAACAAATAAATGTATGATGTTTTAGTTAAATATTTGTTTAGTTTTGTTTACAGTGTATATAGTTAGTTTCATGTTCTATTTAAATTTTTTAGCTAATTTCATGATTATAAAATAGTCAAAAATACAGTATACTGACATTTGTAGAAAAAAAAAACAGTGCAATCACAAACACAATTTGGCATACAAAAGAAACAGTTAAGATACATTAATCACAATCAATACTTGAAACCCCACCTTTAGTACAGGAGCCATTGATACCGAAAAGACTATCATATTGAAATTCTTCATAGTAACTAAAAAAAACAGACTTTTAACAGAAATGTAGGCAGAAGCCCAGCAGACTCATTTTAAAATAATATTGATAAACTCTTGCTAAACTCTGAAAAACACTCTGCACTGCTTCATGCAGTGAAAATGCAACAGACCACTTAAAGTTTATCATTAAACAGTCCACTCACACCATATGGTGTGATCATTTTCCTCAATAAATAAATGACCAAGTGTAATATTTTTGTCTCATTTGTTTAACTGGTTTCTCTTTATCTACTTTTAGGACTTGAGTGAAAATCTGATGATGTTTTAGGTCATATTTATGCAGAAATATAGAAAATTCTAAAGGGTTCACAAACTTTCAAGCACAACTGTAGCTTGTGTTATTGTAAGCAGAGTGATTTTAAAAATCATGAGCCATTGGCATTTCACTAATCTGTGTTTATCTGTTCCTGGTTTTTCACCGTATGGAGCCTGTTGCTGATCTAAATAAATAAAGGTTCTTTGTGGGACTTTCATGTGGATGTCTTTTGGGAACCAAAAATGGTTTCCCTGTGGCATCGCGCTGAAGAACCACTCTGGCAACTTTATTTTCAAGAGTGTGAGGTGATGAGACAGTCACTTTAGGCGTCTTACTTTGGTAAGGTCAGCATCATGTAACATTTCACATATATATACAGTATATACAGTATATACAGTATATATATATATATATATATATATGTGTGTGTGTGTGTGTGTGGATTTCCAGCTACCAATGTGCAAACAGTATTACAGACCTTTGCCTCTATATTTTTTTTAATCCAGTGTTCTCAGAATACACACTTTCATGAAGCCTGTATAGCTGCATGTATTGTATGTGAATTAAGTTTATTATCTCATGCCTAGTAAGGATGTATGGTGGTTGGGATGAGTGATCTGAAGAAATGTACTTTGTCTCAGGTGGCATTTGTAAAAGATAGCCCGGCCACAGACAGACATGACACCAAAATGTCCACAACACACACATTTATTCCACACTATGTACACTATTTACATGATTGCTCAGTCCTTGGTCCTTTCGGCCGCCTCCACTCTTAACATGCAAGTTCCGTCCTCTTCCACCCAACTCCAGCTCCTTGAATGGAGTGAGGCAGCCCCTTTAATGACATCTCAGATGTGCTCCAGGTGCCCGATGACGAACGTCCAGCAGTACTCCCCAGTGTGGTGGAAGTGTCGCCCTTGCACCCGGAAGCACTCCGAGCGTACACCATCCCTGGTCCAGCAGCACTCTCTGGTTTGGATGTAAGTGATGTCCTCCAGGGCTCTAGGACCGTCCAGGCGCCCAGGGAAGAGTAGTGCCGCTCCTGGTGGGGCAGGATCCCTGGTCGTCTGCCACACATTATGAAAAGTTCTATGATGGCTGTGCTCACCAGCTGAAGCTCTCCTTTTTCATTGTTAACTGTTGCTGACTTCCTTCTTGTAGCAGGCTGTGCTGTTGGTTATATTGTTATGTGTTGGATTTTTAAGACTTCATCACACCATGCCCCTCCTAGCCTGTCAAGAGTCCCCCATACCGTTTTGGTCTGTAGATGGGCTTCCACCATCAATGGTTTATGTTAAGGATATATACGCTACTTCACATATACCAATTAAGCATTATGGAGTTGTGGGAATAATATCAATGTTAATTTTTTGTTTGTTTTTTTTCAGATGGATTGAACAAAAATATTCCAGTCATTTAAAAACACAAGAAATAGATTATAGTGTAGTTTTATTTATTCACCAAGTATATTGTAGAAAAAAAACATTTTAAAGTTCATAGTTATTACCTAGCCTAACATTGTATGAATTAATTCTTCTTTTCTTCTTAGAAGCACAGATGTCTGCAGATCCATCGGTCAAATCCCAAAACAATCAGATCACAGGTTTTTAAGCCAGTCAAGAGTCTCAATTATCCATCCATCCATCCTCTTCCGTTTATCTGAGATTGGGTCGCAGGGGCAGCAGCTTGAGCAGAGACTTCCCTCTCCCCGGCTACTTCTTCCATAGCTCATGACCATAGGTGAGTGTAGGAACATAGATCGACAGGTAAATTGAGAGCTTTGCCTTGCAGCTCAGCTTCTTTTTCACCATGACAGGCCAATGCAGAGCCTGCATCACTGCGGAGGCCGCACCAATCCGCCTGTTGATCTCAAGCTCCATTGTGAACTCTGAATGGAGTCTGAATTAATGACTTAGTAATCATCTCAGCTTTGCTATCAGTCATACTAGAGATTGATACAAAACTAAGCCTCTTTACTTAACTCGATGATATATTTAATATACATAATCAACTGTTTAATAACTGAGATGTCTCCACTTTCATCACACTGAACACTGAAATAATCATCTTTTTTTACTTCAGTTTGGTAGTGTGGCTGATTGACTTTTTAAGAGACAAGGACTCAAACAGCGAAAGTCAGTGGTTTTCTGTCTGATGTGCTGCTTTCTTTCTCCTCTTTTGTAAATCCTCAGCAAAAATGGCTGTTGAAGTAAATTTGAAAAGAGGTTAAATTTGCAGATGACTCTGATTGTAAGTCTACTGAATGAGAATGAAATTTTTAGCCCTGATTTTGTTAACTGGTGTGATAGTCTTTTGTACATCTAAAACTAAGGAACTTATAATTGATTTAAGAAGAAACACTGTTCATCGACAAGAAATATCAAAGGCCAGACAGTGGAGATTGTTGACAGTGTGGTCCCCGGCCGGGCCTAGGAGGACGTGAGGAGGGCTTGTGCCTCCTCCAGACCGCGAGGGGGCGTCCGTCCTGGTTCTGTTGGGGGCCGCGGGTTGAGGGCTTGGAAGCCCAGCCCTGTAGGGACCCGTGGCCACCGCCAGGCAGCACCCCGATGCCGGTTTATCCCGTGTGGTCGCCGGCCGGGACGCCTGGGAGGACCAGAGGAGGGCATGTGCCTCCTCCAGACCGAGAGGGGGCGTCCGTCCTGGTTATGCAGGAGGCCTCGGGTAAAGGGCTTGGAAGCCCAGCCCTGTAGGGACCCGTGGCCACCGGCAGGCGGCGCCCAGTGCCTCATTATTCCAGGGGCCCGGCACTTCCGCCACACCAGGAAGTGCCGGGGAGAAGACGACAGGGGACACCCGGACGGCTTCCGGGCGCAGCCGGCACTTCCGCCACACGGGGGTGTGTCCGCGGGAGATTGCCGGAAGCAGCTGGAGCCCATCCGGGTTCCTATAAAAGGGGCCTCACTCCAGTCATTGACAAGAGTTGGGTGGAAGAGTGGCAATGTCTGGAGGAGGAAGGAGGCGGTGGGAAGAAAAGAGAGAGAGAAAGAGAGAGAGAGAAAAGGAAAAGGAGAAAAGAGAAGGCATTGGATTGGCCTGGACTAAGGAGTTGGGGCTGGTGAGCGGAATTGTAAAAGAAAATGGAAAATAAACCAGTGATTGTGGGTGACATGAACGTGTCTGCCTGTCTGTGTCCGGGGCGAGGTTCACAACAGTTACAAATATTTGGGGACAATCAGAGTGGACTTTTAAGGAAAACGCAGAAGCCATCTGCAAAAAATGGACAGCATCACCTCTGTTGATTAAGGAAGCTGAGTGTTTTTAATGTCATTCCTACCATTATGTCCCTCTTTCATAAATCTTGTACTTAGTCTGTCTTTTCTTATGTTCTGCTGGACTGGTTTGGAAATCAAAATGTTAGCAAAAAACCGAATAAATCAAATTATAAAATCAAGCAAAAAAAAATAACAATGTCTTGTCAGTCCAATCTCACAGACCTGTATAATAAACAAGTATTACGGAAAGCAGAGTGCATTTTGTCAGGCAGGACTCACTTACTATATTCTTTTTAGTTTTAGTTGTCGACATCATTTTAAAGGGGTCAGAAATCTGAAGATGAAAAGTTACTGATTCCAGTGCTCTTTCATCCAAACTGCTATTAATCTTAAGAATAAGTTTAATTTTTAAAAAAACAGCCACAAGCAGAAGTTAGTATTTCCATCAATCATCAGTCATGTCTAAATGTTAGTTTAAATATTATTCGAATACTATACCTATGATCTAATATTTCACCATAAGCATTATGCTCATTGCTATTTTTTATTTGTACTAAGTTTATGTTTGGTGGCTGTGTTCTTTGTTGATGTGATTTTAGTTTTATATAATGGTCCCTTGCTGTAAAACCTGCTGACAAACCAAATTTCCCTGTTTGGACAATACAAATAAAATTTAATTGAATTTAGATTTAAATTCTCAGGCTAAAATATCAGGAATTTCTTGCATTATTCTTTGAAACATAATTTGCATTTTTATAGACATCAATATGTTTTAGAAAGGAAAGACCCATATCTTTACAATGTTCAAGTAATTTTTCAGAAAATCTTACAATCTCACAGTAATTTCACAGAACCCATAGAAATGAAAACTCAGAAGAGATCTCCTTAATTTGTTTTTGGTTGCTTCTAGACAACAATGAAATCAGAAAGAAACAAAATGGAGACATGTTCCTTTATCTCATTTTTCTCAGATTTTTCTCCTGTTCTCACAAGTGTCTCGTCTTGAGTTTCAGTGGCTATGTCAGCAAAGTCATACAAAGGCCTCAGATCTTCCAAGCAGTGTCTTGAAATTATTTTACAATTTGAAAGTATTTACATTGTGTGCTTATATATCATTTTTGGATAGAGTATTCCTTTGAGAAGTGACATGTGAATTAAATTATGAAAGGAATTAGTACAGTACAGTGGATCCCTGCTCTTACTTTAAAATAAATTCTTCAACGAGAACAAGAGGAAACAGTTGGTGACTTGTTAAAAATACATTTTGCATAAATGTTAGAATGTTTTTTTTTACATTGACACATAGAATAAACTTAATAAGAAGACCACACAGCATGATTTTAGGGACCTTCAGATCTTGTTTTAGTGCTATTTTGGTGAACAGAATTAGCAATCTTGGTGGTCTGAATGATCTGTTGTGATTAAAACTGTTCAAAAGGATACTTCCAGTAGGACAACGTGACATTTGTCAAACCTGGCATCATCACAAATATGTTCCATAAACATGACAGTGATACAAAGGCCTACACAGTCAACAGATTTCATCTCGAAAAGAGCATTTTTGGGTTGAGGTGGAAACAGGTTCATAGCATGGACATGTAGAAGAAAAATATGAAGGAACTACATCAGGATATCAAGTCAACATGGATTAAAATCTGCAAGGAAAGTGTCTAGCACCTTGTTTATTTCATGTCTTGAATAATTCAGGCTATTCTAAAGGTGAAATTGGGTCATTAGAACATTAGAACAATCTACTTGAGAGAACAGGCCATTCAGCCCAACAGAATTTACCTGTTCTATACACTTAATTCTTCCAAAATAACAAAATAACTAATTAGTCTAGTTTTGAAGGTTTGTAAAGTCCTACTGTATACCATACAATTTGGTAGTTTTTTAATGTCTATTGTTCTCTGTATGAAGATAAACTTCCTAATGTTTGTGTGAATTTTACCCTTAATTACCTCTTGATGACTGCATTTTAATATAACAGTCTCAATCCACTGTACTAATTCCCTTCATAATTTTGAACACTGCAATGTCTCCTCTTTGTCTTCTTTTGTTACACAGTTAAAGTTTTTTGTCTTTCCTCATAATTCATCCCCTGTAGCCTAGTCGCTCTTCTCTGGACCTTTTCTAGCATTGCTATGTCCTTTTTGTAACCTGGAGACCAAAACTGAACACAGTACTCCAGCTGACGCCTCACTTGGTACTACACATTTATACTTGGCACTAGATAGTCTGACTTAATAAAGTTGTCTCCCTGTCTATATTGTATTAACATAAATATTTACTTACCAAGGACATTAATGCAAATTGACTGAGAAATGACAAACACATATGCTACCAAGGCTTTAATATTTTTCCAGTGCAGTAGTTTCAAAAACATCAGACTAACAAATGTGCTGTGACAAATCTTTGCTTTTTTGTCTTATTTTCAGTTACATTTGTGAGTTTTCTAAAAGCCCTCTAGCAATTACAATAGGTAGATGAGTCAGTGTCTTTTATTGTGTGACATTTCAGTCCTGAGAGTGGGCCAGTCTGTCATTACCTGTTCTATGAATGTCCTCTTGCCAAAATAAATCAATCTTGTTTCATTATCTCCACAGCAGAACCCTGAAGGCACAAAACACGATTGATGTAAAAATAATCACAACAAGAAAGTGTTACCTTTCAGTTTTATATTGTTCGTAATATTCCAAGGAACTTTGAAATTGTTCAAAAGATCACAAGCAGGGTCTCATTCTTAAATTAATTATGAAATTTAAAAATGTTATAAATACATAGATTGGATCTGTTCCTCATTGAACACAGTGTAAGAAAGATGACAAGGGAGCACAGTTTTGTAACTTACCTTAAGGGGCAAATCTCAGCAGTGCAAACAATAATGAAATATAAGACAAACAAGTAAATTAAATATAAACATGAATGCATATGAATGTGAATATATATCGTGATGCGTGAGTCTCTGTTGCAGCCCAAAACACAAGAGTGAGGCTCAGTACTTTAGCAAAATCAGCTTTATTCCACTTGAAACAGGAAATGTATGGTTATTTATTGTAGCAGGATCTACTGCTCTCCTACACACAGACGCGGCAATCAGACACGGGTCATGGCTAGGTTAGTGGCCAAGATATACTGTTCCCTGCATTTATAATGTTCCTTGCATCACCCATCAAGGACAGGCACTTATAGCGCGACCGCGATCAGCTCAGAGTTGCTTCCACGGTGAGCCGCTACAGTGCTTTGAGCCTGCGGTTGCCTCAGCAGCAGATAAGCTATCTTCCACAGATGAAACAATCACTCTTTGGGATGCTCTTTGGTGCGTTGTCCCGTCGGAGCATGTCCCAAAAGAGTTTAGAAACCTCACAACATAAACAGTAAATTATATACCAAATGGTATAATTATGAGAAATAAATACAACCAATGTATCCTTCTATATAAAAGCGGTCGGGATTGTCCTTCCATGCCGTGAGTGCTACGCAGGCACGGAGTTTCACACACGCTCCGTCCATTTTGCAATGCACGATGGGATTTGTAGTTTCGTTTTTCCAGGTAAAAGATGATTTTCTACTCCAGACTGTGCGATATCTTCTTCTTCTTTCTTACTATATAAAAGCGGTCAGGATTGTCCTTCCGTCCCGTGAGTGGAAAGCGTAGCGGTATTCCGTTTATCACAGACTTACTACTTGCAGCTTGCGGTACAAAGCAACATGATGTTAGCAGAGTTCTGGTGCTCCCATCGTTCCCTTGCTTTTGTGCGTGATGCGCTGGAAAAATAGAGAAAATTATGTCTCTGGAATTAGTTAATGTTGATGGAGTACAAATGCCTCACCGCGTAGTAAATATCAGGGGGGTTCAGAAGGGCGACCTCAACATAGAAAAAAAGTTTAAATTTCATCACAAAAATAACAGAAACTATGAGTATTAAAGTAATACCACTCAAATGCAATATAATCAAATTAATGAGTTTGTATAAAATATCAAATTGATCTACTGTACATATTGAATTGCCTTAAGAAGTGGTCAACTTAAAAGTCGGTCGCCTTAAAAGGCGGGTCAGCCTAGTATATTATAAAAAATATGTAAGTAAAAGTGGCAACAGAAATATAGATGTAATGTAACAAGCCAGCTCTAAATACCAATAAACATAGTGGAAGGTGGTAAGGCAGGCGAGGGGGCCATGTCTACCACTTGAGTGTACAATTCAACAGCAGCAGGGAAGAAGCTTCTCCTGGGCCTTTTAGTGCTAGCATAAACGTTCCTGTACCCTTTCCATGATAGCAGGTAGGTAAATAGTCCATGGCTGTAGTGACAGGAGTCCCTAATGATGTTTAATGCTTTCCACAGATACCACTTGTGCTTAATGTTCCCAGTGCAGCACTGGCACCAAGATTTCATAAAATGGTGAGCCTAAATTTGGTCATCCTAGTGGTATTTGTGTTTCTGTGGATTATACATTCATTTTAAAAAAAATATTTTAGAAGCCCAGTCATACCAATGTAAACAACATCAATGTTTTTTTTTTTTTTATATTGGCACGTGTAGTCAGAATGATTCTTGTTAATACGAACTTAAACCCACTTTCAAATGTTGAATATAAACTGACTGCCTACCTTTTGATAATATATATCAGATACCAGCCTATTGCAAAGAACAAATACCCAAATAAAAACCACCATAATTTCGATCATTGGAAATATATAACAGCAAACAGTCGGATCCTGCTTTGCAGTTCTTTGTAATTTGTGTATGCATGCCTGAAACATACAGATCCAGCGTCTGAATACATCAATGAATCTGTTCTCAATTAGACTATCACAAACATGTCAAAATGGCGTCTTTCTGTGTCCTCTACTCCAGCCATGCACTGTAATCTGATGTATCAATGAGCTGCAGAGCTGCCCACCTTACCAGCTATAACAGAAGTTGGAAACTTTAATAGAAAGTGTATTTGTGGTTTGTGAATAGCAGATAAATCCATGACCTGGCTGATCCTTCAACAAATGTCAATTGGGTGGCATCAGATTTTCCAGTACAGAAGTAGTAGCCTTAATAGCAAACCCATCGCTAAAATGTATGCAGTTTAACAGCAGGGTTTTCACTTGCCATTGGTGCATCACCGAAATTCAGTGCCTACATCAAATTTTGTTACATTTAACACTTCAATTTGTTCCCTTTTGCTAATAAAACCAAAAAATGTTGTTTATCAAGATTTTGTTCACATTTCCCTCCAACAAGACCAACCCCAACTAGTAACTTCAGTAAGTGAGTGGCTGTTAGCCTCCTGTTAATGTCACATGTTTTGAGTGGCTGTCATTGGTAACATTTAAAATCATCTTCTTTTCTAAAGATGCGAACATTAATTTTATTTTAATTCTTTTCATTTTTATTACTATTTAATTTAATATTGTTTCTTTGTATCAATATACTGCTGCTGGATTATGTGAATTTCCCCTTGGGATTAATAAAGTATCTATCTATTTATCTATCTATCTAAAGCTTGTTATGCAGACTTACACTGTATAATCAATCTCTATCCAGATATATGTTTTCCAAATATTTTAAAATGTTAAATGAAATCTTCTAATGATAAAGTTAAGACTGGTTATTTTACTTTGTTTATACTCAACTGATATTTTAATCAAGGTAGATGTGAATAAAGTGTATTTCTGCTTTATAAGCTAGCTGTCATTTGAGGGAAAAAAAACTCAAGTTAAAAAACAAGGAGGACCGATGACAAAAGACAGGCGCTATACTGGCGCTGTGCCTGCCCCAATGGCAGGTAGTGGGGTGCCAATTACATACTGGGCAGTTTTAACCACTCGAGAACAGCTTCCCAGTAAGAAACGTTGTAGCTGCCAAACCACTATGTGATACAGCTGGTCAGAATGCTCTGAAATGTGTAGCAGTAGAAGTTGACCAGAATCTAAAGACACAGGTAGAATTTCCTCAGTCTCATTAGTAAATAGAGATCCTTCTATGACTTCTTAACTATTATAAAGCTTTTGAGAGTAAAGGAGAGATCCTCATAGACACCCAGGAGCTTAAAGCTGGTCAGCTGTAGTCCTAATGATGTAAATAGGGTGCATCTCTAGCTTTTAGATTTCCTGCATACCACAATGAGCTCATTGGTTCTCATAATATTGAGGATCAGGTTATTGTTGATAGCCCATGTTACCAAGCTTTGAACCAACTCTCTCTATAAGAGGACTCATCAGTATTCTTAAGAAGGCCTAGTACTGTGGTATCATCCTCCGACTTGATAAGGGTGTTGGAACCATGCATAGTGTCAAAATACACACAAGCTTGTGGGAAACAGGTTCAGAGCTAAGTAAGTCTGCAAACCCAATTGTTATGGATTAAGGTGTACTTATTTATTTTAATGCTATTTTTTTAATTATTAACATTAATTAAATGGAAGATAGTGAAGATAGTAGAGCACTATATCTAAGGACAATAATCAATGACAGGCTAAACTTTGATGTTAACAAATAAATTAATTTGTAAGAAGGGGTAGACACAGCTTTTCTTTCTTAGGAAACTATAAAGATTTTTAAAATGGACAAGGCCACAATGACACTTTTTATAGGTCCTTCACTCAATATATTGTTATGTTTGCTTTTATATGTTGGTTTGGCAGCCTCAGCATTAAGAATATAAACATATTGAGAACATTTTAAACAGCATTAAAATAATTGTTTTTCAGCAGATCTCTGTCTCTGAACAGTATTACAGACAGGTTAGAAATAAAACCAACTCAATTCTGTCAACAGTAGCCATCCTCTTTTTGTTAAATCTCAGCTGTTGTCATCAGGCTGCTTCTTTAGGTTCCCAAGAGTTAAAAGCAACAAATTTAAAAGTCTTTTATTCTCAGAGCTATAAACATTTTGAATTATGTTAAATGTAGGGAATCTCCTAAATGCATAATCTGAATTTTTAGTTTGTGTAATGTTAAAGATGATTGTTCTTCTTTGTTCTAATCTGGAGTGTGTTGTCAGCTGTTGTGTATTTGCTTATTTTCTTGTACCTGTCTAACAATGTTTTATGTTTTTTGTACTTTCTTGCTGCAAATAAAATTCTCTCTGGCATAATAAAAGTTTACCTAAACTTAAACCCTATTTTTCATATTTTCATCGGTTTCCTGTGATATGCATAATTATATTTTTTATAGTCTGGGTGCTGCCATCATGCAGTTCTTGTCAGATGAACTGCTCTGTTTGACTGTGGTGTCCTGTTGATCTTCTATGGAAGTTGAATGATGCCAAAAACTCTGTGTGCTCATTGAGATCAGACATTGGGGGTACCTGTCAGCTGTACTGCGTAAACAGACTGGCAATTACTAAGCAAATAACTACTAAATATAGGGAGACACAGAACATGGTGTTGTTTGTTCAACATTACCATTAGGTTTCCTTTGCTGTTTTTAATTAATAATTTATATTTTCTATACAGTCTGCTCCCTTAATTGTATCCAAATGCTAATAACATTGAATGTTAAAGGGAAGCAATTACTTCAGTGCCATATTCCTTGGTCTGTTCATTTGTGGGAAACATTTGTTAATAAGTCAACAAGTGAAAATGGAACTGAAGAAAATACTCTCCTTTACCACTTTTTTTTATTCCTATGGGGAACATTCACAGGACTGGCTTTGGATTTATGAGACAGTGGAACACATACCCTTGAGAAAATACCTGTAGCTTTGTTTTTTTGTTTGACAAGCTCTTTCTTTTAAAGTTTATTTCTTGCCTGGGTATACATGAATGGACATGGCATCATCTCCTTTAACATATAATACATAATATTAAAATAACAGGAATGACTTTCTTTCATGCTTTTTTATAGTAGCCTGACATCACTATTCGTAACGTTTCGACTTACTTAGAATATTACACATAAGGTGAACACTTTCATCATGTCAATCTTATTTACACAATCTTATTAATATTTATTAAGCATAATTACCTAATTGCACAGAAGTACAGTTTTTGGCATTGAGAAATGTGAGAAAGGGAAGATTTCCATGGAAAGAAAATTAAAATGACATTTACCAGCCTTTCTTTGCATAGACCCAGACAGACTGGAAATGTCACAAAGCCCAACCTCTTTCTTCATTTCACTTGAGCAAGACTGAGAGGCCCTTTTGTGTAAAGCTCAGTAGAACAGAAGTCTTCTGGGTTGATCTTCCAGTGGTTGTGGGCCTGAGATAATAGTAGTTTTGGATTATATTTCCAGCAAATTTCCAGACTCGTGACATATACGGGACCTCAGTGGAGTCCAGTTTCAGGCCTGCAATCTTTTCTGCTGTCCAAATAACTCACTGAAGTTTATGCTTGAAGTCAGCAAATGGACTGCCAAACCAGACTGTTATGGAGAAAGTGAGGATGCGTTCAATAACAGCTCTATAAACCTGTTCCAGCACTGATTAGGACAAGATAAACATTTTAAGCCAATGAAGAAAAAACATCTACTGCTGAGCTTTTTTGACTGTGAGTGATAGTTAGGCTTTTCGCCTTAACAGATATTTTTATACAAAGTGGCTTACAGAGGAGGTCAACTTAATCAAGTAACATTAGTCTGGGGGTTTCCACTCTGTTCAGAATGACAAAATTTATAACTAGGGGCATTTAAGATGAAGAATGTCTCCAAAAATCCACAATGATTTTCATTGTTTTCAAGGTATTCAATTTATGATTGTTGAGGGTGCACCAACTGGCCAGCCGATCCATGTTCCTCCAGTATGACCTCTTGTCACCATCGGTAATCAGGCCAGTTGGGATGGTATCATCAGCAAACTTTAGCAGTTTAACAGATGGATCACTGGAGGTGCAGTAATTGATGCAGAGAGAGAAAAGGAAATACAGCCCTGACCGGACCCCGTGCTTTGGATCAGTGTCTCTGACTGATATTCACCTATTTTCACTGCCTGACGTCTGTTCCTTAAATAGTCAGATGTCTATAGACAAGCCATTGACCACATTCATACTGAGAGTCTTGCTAAGGAGAAGCTTTGGTATTATTGTGTGAAATTTTCTAGGTAAGGTATTTAGCATTTTTATTTAATTAGTGTCCAACCAAGTCTTTAAATCAGAAATGCATTCAAGCAAATATTAGGGTCACTGATTGAAAGCAGACCTGAGTGTCATCAGTGTAACAATGAATGCTGAGACTGTGTTGGCAAGTGATTTTTCCTAATGAGAGCATACTCATTAGAAAAAGAAGGGGATTAACAGCAAATCCCTGAGGTAAACCTTACTAGGCACAGAAGAGGATTTACTTTTACCATTTTTAACAAAATATTTTCTATCAGATATATAAGATTTAAACAATGACAGAAAAAGCAAATATAAGTATATTATGATTTACTGTGTGAAAGGCAGCACTAAGATCAAGGAGCAGCAGAATGTTGAGTGCCCTGGCATCAATCAAAAGTTGATGATTAACTGCATTTTAAAATGCAATAAGAGTTCCTGGTAACATGTGAAAGCCAGAAAAAAAAAAAGGTCCTGTTTAATTATATGGGTCTGAAGCTGCTTCGTGACAACCCAGAGTTGGCCCTGAAGCTATCAAGTCAGGTTGGATCAAAACCAGCTTTCCTATGAATAGGTGTATCTGCATCAGTTTCAAGATACAACAGGAAACAGCCAGAGGCTAGAGATGTATTAGTGAGGTGTGAAATGGGACCTGCAATTAGTGTGACAAGGGACATAAGGAGAGATGCAGTAGTAAAATTGAGTTATGAAGAACAAGAATTTGAATTTTAAATTGTTAGAACATTAGACACATTTAGATAAGAACAGGCTATTCAGCACAACAAAGTTTGCCAGTCCAATCCACTTTAATTCCTTCAAAATAACATCTAGTCAAATTGTAAAGGTCCCTAAAGTCCCACTGTCCACCACACTACTTGGTAACTTATTCCAAGTGTCTATGGTTCTCTGTGATAAGAAAAACCTCTTAACATTTGTGCAAAATGTACCCTTTACAAGTTTTCAACTGTCCCTATGTGCTTGATGAATTCATTTTAAAATAACGGTCACAATCAACTATACTAATTCCCTTCATTATTTTAAACACTTCAGTCATTTCTCCTCTTAATGTTCTTTTGCTTAAACTGAAAAAGCTCAGCTCTTTTAATGATTCCTCATAATTCATCCCCTGTAGCCCTGCAATTAGCCTAGTTCTAGCCTAAAGGTCTGGACCTTTTCTAGTGCTGCCATGTTCTTTTGTAGAGCAAAACTGTAAACAGTATTCCAGAAGAGGACTCACCAGTGCATTATAAAGGTTGAGCATAACCTCCTTGGACTTGTACTCCACACATCGTGCTATATAACCTGACATTCTGTTAGCCTTCTTAATGGCTTCTGAACACTGTCTGGAAGTTGATAGTGGTGAGTGACTCCTAAATCCTTCTCATAAGGTGTACAGTAGGCCTTCAATACTGCTCTGTCTGAATCAACCCGCCCCTCAAAAACTAATTTATGGTTATAAAAACCACCTTAATATGCAGAAATATAGTATAAAGTTGCATCGCAGATAGATAACTCCTGTAGCTACAATAAATGCCTTTACTGAACAGACAAACAGGGGTCAACAAGTTCCTTTCTACTGCAGCTACAGCCGCAACACACATAAAAACATCAATAATAACTCATAAACTTGCAATATTATTTAGGAAAATTGCAACATTTTACTCACCAAAATTTTTTATTTATTTGTAAACAAAATCCATCCTCCTCTCTTTCCTCAAAAACAGTTCAATTACTCTGTCTTACAGATTATCCGTGTGCTGCAGTTCCATCAAAAAGTCCCTTTTTATCGCCATCGAAGCTAATGCTGAAAGTTGAACCTGCCCTGTCGTATTTCTGGCATAAGTTTTAATTCGCTTTAGGGCTGAAAATGTCCGCTCAACAGAAGCAGTGGACACGGGAATGGTCACCGCCAAACATACCAATGTGTACAGCTGCCCCATGCTCTCATTCAGATTTTTCTGATGAAGGAAGTCAAGGAGATCAGTGGGAGATTTTCCTGCAAAATCATCCATGGCATACATTACAGTCAGTTCTGTTTTTAGCCGTGACAGATCAAAAAGTGCTCTGTGGCTCTTGTGTTAAACTGGAGAAGGCTACATGCGGGAAATTTTTCTTGTATTCCCGAAACATCTGGGGGTAAAGGAGTGTGACATACATCAGTTTTTCGGAGTCTTGAAATCTGGTCTGTGTCAGGCAAATAATATTGTCCAGAATCCTTCCATGGAGTTGGCGGTACTGCACGCGAGATTCTTGCGCTCGGAGCGCTTGTGGTGCATTCAGTGGCCTCGTAGAGTTCCTCATATCAGCTTCTATCCAATCAATGGGTCTGAATACAGTGACGTTGCCGTACGCCTGCTAGAGGGCCCTACTGACACCAACTCAAAATCTGATTGGTTGAAGCAACAGTTTAATCAACATTTATTTTGTGTTAGAGGGCCTGCAGAACGGATTGTGAATGCCTCTTTCACTTTGACTCTGCCTGGCAACAAATGATGGCTGAAATGTGATTGGTTAAATGCTTTAATACGAAAATACATGTCTGGAAGCAGCACAACCATTGGAAAAGCTATGAAAGGAAGCGGACAGACTATTTGGAAATATGTAATAAGTATTCATAGACAAAATATAATTAACATCAGTTTGTGATTCAGATATTTTTTTAGGCCAGCAGAGAAGGCCTTGCAGGCCCTGACGGCCCACCACTGAGTAATTGGCAGCAATATGTACCATGCAAGTCTTCGTCCACAAGTTGTATTTTGGTGACGCACATTTGACTATTTTCCAGGTAAAGCTAGAGTCTAGAAACATGTTCTAAACAATAATACCTAAAAAAAAAGTTTTAGCAATTATAAACAGATTACTGTTAGAATAATTAACACCCAGAAATGACAAGCTTTAGAATTGTTTTTTTTTTCGTGTCTCTGATTTCAGACTCTTTCAGTTCACAATCCCTTATTTTACCCTCAACATCAAGTCTGGATTAGTCTTCAGACATGTTGTCACCAGTGAGAAATCACTCAGAGTCTCTCGATCTATTTAAATTGATATACTAATACATAAATCACAGTTCTTTCTTCCTTTTCCTCTCTTCTTTCTCTTGTCCACCTCCACTACTTCTCCTGCAAGCAGCTAGACATGTAGCTAGAAATCCACAAGGGAAGAAAATGAATCACATTTCTTAAAATACTTTTTTCATTTCTCAGGTTTTGATAATCTACCAGGTGTCATCATCAGAGGAAAATGATTAGACATTGTAACATACAGCCAGGATTCTAACCTGGTTGGGACACCTCCATAACAGAAGGACTGAGGGAAGGAGATTGCATGGGGCAGTACCTCCCCCGAGATGACAGAGGGCAGCTCTTGTTTTGGACTGAGAATCACTGCTTTGAGTTGCAGTGATCAAGACATAACTATTCATACTAAGAGGTATATACGGGAAGATGCGCCAGTCATCATGAAGCACAATGGTATTTAAACCAGGAAGTCAGTATCACTGTTGTCATATTTTTTGTGAATTTCTAAACAAAAGAATATGAACTATGCACATTTTTTACTTTAATTTTTGAATAATAAATTACTTCTGGGGGGAAATTAATTTTTGATACCAGTGGAATTAGGGGATTTTAAAACTCTGGCACTGATTGACTCAGGAGCAACTGAAAATTTTATTGATTCAGAGCTGTTGGCAGACATTAAAGTAACACACATCTCTGTAAAAATTAAAAAAAAAATCACCCCAATCTTTGGATTTAGGTACTGTATTATTATCTACCTGTCATCACATATTTCCTTACATAAAGAGGACAATAAAACAATCACATTCTTTGTAATACCCAGCAATGCTCACAGATAAATTTTGGATTATTCCTGGTTAGAAATACACAACCTAATTATTAAAACCTGGAAATTAAAAAAAAAAAAAATTAACAATGGTATTCCTTTTGTAAAGGAATTTTGTAAAACTGTTTAAAATACACTCATACCCCTATAATTTAAAGTAATTTATTCTAGGTTACAACCTTGTGCTGAGAATTTCTTCAACAAGCAAAAATCCACTGAACTATCGCCTTAAAAAATATCATAATTGTTCTATTGATTTTTTGCCAGGTGTCCTTTACTTAAAGGAAGAATCTATGTATTGTCTCATTCAGAAATTCAAACTATGGACAATTACACTGAAAAGAGAATTTAAAAACAGGTCATCTAATAGCCCAATTGACACTTTTTGTTTTCAGCAAATAAAAAGGATGGTAGTCTCTGACCCTGTAACTGTTAAGAACAATTACCATATGCTACTCATCTCGTCATCACTTGAGCAGAATACAGATTCAACTATATTCATTAATCTTGCTTTGCAAAGTGCATACATTTTAATTAGAATACAAGAAGGGGTTAGAGGAAGACAGCATTCAACACCATTACTGGGCAATACAAATATCTGGTAAATGCCACATAGTGTGGCCTATTCAATTGCACTTTAAGATTTTGTGAACAATAGGTTCCAAGATGTCTTGGGCATGTTTGTTTTGGTTTATATGGATGGTATTTTGGTACCATCACTTCCCCTATTACAAATCTCACTAAGAAAAATATTCATAAATTCAAATGAATGAAAGTGCAAGCTACATGTAACTTACTAAATAAACACTTCATTACATCTCTTGTTCTTTATCATCTAGACCCATCTCTTCAATTCACTGTGGAGGTAGAGGCTCCCACTATCATAATAGGAGTTATTCTATTTTAACAATTTTTGACACAAAGAAAACTACCGAAAACCAAACAGAACTATGATAAGAAAGAAACATAAAGCGAATAGAACTATGACGGTAGTAACAGAGAACTGTTAGCAATTAAGTTGGTGCTGGAGGAGTGGAGACAGTAGTTGGAAAGTGCCAATTCCCTTTTATTATATACATTGACCACAAAACCCTAATGTATATTATATCTGCTAAATAACTGAATGCCAGACAAGTGTCATAGGCATTATTCTTTAGCCAATCACTGTTCTAGTATCTTTGGATACCCTGTCAATACCAAACCAATGAATTGATTAAACGCTATTTCTGGTGGGATGGCTTACATAAAGATGTAAAAGGGTAGGTTCAGGCCTGTGATACATGCTGTAGAAAAAAAATGTTGCAGGATTTCCTGTGCAGTTCTCACAACCAGTCCCCTCTCATATAGGCTTTGGGAAATAGTTTTCATGGACTTCAATACATGTCTTCCTCATTCACAGCATTGTACTACCATTTTGGTAGTGGTGAACAGATCTTCAAAGTATGCACATTTTATAGCCCTTAAAAAATATACCGTTAGCTACAGAATTAGCAGACATATTTTTGCTCAGGTTGTAAAGTTACATGGATTCCTGGAATCCATCAATTCAGATAGAGATCCACAATTCATGTCCACAGCATTGAAGATTTTTTTATTCTAAAAATAGGATGTGATGTACTTTTAACTTCTGGGTACCACCTAATGATCTTGAAGTACACACAAACTAAGATCTCGAAAAAATAGTTTGTTGTTCAGTGATCACTTGCCAGTCCAATCGGATAGTGTGACTAACTATTGCCAAGTTCGCCAAGAATGTGCACTATCATTCTGCTATCAAAATGATATCTTTTGAACAAGGAGTAAGTCAAGATTAGATACAATCTAAAAACAGCAGAGATCTGGTCTGCAGTTATTGAAAGACTCCTGAGATTTACATCAGACAGAGAGCATGGCTAGCTATGCAAGGTTATCTGCCAAAGAGTTCCATCTAGGAAATAGGCTCCATATTTAATTTGACCCATTACAATACTGAAACAAATAAGTTTAGTGACATACAGGTAGGCCCAGTGAACTCACTAAAGATTTGCCAATCCCTCCATATGTCTCAACTGACACCAGTTCACTTAAGAACGTATATGAGACCTAAAACTTCTCCTCCTCAGATTATGGTGGTCTGAGATACAGAATGTCAATATAATCAAGTTTTCTTCATTCTCAGTTGCATTATTTGCAAAGCATAGAATTATTCAACTTAAAAGTATATATCGAGTGCATCTCTCTTGTTTAAAATTGTCCAAAATGCTTCTAAGGCAAAATCCAACCTGTGAATATTGTGTTAGTGAATTAACAGCTTCTGGGTTATCCGGTGCTATTGATAAGTACAGCTGTGTGTCATCAGCATAGCTGTGGTAGCTCACGTTGTGCCCCGAGATAATCTGACCTAACGGAAGCATGTAGATTGAGAAGAGCAGCGGACCCAGGATAGAGCCTTGTGGAACACCATATTGGATATCATGTGTCTTTGAGATGTGATTACCACAACTAACAAAGAATTTTCTCCCTGCCAGGTAGGATTCAAGCCATTTTAAGACACTGCCAGAGAGGCCCACCCATTGATTATGGCGATTTCTAAGAATATTGTGATGAATGGTGTCAAATGCGGCACTCAGATCTAAGAGGATGAGAACAGATAAATGGCCTCTGTCTACATTTACCGAAAGTCATTTACTACTTTAACAAGTGCGGTTTCTGTGCTGTGATTTGTTCTAAAACCTGACTGAAATTTATCAAGAAGAGCATGTTTATTGAGATGGTTATTTAACTGCATAGTGACTGCCTTCTCTAAAATTTTACTTATCATCACTGGGAGCAAGGAAAGGCCCTAGTTGTGATGCCAGTCTGCAACAATATACATTCTTTCTTGCTCTCTCTTTCTGTGTCTCGCTTTCACACATACACACGTGCACTCATGCATGCAAATTCACTTACATTGGACAAATCTGGAATTGCCAATAGATCTAAAATATATATCTTCTATTAGTGCAAAAAAAAATTAGGTACCCAAGAAAATAAATTAGGACGTAAAGCTGTGAGACAGCAGCTCCAACCATTTCATCACCTTTCTTCTCAGTAAAAAAAAAAAAAAATACGTATTTCAATATACAGTATTACACATTATGTTACAATGTGTACACTTTTCAAATATAAAAGTAATATGCATCTTCAGTAACTGGTATCAAAGGTGCTATGTCGCAATGGTGAAAAACAAAATTAAGTTTGCACTTGTTATTAGATTATTCTCTCACTGTCTTAGTACTTCTTATTCTGGTTTTTAACACTGCAGTCGAAGCACTGTCATTGTCATGGGATATGGAATTTTTTTTTTTTCCGTTCACACATATTTGTAATTAGAATCAAGAAAACTATTAAGAGGTGAAAAAAAGTATCACAGAAACACTTGTGAACTAACTGTAGTAGTATTTCAGGCTTACCAATTTCTTACGAGTCACAGCCAATGCTCTGCAAACCAGGTAAATGATGTCCTGCACAGGAAGTTTGACAGGAACTGTGACATCAATGCTGGAAAACAGCAAACAATCACAAATGTAAAACTCTTTAACAAGCCTAAACACAGTCAATCTGGGTGCCAATTGTGGTCCCCGGCCGGGCTCCAGCACGTGCACATGACTGTATATAATATTGTAAATAAAATGGGTGTGTTGGGTGAGAAACCGTTGTCCGTCTGTCTGTGTCCGGGTCACCTTCCACAATGGCGCCCAACGTGGGGCCATCCGTCTGGTTCAAGACGGGGACCCCCAAATTATAAATATTTTGTGGATGGCATGGCGCAGCAGCAGACCCCACACACTCGCCGCGGGAGCGGCTCGTGCACAACCCCATGGGAGCGGTTAACCCCAGAGGCCGCTGCCGGACCACAGAAAGGCCATCCCCGGGTGCGGAGGAAGAAGAACGGGCATCGCCAGAGCGCAGTGGGCTCCGAGGGTCGCACTGTCGGGAAGGACGGCCAGGCCGGCGTTGCGATGCAGAAGGCCACACCGAGGCAGGGGCCTCGGAGTGACGGGATCCGGAAGGTGAGTGCCCTGCCCTGCCGTAATCGGTTCTTCGTGGTCGCACTTACCTTCTTTCCTACAAGGAGGGACGATCCGGATCCGCGTCCGTGGCATTAGCACGCCGGGCCACAGGCTGTCAGCAGCACAACAGGAGCAGCAGAGGAGGCAGCAAAATCGAGGCGGCTGCGGCTCGAAGAATCGCCGCAGCTGCGAAGCTGCGAGGAGGCATGTCACCGCACCCAGAGCAGGGGAGACAAGATGGCCACTGGCCGGATGTCCTGCCCGCTGACAGGCATGGGATTGGCCAGTGTGTCTTGTGTGCCCGCCAATGATTGGATGGAGGCGGGACCAAGGAATGCCAGTCTCATGCCTAGGAGAGACCCGATTGGGCCAGAGGGAGTGGCCCACAGGAGGCAGGTGACAAGTGGAGTTGATCGACAGGTAAGCCAACCGACGTCTGTCTCTCTGTTTTCGCCAGCAGCTCGGTGCAAGTCGGAGGGACCCCTTCGGCCCGCCGAGTCGCCTTAGTTGCAGATGCTGGCTGCTATCGTCGTCCAGCTGGAGCAGCTGAGGGGGAGGTGGTCGTATCGGGAGACACGTAGAGTAGTTCGGAGGATCGGCGCAACGCTGGAACCTTTGGCCGACGATGTACCGCGGGGGAGGTAAGTGACGCCGTCCCCGTAAAGCATGAGGGGGGATTCGCCGAACACGGCCGTGACTTTAATAAGGAGGACCGGCAACGAGTAGGCAATTCCCCAACAGCGGACGTGGCGGTGTAGACGGCTGGCGGGGCAAGGAGAGCATACACGCAGGGACTGGCAGGACAGGGGCTGATGAGTGCCCTGGGTCCTAGCGCCTGCGCTCCAAACCCGCGGCAGTCTCCTGTCGCTCTGCAGGGACGCAGACGGGGCTGGATTTGAGCTGTCACCATGCTCAGACCCAGACCGTCAGGCCGTCCATGAGGAGGAGGAGGAATCGAGGGGTGAATGCCGGTTCCTCCGACAGGAAGGGCCGTCCTCTGCGGAGGCAGAGGGAAATTCCCTGGGCGACTGGGCGAGCCGCCTGCGAGAGCGGTCCCATTGACATCGGCAGGACGGGCATGGAACCTGCGGCGGAGGAGCCAAACAGGCAAGTCGTGGGCTGTCGGTGGTGGGGAAGAGCACTGCCGGTACAGAGACCGACAGGACGCTCGGGGTGAGTGTCCTGGCAGTGCTTCTGGCCCTCCCTTTTCTCTTTTTACAGGCCTGAAGCCCCAACGAGCGCTGGAGCCGACGTCGTTTGGGACCTGCCCTCCTGGAACGGGCCGATCCGTGGGAGGGCTCCCCGCCGGGAGGCTGATGGTGCCCCGGCTGGCGGGGACGGAGGGGGCGAGAGCGGCGCAGACCAGAGGGGCACGTTGGCGTCGGAGGGGGTGCCGAAATAAGATGTCCCAGGGTGCCGTGTTGGACCCTGGCGACATAGTAGGACCCTCTCTGGGGACGTGCTGCCCTTTCAGGGAGTGTCGCTCAGACCCACGCGTCTTCGCTAGCGGTGGGGCACTGTGGTCCCCAGCCGGGGCTGGAACCGTCCTGGTTATGTAGGGGGCTTCGGGTAAAGGGCTTGGAAGCCCAGCCCTGTAGGGACCCGTGGCCACCGCCAGGCGGCGCCCCAAAGCCTGCATATCCCTGGAGCCCAGCACTTCCGCCACACCAGGAAGTGCTGGGGGGAAGACGACAGGGGACACCCGGACGGCTTCCGGGTGAGCAGCTGTCATTCTTGCCACAGTGGGGTGTGGCTACGACTGATTGCCGGAAAGCAGCTGGAGCCCATCCGGGTTCCCATATAAGGGGCCGTCTCTCTCCAGTCAGCGGCGGAAGTCGGGTGGCAGAGAAACGGAGCTGGAGAGAGGACTGGAGGCGGCCAGGAGAGAGAGGCATAAAATCTGTGAGGCCTGGACATTGGGGAATTGGTGCAAGAGGCACTGGGGAGTGCACATGGCTGTATATAATATTGTAAATAAAATGGGTGTGTTGGGTGAGAAACCGTTGTCCGTCTGTCTGTGTCCGGGTCACCTTCCACACAATACAAATGACAATAACAAGAAGTTTGCATAATTCAGACAAGTCAAATCTACTGCCAGGTATCAGAAGGGCTGCCAGACGTCCCCATTTGAGCGGTACTGTCCCAAGTCCAACAGACAAATCCAAAGTCCCGCACTGCCTCTGAAAATCCCGATTGAACAAAAATTGTATGTAGAAAATAAATCTTAATATCAATTTTTATGTTGAATATCTAATTTTTATAGAAGCCTGGCATACCACCTTTTATGAAAAAAATTTGGAACTGTCAGCTGAATCAGTGTGTTTGAATTGTGTGTGTTCGTGTAAGTTGTGTGCTCATGTTGACATACATTTGCTGCAAGTGATCATTCAAAGTGTACTATTGTGATTATTCTGTGACTATATGTCAATTCTATATATAAAAATGAAAACACTACATGAGCACCTCACTAATTTTCTGATGCTTCTTGGATAGTTTAGTTTCTATTTCATGTTGAAATTTGAAGCATGGCTGGTTTTAATGGACTGTCAAAGTTGAAATGTAATACATCTACCTTTAAGTAAGGTGACTCAAAAAATTATTTGCTTTTTATTGCAATTTTAGTACACATCTTTGAAATATAAGAAGCACAGGTACCTAACACAGCCAGGACCTACCTGAGCAATTTAGAAAGGCTTTGGAAAAGTCCAGCATATCTCTGACTTAGCCTCAGAATAAAAAGTGGATCTCTCTCATCCAAAGGACTGAAGTTTAGCTCCACACCAGGACCCATGTATATTACTGGATCTGTGGGGAAAAAATGCCTTGTGACTGACAGAAATATCCATCCATTTTCTAACCCGCTGAATCCAAATACAGGGTCACAGGGCACAAGGCAGTAACCAATCCTGGGCAGGGTGCCAACCCACTGCAGGACACACACAAACACACCCACACACCAAGCACACACTAGGGCCAATGTAGAATCGCCAATCCACCTAACCTGCATGTCTTTGGATTGTGGGAGGAAACCGGAGCGCCCGGAGGAAACCCACGCAGACACGGGGAGAACATGCAAACTCCACGCAGGGAGGACCCGGGAAGCGAACCCAGGTCTCCTAACTGCAAGGCAGCAGCGCTACCACTGCGCCACCCCCCTGACAGAAATATTTAATCATTAAAACTTTCTCATTTTTATTCTACATGACACTTGTATGTCTGCATGATATACATACAAATGTGCATAAATTCCAGTATTCATTAATACTTAACAGCTATAATGCTAGCTTAGATAAAAGCACTGATTATTGTACATATGTGTGATGTGTCATCTGTCTTTACACTTACCTTCTACATCAACATGTGTCTCAACTGGCATCATCATCAACCTAAGTAAAACAATATAAAAATAAGTTTTAAATAAACGATGAGCTTCACAGCCACATACTGCCCCTGAAAGTATATTCACTATGAAATTCCAAAACTGAAACCATAATACACACAGTTTAGATTTGCAAGGCTTTCAGGCTTTAAGTGCGATTTCAGTTCTGATATTAATTGTAATTTTAGTTTTTATTTTATTTTATAAAATACATTTTTATTTCGTTCTAGTTTTCAGTGGAGTCAACAATTTTTATTTTTATTTAGTTCTGTGTTTAATATTTATTTTTTATTTTATTTAGTTCTGGCTTTTTTACATGATATTAGTACAATTTTAGTTTTTCCCTGTTGCAAGACCACAAATGCTGATCTACACATATGTCAATGCAAATTATGTTTCAGTCAACAAAATACACTCACAGTTCATAATGCTGTTAAACGCAGCTTGACTATCAATGATTAAACAGATCAAGTGGCCTTGTGAGTATAGTAAGAAAGATCAAATGTTTCAACCCAAGAAACCAGTCTGTGCAAGCACATTGCTATTAAACTTTCAACAAGCAAACATTTTGAGATATTTGTTCATGTTGCAACGACATCCATTGCACAGATAGCCACATAGTGAAAATATTCACTTGACGAGAGCCTATAATGCAAATGCACAGACAAAGTCCTCAGCCACTGGACCAGCAGACTGTATGTTGGCGATTTTTGCTGCCAGTACTGAAGCAGTGATGTGCGGTGAGGTTCATGGCTGGTGAGGTACGGACTCCTTCAGAGTCAGATTTACAAATATATGAACCCAATAGAGCAGCTTATTCATTATTCAGTTGGCAGCATGCACATTGACTACTGATATGTTTCATATCTCATCAGCATTCTTTACACACACATAGTTTAGGTGCATATTTGTCTAAGAAAGAACATTACATTTATAACAGCGAGAGAGAGTGGAAAGAGCACATTTGCTCTGCACCCTCCATATGTTCTAAATTTGCCATTGCAATTTCACAATTTATACTCATTCAATACAAATGAAAGTATAGAATGGTGTACAAAAAAAGATTTCAATTTTGACCTTAATTGAAATATTTAGCTGTTTTTAAAATATTTCAATTCTGATGCTTTAATCAATTTTAATACAGACTACTCTACAAAAGGATATTTTATTTAAGGTCAAAATTTTGTTTTTAAATATTTTCTTAGTCTTATCCCATTTTTAAAAGATTGAAAACTATTTATGGTCTTTATTTGTAAAGTGAAAATATTTGTCACTTTCATGTAAAAGTCTTCCTTATTTTCCTTTAGTTTTAAAACTCTTAATCTTCCATTTTTTGGCAGTCAGTCGGAACAAATAATAAAAATAAACGGACCGCTGCACTGCACTTGACTTTCTGATATTGCTGACTTATTGGTGCCTTGAGCCTCTGCATAGGAGAACAGCAACCTTGTACCTTTTCACTGCGGTTTTTTAAGTCCAATCAGCAAGACCGGATATGTCACACACATTAATTAAAGATGTTAGCCAAACTGTGGAAAGTCAGGGTGTATAATAAACGCGTGTGCAAAAATTTTATTGGCAACATACAGAGAAACAGCAACAGGCGCGCGCCAATTGCATGCATCAATCCAGTGTGTTAGGGATAGCGCAGTCAGAGGCTTGGCTCATCTCACCTCGTGTTTCTCCCCTGTATTTGAAAAGGAGAGGAAACAGGAAATGCGCAAATTCTGGGATTTTGACTATAAATATTATAATAATTATTGGAATCACACAGCAAACAATTTCATGGCACAGACCAGTGGACAAATAATCATTATTTTTTTTATTTTTCATGATGACAGGTGAGACCGCATGTCCCTGTATGAAGTGCAGTCATGGTGCCAGAGAAGTGCTGGACTTCCACTAAGCACAGAAACAGCTGGCCCTGCACTGAAACTCCGAGACTCTTCTTCTTCTCGCATGCTACATTTGCTTTTATTATTATCAGCGCTGTAAATAAAGTATTTGCACACGTTACTTTCTCGCTTTCTACCCAGAAACATCTGTGCAAAATTTGCCATCGTCAACCACCAGTGCTTACTGCTTCAACCCAACAAGCAAAATGTGCTCAACAAACAAACAACGGTCCTTTATGGAAGTTGCGCCACGTGACTATAGTAAGCCCAAGGTACAAGATCACCACATAGTGAACAGCGCAACGTAACTGAACGCTCAGGGTGACCTACAAACAACCCCTCTGCCCGACTGAACCGGACTGAACAAAAATGCCATTGCTGTTTATTTTCGTTTTTACTCAGTTTTCGTTGTCATTTAAGTTTGATCACAAATCACTAATTTTTATTTTTATTTATTTGCCTTAATTTCAGTTCTCGTAAAGCAAAAAACAATATTTAAAAATATCACTGGTGACTGGACCATCCTTCTTAACACACGAACAGTTGTAACATATTACTTTTACTCCATTACTTGTAAATTTCTTGAAAAAGTGTGTTTTTTAAAGATGATTTTTAACAACATCTTTTTGTCTTTACTCAAGTATATTTCTAGAAAAAACGGTTCATGTTTCTTTGTTATATTTCCACTACCATCATTATTGTTATATTTTACTTTTTCAGATTCACTGTTTAACATCGTCAAGCCTCTTTTACTGCAAAGAAAAAGGGCCAACTCCTCACTAAAAGCTGATTTATTCTATGGATTTCATTGGTAATTTTAATCTTTCAGTCAGTTTTCCCTTCTAGAACTGACAGCCAATAGCAAACAAAGCCTTATTAATTTCCAATTACTTGTTTAGTTATTCTCATTGAAAGAAAGTATTTCTTCTATTATATTGGTAGCAGCTAGTATCTGACTGTTTTCTGAATAGTACTTCAATATCAACATTAGCCTTAGAACTCTCACTAGCTTTAAATGCTCATAAAATAAACTAGTTTCGAAGTCTGATTTAGATGTCCTTCTTTAATTATTATTAATATGCTATACAATATCTGGCTTTAAAATCAAATCAAAGTGAAAGTAAGAAGGAAGAAAAAAATCACAGAACATCATGTGTGTTGATCACAGCACAGCACCTCACCTCAGGTTTCTCTAAAGCTGATGTCATATTATCTAACTTCTAGTCACACAGAATGTCAAACTAAACAACTACAGTTGCTGATCTTGTTGCCAACGCATGTCAGTTTACAAGACTAGTTATCACAGAACATATCAAATTACATGACTGCCTGACAACTTTCCAGCACAGTTCCACATTTCCAAAATAACGTGATGCAAGAGTCAATATGGCTGTGGGTGTGTGCCATGATTCCCGTCTTGCTTTCAGAACTGATGGGATGGACATCTCCCATGCAAACCTGTTAGTATAGTGATTGCAAAATCAATGAATGCATTTTAAATGCGTTTTAAGAAGCTGCAGAAGAAAACTAGTAATAGGAAGTTTAAGTAAAACTGATGGATATCACTTGTTAAAATATGATTTTATGTTTAGTTTAATAATATTATTTGATTTTAGCTTAACTTGGAAAATAGACAATGGTTATCAAAAGATATGAAACTAAGAAAACAGGATCAGAAGCACCCTAAGTCTTTAGTGGTTATATCTGCATGTTTCTGCTGTGCTTTTGCTATGCAGACTCAGCATGCATTTCTTAATCTTCACTAAATAGCCATTTTTTGCGCTAAAATGAAAACTAAACTGAAATGGTGCACTCAGAATGACATTAATTGGAAGGAATCAATAAAAATAAAAACTACAACAGAAATGGTCAAAAGCTTGCAAGATTAAGCTGAAGCTAAACGGAAAATGAAACTACATAAAAACTAAATTAAAAAAATGTAATAATAATTATCTTGTTCTGCAGACAACAAATAAACATATACTCATGTGCCAAAATTAATTTAAAAAAAATATACTTAATCCAGGAATCAAACGTCCATCACACTTGCCTTTTTGTTTGTTTATACATTTTGGTATTCAAAAGGATATCTCTGCAGTTGATATTTTCTGTCAAGCTTACCAGTACTACTTAACTTTAAATGAAAAAAAGTTCAAAACAGAAAAAGATAAAATAATAAATTATAATTAAAATAAATTTAAAAGTAAAATACATAAACAGCAGAAAGCCTACATGTATTATTTTATGTTGAATAAAATTATACAAAATATATTTGAAAAATAAAACAATTCCTATCAAAACAAATTTAATGATGTGAATGGCCTATTTCATTTCAGGTAAAATCTAACTATTAAATTTTCTGGAATACAATTCAATGCACAATAACTAGATCCTAGAGTGACAAAATTAAAAATATGTTGGTATCTTGGTAATGTAAGAACCCACTGTCTCCCCAACCAACACACACACAACATACACTTTTACTTTTAAATAAAGTTAAATTCAAAAAAGAATTTGAAATATTGGAACAATAAACATAGAAACAACAAAATAACATTTCTGAAACACTGATCTCACACCCGGTACATCATTAATCAGGATTCAACTTAAAAAGTGCAGAAACCTTTCCTAGAATAAATGAATATTCTAAAAGAAAGTATTTTGTGGATCAAGTTGAGGATTTCCTTAAGATCAAAAATATTTTGTATTCTCTAAATTCACTGCTGTAACTTATAAACAAATTTAAACATTGAACAAAATGAACTGTTTAGCCACATTAGGCTCCATGTTGCATTATATACTTAAATCAGTTGTTCACAATTACAGATATTGCATGTTTACAGTCATCAACACCCCAATAAGAAAAATGACATAAAAATGTGAATGGAAATTATGAAATATTTACAAATCAGGCTATCAATCACTCCAACAGATTACCAACCCATTCATTGACTTTTTTTTTTTAAACACAAGTTAAATTACCTGTTTCTGCGCCTTCATAAAGTTGTCCTAAAAGGCTATGTGCAGTGGCCAGAATACACTGTAGTTGCTGAGCCCAAGCCTCTGAAGTCTTGATTCCTTGCGAGAACCCAGAACCTAGTGTCGGTAGAATGGAATAGCAGGAACATGCCAACTGAAAGAGATGAGACGTCATGATTAAGATAAAGCCCTGGCTCCCCTGAAGTAAGAACCTCAACAATAGACAGCTCCAAACTGATCAAAATAAAATTAGAGGAAGAAAAGCACCATTCACAAATATTAAAGGTACAGCTTTTTTCAGGATTTTCAAAAGGGTAATCATCAATTTGGGTGGCACGGTGGCGCAGTGGGTAGTGCTGATGCCTCGCAGTAAGGAGACCTGGATTCGCTTCCTGGGACCTCCCTGCGTGGAGTTTGCATGTTCTCCCCGTGTCTGCGTGGGTTTCCTCCGGGTGCTCCAGTTTCCTCCCACAGTCCAAAGACATGCAGGTTAGGTGCATTGGCAATTCTAAATTGCCTCTAGTGTGTGCCCTGCGGTGGGCTGGCTCCCTGCCTGGGGTTTGTTTCCTGCCTTGCGTCTTGTGTTGGCTGGGATTGGCTCCAGCAGACCCCCGTGACCCTGTAGTTAGGATATAGCAGGCTGGATAATGGATGGATGAACAAATTTAATTTAACACTGCACTATGGCAGTAGCATGAAGGATAGAAAAAGTTTACATTGCTCTAAAGTCACCCAGTAGTTAATTTAAAAACAACTACCTTTAAATCATGTGACACAGTGCGTGAAGAAATTTTGAGCATTTTCATTCAGTTACTGCCTAAAGATATTAACAATAAATTCTTAAAATGCAAGGTTTTTCAAGTGAAAAACAGTGTCTTAAAATGAAAGAATGCTGAGTTGAAGACTGCTTGAAATACAAATAGTACCTTCACTGGTACCATATCCTCAAATGGCTAGGTGCTCAAAAAGCAGTATTTGCAGAATTAAATATTACTGGTAATGTGATCATTACCTTTCCTTTGACAGGTATATGTGACTTGTGACTAAGCAACATCAGTTCAAACTGTTCTACTTGTACCTTTCATCTAAATGAAAATGTTTCTTAAAGGACCACTACCAGGATAAAGAAGACAATCACAAAACTCCTTTTCTTAAGTATTTATGCTGTCTTCTTGTTCATAGCCACTGACAAATTCCTTCTTTTAATGTACTGTATAGAACTATACAGAGCTCTGGCCCTACTGACTTGACAGAACGTATTAATGCATACATCCCAGAATAAACACTAAAATCACAAAAAGCCAGGCTTCTACGTATTGCAAGGATAGATAAAACTGTAAAAGTTATACCCCTTAGTTCTTAGTATTTTACTCCGGGCTGAAAACTCACTAGTTAAATTTAACATAAAATGTTATATCCAAAATATTAGGTATCTCCATCTATGTTCACTAACCACTACAAGTGCACAGCGGAGTTGATCCTCACTGGTCACATTACACTGTGGTATGGTACCCGTTCACCTCAGGACCACAAAGCACCAGGGAATGTAGTAAAGCCATTTGAGAATATTACAGAAACACATTTTATTTCTGTCCAGGATGTACTGTGATGGATGGCTGGAATTTCAGTCCGGCCGGGACGTCACTCAAATGAAGGAAACAGCCTTTGCAGAACAATACATCCTCCGGGACGCTAGATGGCAGCTCCCCTGGATGGAAATGGTTCCCTGGACTCCCACAGGGCAGCATGGGATATGGAGTCTGGTTCTTCAGCCCTGTTGGGTGCCGTGGGTGTCACCAATGGGAGCTCACCAAGAACCAGGGGGATATTATGTTGACGTTAACCCGGAAGTACTTAGGAGTCAGGAGAACGGAAACCCACAGTATTTCTGGGGTACCTGAAGAAGGCATTTGACCCGGAGATGGAATACTTCTGGGTCAGAGACTTTTAAAAGGACTATGGGAACTAGCTATCAAGCCAGAGTTGGGTGATAGAAGATGGAGCCGCTGGGAGTGGAGGATTGTGTTTATTATTATTGATTATTGTATTGATTTATTACTGGAGAATTGTGGAGTGTGCAGTGCTTTGTGCACTTTATTGAAGAAAATATTAAAAGAATCTTCTTGTGCTTTTACAAGTGTGTCTGGGACATCTGTCTGGTGGGATCAATGGGGCAATAGCGACCATTAGCATCCACAGTATATAATAATGCAACATTAAAATGTTAAAACAGTATCACTACATATCTGGGCATTCAGCGCAGTCACTTTTCTCCCTCTACTTTGGAAAATGGTAAATTACCATAAGCACACAAATCACTAAATTAAGAAGAGGATTTTACCCACATATCATAAAGCTGGTTATCAGTGACTCATGCTGACAGCTAATACATCAAATATTTGATGATATACTTAATGTATTCTTTGCCTACTGTATTACTGTGACTACTCTGTGGGAAACATACAAGTAAGAAATTCTTTGAACTGTGTACACAGCACAATAAACCCCCTGTGAAATTTGGACATTTTCCCCATGACTGCATGAGTTAGGGCACTACTTATGTGGATTTCATACATCTCCCTGTGTCAGCATGAGTTTTCCTCCCACATCCCAAAGACCTGTAGGTGTTCGGCTGACATGGTAACTCTAAATTGCCAGATCTGATTAAACATAGGTGAGTAATTAATAATAAGTTTTCCCTTACATGGTAAATTCTTAAGAATCTGACTGTAACTGAATAAATTACATCTGCCTCTACATGCATATATAACCCGTCTCTACCCACAAACCATTATAAAAAAGAAACAGTAGGCAATGAGTGTCTCCTTAGAATTCCAAGAACAAAACTTAAAAGAAGTGGTGAGGCGGCCTTCTGCTGTTATGCACCTAAAATCTGGAATAGCCTGCCAATAGGAATTCGCCAGGCTGATACAGTAGAGCACTTTAAAACACTGCTGAAAACACATTACTTTAACATGGCCTTTTTATAACTTCATTTTAATCGTAATTTAACTTAATCCTGATACTCTGTATGTTCAATTCATCATAACAACTATTCATGGTGGCTCTAAAATCGGTACTGACCCCTACTCTCTTTCTGTTTCTTTTTCCGGTTTCTTTGTGGTGGTGGCCTGCGCCACCTCCACCTACTCAAAGCTTCATGATGCTCCAACAATGATGGACGGATTAAAAGGAAGAAGTCTACGTGACCATCATCATCATCAAGCCCTTCCGTGAGAATCCTAAATCCAAAGAGGACTGTTTCATTTATGTTAGGTAGAATGCCCAGAGGGGACTGGGCGGTCTCATGGTCTGGAATCCCTACAGATTTTATTTTTTCTCCAGCCGTCTGGAGTTTTTTTGTTTTTCTGTCCCCCCTGGCCATTGAACCTTACTCTTATTCGATGTTAATGTTGATTTATTTTTTATAATTATGTCTTTCATTTATCTATTCTTTAATATGTAAAGCACTTTGAGCTACTGTTTGTATGAAAATGTGCTATATAAATAAATGTTGTTGTTGTTGTTGTTACTCACAATAACAAACTAAAGCACAAACTCTTTCAACTCTTTAAAGCTCTTTCAACAGTTTGCTGGTGTTTGTGAATATAAAAATAGTTCATGTATGTGACTGTAATGTGCTAACAAAGCGCTGTCTCAGACTAAAAGTGGTGAGGCAGTAGCAGGAGCAGTCATAATTCAAAAGGTTTGCAGAAACTTAGCATCATAAATGTGTCCTGTTGAAGTATTTAAATTATTGGTATGTAAGCTATATAGACACTGACAGTAACTTCTTTAAATCTTTATGTTGTATATATTACTGTATTTCAATGCTTCTTGGTGTTATGTAATACACCGGAGTGAAAATAAATGTGAACTCTAATCATTTACATGTTTCATATTTTACACCTTTCTGTTATGTGCAAAGATGTGGTTCCAGTAACTGGCTAGTGAGGATTCAGAAAAAATGTGTTCTAAAAATTTTTCGGCTAATTGTATGGGCTAATTAAGCTACATATTTATAAAATAATACTGTACAATGTGGTATAAAATAAACAATTCTTTAGGAACACAATATATTATTCTATCCACTACATTTCAGAATATCACATCTTTAAAGAAATTTACCTCCTGCATCCAAGTGTTCTCTGAATCCATCTTTGACAAGAAACAGGCTCCAAGCTTTCCCTACAGCAAAAACACAAGTAGTAAGTGACATGAAACTCTTGGTATTGTAAAGATAACTAAGCAATAATGAGTGTAGGCCTTCTCACCCGCAAAGATCCATAGGCTCGTAGCGCAAAAAATGGGATCCAATCTTCATGACGGAAGAAGGCTGCTTGTTCTGCAGAGCCGGGGGTCTGTAAAAGGTGAAAGGGGCGGACGCATAGCTGATTAGCCAGGCGGTCGCGGGAAGGAAAACAGAGAGCCCTTAAAGCGGCGGCGGGACAGAAGCAAGGCAGACACAACAATTCAATCAACAAAGTTTATAAAATGAAATACTGTATATACATATAATAAATAGAAATCAAACAATCCACAAAAAAACATGAAATAACTATGTACAATAAATATAACATGAAATAACTATAGACATAGAATAAATAGAAATCAAACAATCATTTATGAAAAAAGAACATGAAATAATTATATACATAAATATATACAATAAATTTTATGAAAAACTATATACATACAATAAAAATTCAGTGCCATAACCTGCAGATGAAGCCCAAAATTAACAAAGAAAATTGAGAGGGAGGCCTGCCAACATATAAAGTGCCAGTCATTTGCAAAGATTGCAAAAAAAAAAAAAGTAAAAGCAGCTTCAAAAATGAAGCAGGCCTCCCTTTCTGCCAACATATAAAGTGCCAGGCAGTTATAAAAAAAAAAGAAAAAAAAAAAGCAATGTATGGGCCCCATCTACAAATTAACAAAACAAAAATTGTTTAGTGGCCATCCCCAGCACGATTTTGCTTTTCTGTTCTCTTTTCCTCCAGCCACTCCTCAATAGTTTTGCCGGCTGAGGTGGAGCAAAAGAATCCCCCCAAACTGGCTGTGGCCAAACTCTTTTGTTTTAGGACGGCCACAGCACTTGCAAATATACGTCTCGATCTTGGGCTGGGTGTCGCGTGCTTCATGTGGCACGGGATTGGGGTGCCCAATGATGGCTGGTGCCACATCCATGGGGCCCCGACGTCGCTGCGTCCGGTCAGGTGGGTTATGGAACTCCAGTGGTTGTGCAGTGGACTGCTCGGGGCCCATGGGTCTTGAGCATATGGCAGGGGTGGGCTCTGAAGCAAGGGCCGAGCTGGTTGGCAGTGGTTGGTGCGAGCGTAGTGCCTACAGGGACAGAAAGCAAAGTAAGTCAGGGTGGGAGGGAGGAGAGGGACATGGTGGATGGTACTTGTCCAGTGTGTACTTACCATTGTGCCAGGGTGCGCTGATTGAGGGGGAATAACTGGATTCGTGTCTGGGCCATGAGTACCGGGTTTGTGCAGGTGTAATCACGCATCACAGCTGCCCAGCGGTTTACCCTCACGCCGCTGATGGTGGTTCCTTCAGGGTGAATCCTGGACAGCTCTACACAAACGGCATCCACAAGGTGGCTGATGTTATACACCTACAAAATTCGGGGGGTGAGAGAGAGAGACACAGACAGAGAGTGAGAGTCAGTCAACCAGCCAGTCAGTCGGTCATGCCATCAATATCCAATCAAAAGGAAAGAGGCCACACCAAAGAGGTTGATCACCTTCCGTCGCAAGCTCTCCACTCCTGGTGTGACACTGGTCTGCGAGTGCTTGCATCGGAACCTCCCCTGCACCAGTCTTTCCTGGTGGCGTGGCGGAAAGTGAACTGACGTAGCTTCACGAGACTGGAGGCCAGGTTGACCACATGCTGGTAACCTGAGCCAGTGTCAGGTCCAAGGCTATTCTGTTGGGGGAAGTGAGTGAAAGTGAGAAAGGGGAGCACTCATCAGATATTCCACAGGTATAGCACGACTTGTCAAGAGAGATTTACCAGCTCGTGGAACACGCTTTGAGTGGCCTCGTCTCCAGGGGAGGTTTCCTGGCCGGCTGGCCCAGGCTGTGAGGCGCCGATGGCAGGGTGCGACTGGGACTTGTCAGACAACAACGGTTGTCGGGCGAAGTCCTCCTCAAGGCTGAAGAGGGTGTTGTCCAGAGGTTCCTCTACCGGCCCCTCGTCCTCTTGGAAGCCCTCGTCGACACTGTCATCATCATCAGTCCCATCCGGAGCGTCGGGATCCCTGCCCATCACTTCCTCCAGCACTCGACCGGTCTGCGAAAATAGGTACTGGATACCAATGAGCTCACCTGTGAAAAAAGAGGGAACTGTTTTAAAATGAAAAGGTTGGAGAGAGAGAGAGACAGACGGACAGACGGCTCGACACCCACCTCACCAGTGTACTTCGCAGGCCGGGTGTAATCGTCAACCACCTTCTTGTGGTACAGAACGTCGCTCAGCTCGTTGACGGAGTGCTGGAGTTGGCCACTGTAGCAGACCATATCACGGTCTGCTGCCTCCACTGCTTGTGCCGCACGGTCCTCATTCCACCATGCCAGGCCTTCCAGCAGATAGGCCTGAAAGTGGGCTGCGCTGGCTGAAGTGCCTGAAAGACACAGTGAGAGAGAGAGAGATAAAAATGCAATGCCACCCACTCCCTCGCATAACACACGTTAAAAGTATAGGTTTCTGGGCACCCTTACCAGGTATGAAGCGGTCCAGATGCAGGTGGAACGACTCCAAGGAAGTTGAACCTCGCGCACACCTGAACACCAGCAGCGTGGTCCCCCCTTTGACCAGCTGCTCGGTCTGCATGTACAGGTGAACACCGGGTGGGTCCTGGATGCAGTGGATGTGGCGCCTCTGAGTCTTCCAAATGTCCTGGATCTTCTCGCGGTCCAAAAGCAGGATACCCATGGTGTCGGTGGTGTCCCCGAGGCCTCCAGCATCTAATCGATGAGCCAGCCGGCAGTGGTGAGCCAGCTCCTTTAGTGGGATCTTTCCCCGCCTCGCCAGCCTTGGCCTGTCACAGCCGGGAGACGTCTCCCTGGTCCCACTTGAAGATGCAGAACGAGAGACGCGCCATGAAGAGGCTGTATAGTGGGTGGCTCTCCGTGATGACGCCCGCCGCAAAGAGTCACATCAGGTGCCACACGTCGAGCTGCACCAGTAGCTGATCCCACTGGTTGAATAAGAAGGACACCTTGCAGGGTCCCCCGTGGGAACAGCAGTCTCGGTCCACATAGAGAGACACACTGGCATCATGGTATCGCCGCATTAACCTGGTGGCCATGGGGTGCAGGCCAATGCCCTCGGCTGCAGTGAGGATGCTGATCAATATCTGGCCGTGCTCGTTCCCCACGTTGGTCACCCAGGCTGCCGTTCCTGCCGTGACACCAGCAAGTTTCTTGGTCACCTGATCAATGAAAGGGAGAGTGACGGTAAGCTAAAAGGAAAGAAGGAAGGAGGGAGAGAGGAAGGGGATGGCGATATCGCTCACCTTCTTCATTGAATCCATCTTCAAGGTTGAGCCAAAGATGGAGGTGATTCAGGCCTTGGTCTCTTCTAGCCTCGAAGCCACCTCCCTGGCATAGATGGACAGCAACCACTTTGTACTGGGCACTGCGGTCATCCATGGTGGTAGAGGCGGAGTTGGCACCCGGTGTGATGAACTTGGTGACCGCGAACATGAGCTTTTTGGACCGTGTCAACCAGGACCTGGTGTGCTCCTCGAGCAGATATCTGTGCAGCCGATTTGCCCCGTTGCCAAGCGTGCGCTCACGTATCTGCCCAATGAGTTTTTTGTCACAGGATAACCTGTGTTAGACAGAACAGAGACGTTAAGACTGCCCGTGTGTGCCCATCTACCTGAGAAGAGCTGACCCAGCCATTGGAGACTCCTCGTCTGACCTGTAAGTGAGGATAGCTGGAAAGTCATCCCGGTGGGTGTGGTGCAGCTGATCCAAGATATCCTGCGACCAGCCCGCCACCTTCTTCCTGCAGCGCCGGCACTCTAGGTACTCCGTGGCCATAAAGTACCATCCGTCTGTGTCCAGGACCCTCCAGACGGTCCTGTAGAGTCCGGCTCCCGACAACCTGTGGCTGCACGCAGTGCAGGACAGCTTGTAGCCCCACATGCGGTATGGCATCCACAGGAAGAACGAGCACTGAAAAAAGGTATCGGGGGCTGGAAGTGCACGTTGTGGGGGCTGGGAGGATGCTACCAAAGGCGAAGGTTGGAGGTCAGCACCGGCTTTCCGTCCTTGCCCCTGGTGAAAAGGACCCAACTTAACCACACGTGCTGTTCCTTCAGTAGTGAAGTCCTCCAGCCCTCGGGCAAAAGTAGCTGTGTGTGTGAGAGAGAGAGATACAGATAGAGAGCATGAGCAACAGAAAAACAAACAAAATTAATCAGATAGGGCCTGTTTCTTTCCCGGCAATGCAATTCAAAGAAACACATCCTTTTAACTCACCCCTATCTCAGCTACGGACAGCGTTTGCGAAGGCTGCTTTCCTGGATCAGCCGTCAGTTGGGAGCACTGGGATAGCACTGGCCCTCTACTGGTTGCAGACTGGGAAGTAGATGCTGGGGAAGGTTATTTACAAATTCAAACAAATAACAGATTAAACAGAAAAAGTGAAGAAGCCACCACCAGTTCCATGGGTGGTTGTCACTTACCAGCCTCCAACTCCATGCTGGCTGACAGCAGCACGTCATCCAGAATCTCGACGACGGAGGCTGCTGCAGAGAGAGAGACGCTGGGGGCAACAGTGGTGATTTTGGGAAGAGATGAGGTTGCTGCTGCCTTCGACCTCGTCTCTTCCGCCGCACATACAGCTGGAGTGCATGCATCTTGATCCCGACTTTGGTGGTCTGGCTCCGGAGCCATTTGATGTAACTGCGTTGGGGTACAACAGCGGAAACGGTAATAGGTGAACAAATGGAAGCAGGGTCCCACTACCTTGCTGGGCCCTTCCCCTCAGACCCCACAAAAGTCTTTTTCTCACCTCTTTTTGCCTCCCGATCTTCTGTATCGTAAAGGGCCTCAAACATTAGGTGTCCGTGTTGGCCGAAGCTGACGAGCCTTTTGCCCTAGTCCGGGGCCCCAGCCGACCCGTCTCTCTCCCGTCACGTCGGGAAAGAGCCAGGCGTAGGACTCCAGGGCGTTCTTATTGCTTGCCAGCGGGCTATCCGACACCTGGCCATCTTCGCGCTCCCTCAGGTGGGTTGCCAACACCATGACGGCATAGCCAAGGTCATGGGTCAGCAACCATTTAAAAGTCTGACCCCAGTACTGTCCAAACTGGAGCGCACCAGCGTGGAGTACCCGGGGTCACCACCTGCGGCCCGCACGTGTCTCCTGGCCTGCTCCCTGACCATCTCAGCCAACTTGACCTTGAACGGCACAGAGACACTCAGGCGTTTTGCCTTGGCGACCTGGACCGCCTCGGCGGAGGCCTTGAGGGTCAGTTCGCCTGAGGTCTTGCAGAGGAACTGGGGCACAGGGTTCAAGCTGAAAAAATTAGATAAACCAAGAGAAAGTTACAGTTCCACTCCAAAGTTTTACAACACCTGTTTTTCTTCAATTTTAACCAGCTGGAATGCAACGAGTGACCTGCAACAGATCCTCAGGAAACTGGAAAACATTTCACATTTAAAGTTTAGGTTACCAAAAACTGAAATTAAAAGAAACTTCAGAATATTACAGGGAACAACTAATAGGTTAAAACCTCCATATAGTCTGCACCAAGTGACGTTGCCTCCAACAGGGATAAAATGAAGAGTAACTGAGCATGCAAAAAATGAACAAGGGAACAACAGGATGATAAACCACCACCTTTGAACAAATTCAATAGGCACCAAGCCCAATATTCCAAAAAGTTCTTTTTTTTTTCTAATTAACCTTTTTCTTATTTAACATATGAATACTTACATGTCAACACCGCAGGTGATGTTGGGTCTATTAAAACAACGCAATCAACCAGTACATCAATTAAATAAAGAAACCTTTGTTTTGAGAGGAACATTGCTACTACAAACAAAGACTCGTAGGAACACTAGTGGCAGCCATGGTAACAGATACCAGAAACAGTTAATTCTGAATTCTGAAAGAGTAAAGGAACACACAAAAAAATAAATATAATGGCTAGTAATACTAATACAGACTTCTTTTAAGGCCTTTAATAATATTACAACTACCTTGGTTACACTGCATTTTCCTATTGTTAGCATTATTATTATTTATTATTAACAAACATAATTATAACGCAATTCTGTCCAGATTATTGACAGATATTTCTATTACTGAAACCAATTTACTAAAATGCAAAAAAAAATACTTTTATTAATATGTACAAAACAAATAAAGTTTCATTAGATTAAACTATATCTGTTTTATTTCACTTCACTATAATCCTTGTGCACTAATAGCAGCAATAGTACCATTTTAATAGTATCAGCGGGCCCCACTTTAAGATAAAAGTTGAAACATGACATCGCCGCTTTTAGACGGGGAGGCGGGTCTTTCGGAACAGAACTCGGAACACTTCTCTTTCCCAGCCAATCAAAGTTTACAAAAAACTCGGCAAAAGAACGCCTCGACGAATTGCTGCACGCTGCTGCTTGTCAGTCATCCGAGAACTCGGCACAAACTCGGCACAGAGTAGCCACGAAGATCGGAAGATGACCTCTGTCCAGCTTCATTTCTACAATAGAGCCTGCCTTCCTCAACAGTTTGTCCAGGCGTGAGGCATCCCTCTTCTTTATGCTGCCTCCCCAGCACACCACCACGTGGCAGAAGAGGGCGCTCGCCACAACTGTCTGATAGAACATCTGCAACATCTTATTGCAGATGTTGAAGGACGCCAACCTTCTCAGAAAGTATAGTCTGCTCTGACCTTTCTTACACAGAGCATCAGTATTGGCAGTCCAGTCCAAATTATCATCCAGCTGCACTCCCAGATATTTATAGGTCTGCACCCTCTGCACACAGTCTCCTCTGGTGATCACAGGGTCCATGAGGGGCCTGGGCCTCCAAAAATCCACTACCAGTTCCTTGGTTCTGCTGGTGTTCAGGTGTAAGTGGTTTGAGTCGCACCATTTAACAAAGTCTTTGATTAGCTTCCTATACTCCTCCTCCTGCCCACTCCTGATGCAGCCCACAATAGCAGTGTCATCAGCAAATTTTTGCATGTAGCAGGACTCTGAGTCGTATTGGAAGTCTGATGTATATAGGCTGAACAGGACCGGAGAAAGTACAGCCCAGAATGAATGCTAGAACTGGCAGAATTCACAGTTGTGTTGGCATGACAACAAAATGCATTCAAACCTGTGGTACACTGTCTTTTCTGGAACTGTGGTTCGAGTGCATACTGTGGCTTTGTCTTAATGTAGAATTACAGGGAAAAGAGAAAACAGAACCAGAAAGTGAAAAAACAAAATTGATTTTTTAAATCTGTAAATCAGATTTTGAATTGTAAATGACAAGAATTTCAGTTCTTCTGTGAATTGATTTTCTCCTGCAGGACTACTTAGTACTAAGCAACCTGTACCAAGATTACTTCTCTTGTGTAGTGAATTAAAGCACCACCATTCTACAACTGTCAAAAAAAAAAAAAGGAATTTAAACCCTTAAATGGTAACATGCCATGATACACAAGCCTTCAAACCTATAAGAATTAAAAAAAAAGATTGCAAAAGGCACACAATTTAAAGCTACATTGAGCATTAATGGATTGGTTTCGGGTAAACTACATTTTAAAGACGGTGTAACATAACAGGTAAGTAGTACTAACAGCAGCTAAAATGTATATGGATGATATCTCGGTAGTAAATCCCTTTTGAAAAGCGCTACATGACGGCTGTGGTATAGAAATTACATTTTCTATGTGACAATTAAAGAAAATTAGTTTTGTGTCCTCTGCAGTGTTAAGAGAGAAAGGCTTTGGTTTGGGATAAAAGGAAAAAAGGTGTAAAGAAAGGAAAGTTGCCTTTTTCTTTTATATAGTGTAGAGAGATGTCTTCGTTGACGATATGAGCGCCGTTTGGGGACAGTCCCGGTGGGTCTTGTGTAGACTGGAGAGACGGCCCTGCCGTTAACTGTCCGGGATGGCACTGTTGGTCCTCCACTCCTGTGTGACCTCATAATCGTATACGTGTAAAAGAAAGTGCGAAGCGCCTTAATATTTGTTTGCCGCGGTCTAGAAATGGGATCCCGTGTTTACAGTTGTCTGGGCTATAGCTCATGGGAAAGGGGAAAAAAATTAAAAGTGTTTACTTTTACTTAAGGCAGAAGCACAGTCAGCGTCTCAAAGGCCGGCACAGCTACACACACACACACACACACACACACACGCACGCACGCGCGTGCTGGCTGCCCGACTTTTGTAGTATTTTTGCAGTGCAGGAAACACCACTTATTGCAGACACGTTCACGTGAGCAAAACTCTCTGCGCTCTTTAGAGGTCTTGCTTTCTCTGCGTGCTGCGTTCGTAGTCAGTTCACGTGAGCCGCTCAGAGTACATGCATCGAAGCTTCTGCGCTGTGCCTGTGTTATCTCGTGCGATCTCACGATGTCCACGCCGTTATTTAATGTTAGTTAAGACCCGGCACGTAAAAGTTTCTCGCTACAGCAATTTTAACTCTGTTACGAAGTGATCCAAAGTCTCGTTTATACCTTGTGTCTTCTCATTAAACTTGTATCTCGCGAATAAAGTATTCAGCGTTTTTCTTCAGCGCTCTTTGGGGGCTCTTCCTTCTTTTCTACGTACTGCGGTCACAGTTCACGTGATTACGTGGGAGGCGTGATGATGTCACACTCAGCTCCGCCCCCCACGGCCATCGGGCTAACGTCCATTACAGTATATGGAGAAAAATAGTTTCCAGTTATGACCATTACGCGTAGAATTTCAAAATGAAACTTTCCCAACTTTTGTAAGTAAGCTGTAAGGAATGAGCCTGCCAAATTTCAGCCTTCTACCTACACAGGAAGTTGGAGAATTAGTGATGAGTGAGTGAGTCAGTCAGTCAGTCAGTCAGTCAGTGATGGCTTTGCCTTTTATTAGTACAGATTTCAAAAGGCTTCTTTTCATGTTGGTTTTGTCACCTATCAATGTTTTTTATACATCACGGCAGTTTTTCAAATTTTAGTAACTCCTTTATAACTCCACTTTTTCATGTGGTCATTTACTTCATAATTAACTTTATTTATTTAATTATTTTGGCACAAATGTCCTTACCATCAAGTCTACCAGTTAGTTCATATTCTAAACTCCAACATTTAATGTTCTTCCTGAATCAGGAGGAACACAAGCCTCACTTTTAGTGCCAGATAAGGTTCATAACAATAACTGGCTAATGTTAATTAGCTTCATACTAGCAGATGTTAAATAATGTTTTCCCCAACTCTTTGCAATCCCGTGGAACTGCCTAAATAGATGACAGTTTAGCTGATAATATACCGTAGAACACGTAGGTTCTGTTGTAGTGTGCTGTGAGCTTGGAGTGATCCCTTGTTGATCTGGTCTTAAGATGTTTTTTAATCTCCTCTGTGGCTTAGTATTTGTAAATTTAGTTTTTTACTGTCTTATATTTGTGATATGGGCGAGTCAATGTTTCATTTTGGAATAATAATGTCTAGCTTAACTCTGCCCCTGACTATGATCACTGCACAAACCCTGGTCCTTTGACTCGTATTCAAGAAGTTTGCAGACACTTGTTGACTCTTGGAATCACAGTTTAAACTTACATCCTATTAACCCTGAATGCTACTAAAACAAAGGGTGCTTTTTCACAAACAGAGGGAAAAAGCAGTTTTCAATGACAGCTGTCCTATGTCACCTGGACTATCTAAAAGAAAGAATTAAACCTCACAGTTTTAGTAAAATTTTAATCATTGTGCTAACACATATAATAGATATGATGTAACTATTCACCAAAACATTTTCCATCCTGATTTGCCTAACGTGTCCAAAATAAGCCTAATCATCAGCCCTGTAGTGTATAGGCTCCTATAACATACTATAACCGTTCTTATTTTTCAGGGGCTTACAACTGATGTAAAATGGAAGGTTATTACCAAGCTTTAACAGTCTTTCTAAAACTTTGTATTATACAAAGCACCCTGAGTACCAAAGTGGTTATAACCTGTTGATGAAAATGCTGTTTTAAATTAAAGCCTGAACAAGATAACTGTTTTCTATTTAACATATAAAATGCTTAGTAAATAAAGAGACTACACACAATTTATAACAAAAACAGAACACCAATGGACGGCTGAATAACCAAGAAAATCTAACTTAGCTTGAAATGCCACAGAGTATTTTACAAATAATCCCTACAGCAGTGGTTCTCATACTGTGGGGCGGGCTCCCTAGGGGGTGCGAAGATGTGAAAAAAAGAAAGCAGGAATCGAAAATATGAAAAATACATCTATTGAACCCAAAACAAATTAACTTAAGCTACATTTTGATACTAGAAAAATAAACATAGAAATATAAATGTCGATAAAAGTTAAGTAGCTATAATAAAATATGCATCTATGATATATCATTTATTTAAAAAAGACATATTGGTATTAGTGGGGTACTTTTAAAAACGTTAGGTGTGCAATTAAAGCTGTTATGAAAACGCGGCTCTCAAATATGTAAAGGTTGAGAAATGCTGCCCTACAGCCCCCTACAAAGAGAAAGGGCCAGTTGCAGTAGTGGGATGGATCCAAAACTGACACATTGGTTGAACTGGTAAATTCAGAGCACAGCTTTTAAAAGTGAGTAGTCTGGATCTTTGCACCATATGTTTAAGTTACTACTTACTACGGTCACAGAAACATTTTCAAAGGACTGCTGAAGCTTACAAATGTGTAGGGTGTAACAGTTAAAAACCTTAAAGAGAATAATAAGTGGACTGTAAGCAAAATGTTCTAGCCCACCAAAAATAAGGTTTACTGAACAATGCACAAGATGGAAAAAGGAGGTTCCAGATTTAAAAAAGAAAGTGAAATCCTGATCCTCAATAGACCCTGACTAGTACCGTGTTAATATATTGGATACTCTGTGCCTGGTGAAGTAGCTTAAAACATATCCCAGTAACACATGCACTCAACCCTCTGCTGATGAAGGCTCATTGCACCCTTAAAAAAACTTGACGATAGAAAATTACCATTAAAAAGAAAAAACCTTTTAAATCAGAAAGGTGGGCCTCTCGGAGCCCCATTAAGCTTGGTCATTCCTTTCATTACTAGTTTAATAGGTTCGAGAGTACAAATATGAATACTTGTGCAAGATGTGCCTTGTACCTCGAACACTTAAGGCTCCAAGATGGCAGAAACCCCCAGCTTTAAGCGTCCATTAAAACGATATGGAAAGTGAATTGGACAAAGAAATGAAATTCATACTTGAACTCGGTGACTTGAGCGCTGATGCAAAATGAATACTTTATACGTCCGTCTTGCAAAGATCCCTGACCTTTGTGAAAAAAGCAGATAAAGAAACTGGTACCACAGAAAAATGCATGTAGCTTGTAAAGTAAAAATGTTTCATTATCTCAGATTTTTAAAAACTTACGGATCTGTACAGAAAACAACCGGTTACAGTGGGATTCCGATTCGGAAGAGTACGCATTTCACAAACATGGGCCCTTCAGCACGTAGTTCAGAATACTGCCCTCTTAACTATGCCAGAGCTAATACACAGCCTGCCTGCGCTTTTAAACGCTTCCTCTAGTTAAACAAGCACACCTCACTATATCCTCCTGTGCTTTCTTATAAATCTCCGTTTAAATGCACAAGTGTATTTACAGAGTTTTCCTTTGTCAAAAATGTTATAGAAATGAACTAAGCAAAAAAATTAAAACTCATTACTGACCACAGGAAATCCAAATACACACATGGAATCTGTCTCTCTTGGGCAGTGTGGTGTTACTTTTAAAAATAACTTCATTATATTATACTTACAAAACGAGTAACCAAACATGTTATATAGTGTAAGGGACGATAGGCATGAGCTGGCATCTCGACATGTAAACCTGAGGCAGAGGAAGGAATAGAGATCACAATAACAGGGCTTTTACAGGCAGGAGTGTTAAAAGAGACACAAAGCGTTTGTAACACGAGACTGCTCCATGTCTTGAAAGGTGATAAATCAAAGTGGGGTTTTGTACATGACCTAAGAGCGGTGAATGAGCTAGAAAGCTCCACGCGGCCAGCAGAGTTGGGAGATCAAGGGTTCAAGGAGGAGGCATACATCCATCAAACGGCTCTTGACAGAAAGGAGGACCAAGCAGGTGGGTGTGGGGTGTTGGCAGGTTCAAGGAGTGGGCAGACATCCATCAAACTGCCTTTGACAGTTTGCTTAACCAATCAGGTGCAGGGGGCGGGTTCAAGCCAGAGTCTGGGCGGGGAGAGGGTGTCCTTCACCAATCCACCACCAAGGGGCGGGGCCTCCCTTTGCATCTACCAGACATATGGTGTCTGTCTGTACAAGGGGCCCATCTTCTACATGGCATCCCAGATTCGGCTCACCGCCTGTTAAAAAAGCGGGGACCCCTGTTAAAATAATTTGTGGAAACAGGCCGGCACAGCAGACAAAGGCACGCATACACTACAGCATGCACACCCTGACTGAGAGCCCAGAGGTCCACAGAGGCACCATTTTACTGATGGGGAAGATGAAGAGCAGGCGAAGCCTAAGAGTGGGGAATTCCCAGGCACGTGTTGTTGTCGAGGACACCCAACTCGGCGCAGTGGCTGAAGAGGCCATTTGGAAGCAGCTCACTCCGGGAGACGGAATTATGGAGGTATGTCTCACGTATGGGGACGATCAGTCTGCCGGAGCTTACCCCTCCGCCCCCTGGTCTTGCTTTTTAGCAGGGGATTGGCTCAATCCACGTCTGTAGCCAAAGCATGCCGACCTGTGGAGCGACAACGAGATGACCACGGAAGAGGAAGAGGGATCACTGCACAGTGAGTAAGAAAGGCCGGGTCAAGAGCGCCTGGCAGCTCGTCTCCCCACAGGGCCTATGCAAAGGCAGGAAGAGATGGTGGAGGACCGGATAGCCCTCCTCGAGACAGGCGAGGAATTGGACGGCTCGTGTCGGGTGCCCGCCACTGATTGGTCGAAGGCAGGGCTAATGAACGTCAATCCCAAGCCTGAGGAAGACCCAACTGAGTCTGCGCAAACAGTGCAGCAGCTCTGTGGCTCGCAGCTGGCAGGTGAGTGTGAGAAAAGCATGAATCCACCGCCGGCTGGCTTAAGTGACTTGTTGCTGGCTGTACAGGAGTTGGAGAAAGTCTTTCGCCCTGTACAGACTCTTTTACAGATTATACACGACTTGAAGGGCGTAATCAAGATGCTGGAGGAAACTGTGGACGCGCCCCTGAGAGCCGTACACAGGTTGAGGCGGCGCGACGTGGGATTCTCTAGCCAGTCCGATGCCTGGGTACAGGTGAGTGATACCGGTACCGGATATAATATTGGAAACCCTAGCGAAGGGAACCGGGATGTAATGGAACGAATTCAAGTAGCAGGGATTCCGACAGTGGACGCAGCAGTGATGACGGATCACGCAGTAGGCTCCAGAGTCTGAACATGCAGCATTTCTGCCACACCCGGAAGTGCTGCTGTCTCACTCCATTCCAGAGCCATAGTCGGGAGGAGGAAGACAAAGCTTTTGGAAGGAAGCAGTAGAGGAGAGAAGGGGAGAGAAGGACTGAGTACTGTTTGGAGCACTGTGTTGTGTGCAGGGGACTTGATAAATAAACGTGTGTATTTTGGACATACAGTGTCTGTCTATATAAAATATAGAACAAGAATTGTAGGTTGTAACTGAACAATGAGGGATATGTATGTTTGTTACATTTTCTCACAAAACACAGTCATTTTCCTTTTTCCTCTCACATTATGAAAAAACAGATGTATGTCTTCCATATGTGAAAAAAATATGTCTAAAGACATATTCCCTCTCCTCTTCTTCTGGAAATTCAGATAGCAAGTCAAATTTCTGAAGGGCCTCCTTTGGAAGTGAAAAGAAATTCTATGTTAACTCAGGGAGAATGTGCAATATCCACACAAACAACAAGTCACCTGCTCTGAGCCCAGTAAATGGATCTGTGAAGCAGCAACACGACTCATGCCACTATACATTAGTGCTGCTTGCCCATACACTATTCATTTATTGTTAAGTTAATTTCCACTGCCAATACTGAAAAGCAACTTTTTCAACAGCTTCAGACATGTGTCTGGTTTTGTACTATTTTGTTTCCTTATTTATGTGAATATGTTACCCACAGCACTGACACTGATCGGATAACAATACAGGAATGTGGTCCTTGTGCGGTTTGTTTACTTAAATAAGAACAAACTGTGGGTTCTTTTAGTGAATTTTACTACAATTCTAAACCACTGCTCAAAGTAAGTACTGGCGGCAACTGCCTCACTGCTAAGGTTTCTCTGTACAAGTATACAGTTTATTCGTAATGCGTGCTCTACTGCCCTCTACAGGATTTACATGCTTATTTATATTATCACCGATCCCATTTCCATTCAAGCAACAAGCTTATTTCATAATTTACATATCCGAGGACTTCCTGCTTGTACACATTTTCAATAAGTTTTTACACTTTTTAACATTTTTTTTACAAATGTGGTCTTTCAGGTGCTCTCACAGTTCGAGTACAACTTCTTAGTGCTGGTAACGGTGTTTGGTCAACAGTACTAGCATCATCTATCACAGCTGTTGATTTAGGCAATGCTGTTTGCTGCTGTAAGCAAGTATTGGCTGCAACTGCCCCACTGCTAAGGCGTCTTCTATATATCATTTATTCGTAATGTGTACTGTACTGTCCTCTGCAGGATTACCATGCTGATTTACATTACTCTTACACTTTTTCTTGATTCCTTTGATGGAGTTCTTAAAGTCCAGGCAAATCATTCTCCTTACTCTTAATGCAGTCCTCAGATCAGTTACATATTTTCCCACCCACATTAGCATTTCCTATTGTGTTTGTACACACTGCTATTGTTTCTACACATACTTGACCACTAAAAACATTTTGTTAGTGTGTTGATGCATTTCTCATCTGAATCTGACAACTCATCAAAACAGTTTTCACCTTTGTCAGTCAGAAGTACAGATCTCTTACTCACCTTAATACTGTCCAGCACTACATTAGTGTTTTTCATCAAATCGCTTAAAACATTTTTTTTCAGATATGTATGAAAGAGCAAGGCCAATAATACACTGTATATGTTAGTTGTAAATTGGCCTTCAATTGAAAGCAAATAGAAACATGTTCTCGGAAGGGGTTTAGTTGAAACAAATACTGTAGATGCACACATCTCAATCTTGTAACACAGGTGCATGTCATTGCAGTGCAGTAATTACAGACAAACGTATATGATACTCATGTTTCACCCAGAACATAGTGCTGAAAATGGAGGAGGAGGAAGGTGTCATGCAGGTACAAGAACCAGGCTTTGTGAGAGGATGTGGTGTGCAAATGCATGGTATGGCAAAGGGGAGAGGAACACAAAAAGAACTAGTAAGTGTCAGGGGCAGGGCTAGAGGGAGAGGAGAGGTTAACTTCCATAGGGTGTCTAATAAAATAAGGGCAATACCTGTGGACCACATTATCAACCAAGGCCTGAAGCTAGTCGATGGGTGCAGCCTCAGGTGCCATAGTCTACAGGTATCTGATCCCTTATTTACTATATTTCTGTATCATATGCAACATCACATTTCTTCAGTTTACTGTAAATATTAGAATCTGTGAACTCTGTACAACAATTGATAAATTGATGACCTTTGTATTGTCAGAATAGTACCAATGCCTCATTCTGGTGGAAGAGGGTCACTTTTGACACACAAGCAGCAGATGGCAATTGTGGACATGGTGAGAGAAACAATGCCATTAGGCTGAAAGAGATCCAGTGAGCTGTCTTGATTTTTCTCTTTTTTTCTAAGCTACACCGTCAAATGTTTCTAATGTGAACATTCTCTTTGGATTTTACAGAGAAAACTTGAGTTGGCAGCCAATGAGACACCACACTATTTTGTGTTTGTGTATAAGGCAGGATTTGACCTAAATAAAGTAAGGAGACATAGCAGGAACATAATAGGCCACAGTGGATGTACCAGGCCAGCGTGGAGGCAACATCACAATGTGTGCTGCTATTGTTGAACATGGGTTAGGAAATTCCGCATTCTGCAGCCATTGGGCCCTCCGGCACAGACCAGTGTCTTCACTTCTTAGATTGGCTCTACAATGCCCTCATTCCAGAAAATAAAGGGTGATTGTGAAAGCCAACATGCCACTTCATGTGGTAATTTGGAACAATGTAAGTTTTCACCACTCCAACCGTGTGAGGGGATGGTTTCAAACCCACCAAAAATGATAATGGTGTTCGTGCCACCATATTCACCATTCCTCAACCCTGTGCTTGGAGGTGGAAGGTGTATGATCATTAATCAGATTTCAGTACTGGAAGCAATGAATGTTGACTGTGTGGACTTCACACCTGAGGCTTATTGAGGCTGGGTGCGTCATGCAAAAAAGATTTTACACTCTCTGTCTCAAAGGGGAAGACAATCAGGTGTGATGTAGACACAATGATGTGGCCTAATAGAGATGAGAGGCAGGATGCACCTTAAGACATTTCATATTTTGCACTTTATACTAATTTTAGATTTATATATGCATATATACATACATGTAATTTGACTTTACTATACTATACAGCAGTTGGTGCTGTGTTCTAAGTTTTTATATTTTTTCTTTGTCTGTTTTCTGATCCATATAGCTTAATTTGTATCATTTTACTTTTCTCAGATTCAACAATTATATTGCGTAAAGTTTCAAAAAAAATCCTTCATATTTTATTTTTGAGTCTGAACATTTTTTACTGTAAACTAGGCCTACGTTTTTTAAAGTATTCTTTTCAAAGTCAGTAAAGTTTTGATAAAAATATACAAACATTTTGTGTCTAAGTCTTAAAACAGTGGTGAAAGGTTTTTATTTACTGGTCACACTGCTGAAGTGATTAACTGACTTTGCATGTTTGCACACACATGAGAGAAAAACTAAACTGACAAGAATAAGTGATAAAATAAATTATTTCCAATTTACCTTTGTTGACATTAGCATGCCTCAATAAATGAAAAAAAAAACATCTTTTCTGGTATCAAAGACTTCACAGCTTCAAAGATGAAGTATTTTGTATGCTTTAAGACTTATTCATTTTTTTGCATGGGCTCCCCATAGACTCCATTTTAAACTGCAGGATTAATTTTGATAATTGATAAAAAAAATCACCTACAAACACAATCTGCCATGGCAAATTAATGTATACCATGGTTGTGAAAAAAATAACTAATCTATAAAATACTAAAGTTCTTCTTTGATCTGAGGCTAAGGATCTGCACTGGTATCTAGAAGGTTGCTGGTTCATATCCTGTTACTGCCAGAAGGGACCCTACTTTGTTGGGCCTTTGAGCAAGGATCTTAACCAGAGAATTGCTCCAGGGGCGCTTTAAAATGACTGACCCTGCACTCTGACCTCCAAAGGTCATGTGAAAAGACAATTGCCCTTCAATAATAAATAAAGTATATCGAATCAATTTTTTTTTTCTCTGCTACCTATACAAGCATTGAGCATCATGTCAGATTAAATAAAAATACAAAAATCTTTCATCAATTTACATAAAATAAAAAGTGGAGATGATTGGCTTAAAAAAGTATTTCCTCTCCTTTTTGGCTACCAGCATAAATTTGCTCAGATTCAATATATTAACCCAACATATCACGCTGTTTGTGAATTAGTTAATCAGATTCTAATCAGTGAGCCCCCTTCTTTGTAAGGTCCACAGTATTGTAGAGACATTCCAAAGATAGTTTTAAAATGCAGACAAATAAGCATTCTATGTAAAATCTAATATAAAGAAGCACAGATACAGAAGTTTACAAAACCATTTTAAAGCATTTAATATTCCATGCGCTCAATGCAGTCATATGTGCCAAAGTCTAGGAAAGAAAATAAAAGCAAAATCACCATACTGTAGGTTTGGCAATCTCTGTATTAATTTAGCTAACTGCACAAATTGTGATGTTGAATAAGTAAGTCAGGAGCTTCAATTTCAAGGTAATATTCACTGATGAAGTCTTAAAGAATTCATAAAAATGGTCTAGGAGAGAGGCAAGAAAGAAACTCTTTAACAAGTAGTGGGTATGCTTTTCAGCAGGACTGACCTCCAGTCTGGTCATGATTGACACGAAGATGACCTGTGCGCAATTCAGAGAATCACTTGATATTTTATTTCCCAATAAAATTAATTTGTGAGGTTTCTCTTTTCTACACTCACAACTGTGGACAAATATCCATTGTGAAAGCTTAACTCTTCACATTCTGCCACCTCTTTTGGTAACTGTAGAAACCTTTCACAAAGTTCAGATGTTCATGTTGTGCCACCTCCTCCAATACCTGTAGTACCCTTCCGTGAAGACCTCAGTAATCTCTGTGCTCACCCCGATAAAGAACTTCACAACTCCCCATCCTTTGGCTCCAACAACTCTGTTGCCACAACACCCTAAATTTGCCCCAACTTCAATTCCTCCTTCCACCCAGTGACTCTCCACCATTCTCTTCTGTTCACTGAGATCATTTAATAGACTCAAGCAATTGCACACTCATGTTCAAGCTGCTTGTCAGTAGTCAAACTGCCAAGATGTGCTCTTAAAAACCACTAACATGAATCCCTTAAAACATCACTTAACTTGACTAATCACACAAGTATAAAGTGAAAAGACTATTGTCTCTGTCCAGGGTTACCTATACAGGTGCTGATCATCTACCTACCAGTTATTGTGGCTGCTCCATCTCATAGTACCACAATTGCGTTCACTAATATCAATTATGTAGTACTTATTATATATTGATTGTACTGTGAACCTTTCCTGAAGCTTTTTGCTAACGGATTTCAGACAAAAGAGTTTAACTGAACAAGTTGTAGTGAAACAGGGTAAGGAGTACATCAGGCAAGCTCTCTTATAAACTTAAATGGAGTTCTGTATTTTAACTCTTTGAGGGCTGAATATTCTTTCCAAAAAACTCAGTTTTCTGAAAAGCACACAAAGCAATGGCTTCACACATAAATCAACATAAAACATCTGTTGCTACATGCTGTGGCTGCTGTTGGCGCATGTTTGGCGTCTCTGGCAGCAGTCGCTGTGCAGGGACACCTCGAGGTCAGCAGGAATGCACGGTGGGCTGGCTGTCTGGTTGTCTTCGCACAGTAGGAGGGTGGCAGTGGCAGTCACAGTGTGATGTAATATGGTTTGTACCTCTTGTCATCATAAGTAGTGGTACTCTAAGGGGAATGCTGCTGTAGGCGCATCAGCTACACGAATGTGTTCAGCACCACAATCAGCTGTGGACCGATCAGACGATGCTGGTACTTCACTGTCGTTTTTGGTATCCATCTCCAGGTTGGAGTTCGACAAGTCAGAGTTGTATTCAATAAAACGTCCATGGAGCATTTTGCTTTGCACAATCACTTTGGTCTCTCGCCAGATGTCGGTGCCATTTTAGAGGTTGTTTACTCTTCGCTACTCTCGCACACGTAGGTGTTCGAGGTTAAATCAGCAAAGCTATGTAACTCTCCTCTAGCAAAGGAGCCAAACTAAAATGTAAGGACTAGTTTTGTTGCAGTTTACAGCTGATTACCGTCCTCTACCCCTGAATTTTGACAAAAATCGACATCAGCCCTGAAAGAGTTAAGGCATTCTTGTTGATCATGGAAGCAAAAATTTCACTGTTGACAATACCAGTACTACTACTACAGCTAAACACCCATCTTTTCTTTCTTTCTGAAGATCTTGCTGTGTCCTCTCCTTGACCCAAGCTTCTCATTCCTGCCTATGTGAGAAATCACCAGAAATGAAAAGATTACTTTGGAGTAATCATAAGCAGTAGGAGTAATATTCTCCAGTTGTTTTTTTCTCCTTTTTTATACTATATATTGTAGTTGTCACTATTCTCTCCCTCTCTCTGTCTCTCACAAAGTATCATGGAAAGTCAAAAAGGCTTCATTAGAAAAACTAGATTTCAAGGATTCAGTGAGGCTTAGACACAAAATCAACCTGGCTCCAAACTTGAGAAGCAAACTGTGATGTATGTTAAAGGAAATGGGGAACTATAAATCCCCTGGCCCCATTGACAAAAAAACAATGCTCCTAATATGTAAAGAGTTTATTATAGAGATCACAAAGAGTAAGACAAGAGCAATAGGAGCAGAAATAGCTTGCCTCAAAGGCAAGCTGAGAGTTAACAAAAACAAGTCTACAATCCACAAATCAAAATAATCCAAAAACAATAGCTAAAGTCCATATACCAGAAAAACAAAAAGTGATTATAATATTACTAAACAGAGACATCAAAAAAAAAAAAACAGAAGGAAGCTAGACAAACATACTCATAAGCCCATGTCTCAGTGACAGCTCTGAGGCTTTCTCAGGGGAGAGGTCCCACAGCTGCGGCATTATTTAAGAAAATGTCTGTAAATCAGGGTGCCTTTCAAGACATTCACTGTGACTGAGGAATGTCGGGTGGCTTGTTCACACCAACTGATAACTCATTGATGGACATTAAGGTTAACATTTTGTGGTTTCCTTCCCAATCTAATGAATTCCAGGTTTTAAAGAACAGCATGGAATCTTTCGAACTATACAGGATGTGAGTATGAAATGAAGTGCATACAACACAGAGCACGAATGAAATCATTTCTAATGATGCAAAGAGCAAAAGTTTTGGAGTATGCTTGCACATGGAATGGTGCAGCTTGGTTCTCTGATGATAATACATGCTAATGAACCTAATCAAGTATGTGGGTTAGAAAATGGATGGCCTGTAGTGAAGAACTTACTAACATAAGAAATAACACTGAACACTCTCTGGAATCATGTTCCATAGGTTACTCTGAGCAGTTGGAGTGAATGCATTCTTGAAAAAGATGAAAGTAGGTAATCCTTTTCTAATGAGCTAAAAAGTACAGGTTATAAAATCTTCCAACATTTCAGGGTTTGGCAGGTTGTACATGTTTTGAAGTCCAAGTGGTATAAAGCATGAAGCCTTTGTCTATGATTTAACAGGTATTTGTTGAAGAATGAGGAAACAGACTGAGACTGACTTTCAGAAAAACACATAGAAAATGGCTTTATTTTAGAAAAAGTTAAGATTTTGACATTTCCCTTTCCACGTTTCTTGGTCCTTGGACTAGACATTCACAGTTATATTATGACCTCATTTTTGTTTCTCATCTTGATTTTGAATAATCCCAATGCTGGATTTGGTCCACATCTACTTGGGTTACCAGGTAAGTTGTAGATACACTCTCAGTTTTCAGCCTTGCAATATCACCATTCACTAATACCCGCCAGCATGTGATAAGAAGCTAGGCAAACTTCAATTTGCAGAAGCTTCCTATTTGTCTCTGGCACACTTTTCTGAGCTCCTTCCACACTCTTCTCACTATATTGCGATACTATTGTCAATCTGGCTTGGACGCAAGTACAGATATTTCAGCTCACTATTGCCATGCCTCTCTACGATAAATTCTTCAATCTCTTTGAGTTCTTCCTGAAACTTTTTGATCTCAGCCTTGGCAGATGCTTCAGTGAAGTATTCTTCAGGGTACTGGCCAAGTGGGATCTGCGTGAGAAGCAAATAATAGAAGCATTTGTATATTGTCAGATTGGTCAAGAACCTTCCATGCCTGTACCAGGTATGGGTAACAACCACCCAAAATTTAAAAAAACTTAATGAAGCAGAAAGAAAGTAGAGGCAATGCAAATAACATTCTGCAACGGTCAACTTACTGCATTAGGCTGGGTACGACTCAGGTGCCACGTGATGGCCATCTCTACACATGACTGGTGCATATCCGGGAGTGTGTCCATAATCATCTCCATTGTAACCGAGTCCTTGCAGGAAGGCGGGGGAAGACACATAGTGCAGGGTGTGTTTGGAACCCAAGAGCACCAATCAAACTACAAGAAAAGGATAACCATACTATCAGTCACCCAGCCTGATACAGTTGTTTTGAAAACAATGTCTGTTCAGCAATTACCTGCCCATTGTTGGTTGCAGCATGTTGGACAGAGCATGTGAAAATGACCGTTGTCAAAAGAGTAATGAGCTCTTTTCTATCCTTCAGGTCACTAGATAGCCCTGAGGAAAAAAGTATAAGAGAAAATGATGGGCAAAAGAACGATAAGAGGACTTTCACCCTCAGTGTTTCTGGCATGCAGTTATTGTTGAGCAACCATCCTAATGTTGGTGCTTGACTGGAGATCACATTCAACATGTTACCAAGGAAATTCTGTGGTGATAGATCACTTCTTAGCACTGCCACAATGACCTTGAATCTATTTATTTAGTTGACGCTTTTATCCAAGAGGTATTATACAGTTGATTCACTCAGAAGCAGATCACACAACGAGTTAGTGATAGGGATTATAGCAGAAGGACAGAAGGTTTTTCCTTGCTCTCAATTGTGCTATTCACTGTCAGGGGTGGTGTTCATTTGACGTGAACTCATATCTGCTATTAACTCGCTGGACTGCTACTCATAATGCACAATGAGTATCTTGTAATTGTTCTTTATTTTTTTAATGGTCAAAAAGGGCAACTGAAAAATTAAGGAGGCAAATACTGTACATGTTCTTTTTGAAGGCTACAGTAAACCAAAACCAACCATCAAAGAAAGAAACATATGGACATCAAATAAAAAGGAAAAGGACAGAATAGTAGCATTCTTTGTACTTTTTCTTTTTAGAATTTATCCAATGATCGGAAAACAATGATGCACTCAGCTATTTTCGGTAGAATGGCACAATGACATGATGCATCTCAGTGACATTTGAAAACAAACAATATGGCTTCTGCCATACACAACAGGATTATGGTAAAGGTAAGATGTTACTGGCAAATTCTTCAAAATTTCCAGAAGAGTATTAAGTAGTTTCTTTGAGCACAAAACCAAAGATTAACCATAGTAATGTACAATAATAGCATGTGAAAAAATTGTTGTGAGGAAAAATAAACAATAGTAATACACAGAAAATACAAAGATGAGCAAAAGATCCATCCATCCATTATCCAATCCGCTATATCCTAACTACAGTCACAGGGGTCTGCTGGAGCCAATCCCAGCCAACACAGGACGCAAGGCAGGAAACAAACCCCAGGCAGGGCGCTATCCCACTGTAGGGTGCACACACACACACACTAAGCACAATTTAGGATCTCCAATACACCTAACCTGCATGTCTTTGGAGTGTGGGAGGAAACCGGAGCACCCGAAAGAAACCCATGCAGACACGGGGAGAACATGCAAACTCCACGCAGAGAGGACCTGGGAAGCGAACCTTGGTCTCCAAACTGCAAGGCAGCAGCGATACCCACTGTGCCACCCAAGCAAAAGATCACTCCAAAAAATAATTGCCTGAAAAATAAGCAGCAGATCAAAAAATGAATGGGAATGAACCCCATTATTGGTGAGAAACTGATCACATAACAGGGGATGCCACAAAGTTGGTGAGCGCAGGACTTAAGAACTTGAGCCCTGCAGCAGCTCTTCCTGTACGAAACATCGTCAGTTGTCTCTTCACTTGGTTAATAGGTATGGACAGCCAGTACTGATAGTCACAGATGGATCAGTTGAAGTAATAGTAATAACTGGTGTAGTTGGGATGATGTAGTGGAACTGATCATTGAAAGAATTGGTTCAGGGTGATAGCTTTGTCCACATTCCCTTCTGGCTCCCCTGGATTGCTTTAGTCCAGTACTTATGCCCAGTCCAATTCAAATAATTTTCAAGTTATTCTCAGTGAGTTTTTTATTGCAGCTCCTTAAGATTCATGTTCAGTTTCACATCTTTCACATAGCTTTAACTTCTCCCACCATGTTTGTTTAAACTACTCTGTACACTTTACTACTACTACTACATTCAACACACTTGATAGAAGAGACAGATGAAGTGTTGCATGTTGGTCAGGCAAATAATAATTTCACTGTACTCCATACATGTGACAATATTCTCACTATTACTATGAAGTTGTACACCTGCATATTGTCCAATGATCACCATGTTTACTTTTTTGCCGCAATGAAGTGCGTCTCTTATAATAACTGCTACGTCTGCATAATGCTGCATTAATTCTAATAACCGCTTTGAACCTGAACAACTTGTCCACACTTGCTGAATACATAGACATTGCTGTCCTGATATCATCTTGGCTGAAATCTACCTGGCCGTTGTACTGCTATTCTCTGAATAGTTGCCATATTTGTATGATACAGCATTTTTCCACCATCTAAATGTAATGTAATTTCCTGCTCACTGAATACAATGAGGGCATCCATTTTTCTAACTGAAAACAATGACAGTTAACTACTTATTCTTTGCCTCATTTCAGAACCATCAATGTCTCTTACCAAAATTTGGAGTATCCACAAATCCCTCATTAACCACCTCATTAATCCAGCTCTGCAGTTCTTGATCTTCTATAACCTCTTTGTCTGAAGAATAGTAGAGAGTCACAATTCCAGACACAAAACTGCAAAATAATGCACACAAAACAGGATGTAAATGCCCTGATCTGGGAGCATGGGATCAAGGGATAGCCAAGGTGCACAAGTGTTATGCAACTGTTTGGTACACCACTAACCTATGAATGGTGTTCCACAGCATCGTGCAGTCCTCCCTGTAGAAGTAATTTTTGAGCCGGGTCACACCTCGCGCTTTGAAGTCAAAAGTAGGTGAGAGAGACTTGAAAGTCAGCTTCTGATATTCCCTTTGAGTTACTAGGAGCAAACCAGTTCCTCCAGTGGACACCACCTGTATAATGGATGGCAGCACATTAAGAGTGACCTTTGGACACTTGTGTGGCAAAAAGAAGGCATTAGCATCAAACGAACCTTCTTGAAGATGCCGTCTTCAGAAATTAACTGTGTGCGGCCACGTGTGTTGATTTCCAGAGTATACCGTAGGTGGGGGGCCAGGAGCTGAAAAGACACAAAGAAAAGAAAGTGAGGAAGCATCAACCAGAGGAACAAGTTGAGGTAAACAGAACAATAGAAGGTAGTACAACGAAGATGATTTACATCAAGAGCATTTTCACTTTAGGTTTAGAAGTGTGTTCTGGCCAATGTATTGTGAGAAGCAGTCCCCCAATTAAAATAGATAAAGTCCTTATTTACAAACACATTTTAATGACTGAAGAATGAACAGAACAAATGAACTACACCAAGAAACAGAGATGTATAGAAATAAAAGGCAAAAGCATACCTACTCTGTAAAGAACATTAAATTTACAAAACAGAGAAAATGAATGAGTGAAACCAGTTCTGACAAAATAGAGAAGGCAGCAGACCACAAACAGACAAAAGAAAAGAAACAAGCAGGGTGATCTCTTTACCAACCATTAGACAACAATTCATCCACAAGATTGGTTACCAAGGGCCATTTTCTAATATTAGGACTAAATGCTTTATTTATCCTCATTGCTCGGAACTCAAGAAGAATTAGATAATAAGAAAGAAGTTTTCCAAGAATCAATAGAAAAACAATTACTGTAAGTCTCTCCTGCGAAAGTCAAGTGACAGATTCCATGATGCTCAGGAAATACAACCTTGTTTGTATTGGATTAAGAGAGAGACTGGAAACATTTAGCAAAAAGAAAATGTGGGGACAAAGAGAAATTTTGACAGAAAGGATCACTGAGAGTGTTTGAGACAAAAATAAAATAAACATTTTGGAAAGATGGAGGGAAAGTCCCAAAACATATAGAGAAAAGATTTGGGAAGCACAAATAACAAAGGGGATCAGTGGACAAACCCATTATGAAAACATTTACAAGGAGGTAAGATATATGTGATGAACAAAATGAAACTGATTATGCGGATGGCTGAGGTTCCTGGAGGACTGGGTGATTATTTTTTCCTGGATAAATTGATGGAAGATGGGAGATCACTTTACCACACTGAACACATACGGAAGGGCTTGTAGGAGGCTTTGGACAATGCAGCAAAAAGAGTGGCAATTGTTTTTTATATTACCAAAAGGAATGAGAAAAGACAAAAAGCTGATCAAGAGGAAAGAAGGAGGAAAGCAACATTCTACATGTCCCAAGAACTGATCTCAGTTGAAGTTAAATGAAAAAGAAGAGGTAAGGATGGAGAATCTAGACCTTAGTGTCTAGGGTGTCTGGAGTTGTAAACCATCAAAGATATCATCCAGTGTTAATAACTAAAAGAGACCAAAGCAGCACCACCAACTCGCAAAACTTCATTATGAAAGATGAAATTATGCCAATGGGGTGAAACGTAAATGATTCTCTCTCTAGCGTCATGTCTTCAAACTGTAAAGGATATAAGTACTGGTGTTGCAAACAATAGATTTGAGTCTTGTGTAGGGAACAGGTGAAGAAAGCCTGTGTTCAATAGAAAGCTTAGAAGGAAGATTAGCAGGAACATTAATCCAGATCCATATAGACCTAAGATAAAAGGCCCAATGATGAAATTCTAGGTCTGAAAGTGACACTTCCCCATCAACCCTATCTCAAATTAAAGTGACCTACTAGTATTCTATTTCAAAAAAATTGGGAAAGGAGAGATATGACTGGACCAATATTTGGTAGGAGGACAGAAACGGAGCATTGAGCTAACAGTTTATAAGGTGAATAATATTCATTTTAATAATAGGCAAATGAATATGGAAAAATAGAGAGGCACTGTAATACTTCATTTTTAAATGCACAGCGATAATTGAAGATAACTATAGTTCTCCCCAAATTAGAAATGTCAGTACTGAGATAGTTGAATGAATTTGTGCCAGGGATAGAAGAAGGGAGATTGGAGCAGATTCAAAGAAGGTTCAGACCCATTTATTTTGTTTCCTAGAACAGTTTCATATTCACGAAACAAATTGAGTTCATGATGTAGATCTGAGGGGACGCTACCTAAGAAAAGCATGATGTTGTACACATATGAAGAAATCTTTTATGGAATACTATGTGTATTTATAATGGTAAATAAAGGTCATTCTGGAACTTACTTCAAACCTTAAAATACCAGCGTTAGTCCAATTAACAGAAGAAAAGATACTTACTCAACTAAAAGACTTCAGGGAGGGTAAAACAGAAGAAACAAAATAAATAACATCAAAATAATAAAGTCTATCTAGGCCTACGCTAAACATTTGCCAACTACAATTGCTACTCCTTTCCCATCTTTCCTTTAATGCTCAGGCTAGCTTTCTCTTGCTTCTCACTGCTCTGCTCCCAACTTCAAGCTTGCCTAAATGAGGAGTGGGAGTCAGGAGGTCAGGAGCAGAGCAGTGTCAAGAGCTTGCCTAGTTGAGAAAGAAGAGTAGGCCAGTTAGAGGAGTTCTTAACATGCTAACCTCTGGTGCCAGCTATGCCCAATATAAAGTACCTGCAGTCCAGAACACCTATGATGTCACTTGTGTCATGTGTATAAATATCACTTGCGATGCACCCACTCAATAGTGTCATCCTCAACATGCACTTTATTAAAAAAAAATGTGATAATATCTAGCGTCATCTGTGACATCAGTATGTCTATCACAAAGTCAATGGGTATGTTGAGGATGACATATCCCTCAGCCAGCCAGGAAGCATTTCTTTTTCAGCTTGATTACCTGAGATGCCTGCAGAAACTATAACCTACAACCTAAGCAGATTCAACATAGCATGCCAGTGTTGATGCCAACTAGCAGTCTGTGGATTTTTAAAATTTAAAGAATTTCCCTCACTGATATCCCGGCTAGCTAAGGATATCCTGTCTGGAATGTGTACTGGCCTGTTGTGTGGGATGTCTATTTATTGGAATTGCCAGGTGGAGACTGGCATTTCAGGCAGAAAAAGGCTAAAGTTAGTGTAAAATAATGCCAAAAGTTAGTGCTAGGCCTAATACTTTAGTAGTACTGTATGTCCAGGAATGGCTAATAATAATGTTATCCTTATGTTATAGGAGGATGCCTTCAGCCTCACTTGTCTAACACACCATGTTTACTCAAATCCATTCCTTCAGAATGGACTATTGGCATTGTTTAAGGTGTCACATGACACTTAACATATTAATGAACAAATCAGGCCTTAATTCCATTTCACAAAAGACCCCTTGGCCTTTATATATAAGAAATTACCGTCTTAAGTACATTATTGAAGAAAGGAGCCCAGGAGCTGATTCAGAAAATAAAAACTCATAGAAATCCTTGGTATCACTGCATACCTAATGCTCAAAGACCTGTCAAGGGCACAGACTGCCTTCCTTTCAATCCCAGCACGAACTGGTGACTTAATTATTTACAGCCCCACAAATTACCTGCACTTATTTAGCCAACCAACACCTGGAAATGACTAACCCCTCCCTTTGTACCCCCTTTTCCCTTCCAAACAAACAGTACCTTATAAACAGGGTGAACTGCAGGCAGCTGCCTCAAGGTGGCCACACAAAAGACCTCAACCACAAGATGTGTCCGCAGCAGGTGAGACAGAAGCTGGAAGATTTGGAACTCAGCATGTCGAACCCATGTCTTGGCTAAAACCCAAGCCAACTCAGGATCTGAGGGCAAGAAGATTGGGTTGTTCTGTCCAGGTGTCTGTTTCAGCTGCAAGATATAAAAGAGGTCAACTCCTTATTTTAGAAGTCAGAATTCCTTATTCATTAGAAAGATCCTTTACCCTGGATGTCTCAGTGTAAGTCAAGATCACATGGTGTGAATATCTTGTTAATGAGGCTCTTACTGCCAGGTCTTAAGCACTTACCTGGTTCATTTGGGTTTTAGGCAAGCAGAGCAGGTTCTACAGAAGTTATTTAGTGCTGCCAAAAAGCAGGGTCTCAGCATGGTGGTGAGTGTAGAAAGTATTACCATGATGGAAGCTTCCTCTTTTATAAACTCTTGGTTTGCAGGTATTTATGTCTTAGTGAGTATGGAGATGGGGGAAACGGTGGCAGCTTTTTGACTAAGAGATCAAGAAAAGGTTTAATTGAAGCATGGAGGTTCAACACCTGAATGTGGTGGACTTGAGTTGGATTTATTTTCCTTAATGAAAAAAATCACATATTACTTGTCATTCTGCTGGCAATTTGTAAAGCCTTTAAAGCCAAAGTCACATTACATTTCTTATAGTCAGAGAGGATGTCAAATTTGATGATTGCATTGTTGATCTTGTCATTTCATTATATCAGTTTACACTAATTGAAATTGCTCGGGAAGTCTAATGAAACAACTGCATAACAACGTTCCAGCACAATTTCACATTTCAAAGTATTGCAACCTTGCCAATTTTGACAGCAAATAGACCTGTCTGATGTAGTCTGTGCTGTATGAAGGGTTTAGAGGTATGGGAAGTTCAGCCAGAATCTTGTCCATTTTTTCTTTTCTTTTTTTCATTTATATCATTGTTACATAAAACATGAGACATCAGACAGACAAGCAAAGTACAAAACACCAGCGTTACAAGCATTGCAGTTTCGTTTATTTGTTGTCAGCTCTCATGCATACACAAAGGAGCAAGTTATTTATAGACTAATTGGACTGAGTTTCTCGGAGCGACTGTCAACAACTTAATAAGATCAAGTAAATAAAATCTATAACTGAAAGTTGCTGGAAAAGTCATGTAATGTGACATGGCCTGTAGAAAGAAGGCAAAAAAGATATCCTGATGGGTCCTCAGTCATGATTGTCAGTTACATCTTATTAAGTTTGCCTTCATTTGACAGAATACTTTATCTTGGTCATCTATCCCAATCCAGTCACTTCCAATGAATTTATTCAGCTAAATGCCAGTGTGTATCTATATTTTTAGGACATCAAACACAAAGTAATAATCTCATTATACTAGCTGAGTAGATAACACATACACACCAACTCTTTTTGTCAGGGCTAGTGCGCTTTACTGAAGAGCTGGCAATGTGGGGAAAACATAACTTACACATGCTTTGCATTCAATAATAAAACAAAAATACAGCAAACACATGATAACACACCCTGCATTAACAAGACTTAGTAAATAACACAATCACCATTTTACTGCCTTCTTTCATCACAAATTATCACAAAAGTCACAATCACCAGTTTAAACAAACTGAGACTGTCGTTTGCTAAAGCTGACATAAGAGTGCAGCACAAGATTTTGCATATGCCCACCGTTTTTACTTATTATTTGGCTGATACCTTTCAAAGGTGACTTACAACATCTGAGGTATAATTGGCTATGTTTCTTTTGTTGATTCCAATTAGAGTACAGGCAGGTGAAGTGACAGGCAGTGTCACTTTCAGGATTTGAACCCACAACCTTAACCACTACACTACCTTGCCTGCCTGCTTCACAAGTTGCACTCTAAACATCCAGCCCTGTAGCTGACAGTGAGGCAAACCAGAGTGATTCTGTACAGTGACAAACAAGAACATTATCACATCATTTCTGTTTAATATCTCCCCCAATAGCTCAATGAATAAATACATATAGGCCAACATTTATCACCAGGTCTAAATACAGCAGAAAAGGGGACAAAATCCTCAACACCATCTCTGGGTTGAACTTCTGAGATTCAGATGGTTTAATTTTTTGAAGGCTCCCCTGACCTTTTGACTTCAGGGATCCAGCATGACTAACACAAATACCCAGACAGACCCCCAGAATTGTTAGAATGTGCAAACGTGTGAGGCAAGAGATGTCAAAATAAGCAAAAATTATAAAGAGGACTTCCTTATAATCTCCGAGCTTGGAGCCAGCAGAAAACATTTCAAGATTACATTTATTTTTTTTTGTCGAGATTGTGCTAAACAATTGGATAGGTCAGAGTAATTCTCCCTGCTCAGTGGCCTTCATAGTTTACATTTCTCCTACAGACTTGTATATAAATAAGGAGGGAGACTGAAGTAGAAGGGAGGAGACCATAACCCAAAAACAAGCAGAAGAATGTGTGCAGATGTCCTTCTGGAGCCCCTACTACTCCTTCCACCCCCACTTCCATTTTATTCCTCATCTTTTCTCCTCTCAATGAGGCACTTGGCAGACAGGAGGTTTCAATGTGTTCATTAGCTAAGGCTATGGAAAGAAACTGCCTTAGGACAAGCGTAGCCAAGGAGTGCATAAGAGAGAAATAAATCAATATAGTAATACCTAGCTGGGTAGACTTTCACTGCCCTTTGTACTCTTCCAAATTCCTCTCCTCTTGTTATTTCCAGTTTAAAATGTCATGTTTATAATTTTCTTCACATGACACTGTGAAGGCTATTCGTTTCCCCATTCTTCAGATTTTATAAAATATCATTCAATCATTCCCATTTTCTCCTTTTTTCTAGACTGAATCTCTATCTTCACATTTTTGTCCAAAACAAAATTGCTAATTCCTAGTATTCATGACTAAATGAAACAATTAATTTCTTCTTAAAAGTCAGTATTAACAGTTGTGTTGGGTCGCCATGACCATTACCCAGCCGGGACCCCAGCTGGATGGAAGGCCTGGGAGAGAGCATCTGCAAGGTACTACCTCCTGTGGGAAATTAGAGGGCAGCCCTCCTGGGTGGCTGTGGCACCATGGATTCCAGTTTGGCACAACCCTGTCGGGTTCCATGAGGGCTGCAGAACCCTACTTTGGGCTTTCATCATACCTGAGAGTGATTCCATGTCTGATTAATGAGCAACTTGGAACTCTCCCAGGGCCTGCTTAAAAGGAGCCACCACACTTCACTTGGAGAGCCAGAGATGGGTGGAAGAGTATGAAGCTTGACAGAGGAGGAGTGGAGGAGTGAAAGAAAAAAAGAGAAGAAAGGTAGAAGACGGGACTGTATATTTGGTACTTAGAGTACAGTGTTGTTGAGAGCAGTGAGGGAGACACGCTTCCTGTGTCTTGGCCTGTCTGTGTCAGGGTTGGGAAGCTTGAGAAACCATGGTTTCCACACAGCACTAGAATCTCATCATTCCCATTACTTCTTTTTTATCAGTTTTCCTATTTTGTTGTTCAGAATACCCCAATTCTTCATTTTTTGCTCTTTCATGACATAATCTTTTTCCTATTGCATATTAAACAAACTCTCCAATGTTTGATATTGCAGAATGTTCACCCATCTGTTTTCTACTCTCAGAATCATAGGAATATTACACTTCAGTGGTTTAAAGTTCAGACCTCCATTATTGCTCTTTTTATTCCAGCCAATTTCACAATCAGTGCATCATTCTTACTTTTAATTGATTTCATTGTTCATCTATCTAGCCTGCAATATTTCTAAGGATAATTTGTTTTGTCTTAGCTTTAAATGCTTACTTTTGTTTCCAATTTTCTTTTTAAGGAACTCTTTTCAGCAGAGTTTGAATTGTATCTAAATGCAGATGATTAGCACTGAACAATGCAAATAACACTGAATTCTACAGAGCAGCAATGGCTTTTTGCCATTTTCTCTTGTCTGCTTATTAAGAAATGTTCCTTACAAATGAGCAGACGCGTGAATGACTCTGATGTAATGGGTCCCCTTTAGCTTACATTGTTGTCATTGTTTATATAAAATTAAGGAAGAAAATTGTAAAGAAAAGGGTGGATTAAAAAGAAAATAACAAAAAAATATATCATTTAAAGTATTGGCAAAAATACAAAACCACTGTTAAAGAACTTCACCCACTAAGTCCTTAGTCCAGTGGATCTTTTTCTTCCCATTCATATCATTTTATAAGATGGGATCTCCCAGTTCTCTGTTTCAGAAATTTACTGAATCAAAATCCTCTGTTCACAAAATTCTAATTTTACAGGGAAGATTAGTGTTATTCAAATGCTTCATGGTTTACCTAATAGTACTTAGTTGCTTATGCTTTTCTTTAAACTTTGGAAAAAGAAGAGTTAGCAAATGGACAGCTTAACGGACAGAATCCCTATCATCGTGTTCCTCTTTTTTATTGGAGAGAATCATCTGATTCCAACATTTTACATTCTATGTTTTTAGAATTCCTTCAGTCGTTATGATCATATTTTTCATGATACATTCCAAACATAATAATTCTCAGTTTACTTAACCCACATTTTTTTAATAGTGTTAATTGTATGAAATTATATTTTCTAATATAATAGTTCCTTTGAGCCTTGTGTGGAACTGCTGAATGCTATGAATTGGGTACCAATCCAAAGTTGATTCCTACTTTGTCGGTAACACTTCCATGATAAGCTATGGCTCTCCATGAACAAGAAATGGATAACATAGTTTGAAAAATAAAGTAACAGATAGATCAACCTTAACCATTTTATCATTTCCTACTAGCTGTGATACCCATCTAAGATATATTGAACTCTATGTAAGCAATCACTGTAGGCCTCAGCGTTAACATTTGTAGTGCCTCATGCAATGCATATGCCTATGTTATATGCCATTTGGTGTGGGACTTGTAAAAGCAGTGTTAATACTTGTGATGCACCATCTTGGAATGACAGTGGCATAACAACCAGATGGACACATACACTTTTATTAAATTGATTTTCACCCTCCTCTCATTTTACAATAAGATGCAGTACTCCAATTCCCAATTTCTGTCAGAAACTTTCTATTTCATGGAGCATGATCACCAAATTCACACATTGCTCCAATTTATTAGAGAGTATCAGAGTCTAGTCACCTTTTTCAACTTACTTACTTACTTATAAATACCCTGTGTCTTTGTTGATGGCCAACAGAGGGCAGCACAGACTGAAACTAATAGAGGCTGGTGTGTGTTATTGCAGTTTTTTCAGTTGCTTAAATGCAGTTCTCAAAGCATTAACCTAATTCCCGTAACTAAGCCTCAAAATTCCATTACCTTAACGCCATTGGCCACAGCACTGTTACATTTGTTAATATGTATGTGCTATGTGGAAATTAGTAATGCACATTTTGCAAATCATGAAGTACATGTAGCATTGTATAGATACAACTTGCATTGTATAGACACAATTCTCAATTGATGCTGATGCGCCAATCACAACAGATCACAACAGATCACTACAGATTGTCCTTTTATCAATTAGAAATGTACGTTTCTCATTCATATTAGCAGAATGGGTCATTGTATGAATCATTGCATGCTAAATATAATGTACAATGAGCACTGTATTCATTTGGCTATTTGGTAGAGAGAGAGAGAGGTTGAGAGTATGTGCTGATTACAGCCACCTACCACACGATCAATCGCTTGGATTGGGACTCAAGTGCAGCGGGTGACATCTCAGCACCACAATGGAACAGTGTGAGGTTTTTTATGGTGGCTGGAGTGCGAATCCTGACACCAATCCTCAATTTTTCCCAGTAAGTTGGAGGACCTGCTTGCAGGCCTTGATGCAGATTAAAGTCATACCCAGAATGAAGCAATTGCAGGTTATGGGCAATACTCAAGGGCCCAACGGAGTAGATTCACTTCTGGCATTTACAGAAGGTATATAATAATAATGAGCACCCCCTCCGACCCATTCCACATGTGCAAGTCATTGCTAATTGTAACCAATTACTAATTGCAAAACTTTATAAGGTCTACCTCAGTGTTGCTGCAAGAAATCAATGGAGCAAGTAGCAAATGTAAGAGCAAGACATAGAGGTGTCAGAATGCATGGTGAAGGGTTGAGAGGAATGCAGAGAGAATGAGGATGAGGAAGAGACAGGTGACTAAACATATCAAAAGAGATCAGGGCCAATGTTGTTGACCATGTAATAAACCATGGCCTAAGCATGGCGTAGTCTAGGTGAAGGGTGGAGGTGGCATGCATATGACCATCAGTGCCATGACCAGTTGTATCTACTGGGGAAATGCATGCTGCTTGTGAAGACATCAACGTGGAAGAATGGAAAGGGTGAAAGTGACATTCAAGAAAGTTCTTCCCCCTCTGCTTTGGAAGACAAGACATCAGATGTGATGTTGATGAAGTGTTGTGGCCAAAACATAGAAGACAGGCAGGTTGCTGAGATGACTTGAAATTACAGTTGCATTGTATTTACTGTACGGACATCACTGTATGTTTTGTTTTCCTTCTGTTAAAAAAAAAGATTTTGTTTCATGTCATCATTTGGAAGTTATATTTGAGTGTATGTGTCACATGTGTATATACAACAAAATAAATGGTGTGCCTGGTTTTGGTTCCGGTACATGGCATTTTTTGGGGGTTTACCTATGCATTGGTCAAGTGTGCTTTCTTTATGAGGATAATAATATTTTACTGAATACTTATTTTGTTTGTTTTAGTACATGTCAGTGTTTGTAGGCACTTGTGATACAGTGTTGTGAGAACTGCCTTTATAGACTTGGGAACTGCACTTAGAGTTTTGAGACAGATGTTAACATTTTGGAAAATGCATCTTAGCAATCAAGAAAGACTATAAATCAGCATTTCTCAACCTTTAAGTATTTGCGACCAGAGTTTTCATAACAGTTTTAATCACGCCCCCCTAACATTTTTTTTGAAACGTAGATGCATATTTTATTATACCTATTTAACTTTTATCGATATTTATCTAACTCTATATTTATTTTTCTAGTATCAGAATGTAGTTTAAATTTATTTTTTGGTTTCAACAGATGTTTTTTTCATATTTTTGATTCTTGTTTTCTTTTTTTCACATCTTCGCATGCCCCTTTTTGTTACTTCGCGCCCCCCTAGGGGGGCCCACCCCACAGGTTGAGAACCACTGCTATACAGTAAATGAAGGAAGCCTGGGAGCAGCTGACACCATCTAATGAGCAGTGTTACTGCATCACATTTTCCCCATTCCTACTTGTCTTTACTATTTTCTGGATCTAGTTTAATGCTGGCATAGATCTAGTGACAGACATGGGTCCAGATGGGAAAGTGCAGTTTTGCCCAAAGCCTCTTCCTATAATAGGAGGGCTCAAAGCACTTTGAGCATGGGAAAGGTGATAAATAAATACAATGTATTATTATTCTCTTATTTGTCACCTGTATTGCCAATGGAAGTAGTCCTTGCACAGGGTCCTCATACAACAGGCACAGGGGGGCACACAAGTATTGTTGTTTGCCACGGATCACATTGGCAGGAATGTCTTCTAGAACGGAATAATTCGCCAGGTAGATATTTCCAGCCTGCAGAGAGGTATGCAAATCAGTAAAGGGTTGAGGAGAATGGAGAGAAGGTCGTGTGTGAGGTACAAACTACACTAAAATGTGCTCACCTTCATTTCCTTATAAAGATTGGTTTTTGGACCCAATGTGGCCTGCACCATATCTTCCGTGACAGGAAAATTATCCGGGAGGTGATAACAACATTCAATCATCCGGGGATTGCTGCCATTCAGAAATTGGTAGCCAAAAAAACAATCCTCCTTCCAGTGCTCCATAACATACTCTAGTTTGGACAATAAAAATGTTAACTGGCAAACATCTGGACAGACATTAGAAGCCAAGTAATTTAGGCCAATGTGGGTCTCCTACCTGCTACTGGACTCCTTAGTTTCCAGAAGATTCGACGGAAATCTTCAAGGTCACTCCAAGACTTTCCAAAATTGATCACTAGCTTCTTGAGTGAAAGCTCCAGCATGCTGTAGGCAGAAATCACTTATGGTCACCAAGCTATTCCTGGCAGGATGAATTGAATGGAGTAGCTGAAATACACCTGTTCACCTCGGGTGGCACTGCACTGCATGGGGCAGAGAGGCACAGCACCAGCAAGGTGCACCTCGCACCTCTTTGCGTTAAAAATCACAATGGTTCTCTGTCCTTAGAGATCTTGTTTGCATATTCAGTAAAGCATCAGTATTAAAGTATTTCTAAAACAACATGTGGGAAGAAATGGGCATTGGGGCAGTGAAACATATTCTTTGTTTCTGCCTATCATGGAAATCACCAGACATGCTGAGGGTACAAACATATTAAGGGCACTACATTCAACATATTATGTCATTGAACTCTCAAATTTTCTTTCAGCAGGAGCACACATTTTATTCTCCAGGTGCCATGCAGCTGTAACACGGCTCAGCTGAGCCCATTACAAAATGTCTATGCATAAGGACAATCCATCCATCTCAGTCATAAACCCAAACAGTCGATCAAATTAAGATAAACTCTTGTTGACCTTAGAGGGTGTGTTTTACAGCTCAGGGGGGAGGACAAAGCAGTTGCGAAAAAGAAAGCTTGCTTGTACATTTTCTGACATTGAGGCGGTACAGAAAAGACAAAATTCACTTTTTTATTCACTTAATTAAATAACAAAGCTCAGAATGTGTAGTAGAATTGTTGTCAGAAAACAGAGTGTAAATCATAAGTAATCAGAGGACAGAGAAAAAATAATAACCAGTGAATACAAAAAGTTATAATGACATAAAGGTTTTTCTTTGTCATTTCTAAATCTTGAATGATTAGGTACATACAGATATGCTAGTGATGGCATGATGTGCCAACTCTGAAAACAACTTCCCAATAACAACTAATCTCCAACATGGCATCCATAAGGAAACAAGATGGCACCATGGGAGGGTGTGAATCATTTTTAACAATCTTAAAAGCACAGCAAAAAAAAAAGATGAATACTCGATTACTGCTAGATTCTTTGGCCTCAGAAACTCTGTAAACCACACTCAATTTTTAAATGCAAAGTAACAGCAGAAAAAAAGTCAGACTTATACAGATCATGTAAGATGCTCCCCACACAGCTACACTCATAAAATGTGACAGATTCCTTTATGAGGCCAAAAGGAGTGGTTGTGTATGGAAGAATGTGAATGTGCATGGTGTTGTACAATTGGAAAAGGGACTCCATTAAAATGAGACCTGAGTTGCAGCATGGGTAATATTTCTGCAAGTGATCCCAGTCACAGTCTGATGGGGGTAGGCTAAGTAACCCTGCAGGAAAGGAGCAAGATGCATCCCACTAAGTGCCAGAACGGGGTTAAGCAAAGGATTGAGCACATTCAGAATCAATCAGGGGAACATGGGAAAGTTGAGAGGGTCCAACATAAGGACATGTTAAGGGTCTCAGATGGAAACTGCATTGTGACATGTTCATAATGCTATAAGGGAGGATCATGCTGACGTGTTCAAAATGTTTCCAGGAAAGAACACAAGGGCACATTCTGAATGTCATTAGGAAGGAGTACAGGGACACTTGGGGAGGAACACCTTTAGAGCGTCATCTGGAGCACATTTAGAGTATCATCAGGGAACAGCACATGGACATGTCCCGGGAAGAATAAGGGAATAATTTCAGTGTTAGCATGGATGATATGTTCAAAGTGTTATAATGGAGCACGACAGAGGCACACTCAGAAAGCCATTGTGGGATACTTTTAGAAAAGGCACAGAGGGACACATTCTGTCATTGGAATGGAGCACAGAGACATGTTCAAAGTATAATTAAGGATACATTTATAGGGTTATTGTGAAGAAGCACAGAGGATTAGGAAGAAGCGCAGGTGCTCTAAAAGAACATGGCGCAGGATGGAATCCAATAACACAAGCAAGTGAGGATGGGTTGTCTTCAGCAAAGAGCTAGGCAGCATCTTTTATTGCAGTTTGTACCCTTACTCTCATTTATAACAACCAACAGGGAAATGACACTTTATAAATGCTGTAAGAGCAAATCTCTTTCAATCTGGAAATGGATATTTAACTGAAGAAGTTGGATCTGAATTCTGAAATCTGGCCCTGTAGAAGTCTTGCTTGCTGAATAACTATTGTAATGGATGGCAAGGATGGATTGGCTTCTTGAATGGGATTAATGGCCCCTTGCCTGACTGGAAGGCCCCTATAGTGAAAAGACAGGGGAGAGACCACCTATAAGGGTTTAATAATTCCCCAAGGTATTAGATGGCAGCCTTCCTTGAATGGAACGCCCTGGCGCACACCTGTGGGAAGAGGCCTGTAGAGTGCTGTGGGTGCCACCAGAGGGGGCTGCTGAGAACAGGTTTCCCTAATTTTGGGGACTTCCACCTGATTCAGAAGTGCTTCCTCCTTGCAATGCTGTGGCAAAGGAATGAGTGAGGAAAAAAAAGGAAAGAAAGAAGTGTATTGCACTGTATTTGGGAGAAGGTACTTGTTTAATTATAATAAGTTCATTTGACAGACAACTCACGCGTATTGCAATGAGCCTTCAAAGTCACTTGTCTTTTCATTGTCGAAACGACTGTCCTGCGGGAGATCCTCCTCAGATTTTGCATCAATACACTTCGGAATCCTTGGTTTCCAAGCCTGCCATCTTGTGGGTTGAGAGGAAAGTAGGCATCAAAAGAATAAATCATGAGTAGACTTACTAAGTGAACAGATTAAGTAAGTGCTCACCCTAGAAAGAACAAACACAAGGATCGAATGAATACCTGTATGTCTGCTTTCGCTCTTGCAGTTCTCTTCTTCGGTGAGCAAGTAATTCAGGAACAGTATCATCTAGCATTCTCTTAGCTGTAAGAAAAGTTAAAGGTGAGTAAGAAATAGAGAAGTTAGAAAGATGGAAAAATGGTAGAATGTGTACGGATCAAGAAGATGATCAATTAAGTTAAAGAAAAGGGGCATCAAAGTGAAAATGAAAGGAAAAGTAAAGATGTAAATATATATGGATAAAGCTGGCAGTGTTGTCTAGCCTTAGAATTGCAGATTCGTCATTCCCATGTGATTCCAAAGTGGTGGTATCACTGGGCTGGGGATATACCACCATACCTGTTCCCTCTCGTAACTCTATGTCCATGTCACCCACAAACCAGCGGTAACAAGGAAATGTCAGAGAAGTGCCATCAGGAGTCTTCACTTTCACATAAAGACAAAACCAGTTGTCCTCCACCCACAAATGACGTTTCTCCAGCCTGACAAGCCAGATTGAGCCGAGTGGGACACTACTCTTTACTTCATACTCGTCCACCTGAAAAACACAGGTTAAAAAGTAGGTTTGCTGAGCTTACAGTATACAAGAGGAGTATACAGGATATAGGAGCTGAAAGTTATAATAAAAAACAAGCTGAAGGGCAGAGACAAAAGGGAAATCAGAACAAAGCATCCAAACTAAAGGGCAAAAATAAACATCAAGGTAAGAAACAAAGCTAAAGTCAAATCCAGAATCAGAATTCTAAAGCTAGGGCCTCCCTGAAAAAAAAAAAGCCAACTACCACATATTTTAGTTGTTTGGGAATATCTGGGTGATATTGCGCTCTTTGCATGTCAGCATGTTTATACTGTAAATACTGGTGACATCACTCCAGCTACTGAGATGATGAGAATGGAAATGTGATGACATGCGAACATAATGGTGTCAGACAAATAAAAAATATATATTAATAAAAAAGAACATCAATAAAATAAAAGCAACAGTAAAATCTAGAATAAAAATTGAATTTTCACATATAAAACCACCAAATCATAAAAAAGTTCACATATTAAAGTGATTCATTACTACACAAATATCATAAGTTAACATTCTCTGAAGGTTATTAATCTTGTTAGGTTAATAGATTTACTAAGGCTGCTCATTTTAATTCTAGAATCAGCCAAAAAGACATTACAAGGTCTATTATATCTGAACCTGAGGTCCATTGGTGTATTTCCTGATTTTAGTGTAATTTTTATTCTAATTTCTGGAATAAAACTGAATTTAACATCAGATTAACATCGAGAACCTATGTATAAAACAGAAAGGATCAAGAACTGAAAAATATAGCTGTCCCAGCTTTTTTGGAACGTGTTGCAGGCATCAAATTCAAAATGAGTGAAGATTTGCAAAACAACAATAAAGTTTATCAGTTTGAACATTAGATATCTTGTCTTTGTAGTGCATTCAATTGAATATAGGTTGAAAAGGATTTGCAAATCTTTGTATTCTGTTTTTATTTACGTTTTACATAACGTCCCAACTTCATTGGAATTGGGGTTGTAGAATGACATATTATTTAACTTCCTCTGTATGGTATTTATCTAAAACAAAAGGAATTACTATAAAAATACTCCTCTAGCCTCTGTCCTTAGTGCTCCAAAATGTTTTTGAACTCAAAATCCCCTCATAGCACTCTGTGGAAATTATGTAAGCCCCATTCCCCCAAGCTTTGTTTTCTAACTTACAGCTCCACAGCAGAGGTCTGGTCCTAGCTTATCCAGCATGGTTCTTTCACTCTCCCCATGCTCTCCAATCAATGTGACGTACACAAAATTGTTTGTTCCAGAGTATTCAGATGTTCCAGTGGCTACTGTTACTTTGTAGGCTTCCATCTGCAAACATAAAGACACAACAATTGTCTAGTTTTCCAACTTTTCAAAATATACCCCAGTCAATGCCTGTACATTAAGTGGAGGGTAAAGTGGATGTTGTTCCAGAATGTAGCTCTGGAGAGATCTGCATCTTAATAAATGCTGGGTGTCGACACAAATACAGGTTATACACATATGCCTTAAGCCTCAGTGCTTTGTAAGCTATTTCAGTAAGAGGTGGATTAGGATGCATTTTTTTTTCTTCAGATGGTGCAGTACTATGAATGGAGATGTTCCCACAGCCATTTATATGGGAATGTGACAGAGGCCTGCTTGCACTCATGCTGGGTAACACAAATCTTAACTGGGAGATGTTGAAGATTTATATTGTCAAATAAAACATGTATTTTAAATCTTTTGAAATCAATACTATTATTGTAAACTTTTAGGATATAAACTACATCCTATCCTGTAGCTTTTATCCAGAATCCCTGCTGTGGGGCATCTTACAAATTTAGTCTTGATGCCAACCTTAAATTTCTTGATGATCAAACACCATAATACAACCAGATCCTCCACCAGAATTACCTACAATAGTAACATAATTCAAATTAAAACAAAAAAATATATAACCAGTTCAGAAACATCTGTGCAGTTTTAAATGCTGCTTATTAAACATTCACTGTCTTGGAAGTCAAGCTGCTTTGGTAAATAGTATTATATTAAGTACAAAACCTGTTTTGTGTCTTCTTACTGAAACTTGGCCTAGTAAATCTGACACTATTCCCCTAGCTGAGGTGTCACCAGATGCATACACATTCCTTCATCAGCCTAGAGATACTGGTGGAGGAGGTGACCTTGGAATAGTTCATTGTGACAAAATGCAAACCGCCATGAAAACTTTAGCCTAATTCAGATCCTTTGAGGCACTCATTTAAAGTTTTAAAATAGATTCTAATACAATTGCAATGCTAGTCTACACAACACCAGGGTAATATTCATTGTTAATGCCTGAATTTAACAACCTTTTATCTCATTTGGCTATAAATTATGATTGTTTAGTGTTAATGGGGGATTTTAATGCACACATTGATGTGGAAACTGAGACTTTTAGTAATTGTTTACTCATTTGTTAAATTCAGTAGGATTTTTTCAGATTGTCAAAGGTCCAACTCATAATCATAATCACACATTAGATTTAATTAAAAATTTAATTATTTCTGATCACCACTTAATTACATTTGATTTGATTCTGCCCTTAACAATACATTCACAGATTAAAATAAAGATAATGTGACATGTAGACTATAACTCTGCTTAAAAATTTGTAGATGAGTAAGTCAAGTGTAATCATGGAAAATAATTTAGATCAGTTAACATCAAAGACTATGCCCTTTGGATACAGTGGCTTCAGTTAAAACGAAAAATGACTAAAGCGCATAGAAACTCTCTCTGGTTTAATGAGAGCACGTAAACTCTTAAATTAGTGTTGAAAATTGGAGTGTAGATGGAGTACAACAAAGCTGCAGGCCTTTTGCATTGCATGGAGAGAAAGTGTTACAATATAAAAAAAAGCTCTCTTTAAAACCTGTTCAGATTACTATTATTATTACTAAAATGCTAAAATAATAAATAACAACAATAATACTTTTTTGTGTACTGTTTACAACAAAAGTCGAAAATGTAAGATTCCAGATCTCAGTATCACAGTTCAAACTGCATACTAGCCTGGCATACTCTGTCTCAGCTTGCATTCAGCGCTTTAAAAATTTTAATCTTGTAGCAGAAAGGGAAGTCTTAACTTTAATTTCCTAGAATAAAATCTAATAATTGTTCCCTAGATCCACTATTCTGTTTCTCTTATTGGTATTCTCATGTGGCACTTAATGGCACTGCTCTAATTCCAAGTTGTTTGTCTGCCTATGGAAAAATCATCTTAGATGAAAGAACACTGCAATCATCAGGTATAAGGGTCCTTTCATCAGACTGACCGGCCCAGCACTGACTCAGCTGTAGTTTGGCTAATAGAGGGGAGGCGGATTGTTGGCTGAAGTTTCAAGGACTTCGACTGTGTCTGGATTTCCTTTTCTTCAGTCTGACCTTGGTTCTACAATAGCTGAAGTTTTTCATTTATGTGAAATAATTTCTACTTTTTGGATGTATTTGAACAAATCTGTATTCTTATATGTGATATGTCTGTATTTAGTGAGATGTATAATTTATTCTTCCCTTTCACCTTAAATGCTGTCCTGCCACTCTGCGTCTGCACTTGGTGAGGAGCACTGTGTTAGAACAAAGTAGTTTGTATTGTCTTATGTCATTTCTGAGGTGGCAATGATAAGAATGAACATCTAGCTCTGTGAAGAGAATTACTTGTACTCTATTATTTTTGCGTGTTGTATTTATCCCATTTTTGGTACCCATTTTATGCTCAATCTACCTTGGGAGGGGGTCTCTCTCTTAATTGCCTTTCCCAAGATTTCTTCCTTACAAGATTGTTTTTTTTTTTTGAGAAGTTTTTCTCTTTTCTTCTTAGCAAAGTGTTTGGGAATGTGAAAAAACAGGGCATGTTAAAGCCCATGGTGGCATTCCTTTTGTAATTTTGGGCTATACAAGAAATAAATTGTATTTGTTGTTGTTGAACACACATCTTAGCACCTCAAAATTAGCCTTGTATGAGTAACTATGAGACTTTGTATGTAAGTGCCCTGTTGTGGACTGGTGTCATTTCCAGGGTTTAGGTTATGCCTTTAGCCCATGTTGTTAAACAACTAAACATAAATCAATTGCACATTTAACATTCAAAGAAAATCACACTGTGCAGATTTGGTAAAATAATAGAATGTTAGTTTAACATGAGGGTAACACTTGGGTTCATGTTCCACGTCTGGTTCTCCTCTTATCCTTATGGCTTTTCAATCTGGTGCTCTGGTTTTTCTGCCACACCCCAAAATATTTACACGCCAGGTTAATTGGTGGACCTAAATTGTCCCTATTTGAATGTGGTTATGCATGTGTACGAGAGTGTGCCCTGCGATGGACTGACACCTTGTCCATGGCTTTTTCTTGCCTTGCACCCTTTGCTCCTTGCTCTCCATGACCCGTAAGCATATTTAAGAATGTTATGTTAAATGAATATCCAAAATGCAATATGTTCTCTGCCAGGTCTACCTTGACTTATTATAATCCTATTTTTGGTTAATTTTTAGAAATGCATTTATTTTAAATGAATGAAGAGTTTCTTAATATCTTACTCCCTTGGATATTGTACAAAGAGTATTTGAACTGTATATTAAAGGGACAGCTTTAGGGTGTGATTTCCAGGCACATAGTACAAAGTTGAAATTTTACTCAAAAACAGCAATACAGGCTAAAGAGCATCTACACTGCATGCATTTCTGAAATCTCCCATTATTATTATGCAAAGTGGTGAAAATTTCCTAGTACCGCAAGCTGCAGCTTGCTAAAATGTACACACAAATATATATTTTTTAACCCACCTATCCAGTATGTGATCACCAAGAGCCAGTGCCTATCAAACTACAGTACATATACTGTATATTTATATATAAGATGTAAACATAAAAAAACACAAACAAAAAACAGTTTCATAAAATTAAAAGAATGTTTTTGCCTCTGCCATGTACCCAGATGTACAATCCTCTCTTGTGTCTGGCATGGATCCTGCAGTTGTACTATCTTAATCCCTTCGTAAAGGGCTAGACTCATCTTTAATAACAAATCAATTAAGTAATTATTAGGATTACGACTATGTAATGTATACTACTATGTACCATGTCTAATTATAATACTGCAATACATAATGTATGATGTCTGTATAGCTATAATATATTATAATATATTATTATTCCTTATGTAATTTCTTCATATCCAGCAGTCATAATATTTCGCTCTGGTCATATAATGTTCTGTAATATTGAAAAATACATGTACCTGCAAACTTATATCCTATTATCACACCACTGCACCACAGTGTTGCACATACTGTACCTTTAGCTATTCTCATTTTAACTTCTGACCTTCTGCCACACCAGCACCACTGGACTGACTTTTTGTGGCTGCTAGTTGAAGCAGAACTGACAAACAGCATTGTTGTTCTCCCCGGGCATTTATACCAGGTTGTATCTCAGTTGCTTAATACTTACATAGTAAATTCACTTCCCTTTCTTAATACAGTAGGTCACATACAACCTAAATTCTAAAGACTAAAGATAGCTATGAAAGTGAAGCAGGAGTGCTAAGATACAGCTGCACTTGTTGGCTACTGAGTTATTTAGTGAATTGATATTAACAGAGTTGTCATTTGAAGCATCCACACATCAAATTTTGCTATACACAGCATGTTAATAACTGCAGTGACCCTGAAGCCCAGTGAACAAAAATGAATCAGAATACACAAAAACTAATTGAACATGCAAAAAGCAAATCAGAACATGCAAAAAAAAAATTAATTCACAAAAGTGAATCAGAATATGCAAAAACAAATTGACTACTCAAAAAAATTGAGAAAATGTAAAAACAAATTGAGAAAATGCAAAACGAAGCTGGAAACACAGAAACAAAAAGAATTCAGAAAACAAACTGAATATGCAATAAACAGATGAGGAAATGCAAAAACACATTGGAAAGGCAAAAATAAATCAGAAAACGTAAAAACAAGAAGCAAAAAACGAAAAAATGAAAATGAATGTTCAGATTTTGATTTCTGGTTAGGGCGGCACAGTGGCGCAGTGGGTAGTGCTGCTGCCTCACCGTTAGGAGACCCGGGTTCGCTTCCGAGTTTGCCAGTTCTCCCCGTGTCTGTGTGGGTTACCTCCGGGTACTCCGGTTTCCTCCCACAGTCCAAAGACATGCAGGTTAGATGCATTGGCAATCCTAAATTGTCCCTGTTGTGTGGGTGGGTGTGTGTGTGTTCAGGGTTTGCTTCCTGCCTTGCACCCTGTGTTGGCTGGGATTGGCTCCAGCAAACCCCCGTGACCCTGTAGTTAGGAAATAGCGGGTTGGATAATGGATAGATTTATTCTTTAATCAAAAATCCAATGAGGGAAAATAAGGTAAGTCTATGGTAACAAATAGCAGTAATAAACTTAAAATTACACATACTTTTTTGGATTGATTTGTGATTCAAATAATTAAAGTATTATAGCTCAAAAACAACAAAACAGACGCATTTTCGTTGTATGAAACCGGAGGTACTTCTGCTCGATTTTTGACAATACATGTGAACAGTCCTCCTAAGAGCACATCAATCGACGGCCTTGAAGTTACACTGCATGGCATCAGCAGAGGATTGACCATTACGTTGTTTTTCAGAACAGTAAAAGAGCGACACTCCGGGACGAGAACATGACTGCAGAAAAACTGAGTCACATCTTTCCAGTAGCTTTGCAAACTTTGCTTCACTGATGTAATTTCAAATACCAAAAAGTACATGGACCCATAAAGAACAAATGCAAATAAACCGACGACAGTGCAAACAAGTTGGGAAGCGTGAAAACAAAAAGAGCAGCATGTAACCCAAATCAAAGCAGAAAAAACAGCAAAAGCTTCAAGGCCACTGAAAATAACCCTAAAAACCAGACAGACTATGACAGACTGTAGGGCCAATCGCATTTGCTACAGTAGCTAGCAGCTACTTTGCTGTCACCCAGTGTGACTAATACCATGAACCAAGGCAGAGTTTTAAAGTTAATAAATGAATTAATAAATTAAGTTTTCTCACCTGTTCTAAATAAAGGTGATATTTTCACACTGCATCCTTTTCCACTGCTACTTTTTTTTTTTTTTTACTTAATCCTCGCATCACCTTTCTTTTTTCATTTAGGGAGAGGACATTTTTTGTGGATTTTGTAAATTTGTGTTCATTTAATTCTGAGAATTTAAAAAGGTTGTGCACGGCAACTTGAAACACTAACAGGAAATTTCCTGATAGCCACTCAGTCCCTGGTCATGTCTGTATCCCATCTTGTTTGGTGCACAGGATAGGAGCTAAAACCTTGACTTGATATTGTTTTGAAAAAAATATGTGAATAGCATTGGTGAGCCAAAGGGCCTGCTCTCATCAAAATTGCTTTAATTTTCTGAAGTCACTTCCAACTAGCAGACCACACAACTACTAAATACAGAAATGAGCTGCTTCATATTTGCATGCTATGTGCATCCGTATCCATTCCTAGTCATAAAGGAGAAATGAGTTGACACACATGGATAACAGGCAAAAGAACCAAAGGTTCTCCTGAGCAGCCTTTACTTGTCCATCAATCTTCAAATCATTATCTTATATACTGTAGAAGCATAAAGATATAAAAAATACTGTCAGAGACTATTCTTCAACTATATGACTCAGTAGGTGAATCTCAATTCCAATGACCCCTTTTCTAAAGTACTTTATAATCAGAGTCCCATACTGTATATGCACAGTTGGCCCCACAGCAGCAGAAGTAAACTGATTAAAAGTACACAGCAAATCAATGATGGGAACTGATTGTTTTAATCTGAGATAATATGTCCCATCACTATACATTCCATGACACATCTCAAGAGCTCCATACAAAATACTGATCATAATGTAATCTGGGCAAACTCAAACTAGACTGTGGGCTGGACCAGTAGGAGCAGAGAGGAAGATTTCTTAAAGGAGTTAGATGAACATGGTTTTAGATCTAAAGATGTCTTGTGCATTTCCCATTCATTAATCAATTGTCATGACTGTTGTCCAATATAGGTTTGTGGAGACCAGTGCAATGCATGAATCCATCTTTCAGTCCAGTTCAGGGCACACTCATGCATATACACAAAATCACATTCAGAACAAACTACAAATGAAAGTCCAGCAAACCTGTGTATCTTTCACATGCAGAAGTAAATACAAGCACTCAGAGAAAATCTACACGGACACAGGGAATGCTTACAAACTCCTTGTTGACAGTGACCAGCCAATCAACAAACCAAAATTCTAGAGCCAGAGAAGACAGCATTCATCATATAGGTTAACGGGGTCAATATTATGACTTGGAAAGGGTACAATAAAATGTTTACTTGTATGTGCTGATCAACATGCACACGCCACCACTCTCCAGTGCTATGATTACTGAGTATAACAGGTCAGGTTGAGGAGCATGCACTGATAAGACCATGTTGCCGCACACGTCACATGACGAAACAGCTCGGGATCCTGGTTGGCAACTCTCCAGGCAGACACGCAGTTCAGTCCCAACCTCCAGAAATGACCATCTATCTGCCACAGCCAGGTGTTATGTGGGCATTCCTTTGGCCTGATCCAGTGAGGATCCTGTGAGCTGGATCACCCTCGGGGAATTGCGCCACATGGTTGTAGTGCTGTGACTGACACTCCCTCAAAATGCAAGTAATGCGCCTCATTCAGGACTCCATGAGCATCCAATCATTCGACACAAAGTCAAACCAGCGGTACCCAAGGATTCTCTGTAGAGACACAGTACTAAAGGAGTCTAGCCTTCGTCTCAGGTCACAGGATAGCACCAGGACTCTAAAGACTTGGACCTTCACCCCTTTGGCATAGATATTGGGAACGCCACACACACCTTTCCAGTGACCTCATGACCCCCCATGCTTTCCCAATTTGTCTACTGACTTCATATGAAAATTAATGCCATTGTCAAAACTGTCGGAGAGCCAGTGGGGTCAGGCCTGTTGGGGATTGGAACTTGTTGAGGTGTTGCCTGCTGCATGGCAGAACTCAGGTCCCAATTTGAGGTGGCGTGGAACAAGTATAACATTTATTATTATTTTTAAAATACATTTTTCTGATACCTTTTTCTGAAGAGTCTAACAAGATCAGGGTTCACTACAACTGTTTGTAGATGTTTGTTTTAAAATAGAGCACATGTAGGTTGAGTGACTCAGGGTCACACAGTGACAAGACCAGAAGCAGCAATCTTGTGTTTTAAAGTGCAGTGCTTCATTTTTTTATGCAGAGATAGTATAATATCTGGGAGGCACAAATGCTTACTTCATATTCAGGTCCTATAGGTTTCACACTCTGACTGGCAAACTAAAATCCTTAAACCCATGCAAAGTGAAGAACAGGCCATAATTTCAAACATACAGTAGATGTTAAGAGTCATACACAGAGACTGTAAATGTAAATACACACACAGAAGACTCTTATAGATTAAAAGGACCATGAATACACACACCAAATATCTGAAAATGAAAACAGAATCAGAACCCCAGTCTTGCAAATGGAGAACTTAACTCTACTCTAGAGATGGAGAAATCCAACTGAAACACATAAAGGGGAAAAAAAAAACTTAAACCAGTAATAGGGATACTATACTCCAAATCAACACACAAATACTAAATATGCATTCATAGCTAGGGACTAAAAATGCAATCATATTTAAAGGGATAAAGACCCCAAACCACATAGAAAGGATGAGAGTGTTAAACACATTATTAGAGACTGGGAGCCTTAACCCCTACACATTGAGATGGAAAACCCAGATTAGCTTTTATTTTCATGGGAATTGTTACATATGCATTAACTTCACTTTTACTTTAAAACAATATTTGGAATTTACTTTTCTTCAAGATCTCATTGAATTTTGATTCCGTGTTTGGATTTACATTGTGACAACGCAACATATAACTGCCCGGGAGTAAATATTATTACTTTCTCTCTAATAAATAAACAAACTTTTTTGAATGTTTGTCCCTGTTCGAATGTTTGAACCCCAGTTACCCTCACCTAGAGACTGAGACTCTTGACGTCCACTGACAGACTAACCCTTGGGAGACAGAGAATGACAACCTATTAATAGAGATAGAAGAAACAAAATCACACACAAAGTATATTCCTTTACGTACACCCAAAGTCACAGACAATTCACATTTAAAGACTAAGATCCCAGACCTGGAGAATGTAAGTGCACTCCAACACCCAGATACTGAGAACCTAAACCTCCTTAATTTTAAAGCAGGGTAAATGGAAGAGCAAACTGTGCTGCATTTGGAAACCTGTGAACACAAAAAAACTGGAGACAGGCACATGCTGTCTAAGCTCGAAGTTGGTCATATCATAATGCCTTCAAATATTTAGGTCTAGGTGTGAAAGTCAGGGAGAAGCCCAAGTAAACAATGTTGTTTGACTTATTTGTTCAATTTTATAGAGAGCCTTTTAGGACAGCCATAGTGGTCAGGGTCAAAGCAGCTCCATTCATCATTGCACCTGTCCAAACACAATGCAATCCTGTTAAGACTTGCTGCTAATTCTCACTTTATTTTTATCTTGGATTTCAAGCAAAACTCTTTCAGAGAGGGCAGTCTGAATATCTGGAACTCTGATTTGCATTTTCCAAGTAGGAATATGTCCACAGGGTGACATTCTGACAGGTGTAAATACACACACCCTCACATGTTCATATAAATGAAGAGACACTTGGTCAGTAAAATGCACATCTATCTATATATATATATATAATTCACTAAGGCAAGACAACCATGGAAAGCACGCCGGAAGGGGCGTGGATTCACTAAGCCGCAGACAAGTGAGACACCTATGGCGCACGCAGGAAGGAGCCACGCCCACCAACTCCAAGACCATTGGATACGACGACAACTCACAGAGCCACGCCCACCAACTCGGACGCGACGACACAGAAAAACCGGCATCATTTATATTCGTCTATCGTAGAGGTCACATGCAGATCCGATCCACGTTGACTGTTAATAGAGGCATGTTTCTCGCGGAGGTGAATCGCCATATGTGGCGTGTAAAACTGTTTGCGAGGGGTATCCCATGGGATCCTTAAACCGTTCCTTTACAACTGAGGTTAAAACACAATGAAACGAGCAGTCTTTAAAAAATGAGTTTTGGTTCACACCTGCGACCACGTGCACTATAGCAAACTGTTTTACACGCTACATACAGCAATTCGCATCCGAGACAAACATGCGTCTTCTTAGATACTCCTGCACTTTGTACACACCTCCCTCCCACAGTGGTCGGGTGTCTTGGTGGATTATATATAGAAAGGCAGCCAAAACCGCACAGAGCAATGAAAAGTCTACGTGAGTCACAGGTGCATCTGGACTGTACAAAGACGACAACGACTCGAGTGACGAGTTGGAGGTGGGCACATGAGCAGGCAGTGTATACTGAACGAGAAATCAGCAGACTAGCATGACGGAGGGAGCGGAGTGGATGTCCTTCTTCTCTCCTCCCGTTCCACCCTGAGCGCCGCACGGACGATTGTGTGTTGGTTCGTTCCGTGCATTGGTTAAAACCCAATGAAGGAAGCAGTCTTTAAAAACCAATAAGCCCTGTGCCTCTGATTGCAACAGGCGATCCGGGTAACCAAAGTCTTTGGGTTCAGGGGGGAGTATGGTTACAAAGCTGAAACTTAAAGGAATTGACGGAAGGGCACCCACCAGGTGTGGAGCCTTTCGCTTCATTTGACTCAACACAGGAAACCTCACCAGGCCCGGACACGGACAGGATTGACAGATTAATAGCTCTTTCTCAATTCTGTGGGTGGTGGTGCATTGCAGTTCTTAGTTTTTGGAGCGATTTGGCTGGTTATTTCCGAAAACGAACGAGACTCCCGCCTGCTAAATAGTTACACGACCCAACAGCGGTCGGCGTCCAAATTCTTACAGGGACAAGTGGCTTTCAGCCACGTGAGATTGAGCATTAACAGGTCTGTGATGCACTTGTATGTCCGGTACTGCACGCGCGCTACACTGAATGGATCAACGTGTGTCTACCCGGCGCGGGGAGGCGTGGGTAAGCCATTGAACCCCATTCGTGATGGAGACCGTGGCTTCCAATTGTTCCCCACGAACGAGAAATTCCCAGTACGTGTGGGTCGCTCGCACTGATTACGTCCCTGCCCTTTGTAAAGCCCCCCATGGTCGGGTGACTTGGTGGATTATATATAAAAAAAAGCAGCCAGAACCACAAAGAACAATGAAAAATCAACGTGGAAACCGACTGAGGCGGTGTTTGGAAAATTAACAGTCAGCGTGACTCACAGGTGTGTGTGGACTGTACACAGACGAAAGCGGCTCAGGTAGGGAGTTGGGGGCGGGCACATAACCGAGCAGTGCGTACTGAACGAGCGCCGTTCAACCCCGTCCTTTGCTTTGGAAGGAGAAAGTGTGACGGCGCTCCTTCGGTTTTCAGTCATGGACAATTGTATGTTGGTTCGTAGCGTGCATTGTTGCAAATGTTACTTTTCTTGGTGGATTATTAAATTACGGATTTTTCAAATGTTTATTTTTTCCTCTGTGCTGAAAAATCATTTAAAAAACGGCCTGATTATGCGGCGTATGGTACGCCGCGGGTTGGCTAGTATACAATAAATGCAGATTTCCCGTTAGACTGATTGAAATCTGATCTTGACTTCTGTTTCCTTTTCTACAATCCCCAAAAAGTTAAAGTGGCATTTGAAATTTCTTCAATGCATCACCAAATTGATTTGCTTTTTTATTAGTTATCTTTGTACAGAAAATTTATAGAGATATGTCCCCATGCTAACACAAACCCACACCCCAAAACACTAACCTTTTGCCTGGAGGCGTCTGGCGTCCTGTGGTCTCCTTGTTGTGTCTATTTCTGCACTTGTCACACTTTTATGCAGTTTTGTGCTGCTGTGTCAGCGAGATGCAGAGAAAGTGAACTCAGTCTAGGATGCCTCTGCTGTTTATAAAAGAGTGTCTCAGACGGTGGGGGGTGTTTGTACTCTCTTCAGGTCAGCTGGTTACTCAGGGAGTGGACTTCTTCCCTCCCACTCTCTCTCTTTCCCCCCTGCATGAGAATGTTTATAAGCAAGCAGCCACGCCTATACGTTCTATCAACCAACTAACTGCTTCTAAGCTACAGAAACTTTCATCCTGCTCATTTGGAAAAAGACAGATTCCACAAAAGTACCAACCTGCATTTTTTTTTTTATTTCCAAGTGGTGCTTACATTTCTAGAAAGCCAGAGTTTAACAAGACATGAGGTTGGTGCAGATCAGCTGAGTATAGCTCCTCTCAAATGTTTACACACATTTCAGGAACACTATAGTTTCTTGGTATATGCTCTCAAACATTTTTTAAAACTGTTTACACATTTTTTAAATCTTTCTATACTGGGAGCAAAACAGCACTGCAAGGTCCAAAATCACAAAAACCTGCCTCAGAATTGTATATCTGCAGAAAACTTTCTGCACTCCCTACATCAGTGCCGGTCAAAGCCCATTTGGTGCCCTAGCAGGGTTTATACAGGTGAGGGGACGCTGGCGCACGCAAGTTGCTGCCGCTCCTCCCTGTTAACAACACTTTTCGCAAAATTCGCCTTTATTCTACACTTTCTCACGCTTGTTTTATTTCTTTTACTGTACGTATAGTTCATGGATACAGCCGACCTGAATTGCATGGATTTGGCTTAATATTTACAGATTTTATGGACTCTACTTTGACTGGGAACAGCTGAGTCTGTGGATCGCGGGACGAGACCTACGAACATTTCTTTGTACCTGGCGATCTATGACCTCGGGATAATCTTTCTCCGTGATTATATTCGCTATGCTGATCTGCTCCCGATTCATTTTACAGTACTGTACGACTGGGATCTGATCTGATGCTCATATTAACCTGGCTTATGGCTCCGGGGCGATCACGCATGAAATTATCAAGCGTTATTGTTTGTGGCTGTGTATTGGAACCTGCAAATCCTGCTACCTCCTCCTGCTATGCTTTCTGCTGCTTTGCTATCGCCGTTCATCTCATCTAATCCAAATGGTTCCGCTATGCTGTGCTGCTTCTCCACTGCTTTTCAGATAAGTATTGCCAAGTATCATGCTAAAATACTCTCATGACAAACTCCTTCTTATTAAACAGTTTGTCCAGAGCAAATGGTCTGATTGGAACATCCTAAAAGACGCCGGTATTTTACAGCGCCCGAAATATATACATCGCGGGTCAGGTCGCCGCCACCGCCGGGGTGCGAATGAAAAGACAACCGGCAGCATTTGCTCAGGAATAAGCATTCCTTCTCATGGCCCTGGAAATACAAGTGTCAGTGTGCCAAATTTACATTCTGTGGAAATAAACCCTGATCACAGCTCTGTGCAAAAGATGCCTCATTAACTAATATTGCTCTGTTTAACTCAAGATCTCTTAATGGCAAAGCATTGGTGCTGTCAGAACTCATCACTGACACCAAACTTGATATACTGTGTTTAACGGAGACTTGGCAAAACCAAACGAATTGACGTCTCTCACGGAGGCGACTCCACCTGGTTTCACTTTCCATACAGAACCTCGCAGCTCTAGACAAGGAGGCGGGCTAGCGGTAATTATCAGAGCAGACTTAAATATCAAACGAATCCCAATTGACTGTCCACTGTCTTTTGAGTGCCTGGCTCTTAAACTAATAACGGAAACAGGTCCTGTCTCACTCATTGTTCTTTATCGTCCCCCAAAATACAATGCATCCTTCTTATCTGATCTGATTGAACTTTTAACCCACCTAAGCTCTTACTCTCAGAGAATTATCCTTCTTGGTGATTTCAACATCCATATTGACATTACTACATCTAAACTGAGAAATGAATTCCTATCCTTACTGGACTGTTTTGACTTGACACAACATGTTGATTTTCCCACCCACTCTGGTGGTCATATATTGGATCTGATCTGCACTTCTGGACTATCTGTTGCCAATATTTACAGCACTGATTTGGGACTCTCTGACCATAAAGCAGTATTTTTTACTGTCTCACTGCCTTTACCTCCTCTTACCTGTAAACGACAAATTTCTTACAGAAACCTTAAAAATATCTGTCCCTCTATCCTTTCTGGATCCATTTCTGATCTTTTACTGTCTGCACCTATTCCGTCAACACTAGATAGTCTTGTTGACCACTATAACTCAGCCCTTCATTCAGCATTAGATAAAACAGCTCCTTTAAAACATAAGGAGGTTTCCTTTAAACGTTCAGCTCCTTGGTATAACTCAGAATTGCGATCTATGAAAGCAGCTGGCCGACGCCTTGAGAGAATGTCACGTAAGACTGGCCTCACTGTGCACATCCAGGCTTTCTCTGACCACCAAAGAGCTTACAGAGAAGCACTAACTGCTGCTAAGAACACCCACTATGGCAGAATAATAGAAAGTGGCCACGATAACCCAAGGGTTTTGTTTTCTGTAGTTAATAAACTACTCGAACCTGCATCTGGCCCAACTACCTCTTCTACTGAAGTCTGTGAGGATTTCCTCCACTTTTCCGTAACAAAATTAAAGATCTAAATAATTCAACTAACATAAATACATCATCTGTTTATATCTCTCCCTGTTTTCCCACTCCATCCAGCTCCTTCTCTAAGTTCTTACCAGTCACATCTGCTTTGTTAATGACCTGCTTTGTAAGATGAGGCCAACTACTTGTATACTGGACCCCATCCCCAGCACACTACTTAAATCCTGCCTTCATGCCATAATCCCGACTGTTACAACAATAATAAACTCATCCCTTGACACTGGCTCTGTGCGCTCACTTTTAAAATCGCTTCTGTAACCCCAATGTTAAAAAAGTCTGGTCTTGATGCTGACAATCTTAACAATTTCCGGCCTATTTCCCACTTACCTTTCCTGTCAAAAGCTCTTGAGCGTGTTGTAGCTTCCCAGCTCACCAATTACTTAACGTCTAATAATTTGATGGAACCCTTTCAGTCTGGTTTCAGGGTGCAGCACAGCTGTGAAACTGCTCTGCTACGGGTAACCAATGATTTGCTTATGGCAGCAGACTCTGGACAAACCAGCATATTAATTCTGTTAGACCTCAGTGCAGCATTTGACACTGTCAGACATGACATTCTACTGTCAGAATGGAGAACATGCTGGGTATCTCTGGCACTGCCCTCCAGTGGTTCAAGTCCTATCTGACTGATAGGCAAGAGTTTGTTAGTCTTGGCAACAGCAGATCCAGCTCGGCCAGTCACACAAGGAGTTCCTCAGGGCTCTGTCCTGGCCCTCTTCTCTTCTGTATTTATATGCTTCCCCTTGGCCATATTATTCGTAGCTATGGACTGGGCTATCATTTTTATGCAGATGATACTCAACTCTACTTCAATGTTAAAAGTGGAACTTCATCAGAGCTTTCTCAGCTCACAACCTGCCTTAGTGAAATTAAAACCTGGATGGAGCAGAACTCTTTAAAATTAAACTGCAACAAAACTGAACTCCTGCAAATTGGGACTAAAATGCAACTTAATAAAATGAGCTCCTTCCCAGTCCATCTTGGTGGTGATCTCATCAGACCTGCCTCTACTGCAAAGAATCTTGGTGTCATTTTGATTCCTCCCTTTCTTACTCCACCACATAAATCACATTAAGAAACTTTCTACTTTCACCTCCGTAACATATCCGTGTTCGCTCCTTCCTTCCTTTTCTAATGCTGAGAAACTTGTCCATGCTTTTATCACATCCCGCATAGATTATTGTAACTCGCTGCTGGCAGGTGCCCCTTCTAATCTTATATCACAGCTCCAGCTTATTCAAAACTCAGCTGCAAGAGTCCTTACTCGAACCAGCAGCAGCGAGCACATCACACCCATCCTGCTCCGTCTTCACTGGCTCCCTGTGTCTTACAGAATCGAATATAAAATCCTACTAATAACCTACAAAGCCTTAAATAACCTCGCGCCAAACTACATCAGTGACCTTCTCCATCACTATGTGCCTGCCGCCACTAAGGTCCTCTGATTCTGGCAATCTTGTTGTGCCCCACACTAATCTACACTCCATGGGTGACAGGGCCTTCAGCTGTATAGCGCCCAGACTCTGGAATGACCTACCGAAATTAATCAGGTCAGCTGACTCCATGAATTCTTTTAAAAAACAACTTAAAACTCATCTGTTCAGGAAGGCTTTTAGCTCTATTTGACTTCATTCCCCTTCTCTCAGTTTACCTCTCTGTCAAGATGCTCATGTAACCTGTATGTGTGTGCTAGACCATCAGTTCTGTTGTCTGTTAGGCTTTCTCTGAGTTTACTGTCTTAATCTTCTTATTTATTAATTTGCTTTGTACTATGCTATATACTGTATACCCTGCCGTTCTTTCTTATATTCTGTAAGTGCCTTGAGCATGGGAAAGGCGCTATATAAATAAAATGTATTATTATTATTATTATTATTATTATTATGGATTTCATGGACGTCAACCCTCATTGTCTATAGTGGGTAGTTGGTATTATTAGACCTTGAAAACCTGTGGAGGGGGTCCCCATCAGTGTTCAGAGCATGTACCCTTTCAATGGCACATATGGTACCCTTTTGTTCATATACAGTGGACTTTAAGGAGCGTGCATCCCTTGGTGTATGGAGTGTACTTTTATTTCATAAACGGCACCCAACGCATAACAGTGCCTACTCAGTGTCATCAAAGTTAAACAGGGTGCACATGCCTTCAGAAACACAAACGGCATCCCTTTGGTACATAACATGGGCATTATTAACATAATCCTATGACCCTTAAGATAGCTGCACCCTAGGCAGTCACAGTGTTGCCTAATGGAATGACCAGCTCTGGTTTGACTGGCTCTGTAATACATGAATATCCATAACAACACTGCACTAATAAATTGAATAAACAGTTTTCATTTTTATGATTGTTACTGATGCAAGGATAATAAATATAAGTCACACAGAAAAGTAAAGAATTATATATATCTCTCTGTTTATAAAACTTGGAAGGCTTGGAAGGAGACGATAAGTGATCTTCTCGGAAGACAATTTGATGTCCTGCGAGAGACACTTGAACGTCACGCGAGACAAGGCAATGAGATAAATGGACAGCTGCTGTACAGGCTTTTAAATCATCAACGTGCAGTACGACAAGCAGATCACGCAACTCGGCAGCAGAAAGACAGCAGCTGATCAGACCCCATTTCCTCAACATGCGTTCAGCCCATACCCACCCTTAACAACATGAGCAGCAGAGACCCGAAGTGGCTGGAGCACAGCGCGCCTGGGGGAGTGGGGGCTGGGAGTTTGGTGGGCAAGCAGGGGGCAAAGCCCCTTAGTAAATAAATATATATATATATATATATTGTGAACGATAGGGGGCGCTCTCGCTCCCTTGAACCCCTGTCCACGACTCCAGACACCAGGTAAAAGTCCAAATGTTGACTTTATTTTTCTCCCACAGTGCACAAAGCACACTCTTTTCCACAATACTCATATAATTACAATAATAACCAATAAACCAATCCTCCAGCTCCCAGACGCGTTGCCACCCTTCCACCCAGCTCAGCTCATTGTCTGGGAGTTCCCATAGTCCTTTTATACTCCCTGACCCGGAAGTGTTCTCAATCCCCAGTCCATGTGATCCTCAATCACTTCCGGGTCAGGTAAAAGTTCTTTTCTTCAACCCGGAAGTCTGTCGCTCTTCCTGTGACGAACCTCCGGGTCACAGGGCACGAGGAAGCCCTCGGTCCTCCCTGCAGCTCCCTCCTGTGGTTCCCACGGCATCCAGCAGGGCTTTGCAAAAAAACTCCAATGTCCATGATGCCCTCCTGGTCTTCTGGGGACCTCCACGCTGCAGGGCGGGCTCCACCTGGCGGCTTGGGGGTATTGGCCAGGATAAATGGCCGGCCATCCATCACAATATATATATATATATACAGTATATACTAGCTGTGTAAGCCCATGCTGTAAAAAGCACAGGGTCCTAGAAACTATTGAAATCGTCAGAAAAAAAATTGAATTCTAGAGATGTCAGGTAATTGAAAGGAACTACTCTGGGCATCTCTCTCCTAGGACGTTTCATTTTGCTGATGTTCTCGCATTGTTTGTGCATTAGCGATGCGAGTAAATGTAAAAGGGATACCGTTTTGCTGATGTTAATGGCTAAGCTAATTTGTTTTTCTTCTGAAGATTCATTTTTACTGACGTGCTGGCCCTGCTTGTGTTATTAGCAGCTAAGCGAGTTTTCTGTTTCCTCGGAGGTGGAGCACTTACCCCGACTCCACCTCTCACTACCGGGCTGGACAGACACACACACTTCCATGTATAGACATTTATATTTAAGATATTGAAGAAGGTTCAAAGGAGTAGACATAAGTCTTACAGAGCGTTAGGGTTGAAGATGGAAAACCCCATTTAATTGCAATCAAAAAATTGCAATCAAAAAATTACCCTTACCTTAAGTTGCCTCCTTGATGCCTCCATTGTGCTCCATTAGGTTCCCAACTCTTTTATTCTCAAAGCTATAAACATTTTGAATTATGTTAAATGTAGGGAAGCTGCTAAATGTTAAATTCTGAATTTTTAGTTAAAGATAATTATTCTTTTTGTTCTAATCTTGAGTGTGTGCATTTATGATAACAGAAGTTGCCAGCTGTTGTGTATTTGCTTATTTTCGTGTACCTGTCTAACAATGTTTAACGTTTTTGTACTTTCTTGCTGCAAATACAATTCCCTCTGGCATAATAAAGTTTACCTAAACCTAAACCCTTCGTCTGTTTTCCGTGATATGCATAATTATATTGTTTATGGTCTTGGTGCTGCCATCATGCACTTCTTGTCAGAAGAACTCTCTGGTTGACTGTGGTGTCCTGTTGATCTTCAATGGAAGTTGAAAGATTCCAAAAACTCTGTGTGCTCATTGAGATCAGACATTGGGGGTACCTGTCAGCTGTACTGCACAAACAGACTTGCAATTACTAAGAAAATAACTACTAAATCACTAAATACAGCAAAACACAGAACGTGATGTTGTTTGTTCACCATTGCCATTAGGTTTCATTTACTATTTTTAATTCATATTTTCTATGCAGTTTGCTCCCTTAATTATATCCAAATGCTAATAACATTGAATGTTAAAGGGAAACAATTACTCCTTGGTCTGTTCATTTGTGGGAAACATTTGTTAATGAGAAGTCAAGTGAAAATGGAACTGAAGAAAACACTTTCCTTTACCACTTATTTTTTAATTCCTATGGGTTCCATTCAAAGGACTGGCTTTGGATTTATGAGACAGTGGAACAGGTACCCTTGAGAAAATACCTGGTCCTACACAGTAGCTTTGTTTTTTTGATTGACAATCTCTTTCTTTTAAAGTTTATTTCTTGCCTAGGTATACTTGAATGAACATGGCACCATCTCCTTTGACAATTATTACATAATATTAAAATAACTGGAATGACTTTCATGCATGCCACAAACCTTTCTTTCATGCTTTTTATTGGCCCCTGACATTACTATTTGTAACATTTTGACGTACTTGGAATATTACACATAATGTCAACACTCTCATCATGACAATCTTATTCATGTTTATTAAGCATAATTGCGTAATTGCGCAGAAATGCAGTTTTTGATATTGAGAAATGTGAGAAAGGGAAGATATCCATGGAAAGAAACTTAAAATTACATTTATGAGCCTTCCTTTGAATAGACCCAGACAGATTAGAAATGTCAGAAAGCCCAACATCTTTCTTCATTTCACTTGAGCAAGACTGAGAGGTCCTTTTGCATAAAGCTCAGTAGAACATAAGTCTTCTGGGTTGATACGCCAGTGGTTATGGGCCTGAGATAATAAGTAAACTACATCATGAACACTTAAAAAATGCTTCATTTGTCAGACATTAAGAATCAGCTCTGTGTTAAGTCAAGCGAGTATGGAGTCTTTAAAAAGAGCTTTAGTTCTAGTGAGCAGCAGAGATGTGTGCACAATACTAGTGAGCAGCCATCAATCATGGTGTACAGTGCAGAGCAGCAGCTCTTCCTGAAATGCACAGGTGTCAGAACTACTACAGCAACACTCGAAAGCCCAACATTATTAGCTAAATCATTAAAAGTTCATTTGGATTCTTGAAAGTGTAAACAACATAACATTAGTTCAGCGGGCTGGTTGGCCACAACAGTGTACTGAGAATCCTAAACATGGGAGGTCAGAGACAAAGTTGTTCAGCATCCAGGGGCAGGAAAGGGGCACAGAAATGATGAAACAGTGAGCTGACTATAAAAATGAGTGGCACTAATATCATCTAAAGAAGGCTGGCATGCCATTAGGAGCTATCATTCAGCATGAAGTGATTGAGACCCATACTCCAGGTCAGGTCAATCAGGTTCAGGAGCATGCACTGGTACAGCGCATTGTGACATCCACCACACAAAGAAACAGCTCATCTCAGGTAAATGAATAGCATCCATGTTTAGCAACCATGTAGCAAGACAGGAAGCACCAGAACTCTAAAAAATTGGACCTAAGTCCTTTTGCATAGATATCTACTGTATTTATGCAAATTTATGACAGGATTTAATATGGTGAATGTCAAGATTAGCTTTAAAATGTATTTTTCAGAAGAAACACTGGGAAATAGATGGAAACCCATTAATAGAAAATGTTTGTTCATTCCAGTGTATGCAGAGCAACTGGAGAAAAGCCACACAGACAAAGGGGGACCATGCAAGCACCTACAAACAGTTATCAGTCCAGAGCCCATATTAATCAAGTGTCTCAGAATTACTTTTATGAATTGAACTAAAAGTCACGCTAATATAAGAATTTCTCTTACCTCAGAGTAAGACATAATTATCTATGAAGCATTCTAGTCCTAGTCCCTGAGAATTTATGACGTGATAATTTCAGAGCACCTGTTTCCCACAAATTCATACTTATGAAGACATTTTCTAACATGGAAGCTTCAACACGAGGATAATAAAAATATTTTAACCAAATTAGTAGTAGTAGTAGTAGCAATCGAAGAAGAAGAAAGAGAAGGAAAATACAGTAAGATAGGGTATTGTGGTAAGCTGTAACGTAATTGTTGCTACTTTATACCAACAAAAAGAATAATACTCTAATGAGCACCAAGACTGAAAGACCAAAACACAAAACTGAATGAGAGTAAAGCCTGAAATCAGGTGTGTGTTTATTTTACAATGAATGCTCCAGGGATTGTTCCTGCCTTGCATTCTATGCTAACTTGGATAGGCTTCAGCTTCCCCAAGGCTCTGGTCAGTATAAAACAGATTTAGAACATGGATGGATGGGTATGGATACATGGATGAGTGATCCACAGCCAGTTGCTATGTGTCTGTTACAGTATATGGATTCATAAAAGTAGTGCTAATGATTGTGATGCACCTTCTGATGGAATGAAAAATGCATTCCACGTTGTTACTAAAATGTTTTTGATGTACCATCTATTTGTTTGACCAGTATGATATATTTTATTACTACATGCATTAAATAATACATTCCAACAGATGCCTATGTTAATTACTTAGATTTTAACCCATCTTAGATGGTTAGCACTGTAAGTTTATGGATAATCTACTTAGAGATAATTAATGAGCAGAAAGTGGAAACTAGAATTCTTAGAGATGGTATGATCAGCATATGAAATGCCACTAAGTACAGATGTCTCCTTATCTAAATATGTATAATTCTGAGAGAACACATAAAAGCAGCACTGGTGTTATGGTAATTAATTATTGAAGAAGTAAATTATTAAAACTGTTGTGATGTGAGATTTTGCATATAACTTGATAAATGTTTTGTATGTCTTTATTTGTAATCTAGGCAAAGCAATGTAATTTAGTGTTACTTTGGTGAGAGGAATTTGTGTTTGCAACCCCAAAGTATGACTTTTCTTTGCACTTTTACGACAGGATTTGGAGGATGTGTCTTAAACCAGTTTGATGAGTATTTCTTTGCTAAAGTCTTTCTCTCATTCCCCACACAAAGCCAGGTTAGCTTAACATATGGTCTTGGGGGGCTGCAGGTGTTAAGATGTTCTATTTCACCCATTGATCTGAGATATGGCTGTCTAGATTGGCTGAAGGGGTTGGACAGAAAACCTATAAATTTGCTTGCTCAACCACATTCTCTCTCTCTAACCAACATATGATGAAGAAGCATCTCTCTTGCTAACCTGTGATGATGAAGACAACACAATGAAGAGCACAGCTCAGCAGACATATTGAACAGACATGTGGCTGAAAGCTGAGCACCAACGATGCCTTAACTAGAGACATTTTAAGTAACTACAAGTCTGTGTGCCACCTGAATTACACATCACCATTTTATCAGGTTGTATGGTTGCCAATATTCAAATGTACTTTGCATTTTGTTATTATTTATGAATATTATCAGTAATACATTATTTTATGTGTGACTTAACTCCTGCTTGTCTTTTTACTACATCTACAGTAATTGCCTGAGGTTATAGATATAGAAGGGAAGGTGGGGAGAAGTTATATATACAGTGGTAAGTCTGTGAGATTAGGCATTCTAAGGCTACATATTAATAATACAATAGGGGAAAGTAGAGCAATATATATATTACTCTACCAAGATAAAACAATTGGCGTAGTCGGCAGGATTTTGGGGTAACCAAGTTTTGCACCCTGTTTGCAAATACTGTTTTGATGTATGTGTTTGTTTATGTATGTGAATTTTAGGGCACCCAGTGTACAAATGCGGTGGAAGTAAAACATTGTTTGGTTGCTGAATGGAATATAACCAACAAAGTGTAGAGACTTCATGTGTGTCACAAGGACACCCGCATGTTTGTTAGTGCTGGTGGTAGTGAGTCCCTAATTAAAGTGCTAGGGAGTGGTGAAAGATGCATGTGTCATTCATACGGCATTTAAGTGGTTAAAGTGCTAGGGAGTGATGGGACATGCATTCGTCATTCATACGGTACTTATTCGTTTAGAATCTTTGTGTATGTATGTGTATGTTTGCTTACAGGGGCAAAAGTAGGCCAACCCATAACAAATTTGGCAAATTGTATTAGAGTAAATTGTAGACTTAGAAATGCCTAAGTTCATTTTAAAGTCAGCCATCTTCCAGTGGAGTGGCAGAGGGAAGCAGGCTAAAGCTAGGAAACCTGTAGTTCAGGTAGAGAAAGCAGAAGCTGAGCTGAGTGTGCCACAAAATGGAAGGGGCTGGAAGGATTAAAAGCAAGAAAACAGAGATCAGGTTTAAAGAAGACAGCTGCTGTTATAAGAGGTTTACTAGCATGTATTATTGGTAATAAGGAAGATCATGATAAGGAAGAAAATAGCAAAGTGAATGAAAGTGAAAGTTGTGGAATGTTGAGTGAGAGTTTTGAAAGATGTAACAGTTGGTGTGATAATTGTGAAGTGTTAGCATGTAGAACACCCACTGCTAAAGTAGAAAGCAGAAAGAAGTGGAAAAAAGAGAGAAAACACCCATGGTGAAAGTTAGGGCAATAGTAACCAGATCGGACTGGAACCCTAAAACATGGGTGGGTGACTTACATGAGACAGATGAGTGCTCAGATAAAGAGTGGGAATGTGAGTGTGAGGAAAAGGAGAGAGATGAAAGGAAGGGAAAACAGCAAGGGTGTTTTCTTCCTTTATTCTCCACTGCACCACAATCTCCAGTAATTCTGAGGTCTGTCCAGTATTTAAAGAGCATGCTACACTGATAGGTATTTCACCACTGTTAGGAAAGGTAACCAGTGCTGCACTGAAATTTGATTTAGGACAAAGAGATCAGATAGAAGGCAGAGGAGCTGGTGAGTGTGAATGGCAATTGTTGACTAGAGGGCATGAACTGGATATTGGCTTAAGGATACTGAGTAAAGAAAGTGTGGAATTAAAACAAAGAACAATGGAAATGAAAGGAATTCAAGTGCTTGTGTGTGAAAGGTCTGAATGTGCTAGTGCAAGAATGGCTGAGTTGGAAAGAAAGTGCACCAGTTTAGGAGTTGGTTTGAATGAAACAGGACAAGCCAAAGAACAAAGGATGGGGATGGTGCAGCAGGAAGCTCAGCAGCAAGCCAGGAATGCACAGGGGTGTGAAGGTCCTAACAGCTGTGCTAGGGCCAGCAGTAATTAAAAAGCACACACACTTAGGTTCAGTAATTGAAACCTGACTGACCAGTTGTTAAAAAGACAGCCTATGAATCTCCATGCAATAAAATGGAGAAAAGTGAGCTGGTCTTTAGTAAAGAACACAGGTCAGTTTTAGCAGAAATGCTGGATTTAGAACTTGGGTTCTGGAGAGGTTTCAGCCCACACTTTCAGGTAGCAGTTACCATACAATAAAAAAGGACACACAGGCAATGAAAAAAAATAGAAGGGTAGCACAGGAAGACAGGAAAGGGAAAATAGTTATTTCTGTTTCAATTTTCTGGCCTTGTGCAATAGTGCTACTTCTATTGTAAGGTTTTTATGGACTTTGGTTTGGTGCAGGTAATAAATAGTGAAGGCAATTAGCAGAGTAAAATCCATGCAGGAGATCGGGTTACCATTGGCACATTGGAGTGGCAGTGGCACTAGTGCCAAGCTGTTCCAATGAATGCCTGGAAGCAAAGTTTGAGTTTTGGCACCAGGTACAGCCAAGAAAATGAGATGGACAGAAACTGCTTCCATGTCACCTTCCATTTTGCAGACCTGCCTACATAGCAAAATGAAAAAAAGAAAGAGGAAAAGACAGCAAAGACAAGCAAAGACAAAGACATGAAGAAGAACTGAAGAGACAGCAAGAAAAAGACAGTTACTGGGGTTTAAGTGAGTAACAAGTCCACAAGTCATGCAATAATAGGACTAGTCACAATAGCTATAGTTTAAAAGGAAAGGTTTGTTCATTACTGCAGCAAATTTATATTCCAAGGGGTGGAAACTGAACAAACCAGTTAGGAATGCCAAAATAAGGGGATTCATTTTGGGCTCATAAAGTATACATTCTGGGTATTAATTAATTAAGTGGGATAATTAATATAAGAAAAGGTATACTAAGCAAATTGGTAAACTTTTCAGGAAAGCAGGTGCAGCTGGTACATTTGCAAGTCATATGGGTTCCATGTTTAGGTATAGTCTAATTGGGAAAATATGGAAGCTCTGCTGAGATTGTCGGCTGTGGTACAGGCACAGGACCAGTTGGCCAATTCTGAACCGAAGTGTTTAGCACAATGAGTATGCATATGGTGAGCAAACAACTCTAGGGGTGGCCTACGGGGAATGATGAGAGTTGCATAGCTTTGATGTCTCATGGTGGTGATGCCAGCCTATACTGGTAAAGGCTGATGGCAGTCAAGAGTTGCACCATGGGTAGGAAAGCACAAGAGGCAACTAAGTCAACCCCAAATGTGTGCAGAGGGGCCACAAATGTTGGTTTGTGAACAGTTTATGCAGTGGCACATGTGCTGTCACTTGGGCAGAAGTGGTTGTACTGGCACCTGTGGTATGTTACCTTTCAAATTTTGATGTTAATTGTACAGCTGCATATGCTTAAACAGATAGTTTGGGACAGGGGTCTAATTAGCAGTTAGACACAAAACAAGTACAGATTAAAATTCACACAATAGACTAAATTGTCAGTGGGCTAGTTTAGTGGAAGGTGTGGACTTGTCTCATTTTGAACCACCAGATCTGATGACATATGAAGACTGCAGAAAGAGTTGAGCAAGCCAGAGCAGATACAAGTCATCAGGAGCGCTTCCAAGTTCTTCAGATTGTCTTTGAAATAAAGAAGATATGTAATGGACAAATGGTCACGGACAACTTTTAACACTGGGAGAGCAAATACTGCCAATCAGTGCACAAGTTATGCATCCGACTCTTTAATCAATTAAAGACATTGTTTATAAAGACATTGTACAAAACATTCATCGAGGTGGAGTGTTGTAAAGTGAGATTTTGCATATAACTTGATAAATGTTTTGTATGTCTTTATTTGTAATTTAGGCAAACCAATGTAATTTAGTGTTAATTTGGTGAGAGGAATTTGTGTTTGCACCCCCCCAAAGTTTATGACTTTTCTTTGTACTTTTACGACAGGATTTGGAGGATGCGTCTTAAACCAGTTTGATGAGTATTTCTTTGCTAAAGTCTTTCTCTCATGCTTGCTCAACCACATTCTCTCTCTCTAACCAACATATGATAAAGAAGCATCTCTCTTGCTAACCTGTGATGATGAAGACAACACAATGAAGAGCACAGCTCAGCAGCCATATTGAACAGACATGTGGCTGAAAGCTGAGCACCAACGATGCCTTAACTAGAGACATTTTAAGTAACTACAAGTCTGTTTGCCACCTGAATTACACATCACCATTTTATCAGGTTGTATGGTTGCCAATATTCAAATGTACTTTGCATTTTGTTATTATTTATGAATATTATCAGTAATACATTATTTTATGTGTAACTTAACTCCTGCTTGTCTTTTTACTACATCTAATTGCCTGAGTTATAGATATAGAAGGGAAGTTGGGGATAAGTTATATACAATAATACCTAATAAACAGTGGTAAGTCTGTGAGATTAGGTATTACAAGGCTACATATTAATAATACAATAGGGGAAAGTAGAGAAATATATATATTACTCTACCAAGATAAAACAAAAACACAACCACAATTGGCAACAATATATATGGAAGACTAAAACTGGCCCTTTTTGTTAATACTGAGCACTGCCTGGTGCAAATATTAAACTTTTTATCATCCCCATAATAATAATAATAATAATAATAATAATAATAATAATAATTAGAATTAGAATTAGAATTTTATTTATATTTTAGTGCCTTTCTCAAATCCAAGAATGCTTTACACAATAGTAAAATATAAAAAACCAAATACAAGTAAGAATGACAAAATAGAACACATCCTACAGAAAATAATCCTATGACCCTTAAGATAGCTGCACCCTAGGCAGTCACAGTGTTGCCTAATGGAATGACCAGCTCTGGTTTGACTGGCTCTGTAATACATGAATATCCATAACAACACTGCACTAATAAATTGAATAAACAGTTTTCATGTTTATGATTGTTACTGATGCAAGGATAATAAATATAAGTCACACAGAAAAGTAAAGAATTATATATATCTCTCTGTTTATAAAAAAAATCTTGGAAAGCTTGGAAGGAGATGATAAGTGATCTTCTCGGATGACAATTTGATGTCCTGCGAGAGACACTTGAACGTCACGCGAGACAAGGCAATGAGATAAATGGACAGCTGCTGTACAGGCTTTTAAATCATCAACGTGCAGTGCTAGAAGCAGATCACGCAACTCGGCAGCAGAAAGACAGCAGCTGATCAGACCGCATTTCCTCAACATGCGTTCAGCCCATACCCACCCTTAACAACACGAGCAGCAGAGACCCGAAGTGGCTGGAGCACAGCGCACCCGGGGAAGCAGGGGTGTGGGAGTTTGGTGGGCAAGCAGAGGGCAAAGCCCCCTAGAAAATAAATATAAATTATATATATTAAGTAAAAGGGATACGGTTTTGCTGATGTTAATGGCTAAGCGACTTTGTTTTTCATTTTTGTTGACGTGCTGGCCCCGCTTGTGTTATTAGCAGCTAAGCGAGTTTTCTGTTTCCTCGGAGGTGGAGCACTTACCCCGACTCCACCTCTCACTACCGGGCTGGACAGACACACACACTTCCATGTATAGACATTAATATTTAAGTTATTGAAGAAGGTTCAAAGGAGTAGACATAAGTCTTACAGAGCGTTAGGGTTGAAGATGGAAAACCCCATTTAATTGCAATCAAAAAATTTAAAGAAAATAACACAAGGTTGCCAAACAGACATTAGATGTCTTCAGCCTGACAAGAGCACTCTGTCCTCCTTTAAGGCTGACTCCACACTGAATGTTGACACACAACTAGTTCGAGATTGTTTGTCTGATTGGATGAGCCCTTTATTTCTCATGCTGTTTTTCTGCCTCTGTCCTCTCTCTTTCCCTTACCTTTAGTTGCCTCCTTGATGCCTCCATTGTGCTCCATTAGGCACAGAAGCCTCTTCAGTTTATTTTAAATTCACTCAACTGCTCAAGCTATATATATATATATATATATATATATATATATATATATATATATATATATATATATATATGTAAGATATGGCCGGCCATGTACGCCAATACCCCTAAGCCGCCAGGTGGAGCCCTCCTTGCAGCATGGAGGTCCCCAGAAGACCAGCAGGGCATTATGGACCATGTAGTTTTTATGCACCACCCTGCTGGATGCCATGGGGAGCCACGAGAGGGAGCTGCAGGGAGGACCCAAGAGTTCTTCATGCCTATGACCCGGAAGTTCGCATAGGAAGAGCGTGAGCTTGGGAGTGAGAAAAAACATTATTTACCCTGACCCGGAAGGAATAAGGACTTGTGGACTGTTGGGAAGGAACACCTCTGGGTCAGGGAATATAAAAGGACTGTGGGAGCTCCCAGACGATGAGCTGAGTTGGGAGGCAGGGTGGCTAAGCGTCTGGGAGTGGAGGATTGGTTTATTGTATTTGTGATTATTATTGAGAATTGTGGAGAGGAGCGTGCTTTGTGCACAATTATTATTATAATAAATAATTATTGGATTTTTATCTGGTGTCTGACGTACTGTATAGTCTGAGGGTACAAGGGTGCGAGAAGCGCCCTATTCTATTACAATATATATATATATATATATTGTGGTCCCCGGCCGGGACGCCTTGGAGGACCAGAGGAGGAGCCCAGCCCTGTAGGGACCCGTGGCCACTGCCAGGCGGCGCCCCAGTGCCTATTTATCCCGGGAGCCTGGCACTTCCGCCACACAAGGCCGTGTCTGCGGAGGAGTGCCGGGGAGCAGCTGGAGCCCATCTGGGTTCCCATAAAAGGGGCCGCCTCCCTCCAGTCATTGGTGGATGTCGGGAGGTAGCGAGACAGAGCTGGGGAGAGGATTGGAGGCGGCCAGGAAGAGAAGGCACAGTGACTGTGAGCCCTGGACTTTGGGGGAATCGGTTCAAGAGGCACTGGGGTTGACTCACGAATTATTATTGTAAATATTGTAAATAAACAGTGTGTTGGGTGAACTTAAGATGTCCGTCTGTGTGTGTCCAGGCCAGCGTTCACAATATATATATATATATATTACACTCTAAAGGTAAAATGTATTATGAATATTATATAGTGGGGTGTCAGTGAAAAACAACTCAATTCTGTCAACAGCAGCCATCCTCTTTTTATTAAATCTCAGCTGTTGTCATCAGGCTGCTTATTTAGGTTCCCAAGAGTTAAAAGCAACAGATTTAAAACTCTTTTATTCTCAAAGCTATAAACATTTTGAATTATGTTAAATGTAGGGAAGCTGCTAGATGTTAAATTCTGAATTTTTAGTTAAAGATAATTGTTCTTTTTGTTCTAATCTTGAGTGTGTGCATTTATGATAACAGAACTTGCCAGCTGTTGTGTATTTGCTTATTTTCGTGTACCTGTCTAACAATGTTTAACGTTTTTGTACTTTCTTGCTGCAAATACAATTCCCTCTGGCATAATAAAGTTTACCTAAACCTAAACCCTTCGTCTGTTTTCCGTGATATGCATAATTATATTGTTTATGGTGCTGCCATCATGCACTTCTTGTCAGAAGAACTCTCTGGTTGACTGTGGTGTCCTGTTTTTTTCACTTAAGAAACATAAGTAAAGTTAGACCTCTTATATCACTGAAAGATGCTGAGAAATTAGTTCACGCGTTTGTTTTCAGTCGACTAGATTACTGTAATGCACTCCTCTCTGGACTACCCAAAAAAGATATAAATCATTTGCAACTAGTGCAGAATGCAGCTGCTAGAATCCTAACTAGGAAAAGAAAATCAGAACACATCACACCAGTCTTAGCGTCACTACACTGGTTACCTGTGTCATTCAGAATTGACTTTAAAATTCTGCTTATGGTTTATAAAGCCTTAAATAATCTCGCCCCATCTTATATATCGGAATGTCTGACACCTTATATTCCAAATCGTAACCTCAGATCCTCAAATGAGTGTCTCCTTAGAATTCCAAGAACAAAACTTAAAAGAAGTGGTGAGGCGGCCTTCTGCTGTTATGCACCTAAAATCTGGAATAGCCTGCCAATAGGAATTCGCCAGGCTGATACAGTAGAGCACTTTAAAACACTGCTGAAAACACATTACTTTAACATGGCCTTTTTATAACTTCATTTTAATCGTAATTTAACTTAATCCTGATACTCTGTATGTTCAATTCATCATAACAACTATTCATGGTGGCTCTAAAATCGGTACTGACCCCTACTCTCTTTTCTGTTTCTTTTTCCGGTTTCTTTGTGGTGGTGGCCTGCGCCACCTCCACCTACTCAAAGCTTCATGATGCTCCAACAATGATGGACGGATTAAAAGGAAGAAGTCTACGTGACCATCATCATCATCATCAAGCCCTTCCGTGAGAATCCTAAATCCAAAGAGGACTGTTTCATTTATGTTAGGTAGAATGCCCAGAGGGGACTGGGCGGTATCATGGTCTGGAATCCCTACAGATTTTATTTTTTCTCAAGCCGTCTGGAGTTTTTGTTTTCTGTCCCCTGGCCATTGAACCTTACTCTTATTCGATGTTAATGTTGATTTATTTTTTATAATTATATCTTTCATTTTTCTATTCTTTAATATGTAAAGCACTTTGAGCTACTGTTTGTATGAAAATGTGCTATATAAATAAATGTTGTTGTTGTTGTTGATCTTCAATGGAAGTTGAAAGATTCCAAAAACTCTGTGTGCTCATTGAGATCAGACATTGGGGGTACCTGTCAGCTGTACTGCACAAACAGACTTGCAATTACTAAGGAAATAACTACTAAATCACTAAATACAGCAAAACTCAGAACGTGATGTTGTTTGTTCACCATTGCCATTAGGTTTCATTTACTATTTTTAATTTATATTTTCTATGCAGTTTGCTCCCTTAATTGTATCCAAATGCTAATAACATTGAATGTTAAAGGGAAACAATTACTCCTTGGTCTGTTCATTTGTGGGAAACATTTGTTAATGAGAAGTCAAGTGAAAATGGAACTGAAGAAAACACTTTCCTTTACCACTTATTTTTTTATTCCTATGGGTTCCATTCAAAGGACTGGCTTTGGATTTATGAGACAGTGGAACAGGTACCCTTGAGAAAATACCTGGTCCTACACAGTAGCTTTGTTTTTTTGATTGACAATCTCTTTCTTTTAAAGTTTATTTCTTGCCTAGGTATACTTGAATGAACATGGCACCATCTCCTTTGACAATTATTACATAATATTAAAATAACTGGAATGACTTTCATGCATGCCACAAACCTTTCTTTCATGCTTTTTATTGGCCCCTGACATTACTATTTGTAACATTTTGACTTACTTGGAATATTACACATAATGTCAACACTCTCATCATGACAATCTTATTCATGTTTATTAAGCATAATTGCGTAATTGCGCAGAAATGCAGTTTTTGATATTGGGAAATGTGAGAAAGGGAAGATATCCATGGAAAGAAACTTAAAATTACATTTATGAGCCTTCCTTTGAATAGACCCAGACAGATTAGAAATGTCAGAAAGCCCAACATCTTTCTTCATTTCACTTGAGCAAGACTGAGAGGTCCTTTTGCATAAAGCTCAGTAGAACAGAAGTCTTCTGGGTTGATAATCCAGTGGTTATGGGCCTGAGATAATAAGTAAACTACATCATGAACACTTAAAAAATGCTTTATTTGTCAGACATTAAGAATCAGCTCTGTGTTAAGTCAAGCGAGTATGGAGTCTTTAAAAAGAGCTTTAGTTCTAGTGAGCAGCAGAGATGTGTGCACAATACTAGTGAGCAGCCATCAATCATGGTGTACAGTGCAGAGCAGCAGCTCTTCCTGAAATGCACAGGTGTCAGAACTACTCCAACAACACTCGAAAGCCCAACATTATTAGCTAAATCATTAAAAGTTCATTTGGATTCTTGAAAGTGTAAACAACATGACATTAGTTCAGCGGGCTGGTTGGCCACAACAGTGTACTGAGAATCCTAAACATGGGAGGTCAGAGACAAAGTTGTTCAGCATCCAGGGGCAGGAAAGGGGCACAGAAATGATGAAACAGTGAGCTGACTATAAAAATGAGTGGCACTAATATCATCTAAAGAAGGCTGGCATGCCATTAGGAGCTATCATTCAGCCTGAAGTGATTGAGACCCATACTCCAGGTCAGGTCAATCAGGTTCAGGAGCATGCACTGGTACAGCGCATTGTGACATCCACCACACAAAGAAACAGCTCATCTCAGGTCACTGGATAGCATCCATGTCTCGCAACCATGTAGCAAAACAGGAAGCACCAGAACTCTAAAAAATTGGACCTAAGTCCTTTTGCATAGATGTCTATTTATGCAAATTTATGACAGGATTTAATATGGTGAATGTCAAGATTAGCTTTAAAATGTATTTTTCAGAAGAAACACTGGGAAATAGATGGAAACCCATTAATAGAAAATGTTTGTTCATTCCAGTGTATGCAGAGCAACTGGAGAAAAGCCACACAGACAAAGGGGGACCATGCAAGCACCTACAAACAGTTATCAGTCCAGAGCCCATATTAATCAAGTGTCTCAGAATTACTTTTATGAATTGAACTAAAAGTCACGCTAATATAAGAATTTCTCTTACCTCACAGTAAGACATAATTATCTATGAAGCATTCTAGTCCTAGTCCCTGAGAATTTATGACGTGATAATTTCAGAGCACCTGTTTCCCACAAATTCATACTTATGAAGACATTTTCTAACATGGAAGCTTCAACACGAGGATAATAAAAATATTTTAACCAAATTAGTAGTAGTAGTAGTAGCAATCGAAGAAGAAGAAATAGAAGGAAAATACAGTAAGATAGGGTATTGTGGTAAGCTGCACGTAATTGTTGCTACTTTATACCAACAAAAAGAATAATACTCTAATGAGCACCAAGACTGAAAGACCAAAACACAAAACTGAATGAGAGTAAAGCCTGAAATCAGGTGTGTGTTTATTTTACAATGAATGCTCCAGGGATTGTTCCTGCCTTGCATTCTATGCTAACTTGGATAGGCTTCAGCTTCCCCAAGGCTCTGGTCAGTATAAAACAGATTTAGAACATGGATGGATGGGTATGGATACATGGATGAGTGATCCACAGCCAGTTGCTATGTGTCTGTTACAGTATATGGATTCATAAAAGTAGTGCTAATGATTGTGATGCACCTTCTGATGGAATGAAAATGCATTCCACGTTATTTACTAAAATGTTTTTGATGTACCATCTATTTGTTTGACCAGTATGATATATTTTATTACTACATGCATTAAATAATACATTCCAACAGATGCCTATGTTAATTACTTAGATTTTAACCCATCTTAGATGGTTAGCACTGTAAGTTTATGGATAATCTACTTAGAGATCATTAATGAGCAGAAAGTGGAAACTAGAATTCTTAGAGATGGTATGATCAGCATATGAAATGCCACTAAGTAGCGATGTCTCCTTATCTAAATATGTATAATTCTGAGAGAACACATAAAAGCAGCACTGGTGTTATGGCGATTAATTATTGAAAAAAGTATATTATTAAAACACAACCACAGTTGGCAACAATATACTTTGTATATAGAAGACTAAAACTGGCCCTTTTTGTTAATACTGAACACTGCCTAGTGCAAACATTAAACTTTTTATCATCCCCATAATAAATAATAATAATAATAATAATAATAATAATAATTAGAATTTTATTTATATTTTAGTGCCTTTCTCAAACCCAAGAATGTTTTACGCAATAGTAAAATATAAAAAACAAATACAAGTAACAATGACAAAAAAGAACACATCCTACAGAAAAAGAACTACATAGAGTGAAAAATCTAAATCAGAAGAAAAATATTGTTTAACCAGAAAAGTTTTCCAAAAAAGTTTTGAAAGAAGAAAATGAAGAGCTGTCTTGCAAATGCTGAGGCAAAGAGATCCAGACATGGTGAGCCAGAATGATCTTTTGTCCCAGGATGAAGGGTTGGACTGTGGGACCATTAGATGTGTAGTACCAGAGGACCTAAGGGTATGTGGAGGATTATAGTGGTGAAGAAACTGAATGAGATATGGTGGAGCTAGATCATGTAAAACATTGAAAGTACCCATGAAATAAATATACAATGCATAATGAAACTGGAAGCCATGGCAGACGATGAAGGAAAGTAGTGATGTATTCTGTGTCATTGAACTGTGACAGATGCATTCAGAATATATTTCAAGCTGTTTAGTGTTTTAACAGGAAGGCCAGCAAACAGAAAGTTACAGAGATGAGATGTAATGAGAGGAAGCACAATTTTTTATTTATCTCTATTTTTAAGCAATGGATGATAAGGTGATAATAAGCAGTTTTTATAAGTGAGTTTATATGAGGCTTAAATGATGAGTCTAAAAGGATACCTAAATTACACATAATCTGTAAAAGGCTGAATGGACATGCTATTAGTGGTTGAAATCTGAAATCCAGGAGGTAATTGGCTTTGACACTAGAACTTCATTGCCAGGCAATATAGTTGATACATATTTCTCCTGGTGTTACATCCATAATACACATAGCAAGGTAAATACAATTAAACAAACAACAGTATATAACATATAAGATATGATACCATCAAAACGTTCAGTAGGTGTTAAAAATATACTGCACTAAACAAAAATATATAAAGAATACAGTAATGTAGAATTGCACACCTGTCCAGAAATATATCAGGTGTTTATAAAATAAATGCAAAATAAATATAATTTAGATTGGATGGAGAAGTTTAGAAATCAGAGGAAGACAGAGGTATATCAATGGCTGTTTTGAACTAGAATAACTGCAGTAGTAGAGAGAGTCTTTTTGTTTCTAGTAATTCTTGCCTTTAGAGACTGGTAATGCTTCCTTGATGAAATTAACTGAAAGCGATGGATGCTCTGTTGAGTGTAGTTTTGGATTATATTTCCAGCACATTTTCAGACTTGTGACATATACAGCACCTCAGTGGAGTCCAGTTTCAGGCCTGCAATCTTTTCTGCTGTCCAAATAACACACTGAGGTTTATGCTTGAAGTTGGCAAATAGACAGCCATACCAGACTCTTATGGAGAAAGTGAGGATGCTTTTAATAACAGCTCTATAAACCTGTTCCAGCACTGATTAGGACAAGTTAAACATTTTAAGCTGATAAAGATAAACATCTACTGCTGAGCTTTTTTGACTGTGAGAGATAGTTAGGCTTTTCGGCTTAACAGATGCTTTTAAATGCTTCCTGTTCAGAATGATGCCATTTATAACTAGGGGTATTTAAGATGAAGAATGTCTCCAAAAATCCACAATGATTTTCATTGTTTTCAAGGTATTCAATTTATGATTGTTGAGGGTGCACCAACTGGCCAGCCGATCCATGTTCCTCCAGTATGACCTCTTGTCACCATCGGTAATCAGACCAGTTGGGATGGTATCATCAACAAACTTTATCAGTTTAACAGATGGATCACTGGAGGTGCAGTAATTAGTGCAGAGAGAGAAAAAGAAATACAGCCCTGAGAGGACCCCATGCTTTGGATCAGTGTCTCTGACTGCTATTCACCTATTTTCACCGTCTGACGTCTGTTCCTTAAATAGTCAGTTGTCCAGAGACAAGCCATTGTCCACATTCATAATAAGAATCTTGCTAAAGAGAAGCTTTGGTATTATTGTGCGAAATGTTAAGGTAAGGGATTTAGCTTTTTTTTTTTAATTAGTGTCCAACCAAGTCTTAAAATTAGAAATGCATTCAAGCAAATATTAGGGCCACTGATTGAAAGCAGACCTGAGTGTCATCAGTGTAACAATTAATGCTGAGACTGTGTCGGCAAATGATTTTTCCTAATGAGAGCATACTCCTTAGAACAAAAGGGGATTAAGAGCAAATCCATGAGGTAAACCTTAGTTAGTAGGCACATAAGAGGATTTACTTTTACTATTTTTAATAAAATACTGTCTATCAGATATATAAGATTTAAACAATGACAGAACTATGCTGACTTTGCCAGTTGAGGAAAGGGCAGATATAAGTACAGTGCATCCGGAAAGTATTCACAGCGCATCACTTTTTCCACATTTTGTTATGTTACAGCCTTATTCCAAAATGGATTAAATTAATTTTTTTCCTCAGAATTCTACACACAACACCCCATAATAACAATGTGAAAAAGTTTACTTAAGATTTTTGCAAATTTATTAAAAATAAAAAAACTGAGAAAGCACAAGTACATAAGCATTCACAGCCTTTGCCATGAAGCTCAAAATTGAGCTCAGGTCCATCCTGTTTCCCCTGATCATCCTTGAGATGTTTCTGCAGCTTCATTGGAGTCCACCTGTGGTAAATTCAGTTGATTGGACATGATTTGGAAAGGCACACACCTGTCTATATAAGGTCCCACAGTTGACAGTTCAAGTCAGAGCACAAACTAAGCATGAAGTCAAAGGAACTGTCTGTAGACCTCAGACAGGATTGTCTCGAGGCACAAATCTGGGGAAGGTTACAGAAAAATTTCTGCTGCTTTGAAGGTCCCAATGAGCACAGTGGTCTCCATCATCCGTAAGTGGAAGAAGTTCGAAACCACCAGGACTCTTCCTAGAGCTGGCCGGCCATCTAAACTGAGCAATCAGGGGAGAAGGGCCTAAGTCAGGGAGGTGACCAAGAACCCGATAGTCACTCTGCCAGAGCTCCAGAGGTCCTCTGTGGAGAGAGTAGAACCTTATAGAAGGACAACCATCTCTACAGCAATCCACCAATCAGGCCTGTATGGTAGAGTGGCCAGATGGAAGCCACTCCTTAGTAAAAGGCACATGGCAGCCCACCAGGAGTTTGTCAAAAAGCACCTGAAGGACTCTCAGACCATGAGAAACAAAATTCTCTGGTCTGATGAGACAAAGATTGAACCCTTTGGTGTGAATGCCAGGCGTCACGTTTGGAGGAAACCAGGCACCGCTCATCACCAGGCCAATACCATCCCTACAGTGAAGCATGGTGGTGGCGGCATTATGCTGTGGGGATGTTTTTCAGCGGCAGGAACTGGGAGACTAGTCAGGATAAAGGGAAAGATGACTGCAGCAATGTACAGAGACATCCTGGATGAAAACCTGCTCCAGAGCGTTCTTGACCTCAGACTGGGGCGACGGTTCATCTTTCAGCAGGGCAACGACCCTAAGCACACAGCCAAGATATCACCCAAAGGAGTGGCTTCAGGACAACTCTGTGAATGTCCTTGAGTCACCCAGCCAGAGCCCAGACTTGAATCCGATTGAATATCTCTGGAGAGATCTTAAAATGGCTGTGCACCGACGCTTCCCATCCAACCTGATGGAGCTTGAGAGGTGCTGCAAAGAGGAATGGGTGAAACTGGCCAAGGATAGGTGTGCCAAGCTTGTGGCATCATATTCAAAAACACTTGAGGCTGTAATTGCTGCCAAAGGTAAATCGGCAAAGAATTGAGCAAAGGCTGTGAATACTTATGTACATGTGATTTCTCAGTTTTTTTATTTTTAATAAATTTGCAAAAACCTCAAGTAAACTTTTTTCATGTTGTCATTATGGGGTGTTGTGTGTAGAATTCTGAGGAAAAAAATGAATTTAATCCATTTTGGAATGAGGCTGTAACATAACAAAATGCACTGTATATTATGATTTACTGTGTGAAAGGCAGCATTAAGATCAAGGAGCAGCCCTGCATCAATCAAAAGTTGATGATTAACTGCTTTTTAAAATGCAATAAGAGTGCCTGGTATCATGTGAAAACCAGACCCAAAAAAAAGAAAAGGTCCTGTTTAATTATATGGGTCTTAAGCTATGAAGACAGGTTGGATCAAAACCAGGTTTCCTATGAATAGGTGTATCTGCATCAGTTTCAAGATACAACAGAAAACAGCCAGAGGCTAGAGATGTATTAGTGAGGTGAGAAATGGGACCTGCAATAACTGTAACAAGGGACATAAGGAGAGACACAGTAGTAAAATTAAGTTATGAAGAAGAAAAGTTTGAATTTGAAATTGTTAGAACATTAGAAAAATTTAGATAAGAACAGATTTTTCAGCACAACAAAGTTTGCCAGTCCAGTCCACTTTAATTCCTTCAAAATAACATCAAGTCAAATATAGAAGGTCCCTAAAGTCCCACTGTCCACCACACTACTTGGTAATTTATTCTAAGTGTTTATGGTTCTTTGTGATAAGAAAAACCTCTTAATGTTTTGTGCGAAATGTACCCTTTACGAGTTTTCAACTGTCCCTGTGTGCTTAATGAATTCATTTTGAAATAACGGTCAAAATCCACTAAACTAATTCCCTTCATAATTTTAAACATTTCAGCCATTTCTCCTCTTAATGTTCTTTTGCTTAAACTGAAAAAGCTCAGCTGTTTTAATCTTTCCTCATAATTCATCTCCTCTAGCCCTGGAATCAGCCTAGTTGCTCTTCTCTGGACCTTCTCTAGCGCTGCTATGTCCTTTTTGTAACCTAGAGACCAAAACTGCACACAGTACTCCAGAAGAGGCCTCACCAGTGCATTATAAAGGTTGAGCATACCCTCCTTAGACTTGTACTCCACACACTGTACTATATAACCTGACATTCTGTTAGCCTTCTTAATGGCTTCTGAACACTGTCTGGAAGTTGATAGTGGTGAGTGACTCCTAAATCCTTCTCATAAGGTGTACAGTATTTGGCAGCAATATGTGCCATGCAAGTCTTCTAGTCCACAAGTTGTATTTTGGTGACGTCGATTTGACTACTTTCCCAGGTAAAGCTAGTCCAGAAACATGTTCTACACAATAATACCTAAAAAAAAAAGTTTTAGCAATTATTAACAGATTACTGTTAGAATAATTAACACCCAGAAATGATTAACTTTAGAATTGTTTTATTTTTGTGTCTCTGATTTCAGTCTCTTTCAATTCAAGTGCTTCACAATCCCTTATTTTAGTTTCAACATCAAGTTCAGTTTAGTCTTCAGACATGTTGTCACCAGTGAGAAATCACTCAGAGTTTCTCGATCTATATAAACTGATATACTAACACATAAATCACAGTCCTTCTTTCTTCCTTTCTCTCTCTCCTGTCTCTTGTCCACCTCCGCTGCTTCTCCTGCAAGCAGCTAGAAATGCAGCTAGAAATCCACAAGGGGAGAAAATGAATCACATGTATTAAAATATTTTTTTTATTCCTCAGGTTTTCGATAATCTAGCAGGTTTCATCATCAGAGGAAAATAATTAGACATTGTAATGTTCAGCCAGGATTCTAACCTGGTTGGGACACCTCCATAACAGAAGGACTGAGGGAAGGAGCTTGCACAGGGCAGTACCCCACCTGGGATGACAGAGAGCAGCCAAGTGGCCACAACCAGGGAGAGCATGGAGAACGGATGAGCCCTCTTCTGGAAGTGCAGCTGGAAGGAGATTATGGAACACCTGGAGCACTTCCGGGTGCTCTATGAAGGGGGCCGCCTCACTCCATTCCGGGAGTCTGAGTCAGGAGGTGGAGGACAAAGCTTGCAGGAGGAGCAGAGGAGGTGGACAAGAGACAGAAGAGAGAGAAAGGAAGAAAAAAAAACTTTGATTTGTGTGTTAGTGCTGTTTGCTACTAATACAGTGCTGTGTGCTGCGGAATGACACCAAAGCTTTTCCCGCTGAAACAAATGTGTGTTGTGCTAAACTTGGGCTCTGTGTCTGTTGTGTCCAGGGTTTGGGGAGCTGAATGCACTCTGGTGTCCACAACATACCGGAATCAAAGGCAATATATAAAAAAGGAGGGGGTGGGGGTGCAAGGTGGTGGGGTGAATCAGTAAGATGGGGTTTGAAGGTTGTTGGTCTTAAAAGTATTTTTTATCATTTAGATGTTCTTCTTTCTAAATCTGCATAAGCTGAGTTCATGCCCAAATGTCTATTAATGGTGCTTTCATTTTAGAGCCTTGATTCAGCCAGCTCTCCTGCACTTTTAGAATTATCCCCAATTTTTACTTGCACCGTGTCCCAATTAAACATGTTGCCAGTTGGACATGTATGTGCGTATATTGGAGATCGTGGGTCCTTCCTTCTGACAACACTGCGATGTTCTTGTATGCGTGTTGCAAATGTTTTAGATGTTTTCCCCATGTATTCAGTTTAGCATGCACTGCATAGTATACTGTGTACTGTGATCTGTGTCTCTGCTGCAGAATCTTTAAAACAACCGATTGAATCAAACTTAATATGTCTGCTAATGGCAGATAGTGTTGTAAACCGTGTTCTGAGATTTTGTAGGTAACACAGACAGAAATTTTCTAGGTAAGTTATTTATAGGAGAGTGGTAACATATTACATTTTAATTAACACATATCATTGAGATTTTTACTGTACTCTGTGTACATGAAAATAAGGGTCCTATAAACCTATAATAAAATTAAAAGAACAAAAGAGAAAGGAGTAGTCCTGCTTAACCGCAGTAAACATAAAAAGGAAACATGCCTGATTTTATAGGATTATGTCATCTAAAAACATAGGTAACATATGTAAATAGGTGTTAGGTTAGGTTAGGTTTGGTATTCTTTATTATCCTAGAGGAAAATTTGCTAGTTCCATATAACTGCTATCAAACGCTTTCATAATCACAGTCTCTGTGACCTCCCCTCAGGTTACCACACCACACTGCAGTTTCATTACTGCTCACCCCATCTCACTATGACAGAATATGCACAGAATTGTAGTCTCACGCTGCTGTGGACATGTGCAGACTTGGAAGGTAACTTTGGGGCTCTGGTGATGGTAATTACCAAACCAGGGGTTGGCGCTGTGTTCTAATGAACACAAATGGAACAAAGAACACAAGAGTAATGGCAACTCCACTATTGATACCACTTCTGTTGTTCACCTAACTGAACCCGCCTCTTCCTGCCAACATCTCTTATAAATCAGGAACTTGCCATTTCAACTCAGTTCTGTGTTGGACTTGCATCTGAGAAGATGTCACTCATACCTTTGTCTAAAGATTTCTTTTATTCTGTGCTACACATTATACGGGGTCACGGTTGTGCCCCAAACCTTTTTCTATGTTCTATGTTTCTGTGCTGACGCTGTAACAATCAGGCCAAAAGATCTGTATATCCATTGACTTTAGTGAGAAGTTTAATAAAAAAAAAATAAAAAAATGGGAAAATCTAAGTCACAATTAATTACATAATTAATTACATACAGTGCATCCGGAAAGTATTCACAGCGCATCACTTTTTCCACATTTTGTTATGTTACAGCCTCATTCCAAAATGGATTAAATTCATTTTTGTCCTCAGAATTCTACACACAACACCCCATAATGACAACATGAAAAAAGTTTACGTTAGGGTTTTGCAAATTTATTAAAAATAAAAAAAACTGAAAAATCACATGTGCATAAGTATTTACAGCCTTTGCTCAATACTTTGTCGATGCACCTTTGGCAGCAATTACAGCCTCAAGTCTTTTTGAATATGATGCCACAAGCTTGGCACACCTATCCTTGGCCAGTTTCACCCATTCCTCTTGGTAGCACCTCTCAAGCTCCATCAGGTTGGATGGGAAGCGTCGGTGCACAGCCATTTTAAGATCTCTCCAGAGATGTTCAATCAGATTCAAGTCTGGGCTCTGGCTGGGCCACTCAAGGACATTCACAGAGTTGTCCTGACGCCACTCCTTTGATAGTTTGGCTGTGTGCTTAGGGTCGTTGTCCTGCTGAAAGATGATTCGTCGCCCCAGTCTGAGGTCAAGAGCGCTATGGAGCAGGTTTTCATCCAGGATGTCTCTGTACATTGCTGCAGTCATCTTTCCCTTTATCCTGAATAGTCTCCCAGTTCCTGCCGCTGAAAAACATCCCCTCAGCATGATGCTGCCACCACCATGCTTCACTGTAGGGATGGTATTGGCCTGGTGATGAGCAGTGCCAGGTTTCCTCCAAACGTGACGCCTGGCATTCACACCAAAGAGTTCAATCTTTGCCTCATCAGACCAGAGAATTTTGTTTCTCATGGTCTGAGAGTCCTTCAGGTGCCTTTTGGCAAACTCCAGGCGGGCTGCCATGTGCCTTTTACTAAGGAGTGGCTTCTGTCTGGCCACTCTATCATACAAGCCTGATTGGTGGATTGCTGCAGAGATGGTTGTCCTTCTGGAAGGTTTTCCTCTTTCCACAGAGGACCTCTGGAGCTCTGACAGAGTGACCATCGGTTTCTTGGTCACCTCCTTGTCTAAGGCCCTTCTCTCCTGATCGCTCAGTTTAGATGGCCGGCCAGCTCCAGAAAGAGTCCTGGTGGTTTCGAACTTCTTCCACTTACGGATGATGGAGGCCACTGTGCTCATTGGGACCTTCAAGGCAGCAGAAATTTTTCTGTAACCTTCCCCAGATTTGTGCCTCAAGACAATCCTGTCTCGGAGGTCTACAGACAATTCCTTTGACTTCATGCTTGGTTTGTGCTCTGACATGAACTGTCAACTGTGGGACCTTATATAGACAGGTGTGTGCCTTTCCAAATCATGTCCAATCAACTGAATTTACCAAAGGTGGACTCCAATTAAGCTGCAGAAACATCTCAAGGATGATCAGGGGAAACAGGATGCACCTGAGCTCAATTTTGAGCGTCATGGCAAAGGCTGTGAATACTTATGTACATGTGCTTTCTCAGTTTTTTATTTTTAATAAATTTGCAAAAATCTCAAGTAAACTTTTTCACATTTTTATTATGGGGTGTTGTGTGTAGAATTCTGAGGAAAAAAAATAATTTATTCCATTTTGGAATAAGGCTGTAACATAACAAAATGTGGAAAAAGTGATGCACTGTGAATATTTTCTGGATGCACTGTAATTCATACAGACACGAGGTATGAAAAAAGAAACAACAAAAAATACATTTTAATATGAAAAGATACTGGTATAGAGCTGATTGAGAAGGAGAAACCATTATAGATGCACAAAGGAATTGTGAACTATTGACACAGCAAAGAAACATCCAAATGTACATCTCGCCTCGACTATTGCAACTCTCTTTATTATGGCATCTCCAAATCCCAAATTGCCCGTCTTCAATTGGTCCAGAACGCAGCTGCTAAATTTCTTTTAAAAAAGAAAAAAATGGATCATGTGACTCCGCTTCTGAAGTACCTTCATTGGTTGCCTGTTCAATTCAGAATACATTTTTAAATCTTATTATTTGTTTTTAAAACACTGCACCAACAAGCACCCATCTATTTATCTGAATTGCTTCACCAATATACCCCCCTGAGAAGTTTGAGATCCTGTGATCAGAACCTTCTTTTAATTCCACACTCCAGACTCAAGCGTAGAGGTGACCATGCTTTCTCGGTAATTGGGCCTCGTCTTTGGAATGATCTGCCTATTGAAATCCGAATGGCTCCCAGTCTGACTATTTTTAAATCTATTTTAAAAACACATCTGTTTTCTCTGGCTTACTAGGCTTTATTTTGCCTACCTAGATGTGTGTGTGTGTAGATATATGTATATGTATAGATATATTTATACAAATTATTTTTATGTGTCTCTGCTGTGCTTCTTTTGGCTAAATCGGATATTTCTATTTTATGTTGATGTTTCTAAATGTACAGCACTTTGGTCAGTCGTGTGGCTGTTGTAAATGTGCTATATAAATAAACTAAACCTAAACCTAAATGCAGCCCACTCCTCCATCTCATCAACTTATAATGCGGTTGCCTGATCTTCAGGTAGTTTACGAAATCAGTCAATATTGCAGCAGTGTGGTCTTGTTCATTAACCTGGTGAAAAATGTCAGTTGTTGACTTCTAAATTGGAAATCTTTTGAAAAATTTACCAAAAAAGAAAGCAATCCACTCAGAGTATGTTATGAGCTTTCATTTAGTGCAGGTAAAACAGGCAAACACTGATGGCATAGAATTGTGTCAAACTGCTTCGCCTTTTCAGAAATGTTCGGGATGTTTCAGGACTTTCAGGATGTTTGCAGAAAACAAATACTTGCCAACAAACAGAGTTGAGGTGGAATGAATCCTTTTGTTGTCTAAAAAAGAAGCAGGTGAGGCAAGCCGCTAAGCAAACATATAAGAAAATTAGCACAGTTCAAATGCCACTACTTAAGCATTGTTTAATCCTGATAAAAATAACACGCTATACTGTATTTATAGAGAACTTTGCCAAACTGTAAGTGCTCTATTCATAATACAATTTCATTTTAATATTATGATTACATTTAGTTTTACAGAGATAGCATTTAAAGGTTATATCACCTGCTCTGGTAACACAGTGAGTTAGAGTTACCGGTAAAATTAGCAACCTTAGGATTTAAAGACCAATGCTTTGCTACTATGCCATACGATCTAAGCAAGTGACCTAAGCTGGCAGTAAAATAAAATAAAATATTGGAGTTTTCATTTGTGCAACACTGTGCACTGGCTAGAGACAGACTTCACAGAGCAGGAGCAAATTCTAGGAATAATGGGTAACACAAAGCAAGAATCAATCCTGCACAAGGTGTCTTATACATTTATTTATTCATTCATCTGTTTTCTGAGCCCACTTATCCAAGTCAGGGTCACAGAGCAGTTTGAGCCTATCCCAGCAAGCATTAGGTGCAAGGCAGGACCAAAGCCTGGACAGGGAACCAGACTATCACAGGGTGAAAAAGACACACACCAGTTCAACTAACCTGGGTGTCTTTTGTCTACAAAACAGCTACCTACTGTAGGTCTAAAGGGAACCTACGGTGGGTAAATGGTGACACGTATTGGACAATTTTGGAGTTTGTTCCTAGGCAGGTATAAACACTAATAATATCCAAGAGCTTGGGGACCAACTGTATTGGTGTTTTATAGATTTTTAGTGTTTGTAAAACTCAGTCTGTGATGGTTGAGAAGTTGACACCCTAGCTGACTGCCCAGTTCTCCTGTATGGTAGAACCAGCCATGGATACAGTCAGGATAATTAATTAGTGCAAGTTTTCTCGGTCCCAAAGCTATTCTCCAGTAAATTTTTATCCATAACACTAAAATGATGAAGAATCCACAAACATCAGGTGTCAACAAAATAAGAACCATAAAAGAGGTGAATCTAATATTATTAGGTAGATGATGTCTCGTGAATACCTTTAGCCAGTCATCTTTAAAGTTTGCCATTGACATCATTATGAATGGATTAGTGCTTATAGGGGAAAAATATATGCATATTTTTAATAACAGGTTTAAAAATTATTCCCTTAAAATTTAAATAATGACAGTTTTTTCATCCATGCTGAAAGGTTTTTGTGACTGAGTCTTTTTTCGTTTGTACAATCATGAAATTTTTAATCTTTTCCATTCACTGAATGGCTTCTAATGTCAGAGACAGAGCTTACAGTTGATTGGTTGAACCTGAATGACTGTCCTAGAATAACAACTTTGATGTGTTTCCAGGAACATCAGAAGCTGATTCTATCATATCAGTTTGAAAGGTGCGGGTGCTGAATTATCATTAACAAGTCAGACAAGGTACAGGAATGGGTTCAAAAATGAAATTAAATAAATTCACACAAAGTTTGCTGCTTTGATTCTATCCTCCATCAGTTACATTTCCCAATGAGACAATTAAAAATTCACTATGGCATCTACATCAGATGCAATGGCTGAGTATGTTCCTATTATAATTGTAGCTTGCCTTTGAGGTCTCGATATTTCATATTCATTGAAAGTGCTGTCCTTCTGAAGATAGTGATACCTCCCACTGGTCTCTTGAATAATGGAGACTGTTTGTTTCAATGAAGGCCAGACAAGATTGCTCAGCTTTATAATAACACCAAATAAAAGTAGATTTTACTATTGAGTAAATTTATTTACCCACATATGGTAAACATTGCTGTCATACAACTTCACAATCCTGAGTTTGAATTCCCAACCAGAGCATTAACCCTATGTAGTTTGCATGGTCTCCCCATAGCTCCATTAGTCTTACTCCAAAATTCCAAAGATGTGTGAGTGGACAGCTACTTAATGACTCTAAAGTGGCCTGGTCTGAGTGTGTTGCTGGACTTTGCCCAGAACTGCCAAAATAAGCTTTGGTTACAGTGATCCTCCACTAAATAAGCAGGCTGAATCATTAATGGAAACTAGAGCTCAATAAAAAACAGAACACAGAAACAGGAATTTTTAGATATGGTAAGATCATTACAAAGATATGTCTTTTTTACCTGAATATTCAAAACATAAAATTAAAAAAAGAAAAACAAAACATAGTTGCAATGTCCATGGAAGATTTAAAGTCTGAGAAGACTCAAAAGTTTGTTACACAGGAGGACTAAATGCTGAGCTATCGCACACAGCTGGTCTTTTTTTAAAATGGCTAAATTTCATAATATTGTTGTTTTTTTTTTTTTCAAAAGCCAAGGCAGCTATCGAGTATCAATCTGCATCGTGTGACTGCACACAAATTTTTAAGTAGTTTATATATATAATTATTTTAACGAAAAAATATCCATTTTAAAAGAAGACCAGCCATGTGCGATATCTCACCATTTAGTCATCCTGTGTAACGACCTTTCACCCTTCCTCCCAAAACACCAAATCACAATAAACGTTTCATGCTATGTAGTTGGTTTTGTTTTGATTTACTTCTCTATCTATCTGAGAACTCATACAAACGAATGGAAAAATATCCTTAACAAGAAGAATAGTACCAGGAATATGTGATAAAATTATTATTTCCTGATCCCTTTTGTTGTCACAAACATCCACTGAAAATATGAAAAGAACATTTTCTTATAGGTGTTCTATGCCCCATACCCTCCATTGTAAAGTACTATTGCGGAAAAGGTATTTTTTATGACTTATGGAAAAACGCTTAACTTTAGAACACAATTTTGCATGGAAAATGCATATATGCCATGTTTATGAAGAAATTACTTTGACTTGAACAATGCTGGATTTATCTTTTAAACTCACATACTAACAAACTAGAAATTCATCCACAAAGTGTCACCATTTAGCCAGAGTAGTGTGCGTGTTTAGCCCTGAGCGGCTCATCTATTGACTGTGAATGACACCTTGTGCTGGGTTGATTCTGGCTTTTGTGAATAAAGTTGATTAAAAATGTGGACATTTCAGAGCCATGCTAAAATTAAACCCTTCTACCTAACATTTTTTTTGCCAATGTACATTCCTTGGGAAACAAAGTGTATGTGCTGCAATCACATAAATTTGCATTCAACAGCACATACATTATCAACAACAGTCAATGACTACCACAGCACTCTAGCAAACTGGTATATAAATTCTTTACATGCACCATAGTGGTTTTTATGCTTCATTCCATTAGGATTCATTAACCAAGGTAATACTGAATTTCAATCCAGGCTAATTTGAAGAAGGGAGATCAAACACCTAGAAAATGCAAATTGAGGAGCAATTTCACAATTCTGGCCACTGCCACATGTTGTTAGGCATTCAGGCCATCACAGAATATAAAGCAAAAATACAGCTCCTCCAACTGGCCAAACAGCCTTTCTTGTTAAGTTTAAATTGCAAAACCTATGAGAAGGAAAAGCACACCATTTAAAAAATAAACGTAACATACAAAAACAAAAAATAAATATAAGACACTCAGCAAATGGATTTATCCCAGACTGTATGCTAGTTTGCACATTTTGACATAATAATTTGCAATTTTTTGTGTTTAATGTACAGTGGGTACGGAAAGTATTCAGACCCCCTTCTATTTTTCACTCTTTGTTATATTGCAGCCATTTGCTAAAATCATTTAAATTATTTTTTTCCTCATTAATGTACACACAGCACCCCATATTGACAGACAAAAAAAATAATTTTTGAAATTGTTGCAGATTTATTAAAAAAAAAAACCTGAAATATCACATGGTCCTAAGTATTCAGACCCTTTGCTCAGTATTTAGTAGAAGCCCTTTTGAGCTAATACAGCCATGAGTCTTCTTGGGAAAGATGCAACAAGTTTTTCACACCTGGATTTGGGGATCCTCTGCCATTCCTCCTTGCAGATCCTCTCCAGTTCTGTCAGGTTGGATGGTAAACGTTGGTGGACAGCCATTTTTAGGTCTCTCCAGAGATGCTCAATTGGGTTTAAGTCAGGGCTCTGGCTGGGCCAGAGAACGGTCACTCCTTCGTTATTTTAGCTGTGTGTTTAGGGTCACTGTCTTGTTAGAAGGTAAACCTTCAGCCCAGTCTGAGGTCCTTAGCACTCTGGAGAAGGTTTTTGTCCAGGATATCCCTGTACTTGGCCACATTCATCTTTCCCTCGATTGCAACCAGTCGTCCTGTCCCTGCAGCTGAAAAACACCCCCACAGCATGATGCTGCCACCGCCATGCTTCACTGTAGAGACTGTATTGGACAAGTGATGAGCAGTGCCTGGTTGTCTCCACACATACCGCTTAGAATTAAGGCCAAAAAGTTCTATCTTGGTCTCATCAGACCAGAGAATCTTATTTCTCACCATCTCAGAATCCTTCAGGTGTCTTATAGCAAACTCCAAGATAGAACTTTTTGGCCTTAATTCTCAAAAGGGTGCTTCTACTAAATACTGAGCAAAGGGTCTGAATACTTAGGACCATGTGATATTTCAGTTTTTCTTTTTTAATAAATCTGCAACAATTTCAAAAATTCTTTTTTGTCTGTCAATATGGGGTGCTGTGTGTACATTAATGAGGGAAAAAATTAATTTAAATGATTTTAGCAAATGGCTGCAATATAACAAAGAGTGAAAAATTGAAGGGGGTCTGAATACTTTCCGTACCCACTGTATATACTTTATACTAATGTACTTTATTAAAGTAGTTCAAAATGACAATTTTCATACAGGATGTGTTTTCGTTCCCTTTGATACTGAATCACGTAATTTTAAAACATTACATGATGAGGCCTTAAATCCTTGTAACATTACAGACTTATTGACCTTATTGACAGATGTACAGAATACAGTAATCTTTTTAGTTAGCCAATAAAAGTTGTCATTTTGCTTGACTTCTCACTGCATCCATAATGGCTAACACGGTACAACACTCTAGTACTGCAGAATACAGTGAAATTCTTAATTTTATGTGCTGATCTACGTGCAATAAGTCACCACTCTCTAGCATGAGAGATAGATTTTGTCTTCCTTAATCTGTTTTCACTGCTCATATGATGGACTTAATCCAATCCCTGTACAGAGGGGTGTTATTTAAAAATGAACATCCTATGAATGCATGTTTAAGCCTGCATACTATTAACACGCATGAGCTGAAATTGGAAAACAGATATTTGTTTGTAAATTAATTACTTCTTTAAAAAATTCTATTTTGAACAGTTTCATAGTAAATTTTACATGTAATAGAATGAAACTACTGATCAGGCTGTTTCTCTGAATTTTAATGTGAGCTAAGCTCCACATTACCAGCTTCAAACTCTTTTTTTTTTGGAAATTTTATTAATTTTATTGCAATCAGAAGCAGCAGAAAATTATAGTAAGCTGACTGAATAACTGTGGAATTTAATAACAAAACTGTCATTTTCATTTTGCTGATTTGAATACCCTACTACTTGCTTATAGTGGCCATCTACAAAGTGTTTTTCTTCTTCTTATTATTATTATTATTATTATTATGAAGAGACTCTGTTTTGATAGATCTGAATCTTTAGTCAATCTAAACTAATGTTCAAATGATTTATTACTCAAGAATGCAAGTTCAGTTTTGCATATTGCTCAAGGTCAGAACACTTGCTCAAGTGTGAACCTATAATGCAACAACAGAAATAATTAACATTTTAATTTGATTAACTGTTTTGTAAGATTTGAATGTTTATTAAAGCTCCTTCAATATCTAAGGTTCTTTTTATATGGCTGGACAAGTTAATACTGGAAATGCCTAAATTATTAGCTTTGATTTACATGTACACCCTGCAATACTTTCCTACAGTATGTTACATTCATGTATCTCTCAAATGTCAAACACCCAAATCAAACAAATCAGCTTCAAAACCATAGTAGTGGGTTAGAAGTCGGCTACTTCATTGTTACCGTGAAAGGGCTGCACAATTCTAACAGAACAAGCACAACCTGCATCTGAACAAATACACAAGACTTACTCCAACAAGACCAGATAGCTATCTCTGAAAGAGCTAAGCAAATAATGAGTTACACTAACAGGCACACTGGGGCAGATGATATCAATGAACAAGGCAAGTTCCAGTGATCAGTACTCAAACTTTAATTTAATCATTACTTATATTTATTTGCAGAGAAATTAGGCATTAAGTACTATAAGTAAAAAGACGAAGAAAACACGCAACCTAAACAGCATCCCTGAAAGCGAGTCCAAGGAGAGAGATATACATTGTGGGAGATGGCCGGCCTTTCATCACGGCCAATACCCCCAGGCCGCCAGATGGAGCTCTCCCTGTAGCATGGAAGTGCCTCCAAAGACCAGCAGGGAATCCTGGACAATGGAGTTTCTATTCCCAACCCTGCTAGATACCGTGGGGCCCACCAGAGGACGCTGCAGGGAGGCTCAAGGAATTGCATGAGCACTATAACCCGGAAGCACGTCTTAGTCATAGCGACAGAGGAAATGACGTGCTTCTGGGATGAAGAAGAAGAGTTTTAGCCGACCCGGAAGTGCTAAGACTTCATGTGGACAGGGGTTCAGGAGTACTTCCAGGTCATGGACTATAAAAGACTATGAGTAACTCAGATGAGTGAGCTGAGCTGGGTGGCAGGGTGGCAACGCGTCTGGGAGTGGACAATTGTTATTGTATTGATTAATTATTGTTTATTATAAGTATAGTGGAGTGGAGGGTGCTTGGTGCACTTTATTATTGTAATAAAATAATATATTGGACTTATATCTGGTGTTTGGCGTGGTACCTGAGGGTTCAAGGGAGCGATAGCACCTCCTACTGTTACACCATGAAATTTAAAGAGTCTGTGCTTTTTAATTTAGATGGTCCAGAAATTCATTCACTTCTTGCAACTGCCTCTTATTGTAGCTTGTGGAATAAGGCAATGTATTTAAAATGAAATGCTTAAATAAATAATTGTTCAAAATCTACAGGCATCATATCCCGTTCTGAATGCTGATAGTGACAGTTGTCAGGCTACAGCTACTGTAAAGCAATATGGTTGGTTACACTGGAGCTAAAATTATGGTTGTGAAAGGTTAACTGACTCAAATAATAGCGACTATCAAGTAAACCATGTTGCAGTTTTCATCATTTGCATGCATGTCACGTCTGTTCTGTCTAGCATGGAGCACAGCAGGGCCTAAACATGTGAATCATAGGCAGTATTAAATGTTTAACCCTGCCTACGTTTAGGCATTCCATTTGCAAGGACCAGCAAGGACCTTGTCAATTCTGTTTCACTGGGAGACATTTTAGGTGGTGCTGAACTTTTGTAGCATGGTGGTTTGGTTTAACTTCAGGATGGCTTACATCCCATCTATCATACTAACACTGTGCTGTCATCCCTACATTTTTGTCTGTATCACTTATGCCTTTTTAAAATGTCATTACATCTGCCTCTTTCAATAGCTGTGCTTTTCTTTAATGCCATGAACTATTTTTAGTAATTTATATCACTGGAAAAAGGAATGATTGACAATTTCCTTTAGTTTTCGTTTCCTGTCAACCTGAGGTTAATTTAAGGTAATTATGAGGTATAAGTTAAACAACAAATACCCCATTTCACATCTTCTTCCAAGCATATACAAACTGCTTAGTTCATCAGAGCTTAAACATAAAATGATCTAATAAATAACATTTCTTCCCAACATCATTTATTTATTGCTGTTAATTTGTTTAGGTGATGGTTCAAAAGAAAAACGGAACTAACAGACCCCCTAAAGTCTCAAATGTGGCCCACAATGTCTTCTAAAACTTTTACATTTCTCACTAGTCCTTCACTTAGCTGCTCCCCATCCTCTGACAGCATGATGTCAATGCCTGCCAGTTAGCTTTTCTCCAAACCTTTTCTAAACATTTGTTTAAATGCAATGTGGCGAATGGTTGGGACGTCCCTTAGACACTGGGACCAGGGGGGTAGCCATGGGATGCACACTACATCCCCCAGAACACATGGTGGCAGCCCTCCTGGGTTACATCGGGGCCACAGGTGTGGGACTTCAGGGCTCAGCCATGTTGGGCTCCGTGGCCACCACCGGGAGGGCCTGCATGGCTTAACGAGCCCATGTGGGCTGGAAGTGCAGCCTGAATTAGGTTAATTATCACCTGAAGCACTTCTGGGTGGGCTATTAAAGGAGCCTGCAGCCACTACTCTGGGCACCAGAGTTCAGGAGGAGGAGGACAAAGCTGCCTAGGAGGAGGAAGAAGAGTGGATTTTTGTGATGTTTTTCTTTTGTGTGTGTTTTGGGGGACTGTGCAGAGCCAGTGGGACACGGGGAAGACATGTCTCGCGGCTGAAGAAAAATACATATTTGTTTTATTTTTACGCCTGCCTCTGGTGTCAGTCTGTGTTGGGTTAGCACCGACCAAGCACTTCTGCCACAACAAACACAATTAAAAGCAATACTAGTTTTGCCTTATGAGTTCCATTGAATACACATATTCTTGGTCAAACTGTTTATTCACTTAAAAGCTGTATCTTCTATTAATAAAAAACTCAAATTAAATATTAAATAAATATTATGAGTTTTATTTAATAAACTGAAGAAACTCAATTTATAATTGCCATTACATTAATGTATATAAACAATAAGATACAACAACAACAACAACATTTATTTATATAGCACATTTTCATACAAACAGTAGCTCAAAGTGCTTTACATATTAAAGAATAGAAAAATGAAAGACATAATTATAAAAAATAAATCAACATTAACATCGAATAAGAGTAAGGTTCAATGGCCAGGGGACAGAAAAACAAAAACTCCAGACGGCTGGAGAAAAATAAAATCTGTAGGGATTCCAGACCATGAGACCGCCCAGTCCCCTCTGGGCATTCTACCTAACATAAATGAAACAGTCCTCTTTGGATTTAGGGTTCTCATGGAAGGGTTTGATGATGATGATGGTCACGTAGACTTCTTCCTTTTAATCCGTCCATCATTGTTGGAGCATCATGAAGCTTTGAGTAGGTGGAGGTGGCGCAGGCCACCACCACAAAGAAACCGGAAAAAGAAACAGAAAAGAGAGTAGGGGTCAGTACCGATTTTAGAGCCACCATGAATAGTTGTTATGATGAATTGAACATACAGAGTATCAGGATTAAGTTAAATTACGATTAAAATGAAGTTATAAAAAGGCCATGTTAAAGTAATGTGTTTTCAGCAGTGTTTTAAAGTGCTCTACTGTATCAGCCTGGCGAATTCCTATTGGCAGGCTATTCCAGATTTTAGGTGCATAACAGCAGAAGGCTGCCTCACCACTTCTTTTAAGTTTTGTTCTTGGAATTCTAAGGAGACACTCATTTGAGGATCTGAGGTTACGATTTGGAATATAAGGTGTCAGACATTCCGATATATAAGATGGGGCGAGATTATTTAAGGCTTTATAAACCATAAGCAGAATTTTAAAGTCAATTCTGAATGACACAGGTAACCAGTGTAGTGACATCAAAACTGGTGTGATGTGTTCTGATTTTCTTTTCCTAGTTAGGATTCTAGCAGCTGCATTCTGCACTAGTTGCAAACGATTTATATCTTTTTGGGTAGTCCTGAGAGGAGTGCGTTACAGTAATCTAGTCGACTGAAAACAAGCGCGTGAACTAATTTCTCAGCATCTTTCAGTGATATAAGAGGTCTAACTTTACTTATGTTTCTTAAGTGAAAAATGCTGTCCTAATGATCTGATTAATATGTGATTTAAAATTCAGATTACAGTCAACAATCACCCCTAAGCTTTTTACCTCCGTCTTGACTTTTAATCCTAATGTATCCAGTTTATTTCTAATAGCCTCATTGTATCCATTATTGCTGATCACTAAAATTTCAGTTTTCTCTTTATTTAACTTGAGAAAATTACTATTCATCCATTCTGAGATACTAGTCAGACATTGTGTTAGTGAATCAATAGAATCAGGGTCATCAGGTGCTATTGATAAGTACAGCTGTGTGTCATCAGCATAGCTGTGGTAGCTCACGTTGTGCCCTGAGATAATCTGACCTAACGGAAGCATGTAGATTGAGAATAACAGCGGACCCAGGATAGAGCCTTGTGGAACACCATATTGGATATCATGTGTCTTGAGTTGTAATTCCCACAACTAACAAAATATTTTCTCCCTGTCAGGTAGGATTCAAACCAATTTAAGACACTGCCAGAGAGGCCCACCCATTGACTAAGGCGATTTCTAAGAATGTTGTGATCAATGGTGTCAAATGCAGCACTCAGATCTAAGAGGATGAGAACAGATAAATGGCCTCTGTCTGCATTTACCCGCAAGTCATTTACTACTTTAACGAGTGCAGTTTCTGTGCTGTGATTTGTTCTAAAACCTGACTGAAATTTATCAAGAATAGCATGTTTATTTAGGTGGTCATTTAACTGCATAATGACTGCCTTCTCTAGAACTTTACTTAAGAAGGGCAGGTTAGAGATGGGTCTAAAATTTTCAAGAGCGAGGGTCAAGATTATGTTTCTTAAGTAGGGGTTTAACTACAGCAGTCTTAAGACAGTCTGGGAAGACCCCAGTATCTAGTGACGAATTTACTATGTCAAGAACATTATCAATTAGCACGCCTGATACTTCTTTGAAAAACCTTGTTGGTATCGGGTCAAGGACGCAGGTGGAGGGTTTTAATTGAGATATTATTTTTGTAAATCAGGTAAATCTATCCTAGTGAAAGAGTTTAATTTGTTTATAACAGGATGTTGGGGTTTAGGGGATCCTTAGTGTTGGGGAGATATACTATGTTATTTCTAATATCATTAATTTTTGATTGAAAATACAGCGACAGCCTCACAGGTTTCACTGGAAGCACTTAGGAGGCATTCCTTTGAGCTACCTGGGTTTAGTAGGCGATCAATTGTTGAAAATAAGACTCTAGGATTACTAGCATTGTTATTTATAATCTTGAGAAATAGCAGCGTCTCTCAAGACGGACAGTGTTATTGTATTCTGTTATTTTGACTTTTAATATTTCGTGGTGGATAGTAAGTTTAGTCTTCCTCCATTGACGCTCAGCTCTCGGCATGTTCTCTTTAAATCAGACACTCTTTGGGTCTTCCATGGTATACCAATGCTAGAAGATTTTTTCACTGTCTTTTCAGGTGCAACTATGTCAACAGCAGCTCTCACTTTAGAATTAAATCTTTCCACCTTACTATTTACATTGTCCTCGCTATTATAGCTGGCACTATAAACGGACTGATTGCTTAAAATGTTTGTAAGTTTTAAAGCTGCTGCCGAATCAAAGAAGCGTTTTTTAACAATATGCTTCTCATGAGTGTTTTTTATCATTATTTCTATATTAAAAAGTAGAAGAAAAATGGTCTGATAGACCAATATCAATGATCTGTTTTATATCAACTTTCAGTCCTTTAGTAATCACTAAGTCTAATGTATGACCTGCTTTATGTGTAGGCTGATTTATGAGTTGTCTCAAATCAAAAGAATCCAGGAGGTTCATAAATTCTTTTACTTTTAGATCACACTGATTATCTATATGAAAATTAAAGTCGCCAACTATTAGGAGTGTGTCATAGTTAGTAATTAAAATTGACATTAAGTCAGAGAATTCCTCAAAAAACGACGCGTTATATTTAGGAGGTCTATACACGGATAGTACTAGAACTTGAGAATCTCCATGAATAACAACGGCGAGATACTCAAAGGACTTGAACTTACCAAAACTGACATCTTTACATTTTAATCGGCTCGAGTAAATGTTAGCCAATCCGCCCCCCCTTTTTCCCTGGCGGTTTGCATGAGTAAAACTGTAATCCGGAGGCGCAGATTCGATTAAAACTGACGCGGCATCTGAATTCAACCACGTTTCATTTAGTGCAATAAGATCTATTTTTTTATCACTAATAAGATCGTTGATAAAAAACATTTTGTTAGTTAAAGCTCTATACAGATACAGTAACTACATTAAAGGCAGCAATCTTTTAAAGTCTCTTTAATTCAGTCTTTTGTTATTGCATTTTATATCAAGAAAAAGAGTTTACTGTGTATAACATTTGTGCAGAAGCATGCAGTGGTAATGCAGCACAGGCTCAATACAACAGACACATATTACTAAATAAAGCAGTGTCAATAAAAAAGTAATACATTTGGAAATGTATAAAAAATAGTTGATATAAACATTAAATAATATAATAGTGAAATAACATCATTTGTGTTGTTGTAATTTGTATGTACTGAGTGTGATTTTATGGTGTTGAACTGATTCAGAGCTTTGTAGAGTATTTTGAAAGCAATCTTAAAGTACACAGATAATTAGTGCAAAGATGTATGAACCTTCAGCAGTTGATTCATGTCTTGGGAAGTCCTGTTAGAAATGTATTACAGTAAACTAACCAGTTAAAACCAAAAGCTTAAATTAACCTATCTTGAGATGTTATAAGATTTTTAATTGGAAAAAAAAAACAGTCTTAGTAGTACTGTTAAAATATACAATTTGAAGTTTAAATCCAGCACAATAATATCACCTATGCTCTTCATTAGTGGCCTTTTTCTTCTAAAGACTACATTTCCTAAATTCCATCAACTAAAATTTTACCTTTTTCCTTGATTATTTTATGGAAGATACTACTGATCTCTTCTGTAATATTAGTAAGGCATTTCATCAAAAGAAAAGTACCTCCGGTATGGAGGAATATTTCGGACAAAATGAAATAAATACATAAATGTGTAAATAAATAAAAGTACTGTGAAATGTGAGCATAAATAAATAAATGTGTCATGAAATGAGAGCCTTAATAAATAAATATGTCATGAAATGAGAGCATAAATAAATAAATGTGTCACGAAATATGTTTTTCGTTGCTTATTTATTATTTAATTTTGTCCGTAACATTCCTGCAAACCGTCATGAAATATGGCTTGAAATAAAACTGTCACTTTCACTCGTCAAAGTTGAGAGGGTGGGCTCTAACACGCCCTCTAGTTACTGATTGGTGAATCGATAGCACAAGAATTAATTAGAAAAATGCTTACTACTGCCGATTAAATGGATTCTGCCGAAGATATTACGTGTTTCAGAGAGAGAATTGAAGATTTATCGGACGAAATTACAATGTTGGCGGCCCTTTTAGACTCCGATATAGATGAAACTGTTTTTGAAATTATCGAAGAACAGGTTGAACGGACTCTACTACACTCCAGTTCAGGTGACACAGTTCCCTGCTCTGGACGTCCAACCTTTAAAAGTACAACATTTGCAAATTGCAGATCTATATGGTGTATCGGAGAAGACGATCACAAGGCGAATGAGCCAGTTTGATATACGGTAAGCTGCAACGGCTGTATTAGTTTAAGTACTTTGACATGGAATGCCCAAAGCAGCTCCAACTAATATTTTGAACTGAACAACTTTACCACTGATCAGAGCTGTACAGTTGTTTGAAAAAGTAGCTGCGAATATGCAACTGACTTTACAGTATACTCGTAAAAAAAGGGTCAAATACTCAGTTCTAAAAGGGCCGCCAACATTGTAATTTCTTCCGATAAATCTTCAATTCTCTCTCTGAAATACATATTATCTTCGGTAGAAACCATTTCATCGGCAGTAGTAAGCATTTTTCTAATTAATTCTTGTGCTATAGATTCACCAATCAGTAACTAGAGGGCGTGTTAGAGCCCACCCTCTCAACTTTGACGAGTGAAAGTGACAGTTTTATTTCAAGCCGTATTTCATGACGGTTTGCAGGAATGTTACGGACAAAATGAAATAAATAAATAAGCAACGAAAAACATATTTCGTGACACATTTATTTATTTATGCTCTCATTTCACAGTACTTTTATTTATTTACGCATTTATTTATTTATTTCATTTTGTCCGAAATATTCCTCCATACTCCGGATCATCAAGTGGCACAGATAAATAAAGCTCTGTGTCTTCTTCATAACTGTGGGAGTTCACCTTGTAAATTAAAATGATCTGGTCTAATGGAAGCATGTATATTAAACATAGCACTAGGTCCTTGTGGTACATGGTTACATTGTATGGTGTGATGGACATCTGACATACGATAACCACAACTTACGAAGAATTTTATATCTGTAATATAAGATTTAAAAAGCAGTTTAAGTTGCTACCAGAGAGAACCTCCCAGTGTGGTCTGAGGTGTCAAATGCCGTGCTCATGTCCAAGAACAGATATGTTATTAATGTGAGTATTAACCTGAAAGTCTTTAGCTACATTAACATCACAGTTTCTATATTATAATTTGGTCTAAACCCTGACTGAACCTTTATTATTTATAAAAAATAATAGCTGATGTGAAAGCTACTTTTTCTAGAATTTTACTTAAAAAGGCAGGTTAGAAAGAGATCTAAATTATTAAAGACGTAAGAGTCATGGGTGTTTTTCTTAAAGTGTGGTTTAACTATTGTAATCATTACTACAGGTCTTTAAAGAATTTGAGAAAACACCAACTTCTAATGACCAGTTCAGTATTTCTGGTACAATGTCAATTGGCACATGAGAAACTGCTTTGAAGAAACCTTTTGGACCGGGTTAAGGACACAAGTAGATTAGTTAAGATAAATAATTATTCAACAATGTTCCCTGTAAATGGTGAGCTGACGTTGAACAGGGCTTCCTTTTGAGACATGGATTATATTACATCTAACATTGTTTATATCAAAACACTTTTTAAATATGATCAATACTTGAAAATAATACTCTGATTTCCCAAATTATTTTTAATAATTTTAGAAAAATAAGACTGTCAATCAGGTTTGACTATAATGTTTTATTTCATTGTATGAGCCATCATTATTTCAGAATTTGGTTTTCCTCCATTTTCTCCCTGCCTTCTTTTAACTTTGGACACTGTTTTGAGTTTTCCAAGGTATTTCAATAATAGAAGGCTTCTTAACAGTAATCTCAGGGGCTACTGCACTGTCTGCAGCACTCACCTTAGCATTCAAAATTTCCAAGTTACTGTTTACATTGCTGGCTGTATAAAAATAAGTACTAAATTCAGACTGTCTAAGAATATAAGCAAATCCACAAGTAGCAGCAGTCCAAATAATGTCTTTTAACACCATGCTGCACTTTAGTTCTAGTCACCAATATTTCTACGTCAAATAAAATTGAGAAATATTCAGCTATACCAATGTCCATGACTTAACTCCATCACTTCTGAAGTGACTATGTCCAGCATGTGTCCTCCTTTGTGTTCCAGCTGAGCAACTTGCTGACTGAGATCAAAAGGTAATGCACTGGTGAGGCCTCATCTTGAGTACTGTGTGCAGTTTTGGTCTCCAGGCTACAAAAAGGACATAGCAGCGCTAGAAAAGGTCCAGAGAAGAGCGACTAGGCTGATTCCAGGGCTACAGAGGTTGAATTATGAGGAAAGATTAAAAGCTGAGCCTATACAGTTTAAACAAAAGAAGATTAAGAGGTGACATGATTGAAGTGTTTAAAATTATGAAGGGAATTAATACAGTGGATCGAGACTTGTATTTTAAAATGAGTTCTTCAAAAACACGGGGACACAGTTGGAAACTTGTTAAGGGTAAATTTCGCACAAACATTAGGAAGTTTTTCTTTACACAAAGAACGCTAGACACTTGGAATAAGCTACCAAGTAGTGTGGTAGACAGTAAGACGTTAGGGACTTTCAAAACTCGACTTGATGTTTTCTTGGAGGAAACAAGTGGATAGGACTGGCGAGCTTTGTTGGGCTGAATGGCCTGTTCTCGTCTAGATTGTTCTAATGTAATAAATTCTCCTGCTTTCAGGACACACTTGTTATCTACATGAAAAGTGAAACCTCCATATATTGGGAGTCAAGAATAATTAGTCATTATTATAGATAATAAGTCTTAGAATTTATCAATGATGGATGCATCATATTTTTGTCAACAGTAATTGGTCAATTTGAGACAGTGAGATATGCCTTGAGCAACGGTGGCAAGGTATTTAAAAGATGCAAAAAATATAGATGTGGTATTTTTACATTATAAATAACTCAAGACAATACTTGGTATACAACCTTCTATCTTTCTTTGATGAACAGGGTGAACAAAATTATGATTCAAACTTGATGCTTCAATTAACACTACACCATCATCATTGTTCAGGCACATTTCACACAAAGTGAGAAAGCCTGATAATCTACCACTGATAACATCATTATGTGAAATATCTCACCAGCTAAAGCTCTGATATTAAATACAGACATACTGAGAGTCTCAGTGACATTTGCCTGTAGGAAAGAGTGTGATTTATTGTGCCCACCCAGAAGGATGACAATAAATACAGGAAGATGAATTTTAACATGATTAACTAATTGTCAGTTTTTCCTTTGCAATATTGGTAATTAATTAAATAATTTGGCAAGGAACCTACCTTATTTACCTTGCCTTTCTCTGGAAGTGGTCTCTGGCCTTTTGACTTATATCAATGTAACTGAAGCACACTCATTTTAGAATAATGCAATTTATCAATAAATACAAGGATTATAGAAACATGATAACTGCATATATGTTGACATATAACACAGGTTGCACACAGACTGGACAGACAAATATATAACATAGAGAAGCGTGGTGTTTACTTGATATTTAGAGTCCCAATTTATATTGGCACACATGTCTTCTATTGTTGGAGAGCTCTCTTTCCCTTTGCTGCATGATCCTTTGTCTCCAGTGCTTTCCTCAGTTGGGCCTTTTCCTCTTTCATCTGCAACTTCATAGGAAACACCATTACTCTTTCTGGCACAAACGTTTACATGCTGATGTTCCCTTCATGAAGTGATGACTGCATCTCACCCTTCATACTGGTCCACTGTTTAGCTTGGCAAACTCGATCTCAGCTTTCAGGATCACAAAGAGAAGAGTTTGTCTGCTTTGGCTCCCCAACGAAGAATGACTCATAGATTTTTAGGTTCCAAGAGCAGGTTACAGAGGTTTGCTGTCATTTTGGAGAGTGAGAGCAGAGCTCCTGTGGGGGTCCCCTCCGAGTTCCCTTGAGAGATTCAGAGAGTGTCCGAGTAATCCTCAGGATGGTTCAGAAAGTTTTAAGTGAATGTATAATTTCTCTTGGTTGGGTCAAAGTCATTACTAAATATGCAAAATTATTGTGACTTCATAGACAAGGTCTTCCGCCCAACATAGTTGTCATTCATTGATTTATAGCTCTTTGTTCTTGCTTGAGTCCATTTCACACATTCTGGCTCAAGATGTCTGAAGATGGTCATCTAGAATGGTGTCATTTCAACATCTGGTTTACACCTTTGTTGTCAGATACAAGCTGGAATTCAGTCCCTTAGTCTGGAATGCAAGTTGGGAAGGGTGCAGCTGGATGCCTGCTGGAGGCCTGGTGTGCCACTAAAGCCTAGCAGAATGGCCATTGCCCTCTTTGTCCTATATACCCTTTGGTAAAGACAGGATTACCAGATATCCTATATTTCCTGAGGCACTCCCATATTTCTTGCCTAATTTTGGTGTCCCAGTTTTTTTTTTATCCTCCTTTGTGTCGACGTGTGGTGGGTGTGGCAACGTGCCGTTTCAGTGCATGCTCCCAACCTCCTCCTCCTCCTCTTCCTCATTTGTCCTATGTTTTAAACATTACTCCTTTCTGGATTCATCAACAGAGCAACATGAAGGATGTTGTAGAAAGAGCACTTTCAAGCATACATCCTTCAATGCATTAAAAATCTCCAATCATAGTAAACGTATTCATCACTGGCAATATCACACGTCTCAGATATTTTGTATTCATGAAGCAAAGCTTACGAAATGAAAACTGCACAAGTGTGATATCAAAGCATTTAGTTCTGAGACACCTTGCTTTAGCTACGTGGTTGATCTGTTAATGTGACAACGTGTGCTAGTTTAATGAAAATCCTCGGAGAGAATTTAATTTCTGAAAAAAAACATGCATTTGGTTTTGAGAACAACAAACTGATATCACAGACATGTGTATGTTGATGTTTTATTTCCCATGGATGACGCAGAGATATTTCTCAGTATATCAATACCAAAAAACATAAAACAGTCTGAAAAGATTAAGTGTGCCAGCCAAGTAAGTGAGGACCTGAAGCAGACACGATTTATCCAAGTGCAGGGATGTTCACAAAACATTCAGTAGCAAAAATATAATGGCTGTATATGGCTTTCTAGTTCAACTGAGTTATCATACGTGCAAGGAGTGTCAAAAATTGTAATACGCCCTCAGCAAGTGCATAAGGTTTTGTTAAAAGTAGTCAAATAAAAAAGAACCTGTGGCTCTGAAGGAGTGATTTTTTTGGTTTTATTCTTAAAGCTGCCATGTTTGTATACAGCATTGTAAAACCACATTACCCACATTCAGTACATTATGTACAGAAATATTTGGATAGAAGGAAAGAGGAGATGGAGATGCTTGAAGTGATGCAAAGACTTGAGAAGTCAGTCAGTAGAATAAGAAAAATATGTTTTGTAGGTTTGGCATTTATGTAAATGATTGAATATTCATATTCTTAAGCAAGACGTCTTACATACAGCTACATTTTCTTATCAATCTGTGTTTAATCAGTAGGTAAGAGTACCAATTTACTTTGGTTTCTTATTTATTAAAGAAGCTCTTACCAGTCATGCTGCAGCTTGAGCACAGAATTGAAAGGCACTAAAAACCCATCAAAGTGTATGTCTGAAATTTATAAACTGTCTTTAGGTAGACATGGGCAGTCAGGCCACATCATAATACTTCAGAAAGAAGAGTCTCGGAAAAATGATAGCTGCCTTATGGAAAAAAAACACTTGTACATTGTCCAACCTTGTTTTATTTAAAAGAAAAAGTTATACATAAAGTAACAAGTTTACTGGTAACACCTATAGAATTTTAATTAAATATATTAAATCAATACTTGTTCATATTTATAATTTAAGTATATACTCAAATGAAGTTGTATCAAAGGATTATTAAAAGCGTAAGGAAATGTAAGTAAAGGGTTAACTAAACACAGCTGAACATGTGAGGGTTGCCTCACCTTAAGAGAACAACAACAACAACAACAACATTTATTTCTATAGCACATTTTCATACAAACAGTAGCTCAAAGTGCTTTACATATTAAAGAATAGAAAAATGAAAGACATAATTATAAAAAATAAATCAACATTAACATCGAATAAGAGTAAGGTTCAATGGCCAGGGGGGACAGAAAAATCAAAAAACTCCAGAAGGCTGGAGAAAAATAAAATCTGTAGGGATTCCAGACCATGATACCGCCCAGTCCCTCTGGGCATTCTACCTAACATAAATGAAACAGTCCTCTTTGGATTTAGGGTTCTCACGGAAGGGCTTGATGATGATGATGGTCACGTAGACTTCTTCCTTTTAATCCGTCCATCATTGTTGGAGCATCATGAAGCTTTGAGTAGGTGGAGGTGGCGCAGGCCACCACCACAAAAGAAACCGGAAAAAGAAACAGAAAAGAGAGTAGGGGTCAGTACCGATTTTAGAGCCACCATGAATAGTTGTTATGATGAATTGAACATACAGAGTATCAGGATTAAGTTAAATTAAGATTAAAATGAAGTTATAAAAAGGCCATGTTAAAGTAATGTGTTTTCAGCAGTGTTTTAAAGTGCTCTACTGTATCAGCCTGGCGAATTCCTATTGGCAGGCTATTCCAGATTTTAGGTGCATAACAGCAGAAGGCTGCCTCACCACTTCTTTTAAGTTTTGTTCTTGGAATTCTAAGGAGACACTCATTTGAGGATCTGAGGTTACGATTTGGAATATAAGGTGTCAGACATTCCGATATATAAGATGGGGCGAGATTATTTAAGGCTTTATAAACCATAAGCAGAATTTTAAAGTCAATTCTGAATGACACAGGCAACCAGTGTAGTGACATCAAAACTGGAGAAATGTGTTCGGATTTTCTTTTCCTAGTTAGGATTCTAGCAGCTGCATTCTGCACTAGTTGCAAACGATTTATATCAAGGTATTTAATGAGGTTAAAATGAAATAAAAGAGTAATAAACTCCCCCTTAAAAAGTGAGAACAAAGTAGTGAGAAACCCAAACACCCCTATTGTGAAGCGATAATAAGATCAATAGGAAAACCCGTAGGACACCCGTATTAATGAAGAGGTGTTTAAAATAGTGCAAGAATTGACGTGTATGTGAAGTTACTGGTGGCTGTACTTGATGCTTGTTCATTCTATCGACTGAGATATTTACATATCTATGTGCAAATAAAGAATCGTTCTGCATTTTCATCTGGTCTCTGAGAACTATTTAATTGAAAATAGAGGAATTTTTTTTTCCACAACACACCTGCACATCACAGAATGCTCTTTATATAGCAATGCTATTCTCAATCTTTCTTGGACTCAGGTACTCGTATTTCAGCTGACGGTTTTCATTCCTTTCATCGATTGACTTTTCAATCTTCTTGAGTGCTTCTTGGAACTTTTCAATATGATCTTTGGCAGCCTTCTCAATGAAATAATCCTCTGGGTATTGACCAAGCCAGACCTAAATAAGTTGAAAAGATAAGAGTGGTGCTGTCTCAAAATGTCTAGGGAGGAGACAACTTGTGCCTAAAAGACGGAAAGCAAATAGCAAATACAGACGGAAGAAATAGCATTCCCTGTCAAACAACTTACTGCAGTAGGCAACTCTCGACTGAGGGCCAATGTGATAGCCACTTCAAAACATGACATATGTACATCTGGGAGTGTATTCATGATCAAATCCATGGTAGCTAAACCCTTTCTAGTGGGAGGAGGACACCGCATACTGCAGGGTGTGTTTGGCACCCATGAGCACCAGTCAAACTGCAAGAAGATAAGCATACTTTTAGTCATTAAATATGAATGAATGGTTAGTCTTCTCATCTAGACAATATTATGATAACATTTACCTGTCCATTATTAATTGCTGCATGCTGGGCAGAGCCAGTGAAGATGACCCCTGCCAATATAGTGACAAGCTCTGTTTTATCTTTTATTTCACTTGACAGACCTAAGGAAACAATGGGATATTGTAGTGGCAAAAGGTTATGTTGTTATGTGATCGCAAACAAGTCAACAGCACTCCTCCTTTCTCTCAGACAACAACTTTCAAGATCCTCTTTAACCTATTTCCCACAAACGCCATTCCATAAAGATGGTATTAATATCCATAATACATTTTTCTGCCTCTATCTGTCTTCTTCTGTCATTATCCCTCTCAACCTTTCATTAGCTTGACTGGTTTAAATTTTACCATTCTGACCAGTTGTTTTATGACTTATAGTTTACCTCTCTCCCTTTTTTTTACTCAAAAGAAAATCTGTGCCATCTGGTTCTCTGTCTACAGATCATTCTTCAAGACATTGTCATTGGTGATGTCACCCACATGCCATTAGCTACTATCAAGAATCTTTCTTTCTTTTTTAGAATATTTACAAGATGCATCCCTTTCTTACCACTAATGTCACTCAACTATCTGTTAAAGCTCTTGTTTTATGTCACCTCACAGACATCTCCACTACCTCTAGAATGCAGTTGCTCAACTGATGTAATCTGTCCCCAGTTTAACCCACTTTATCCTTCTACTTTACTTTCTCCACTAACTTTCAAATGCAGTAATTCAAAGCTATTATCTTAATCTACCAGTTCCTCCATGGTTCTGCTCGTTCTCAGTAAATCCCTAAAAGAACTCTTTGTTCTGTTCTGGCCTGTTTTCTGCTTTCCCCTCCTCTCATCATACATACTAAAAATGGATGCTGTTTCTCTGTTCTCACTCCCAAACTGTGGAAGGGGCTTCCATTAACTATCTGCTATGTTCCCAGTCTACTTATATTCAGGTGTTTCTTTAAGACATACCATCTAACAGAACATCTTGGGCTTGCCTACACTTTTTGCCCATGTGCTATCTTTCTGAATATCTGCAGTTTTACCTCGCCTTTTAAATTTGACTTGACGTTTTGCTTTTTATTATTTTTTTATATTTGTACTTTGTAATCAGTATGTATTATGATTTGCTTTTCTAACGTTTCTTGGATAAGGGTGTCTGCTAAATTAAAAACAGTATATACAAAATAAAAAGCATTTCTGACATATTTTGTCCAACCTAGCTGTGCACTGTGCATCTAAATTGAATTAACTCTTCAACAAACTCCATAATATTAATGGTCAATATCACAAAAAGTCTAAACAGCAGGCCACCTGGAATAGTACAATTTATAGTCAAAGATTTCACTCTGTGGTTGCAGTGTGCTTTGTTAATGGATGTCACATACACACTAACTTCTAAAGGAAAGGATGCAACTGTTCATCTAGAATTGATGATTGAAGAAGGTATCATTTATGATGACGTTCTTGAACTCTTTGTCAGTATTTTATGCTTCTGGATGAACACTTTATCCCCATAAAGCACCACTAGCTACGTATGTTGTCCTCTGTAATCTCCTACTGACTGGACACTGTAATATTTTTGTGCTTTGTTTACCAAATACAGTAGGAAGACAGTAGAGCCCAAAAAGCTAACAGTACTTCAGAACCCACAATGTTTCTTACCAAACTTGTGAAGGTCCCTAAAGCCTTCTGTAACAACATCATGAATCCAGTTCTGCAGCTCCTTGTCTTCCATAACATCCATGTCAGAGGAATAGTACAGATCCACAATGCTAGACACAAAACTGCAAAGAGAAGTCAAAGACAGGACAGTGAGTGACTAGAAAATGGGAGAATTCTTATATTCTGGACAGGCTTGCCAAAATGACTCCTAGCCTAAGAGCCTGAGAGAGTCACTGCATTCATTCCCTAGCCCTGAATGGGTTCTTAAAGTCTGTGGAGTAGGATTGCTTATGGAAGAGGTGGTTTTGGTGAGGACAGGGGGGGTGTTTTCATTTAACACAACAAGGCATTTGTTGTCCTCTGCACTGTTCACCTCTTAATGGCCTCCCATTGTTTTAGGCTGTCGTCTCTGTAGAAGTAGTTCTTTAGCCGGCTCACATTTCTGTCCTCAAAGTCAAAGGGGGGCAGAAGAGACCTGAAATTCATGACTTGACATTCCTTCTGCATCAAGAAGGCCAATCCTTCCCCTCCTGTGGATACTATCTGTTTATGTGCAAGGGAAATAGAGAGAGTTGTGTCAGAGATGCCCCTTGAGCACAGTTGTGACAAAATACAGAGCATATCATTAAGCATACCTCTTTGAAGATTCCGTTCTCTGAGATGAGATTCAAACGAGCATTGGTGTTGATTTGCAGAGTGTCACGCATGTGGGGAATCAGAAGCTGGAAGACCCAAAAGTGAGAAATGAGGTGCTTCTGGCTAACACAGACACTTCATCTGTACATTCATTTCGGAAGGGAAGGCCTTCTTAGCACTTGAAATCATCATTTTGTAAGGATCCACATTTTAATTTCTCACATTGCAGCAGGCTCTGACAGCCCTGTAATGTATGTCAATGGGGATTATATTATCTAAATCCCTAAAGAGATGATTAATAAGGGATTGTTTTCCATTCAGCAGTCAGTAAGATCCCTTTTTAATTTTGATAAGCAGCAGAGTGTTGGTCAGAATGGAGATTTCATCCATCATTTCATTAAAACTTCTTGTTTCATGTCTGTGTTGTATGGAGTTGAAGCTACTGTAATTCTAGCAGAACCAACCCTGGATAGAACATTCACTCACACAGCTACACTCATTCACATCAAGCTAATGTAGAGTCACAGAAAACACACACATTATTACGAGGGTGACTGAAGAAAATATAGACATGGATAGAACAGGAAATCTCCATGCAGACCATAAACTGCCAGATTCAGACCAACCACTGTGCCACCACACTGAACTGCAAGGAAACTCTTTTCCTGTTGATTTTTTCCTATGTTTCTGTACAATGCCCTGGTGCCCTATCCAATGTTGTTTCCTGCTTTACTCTCTGTGTTGCCAGAATAGACCCCTGTGTGCATGAATTAGATTAAAGAAAATTGAGCATTTCATTTTCTTGGGTGTGTTTCAGCTTTTAAAGTGAGATGTTGGGTCAATTGAAGGATTGTTGGATTGTTTCTGAGGATGGACAAAGTAGTGTGATTAGTCCTTAAATAACTGTCATCATTGTTAAATACATATTTATTATGTGGTTTTGTTGTTCTTGAAATATATACTCTTACAGAATTCAGTGTGAGACTTTACCTTATAAACAGGGTGAACAGTGGGCAGTTGTCTCATGGTGGCTATACAAAACACCTCACTGACCAGATGTGTACGCAGAAGGTGAGAAAGAGCCTCATAGACTTGAAAGTCAGCATGTCGAACCCACATCTTTGCTAAAAGCCAGTCAAGTTCAGGGTCAGAAGGCAGGAAGATGGGGTTGTCCTGGCCAGGCTTCTGTTGTATCTGAAAGAGATAAAAATGTTATAGGCCAGCAATAGAGCAAGCAATACCCTGGAGGTGAGCAGATTGAGAACAGTGTCATCCCACTCTAGTAAAGTTGGTGTGAGCATGTTGTGTATATTACTGTACAATAGTGGGTCTGGATTATTTATTTATTCATTTTTGATCAGAAAGAACTCAGTTTGGTGGGGTGTTGGAAACGAACCACTGTAGCAAATATCCACCGCGGTCATTTCTAAGTACTCTTTGGTTTGTTACGTATTATGAGTATACAGTATTTAAGAAAAGAAGCAAGCTGGATTCTCAGTAAAATTAACTAAGTTTGGGTTACTGTTTTTACATTTTCTCTGTAAAGTATCAAAATGTTATGTTGATCACCTTTCCTCTCTTTACAGAGTGTAGCAGAATTTTAGTGTTGTAGATAAGTAATATGAAAACCAAGATAAAGAAAATTTTTAAGCTACACAAGGAGACCTTTTGAAACTCAAGCGCTAGCAGTTTATTTTTATGAAATTCAGTTTATTTTTATGAATTTCAATTTTTATTTTTTTCTGGATAGTATGCTATTTACCGTATACTGTATACTTTTATAGCCAATTGCAATGAAGTAGAAGTCTGTGCAATATCACATCTTCAGTGACTTTCTAGTCTGCCACGTTTAAAGTTAGGTGGGAGTAGCAAGTGACAAAAAGAAGGCAGCTGAGTGTGTACAGAAGTCCCCATTCTCTCACTTAAAGCTTTGCATTAATTTTATTTCCCCGCTCATTTCCCATGACGCTAAGATTACCCAGAGGTTAAAGAACTGGCCTACTTGATATTTGGTTCCTCAAGATTTTCTTGTTTTCATTTGTAAAACCTCAAATAATGAATTTTATCGACCACTTTCTCTTTCAAGGTTGAGACTTTGCTTTTTTGTCACCTGTATTGCCAGTGGTATCAGTCCTCACTCGGGGTGGTCATACAGCAGGCACAGAGGGGCCGTAACATACTGATGTTTGCCTTCGATCACATTGACAGGAATGCCCTCCAGTATGCAGTAGTCAACCAGGTAAATTTTCCCATCCTGAACAGGGAGATGACACAAGTGAGTGTGACAGTCTTTGTCTTGGCCATCGGGTTGAGGTGGTAATCGAGCATATCTAAAAGAGGTCTCACCTTCATTTCTTTGTTCAGGGTTGTGTTGGGGCCCAGGGTGTCCTGCACCATGTCTTCTGTTACAGGAAATTTTTCAGGAAGGTTAAAGCAACTTTTGATCATTCGGGGATTGCAGCCATTCAAGAACTGATAGCCAAAAAAACAGTCCTCCTTCCAGTGCTCCATAACATACTCTGAAGAGAAGAACAAAACTATTAACTTAGAGAGTTCTTAAGGTGAACAAGAGGCCAAGTCTTGTGAAGTGGAGCGGGTTTCCCACCTGTTATGGGGCTTGGTTTGAATAAAATATCTCGATAATCTTCCAGGTCATTCCAGGACTTCAATTTACAGAGCTGATTCTTGATGTTGAGTTCGTTAAAGCTGTAGACATAATTGTCATGATCAACAAGCATCTTGTTGTCTTAAGTGTGGTACACTTCTCTATACTGGGTGTTTAGAGTGGCAACCCCAGCAGAAAATGTATATGACCTGCTAAATACCTTCTCTTTCCTTGTGTTGGGAAAACAATGGACCCCTATGTCCAGCATCCCTGTTTTGCAAAACAAGTTACCATTTGTCTCAGAAACAAATCAGTGGCAGCAGAGCTCTGCGTTGGTTTTGTTGGGAGTCAACACATGTGAGAGCTTTTAACTTCACAAAAAGGCATTAAGAGTAGAGAAACGGACATAAGTGGTATCATGGAAAGGCTTGTGGGGGCTTAAGCTACTGCTAGAAATGCAAACACTACTCCACAGCACTCCCATTACCAAGAGAAGCCAATATGAATATTGATCTATAATATTATTTTACCATAGGCAAAATCAACCATTTTTTTCATTTATTATGAAGAAAAAAATGTTTTATTTAGTTTAAATATAGCAAATGTTTAGCTTTGGATTAAAAGTTTTGCCCGAAGTGTGTCCTTAGATTTTATTTCTTTCACAACTATGGACCTCACTGCTAGCAGCATTTCTCTGGTCAGCCCTGTCAAGCAGATCTTCAAGGAGAATTCTGTGAACTGCAATCAGGTCTGCTATGGCAGATCTTGATAGGTTGCATAGAGGACAGGACATCAGCAAAGGAGCAAACACTTTACAGGTACTATAAAGGCAGTTCTTGTGCTCTGACCCTGAGTTCAACCAGAAGCTGAATACTTCTTTGTCAAGGAAGAGGTTGAGTATCATTTACCTTACAGTTGCATGTAAATTCTTTAGGTGCCATACCAGAATATTTCTATATGTGTTTAAACTTCTCTAACTTAAACCTTAACTAACCTCACAAATCATATCTGCCCCATTTTTAATAAGTGAAGCATGCAGGTTTATGCAGATTTCACATCACAAAAGAATTAATCAAACAATGGAAAGCCGATGCCTTATCTCTCTGAATTGGCATCAAATCATTATTATACACTTTGACATCATTATCATCTAACATATGTCACACATGTACGAATAGGAGGGAGCTGTATGGACCAAGTGAAGGTAAGAGATAGATAGATAGATAGATAGATAGATAGATAGATAGATAGATAGATAGATAGATAGATAGATAGATAGATAGATACTTTATTAATCCCAAGGGGAAATCCACATTTTGTTTATAGTAATTATATATTATAATTATTCTACACCAGGTCAGAGGGTGGTGGGGTGCGCTAAACCTTCTTTTATTGTCTCTGCAGACCAAAAATGGGAAAACCTGTCTGATTCAACCCTGAAGACATCACTTCCAGTTCTGGCGCCCAGAAGAGCATCACTTCTGGGTCCACTACATCAATTCCTCTTTTGGCATTTAAAGCTGCCTTTTTTCCCAAAATCCCTCCGTCTTGTTTTGGATTCCATCAAGGACACATCTGTCTTGATTTTCAAAACCCATTGCAGCTGGCTGCCCCAAACCTTTTTTTAAGTGTGTCGAGTCTGATAATTTCACACAGGATACAGTGTGGTGGAGAGCCAGGACCTGGCCTGGAAACCTTCATAAAGGAAGGACCAGGAGAGAACAGGCACAGGACATTATCTCCTCTGGAGAGCTAGATGGCAGCCCCCTGGGTTGCAGCAGTGCCTCAGACTCCCACAGAGCTTCCTGGGAGTTGGAGTTCAGTACAGCCCTGTTGTGTTCTGAGGGTGCCACCAGGGAGTGCTGCAGGGATTGTGGCATCCTAATTTGTCAGGCTTCCACTTCACCCCGAAGTGTTTCCAGACCACACAAATGGTCCACTGGAAGTACTAACAGGTGTAAAGTAAAAAAAAAGCCCACTGCCACTGCTCCAGGAGCCAGAGAATCGTGAGAAAAAGGGATGAAGTTTTCTGGAGGATGAGTGGAGGCAGAAGAAGAGAGACAAGAAAAAGAAAAGACAGTACCATTGTTCTGGTTCACTGTGCTTGGTGCTTTAATGTACTGCTCTGTACAGGTGGGAAACTTAAGAAGTGTTTACCACAACAAAATAAAGCATGTGTTGTGATTGTAAGCTGGTGTCTGTGTATGTCTGTATTGGGTGTTGGGAGCTGAGTGCCACCTGCAGGCCACAACTCTCACATAGATTTAAATGTTATGTAAAGTAAGAGCATCTCAACCACCTGCCACTCAGAACAACATATTTACTATTAGCTGTCTAAACTGAAATTACAACACTTCAGGTTTACAATGAAATGGATTTGTGGTTAGAGGTTATAGAATTCAAGCCACGATAACATGGAATAAAAACACAGACTACATGCATTACATGACTCGAATAGCACAAAGCACATCCTGCTAACTGCGGTGGGCTGGCGCCCTGCCTGGGGTTTGTTTCCTGCCTTGCGCCCTGTGTTGGCTAGGATTGGCTCCAGCAGACCCCCGTGACCCTGTAGTTAGGATATAGCAGGTTGGATAATGGATGGATGGACATCCTGCTAACTACACTGCTGTCAGGTGTTTGCTGGTCATCTATTCTTTCCATAACATAATTCTGTGCTTCTTTGAAACATGAGCATCATGATGTTGATTTCTTTTCCACAACCTGGAAGAAGCACACTTAAGGTTGCTTGGTAGATTTTTCAAATTTAGCACGGCCCTCCTCAGTGGTGGGTCAAAATAAGAAGGCACTGTAATGTCTTGTGAGCGACTTATTGTTGATTTTCATTTCCTTTCTTTTTGTAGTCACTGCGGCTGCCTATACTGGAGCTAATAATACTGAATATTTTGTCCTTGACTGGGAAGAGCTCAAACCAAAAGTGCAAATACATAATTAATAAAAAATAAAAAAAAATAAAAATCAACAACAAGGGGGTCATCATTTAAAAATGGGTCATGATCTTCAAGCCACATCACTAATTTGAAAAGGTCAGGTTGGACGTGCCCAAAGTTACAGAGAACACAGCAGAGCCAACTGGTCCAGCCCCTCAGCTAGAGGCAAGTTTGTAGCACCAAGCATGAAGATAATTGCCCATACTAAAAGAAGCAATATTTTTCTAAATAAGAATGTATATGAACGAAAATTGTAAAAAAAAAAAAAAAACTTGAGAAGACAAAGTTGAGGGCTGTTATAAACATTTTACTAATAAGTTAAATTACTGAGGCAAGCTTGTTACTTTGCACAGCATCCGGTGGGGTTATACGTAAATGCCACAGCTACCAAACATGTTTGAGCACAATCAATATCAAATTCCAGGTGAGAATAGCATAAAAGGAGTGGCACTATGTACATATTTGTATGTGTTTTTCTAATCCATATATAACATCTAACTCAAGCAAAACTACCCTTCTGTCACCACCACCACTACCACCAAACTTGAACAGTTAGTCTTCCATCCTTGGCTATTCTTTGGAGATCCTCACCTTGGACTCCTCTTCTTCACTGAAATCCCAAGAACCATAGGCAAGTGGATAATTACACACTGTCTGTATATGAATGTAGTGAAGCTAGGCTAACTTAACATTACCCCAAGTTCTATCACACTAGACTTATGAACTCACGCTGAATGAACTGATTTCTTGAAATCAGAAGTCTTCTGATAGTTGAATCGATGGTCTAAAGGTAAATCGTTCTCAGATTTGGCATCAATGCACTTGGGAATTCCTGGTCTCCAAGCCTTCCATCTTGTAAAATGAGAGGAGAGAAGAGTAAAGAGTATAAAAGGATCCATGGCATGCATGAATCAAGTGGAGAAAAGCCCACCTGTCCTAGACAGTTAAATACTTTACCTGTACATCTGCTGCCGTTCCTGCAGTTCTTTTTCTCGGTGGAGGAGGAAGTCATGTGCAATTTCATCCTTTATTTTCTTAGCTTGAAGAGACAATGAGAACAAGAGGTATTGGAGCAGAAAAGTCAGAGAAATAAAGAAGAATATGATTAAGACAACCTAATGGAGTATGAACTTACAAAAGTATGGCAGTCCTAACACATGGGTTTAAAAGATGGATGAACTTTAAGAAGGGGTACGTACATGAGGGAGTGTGTGAAAAAAGTGACACTCCTTACCTGAACCCTCACGTAGCCTGATCGTCACATTGCCTACAAACCAGCGGTAGCAGGGAAATCTCTTACAAGACCCATCAGGACACTTCACCTCCAAGAAGCGACAAAACCAGTCATCACCAATATAATTGCGCTTCTCTAGCTCCACAAACCAGATGTCACCAAGTGGAGCTTTGCAATTAACATCATATTCTCCAACCTAGAAAGACACATTCAGAGATGTCACAGACAACATTTAAATAGAACTCAAAAAGTAAAAGCATTGAAGTGCCCTAGAGGAGAAAGGCAAATAAATTCAATTTTAACATAAGGTTGTTTAAGATCAGCATTACCCAGTGTTCAAACCATCTCCACCCAATTGAATAAAATATGTTGTCTTTTGACTTACACATCCATGGTAACTGTCTCTTCCTGCATTTTTTAAGGCAGTTTGTTGACTTTGCCCAAGCTCGCCGATCACTGTCCCATACACATAGTCAAAGGTTCCAGCGTCCTCATCTACACCTGTAGCAACAGTTAACTTGTAGGTCACCATCTGTAAACAACAAATGCAATGGATGGAATTATCTTTTTTATCATGGCTCCACAGTCCATACTAACCCCTACTTTCCTCTGCTGTTCTTTTTCCGGTTTTCTGTGGTGGCGATCTGTGCCACCACCACCTGATCAGGGCACAATGCAGTCCCTTCGTTGATGGATTGAAGGCCAGATGTCCACATAACCATCATCATCTAATTCTTCCACATGAAGCCTGAAAACCATGAGGACTGATTTAGATCATTTATATTAGGTAGAGTGCCCAATGGGGGCTGGGTGATCTCGTGGCCTCAGAACCCCTGCAGATTTTGTTTTTTTCTGCAGCCCTCAGGAGTTTTTTTTTTTTTTGTTTGTTTTGTTTTTCCTCTCCTCCCAGCCATCAGATTTTAACTTATTCTTTATTTGGTATTGCCTAATCTTATTTTTGTATTTTTATTTTTTATAAACTTTTCTTTCTTCATCTTGTAAAGCACTTTGAGCTACATCATTTGTATGAAAATGTGCTATATAAATAAATGTTGTTGTTTTCAGAGACATGTATTGTTAAATTTTATGTGTATGTTCAATTTAATTATTTATACATCAGGGAAATTCTGCCCTTTCATCTATTATCAAACCTGAACTAATTCAGTGTCATGGGGGCCAGACCTCAACAACATTATACACAGGCGCTAAACACTGGATAGGCGCTAGTTCATCACAGAGCCATACTCACTCATCCTGAGCCAAAGTACCATGGCATTGGGATATGGAAGAAAAATCCACACTGTTACTAGGAAAAATGTGCAGACGCCAGGCCAGAATTCAAAGTCAGGTCCCTGAAGCTGTGAGACAGCAGTGCTAACAGTTGTGCTATCATGTTGTCCCCATCAGAAGGTAGTAAAGATGTGGAGTGCATGTGGGCAGCACAGAAATTCTATGTATAATGTTTTAAGCCCAAGATGAAGTGAGGGCAATGCAATAAGAGGAGAATCCAGATACTTCATCATGTACTATTCCTGGCTCTAAGTATGGGTCATATGTCATCCACCATGATCACACCTCCCATACACACATTCCTTAGAAATGGCAGAGAAGAGACTGATTTCCCCTCATAGTATTTGGCCGTCATTTCTAGACACATTCAGGGAGACACTTTCTTTGGCTTGATGTCAGCTGAGGAGTCTCCTGACAATACAGAAATAAACTTTGGCATTCAAACCCTCAGAGATATCCAGTTAAACCAGCCTACCAAAATTCAGCCTTATGCTGCTTTACTCTGATTACACAGAATATCAATTCTGTATATATTTGTACAATTTGCATTGGGTATCCATGGGTGGCAAAGTTAGGTAGTGGCTAGAGCTGGGACCTCACTTAGGTTAAGATCTGCTTTAGGTGGAATGACGCTGGCAAAAAGACACCAAACAGAAACCAGCCATGGATGGAATGCCAGTTCACTGCAGGATCACGTCATTTTCAAACTGGGGCAACTTAAGGCTGCCAAGGAACCAGAGTAGGAAATCCCAATTCAAAAAAGTAACCTGTTTGGACATGCAACCTCTACATTTGCTTATGTAATATTAAACTGTAGCTCTACCTAATGTGCCAACAATATTTATATATGTTTAATGTACTGTATATCGCCATCTCTACCCCATTTAACTAGTCTGCTGGCAGCTTCTTAGTTGTTAAGATGGTTTGTATTTCCTAATCTAGGAATGCTTTAAAGTATAACTATATCTATCAAGCCATTTTCCTAACCTGCTTATCCAGGGCAGGGTCACATGGCACCTGAGCCTATCTCAGGATTCATAGGGCACAAGACATAATCAACCCCTAGGCAGGGCACCACTCTATTCTTACTCTTTTTAAGCTTTATTCTTATTCCTTACTCTAGTGGAATATACGGAAGAGTACATTTCAATGCAATGTGTTATACTGTATACTGTTGTGTTCTTCACTGAAAGCAGGCAAAGAGTTTCATGTTTAAGAGTGCTTAACCACACAACATGTATATACATATATTTTCGTATCTCTTAGGGTGTAAGACTATAAATCAGTCTAAACAAGGCCTGTAGTGAAAGCAGCTAAATGGAGAAACATACACAAAATCAGTCTGAGACAAGATGTCTAAGATGGTATCTGAGGAGAGACAAATCACCAGAAATTTGCAGATTTTTACTTTCACAAACAGTTTCAGAAAATGGGCATCTTGCACTCTTTTACAAATGAAATTCTTGGTTATGAGATGGATTTAACACTTTTTTCTAACAATTTCACACAATTTCAGCAAATTCCTGCATTACCAATGGTGTGGAATGCAAATAAGGAAGCAATGGGCCAAAGAAATGTTGGTGGACCAAAAATGAGTGCGTTGTGGCACAATATAAAACAGGCAAAAATCTGTCTTTTAAGCCTCAGTGGCTTCTCAAGACTTTCAGCTCTATCGAGCAGGTCTTGGTTTGGGAACGCACTCATTTGAGATGTAGTTCCTCTGAATGTGAGCCTTCAGATTTATATTGTCATGACTGGAAGAGGTGTGGCTTAGTTGAGTGGGGGCGTGGCTGGGCTGCCATTCTTGGGCAGTTTCTCTGAGCTACAGAGGAGACAAGAGTTGGTGTTGTTAGTGTTGACACCCATTCTTATCCTGGCACATTATTGCATACATTATCCGAGCCTGGAAGGTGATCCTCAAGTGGCCATGTGTGACAATGCATTAGTGACGCTGCCTTGCATGCTTACATCTGCTGAATCCTAGGTTCTAATCTTGTGACTTTTGCTGCCTGTGTGGAGTTTGTGCGTTTACTTTGTGTCTGAAGATTTTCTTTTTTTTCTTTAGATACTACACTTGTCCATCCATACTCCAAAAACATTTAAGTTAATGTGATTGGTGACAAACTTGTTCCATGTGTGTATGTGTGTTTTGGTGTGTGTGACTGAGCCCTGTAAAAACCTGTAAACCTGATCAGGGCCATCATTCCTTCTTTGTGCTCAGGGCTGTTCAGGTAGGATTGAGTTACATAAGTTCAAAAACTGGATATCTCTATGCCAAGAGGATGTACGTTTATAGGGCAATCGTTATCACGTGTACAGAGTACAGTGAAATTCTAATTTGCATGTGCTGATCAACATACAACACATCACCATTCTTCTCTGCCCCGATTAGTGAGTATAGTTTACCTACCTTACCTTGAAACTTCTGTCTTCCTTATCTGAAAACATCTCAGAGCAGCTTTACAAAATGTGGTTAAAAATCTCAAGCACTGAAAAGATGTATTGATGCGCTAATTATTTACATTTAGAGAAAAGTAGTGGGTCAGCCTGGTTAATATATAGCAAATCTATTTTTAGTATAACAAAATTATATATTCTATATTGATATGAGGATAAAGTTTAAGCTACAATGATCAGTGGGTAGAACATTCCTGGAAAAAATGCCTACTGATATTAAAGATCATTTTAAAAAACATACTGTCTTCATCATCTGCGCAATTTAGATTAGATTAAATCTGAAAAACTTTATTAATGCCATGGGGAAATTCAGATGCATACAGCAGCAGAAACATTACAAACAAGAATTTCACTCACAGCACAAATAACACATCCAATCAATGACTCGATAAATAAATATATAAATGTTTACATGTAGTAGGAATGCAATGAGAAGTCAAGCAAAATGACACCTTTTATTGGCTAAATAAAAAGATTACAATATGCCAGCTTTCGAGGTAACTCAGGCCCCTTCTTCAGGCAAGATGTAATGACACCTTAAGAAGTATGTATGATGGGCCAGGGTTTAGGAGTGGACACATAGACTCAACGCCGAGACACAACCTGCACACTCAGAGCCAAAGTATGTTGAGGTTTGCAGGAGCAGCATTCTGGATGTGCGGACAAATGAGAGACGCTCCTCTGACTGGCAGTCCTGACCCCAGCAGCAGTGTGCAGATGTGCAGAGAGAAGGCAGAAGAGTTGCTGGAGGAGTCTGAGTTTGTCTGTAACTCTTTTAGAACAGCATTTATAATATATATATATATATATATATATATGTTATATATGTTATTACACACACACACACACTAAACCAACCAGAGAAATAATGTCAGAAAAGAGCTACAAACTGACAACAAATAAAAACATTTTTGCTAGTTTTAATTGATTTAAAAAGTGGATAATCACATTTTTATCCTATGGGAACATTCTGACTTCCTTTATCAGTGACCATGCTTCTTAAATATTTGTCTCCCCCCGTCACACATTTGCACACTCTGTGATCCCAAAGCACTGACCTGCTCTTATTATACTGTAGGTCTGCTGCCCTGTGGTCCTCTTGCTACTGCTTTTCTTCTGTTCTTGGTGAACGTTAGCGTAGCCAATTGCTTCTCTGTCACCTGCTGACTCTCGGGTGCTGCAGGCATTTAAATCTATGCTTAATGGGTGGGGTGGGGTGGAGGTGGCAGCAGCATGCTCAAAATTTTAAAAATGTGTATCTCCCTGAAGGCAACAGCACACATATCCAGGTCTCCGTGAGCTGGGCATCAATATACCACACTGAATGTTGAGGGGGGGTCACAACTTTCTACCACCAACTTCATTGTGTTTCACCAATGCAGTTGTTGTAATATGGTGGCACCGTATTACTATTATAAATGACAACTTGTTTCAATTATTAATGGCCACCAAGGCTGCCAACACTTCACTAGCATGACTGTCCTGCTGCACCAGCCCATCATGCTGATGACCCTCACTGTGACAATCTCTAAGCTGAGAAAAAAAAAAACATTAAAGGCTTCTACCCAGCAGGGACTTTGATTCTGTGGATCAGAGTTTTAATCTCATTATAAACTGATGTAAATATGCAAGTTCCTCAAGTTCACATTTTGAGATTTTAATCTCACCTAAGAGGAATGTATTGTAGTGGATCTTGAGAAAGACTCTGCTGTTAAAGCTAAACCTGTTCATCCTAATCAACCTTCCACTTGTAAAGCTCAGTTGCCCACACCTCAGGTGTTTACCGTACCTGAAACATTCTGGTATCACAACCCACTTTCTCCATTTTAAAGTCTCCACAACCCACCAAGGGCTATCGAGTGTGACTGTCAGAGCTGCTATGAGATAAGTGCAATCATCTAACACGCCACACACTAACATTACGAACAGCTGCAACTGTGGTGGTGAAACACTGCTGAACATAAAATTGACTGTGAACTGTGGCAGTTGCATTACTGTCCCATAATGGAAGGCACCAGCCATCTGGAGAAAAAGAGACATGTGTGCTAAAGCAGCCACACATAATGCTGTAATTGTTACAGGGACACCACACTGCAGCCCCCTCTAACGGTCTGGTGTTCCAACACACTGGGGCTCCCCATAAACTCTAAAGAGCCAGAAGCTGTGGCCACCTCTACGTCCTTTACCCTGTAGTTGTCAATAAACTTAGCAGAATTGAAGATTTTCAAACGATAAACTTCTGAATCGGTGGCTGGAATGTGGTTGAATATAGCAGGCTATAATGTATCTGTTGATTTCATGATCTCCAACCATTTGGGTTTATTTATGTACCAGTGCGTTATCGTGCAGTGAATATACTTGACTTGAGCATTCATAGTTTTCAGACTCTTTCTCTGTATGTTTAGCATTCGTTTCCTCAGAGGTTGATGCTCTTGCTGCTTCCTGAGCAGCTCTTCTTTTCTCCACCCTAGCGACCCACTTCTTTTCTTCTTCCATCAGCATTTTATTGCATTAAAACTGATTAAGTCAGTGTTTGTGTTGCAATTACTTAGTACGTTTTCGTTCATTTTTCACTTAAGATGGCATTTAAGTGCCATTTAAGATGGCATTTAAGTGTTCGATCTGCTTCAAGAATGATTTAATGATTTAAGATATGAAGAGGTAGGGGAAGTGACGGTGAAGGTGGGAGGGATAAGAACGGCGCCTGTATGCATGTGCTGCACAGCCACCTAACCCTAACCCTATTGAATGACTGGGACAGGTTCAAGGTGTGGACTAATGACGGTACAGGAGATAATTATACTACAAAGGAGCACTATAAGAGTGAAATGCTTAAGCCCTTCACCTATGCATCTGCCTGTGAGTTGATGGCTGCCGCCGAATTGTTCGGTTGTCGCTTTCAAGTGTACCGAAATGGCCAAATATTTTACACCTTTGGACAACCGCCAATGCCTCTTAAACATCTTAGATTCACAGGTGACGATTTCAGTAGTGGACACTTTGATGTTTATGAATGTTTAAACTCTCAAAAGCTGGATGTGAAGTTATCGATGAAACTAGTTGTATACTTACAACGCTTGACAGATGCCGAATGTCACTTCAACACAAGTCCTACAAATACTGTCGTAATTAAACCAACCATGAAACTCAAACAGATTATGACAGCAGCAATCCAAGCTGTGAGATATGAAACAAGATTACTGTTCACATGGCCAACTGTATGTTGCATGCTTAAGAGTAAGCTCAGCGCACAGCTTGGTCATATTACAACCGGAGGGCCCACGTGTAACTCTGTTTACTTATCTACATTAAACACATTTTCCAAGCATTCGTCCAATTCCACGGCGTGATGTGCTGATATTACTCCTTCGAACTGGGACATCAGCAGTTATAGATCGAGGATTGAGGTGCAGTGCTTTTATTGTAAACAAAATGTAAACAGAGCAGTCTTCCATAATAAATAATAAAAATAATTTCCACACAATTACTATAATACTTAAAAAACAGTATTTGTGGTAGGGGTTAAAATCATCAATAAATAAATCCAATAACAGGTTATAATCAATGTAAAAACCCAGTCAGGATCTTCAACACTGTGCCTCTATGCTTCCATCAAAACCACATTTCTGCTGCTCACCCAACCAGAGACACCCGTCAACAAGCCTGTCCATCTCTCAAATTAGCTCACTCCCCAGCTTCTTTAGTTCGTCACCACTGTGGTGCTCCAAGCCCAGCTCCATCATCCCTTACCCAATCACAGACGTGTGCTAGATGGTCCTCATGGCCCTTCCAAATGTTGAGCAGGACTGACCTTGCCCCATGAGTGTCGTCTGCCACTTCCCAACTGCTTGCTTCTAAACTATTGCACCAGATCAATCACAACCCTCTTCTTTTTCTTTCCATTTTCAACCTCTTATCTTATTTGTTCTTACCTTATTTTTGATCTCCAGTCTATCCTGCTCAGGCTGTTTTATCCTCCTGTGGGTGCAGGTGCCTTAATTGCAAACATCAAAGTGCTAACAAGGAAACTGGCTAAAGTCACATGCTCACATCTGTATGTGAATGCAGATCCAGCCAGTCTTCTATTTTAAATCAACAAACTCAGAGCTTGTTTTTACTTCTACACAGAGCATTCTTTTTATTAGATAGTATTCAAGAAATTTCAAGCACTTTGTTTTTTCTTTGCACGAATTCTTTTTTCTCGATTGTCATGCATGCATGCCAGAGGGCTCCCCAACCAGCTCAGACGAGATAAGTAGTACCATGACAGGAGGTGCTGTCATTAATGGTCTCCTCTCCTTTTCTCACAGTACACAAAACACAACAAACCTGGCAGTAAGGTTCAATGGAAGTCCCATCCCTTCCAGTTCCAGAGACATAAAAAGCAGTACCCCAGGAAAGTGGTTTCATTCTTGTAAGGACCACCGAAGGAGGAGGAGCTCAGACGAGTGTTATTCAATTTTGCTTAAGAATAATTTGTTGCCATTTTGGTACTATGATTCTGTGCTGTTTCATTTTTGGGTCATTTTCCATTACCGTTTTCCCACTAGAGTTCAAAAGTAAATGGGGTTACCAGGGTGGTACCACAAATTTTTGTCACAGGTTTTTCTCTTGACCTTCCAAACTGCTTTTTTAGATCTCTTGCTATAGTTTCTGAAATTATGTGGCTATTTTTAATTGTTTTGTAAAGTGATCTTGTCAGCTTTACTTTTAAAATTATGCCTTTATTTATCAATTTTGTCTTTGGCTAGTTTTTAGTAATACACTTATTTGGAGCCTGGATCAGAAGTCCTCTGAAGTTACGCCATCTACCATTTATAGAGCTTTTGCTTTCACATGCTGTGTTTTCTAGATATTTGCTTGTCCAAACCTGTCCTGGTGGGCCGCAGTGGCTGCAGGTTTTTATTCTAACCATCTTTTTAATTAGTGATCACATAGAGCACATAGAAGATCAAATACACAATGAAGCATTTAATGTGCTACTTTAGTCACAACAGGATTTGAGAAACTAGTAAATTAAACGATTTAAAGATGAAGTTTATGATGTTCTACTTTAATGACAAAATAAACTATGTGATTAAAGTGGAAATTTCAAGATTAAAGTTGACATTTCGTTCTTTTTTCCCACTGTGTGCCTATTTTTTTTTCCTCTGTACCCTAATAAGCTTTCATATGACACTCAGACGGTGGGCTACGACTAGCCTTTTCACGGCGACTTTGATAACTGACAACTTCTTTTTTATTTCGGGCACTGTGCGACTTTGTAAACTTGAGCTTTCAAGTCTCTCCGACACTCTATGTCACTCGATTAACCTCCTTTTCATTGTTTATACCACTGTTTAAACCAACAAATAGTATGTTTTTCTTTGCCTCTACTTGGTATGCGCTGAACCTCTTCTATTTCCCCCTGTGCTTTTGCCATTGCCTTTTCACAGAACGCTGAGCTTAAGGGCTAGTTATATTGATTTGCATATTCAAATAGATGTAATTCTGGGAGTTGGGGTGGGACAGCAGGCGCGTGCACGTGTGTTACTTTTCACAATGACCAGGATTTATGTAGTGGAAAAACATGGAAGTTGGCGTTCGCAATAGATTTATGCATCTGGATATTTTTGTGCATATGAACATTTCCGCTTTTGTGCTTACATGAGGCCCTAGGTCTTTAGAGCTTGTATATTTACCAGCCAATAAAAAAATTGAAAATTACGCCTCAATAAACTTTGGATATGCTGGGAATGCATTGTTGTTTTTCCAAATGAAAATATTGGAATATACATTTACTTATTTGGCTGACACCTTTATCCAATGTGACTTGCAATATCTGAGATACAATTGTTTACATTTTCCAATTGGAGCACAGACAGGTCAAGTGATTTGTCCATTGTAACACAGTGTCAGGAGCAGGATTTGAAACCAAAGCTTTAATCACCATGTCACATTGTCCACCTTGGTTAATGCTATTTGGAAATTTGCAATCATACTCCTTTTCAGCAACAGATTAGGTTCAAAGTGCAAATAACAGCTTATCCAGGGTGGCCTGACAACATACAAGCTCAAGTCAGAGAGCTGGTCAATTACAGATCTCTGTTGTGTCTGTGGGAGTCAGTCAGATTGTAAAGGTAGGAGTCGGGTGATGACAGATTACGCAAGTGACTTTTCACCACAGACCTTTATCAAAATGGAGTCAGCACCCTGAAGCAGTGTATCGTAAAATCATGCCTTCGCTTTAGCTTTAGTAGCTTTACACTGCAGCAGTGTCTCATTTAGTTCTCCACTCTCATTTAAGTTTGTCTAAATTTATTCAAGATTATATGGTCAAATTAGCAGAGCAGCTTTCTAAATCAAAGGGCTCAAGTATTACTTTGAAAAATTTATTTCAACTGTAGCAGTAAGAAGAATGCAAATGTCACTTTGCAGAAACTGTGCGCCTCATATGTACAACATACATGAATGCAATGCTGACAAACCTGTGTTTAGCTTTAGTCGCTATAAGAGTCTGGTGATTTAATTAAATTAGTGAGGAGGTTGACCTTTCTGTCTGTCAGGTTTATTCACAAGTAAGTTCTTATTTCTCTGTTGTTATTTGGAACAACTTAAACAGTGGAAAAGTGACTTAGCACAATGACAAGTGTTCACACTTGGCTGGGAGCAAGTAGGCCAGAAGCCCATTTGCCTGGACTGTGAATGATGAGTACCCAAAGTCAAACTAAAGTCTTTGAGAATAAGAATGAACTAACAAAGTGCAAACCACTGCAACCTATTACAGTCGTCTCTATTCAGCCTCAACGTCTTAATCAGTTTATATGCATATATCACACACGGACATGCCCATGGCAAAAAAAAAAAATCATTTTGGAATTCAGTGTCATTGGGAATTTAATTTCTAGCATTGCTATTTAATGTCTTTTACTTTTATTTCTTATTAGTACTTTTGATCTCTATCATCATTCCTTAATTTTGAGGCTCAAAAAAAAATTTCTGTGGACACCCATGACCTCAAAATGGATTCAGCTTTTGCTTTTGCTTCATTGAAACTGAGAACAGGTTTAGTGCAATGCTGTGGATCAAGCCCGGCAGCAAAGTTTGCTGCATTTTGGCTTCAGATGTCCAACACTGTGTACCTACCGCCCAGATGAGCTCCTGTTACTGTGTTACTATCAGTTTATTAAAATCACATACTGTATGGTGATTGTAGATAGATAGATAGATAGATAGATAGATAGATAGATAGATAGATAGATAGATAGATAGATAGATAGATAGATAGATAGATAGATAGATACTTTATTAATCCCAAGGGGAAATTCACATAATCCAGCAGCAGTATACTGATACAAAGAAACAATATTAAATTAAATAGTAAAAAAAAAGCTGTTTCTGTTAAAAGTCCAAAATCAAAATGACCCCTGCTTCAGTCTGAAAAAGTGTCACACATCTGGCTCTTTCTTAAATGTGTCCAGCATGTTCACTTTAATGAACTGGCAATAACTCATACAGATTAATAATGCACTGAGTGAAATGGTTCTGTAATCTCCCTATCAATAATGTTCTTCTTCATTGGCCCTTAGGCAGCTCCTTTTTACCAAAAAGCAACAATGTAACAGTTGGTGATGTTGTTACATATTAAGAATCTTAGTACTGGCATAAGGTTAACTTCATGTAGAAATCAGACCATTTTCTGTACTCACTTACATGTTACATTTTATATAAGAGTCAGGCCCAACACCAAACTCTTTAAATAACATTCCTTTACTGAGCAAACTCACGCACGCTCCTACACTTATTCATTCACACCTGGTAAATGTAAAGAGATGGATTAATAGAATATGAATATCTATGGGATGTTTAGGAGCAAAAAAAAAATCCATGCAGACCTGTGGAGAAAAAGCAAACTCCCATGACTATGACCAGACCAGAATCTGAAGCATTCTCTTGGAAATGTGAGGTACCAGCACTCACCACAACTCCACCATGCTGGCACTGGGAAGAGGAGGAAGAAGAGGTTTGCAGCATGAATGTGTATTAGAAGAGCCTGTGAGGATATTGAGTCAGCGAGGACCAAACTTCTTGAGAAATGTTTCCAGCACCTTGCTAATTTATGTTGTTCTTAGGGTGAAATGAAATCCTACTTAGTTGTAGATATGTGGACCTAATAAAGAGGCAAGTTAGTGCACATTGACATTAGTGTTTATTTAGCAGGGACTATAATTTTTAAAATGACTTAAAAAGGACAAACACAAGTAACTGATCACCTGATGTATTATGCAGGTGGTGCAGGGATAGCGCTGCTGCCTCACAGTGAGGAGATTGTGGGTTTTTGTCCCAGGTCCTCCCTTCTTGGAGAATGCTTTGAGTAGCGAGAAAGGAGCTGTATAAACATAAAGAGGTGTTATTATTATTAAGAGAATGTTCAGTACTGTATCATTTACACAATAATGCAAGCTGATGAATTTGTTAAGCATCCATCCATCCATTATCCAACCCGCTATATCCTAACTACAGGGTCACGGGGGTCTGCTGGAGCCAATGCCAGCCAACAGAGCGTGCAAGGCAGGAAACAAACCCCAGGCAGGGCGCCAGCCCACCGCAGGGCACACGCATACACACACACCAAGCACACAATTTAGAATCGCCAATGCACAATGTCTTTGGACTGTGGGAGAAAACCGGAGTAACCGGAGGAAATCCACGCAAACACGGGGAGAACATACAAACTCCACGCAGGGAGGACCCGGGAAGTGAAACCAGGTCTCCTAACTGCGAGGCAGCAGCAATACCCACTGCGCCACCTTGTTAAGCATTTTAAAAGAATTTCAAACACCACTTAAACTTACATATGAAGTGACATCTACTTTTCTTTGTACTTTAGGTGTTTTTTACACTTTGGAAATTAAGTAAGAGCTGTCAGGTGATCAGGTAAGTATAACTGAACAACTAACTTACATATTTTTCATATATACTTGTTCTTCATGGCACCATAAAAAAGTAATGTGTTGCAAGCTGACTGGATAAAAGAATTTCACTTTACTCTGTGGTACAACTACTACTATACTACTACTCCTACTACTAGATCTGTCACTACTCATTATTTGCTTTGTTGAACCTACCAGGGTGTTAGTACTTTTTCAATGAATGTGGTTTCAAAATTGTCACATTTATTGTACATTTCACTCTTCTAGTGATATTGGCCAACTTCCTAACAACCGACTGTATCCAGCCAGGGGGCGCTCGCAACCTGGGAATGAGTTCTTTTTGTGATTGTGGCGTGTTACTTAACCCAAATCTATATTGATACTCTTCCCTAGTGATACGGCAGTAAGAAATCACGTAGGAGAAATACCTTAACTTTGTTTAATGTCAGCTTATGCTGCAGATAGTACAAGGATGAATGAAGCCAGTGACAAGGCCCAGACGGGAGTGGGGGCCCAAGGAGTGGAGCCTGTCGGTTTCGTCATTGCAGATGTGGAAAGCATTTTCAGGAACAGATGTCAACACCTTCCATCTGTTTGTTGGCTTCAAAGGTGTGCCGGGCTTTATACTCTTTCTTCACGTACAGAGCCCCCTTCAGATGAGCATGCAATTCCAAACAAGGCAATGATGCTTAGATAAGGATACAATTTCCTGCTGACTTAAAGAGATAGAAATAGCAAATAGTTACTACATCTCACAGTTCGACTGCACGCTGTCCATCTCTCCTAATCCATCTGCTTGCCTGGCAGTTCTATGTGAGTCCCTGTGCTTAATCTGGCTAGCTGTGTATGTGAGCAGAAAAAAGCAGAATTTATAAAACAGATTTGCACAGAGCACAGTGACATATCAAACTTATGCTTACATCGACTAAATAGACTGCCTACAATGGCAAAGCCATCACCGCTCCTAGATTGGTGGTTTTTGATCCCCTGTAATGATCAAAGATTATAATGTATTCCCAGGTAAGAGGGATTTTCAAATGACAGTAGATATGCGTGTGCCTCGGTTCAGTTGAGCAATAAACAAAATGGGGTGACACCAAGTAGCAGCTCACAGGATGTTTTTCTTGCCAGATACATGTGTACCTTCAGGGTATACATTATCCATAACATTTCAAGGCAATTATGTATACTGATTATAGAACTGCGATAAGCAGAAAGTTGTAAACAATGCGTCTTAAAAAAATTAATAATAATCTCAGAACTGTTCATAATTCAAGATTTCAAGCTACAAAGCCAAAAGGTTTATATAATTGTCATTGTCAATCTGGAAACGGTGCCCCCATTTGTTTGATTTGTGCCTTAATTTCCTTTTTGAGAGATCACTCCATATACCTTATGATTATTAGCAGCCCAGTTGGAAATGTTAAATGTTTGTTTGTATTATACTTTAGAGCAGTACATGGAGAGGAGAACTTTGTTCTATTAGTAGCTACTAACATATTTAAGATGTGAGTTATCCCAACCACTTTGTCTGGGCACTTTTAGTCATTGGCACGTGTGGGAAAAAAACAGCGACATTTCAAAAAATTGGAAGGGAAACGTGAGCGCGTGAGCAAAGTAGAGAGAGGCACGTGGGGAGCTGAACGAGATTGTGGGAGTTTGATCTATTACAATAGGGTCCTAGGGCGACCATATTTTCTGTTTTCGACTTTATTATGTAGAATATAACAGAATCCTTCAATATACTCTTACCACAATGTCAGGATTGAATGTTGTGTAGTTCAATACTTTCCTCCTCTTTTATAGCATACCAGAACAGACCAGAGAAAAAGTTACACATTGTCACACACGTGTGCATGGAAGGCAGCTAAAAGGCACACCAGACTGTAATTCCTCACCAAACCAGGGGATGGCAGAGTGCACTAATCCTTGCTCTTTTTTATTGACAGACTGATCACAGGAAATTCCGATTGGGTCTGATGACATCACTTCCGTTTTCGGGCCAAGGACGCCACTTCCGGCTCCTGCCATGTCACACTCCGGCCCAGAGGACATCATTTCTCATATAAAACCACCATGTTTGCCTGTTTGCTTTGTTCTTGTTCTGGACTGAAACCTGTATAATTGAATGACAACTTTTTGCTTTATTTGGCAGCCAAATTCAAGTATATGGGTGGCTGCCTCCAAACCTCTTACCGTGTTGTGTGGAAACTTATTACAACATTTATTCATGTATTATAGATAATACGTTAAACATATAAGCAAGGTACACGTATGAGTGTTGAAAAAATAATATTGATACCACCTGGATAACAGACTACCAGGTAGCTCTTTTCTTAGTATGTTGATTGCTCAGCTTAAATATATGCTAGATTCAGAGATGGGAGGTACTTACCAGCCAACTCAGTTTGTTATAGATGACTTTCTGGAACAACACAGAACTTCATTAGAAGGTCTTGGAACTACATATGTTGAGGAAAAGGGTAACAGGAGGTCAGGTCCATTATGAGATGATGAATAGGGCGAGTCTGAATGTTTGGAGGAAGACGAAGGTAATAACAACAACCATTTTTAACCTGATGCTGTGGTGGACACAGATCTACAAGGGGAGATGCCCCACACCTGGAGTAGAGAGCAAACTGTGATTATGTTGACTGCTGCTCTTCACAGAATAGCTTCAAAAGATGATCATAAACAATTCAGCTGAAAATATTAAACCCTTAACTTGCAGTCAAGTCAGTCCTCCTGTGATGAGCTGCCTTTCTGAATATACAGCGAGAAGAACTCACCATGGAAGTTCTACTTGATGCCTCCACATCCATCGGGAGACTCATGTTCAACCTCAGTTAGAAGCCTTTGAGGAATCAACCACATTGTGGAAAGGTACTTTCTCATTCAAACCATATGGAATCACAATAGAATATTCCTCAAATAACAACCGAGCTGTCATGAAGGTCACAGCAGGCAGTCCAAGCCCTTCATATCACAGCCTACTGCTAGCTTCTAGTACAGCAACTCAACATTTTTAAATGCACTACCGCATGCGATTCTCTGATAAAGGCAGAAATACACTGAACTGCAAAAACTCAGAAGACAAATCGTGGAGGAACATGACTTAGATGAACAATATAGACTATAAGACAATCAGGGTAGATAGGCATTAAAGAAAAGTGAAGCTCTAGCACAGCATATGTCTGCACATCAACACCTTAGACAAGCTAGACAGTAGCTAGAAGATACTCCTAAGGCTTCTTTATCGCTTCAAGAAAATGAGCGTAATGTGTCTGTACAGCCCCAAAATTTTCAGAAACTATTGCACATTCAAAATCTGTCAGCAGACTCTCAAGGTTTATTGAATGCAAATGCAAAGCTTTTCATGATGACCCACCCACTCAACTCATGCTGCAGTCACACAGAAGATAACTGAAAGACCTTTCATTTTTCATTAAAGTTCCAAGAGCTTTCTAATTTGGGCTTACCTGTAATCACTCCATCTATCCATGCTGGTACAAACAAAATGTAAGGTGATGCAAGAAATAAAGCCAGGCACCACATGAATGGGAACTCTTAACCTGCAGCTCAGCATTTCAGATACGCCCCTCTGATTTCGGACTTTCCCACAGAATCAACCTCCTAATCTAGTCCATCTGTCTATACAACCTCTGTGCAATTCATACCCATTATGATGGACATTCATTGCCTCCTCTTGTGGAATTGCTTAACCAAGTCTGCCATGCTCTGGAACAGTAATGCTGATCTTCTCAAAATGGGACATGATAGTTATTTAAATGGCTGTCCCCACCTAACAGAGCAGTTCAAACATCAGGTTCTGTTTGAGTGTTAAATAATTCCTAGCAAATACAACTTGGCTAAAGCATATACATATAGCTAAAATCCATATCCTATTGTCCTACAAGCTCTGCAAGGATTTTGAGCTTTCTGTGTATTCCTTAGTTGGCATCCTTCAGGCAGAACAGGCATATGAATTCAAATATGGATTTCTTTTTGAGTAATTTGCCCACTAGTTATAATAATGGATTTAAAGAATATTGCTATACCCAGAGAACATTATAGTTTGTTGCTTGCCAGAATTTGTTGACCAGGCTTCAAACTGATAGAAAAGAGAATGCACCCACTACCATAGTTTATTGTAATACTGAGCCATCAGAGAGCAACCAGAACCCTCAATCCTCTACCTTATCTAAGAAGTCCACTATACTAACTGTGATATCAGTCAACACAGGCTTCTTGAAATTAAGTACTGGAGAGTCTGTGAATTGGATGATATAACAGACACTGTTGTAAATGTTGACTTTGCCACACTCCTGATTCTGTACACTAAGAAAATGATGCAACACATGCAAGGAGCTCCGTCTTAAAAGTCTGTATCATGTTATACAAGGAGGAGTTAGCGACATACTCTGCTAATCACTGTGTGATGCCTCGTGCAATGGCACCCTTGCACAAACTCACAACAGAATGGATCACTGGATGAAAGAATGAGAAAAGACCAAAATTCTTGGTGTTAAACAAAAAGATCTTCATTAAGAAATGTCAAGGACAACTGTCCAAAGATGTACCAAATACCAAATCAAATTTCAATGTCATGCAATCAATTATTTAGAGAAAAACAGTTAATGTTCAATGACACATATCAAAATAATGAGTGTAATAAAACCAAGACGGAAAAGAAAAGAAAATATTTCAATCCCATGTCCTTTTTCAATTCAAAATTGTTCAAGGAAAAAGAAAAAAAAAAAACAAAAACAATGGCTAGCTCACCAATCACCACAAAACTTCCTCTACTTCATATACCTGTCTAGAGGTTTTATCTGCATGCACGCCGCTCTCTTCAATTCAAGACACAAGGTCATAGAAGAAAAGATGACCTCTAGTGTCTGCAGGGTCATCTTATATTGTCGCATGTTTTTTTACAACCATTCCACGCTGACGCTCCTCCAGTACCTACCAATGGCATCACATATCGCCACACTCACTATGCTACTTGTTTCAGACTGGAAGAAACTCTCTAGATCTTGAAACTGAACCTCACACACAAACACATGAAAATGCGGCCAGGGCCATTAACTTACCTACAGCTTCAAAAATTGGCATACAGGCCTTCTCCATGCTGAACTAAAGAAGCCTGGCACTAAACTGTCATTCCTTTAGGAGCACTGACTACAACTAAACTTGTTTACAGATGTTTCATCCACCAACAAATAATGAACATGGCAGTCAATGGCATATACTGGAAGATATGATGATATCAAAAGTTGTGTTGATCTCCATTATATGACATTTGATAGTAACGCCAACCTGAAAATGCAAAATGAATAAAAAAAAATAGGAATTAGGAAAACAGAAGGTTTTACAGCACTTCCACATACTAAGGTGGTCAGCTGTTGAGGTGAATATTAGAAGTCTATTCCACCAGAAAAAAAGACTACGTGAATACTCTGGATTCAAATTTGATGCCACGTGGAAGTGGTATCAACATACATTAGCAGACCTGAGTAAGCAGGAGGGAGCACAGGAACCCCTAAATGAGTAGGCGTTGAACCACTGACTGCTCTGTAGGCAAGCATCAATGATTTGAATTTGTTGCATTCTGCTACAGATAGCCAGGTGGGTGTGGTTTGAAAACGAGATGTGCCACCACATTTTGGATCATCTACTGTAGCTTGACAACATACGCTGGTACCCCTAACAGTAAGGAGTTACGGTAGTCAAGGCACACTATGACCAGTGCCTGGACAAGAAGTTAAGTTACATACTCCATCAGATACAGTCTGATCTTGCAGATGTTATACAAAGAGAATCTACATGAACAGGAGACTGCTGCTTCAATGTGATGTGATCAGTGAACATTAGCAAGTCGTTCATCATTAAACAGTGGTTACATGCTGACTTGGTATAAGTGATTGATAATAAGCCAAACTTGACAGAGTTGTTACATTTAATCAAAATACTTGCTGGTCTGATAAGGAGCTCAGTCTTTGACAGGCTTAGTCAAAGATGGTCTCTCTAAACCCAGGTAGAGATGCCACTGAGACATGTTGAGACTCCAACTGTCCTCAGGAGGGAATGACAGGTACATCCAAGAATATTTGGCATAGCAGTGATATATGAAGCCATAGGACCTAATTAGGAGTTGCTCAAGGAGTAGTGGAAAGGTCACAGCACTGATCTTTGAGGCACTCCATGTTTGCATGATATGACTTTGATAATATCTTTTCTAAAGATATCATTGCTTTATTGCTTACATTCAACATGTTAGAAGGGCTTCAGCGATTGAGGAACAATCACTAATTTGTGGAGTCAGAAAAATGTGATCCAGTTTTGTTGTTTGGTTATAAAATAACACATTTTACCTATAGATCAGAAAAAATGGTGGCTATTTTAGACTGCAAACTACCAGAAACTATATAAAGCACATACAAGGATTTGTGTGCTTTGCCAATTAATGTCATTTTATAAAAATAAGTAAAGTTAATTTCAGTCATTTCTTTTATTACTTTATTTAACTAGAAAGACACACAAGATATTCTGTTGGACTCAGGAGGCATATGAGCACCTGCTTATTACTACACCCATTCTTAGACATTTGGATCCTTCATTGTAATTCATAGTTGAAATTGTCACATACAGCACTGAAGTTGGGACTTTCTTTTTTCAAAAATTTCTAGAAACTGATGCCATTTGTATTTTTTATAGACATTTTCACAATGGTGCACAATTATGATGTGGGCAATACAGACTTATTGCCAATAAAACTTGTATTGGAAGAATAGCAACACTGGTTGGAGGGAGCAAAATGCTCATTTGCATTTTAAATTGACCACAACAATGTATGCATTTAAAGAAAGTAAAATGATAGAATGCATGAAAAGCCAGGTGGGCAAAATTTGTATCTGATTTGATTCCATTTCATGTCGAAGGATGACACACAAATGAAAAGGTGAAGGCACGATTATATGACCCAGATAAAATCACAGCTGAGCCCAAACCTGTCTCTCCCCAGGAGACGTTTTTGGCAACCACTTATTATATATTCAAAATAAACTAGTAAGGTGTATTAAGAGTGTTCAATCACAGTTCCCTGATCCACATAAAGTAGCTGTGGGGAAGTCAAATATTGCATATTCAGATATGTTTGGCCTTCTGGGCATTTCTGAAACCCTGGGATTGGCGAAATGGTATTTTTGGTGGGGAAAAATGTCATCTGGAACATTCAGGATTATTATATTACCTGTGAACCAAAGTGTACACCCAGCCACCTCTATGTCTGCCTATTGGTCTGTTGCAGCTTCTCCTAGCCATCCTATCTATAGGTTTGTTACTGATCTTCTCTTACTTTTCTTGGTTTTACTTCAGATATAATTTTGGATTATGCTCCTCAATTTGTTTCATGATTCTGACAATTTTTTTGTAAGAAAATGGAATGCAATGTCAACTTGGCATCTGGCTACCACTCAGTGGCTAATGGATACAGCAATGAAACCAGACAGGAAGTTTCTTTGTTGTACTGTCTATTCTTTCCATTTTAATAGGAAAGATCTACTGCCCCAGCACAATTCATTCATATTGTCCAGTGTCATTAAGCGTTCTACTTTCACCTTTCTAACCGTACTGTTATGATTTGGTTTTCTTACGAATTTCTTTCCTCACAATTATTTTTAAGAATTATGTTTATTGAAACATTTTTAGATTACAGAATTAATTTCTTGCATTTATTTTTGGTTTAGATTTTATTCTATGGCAGATGAAATTATTTCTTGATGCTATTTTGCATCTTAAACATGCCACCATTTTGAGAAACTGTTGCTACAATGTTAAAATGCTTTAATGACAAGAAATGTGTAACATGTGAAGTCACCACCATGACTATATTAATTTCAGCACCATGAGCTTCCATGAGATTGTTGATGCAAACTTAAAATCCTTTGGTGGTGTTATATAGTGCTTTTGTTTCCTTTGCTTTTGACGTAATTCATTTGCAAGGGTCAAAACCAGGAAGAGTAGAACACAGTTGTAACAACCAAAACACTGACCAAAAATCAAAGGTAAAAGCCAGAAGTCATTTTACCCAAGTATCTACTTGAAAAATCCACACACCAATGTCTTTATAATTGCACCCACAATCTTGGATGCTGCTGGCTTATAAAGTATCATGACCTCCAGAAACCACATTCCCATTAATGATGCATCATAGCAATTGAGCCTCAAATGGTAACACAGTATACTAAATACATAAAGATAAAAAAAATCTGTACCAGTCTAGAGAAAAGTTTTAAGTAAAATATTAATAAATATGGATTCTCTGACATTCAAAACCCCCAGGGGAACAAAACTTGACAAGTTAAAAATTTTGCAAAATTAAAAAAAAACAACACCAACGTTTTCTAATTCATAACACAGACCCTAATTCGTGGCCCCCAGACACACAAATGTCTAGTTTATTAGGAATTGTGAATTACCAAAAATGCAACAGTTTAGAGGCAGGAATATCCTTAAAAGGTGCCCAGGAGTATTCCTCAGGGCTACTCCCATGACAGTGAACCAGGTATTCAATCCTGAAGGCTCTTTCACATGAATCCAAAATCAACTGTACCTCAAATTCATTTTCATCAGGCCTATGATCCACAAATTTCTTGGCAGTGGTTTTCCCCTTCTGCAGATTCTCCAGAACCAGTCTTCAAGTCTCACACAGTTTAGCAAGGTACTCCAAACTCTGAGAAACAGCCTAAGAATCTCTGTCAGAAAATACTGAGAGAGGAAACTTGTACAGTCTAATAATCTCCAGGATTAACATGAAAGCTAATTCCTGAGTGGACATCTTTTTAAAAGAATGGAATTTCCTTGTTGGAGAATCAATCAGCATTGGTGGCAACATGCAGAGTGTAGAAAATATTCAACAAAGTCCAAACTAAGGGATTCTAATGATTTAGAAGCAGCAGGAATAGTTTACAATAGTTGTACTGGAAGCCAAGACGTGCCTTTGCCCAGGTTCATACATCACTAGCCATGATGTAATCACGTATATATCAATGCATGTTTTTTTCCACCAAAACACCTTTGGAGAAATTCTAAAGTCTGTTTTTTTCTCAGGATGACCAAATATTTTACTCTGAATCCCTCAACTTAATATTTCACTTCTAAATTTCAAAAGAACATATATTTTCCCAGCAGAAACTCCACCCATTACAGAGCAAAATACAGTCAAGGACATTTTTCTTTAACAACTCCAATAAGGATCGTGGTAATTGAGGTGACCAAGAACCCAACAATCACTTTAACAGAGGTTCTGCAGAGATGGGAGAACATGTTGAAACAACAAACTTCACAGCAGCACTCCATCATTCAGACAGAAGCCACAATTGAGTAAAAGACACATGATGACCTGCTTTTTAGTTTTCCCAAATGGCATTTAACCAATTCTGAGAACATGAGAAAAAGATTCTCTGGTTTGATGAGACAGAAATTGAACTCTCTGGGAAGAACTACAAGCACTAGGTTGGGAGTTTTATAATTTCACAATAATTAGAAAAACATATTTGTCCCTTGCATTTTTCTTTTATTTGCCAACTTCCCAACTGGAAGATGAATAGAAATATGTTTCTGGAAATTCATAGTTACCAAACTCTCCAATCAGAGTGGTAGGGGTTGACGTGATGTGCAGTCACATTTCTGTGGAGGTGTGCATCATGCTGCGCTGTAGGCTACATGGATGACAGCATAGGCAGGCGTAGGCTAAACACAGAAGCATAAATGAGACTTCAGTGGAATTTCAGGGCAGTGTGCAGATGGGGTCTCAAACACAGCAAAACAAAACAAAAAAAGGCTTACAGAATTACCTGATGTTAGAAGTGATGTCAAATATTGATTAGCACATCTCTGTACACATGACAATACGGGCAATATAAACCTTTAATAAAACTAAAAGAACAAAGAAAAAAAGGGGTAGCACTGTCTTACAGCATTACTCATAAGGGAAAGTGTGCATTTGTAGTATATTACATTACTCTGAACACACATAAATGTGTGGTCATTGTGAAAGATGTTGATAGTTCTATATGGCTGCTATCAAACGTTTTTCATAAACACAGTCTGTGCGACATCCTCTTAGGTTACAAACACACTGCAGGCTCATTACATCCCACCTCACTATGAAAGATCTCATGCTGCTTTTGACATTAACCTCATCATCTGCTGTAACAACCAGGACAAAATATCTGCATATCTTTGATGAAAAATTTAATGAACAAAAATATTTAAAAAAACTGGAAAAATGTAAAGTCAAATTACTTAACAAACAAAGACAAGTAGTGTGAAAAAATAAAGAAACAAAAAGATCAGTTTAACATGAAAAAATACTGGCATGTGGCCGAGTGGAAAAGAAGAAGCTCAAAAAAAAAAAAAAAAGAATTCACCAGGAGTCAGAAAATATTGGCACAGCAAGGGAACATCCAAATACAGGCCTCCTATCTCATAAACTCGAGTCTAGGAGTCATCTTTTGAAAATGACGGTGTTGCTTCTTCTTCATCTGGTGGGCAGTCTACAAAATCAGCCAGCATTGCAGCAGTGCTGTCTTCTTCAGTAAGCTGGATAGGAGAAAAAAAAAAAGAAGAAATGTCAGCCAGAGAGCCAAACTGTGTCAATCTCTGAAAAATTTACCAAAAGTCAAAACAATCCACTAAGAGTACAGTTATGGGCTGTTATTTAGTACATGGAAACCTTGAAAATGGTGAATGCATATGAATGGTATCCAACTGTTTTCCCCTCTCCATAATCAATTAATAGGATGTTTCCAAAACAACACTTGCCCCAAGCAAGAGCTATGGAGGATCACCCCTTTATGGTGTCTAAAAAGGTAACAGGTGATGCAAACAGGAAGAAGTCCATGCTAAGTAAACTTAAAAGAAACTAAATAGTTCTTAAAACAAAATGCTTGACATTTTATATTCCACTACTTACATTAAATACTGTTTAATCATGATAAAAATAACACACAGAATTTATAAAACACTTTACCACACTCCAAATGCACATCCATAATAAAATTGTTTCAGTTTAATTTTATATAGATGGTACTTAATATCACCTGAGGAATAAAGAGTGTAAAATAAGGTGTCTTGTGTAGTCCATAAAACAGCTACTCAAGTCAAAACACTAGTGGGGCTCAATGATGACACTTAGTGGATGATTTTGCAGTTTGACAGTATGCAGTTTTAAGTATACCTTGAAATCAAGTTAGATAATTCATATTGAAAAGTAACAGAAAAGCATAAAAAAATCTCTTATTTTATCCATAGCCCCTGTAATACATACTAACATATGAAACTTAAGCTTTTGTGTGCATCATCTACTCTTACTCATATCGTACAGATTGCAAAGTCTGATGATTAATGTCAAAGGAGTAAACTTTATTGCCATAAAGACTTGGGTCAAAGGCCTGTAGTCAGATGCTATAAAAGGCCAAAATTTAATAGAAGCAGCAGTTAAGTAATGAATGAATGAATGAGAAAAAAAAATAATACACAAACAGACAAACTCTTGATTACCTTTTAACATACTGTAATTGCTGCCAGCATGAACCCATACCATGCTGGCATGTGGCAAAGTGTTCTCCCCAGTAAGTTCCAGCTAAATTTGGGAAGTTTTGAAGAAATTATCCATTTAAATAATGCTCCTCAAAGACATGAGAAACTGATCAACAAAAGGCGCTATAGAAAATGCTGGCATTCTCATTGCAAAGTTTGTTTTAAAATGTATATTTGCTTTTTTGGTTAACAAAACCACATGTTTCATTTTTTTAATATTTTTTTGTAATAAAAAAACACTGTACAGGGCTTCACATCAAGCCAGTGAAGCCAAGTGACAATGATGGCAATGAAAATGGAAAATATTCCACATGCAGATATCATTGGTGTGTTTCTTTGCATTCTGCCAACAAGTTACTCACTAGCATATCCTGGTTCAAACAAAAAGAACTCAGATGGCAAAAATAAAAAAAATAAAAACTCCATCAGCACAAAATGATATGCTGTCTTGCCTAAAAATATTAGCACAGAGTTCACTGATCACCTAAAATGGCACCTAAGGTCAGATTCATATTTGGCAGAAAAACACTGGTAGCACCAAAGTACTCCTGGGTTAAAAACAACTTCAAACAGAGATTTTAAAAATCTATGAGGAAAAGAAAAATAAAATCAATTGTACTGTCTTAATTTGTATGTATAACATGTGTGAGTTTATGATACTTAGTAATTTAAAGTCATGTGGAGATTTATCTATTCCATTCACAATAATAAACCCAGATTCATAATAAAGATACACATACAATTTTCATGACGCACTTTGAACTGCATTAAATGTATGAAATATGTTATATAAATTTATCAGTAGTACAATATTTAGCATAATCCCTGTGCACACAAATAATCTCATTATAATGTTTACTAGCCATGTGCACCCAACTATGTTGCGCGTGTTAAAGTTGTCTGTGAAGGGCTCCCTGTTTAAACGCGACTGCCAGTCATGAACTGGCCCCTTCGTCGCACAGCATTATGATTTTTTATAAGGGAAACAAAATTACAAAAGAAAACCCTTGGATATTGATTTGAAAGGAACAGCCTACTCGGAATCACTGTCCGAATCGTAATTATGTGGTGGTGTAGGAGCATTTCTGCTTCTGTCTGTTTACAGTCCATCTTGTTTTCACGATGCTGTCGTTTCCTCTCACGATCTCTTCTCAACCTTTCTCCAATCTCGCAGGTTGCTTTGTGGCAATCCAAAGAGTAAGGCAATATACACGGAGCAATGGTTATAAAAGGGGGACACATAGGTATCCAGGCTCTTTAAAGCATAAATAGGGATCACTTCACTGACATGTGAGCAAGCCACTGTACAACTGTGAGACGCGCAGCACTCTATTTTTACAATTAAGTGCGGAAAACACTACAGCAAATTGGAATACTACTTTTGGGTAATGTAGGCTTTTTAATGAATAAACTTAATTTTGAAAACAACCTCAACATCATAAACCTGTACACCTGATCTTGCCAGCATTAGATTGAACCAGAGGTGCCAAACTCAGATCCGGGGTATTATTTACCCTAAACAATTCCAAACATCTCACTTCCAGATAAAGAGACTTCAGCGTCTGAGATGACTTCAGCTGCCTTGGTGGGGGGATGAGTGAGCAGGCTGCCTACTGCCAGTGCCGATCGACACATTTGCAAGACGCAGATGAGGAGGTGCGAAGGAATTTAAGGTGGCCAGGATTATGACTTTTTTGTAGGCTTCAGGGATTCTAGTGTTAACCACAGTAGGTGAGAATGAATCTGCTGCTCTCTAGTAATGACAAATGCTAGAACCTTGTAATTCACATACAGTACAATATATAAAAAACAGGGGCAAATCTTTGGCTATTTACTTAATCAACAATGTGGAAAACCACCCTTTATATTCAGGCTGTACCTCTTGCATTACTTGATTTTAAATATTGTGGAGAATTACAGTACTATAATGTAGATATGAATGTGAAAAGGTATATAAGAACTACTGCTGTCAAGCAGTGTCAGAAAAAGAATGTGAATTCCACATTGTTTCAGACATATGCCCTATTTCCTTTTTTCCTCACCTTCTTTTTGTCTGGGTTCTCATCAGCTGTTGGCTCCTCCTCACGTTTTCTCTTTAGCCCCCTCTCATCTACAGGCTGTTCCTCCTCTTCGGGGTCTTTTGCCTCCAGTTCCCTCAGTTCTATGTCCACTTCAGCTTGTTTGATTGATACCTCTTCTTGCTTAGTTTCTGTATCCTTTTTGCTTCCTTTTCCTGTCTCATCTTGGATGAGGACATTTTCCTCTGCATCAGTTTTAGATTCAACATCTTCCTTTATATGCTTCTCAGACAAACTGCTATCAGCAAAGTCTTGTTCTGGCTGATCTTTAATGACAGATTGGTCTTGCTCATGTTCAGGTTCACTGTTTGCTGTGGAAGTGCTGCTTACTTTCTCCTGGACCTCGGTTTCAAGAACTATTTGTACCTGACTCTCCCTCACAGGTGATGCTGATTTGTCAGGCACATTCTTTATAAATGTCACTTCTTGCATAATCTCAGACTTTCCTTCTTCCTTCTCTTGTTCTGAGGTGTCCTCCTGAGACAGAACACTTTCTTCTTCCTGGCTTACTACTGGAAGAGTGATTAGTGGCTTTTCTACCAGATCATCTACACTAGATTTCATTGGCTCTTGCTCATCACTTTGCACAGTGTGTATTGCAGGCTCACTGGACATGACTTCTTCTTGCTCCCCATCCCGAATCTCTACTAGGCTGTGGTCCCCTTCATCTATTTCCACTGGTCCCTCTTCTTCTAAATCAACTGGGTCACTATACAAGTCTTCCTGCATTTCCTGGCGTCCACATGGTCTTGCTTTCAGTCCCGTCATTTCTTCCTCTACGTGTTCCAGTTTAAAAGATGTGCCATGTCCAGTCCTCATAACTTCAGAATGATCAAGATCTTCTTCATCCTCCAAATCTTCCTCATCATCATCTATCATCTCTCCATCCTCTTCTTCCTCCTCTGACTCCTCCTCCAGATCTTCTAGACATTCTTCATCTTCATACTCTTCATAGTCTTCCTCCTCCTCATCGTCTTCATAGAATCCCTCTTCTTCTGGATATTCTTCATCATCTTCTTCTTCTTCCTCTTCTTCCTCTTCCTCATCATCATCTGAGCTATTAATGTTAATTACCGCAGAATCTTCCTCAGACTGCTGCTGCAGCATCTGTTGGGAGCTGTACTGTGCCTGCTGAGGTTCTACCACTGCAGTGGGAGGCACAGTTTGCAGAGGAGTAATGCTTGAAGTAAAACTATTGGCAAGGGCACTTGCCACAACAGAACTTGAGGCTGATGTGGTTGATAAGACTGTATCTGTTGCTGAAGGCATCCCAATCCCAGGAACAGCCCCTGTGATGTTGTTGGCTTGACCCTTAGGGCTTGTGCCTCCAGCAGATCCCACGCCTTCAACATTGTCTTGTTCTAGCAACCTGCCTTCTTGATTTTGAGCAGCTATGCTTTGTGGTGCTGGCTGTTTGATTAATAGCCCTTCGGGAACAATTACTACACTGTCATCAGAGTCACTTTCCAAGGAAATCTCCACATCTTCTGCCTCTTCCTTATCATAACGTACAAAAACAGGTTTATGCCCATCTGCAGCACCTGAAAAGCTCTCTTCTAAGCCTGCATGATGTGGGGAGAGCACATCCATTAGCCCTGTACCTACCAGATTGTCACTAGTAGTGCTCAGTTGTGCTGCAGAATCTGTGGCCAAGTGATTCTCCAAGGACCCAAGTAAAGAAGAACAGGGGAGAGTAGCTGTTGCAGAGTTTGGCAAGTTCATAGGATGTCTGGCTTGAAAGGAGTTGCTACTGGAAAGCAAAGAAGGCAAGCTAAGAGGTCCAGATGGTTGAGGACAACTGGAAGGATTTGGAGGGATGAAGGGAGGAGTCACTCCAGCTCGAAAAGCAGTTGGCCCTTGTGGATGAGGCAGTAGTTCTGCCATGCCAGGTTTTCCCATTGTCTGCTGTGTACTAGCTGCAGCAGTTAAAGAGAAAGAATGGGCAATTGATGGGGTGCGCGGGTGAATGAGAACATTGCAAATGGCCAGTGCTTCACGGCAGAAAGATGCAACCTGCACAGAGGAAGGGAGAAAGAGTAAGCCTTAATATAGTTAAAAATTAACAGTGGACTAACAGTAAGTGCACTTAAGATAGCACATAGCAAATGCAAAGCTCCTTGCTTTAAAAATACTGAGTTCCGCTAATCTTTTGAAATATTTAAATTTGTCACATATATACAGTGGCTTGCAAAAATATTCGACCCCCTTGAACTTTTCCACATTTTGTCACATTACAGCCACAAACATGAATCAATTACATTGGAATTCCACGTGAAAGACCAATACAAAGTGGTGGACACTTGAGAAGTGGAACGAAAATCATACATGACTCCAAACATTTTTTACAAATAAATAACTGCAAAGTGGGGTGTGCGTAATTATTCAGCCCCCTTTGGTCTGAGTGCAGTCAGTTGCCCATAGACACTGCCTGATGAGTGCTAATGACTAAATAGAGTGCACCTGTGTGTAATCTAATATCAGTACAAATACAGCTGCTCTATGGCGGCCTCAGAGGTTGTCTAAGAGAATATTGGGAGCAACAACACCATGAAGTCCAAAGAACACACCAGACAGGTCAGGGATAAAGTTATTGAGAAATTTAAAGCAGGCTTAGGCTACAAAAAGATTTCCAAAGCCTTGAACATCCCACGGAGCACTGTTCAAGCGATCATTCAGAAATGGAAGGAGTATGGCACAACTGTAAACCTACCAAGACAAGGCCGTCCACCTAAACTCACAGGCCGAACAAGGAGAGCACTGATCAGAAATGCAGCCAAGAGGCCCATGGTGACTCTGGACGAGCTGCAGAGATCTACAGCTCAGGTGGGGGAATCTGTCCATAGGACAACTATTAGTCGTGCACTGCACAAAGTTGGCCTTTATGGAAGAGTGACAAGAAGAAAGCCATTGTTAACAGAAAACCATAAGAAGTCCCGTTTGCAGTTTGCCACAAGCCATGTGGGGGGCACAGCAAACATGTGGAAGAAGGTGCTCTGGTCAGATGAGACCAAAATGGAACTTTTTGGCCAAAATGCAAAACGCTATGTGTGGTGGAAAACTAACACTGCACATCACTCTGAACACACCATCCCCACTGTCAAATATGGTGGTGGCAGCATCATGCTCTGGGGTGCTTCTCTTCAGCAGGGACAGGGAAGCTGGTCAGAGTTGATGGGAAGATGGATGGAGCCAAATACAGGGCAATCTTGGAAGAAAACCTCTTGGAGTCTGCAAAAGACTTGAGACTGGGGCGGAGGTTCACCTTCCAGCAGGACAACGACCCTAAACATAAAGCAAGGGCAACAATGGAATGGTTTAAAACAAAACATATCCATGTGTTAGAATGGCCCAGTCAAAGTCCAGATCTAAATCCAATCGAGAATCTGTGGCAAGATCTGAAAACTGCTGTTCACAAACGCTGTCCATCTAATCTGACTGAGTTGGAGCTGTTTTGCAAAGAAGAATGGGCAAGGATTTCAGTCTCTAGATGTGCAAAGCTGGTAGAGACATACCCTAAAAGACTGGCAGCTGTAATTGCAGCAAAAGGTGGTTCTACAAAGTATTGACTCAGGGGGCTGAATAATTACGCACACCCCACTTTTCAGTTATTTATTTGTAAAAATTGTTTGGAATCATGTATGATTTTCGTTCCACTTCTCACGTGTACACCACTTTGTATTGGTCTTTCACGTGGAATTCCAATAAAATTGATTCATGTTTGTGGCTGTAATGTGACAAAATGTGGAAAAGTTCAAGGGGGCCGAATACTTTTGCAAGCCACTGTATTATCAAAATACAATGATCAGCACTCTTGCCTCAAACTTCCAGAACACTTGGTTCAAATCCCTGTCCAGTCACAATCTGTGTGAAGTGCAAACAAGAGGCTACAGAGAGTGAAAAAAAATAAAATATGCAAAATCTACAAGTTAGTGTAACAGGTGTCAAGGTGAAATTGAAACAGTAAACTAATTTGTAGTTTAAGTTGCACAGGATGTTACTTTGTTTTATCAACAATGTATGGCATATCAACAAAATATAGCCTCATTTTAATTGAAATCTTTTGTATTTACCCACAAGGATAGATCACAAAAGAATTTAACATGTGCAATCTCATATTAATACTCCATGGAAACAGAATATGGTCAACAAATGAGTTCTTGAAGCAATAAAGAGAAAGGATTTTTTTCCCCATTCTTTAAGGATGCAAATAATTGTGCTCCATATGTTTTTAAGAGGATAAACTATTCTCAAAATAAAAAAAATAAATGGTAAGTAATTTCCAGAAGCATTTTCAGGAATGATGGAATCATTGTATGTATTGCTTATCTTAGACTTTTTTTCCAACTTTTTCTTTATGGGATAAATCTAGAGTTGACTGTTTTGGATACATATACATACAGTAGAGATGAGGTCAACAAAAGAGATAAATGAACATTGATGGTAGTAACTGATAGTAATCTGATCAATGATAGTAATCTCATCAAAAGATAGAAATAAGCCCTCCCTCATAAAGAAAGGTGGTTATCAAAGAGCAATCAGAATGTCAGTCCTTAAACACCAACACTTTCTTTTGGCTCTGTGACTACCAATTACCTGAGGGAAGGAAGAGTAGCTCCAGCTTACTGGAATCTCCATTCTATAAAAGGTAGAGTGTGGACAGTGCACCCTCAAGTGTCTCAAGTACACATTTTCACATGAGGTGTAAATTAACACGTTTAAGCAAAAATTCATCAAGACGAAGCATGTACCTATGTATATGTCTCCTACTGTTAATGAAACAAAGAGAAATATTTATTTTCTGCTGAAAACTGACAAGGGTATAATGCAGCATTCTCACCTAAATTCTTTATTTGAATAATTAGCTGAACTTCATACATTGGAACTGTTTATATATATATATATATATACACATATATATACACATATATATATACACATATATATACATATTTATATACACATATATATATACACATATATATACATACATATACACATATATATATATATATACATACATATATATTTATGTAAATATATATATTTATTTATATATATATTTATATTCATATATACTGTATATATATATTTATATTTATATATACTGTGTAAATATATATATTTATATTTATATATACTGTGTATATTTATATTTATATATATATATAATTTATATACAGTATACACACCTTCCAACACTTTTCCATATTAATCAGTGAGGATACTTCCGAGAATGTTTTGCCAATGAATATGACCATTCAGAATGTAAAGTATTTTGCAAGGCAATATGGTCATATACAAGATCAAGGTGAACTAAACAGCAGGTATGTATTGTGCCACACTGATACACTGGGCTCAGAGGATTAGCATTAACAGGTTCTAACTATTTGTAACTCACCATAATGTTGATGTCACCCAGACCTAGGCTGAAAGCTCTCACTGCACACTGAAGTGGTGGAGGCCACCTCGGACTGGGAACCAAAAGTAGTGCAAGTAGGACATGGTAAAGCTCCTTGCGGTTCTCAGGACTGAAGTATGGACTTGTTTGAGTACCATTGGCTGCCAAACTACCATGCTGCTGAAAACCAACTAATAGTGGTACCACAAGCTCTTGCAGCTTCTAAAGGGAAAACAAAAAAAGAACAGTAAAAATTTACAGGCTAGTTTCATTTTTTTGTGTTTTCCAGTCAAATAACTGTATTCATTTTTAGAAATCCTGCAGTCTCAGAATTGTCCTGACTACGAGCCCCATCCAAGCTATCTAGTTATCCGTTTCCTTCAGCTATATGAAAAATTATATATATATATATATATATATATATATATATATATATATATATATATATACACATACACACATACATACATACACTATATATATATATATATATATATATATATATATATAAAACTCTCATATAAAACTCTGAATTGGGCGTGGGAGTGTTAAAAAAGTTAGAAACATGGTCAGTTTCCTAGCTGTGGTATTTTGTACTTTATATTAAAAAGGGATTTTCTTGTTGTGGTATGATTTTAAATGTAGTAAAATAAAAAAAAAATCTTGTTAACAAGATCTATGACCTGCTATTAACTTTGAAGCAAGGAAAATATTACAAAAAATAACTGAACCGCATTCAGTCATGGGTTTATTTTTAGTTATCTAAAAGCTTAATAACACCTTTATGCTTCTATTGTCATATAAAATAGAGTGTCTTCAACCAGCCTACATTTTGGGTGATGCAAACCACTAGTTCACACGTTTGACAAACACAGCATGGAGAACGACAAACACATGCGCGCCTGCAAATATGGATTAGCTGAGACAGCTTTTTACATTTGGCCCACCATCAAAGAATCAAGAGATTTGTGCTTAAAACATGATTCTAGCTTATTGTGATAATCAAGATGATAGGAAATTTGCAAAATCTGGTGATGACAAAACACTTGGAATAGCAAATAATAAGGGTAGAAGAAAATTACATTTAAAAATAACTAGACATCTTTCAAAAGCTGTCAAACATTTTAATAAACACAATTTCAAGTAACTACATGTAGACAATACAAAGATGCAAGAAAATGACAACCTGTGAAAAAGATTTAGGGATTTACATTTAAACAATAATCTTTTTATCAAGAAGGTAAACAAAAGCAATAAAAAAGCAAATAAATTTATAGCTTGTATTACAGAAGCTATTGAATACAAAACAATGGAGAATTGTTATACCATATCTATAGTTCTGGTCACCAATTGGAACACACCATGTCTAAAAGGTAAAGGGATTAAAAACCATGTCCAACTCTGACAACTTGGTAATATAACAATCAAAATTCTCAGAAGCACAAAGTTAAACATGTAAAATTCTTCCAATTAAACAGTGAATCACAATCTCAAAAGAAAACTTATAGAAGATAATGGGGATTCAATTTAAGAGATAATCCAAGAAGATCTAAAAGGAAAGAGTTTTTTGAAGTCTATAACAAAGTAAAGATTTATGCATGTGAAAGTAGGAACTCTGACAACCTAAAATATCTGAATAAGATACTGGAAAAACTAATGCTATTAGCTAATCAAACAAGCTGGATGGGCTGAAACATTTCTTGTTATTTGTCAGATTTCTTATTTTCTGATACTGGTCCACATTCCTGAGGAATGGCATGCATACATGTTTACACAAAACGTCATAAGAACATCTGCTTACCTTATGAGTCTCCTCTTTTAGCAGAGTACCACTGTTAATAATGATGAGGTTGAGGGCTGCAAAGAAATGACCAAGATGGACTCAGGAAATATTTCATTTTAAAAGAGAGGATTTTTTCAATACCCTATACCTTAACACTTTGTCTCAGATTTACAATACATTCTTTTATCTAATGAATCATAACTTTTTAAATCAAAAAACATCCTGCTGTGTGTGTCCCCTTCAGCATGCACGTTCAACCTGGATTAGTTACTACCACAATAAATCACTGACATAAAAATTATTATTTTCATACCTTTTCAAACTCTCATGTACACCATCACCTGCCAATTAATCAAAGATTATGTGCAATGTTAATGTTTCCACTGTTCCAGTATAAATCCTTTCTCAACCTTAGTATTACAAAAACACATTTTTGGAGAGGTTTTATTTGATGTGCCTCCTTCTGAATATGTTCTTTGGAACAACAATTATATTTAGCCTTGTCCTGAAATTCTGTATAATTATGAAGAACTAGGTAAACGGTAGACGGATTGGAAGAGCATTGGGGGGGAGAGGGGTGTCATGAGGTTGCTGGAAAGGGGTGTGTGGCGCTCCTGATATTTATGCAAAAGGACGAAGGTCCAAGTCTTTAGAGTCCTGGTGCTTTATGTCTTTGCTATATGATTGCGAGACATGGACGCTTTCTAGTGACCTGAGATGAAGACTGGACTCCTTTGGGAAATACTTGGGTACCATTGGTTTGACTTTAGTGTCGAATGAGCGGTTGCTCATGGATTTCCTGAATGAAGCACATTACCTGCATTGTGAGGCAGCATCAGTTAAGGCACTACAGCCATGTAGTGCGATTCCCCGAGGGTGATCCGGCTCATAGGATCCCCATTGTTGGGAACCCAAGTGGCTGGACCAGGCCACGGGGTCACCCATGTAACACCTGGCAGTGGAAGATAGAGGGTCATTTCCAGAGGGTGGGACTGGATCACACGTCTGCCTGGGGGGGTTGCCAATCGGGATCCCGAGCTGTTTCGTTGTGTGGTGGGTGCGGCAACGCACTGTAACAGTTCATGTTCCTCAACTTGACTTAACTTGATTAAGTAAACCACAGCAATTCATCATGAGCTCCCTCCTATCCAGCTGCATTACATTAATCTTTAAGGTCAATTTACACTGGCATTTTTCAAGGTTTTTAATGCATTTGTGAAATGTTTCTGGTAATTTTTCAGGCAGTTTTTTGCCGGGAAAAATGACTGACGTCATTTACTGTCACCATTTTGTGGGATGTTCTGGTGTCCTGAAGCGAATGTTTCTTTTCAGAATATATTCTATAGCTGTATTAGTTTAACTCCTGGCAATCACAGCACAGAGGAAGAGGTGCCATCAGCATCACAAGTGCAAATATTTGGGTTCAACCTATTCAGCTGCAAAAGTAGTCCAATAGACAATTCTTGATTCCCTACAAAGAATTTTGGCAGCATCCTGAAAAATTCCATGATTACACAAAGATGTCAATAACCATGCAAGTAAAACGATACATTTTTTTCAAACCACCATTTTATGAACATTACCATACATTTTAACAAAGTGTTTGGATAACACTGCCAGAAAGCTGCTGACAGGAGATTTCTTAAATTGCTCCCTGCTGAAATGCTTAGATATGAATAGTGTTGTTGAAAATAATGGAAAAAAAAAACTTTACAATTGATTTAGGGGCATTTTAGTCTAGTATCGAAGTGCTATGAAAAAGTTTAGGTCTTCGTGGTCTCTTAGCGGTAAATCAAAACCACATCATCATCTCTCCATAATGAACACCACTATTCTGTGCAAGGCCTATTTCTTGACTTGATAAATTAATATTCAATTTGCATGTTTATGCTGGTAACACAGAACCATACATCATCATTACTAATGGTTGCACCCTGAACACTGGTAAGGTCTTAATGCAATCTGAATAATTTCCCAAGTATATGGGGAAACAACTTTAAAATGTAATACTGACTGCATAAAATGTAAAAAATTGTTGGTTAAAATACTGCTGCCAGACTCTAAAGAAATTTTATGATCACATAAATATTCCATCAAGTATCAATTACTGTACATGGCTAAAGCATTTTATGATCCTGAAAGTTAACCGATAACGCTCTGAAGATGAACACTGCAGAGTAAGTGACTACAATGATCATTCCTTATAAATAACTCAATATCTTCAGAAACAGGTTTTTCATTTAGCTCTACAGTACTCAAATCAGAATAAACTCTGCATAGTATAATAAGGTTCAGGGATTTTAAAAATTAAAATCAAGGTTTTAAATACCTCAATGACACTTTCTAATTGATTTCATAGTTACACTAAAGTTAGTTTACTGTATTGTCCTATGGTATTAATAGTACTCTGTATCTTTTATTTTGTAAATTTTGTTTGATGCATGTTCTCTTGATATTGATATATATAATATAAAAAACGGTACTCTGTATGTGTGTGTCCAGTACATAAAAGCAATCTGACCGGTCAGTTTGGCTTTGGCAACTCAGTGGTAGGGGATGATGACAAGATATATTAGAGGTGCAAAGTTCAATTCCTGATTGTGACAACGTTTTTCATTTTATCTTTACAAAAAGGATTTAATATGGAGCATTCCAATGACGACAAAGCAAATACTGCACAGAGGAACACTGGAAATAAACACTAACAATGTGAAATCAAAGAAGCCTTCAAAGATGAACAGTACAGTGATCCCTCCTCGATCTCGGGGGTTGCGTTCCAGAACCCCCTGCGAAAAGTGAAAATCCGTTAAGTAAAAATCATATGTTTATATGGTTATTTTCATATATTTCAGGCCCTTATAAACTCTCCCACACTCATAAACATTTCCTGCACAGTTATACTGCATAAACCTTTTATGATTCGTTGAAATTATGTAAACACACTGATTATATACTAGGCACAAAAATATGCATCGTATATCATTGAGGAGTTTTATTTAATACGAAATTACAGTTTTAAACACATTGTAATTGATTGGCCCCGGAAGGAGTCGCAGGAGCAGATCGTTTTGGAGACATAACGAAGGGCTTGACTACGCACAAAGATAAACACAAAAGAGCATGAAAGTTAACTCTTTACACAGCGTTGATCCTGAATGCGCAAGACAAGAAGCTGGCTAACGCAAAGCGGAAATGAATGCTGCTGTCCGTCACCTAGCCAATCAGCACCCAGGAACTTTACCACGTGCTTTGATTGGGTAGCTTCACAACCATCTGCCAATAGCGTCCCTTGCATGAAATCAACTCTGCAAACCAACTGAGGAAGCATGTACCAGAAATAAAAAGATCAATTGTCTGCAGAAATCCACGATATATATTTAGATATGCTTACATATAAAATCTGCGATAGAGTGAATCCACGAAAGTCGAACCGTGATATAGAGAGGGATTACTGGATTCCCAAGAAAATGAATGATGTTTTCCCAGTGGGTAACAAGGAACTGTCTAACATTGGGACAGAGGAATGGCAAGAGAGGTTGAGACACACGAGGATCTTAACGAAAGCTGTTGGAGGAGCATTGAAGGTACATGTTGGGCAAACCTTTTTAAATTTAATTTATTACCTGTCTTCAACAGGTAACATAGCCAGTGCAAAATAAAACAATAGAAATAATACAACATAAGATACTATAACATAACATAACTTTCACAATAGTGCAATCCAATTCAAGATTGCAGGTGGCTGGAGCATAATTCAGTAGCAATAGGTGCAAGGTAGGAAACTGGCTTTAGACAAAATGCCAGTAAATTGCTGGACCCACTCAAGCATACACCCATTCTCACACTTCTAGAGGGATAATTTGTAATCGCCAATTAACTTGACCTTAACATCTTGGGGGATATGGGAGGAAAACCAACCCAAAAAGGGGAGAAAGTGCACACTCCACTCAATAAACAGGTGCATGATGAGAACCAGGGAAGCTGGACCCTTGAGCCCACTACCTTCTAACCATTGTTCCATCTTGATTATGACACCTTTAATGCCCATGATTAAGCAATACTAAAAATGAAATTGAAAAAGTTGCTCCACAATTGGAATTTAGAAAGAAGAGAACAGTTAAGACTCCTTGCACACACTTTTGGGCTATTTGTCAAATAACCACATTTTGCATTATTAATCTACAGTTTCCACGCATTTTATCTTCTAAAAGTTATTAAGGTTAGAATTGCTTTCATACAGTGCAAATGTTTGTATTGAAAAAGAAAAAAATAAGCATGTATAAAATACTTGACACAAGACACCTCACACAACAGTTACATGTAAAACCTACACTTTAGTGCTGCCTTGCAGCAGTCGGAATTAGCATTGCTCTCTTGCTTCCTGTATCCCTGCATATGGGAGGTTGCTTCATGGACATCCAATCCTTTGGTTCTTTTTCCTCCAACTTTCCCAATATTGTTACTGAGCTCTGGCATAGCCTTTTCGGTCCTCAGCTGGAAGTGTAAAACATAGCAAAGCTTACAAAATGACAACATCCTTTATTATTTATAAATAACTGAGTCTGAACAACAAATGACCATGTAAGTACAGCCTTAATTATCTGCCTCAAACAAGTAAGCATCACCACAATGCTACAAATGATGCAAAGCTTCTCCCATTAACCAGTATTTAGAGTAAGGAGTCTCCTCTATTAAGTCTGAAGTTTAACAGAGGGCAGATTATAAATTGTATCCTCCTAGTCAATTGATTTTCTTAACACTGGACTTGAATCTTTACACAATACTTGTATTGTGACGTCTATTACAATTTTTTTTCATTAATGTCAAATGTTAAACTTGAGATATTTAATTGTTTATTATTTATTTATTGTACTTGTGCATGCCATCATTGTTTTGGACTGAGAATCACTGCTTTGAGTTGCAGTGATCAAGACATAACTATTCTATTGCAATTATTGCTAAGGGGTATATACGGGAAGATGCGCCAGAAGTCATCATGAAGCACAATGGTATTTAAACCAGGAAATCAGTATCACTATTGTCATATTTTTTGTGAATTTCTAAACAAAAGAATATGAACTGTGGACATTTCTTTTTACTTTAATTTTTGAATAATAAATCACTTCTGGGGGGAAATTAATTTTTGATACCAGTGGAATTAGGGGATTTTAAAACTCTGGCACTGATTGACTCAGGAGCAACTGAAAATTAAAGACATTAAAGTAACACACCCCCCTGTTTAAAAAAAAAAAAAAATCTTTGGATACAGGTACTGTATTATTAACTACCTGTCATCACATATTTCCTTACATAAAGAGGACAATAAAGCAATCACATTCTTTGTAATACCCAGCAATGCTCACAGATAAATTTTGGATTATTCCTGGTTAGAAATACACAACCTAATTATCAACTGGAAATGAAAACAAATTTAACAATGGCATTCCTTTCGTAAAGGAATTTTGTAAAACTGTTTAAAATACACTCATACCTCTATAATTTAATGTAATTTATTCTAGGATTTACCCTTGTGCTGAGAATTTCTTCAACAAGCAAAAATCCACTGAACTACCGCCTTAAAAAACATCATGATTGTTCTATTGATTTTTCACCAGGGGTCCTTTACTTAAAGGAAGAATCTATGTATTGTCTCATTCAGAAATTCAAACTATGGACAATTACACTGAAAAGAGAATTTAAAAACAGGTCATCTAATAGCCCAATTGACACTTTTTGTTTTCAGCAAATAAAAAGGATGGTAGTCTCTGACCCTGTAACTATTAAGAACAATTACCATATGCTACTCATCTCGTCATCACTTGAGCAGAATACAGATTCAACTATATTCATTAATCTTGCTTTGCAAAGTGCATACATTTTAATTAGAATACAAGAAGGGGTTAGAGGAAGACAGCATTCAACACCATTACTGGGCAATACAAATATCTGGTAAATGCCACATAGTAAGGCCTATTCAATTGCACTATTTTATGATTTTGTGATTTTTAGGTTCCAAGATGTCTTGGGCATGTTTGTTTTGGTTTATATGGATGATATTTTGGAACCATCACTTCCCCTATTACAAATCTCACTAAGAAAAATATTCATAAATTCGAATGAATGAAAGTGCAAGCTACATGTAAATTACTAAAAAAACACTTCATTACATCTCTTGTTCTTTATCATCTAGACCCATCTCTTCAATTCACTGTGGAGGTAGAGAATTCCACTATCATAATAGGAGTTATTCTATTTTAACTATTTTTGACACAAGGAAAACTCTCACCCATGTACTTTCTATTCTAAGAAGCTACCAGAATTATGATAAGAAAGAAACATAAAGCGAATAGAACTATGACGGTAGTAACAGAGAACTGTTAGCAATTAAGTTGGTACTGGAGGAGTGGAGACAGTAGCTGGAAAGAGCCAATTCCCTTTTATTATATACGCTAGCAAAATACCCGCGCTTCGCAGCGGCGAAGTACTGCCTTAAAATTTTTATTAAGAAGAAAAGTAAACCTTTTTAAACTGAGGGAAAATATACCAATAATTATTTGTTAAGGATCTCTTTGTATACCACGTTGTCAGTTCGCCCTTCAGTTGTAATATGACCAAGCTGTGCACTGAGCTTACTCTTGAGCATGCAACGTACAGTTGGCCATGTGAAAAGCAATCTTGCCTCAAATTTCACAGTTTGGATTGCTGCTGTCATAATCGGTTTGAGTTTCATGGTTTGTTTCAATTATGACAGCATTTGCAGGACTTGTGTTGAAGTGACACTCGGCATTTGTCAAGAGTTGTAAGCACACAACTGGTTTCATCGATAACTTTGCATCCAGCTTTTGAGAGTTTAAACATCCATAAACATCAAAGTGTCCAGTACTGAAATCGTCACTTGTGAATCTAAGATGTTTAAGAGGCATTGGCGGTTGTCCAAAGGTGTAAAATATTTGGCCACCGGTGCAGTTGAAAGCGACAAACAAACAATTCAGCGGCAGCCATCAACTCACATGCAGAACCATAGGTGAAGGGCTTAAGCATTTCACTCTTATAGTGCTCCTGTGTAGTATAATTATCTCCTGTACTGTCATCAGTCCACACCTTGAACCAGTCCCAGTCATTCAATACATAAGACACAATTCAATATGTAACACAGAGAATGGAAAGGGCAGGTGCCATCTCCGGGCATCGAATCCACTCAGTAAGTGACAGTTCTTTGCTCGATGGTGATCACCTCGATAAAGGAAATGGGTACCTGAACAATGTAAAGTAAGTCTAAAATACCTACACAATAACTATAATCGTAATAAACGAACAATAAAACAGTGTAGAAGCCGTGGATTAAATAAAAAGGCTGCAGTTATCATCAGGGAGACGTGAATCCCGTGGCGAAGCAAGGAAGGGAATGAAGAGACCGGAGCGACGGACGGCCTTACATAGGCATGCAGCCAACAACGTGGGAGGCGTTGGGATGGGGGACCCAACGCCACCTCACACGGTGACTGAGCTGTAGGCTATGGATGTATATATGTACGTAACTAGGATTCAGTTAGCGTTGGGAACCCGTGTACCAAATTTCTTGAAGATGGGCCCATAAATAACAAAGACAGTTGGAAAGTTCAATATAGCGGCTGACAGTGGCGTCATACCACTGAAATAAGTACGTACATCGGTTTTGGTTAGCGCAGGGAGGCCACTTACCAAACTTTGTGAAGATGGGGCCATAAAGAAGAAAGTTCAACATGGCGGATGTTGTCGACCGTTACGCATAGAATTTTTAAATGAAACCTGCTTAACTTTAGTAAGTAAGCTGTAAGGAATGAGTCTGCCAAATTTCTGCCTTCTACCTACAGAGGAAATTGGAGAATTAGTGACATTGGAAAGTTCAATATTGCAGCCGACACTGGCGTCATACCACCGAAATAAGTACGTACATCAGTTTCGGTTAGCGCAGTGAAGCCGCCTCTACCAAATTTCGTGAAGATGGGGCCATAAATAAAGTTTAACATGGCAGACATTGTTGACAGTTATGTGTAGAATTTCGAAATGAAACCTGCTTAACTTTTGTAAGTAACCTGTAAGGAATGAGCCTGCCAAATTTCAGCCTTCTACCTACACGGTAAGTTGAAGAATTAGTGATGAGTAAGTCAGTCGTCAGTCAGTGAGGGCTTTGCCTTTTATTAGAATAGACTGACCACAAAACCCTAATGTATATTATATCTGCTAAATAACTGAATGCCAGACAAGTGTCATAGGCATTATTCTTTAGCCAATCACTGTTCTAGTATCTTTGGATACCCTGTCAATACCAAACCAATGAATTGATTAAACACTATTTCTGGTGGGATGGCTTACACAAAGATGTAAAAGGGTAGGTTCAGGCCTGTGATACATGCTGTAGAAAAAAAATGTTGCAGGATTTCCTGTGCAGTTCTCACAACCAGTCCCTTCTCATATAGGCTTTGGGAAATAGTTTCCATGGACTTCAATACATGTCTTCCTCATTCACAGCATTGTACTACCATTTTGGTAGTGGTGAACAGATCTTCAAAGTATGCACATTTTATAGCCCTTAAAAAATATACCGTTAGCTACAGAATTAGCAGACATATTTTTGCTCAGGTTGTAAAGTTACATGGATTCCTGGAATCCATCAATTCAGATAGAGGTCCACAATTCATGTCCCCAGCATTGAAGATTTTTTTATTCTAAAAATAGGATGTGATGTACTTTTAACTTCTGGGTACCACCTAATGATCTTGAAGTACACACAAACTAAGATCTCAAAACAATTGTTTGTTGTTCAGTGATCACTTTCCAGTCCAATCGGAAAGTGTGACTAACTATTGCCAAGTTCACCAAGAATGTGCACTATCATTCTGCTATCAAAATGCCACCTTTTGAACAAGGAGTAAGTCATGATTAGATACAATCTAAAAACAGCAGAGATCTGGTCTGCAGTTACTGAAAGACTCCCGAGATTTACATCAGACAGAGAGCATGGCTAGCTATGCAAGGTTATCTGCCAAAGAGTTCCATTTAGGAAATAGGCTCCATATTTAATTTGACCCATTACAATACTGAAACAAATAAGTTTAGTGACATACAGGTAGGCCCAGTGAACTCACTCAAGATTTGCCAATCCCTCCACATGTCTCAACTGACACCAGTTCACTTAAGAACGTATATGAGACCTAAAACTTCTCCTCCTCAGATTATGGTGGACTGAGATACAGAATGTTTTCTTCATTCTTAGTTGCATTATTTGGTCGACAGGTGGGTTATGGTACTGAGAAAAGGTTTCTGGGGACAAATTGATCTGGTCCATGCTCCTCAACTAGTATCATAATTTTATAAATGTGTGGGAAGGTATATTAAGAGCCTTCATACAATACTTGTACTGTGAAGACCATTATCATTATCCATCCATCCATCCATTTTCTAACCCGCTGAATCCGAATACAGGGTCACGGGGGTCTGCTGGAGCCAATCCCAGCCAACACAGGGCACAAGGCAGGAACCAATCCTGGGCAGGGTGCCAACCCACCGCAGGACACACACAAACACACCCACACACCAAGCACACACTAGGGCCAATTTAGAATCGCCAATCCACCTAACCTGCATGTCTTTGGACTGTGGGAGGAAACCGGAGCGCCCGGAGGAAACCCACGCAGACACGGGGAGAACATGCAAACTCCATTATCATTATCTGTTTTATTAATATGTATTAAACTTATAATATTTAATTGTTTATTATTATTTGTTCTTTGATGTCTCCTTTGTTTTGGGATTAGCACCATCCCTTTGAGTTGCAGTCATCAAGATGCAACTACTCGTCACTAAGGGGTAGATACTGGAAGTCATGCCAGTGACTTGCGATTTGGTTTTGGTGCCTGTTTTTAACTTCATTTTGATTAATGTTCATTTCCCGATCCTCTTTTCTCACTTGCACTGCCTGTCTTTGCTGTCAGTATATCTCCATGACTAATTTCTGCTAGACGTCAGTGACTTATGCCCAGGAGAAGAAAAATCTAAGAAGGCTTAAACAAAAGTCAAGAATTTAGGACAATATGACAGCAATTCACTGTCAAAACGCTTATGAGATAAAGGCGATTATCAGAGAAGGACTGGAACAGAAAGTTTCTCTATATGCAGTGATATGGTACTGTATATATCCGATCCACAAAATACTGTGTCTGCAGTCCAAACAGCACTAATAGAATTTCAAAAGATTTCTGGTCCCAGAATCAATTTGAATAAAAGTGTGCTCTTCCCAGTGAACTCTTAAGCACACAATATTAGATTGGACACCTTCGCTTTTATCATCGCAGATCAGTTTAAATACCTAGAGGTACACATCACAAGTAAGCATAAAGTCTTTATCAACAAAATTTTGCCGTCGGTACAGAGAAAATTAAGCAAGACTTGCATAGATGGTCAACCCTTCATCTCACTTTAGCTGGAAGAATTAACATTGTTAAGATGAATATCCTTCCAAAGCTTCTTTTTTATTTCAAAACAGTCCGATATACATCAATAAATCATTTATTAAGAAATTAGCTTCAACCATAACCTCATTTACTTGGAATTCAATACATCCACGTATTCAAAGGGCAACTCTACAAAGACCTAAGGCAGCAAATATACAAGCTATTAAAACCTGGACTTGGACACAAATAAATGAACATATACAGGCTTGGTCCACAGTAAAATTAAAATCCTGCAGTACTTCTTTATATTCCTTGCTTTGCATCCCAATAAATACAAGTTATTGCCAATACACTAACAACCCAATTGTGCTTCACTCATTCAGAATATGGAACCAATATAGGAAGTATTTTAAGATAGAGAAGCTTTTATCAGTGGCACCTCTGCATAAGAACCACCTTTTCCACCCTTGCAAACATATGCAGTTTTAAATGTCTGGAAAACATTCGGGGTGAAATCACTTAGGGATCTGTACATAGACAATATCTTTGCATCTTATGAACAATTACACTCCAAATTAAACTTTCCGGCAACACATTTCTTTCACTACCTTCAAATTAGAAACTCTGTTAAACAGAACCTGCCCAATTTTCCTCACCTCCCACCTACCTACCTATTCTGTAAAAAATACTGATCAGTCTTGAGGACTTAGACAGCATTTCCACAATATATAAGCCATTTTACAGTCCCTCGCTTTTAAAGATCCAAGAGTACAGTGGGAAAAGGATTTCTCACTCAACATCTCAGAAAAGGAGTGGAAAGAAGCAATGCACAGAATTCACTCGAGCTCCATATTCGCAAAGCATAGAATTATTCAACTTAAAAGTATATATCGAGTGCATCTCTCTTGTTTAAAATTGTCCAAAATGCTTCTAAGGCAAGATCCAACCTGTGAATATTGCAATCAAGTTCTGGCTTCACTGGGCCACATGTTTTAGACCCGCACCAAATTAACATCATTCTGGACCAAAATGTTTAAAACCTTTCAGACAGCCTTGGTGTCACAATCCCTTGAAGAAGGACACACAAACTCTTAATTGCTTTTACTACACTATTGGCACCTAGACTTATCTTGCTCAACTGGAAGAATCCTAACTCTCCTATTCTAAGTCAGTGGGTAACTGATGTTATATACTATTTGAAACTGGAAAAAATCTAATTTGCATTTAGAGTATCTGTACAAAACTGTTTCAAAATCTACAAGGATCTAATCAATAACATTTCAGAAAAAGAATTTAAATTGAGGAAGCAGGTTCTCTCCTCTCTTTTACTCCATTTATCATTATTCATTTATTAATTTATCTATTTAGTTATTTTTACTAGCTTAACGTTTTACTCTGCTAGCCTAGCTCTCTTTCTTAGGAGTGGAGGTTGATTTGTTTTGAACCTCATTTTCTAAAATTTGAGTTATTGGTATAGAATGTTATTTGATTTTAGTAAAATGAAAAATATACCAAGAAAGGTCAAGTTACCTTGATTGTGTCCGTCCCTGGGGTAATGTCACTCAGTATGTGTCCCAAAAGTACCTCAGAAGAATTAGCAGAGCCTTGCAGTACTCCAGAAGATGACCCTGCCACACTGACCCATATTTGCACAGTCTTATAAACCTGCACTCTCACAGTACTACAAAGAGGTTGGAAAAAGGAGAAAAACAGCAGAAAAAATATGAAATCACTCATAAGATGTCATCTTGTTTATCCTTACTGCTTCCTGGATCGCAAAGAAACAAAAAATAACCTGTAAAGGTTACCCAATGGGTAAAAAAAAAAAATAAAAAAACAACGGAAGGATTACTTCTAAAGTGGGATTAAGGGATAGAGTGGAAACTTGTACTACTGTCAGTTTACAGTGGTGCATGTAGAGTGTACTGGGGTAGAAATCAACTGCCACTAATAAATAAATTTGTTAAAATTCTGTTATTTTATTTCTGCTGCCTTTTGACACTTCTCTGTACAGCCTTTTATCTGGAATACAGTTGACACTGTTGCACTTACATTTGGGGCAGCTACATAACCAATGATAATGCAAGTCTATCCATAATGTTTTGGCCTTAAAAGAACACAAAAACCAATGTGCATAGTATAGTATAGGTCAGCCTAGCAGAGATACATTGCGAATGTATAATCTACTTTAACATAAGGATATAAAATCATTCGTAAAAGGCACATAATGTAAAGTTAAAAAGAACAGTTCACTGGATTCTACAACTGACTGGGGTAAAAACAGATTGAGATTTTCTATCTGTATACATAGTATCTACCTTGATACAATTCTGTCGTCACTGCTTACCTGTATGCTCTTTGCTGTCCAGGAAGGATGGTATCATTGGTAAAACTCCATGCATTCAGAGTTTGAGCAAAAAGATGACAGAGCACCGTAGAATACCGGATTAGTCGAGATCCTCCACTGTAAATACAAAACAGAACAGTGTCGGTCAGAAAATCAAGATTTACAAGTTGTGCCTAGAGAGACAGGATACTGTCTTCAGTAATCACAAACATCTTTTAAAAAAAGTAGCCACTTAAAGCACATCAGCCAACTAATTACAATTACCAGGATTCAATCTATTAGCCAACAACTTAATGGCAATTGCTGACTGACTATGCTATTTTCAGTAGGACTATGCTAAAAACTGCTATTCTAGCAAATTACATCAAAATGTAAGAAAATGATGCATATTATTCTTATGCTCCTATGAGAAACAAATATGAAAATTAGTTTTTTAGACATATATTAAACAAAGGGACAGATACTATGTGTAATTTTGTTTGAATCACTCCATCAGTTATTGTTTTTGGGAATTTACATGTAGAAAATCTGACATAAACATGACTATGAGAGAGAATAAGTTTCAAAAAGTATGGCTGAATTTTCTTGAAAGCTGTATTATCACTATTCATGAAAACAGTAACTATTCCAGATTATCTTGGTTGTTTATATCGGAACAAATGAATACTAATAATGAATATTTTACTAAAACTACTGTTTCAGGCTGTAAGTTATTTCCTTCTCTCATAGCCTTATTTCTTTTTATCCTAAGGTTCAAGGAATGCACACAAAATAATTGAAGCTCTTATGAGAATGTTGCTTAAGTCCTGTTTATAGCACTCAGTTGATGTCCACTCTTATGGCGACATGTTTTGCTGCTGCATGGACAGCGATGGGAAACAGAAAGCAGGGTTGGGGTGAAGCCTGTGAGAAAGCACCTTTTATGAGAGTGCAGGGCACCTTCTCTAGGGAGAGTTGAGTGACAGGGATAAGGCATAAGTACCAGTGCTTTGCTACTAAACAAGGGGAGAGGTTGGAGATCAGGAGCAATACTGGTCAGTTAATAAGACAGCAATAGGATGAGAATAGCGCGATAACAACAAAAGAATAGGCAAAAAGCAGATAGGTCATAGGCAGATTTGTTTTTTATTTTGGAGGTATCTAACGGGCAGTGGCAGGATACCTTTTATATCACGGCATTCAAAGTAAAAAAACCAGAAGGCACCTATGGACTCGCCCGGAAATGCTGCTTTTGTGTAGCTTATGGGACTGTCACAGTATCAAGTAATGAACTACAAAATTTAACTTGAACTACTTTTTTTTCTTATATTATCAAGATATTTCTTATATTATCATTTTAAATGACACCTTACCATTTTAGGTATGTATCAAATCAACACCCACATATGATACAGACTAATTGTTAGACAAAGTGTAAAGCATTGTAATAAAAGGAAAAATATTTTCCATTTCTTATAATGATTTTTTGTTTTATTCTGTTATAAACGCAGAGGATGAATTCACCACAAAGATGATGAAAATAATTAGAATAAAACTAAGAAGAAGAGAAAAGACAGAAAACATAATTTGGCAGGATACTGTGCTAAGCTGCATGCAATGGTTGGCGCTTTACAACACCATGGATGATGGATGTTGTAACGCACACTGAGATAGAAAGACCAAGACACACACACTGTATTAAAGTAAAGTCCAATAATGGGCAGATTTATTTAACAATGGATGCTCAAGGGATTGTTTTGCCTTGTGCCTTCTGCTTGCTGTGATAGGCATCAGCTTCCTCTCGACCCTGCTCAGGATAAAGCAGGTTTAAAAAATGGATGGATGGGTGATCCACAACCTTACTTCTTAGATAAATCACCTCCGAGCTCTTATGCTAACACGGATCACCTTGTAAAGTAACAATTATACTCAAACTAGCCACAGGTATTTTTGCCGTTTCTGAACTCACCTTCACTCTTCAGTGTCCCAATAACCTTCCACTGTGCCATGTCTCTCACCGTGATACCCACTTATTTACGACGAGTTTCTATTTATCCAGTGACCCAAGACTCTCTGCCTGCCTTTTTTTCTTGCCCCACTTATCTTCATGGGAATATGGTGGCTACTACAGTACAGTTTACATCTGTGACCGTCTGGCTGTTGATACTGTGATATTGCTTATGATTCACATATGGTATCCATGCTCATCCACATTTGGGACAATGTCCTTTTTACGCATGTTGATTTGCATGAATGCTGCTTGCTTTAACATCCTCTCAAAATGGAGTGCTGGGTAAATGCATTAATCTGCATTATTACTTCACGCATCTTAAGGGCGTTTTATGGTTTAGTGCAAAATTTGAGAAATGCTTAACTATGACATACTCAAATCATTGATTTTGCAAAGTTACATTTAACACATATCATTACACTGCCATTTTAGCTAACAATGCTTGGCTTCTCTGCATAGATGGAATGCTCACGTCCAATGTTGTTCAGGGTTCCTGATACTTTTAGCCTTTCCTGGGATATACTGTAAGTGCAGATTACTAGTGAATTAAGACAGCTTACAAGATCTCCTAAACCCCTGTGAAGTAAGGAGTAGTTTCCTAACCAAGGAAAATGGATGAAATGCTTTTACTCCTTCTCCTAAAATTAGGACCAAAATTGCATCACACTGTGAATTTTGAGCCACCTAGGACAGTCTTCCTGCTCTGAGATGATTGATAAAAATGGGCACAGATGCACTGGGGACGCATTTTGAAAAACAAGTACAGAGCAGTGGGATGAGAGGAGTTGGGTGTTGGTGACTGTCCCAACTGTTGCAAAGGGGCCTGGCTATAAATTTTATTAATGAAAATTACAAGCCAACCATTCAAAATTACAAAAAGGCTGATTGCAGAAGTGAAGTGCAAAAACAGACCTTTTAAATACTGCAGCTTTCCACAGTGTATCTGGAGTAAATTGACACCATCATTAGTGTGGGTAAAACAACCATTCTTTTACAATCAATTGTTAGCTTTTTGCCTTTAAATAATCTTGAATTATATTCAAATAGTGACAATCACTGTGGCAGACTTAATAGACACAAATGTGTGTGTATGAGCTCTGAGCCTGTAGTAAGTGAATATAAAAAATAGAGCTTTAAAGTTACTGTTACAAAGATACATAGCTTACATACGTTTCAATGAGTGCTATAAGGACATCTAGTGTGCGAAAGTGGATTGTTGGTAACACTAGCATTTTCAGAGGTCCATCTCCCAGCCAATTCTGGAAAAAAAACAGAATTACAGGTAATTACATACGAGTTATCCACAGTTTCCTCAACTGAATAGGAAAAAGTGACAATGCTAGCAAAAGCAATGTTACTGTTCAGGTCAGATGTGAACATTTGAAGATTTGTGTAAAGACATCAATTTTAGTAGTGTTTGTGGTAAAGGAGGCTAAACATAATATATACTGCCTGAAAACTGTAAAATGACTTCAAGTACAAGGAAAAAGAAACAGAATTTTGCTAAGAAAGCACCTATCCGCCCAGTAATTTCTTTACACTAGGTTATTTGCATTTCAGGGCTGCTGGATGATACACCTCAAACTATCAGCACTGGGAGCAAAGAAAGGCCCAAGATATGATGTCAGTCTGCAACAAAACACATTCTCTCTTGCTCTCTCTCTCTCTCTCACACACACACACACGCGTGCACTCATGCATGCAAATTCACTTACGTTGGACAAATCTGGAGTTGCCAATAGACCTAAAATATATATCTTCTATAAGTGACAGAAAAATGGGGTACCCAAGAAAACAAGCGAGGACAGCATCTCCAACAATTTCATCACCTTTCTTCTCAGTAAAAAAAACATACTTATTTCAATATATTACACATTACGTTACAATGTGTAAGCTTTTCAGATATAAAAGTAATATGCATCTTCAGTAACTGGTATTAAAGGTGCTATGTCGTGGTGGTATGACACAAAATAAAGTTTGCACTTGTTATTAATCAAGATTATTCCCTCGCTGTCTTAGTACTTCTTACTATGGTGTATGTTTTTAACACTGCATTAAGTCGACGCACTGTCATTGTCATGGGATATGGAATTTTGGTTTTTTTTGGTCACATATATTTGTAGTTAGAACCAAGAAAACTATTAAGAGGTGAAGAAAAGTATCACAGAAACACTTGTGATCTAATTGAATTCAGTTAGTATTTCAGGCTTACCAATTTCTTACGAGTCACAGCCAATGCTCTGCAAACCAGGTTAATGATGTCCTGCACAGGAAGTTTGACAGGAACTGTGACATCAATGCTGGAAAACAGCAAACAATCACAAATGTAAAACTCTTTAACAAGCCTAAACACAGTCAATCTGGGTGTCAATACAAATGACAATAACAAGAAGTTTGTATAATTCAGACAAGTCAAATCTACTGCCAGGTATCACAAGGGCTGCCAGACATCCCCCATTTCAGCGGTACTGTCCCAAGTTCAACAGACAAATCCAGAGTCCCGCACTGCCTCTGAAAATCCTGATTGAACAAAAATTGTATGTAGAAAATAAATCTTAATATCAATTTTTATGTTGAATATCTAGTTAAAGAAGCAAATTTTTGTAGAAGCCTGGCATACAAATTTTATTCATAAAAGGTGGTAACTGTCTGCTGAATCAGAGTGTTTGAAATGTGTGTGTTCATGTAAGTTGTGTGCTGATGTTGACATACATTTGCTGCAAATTATCATTCAAAGTGTACTATTGATTATTCTGTGACTATATGTCAATTCTATATATAAAAATGAAAACACTACATGAGCACCTCACTAATTTTCTGCTGCGTCTTGGATAGTTCAGTTTCTATTTCATGTTGAAATTTGAAGCATGTCTGGTTTTAATGGACTGTCAAAGTCGAAATTTAATACATCTACCTTTAAATAAGGTGACTCAAAAAATGATTTGCTTTTTATTGCAATTTTAGTACACATCTTTGAAATATAAGAAGCACAGGTACCTAACACAGCCAGGACCTACCTGAGCAATTTAGAAAGGCTTTGGCAAAGTCCAGCATATCTCTGACTTAGCCTCAGAATAAAAAGTGGATCTCTCTCATCCAAAGGACTGAAGTTTAGCTCCACACCAGGACCCATGTATATTACTGGATCTGTGGGGAAAAAATGCCTTGTGACTGACAGAAATATTTAATAATTAAAGCTTTCTCATTTTGATTCTACATGACACTTGTACGTCTGCATGATATACATACAAATGTGCATAAATTCCAGTATTCATTAATACTTAACAGCTATAATGCTAGCTTAGACAAAAGCACTGATTACTGTACATATGTGTGATGCATCATCTGGCTTTACACTTAACTTCTACATCAACATGTGTCTCAACTGACATCAGATTACTGATGGCATCATCATCAACCTAAGAAAAACAATATAAAAATAAGTTTTAAATAAAAGAGCTTCACAGCCACACACTGCCCTGAAAGTATATTCACTATGAAAGTCCTAAACTGAAACCATAATACACATAGTTTAGATTTGGCTTTCAGGTGACAAGCAGTGCTATTTCAGTTCTGATATTAATTGTAGTTTTAGTTTTTTTATTTTATTTTATGAAATACAATTTTATTTTTATTTTGTTCTAGTTTTCAGTGGAGTCAACAATCTGTACTTTTATTTAGTTCTGTGTTTAATATTTGAGTTTTTATTTTATTTAGTTCTGGCTTTTTTACATGATATTAGTACAATTTTAGTTTTTCCCTGTTGCAAGACCACAAATGCTGGCCTATACATATTTCAATGCAATTTATGTTTCAGTCAAAAAAGTTTACTCACAGTTCATAATGCCGTTACACACAGCTTGACTATCAACAGGATCAAACAGATTAAGTGGCCTTATGAGTATAGTAAGAAAGATCAAATGTTTCAACCCAAGAAACCAGTCTGTGCAAGCACGTTGCTATTAAACTTTCAACAAGCACCCATTTTGAGATATTTGTTCATGTTGCAATAACATCCATTGCACAGATCGCCACATAGTGAAAATATTCGTTTGACGAGTGCCTGTAATGCAGGTGCACAGACAAGGTCGTCAGCCACTGGACCAGCAGACTGTATGTTGACAATTTTTGCTGCCAGTACTGAAGCAGTGATGTGCGGTGAGGTTCATGGCTGGGGAGGCACGGACTCCTTCAGAGTCAGATTTACAAATATATGAACCCAAAAGAGTAGCTTATTCACTATTCAGTTGGCAGCATGCACATTTGAGTACTGGTTATGTTTCATATCTAATCAGCATTCTTTACACACACATAGGTAAGGTGCATATTTGTCTAAGAAAGAACATTACATTTATAACAGCGAGAGAGAGTGGAAAGAGCACATTTGCTCTGCACCCTCCATATGTTCTAAATTTGCCATTGCAATTTCACAATTCATACTCATTCAATACAAATGAAAGTATAGAATGGTGTACAAAAAAAGATTTCAATTTTGACCTTAATTGAAATATTTAGCTGTTTTTAAAATATTTCAATTCTGATGCTTTAATCAATTTTAATACAGACTACTCTACAAAAGGATATTTTATTTAAGGTCAAAATTTTGTTTTTAAATATTGGATTTTTTTTCTTAGTCTGATCCCATTTTTATAAAATTGAAAACTGTTCATGGTATTACCTTTATTTGTAAATGAAGTCCATCCACCTATCCTTCTCAGTGAAAATCTTTGTCACTTTCATGTAAAAGTTCTCCTTATTTTCCTTTAGTTTTAAAACTCTTACTCTTCCGTTTTTGACAGAACAAATAATAAAAAAAACACACCGCTGCACTGCACTTGACTTTCTGATATTGCTAACTTATTGGTGCCTTGAGCCTCTGCATAGGAGAACAGCAGCAACAAGCACATGTTGGGCTCCCAACCTTGTACCTTTTCACTGCCGTTTTGTAAGTCCAATCAGCAAGACCAGATATGTCACACACATTTATTAAAGATATTAACCAAACTGTGGAAAGTCAGGGTGTATAATAAACGCGTGTGCGAAAATTTAATTGGAAAAATACAGAGAAACAGCAACAGGCATGCGCCAATTGCATGCATCAATCCAGTGTGTTAGGGATAGCGCAGTCAGAGGCTTGGCTTGTCTCATCGCACCACACATTTCTCCCCTGTATTTGAAAAGGAGAGGAAACAGGAAATGCGCAAATTCAGCGATTTAGACTATAAAAAATTATCAGAATTATTGGAATCATACAGCAAACAATTTTATAGCACAGACCAGTGGACAAATATATTTTATGTTATCATTATTATTTTTTTATTTTTCATGATGACAGGTGAGACCGCATGTCCCTGTATGAAGTGCAGTCATGGTGCCAGAGAAGTGCTGGACTTCCACTAAGCACTGATACAGCTGGCCCTGCACTGAACCTCCGAGACTCTTCTTCTTCTCGCATGCTACATTTGCTTTTATTATTATCGGCGCTGTAATTAAAGTATTTGCACACGTTACTTTCTCGCTTTCTACCCACAAACATCTGTGCAAAATTCGCCATCGTCAACCACAAGTGCTTACTGCTTCAACCCGACAAGCAAAATGTGCTCAACAAACAACGGTCCTTTACGGAAGTTGCGCCACGTGACTATAGTAAGACCAAGGTACAAGATCACCACATAGTGAACAGCGCAACGTAACTGAACACTCAGGATGACCTACAAGAAACCCCTCTGCATGACTGAACCAGATTGAACAAAAAATGCTATTGCTGTTTTTTCGTTTTTACTCAATTTTCATTGTCATTTTAGTTTGATCACAAATCACTAATTTTTTTTTTTTTTTATTTAGTTTGCCTTAATTTCAGTTCTCGTTCTTGTAAAGCGAAAAACATTTTTAGTTCTAGTTCTCATTTTCGTTATGAAAATATCACTGATGACTAGACCATCCTTCTTAACATACGTGTTACTTAAACAGTTGTAACACATTACTTTTACTCCATTACTTGTAAATTTCTTGAAAAAGTGACTTTTTTAAAGATGATTTTTAATATACATTTTTTATGGATTTCAATGGTAATTTTATGCTATCAGTCAGTTTTCCCTTCTAGAACTGACAGCCAATAGCAAACAAAGCCTTATTAATTTCCAATTACTTATTCTGTGGTTCTCATTGAAAGAAAGAAAGAAAGAAAGAAAGAAAGAAAGAAAGAAAGAAAGTTTTTCTTCTATTATATTGGTAGCAGCTAGTATCTGACTGTTTTCTGAATAGTACTTCAATATTAACATTAGCCTTAGAACTCTCACTAGTTTTAAAATGCCCATAAAATAAACTAGTTTTGTAGTCTGATTTAGATGTCCTTCCTTCATCATTATTAATATGCTATACAATATCTGGCTATAAAATCAGCTCAAACTTAAAAGTAAGAAAGAAGAAAAAAAAAAATCACAGAACATCATGTGTGTTGATCACAGCACAGCACCTCACCTCGGGTTTCTCTAAAGCTGATGTCATATTATCTAACTTCTAGTCACACAGAATATAAAACTAAACAACTACAGTTGCTAATCTTGTTGCCAACGCATGTCAGTTTACAAGACTAGTTATCACAGAGCATATCAAATTACATGACTGCCTGACAACTTTCCAGCACAGTTCCACATTTCCAAAATAACGTGAGCACATCCCTTTTTCTGACAGCCAAGAATGTGCTGCCTAATGAAACTGTTGCCCATGTGAAGGCTTTTACAGATAAGGAGAGTGCAAACTTGCTTGAATACATGCATACACTACCATCACACATGCATGCTGCTGCCCAACGGGAAAACGTACCATAGTATTTACAGCACACATGTACCTGTAAAGCACTAGCAATACAGAGACAGATCATTGTTAAAAAGTGAATTGTTTATTGCATATTCAGTGAATTAAGATGTTGCTATTGCTGGTGTAAAATGTACGACATAAATATCTACTTTTTTATTACTTTTAATAACACAGTTCAGATAGTGAATTCAACAATACTTGGGGAAAAAAACAATAAAACTAAGAATTTCCTAAAAAAAAAAGTAGATTTTCAGGTTTTGGAAATGACATTGCCAGCATCAAAAAATTTCAAGTATATCTCATATGAGAGTATATATTACATAATCAGTCCATGCACATCTAGAACCCTTTCAGAGTTCAAGTTTTTGTTACTCACTGCATGTGTAAACCTAGCTACAATAATAAAAAGTCCATGACTCTTTTAATAATTACACTGAGAGTGGTTAGTCTCAAGATTTCATCCATTTCAAAGACATGCACTGCATGGGCAATTAGATGGAAGAGTCAATATGGCTGTGGGTGTGTGCCATGGTTCCCGTCTTGCTTTCAGAACTGATGGGATGGACAGCTCCCTTGCAAGCCTGTTAGTAAGGTGTTTGCAAAATCAATTAATGAATTTTAAATGCATTTTAAGAAGCTGCAGAAGAAAATAGTAATAATAAGTTTAAGTAAAAACTGCTGGATATCACTTGTTGAAATATGATTTTATGTTTAGTTTAATAATATTATTTGATTTTATCTTAACTTGGAAAATAGACAATGGTTATCAAAAGATATGAAACTAAGAAAACAGGATCAGAAGCACCCTAAGTCTTTAGTGGTTATATCTGCATGTTTCTGCTGTGCTTTTGCTATGCAGACTCAGCATGCATTTCTTAATCTTCACTAAATAGCCATTTTTTGCACTAAAATGAAAACTAAACTGAAATGGTGCACTCAGAATGAACATTAATTGGAAGGAATCAATAAAAATAAAAACTACAACAGAAATAAGTCAAAAGCTTGCAAGATTAAACTGAAGCTAAATGGAAAACGAAACTACATAAAAACTAAATTAAAAAAATGTAATAATAATTATCTTGTTCTGCAGACAACAAATAAACATATACTCATGTGCCAAAATTAATTTAAAAAAAATGTACTTAATCCAGGAATCAAACGTCCATCACACTTGCCTTTTTGTTTGTTTATACATTTTGGTATTCAAAAGGATATCTCTGCAGTTGATATTTTATGTCAAGCTTACTAGTACTACTTAACTTTAAATGAAAAAAAGTTCAAAACAGAAAAAGATAAAATAATAAATTATAATTAAAATAAATTTAAAAGTAAAATACATAAACAGCAGAAAGCCTACATGTATTATTTTATGTTGAATAAAATTATACAAAATATATTTGAAAAATAAAGCAATTCCTATCAAAACAAATTTAATGATGTGAATGGCCTATTTCGTTTCAGGTAAAATCTAACTATTAAATTTTCTGGAATACAATTCAATGCACAATAACTAGATCCTAGAGTGACAAAATTAAAAATATGTTGGTATCTTGGTAATGTAAGAATCCACTGTCTCCCCAACCAACACACACACAACATACAGTTTTACTTTTAAATAAACGTTAAATTCAAAAAAGAATTTGAAATATTGGAACAATAAACATAGAAACAACAAAATAACATTTCTGAAACACTGATCTCACACCCGGTACATCATTAATCAGGATTCAACTTAAAAAGTGCAGAAACCTTTCCTAGAATAAATGAATATTCTAAAAGAAAGTATTTTGTTGATCAAGTTGAAGATTTCCTTAAGATCAAAAATATTTTGTATTCTCTACTAAATTCACTGCTGTAACTTATAAACAAATTTAAACATTAAAACAAAATGAACTGTTTAGCCACATTAGGCTCCATGTTGCATTATATACTTAAATCAGTTGTTCACAATTATAGATATTGCATGTTTACAGTCATCAACACCCCAATAAGAAAAATGACATAAAAATGTGAATGGAAATTATGAAATATTTACAAATCAGGCTATCAATCACTCCAACAGATTATCAACCCATTTATTGACTTTTTTTTTTTTTTTTAAATACAAGTTAAATTACCTGTTTCTGCGCCTTCATAAAGTTGTCCTAAAAGGCTATGTGCAGTGGCCAGAATACACTGTAGTTGCTGAGCCCAAGCCTCTGAAGTCTTGATTCCTTGCGAGAACCCAGAACCTAGTGTCGGTAGAATGGAATAGCAGGAACATGCCAACTGAAAGAGATGAGACGTCATGATTAAGATAAAGCCCTGGCTCCCCTGAAGTAAGAACCTCAACAATAGACAGCTCCAAACTGATCAAAATAAAATTAGAGGAAGAAAAGCACCATTCACAAATATTAAAGGTACAGCTTTTTTCAAAAGGGTAATTTTCAATTTATTTTAAAACAAATTTAATTTAACAGTGCACTATGGCAGTAGCGTGAAGGATAGAAAAAGTTTACATTGCTCTAAAGTCACCCAGTAGTTAATTTAAAAACAACTACCTTTAAATCATGTGACACAGAAAGTACGAGCATTTTAATTCAGTTACTGCCAAAAGATATTAACAGTAAATTCTTAAAATGCAAGGTTTTTCAAGTGAAAAACAGTGCCTTAAAATGAAAGAATGCTGAGTTGACGACTGCTTGAAATACAAATAGTACCTTCACTGGTACCATATCCTCAAATGGCTAGGTGCTCAAAAAGCAGTATTTGCAGAATTAAATATTACTGGTAATGTGATCATTACCTTTCCTTTGACAGTTATATGTGACTTGTGACTAAGCAACATCAGTTCAAACAGTTCTACTTGTACCTTTCATCTAAATGAAAATGTTTCTTAAAGGACCACTACCAGGATAAAGAAGACAATAGCAAAACTCCTTTTCTTAAGTATTTATGCTGTCTTCTTGTTCATAGCCACTGACAAATTCCTTCTTGTAACATACTGTATAGAACTACTAGCCATATGCGCCCAACTACATGGTAAATTCTTAAGAATCTGACTGTAACTGAATAAATTACATCTGCCTCTACATGCATATATAACCCGTCTCTACCCACAAACCATTATAAAAAAGAAACAGTAGGCACTACTCACAATAACAAACTAAAGCACAAATTGAGAGAACAGCAACTGCCCTTTCAACAGTTTGCTGGTGTTTGTGGATATAAAAATAGTTCATGTATGTGACTGTAATGTGCTAACAAAGCGCTGTCTCAGACTAAAAGTGGTGAGGCAGTAGCAGGAGCAGTCATAATTCAGAAGGTTTGCAGAAACTTAGCATCATAAATGTGTCCTGTTGGAGTATTTAAATTATTGGTATGTAAGCTATATAGACACTGACAGTAACTTCTTTAAATATTTGTATTGTATATATTACTGTATTTCAATGCTTCTTGGTGTTATGTAATACACCGGAGTGAAAATAAATGTCAGCTCTAATCATTTACATGTTTCATATTTTACACCTTTCTGTTATGTGCAAAGATGTGGTTCCAGTAACTGCCTAGTGAGGATTCTGAAAAAATGTGTTCTAACAATTTTTCGGCTAATTGTATGGGCTAATTAAGCTACATATTTATAAAATAATACTGTACAATGTGGTATAAAATAAACAATTCATTAGGAACACAATATATTATTCTATTCACCACATTTCAGAATGTCACATCTTTAAAGAAGTTTACCTCCTGCATCCGAGTGTTCTCTGAATCCATCTTTGACAAGAAATAGGCTCCCAGCTTTCCCTACAGCAAAAACACAAGAAGTAAGTGACATGAAACTCTTGGTATTGTAAAGATAACTGAGCACTAATGAGTGTAGGCCTTCTCACCCGCAAAGATCCACAGGCTCTTGGGTAGAAGGTCATACAAGCATGCATTCCTTCCATAGCAGCAATATGGCACTGTTGAGAAAAAAAGGGAAACAAGTATACAGTAGTTGGGAGTATTATTGTCAAATGTACAGCATACATTTATAAATTACTGATTTGTTGCCCTCTTCATTTAAAACCTTAAATTATAACACAAGCACTACAACAGCCTTAATTGGACCATTTGACATATTTACCTCTGGTTTTACAGAAAGCAGTGATGTCAGAATTCCTGGAATTGAGTTAAGGCCTATGTTTCTAGCCAGCTCTGGCAACTGAGATGAATACTGGAGTAGGTCATGAAGCACATGCACAGCCAGCTCCATTGTCTGCAAAGGGTCCTGGGACTGTAACACAGATGTCAACATATAAACTTAAAAGTACAAGCATAAAAATGTAAATATTAGCCTATATATTAGTATATAGTTAATGGAAGGTTCTATTTTAACTCATAACAAGCTAACTCATAAATGGAATATTCTAATTATTTCTTGTCATTCTGATTAGAGACTAGCTCAGTCTATGACCTTTCTTGCAGTTAGTTGATAAGGCCTGGAGGGCAAACAATTTCAAACCGTACTGAACATACCTGAAGTTCAACATGAGAAAGCTAAGATCATAATGAAACAGAGAAGAATCCTTTTTTGGCTTATGTATTCTTTTCTGCATGTGGAATAATTCTTTTTCTGAATTTATGTGACTTCATTTTTTAAATATTAACTAAACTTTTTTAAAAACTAGCTTTACTGGACTGTTGAATTTCTAGTTGCATATCTGACTAATGTTGGATCCTACCATGTCGATTTTAGGAACCTAAAAAAAGACGCAGCTAACATTATAAGTACTATATATATCAATTTATTGAGTTGAAGACCACAAATTACAATCTTCCCTAGAATGTACCATGTTCAATATACCTTCAAGAATGATTTTCTGGTATTTTTTATTAAGTCACTGTATTTCTAAACCATACGATTTCCAAAATGGAAACTAGATGCACTAGATATAAAATCACTATTTTCCACGTTTATTCTCCATCTTTAAATCAGTATAGCTAGATCTATTTTCCTGTTTAGTCCAAGTGTTCATATTTTAAACTTAGATTTATAGCTGGTTCTTACATCTGGTGATTGGGGCATTGTGAGCAGGGGACTGGTGATCTTCACATGTGGGCTATGCAACACACAAGCTTTTAATGGACTTTATATTCTGCTGTTTTCCACTGTTGGTTATCATAGACCCATACTATTTAAGAAACCCTGCTATCCTTGTTCTGAAGAAAATCATGATATAAAAAATGTTTAATCACTAGAAATTATATGGGCTAAATAACATGTAAAAAATGTTTAGGTGGATTATTCCTTTAATAATAAAAATACTGCAGCCCAGAATTAATGTTAGAACTGGCAGAATTTGCAATTGTGTTGGCATGACAACAAAATGCATTCAAACCTGTGGTACACTATCTTTTCTGGAACTGTGGTTTGAGTGCATACTGTGGCTATGTCTTAATGTAGAATTACAGGGAAAAGAGAAAACAGAACCAGAAAGTGAAAAAAACAAATTGATTGTCTAAATCAAGGCACATGATATCCAATATGGTGTTCCACAAGGCTCTATCCTGGGTCTGCTGTTATTCTCAATCTACATGCTTCCATTAGGTCAGATTATCTCAGGGCACAAAGTGACCTACCACAGCTATGCTGATGACACACAGCTGTACTTATCAATACCTGATGGCCCCGATTCTCTTGATTCACTAACACAATGTCTGACTTGTACCTCAGAATGGATGAATAGTAACTTTCTCAAGTTAAATAAAGAGAAAACTAAAATCTTAGTGATTGGCAATAATGGATACAATGAGGCTATTAGAAATAAACTGGATACATTAGAATTAAAAGTCAAGACGGAGGTAAAAAGCTTAGGGGTAATTGTTGACTGTAATCTGAATTTTAAATCACATATTAATCAGATCACTAGGACAGCATTTCTTCACTTAAGATACATAGCTAAAGTTAGACCTCTTATATCACTGAAAGATGCTGAGAAATTAATTCACGCTTTTGTTTTCAGTAGACTACATTACTGTAACGCACTCCTCTCAGGACTACCAAAAAAAGACATAAATCACTTGCAACTAGTGCAGAATGCAGCTGCTAGAATCCTAACTAGGAAAAGAAAATCCGAGCACATTTCTCCAGCTTTGATGTCACTACACTGGTTACCCGTGTCATTCAGGATTGACTTTAAAATTCTGCTTATGGTTTATAAAGCCTTAAATAATCTCGCCCCATCTTATATATGGAATATCTGACACCTTATATTCCAAATCATAACCTCAGATCCTCAAATGAGTATCTCCTTAGAATTCCAAGAACAAAACTTAAAAGAAGTGGTGAGGCGGCCTTCTGCTGTTATGCACCTAAAATCTGGAATAGCCTGCCAATAGGAATTCACCAGGCTGATACAGTAGAGCACTTTAAAACACTGCTGAAAACATTACTTTAACATGGCCTTTTCATAACTTCACTTTAACTTAATCCGGATACTCTGCATGTTCAATTCATCATAACAACTATTCATGGTGGCTCTATAATCCGTACTGACCCCTACTCTCTCTTCTGTTTCTTTTTCCGGTTTCTTTGTGGTGGTGGCCTGCACCACCACCACCTACTCAAAGCTTCATGATGCTCCAACAATGATGGACGGATTAAAAGCCAGAAGTCTACATGACCATCATCATCAAGTCCTTCCATGAGAACCCTAAATCCAAAGAGGACTGTTTCATTTATGTTAGGTAGAATGCCCAGAGGGGACTGGGCGGTCTCATGGTCTGGAATCCCTACAGATTTTATTTTTTCTCCAGCCGTCTGGAGGTTTTTTTGTTTTTTCTGTCCCCCCTGGCCATTGAACCTTACTTTATTCTATGTTAATTAATGTTGACTTATTTTATTTTCTTACTGTGTCTTTTATTTTTCTATTCTTCATTATGTAAAGCACTTTGAGCTACTTTTTGTATGAAAATATGCTGTATAAATAAATGTTGTTATTGTTGTAAAACTGTGAATCAGATTTTGAATTGTAAATGACAAGAATCTCAGTTCTTCTGTGAATTGATTTTCTGCTGCAGGACTACTTAGTACTAAGCAACCAGTAGCAAGATTACTTCTCCTATGTAGTGAATAAAAGCACCACCATTCTACAACTGTCAAAACAAAAATAGGAATTTAAACCCTTAAATGGTAACATGGCACTTGTTCAGACAAGACTTCTAGAAACTAAAACAAAATAACCAAGCATTTTTTTTTACCTGAATTATCTGCTGGATGGATCGAAGCCAGGTTAAGCAGTGTTGTTGGAAGAGCTCAGTTGAGCTATCTTTGACCATCACTGCCATGATACACAAGCCTTCAAATCTATAAGAATTAGAAAAAAAGATTGCAAAAGACACATAATTTTAAAACATAGGGGAGAATATGCATTCAAAAGTTGTGCACATTTAGTTTTTATTCCTTTTAAAGTGCAGTATTCATAACTAAAAGGGCATACACCTCTAGATACCAACCTCCAGATACCAAATGGAACCCATGAAATCCCCCAATTTAATTCACATAAAACTTCTCAATGCCATTGATCCTAGCAAGAAAAACATAGATGTTGCCATCAGTTTCAGCATTCCACAGTCAGATCTGTCAACCATACATGTTGAAAGGCCAGGGTTTGTTCCAATTCTATTATAACGAAATCCCCATTGTAACAAATTATAACAGATGCAAAAAACAGTTCGGTTATAGATCACAGTATGAATGCTGCTGATGTGCACCATCTCCAGAGGGATGGAAAAAGTAAGGATTAGTCCAGGATGGTCTAAGATAGCCATGACAATTCTCTAAGGAAATATATATCAGCACGCACTACAAAACTCATGAGTGGAAATCTGAGACTTACTAACACTGGCCTATAACACAAAATATCAATTTCTACACATTTTCATAACTTGCACTCAGCATTGGCTACTTACCGGGTCTTGACTGAGCCAAGCCGTATGTTGCTCAGAGAGACAAGCCCTGCCATCACTGCTGCACTCTAAAGGGTGAAAACCAAATGTTACAAAGATAAAATTAGTTCAATGCTAACATAAAATTCTTTGATTGATTATCAAATAATTTCCATGGGCACTATGATCAAAACAAGTTTGCTATGTGGAATTTATGAAATTTACAGAAGCACTTGTTTTCATTAGTAAACTACTTCTAAAGTTTGAGCAATTGATATTACTGTATTAAAAATGTAGAAATTCAAACAAAAACTTCTGACAAGTATTAATAAATCTTAAAAAGAAAAAAAAGAGTGTGCATAACTATTCCTGAATTAGCACATCAGAAATTACACAGTTGAATTGTTCCAGATGTTTCCATCATAAAAAAGTAAACAAACAGACCAGTGAAGGCAAAAAAAGTCTTTTTTTTCTGCATAACTTCCACAGTTACAAAATGACATTCATTTGGGGAAGGGGAGGTAATTTTGTGAAACTTGAATTGGCTCAAATACAGCATAACTATTACTCATTAGTACACTGTGTCCAACAGATCAGAAACAGTCTTCAGGTGGCAGATGTGTATGTGTCAGAGACGACTATATGAAGAAGACTTCATGAACAGAAATACAGAGGCCACGCTTCAAGACACACACCAGTAGTTAGCTACAAAAATAGGATGGCCAGATCACAGTTTACGAAAAAGTACTTAAAAGAGCTTGCAGAATTCTGGAAAAGGGTCTTTTGGACAGACAAGACAAAGATGAACCTGTGTAAAAGGAACTGCTCAAGACACAAAGCATACTACATCCATCCATTATCCAACCCTCTATAGCCTTCCTCTTTTAAAAATGTTGGTGTGGGGGTGTTATGGCTTGGGCATGTATGGTTGCCACAGGTACTGCACACTTATCTTCATTAATGATGGAACTGCTGATGGCAGTTGCACATTGAATTCTAAAGTAGATAGAAACATCTGGTCAAGTTCAAGTAAATGCCTCCAAGCTCAATGGACGGCACTTCATCCTACAACAACAATCCCAAAAATGCTGATAAGGCAACACAGGAATTTTTAAAAGCTAAAAAAAATGGAAAATTCTTGAAAGACCAAGCCACCCAATTTAAATCCAATTGAGCATGCCTTCCATACGCTGAAAAGAAAATGTAAGGGGGGAAAGCCCCCGAAACAAGTAGGAGCTGAAGTTTGCAGCATTAGAGGCTTGGCAGGAACATCGCCAGAGAAGATACCCAGCACATGTGTATGAATCACAGACTTCAAGCAGTCACTGCACGCAAAGGATATGCAACCAAGTACTAAATATAACTGCTAGAATATACCTACCATTGTTAAGTCCCAAATATTATGGTACCCTAAAATGGGAGGACCACATAGAAAAGGTGTTGTCTTTTCTAAATGGTGTGACTGAAATGTATGCAAACATCCTTGAATTAAAGTCTGCAATGTGCACTTTAATTATATCTGCATTATTTGTGAATTTAAACTTTGGAGCAGAAGGGTAAATTATGGAAAAATGTGTCTTTGTCCCAAACATTATGAAGGGCTCTATTTGTAACTATGGAACAGTTCAGACTATAGCACCATTATTTAGAATGCCTTGAAAAAAGCAAGACATTAGTGAGGTGTGCATTTTGAGTGCCACAGAATAAATCAGAAACACTAACTCAGAAAACTAACAATGAAGATTTTAAAAGGTGCTATATATTTTTGTTGTATGATGCACTTCATATTTGAAGTTGTATTCACTAACTGTGATTATATTCAGTAAACGTTGTTGTTGTTATACTATTGCCACTTCACTATCGGGCATAAGCAAGTAAGAGTCTTATTGTACTATTTGCATGTGGCAATATATTTGAACTTGAATAAGCACACCTTATAAAGAGCACTTGAAATACCAAGTCAGGAATCAAACAAAATCATCTCAGTATACAAATTATGTTATCAATATTAAAAGATATGAAGCTGATGATCTGGTTCAATTCATTCTCAGAAAAGATTTAACATTCATCTCAATTTTACAATGCAATATTAATCCATCTGGCAGTAATTTAAGCCAGCGAGCCACAAAGGATACCTAACCATTTCTTTTGAGCTTGCATTTGCTCACAAAGTAATTTAGGATTTGTTGCCAGTGATAATAATAATAATTCTTTACTATAGGTGGTGAAGTGGTAAGAAAGAGATGGACAATTAGAGACAGGGGGTGATTAGGGGGGCTAGAGTGACTAGGCTGTGGAGGGCAATTTAGCCTGGACTTCAGGATACACCCTGTTGTTTATGAAGGATGCCCAGGGATCTTTTTTGACCAGAGAGAGTTAGGAACTCGGTTTTACATCTCATCTGAAAGGATGGCACCATTTTTACAGCACAGAATTCCCATCACTGCACTGGGGTATTGGGATCCACATTCAGCCCACAGGATAAGCACCCTTCCTGGCCTCACCAACACCTCTTCCAGCAACAACCCAAGTTTTCCTAGATGATCTCCCATCCAAGTACTGGCCGGGCCCAAACATGTTTAATTTCAGGTGTGAAGCGCATGTGGTATGGCTGCTGATGTCAAATGTCTTTGGAGTTTTTTTATACCTGGAGTAAATTTAAATGGTGCCAGTGGAAAAAGTTGGGGAATTTTGGAAATTCATCCTAGTGTACAACATATTTTTAAGTACTTGATGAAAATAGGTCCCCTGATGTACATCAGTTTTTGGTGGACACAGTTTTATTCATCCATCCATCCATTCATTCATTTATTCATTTTCTAGACTTGCTTATCCAGATCCAGGGCAGGGTTGTGGAGAAGCTGGAGTTTATCCCAGCAGCCATTTGACACAAGCCAGGAACACTTCATGGATGGACCAGTTTTTTTTAAGAAACAGTTACTTTCATTAATTTTACATACTGTAAACTTAGACATCATATAATTCAGAGCTGTGTGTTTCTTCCTCATAATGAACTAAGACACAGATAATACATAATGGCATAAGACATTTGACAAATGAGGAGTCGATTCCATCCATCATCCTAGTTTATTTAGGTAATTTGGCTTTCCCAGCATTTCGACAAGGTACTTCTTGACAGTTGTCAAGGATTCTGTTTCAACTACATGCCCTGGTACTTGTACCAGATTCACACATCTCTGTATAAAATTTTTTCCTGGCTTCGATTTTAAATGCACTTCTCCTTAATTTCTACTGGTAATCTATATAGATAAAGCCTAGAGAACCTAGTTCAGCTTTATTCAAAGTCCGAAAGGGCAGTAGATGCTAAAACATATGCTGCACATATTCAGCTATTTTTAAATGACAAAGGTCCAAACAAGTTATATACCCACTTAGATCAATAAACTTTTAATGCAGACAGCTTATTTTGACATTATGTGACCCAAAACAACTAATAATGAATTGGTTGTCAGTGTGTGCTGGAGCACGCGAGCACGCACTCACTCACTCACTCACTCACTCTGGACCAATTTAAAGAAAACTCTTAACAATTCTACATGTAATTAAATCGGAGGCAAGGTTGGACATATATCACGCGTGGAGACGGGGCATCTCCACAGAAATGATAGACTCCACTTCCAGGATCGGGGCTCTAGCGGAGTAAACTATTACCTGATCTTCTCTACTCGAGGAAAGTAAAACGTGAGAGGGATCCGTTACTTCACTGGTCATTTCAATTGACACTTAAATATACAATTTGCAAATAAAATGGTCTTAGCACACACTCAGCGTGGCACTATAAGATGATTTGATGCCTGCCCCCCATTTTACACAAAAGCGCCCACTGAAACCTCCGTGTCCCACAGTAAAGACCGGTACCTGTGTAGCTATATCCCCATGCTCTCGGTAGCTGGACAAAAGAACGGGAACATATTCTTCCAATTGTATCCGTCCGTAAAACTGATAACAATCCTTCCGTCAGCCTCATGCCTGCAGATCTATGCAGCGTCGCCGCCGAGGCTGCCATCTTTTCCTTTCTTGTGACGCAAATAGTGACAGACAAGAATCGCGGCAGAAATGGGTTGCGTCACAATCTGCGACAACCTACTTGGACGGTGGCGCAGTTACAGGTTGCTGTCGGATAAGCAAGCAGTTTCCATATGGATCGTGTCGTTTAACTGTAGTTTTGTTTTGTAACACTTACTTATAAAACAGTTCGTTTGAACTGATATCTTTTACCACCAAGCATATTGATACTTATTACAAATTTACCAGGCTACTGGCTATTTTGGTGTCATTTGATCTATTTATAAGTTTAGAGAAACTATGTGTAATATTCTTTATTTGCTCTGGAAGCTCCCGTAAATGACTCAGTGCAAGGCAGATGGTTAACTTAGAAAGGCGTTTAATTTATTAGTGCACACTAAACAGAAACTTTACAAAAGACGCCGGTCTCCGTTACTCTATGTTACTAACCACTCCCCTTTATTTATTCATTGGTTATCTGGTTTATAACAACTTTATTTAAAACCTTAATTCACAATATACCACATCCCCCTTTTTCCAAAAACAAAATCACTTTTCCTTTTCTTTCTTACTGTTTTGCATTTGAAAATAACCAACTATTTACACATGCCCTCTATTTTTTTTTTCATATTATCAGTTCACTGCTAAGTATTGTGTGCTTATGTAGTCCTGAAACCCAGAGGTCTTCAGTACTTGGCCTCCTGCTGGATCTTACAATTTGACTGTTGCCCATTACAAAATCTTTAAATCTTTCAGGTATTTTTACAACCCTGCCACTTCTAGTAGATTTTTCTCGAACTTGACTGTCCATTTGGTCTTCCCCTTGGTGGCTTTCTGGAGGTGGTATACCTGCATCTTCTTGTGTCGGCACCTGTTCTGTACTACAGTGGTCTTCTTCATCCTTATCAACTATAAAAGTGTCATCTTTACATGGCCTAAGATGTCATCTATTGCGTCTATACTGCTGACCTGTTGAAGTCACAATGTAATATGAGCTTGGTTCTTGACGTTTTCGTACCACTGTTGCTTGGTTCTTGACGTTTTCGTACCACTGTTGCTGGTTTCCAGCCTTGCAGGGTTTCTAAAATGACTTTTGCTCCTGGACCAAGGATAGAAAGTGACTTTGTGTGTTGATCATAATAAGTTTTCTGTTTTTGTTGCTGCTGTGTTAGTCTCTGCTTCATTTCCTTTGTGTGTCTGGGTTTCAGCATGGGACTTGTTACAGGGAGGGTGCATCTGAGACTATGGCAGATACTTTATTAGAAAAACCGAGGTGGCAGGGCTTGCAGTCTTCAAAAATGATAAAGGCTCAAGGACCGACACTCTGATTGACGATGTCTCACTAACCAACAATTTCTTCTCAACACATTCTATGCCTACTTTGAAAGTCAAAACATTTTTGAAAAATCTGCCCGGTCTCCAGGTCAGCTGGGTGAATTTACTCTTAACATAACTGAGTGAGAGGTTTATAAAACATTTAAGAGGGTTAATCATCGCAAAGTAAAAGGAAATGAAAGATTATAGCCATGGGTGCTAAATTTCGGTGCCTTGGTGTTGTAAGTAAAATTTCCAAGTCATCTCCGAAACAATCATCCGACTGATTTTCAAAAAGACCTCCAATGCTCTGGAGACCCAGAATTACATGTCTGATTGGTTGCTACCCAGTTGCTCTCATCTCAGTGGCCATAAAATTTCCTTGAAAAGCTTGTGTGGTCACACATGAAATAGCACTAGTTTGCTTGCTGTGGATGATGCTGCATCACAGACCCTCCATACTGCTTTTAATCACATATATAGTTGGAACACACATGTTAGGATGCTATTTATTAACTAATGCACAGTTTTTAATACCATTATCCGTTCCGCACTGGTTGCAAAACTGAGAGAACTGTGCCCGCCCAGTTCCTTCTGTAACTGAATATTGGCCTTTTTTACTGGCAGAATTCTGATAGAATTAGTAGAAAAACATCATCGCCACTTATCATGTACTCTGGTGCTCCACAAGACTGCTGTCTGAGCCCAAAGCTGTAATTACGTTTCACTTAGGTCTGTAATGCCAGATTTGACACTCGTCATATAATTAAATTTGCTGACAATACCACGGTCATCGGCCTATTTCAAACAAGACAGCATACCATAGGAAGATTAACAAACAAGCTAACTGTTGTCACATCAACAATCTCGCCTTAAACAAATGAAAGTTACAAAAGGTGCACGAGAGACAACTTCTCCATGCTCTTTAGACCTTGTGATGGGATGTATGGATGTGCCATCCTAGTGGAGCTGGACTACCTGTGCAACCTCAATTGGTTGCAGGTACCGCCTAATGCTACCAGCAGTGACATGGACACTAGCAATACTAGAAAAGAATCAGTCAGGAAGGTTAAGGAGAGAGTAATTGTCTGTAGCCACCACCTACAAATCCATTCTCTCTTTGGGGATTGTCTTGCTGTTGCCTCTCCAGTGCACCTGTTAGCACTTTCATTTGCACCAAAGCAGGTGAGGTTGATTCATCATGGCTTATGCTTCCTAACTGGACAGATTGATATCCTTGAAGCTTAATTGACTTGTTGTTAGACTGTGATGATTAGGTGTCCCCTTTTGTCACCAAGTAATAATTCAATTAAGCAATAAAACAAATGTGAAAGTCTAGATTCATTATCCTGAGATTGAATAGAAAATAAACACAAAAACTGAAAATGTGATCTTATTTAGATCTTTAATAAAACAGATCAGCAGGCAAGTAAGAAAAGAGAAGAAATCAAGATGGCATGCAGGAAGTTCCACAAGGTGGAAACCCACCAGAAGCACTCTGCAGGCATTCCTTGTCTGGGGGAGTCCCCATTTATTTGAGCCATTCAAATATTCTGAACAATACAAAGCATACAATAAACCACTCTAGAATAATACATCATACCAATATTAAATAAAGACAAAATATGTAATGATAAAAAGGAATGAACTAGGCCAGTGGTTCCCAACCTTTTCACTTGTGTAACCCTTGGCAGCACATTTCCATAATCTATAACCTTAATATTAGCAAAATGTTTTAAATTCATATAGATGTTGTTATTTACATTTTTTATGTTGTAACTGGAAGTAAATGGGCCAATAATGGGATTACTAAACAAATAATAAGGTGAACAAATAGTGCACATATCTTTACATTCAGAAATTTAAAGTTTATTTTAAGGCATATAGTTTTTTTAAATCAGGTATAAGAGGTGTACTATACAGTCTCAAATCTGGACCAGCATTTGGCTTAGATAGATAGATAGATAGATAGATAGATAGATAGATAGATAGATAGATAGATAGATAGATAGATAGATAATTTTAAAGGCAGAGAGAAATGTGAATGGACAATCATCATCGCACTATGTCATGTTGACGTCAGTGGTTCACAGTTCGTAAGTGCCCTTAAAGTTACGTAACTACAGATGAACGACTGCGACTTAGGAGATGACAACTTCAATTGGAACTTCATAAATCAAGGAAAATGTGGTTAGTACATTAATGAAACACCCCTTCATAAATCATTCACATGAAATAAAAAAGAACGCAAAGGAGCTTGTACCGGAGCGACAAGACTTAAGAATTCAAGCAGAATTGTAAGTGATCGATGACACACATACTTTTTCTAGCTCTTGTTATGACAAACGAAGTTGGCTAATTGGGTGTGAGGTAAGTCATACGTTTTTTGCTTTACCTGTTTGCTTTTTCAAAGAGTTGGTACCAAAGCACTGTAGACAACGATGGTGTTACAAGATGTAAAACATTTTTCTGAAAAATACAAGCAAAATTTAGACAATAGCATGATGCTACATTTTGTTGGCAGGCTTAGTATTGCTGAACAGCTTTGATGAAGGCTACAGAATTGGCATTTAAAGACACAACGAAGAGGTAACCATAAATCGACACATCCTGTCCAGAATAGTAGATGAGATATAATCTGTTTGTGGTTAGTAGATAATGGTGTGCCTTGGGATGATTTTAGTTACAAAAAGTATGCCACTAAAAGGAAAAAAAAGGTTGTGAAACTGCTCTAGACAAGAGTATGTGGTTATTTTTTTGGCCGGGTTACTAAAATGAATTTAATCAGAAAGTAATTGAGACATTTTCAATCCTAAAGGAAATGGTGGTTAATTTTATGTTCAAGGAAATATACGTATCTTGGTTGTAAAGGCAGAATATGATTTAGGTTGGAGTTGTCCTGTGGTTGTAGTACAAGACAGGTTTGGAGGTGAGTTGTATTTTAAGATTGGGTGTGTGGATCTTACAATGTGAATTTGTGCCTATGTGAAGTAAGCCTGGCAAACCTGCATGGGACTGGGCGGACTGGCAGCAAATATAGAATAAAATTATGGTGGCAATGACTCTGTGGGTGTGGTAATTGATAAACTGGGATGCAAGACTTGATAAAAATCAGAGGACTAGTGATTGCATGATTTGTATTTATGGAAAACAGTAGGAAAGGCCAAGGACTGGGCACTCTGTGAGCAGAGGCAGAATAAGATTTGGACTGGACTTATGTTATTGATGTGTTATAGGACAGACAGATGTGCACATTATTGGAAGATTATGGAGGTGGTGGTGCAGTCATTATGGTATTGGTTTTGGCAGAATGGAGAACTGGACAAGTTGGCAGTGAATTTGGTCATTTTAAAAACAGGTGTAGTATAAAATTTGGGTGGCAGATGCACCTGTTCCTTTCCACATCTATAGGGAAAGTTATGGGAAGAATAAGGGAACTGTGGATGTCATGCACTGATGTTTTGGGGCACAGTATAACCGGAAAAGCTAGCATCAGATTGGGCAGCATGGTGGAAAGTGTATAATGCATTTTAACCTGGATTTGTCCAATGGGTCTGGTACTGGATAGGCTATGATGAAAAACATAAGAGCATGTGGAATGACCAGATAGACAGATAGATTTGAAAGGCACTATATGATAGATAGATAGATAGATAGATAGATAGATAGATAGATAGATAGATAGATAGATAGATAGATAGATAGATAGATAGATAGATAGATGCAGATTTATTGCTGTTAGTACAAAAGACCCCAGTAGTGTTTGTTGACACATATAGTATATAACTGTATATAAGGATACATATAAAAGTAAAATACTTTATATGAAATATACAAATTAAAGTGACGTCTTTCGAGTTAAATTTAAAACAGTAAACTAATTCATAACATATGTAAGTACAGAATGCTTCTCTTTATTTTAAGGATAGGTGACATGCAAGTGAGAGCTAATTAGGTAGGATGGATTTAATTGTCATATTATCAAATTAAGATATTTACATTAGCCATGGAAATAAATAAAAAAATTTTAAGGAAAAAAAGAGTTGTTTATTAGAAATTTATTTAGTAACATAGTGAATCTGTTGGGGGGGATAGCCCCCCTTAATTCCACCTATGAATGGAACAGTATTAACCCAACTTCATCATCAATATGTTACACGTGAAAAAGGGTAATTACACAGCACACAGAAGGCACCTAACTAATGTGTTTAACAGACAGATAACCATTAGACTTTAGAGGAGGTAAAGAGATCTTCCAAGATGCAATAAGAAATAAGGTGGTATGGACTAATAAGAACCTAGAGGAATGAGAACACCACTTCAAGGGCAAATAAAGCACATTAATTTTTTTAAGTAAGACCATTTACAAAAGATGAAAATTTAGCTTCAAACTGGGACAGGTCAGACTTGCATAGTCTTTTCAGATAATAAATTTTACTAGAATGTTTGGAATTGATTTTAAAAACAATTAAGGAAATCAAGACGAAAACAACCTCATTTAGCCACCATTAGTAATATCAAACATTTTGGAGACAATCAGAAATTAAATTAACAGTGTGGTAGCACAATTATCCTGTTTGGTCAAAAAGACAGTAAGAAAATTAACTTGTCAACTGGAGAAAGCCCTAAAATTAAAAAAAGAAACACAATTACAATTGCAGCCTGAAATTGAACATTATAAAAGGAGATGAAAAGAATCAGTCTTTGCATATACTGAATATGTTGTTGTCACTATTTCTCTAAGGTGACCAGAACTGGCAAACAGGACTAACGACACTATCAAGCAATGAGACTCCATGTAGAGTGATAAATGTTGCCTAAAATAATGACTGCTTAATGTTTGTAATACTCCAAGTAGAACCAACTGAATTAGCACATGCATATTTATTAGCAATACATCACAAAGAAGAGTAACTGAAAGATGTATAGTCAGATAATAAAGTTAATCAGTAAAGAAAATGGAAAAGACAGTCTCAGCGTCAGCATTACAGGTATTCTTTATAGTAGGATTGTTACTTGAACCCATACAAGAGTATGACATTTTGCAGCATCATGCTGCTCCTGCCTCCATCTGTCATCCTGGATGTCCAGTACACCCTTAACCCATGTTCTCTGGCTTTCTGTCACTCCACTATCCTCCTATCCACAGAGTGTTCCCAACACAGTTCTCTGAACATTTTTGGCATCTTGTCCACAGAGTATTCCCAAAAGCCTTCTGGACAGAATACTCATCATCTTGTAGCTCATTTTAGTCTCCAGTTATCCATTACAATCTACAGATTTTAATACAGAAATAAAAAATAATTGTATGTGACAGCAATGCAATACAAGGAACACTCACTTATCTTGTATATTTAATACTTTCTAGTACATTATTAGAAAAGTGCTTCCCCTAAGCTATTGTGAATGGAATTTATTCAAGTCTAAAGATACAAGAACACTCTTAAAAATAAAGGTGTCAGAGTGATTCTTCAGAGTGATGGCAAAGTAGAACCATTTTTGATTCCCAAAACATCCATTCACATGAAGGTTCCACAAAGAACCTTGTCTTCTGAGTACATTTATATTTGTTTTTAGCAAATGCTTTTCTTCAAAGTCTGGGTGACTTTGTGATAATGATTCATATACAAAAATCTAACAGATAATATCAGTCAGACAGAAATTCACCAAACAAGATAGACATCAAATGCTTCTTAAACACACTGAGGGTGCCAGAAATTCAAATGTAGGTGGGCAGCTCGTTCCACCAACTAGGAGCGACACAGTAAAAGAGTTTGGATTGAGATTTGATGCTACACAGAGGTGGCATCACCAGGCACCATTCATCAGCAGATCGGAGAGGACAAGAAGGACAGGACCTCACAAGTGTCTCAATATATATAGGTGATGACCCATTGACTACTCTTAAGCAAGCCTTACCTTCTAAGGATAGCAGGCCGACAAAAGAACAACAAAAATGAGCATTGGTACATTCTGTCTGCACTGGCCAGAAGCCATAATACTTTTAAGCTGCCCACTTTCACCAGTATAGGATGAAGGATGAAAGATGTTATTCACAGAGGTGTTGTACTCACGTCAGGAATCTCAGAAATATTCTTCCGCCATTCAATTTTTATGTTCCTGTTATTCCATGCCATATGGAATAGATTTAACCAGGGCTTGAAGTGAACCATTACGCACCTGTACAGAGTACTTAGTGCATAGCAGCACTGTTTTTAATGCACACATCCCATATATATAGGGGCTCCGTCAACCGGACACCTTTAACCCCCCCAGCGATGTCTGATCTAGTGAAAGTATATCTCGACGATCAAAATTCTGAAAGGGTAACCCCCAACTTCCGCTCATCTGCTCTATTACCAAATCAGGCATAAATAGAGTACCGGCACTTACTGTATGTGTCTCCATGTCAGGCACTGAGTTTAACCCACATAAGATAACATTCTAAACCCCAATTCATCTACCGATGTCCTCAAGGTCTAAAACCTATGACTGTAGTATAGCTGGTAAAGCAGGAATCAACGTGGGTTAAACTCTTTGAAAATTAATGTTGATGTTACTTATTTTTCCCCATAACTGTTTTTAAAATACTTTGAAATTCAGGTACACCTGGCAACTGGGCGCAACGAGGTAGATGACAAAACCGCATCATATTGTCTGCTTGTCAAGTAGGGGAGACTGGGGATGGTTGCAACACTTTTTGTATTCCTCTCATTTGCTCAGAGACTGTTTGGACTACACCAGCCAAATTTGTATACTATAAACTTACATCTGCCTGCTAATTACCCATAGTACTTGTAGTTAATTATATTTTACATATCCTGCACAATATTGATTTGAACTGAAGAAGTCAGATGTTGCAACCGTCCCCAACATTGGGGACAGTTGCAACACATATAAGGGACGGTTGCAACATGTTAAACATATAATAAATTTCAATAATTAACCTTCGCTTTTTCTCTGAATTTGCATAGTACTGTGTAAATCTACAATTATACAATAATATTAAAGTAGATTTTTATTCATATTGAAAGTTCTGTATTTTTATGTCACACGGGATTTTTTAAAAATGCATTTATTGTCCAAACATGGGTCTGCTTTAAAACATGTCAAAAAATATTGACTACAAAGTGATTTTAAAGTCACCCCAACAATTCTACTGGCTCTCAGGATAAATCTGCCAGTTACTAGAACAATTATAATATAATTCTTACTAATTAACAGTATTTAAACATACATTTATTGTACAATATTGAGAATATCAAATACAACCCAAATAAAGTTGCACAGATATTCCTAAACAGTGGATAATCACCCCTCATATAAAGTACCCCACATCTATACTGACTAACAGTAGAAATCTGCCAGTTAGAAGAACAATTTTGGGAACTGGCTTCCAGTGAACCTTTCTACAAACAACAAGAACAAAATAATGCAACTCTTTTAGTAAGATTCACAGTTGTGGCATGTGTAAACATCACCTCCAAGTTTGAAGGCTTTATGTGCCCAGGATTTGCACATCCAGCACTGCAGCCACACTTCCCTGGATTTTGAATAACCTTTAAGACACACGATGCAGAAATCATCTTCGTCTTCAGATTCGTATTCTTCTCTGTTTCTCTTTGTTTTCTTTATACTTCTCTGCGTAGTTGTCTATTTTGTTATTCTTTTTTTTGCTTTCTGTGGCAGAGTTTTGTTTTTTTTCCATCTCTAATGCCTCCTTCACAGGAGTGTCTGTAGGAATAGCAGTAGAGTGTCGTTTCCTGCCTTTTGTAGGCTTACTTTGTTTTCTGGGTCCTGCTTTGGGATGTGGTCGTATAGCTTCAAGTGAGAAGTCATCTGTAGGCTCACTCATCCTAGAGGTTGATGGTCTTGATGGGGATGGACAGAATGAAGGTGGGTTAGTTGGAGGAGACACATTAGCAGTTGTCCCTGGAGGGACAGCAGGTGGTCCTGATGGAGGAGGTGTTCCAGAAGTAGAAGGCACAGCAGATAGGGCAAGAGGGCAATCAGTGACTACTGATGGAGCAAAGTCACATTCTTGGAATATATCCCAAAAAAATGGCCAAATTCCTGTGCATCTAAATCCTGCCTGTCCATTTGTAGGTGTTGCTGCCAGTGGCAGGGACACTCTGACAATGCCTGGGATATCATAAATTGTCATTTTCATCCCCGGCTAGGTCTTCATCCAAGAATCACAGGCTGAGTTGACAAATCTTTTTAAAGGCCCATATACACTCCTGTCAAGTGGCTGTAACTTGTGAGAGCAGTGGGGGTGGTTGGCCAATTGATAGCAAAACAATTCCATGGCTGCGGCAGAAGTTGATGCCTTCTATTGACAGGTGGTATGGGTGATTGTCAAGAATTAAAAGAACTTTGGAGTCTGAGGAACTCTTTTTGTGTAGATGAAAGTGTTTCAACTAAACAAGAAAGCCAGCCTCTTGCATCCACCCAGATGCGTTGGCTGTCCCAATACAGCCAGGTGGGACATCCCGAACAAAACGAGATTTGTAATGCACATGTGGAAAAATGAACATTGGGGGTATGGAGTTACCAAGTGCATTGATTGTACAAGCTAGTGTGACAAGTGTGCCTCTTTCTGCTGAGGTAGCTGCACCAACTTTTCTGTCACCACGTCTTGCCACAACCCTTTTAGGAGTTTGAACAGTTGTTATCCCAGTTTCATCCATGTTCCATATGTTTTGTGACTGAAACTTGTCTTTGTCCAAAACCTGGCTTAAATTGTTAAAAAAATTGTTAACATTTGTTTCATTAAAACTAGTTGCCCTTGAAAGGCTTGTGGCTTGAGGATGTCTTATTGAGAGAGTTGGGTGCCGTTTTAAAAAACCATTAAACCAGTCAACACCAGCCATACAGGCCTCATTCCACTGTGAGGAAAAGTTGCACTTATAGTGAGAGGCGAGTTGAAATGCAAGGCTACGAACCTGAAATAAAATGTTATAAAATGTAAATAGTTTTTATTATCTTTCACTTTTTACCAATATTACCCTAACCCTCTCACCCTCTTACTCTCTTTATACATTTCTGTTAATTTCTCTTACCTCTTTAGGACTTAACCCCTAATATAAGTCTGCTGCCCTTTGTAAATACTGTTTTAGACTCCTCTCTTGGTCTTCTGAGAACACTCTTCTGATGGTTCAGTACCCTGCACGTGGTAACTTATCTGATCCCTCACTTGCAAGCTTCTCTCTTTTCTCATGGAATCGAAATAAGGTGGTATGACAGATGGAAAAGTCCTTGGCGGCTGTCCGGACTGCCCTGCCCTCATTCCTAATTACGTTTGAAGCTTGTTCCAAAATTTCGAAGGGAACCCCTCTGTTAGTAACTCTCTTCCTCACTCTTGGCATACTGGAAAAAACAGAATATTATTTCTATTTTTAGATCCATAAACTACAGTTAAGCTGTATAGCAGTATACTTCGGACTTAAACTGAAAAAAATGTGCTGATTCTGAACTAAAAATGTTAAAAAGTAATGATATGTAGTCTGTTTCAATGTGGCTGGTTGGCTTGCTGACCTGCCAGCCATGACAGAACACCATGTGCTAGCTATTCAAAGAGTCAGGGAAACATGCTAAGAATACTTTTTAAAAGTCAACACCACAATGATTTGAACTAGGTATGTTTTGATTAATTACAATAAAAGCTATGGACTGTAAGTCAAAAAACAACTTGCAAAAAAAATTACTTTCATACCTTCAAAACAGTTATTTTTCAATAAATGCAGCAGCAGATGATGAAACTGTATAGTTTCTCTCTGTTGGAGAGAGGGCCTAACTGAGCATGTGCAGTATGAGTATCATCACTCTAGCATGATTCTAATTGGAGAAATAAGACTTGTTGCAACCGTCCCTTGTTGCAACCGTCCCCAGTCACCCCTACTTTTGTGCAAGAACTCAAAGTTAGCTTCCTGAACTAGTTTAATGGTTAATATAGTTTTGGACATTATCTAATTTGTTTATTTCACGTATTTATAAATACATTCCTTAATATCACTGTTTATTTTATTAATAACAGAATGCATGGGTAGCTGTCGTTGTAGGGTAAGGTCTGACATCTGTATGAGGCGCCTACATCTCACCCCGACAAATCCCGTCGATTAAAAAACGCGACCAAAACCAGAGCGGGAGTCCACACGTATTAAGCAATCCACGGACTTACAAGTCGCAAGGACGGATATTCACAAGAGTTAAAGGAAGCTACAGATGTACGATGTATAGGACAAATAGCACGGCAATGGCTGTTGTTACAGATGAAGAGTGAATAGCAAAGACATTTCCTGTGCCATAGTGTGCTGTAACACATCAGTTTTTCAAGTTGCCATTTGGACCCTCACCCTGTGGAGCTGTTTGGATTCTTTGCTGTATCAGTGTTCTTGTTGCTTATAACTCCGGGGGCGCTTTAAACCGTCAATTTGTTTCAGATTATTCTCTTCTCTTGCTTAATATTGTAGCGACCCGTGGAGGAGTCTTTTAAGATTTCGAGCGACCTCTGCCGTGCACCTCTCCGAAGCTGTCGGCTAGCGGCTTGCCAGCGTCATGCACGCAACTGCACCCAGCTCTTTAAGAAAGAGAACACTCGTGCCCCATACACCGCACGACTCCGAGTGTCTCGGTAGTTTGCTTAGATAACATCTTAGCAAATAAACAGCTCTGTCCTGTTGTATCTTTTTATTACAGAAGATAGTCAGAAACAAAAGCTCAACATTATTGCGCGGCCATTGCCAAGGTCAAGCACGAAGACACATTTCAATAAATTGGTACTTTTACAAAATAAATAACCCCCGGACGGCGATAACCCAAACCCACCCAACCAATTAAATACAAACACACCATTATTTACAACACAAATGACAATACGTAAATTCCGACATACAATAAGCTTTTTATAAATTACCCATAATTTCCCCGCAAACTATTTACATAAATTACCCATGAGGCGTCACTCCGCCAGCGCTTGCTGCCGGGTTGTTACACAGCCCCCTCCTAAGAGGGTTAGTGTCCCCACAACCCTACTCATCACAGATAAAATCACGTAAATGTCCTGGCCGTCGACGGACACGCTTTGTCCTGCCGGAGGTGCCATCACTGGTGTCGGGCTCAGTCCTGTCACTGTCTGACTCGGTGCCGGGGGTGGAGGTTGGAGAACCGCTTATATTTTCGAGTTGTTGTTGCTCTGGGGCCAGTGGGTGGTATGGTGCTAAACGGTCCTTGTGCAGCACCACCCGTCTGCCTCGTCCAGGCATTCGGACTCGGAAAACTACCTCCGATATTTTGTCCAATATTTCTCCCGGTCCTTGCCAATGGTGGGCTAGTTTTGGGGACAATCCCCGTTTCCGTTGCGGGCAAAATACCCACACTTTGTCCCCTGGCTTCAGCGTCGGGCCATGAGCCCGCGAGTCATAAGCCCGTTTTTGGCGTGCTCCAGCTCCCTCCAGGGCCTCCCTGGCCAGTCGATGAACGGTGTCCAGCCGCTCTTTTAGCCGTCTAAAATAATCCATTTCGGGCCCACCAATAATCTCAGGCTCAGGGGGTGAGCCAAACACTAAATCCACCGGCGTGCGAAGTTCCCTTCCAAACATCAGCCCCGCTGGCGTGCATTGGCTCGACTCCTGCACTGCTGTCCGATATGCCCATAGGACCAAAGGCAGATGTTGGTCCCAGTCCCGCTGGTGTTGACTGGTCAGAATTGCCAGTTGAGTGGCCAGGGTGCGATTAAATCGCTCGACCAATCCATCACTTTGTGGGTGAAGGGGTGGTCGGGTCTTTTCACCCCAGTCGCTGACACACCTCTCTGAACAAACGGCTCTCAAAGTTCCGCCCCTGATCGCTGTGGAGCTCGTCCGGAACTCCAAATCGAGTGAACATTTCATCCACGAGTTTTGGGCAGCTGTGGGGCACTCTGATCCGAACTGCATACGCCTCTGGCCATTTGGTAAAGTAGTCCATTGCTACCAAAGCGTAGCGATTTCCGGCTTCCGTTACAGGAAAAGGACCCAGTATGTCCACGCCAATTCTCTCCATGGGTGCCCGACCAGGTATCGTTGCAATGGCGCGTGAGAGCGTTGACCAGGTCCTTTTGTGCAGTGCAGACGTCACAGCAGTGGGCGTGTAGCTCTGCGTCTTGCCGACACCGGGCCAATAAAACCGCTGCCGTAGTCGGCGCACTGTCTTAGCGTTCCCGTAATGTCGGATCCAGCCGCTCCGTGGACCCATCGGAGGACCTCGGCGCAAAGCCTGGGGAACCAGTAGTTGTAGCGGTCAATTCCTCCCGGTGCGTGCCACCGCCTGTAGATTACGCCATCGTGCAACTCCAAGTTGCCCAACTGAGAGTGGAGTATTTTGAGTTCAGGCCCCTGTGGCGACACGGTTTGCCAGTCGGGGCGTTCTTGTGTCTCCAACCAGCCCTTTACCTTTTCTAGTGCTTGATCGTTAGCCTGTAACTGCCTCAATTGGTCAATAGTGTACGGCTCCCCTACTCCAACAGTGTCATCTATCCTTGCGGATGCGGGCGATGGCCCCAGCCCCTTTCTTCCTGTCGGCGGCAATATCGACATTCATTGCTGAGGCATGGGCGCCTGGAGAGGGCATCAGCGTTGGCATGCTGCCGTCCCGGTCGGTGCTGTATCTCAAAGTCATATTCTTGTAGAATCTCCATCCACCTTGCCACCTGGCCCTCTGGTTGCCTGAAATTCAACATCCAGGTGAGGCTAGCATGGTCAGTCCGCAGTGTGAACCTAGTGCCCAATAGGTAGGGCCGAAAGTGCCGTACCGCTAGGATCACTGCCAACAGTTCCCGCCGAGTGACACAGTAATTCCTCTCCGGTCGACTGAGGCTGCAGCTGTAATAAGCTATCACTCTTTCTCCAGCCTCCCCCTTCTGTGAGAGCACGGCCCCAATCCCCACATTGCTAGCGTCAGTGTCCACCACAAAAGGTTGGTTGGGGTCAGGGTGCGCCAGGACGGCGCTGACGAGGGCAGCCTTTAACTGTTGGAAGGCGGCTGTGCAATCCTCCGTCCACCCAAACTGTTGGCCCTTACTCGTTAGTCGGTGCAAAGGGCTGGCAATGGTCGCAAAGTTTTTACTGAATCTTGGTAGTAGGAGGCTAAACCCAAAAGCTCCGCAGTTCAGTGATATTGGCTGGTGGGGCCAGTTGCTCACGGCAGTCACCTTCGCGGGTCTGTAGCCACCCCACTCGCTGATTACGTGCCCTAGAAACTGAGTCTGTCGGGCGAGAAGATTGCATTTCTCAGGGTTTAACCGCAACCCGGCGCTACGAATGGCGGTCAGGACCTCCCTTAAATTGTGCACCGCCTGGTCAAAGTCTCTGGCATGAATCAGCAGGTCATCTAAATAGACCACACAACGGGTTCGGGGAATGTCTTTTAGGACCCGCTCCATTAGTCTTTCAAACGTGGCCGGCGCATTACAAAGTCCAAACGGCATTACCTTAAACTGCCACAGCCCTTGTCCGATGGTGAATGCAGTTTTGGGTCGGTCCTCTGCTGCCAGTTCTACCTGCCAATATCCACTGCGCAAGTCCAAAGTGCTGAACCAACGGGATCCAGCCACATAGTCCAATGCATCATCGATGCGAGGCAATGGGTAAGAGTCTTTTCGAGTGACTGCATTTAATTTACGAAAGTCCACACAAGGCGCCAACCCCGTTTTCTTCCGCACCATGACCATGGGTGCGGCCCAGGACTGTCAGAAGGCTCAATGATGTCGTTGGTTACCATCTCGCGAATCAATTCTTCGCAGCTTGGCGTTTTGCAAGAGGCAATCTGTGGGGGCGCAACCGAATGGGGGCGGCGTGGCCAGTGTCAATGTGGTGTTTGACTAACGAGGTTCTGGTGCAGTCCTCTTCTCGAGCCGCAAAAATGTCCACAAAGTCGTTCAATACTTTCTGGAGTTGCTCCTGCTGTGGCGTGCTCAGCTGTTCACCACTTGATGGCCCAATTCTTCCACAGCAGCAACCGTCTCAGTGGATGGGTGGTCGTGTGAGGAAAACCGTTGGGGAGCACTGGTCTGAGCTGCAATACTCTCCTGGGGGTCTTCTTCAGTCCCTGCATCTTCCGAACAACGGTCGGGAGCGGTGAGCCGTGGTGTCCAGGCAAATCCAAGCTAACAGCCCTTCCAGGATGATTCCAGCCCGATTGGGCGACACAGTCTCATTACCTACGCGGAGGATGGCCCTGGACACATCAACACATGCTCCCCAGTGGGCCAGCAAGTCTAACCCAATTATGCATTTGTCTTTAATGTCCATGAGCCAGAATTCGTGGCTGGTCTGGCTCGTCCCTACTACTACAGTCAATAGTTTCTTTCCGGGCATTTTTGTCCGTTCACCCGTCACCGTCGCGTTCGATGTTAGAAGGAGTCCAGTCTTTTGGAAGAGGACCAGCTGTTTGGGCAACACTCCTCTCTGTAATAGACAAATAGTGGACCCGTGTCCACTAAGGCACTACATGGCCGTCCGTCTATAATGCAGTCTAGGTACAGTCCACCTGAAAACCCACAGCGCCCACTTTAGGGCAGTCATTGCGGAGGGATGATGATGGCTGGGCGACTGACCTCCACACCCTCAGGTTGGTCCCTTTCTACCACTCGCTCAACTGCTCGTTAGCGGCTTGGGCGTGATGATTGGCGTGCGGAGACCCAAGCTGTAGTACCTCTTCAGCCCGTTCAGCCTCCCGTAGTGCCTCACTCAAATGTCTGGGCGACAGCAGACAGACGTGCTGGCGGAGACGCTCTGGTGTAAGGCCCGCAGGAAAGCATGAACACTGAGTTCTTCCCTTGCTGCTGTCGAGAAAGTAGGGTAACCTTTCCGTACATAGACCCTGATGTCAGCTGCAAATGCTCCCACACTCTCACCTTCACGCCGATGTCGGTTTGTCAGCTCCTCCCTGTTGTGTTCCGCTGAGGTTCTCTGTCCAAAGCGACGGGTGAGAGCATCGGTGAGGGCCTGAAGATCACGACACTCCTCAGGCGGCAGGTCGATGAGTACCTGAAGTGCGGGACCCTCCAAGGCAAGGGCCAAGTGTGTTGCAGCTTCCTCGCAGCTCCAACCATTGTGAAGAGCAGCCAGATCCACTTGTGCAAGGTATGGCTCTAGGGGCGTCAACCCGCTGTATCGTGGCAGCTTAGCGGGTGACCGTGTGGGGAGGACCGGCCGACTGGTGATTTGGGGTGTCGTTGCGGCAGCTACAGGTTCATTCCGCCGTGCCTAGAAGATCGCAACACTGTCCGGGGAATACTGGCACCCTCAGGCCAGTTTGTCCTTATTCTCCGTGCAGTTCTGCTGATCAGGCGCTCCAACATAACGCTATTTTCCGAGATGGCACGCTCTATTTCTTCAAGACTCTGTTCCATGACGGCGTCTTCTTAACAGCCTGGTCTCCCACTTCTGACACCAATGTAGCGACCCGTGGAGGAGTCTTTTAAGATTTCGAGCCGAACTCTGCCGTGCACCTCTCGAAGCTGTCGGCTAGCGGCTTGCCAGCGTCATGCACGCAACTGCACCCAGCTCTTTAAGAAAGAGAACACTCGTGCCCCATACACCGCACGACTCCGAGTGTCTCGGTAGTTTGCTTAGATAACATCTTAGCAAATAAACAGCTCTGTCCTGTTGTATCTTTTTATTACAGAAGATAGTCAGAAACAAAAGCTCAACATTATTGCGCGGCCATTGCCAAGGTCAAGCACGAAGACACATTTCAATAAATTGGTACTTTTTACAAAATAAATAACCCCCGGACGGCGATAACCCAAACCCACCCAACCAATTAAATACAAACACACCATTATTTACAACACAAATGACAATACGTAAATTCCGACATACAATAAGCTTTTTATAAATTACCCATAATTTCCCCGCAAACTATTTACATAAATTACCCATGAGGCGTCACTCCGCCAGCGCTTGCTGCCGGGTTGTTACAATATGATAAATAAATATACGGCGCACAAACCTTTTAAATTGTAATACATCTTGCCAAACTTTTGAGTAGCAGTGGTTTTTCATCTCTCGGACACATTATTATTATTTATTGTTACTGCAATACTTCATTACTGCATGTCATTTGTTTATTTAAATGGGGCAAATTTTTTCTTACATTGTGCTGTTAATATCTTTAAATTCGTGTGATAGTCTAGATCACATTTGTAAAATTTTGGGACAGCCCATTAAGTTTGTTCTGATCTGCGAGTTTGTGGAGTTTAAAATTCACCTTTTTTTGTAAGATTTTTTTTTCTATTTACTGTAAGGAAGGGAACGAAGCAGTCAAGGCAAACATAAAGTAGAGAAAGTTATATTTACCAATAAACCTAATAATTATGAAGAAATCTAACCAGAACAAAGGGAGCTGGTGCGGATTCTGCACAGAGGTTGCCCCAGCTGTGAACAAAGCACAGCTTCAGGAAGATGAATGGCAAATGGCCACCTCATATGAACAATTTAGCAAGCTTTCATTAGATGATCTTGTTGGCTACTATTATTCACTGCACAGCTTTAGATGAAATGGCCCCCTTGAAATGTAAGTAAGGACAGTCTTCTTTGAAGTGTTCTGCTCCCTGGTAAAATTCTATGCTATCAACCACACAATCATTTGCCTGATGCCATGTCAGACTGTGCAGTAAGACTGGCCTCACTGTGCATGCCCAGATTTTCTTGGACCATTAAAGTGGACGTGCGATTATGAGTTACTGTTTGTTCTGGTGTACTGTGAGTTTGGGTAGTCTAACACCCACCTCATTTATAAGCCCTTCTTTTCTTTGATAGCTTATCATTACGAAGAAGGGCACAACAGTTACTTTGTGTTCTGATCTTCTGTAACTTCTTTGAGTATAGAAATGCACTAACTGCAGACAAGAATTTATTTTTATGGCAGAATGTGTGAGAGTGGCCATGATAACCTGAGGATTGTGTTACGTGTGGTTAATAAACTACTTTAGCTAGCATCTGGCTTTAATATTTCTCCCAAATAGTCAGTTAGTCATTCTCCAACCCGCTATATCCTAACACATGGTCACAGGGGTTTGCTGGACCCAATCCCAGCCAACACAGGGCGCAAGGCAGGAACAAATCCCAGGCAGGGCACCAGCACACCGTAGGGCACACACACACACACCAAGCAGTACAATTCAGGATTGCCAATGTACCTAACCTGCATGTCTTTGGACTGTGGGAGAAAACTGGAGCACCCAGAGGACACCCACGCAGACACGGGGAGAACATGTAAACTACACGCAGGGAGGACCCGGGAAGCGAACCCAGGTCTCCTTACTGTGAGGCAGCAGCGCTATCACTGTGCCACCCTCCCCCAAATAGTAAACTAAAATAATTCTACTAATGCAAGTTCATCGTCAACTTAAATTTTTCCCTTTCTGTCCAGCTCTTTTTCCAGATTGTCACTAATTTCATCTTCAGTGGTCAGTGATTTGCTTTGTAAGATGAGTCCTACAATTTGTTTACTGGATCCCTTCCCAAACCCAGCCTTTGGGTCAAAGTCCCAGTAACAAATTCATGCTTGAACACTGGCCCTGTGCCACCTGCTTTAAAAATTGCTTTGGTAAGTTCAGCAATTAAAGCGTTTCCTCTTTATGCTGATATTTTTTCAGATTATCTCATTTATCTTGTCTATCTAAAGTTCTTGAGTGTGTTGTGGCTTCAAAACTCACCAGTTACTTAACTTCATGATAACCTAACAGAACCATTTCAGCCTGGTGTCTAGGTACAGCAAGGTTATGAAAATGCTCTGCTTTGAGTACCCAACAATTTATTTACAGTAGTAGACACAGAGCAAATCACCATTTTAATTCTGTTAGACTTTGATGGTGTTAATCACAATTTTCTACTGTCCAAAACAGAGAGCATTCCGAGTATCTCTGACATTGCTAGAGGTTGAAGTTCCTTCTAAAAGATAAGCAAGTTGTCAGTCTTGGGAACTGGAAGCTGAGCTTAGTGCTGTTCACACAAGGAGTTCTTCTTGGCTCCTGGCCATATGCTTATTATCTGCATCTATAGTATTTGCTTCCGCTTTGCTGTAATGTTCATAGCTTTAGACTGGGTCATTAGTTTCATGCAGATGATACTCCAATCTATGTCAATGTTGAAAGTGGATATTCATCAGAGATCACTAGGCTCACAACTTACTGTGGAGGAATTAAATCCTGGAAGGAACATAACTCTTTAAAATTAAACTGCAACAAACATAAGTCCAGCTTAAGAAATGGTGATCCTGGTAATGATTTGATAATTTTATCATTTCATCTTCTGCAAGGAATCTTGGTGTCATTTTTGATTCCTTACTTAAACCACATTAAGAAACTTATCCTGTATCCCATATTCACTCATTCCTATGATTTTCTGATCCCAATAAGCTTGTTTCTGCTTTTATCACATCTTACAGTGACTACTTTAACTCTCCATTGGCAGGTGCCACTCTTAATATGTTTTCTCAACTAGTTTAAGACTCTGTTGCAGGAGTCCTCACTCAAACCCACAATAATGAGCACAGAATGCATGGTTCCCTGTGTCATATGGTATTGAATATAAAACTCCATTTTTAACCTTTAAATCTATAGATCTAGCACCAGACTACATCAGTCATGTCATGCAGAACCCCAGTCTTGTCTGTCCTCCAAAATAAAAACATTATTGTGGAATTGTGCCTGACAGCACAGTGTCATTGATGCAGTCACCAATTCTTTTTTCACCAGTCACAGCAGGTAAAAACAAGCCGAACAAAATTCTTTAGGCTTTAAGACTTTCAACTGAGAGTCCTTACTTTGATTTGTTCATTTGAATAAGCTTTGACCTCTACAAACTTCAATTGATTTAAGAGTGTTCGAAAATGGATTCAGTGTAGCTACAGTAACTTACCTCCGTCTCATTATATTATATTATATCATGCTATTACTTCTGGCTTTTTATCCTCCAGGACCTAGGACATATTCTTAATGTACTGTAGCTTCAATCTGGATGTTTCTAGATGAGTTATTTACTGCAGATGAGATGTTTGCTTATCTATATGAAATCACTTTGACATTGACATGTGCTCTCTTCTTTCTGCTTACTGATTTAATTTGTGCTATTTATTGCTGCTCATCTGCTTTTACTTTCCAGATCACAGCCTTCAATCACAGCATTGTCTCTGTCCAAACAGTCACTTTTACGGAGGTACAGGAGAAAGTAGGGTGAAATGACACTGTTTATAACTAAATAGATTACAAATGTAAGCTTTCGAGGCAGCTAAGGCCCCTTTATCAGGCAAGGTGTAACAAATAAAATGAAAAATACTCCAGCTTATATTGGGACAGCAAAGTGATTTTTTTCTTTCATCTTAACAACCTTTTTGTTCAAATGTTAGCAACATGAATACACCTAATATGAATTACCCCTGAAAGAAGAGAACAATGAACTAATAAAATGTAGAGATAAGATTTCCATCACTAGAGAAAGTCCTGTAAGGTTTTTTTGAAATGCATTGTCTGTAAGATAGGCCTCTGATGTAGTCAGCTGGTAAATCAGTCTGTTAGTCCACATATCTGGTCATAAAACTCTTGTCTCTATTCAGACCATTTTTTAGAGTGTTGAATTTAAGCATAAGTTTGTATTCCCATTCTCTCCGCTCCTGTTGGGCCTTGAAATTACCCATAAGCACAGTGACCCTCAGATCCTTTATGCTGTGACCATTACTGTTAAAGTGTGCTGCTACCAGAAGATCAATACTGCTCTGATTAATACGAAATCTATGCAGATTAATTCGCTGACACAGTGTCTGACCAGTATCCCCTACATACAGTCCAGTGTTGGGGCACGTTATGCACATGATTAGTTCAAGTACAAGCACTTTATTGTCATTGTGTAACACAATGAAATCACTTTTTGTGACAGCCCCAAGGTGCATTTAAGGAAAAGTCAAATAATTCTGAATATGTCGAATACAATGTTAAGTGATCAAGTAACCAGAGCAAATTATTATTGCTCAAAGTACAGCAGCATAAATTGTTATTGTACCTGTTAATGAATAGTACATTACATATTCTTTATTGTAATACATAAGTATATTGCACATTACCAATATAGCTTATTGCACATGTTCAATTAAAATTGATCTCAGACTAAGGAGATTCAGAGTTCAGAAAGTTTATGGCAGATGGGAAAAAGATATTTTTTAGTCTGTTTGTGCGTACACGGATTGACCTAAAGCGTCTTACTGATGGGAGGAGCGCAAAGAATTTCCAGGATGAGTTTTGTCCTTGAGAATGTTTTTGGCCTTTCTCACACAGCGAGTCTTAGGTAGACCACATTAGCAGGTTTTCATATGAACGAATCCTTTATTTTATGCTCCTGCTGGCCATGTGGTATAACTACCTGATCTGTTGTGTAGATATGTGCACAGGTGCCACACTTGTTCTGTAGGCAGAGAGATGTGCCATTTGCTGCCGAGCCACACGTAGAGTTTCGGACAATCAGTTGTTTGAGGTTTGGTGGTTGTCTGTATTCAAGGGGGGGAAGTTCTGGGTTGATTTGTTTTCAATCCTATTCTTGTAAATTTGTATGGAATGTTGTGTGATTTCAATAAAATCAATAAAATCATAGAATTTTTTTTTAAAAACCTGAATGTCTTTGATCCTTGCTTAGTTTGTAAGATGATTTACATTGTGAGGTCTTCTTAAACTCACCATGTGTCACTTGTTGAGCACTGGTTCAGTTTTGCCAGATACTCTCCACAATCTAAACCCCCCGCCCCCACTCCCAGTTATAATGCCTGAATTGCTCAGAAAATCCAGCTTTCCGCTTTTGTGTATCTGTTTTCAGACATGCAATCCTCTAAAAGGTCACTTAAAAATAAAAACGCAGAAGTACAGATGGAAGTTGGTAATGGTAAATTTTACACAAATGTTAAAAGGTGTTTCTTCACACAGACAAATCTATATACAGTATATTTAAAAGTCTATGTATGTATGTACTGCGGTGGGTTGGCACCCTGCCCAGGATTGGTTCCTGCCTTGTGCCCTGTGTTGGCTGGGATTGGCTCCAGCAGACCCCCGTGACCCTGTATTCGGATTCAGCGGGTTAGAAAATGGATGGTTGGATGTATGTATGTATGTAGGTATGTATGTTCCAGCATCACTTCCGAACGGCTGGAGCGATTTTCATGAAACTTTGCACATGTTTCTCATTGGTTGACTAAAAATACTGTAGGGTGAAATCAGCCCTAACCCACCCCCTTCTGGGTAGGGTGGGGGGTGATCTTACGGTCTTGTATGCATGTTATCATCCAGTTGACACTCAGAACGACCACTAGAGGGTGAACTGGAGGCGACTGCCAGCATTCTTTATGCTTGAGCACCACCGCGCCCCTGTTGCTTTTGAAATTAAATAGAGTTGGCCGGTTCCGAGCGTCAGCTGGATGATAACATACATACGAGACCGGAAGACAAGCAAATTAGTGAGTCTTCATTGTTTGTTAATTTATTTTTATTTTTATATTTGTGTTTTTTTATTATATTTTTCTCAAACAAATAAAAAAAAAGAAAAACACTTTATTTTCCTCCAGGGGAATGTTGGGTATTTCAGTTAGTAAAAACTATTAGGCAGAATTAGGTATTAGTGACATTGAGGATTTTCAAATCTTCATTTTGAGTGAATTTGGGCTTTTAAAGTCAGTTGGGCTGAATGGCCTGCTCTCATCAAAACTGTTCTTTTGATGCTTTCTGCTGCTCGACTACCACTGTCACCTTGTAGTGGTGTTTTTGCCGTATGTTCACTTTGGTGGTTTTTACTGAGTCATGACAGCAAGAAATTTGAATAGAATTGCCCACTCTTTTAACAGTTCACTACAATTCAATGAATATTAGAAGTTTTCTGTAATCTGAAGTTTTACAATGTAAGTTAGTGCAATTACTAGAGATATCTCACATTGTGTTAGGGCACAGTCATCAGCCTTTTAATACATTTCAAAGTTCAAACAATACATTTGATAAAGGTACTTGTCCTATATTCTGAGATGAGAGTAATTAGTGGTCATCGAAGGTCTGATCTCATACAGGATGTGTGCATGTGGTTAGATAACATTAGAAATGAAATTAGAAGTTGGCATCAATGTTAAAGCTTACAAGTCTGCATTTGTATGTCGTAAATGTAACTAATTAATAATGGCTTGATTGATTAATTAATCAACCAGTTAATATTCTAAGCCCAGTCATGATTTATTTCTAAAGACCTTCAGGCAATTCTTTCTTTTAAAGTCATATGTAAGGTTTGATTGTAATTTTGTTCTTTAATGCTTTTGTTATAATGTGCATAATTAAAGACACAATATGCAACAGAGATTTACTGTATTATTAGTTTTGATTTATTTGCTGTGTATTATGTTATGTATGTTATTTATAACATGACATCCTCCATCCTGCTTAACTCAATTTGTGGTCATAAGGTGTGGGTGCCTAGTTTGGCAGCACTTGGAACATGAGAGAGTCCTAGAGAGGATGTCAGTCCCAGTCGCACATACGTACACATACTAGCAGGAAGACTCACAAAGAAACTGATTTAGAATCACTAACTTAACTTAAAACATGCATCATTAAGGGTGTGGGGGAAAACCTGCATACCTCTAGAAGACCCAAGCATACAACATGGAATTTAAACCCTGAACACTGGTTCCAACAGGCAGCAGCACTACCCACATTATCTTCTTCATTTATTAATTTTCCAAACCCATTGAATACAACACAGCATCACAGGGAATGGGAGCCGTCACAGGGCACATTCACACACACACACATCAAGACTCATTCAAATATGGCAAATTTACATTGAGCAAGTAATTGGGAAAAGTTTCCCCAGGACAACCATGCAAGCATGTGAAAAACATACAAACTGCACACAGTGAGGGGATTAAAAATAAAACAGCACAATGAAAAAGTGGCTTTGGTAAAAAAGAGGTGCTGCACAGTTTAATCAAATGCTATCAAAAAACATTAATCAGTAATGAACCATATAAGGGTGCCATGATGGTCTGTGTGGTGTTTGTAGATTTTTTTCCCCAAATACACCCATTGTCCCCACATTCCATGTTAGTGTTGCTTGATGTTTCTAATTTGGGTCCTGGGATGGACAACCTCCACATGCAGGTATTGAAAAATGGCTGATGTTTAACATACAATATATAACATATGGCAAAAAGTAAACAGTCAAAATTAATAATAAATAAATCTTTATGAAAATGAGTAATATGAAAGGCACTATAAAATAAAGTTTTATAAAAAATATATTAAACAAATTACAAATAAGATTCATATTGTACACTTACCTTCATTGGAAGCACCAGCAAAAGAGACAATATTGTTTTCTATAGAATATTTCATACTGACTAGTGCAAAAAAAACAAAACTTATATAGTATTATGAATAATATTACAATGTAAAGTGTTGTAAAAATGAAGAAAATTAAATTGAAGATTTATATACTGTGGTATTTGTCATTGAGTCAATATTGTAATTCTTTGTTTTATGTAGCATTCGTAATAATAAGCACTGTTAAAAACCACTATGTATGTAATCAATAGTTATATTAGATTCAGTTATTTTATAGTTTCTATATTATAGCAATATTATCTTTATGTATGTAAAATGATGATTTTTGAAATAAATATATACTTTTTAATAACTGCCATGATGTTCCTACCCTGAGCCCAGTGTTGGCAGGAAGGCTGTGGCTGCCCACAAACCTGTGCCTGCATTTATCAAGCATCTCTGAGTAGGAAAATGATCCTGGCTCACAAATCTCAGAGTGATGCAAATATGGTCCTACTCTTAGGAGTAGGAGTAAACGCATTTTAGAAATTTTCCTAATTTTGGAAACTACTCTTAACTCCGCTGGGAATTAGGAGAGCTCATGAGTGGTCCTAACTTGCAAGAAGCTGCCAGAAAATTGGCACACACTTTTTGAGGAAGGCAGAATGTTTTGTAAATGCTGAAAAACAATGAACTTTTAAAAAGATATTGATTTGACAGAGATGGAATACTATTCACAGTATATCATCAAGTGATTGCTCCAGATACATGAAGAATCCTTGCACTATCAGCTTAAATGAAACTGTTGGTATCATTATGTGTTTTTGACCACAGGGATAATACAGCATTGCAACAGCAATTATTTGGGTATGTCACAACCAACCATTTGTTGAATTTTGCACCAAATTGTGCATTACAGGCATTTCTCCAACACTTCCACATGAGGTAATGTTAAAGAAACAGTAAACTAGAACAGTATTGCATAAACATTATTAGGGACAGTCTATATTAAATGGCAAGGGACCTTGACCTCATTCTGTTTGTTGTCTTAATTTTTATGTTAAAATTATTTTTGCAAGAAGCCTAAAGTAAAATAATATTAAAAATAAAATAGAAACGTATATGACAATACAGTAAGTATAATTAATATTGCCTTAGTGTTAAACTTTATAACAACCTGTAATACACAATATCTGAAGAAGATATTTGGGAAAATGTATTTATTTTTTTTACCTCAGGAAATTTTTCAATAAAATGTCATTATAGACAACATTTTTGTAAACACTCTTGTTCAGGACCATCTACAACGTTGACAACAACATCTGTAAAACTTCTAACTCTTGATAATGCAACATATAACTGGCCGTGGCTGAATACTGGTTCTGGAAAGTAAATGGCAACTTTTTCTAAGGTTTGCCCTTGAGCTTTATTAATTGTTATGGCAAAGGCTAATGTAACTGGAAATTGTCGCCTTCTTATGGTAAAGGGTAAATTAGTAGAGGATAGAGCCAAATCAATACGGGGAATATTCTGATGCTCATTTTCTTTTTTACAATCGATCTATTTGCTCGTATTTTTCTTTGTCTTTCAGCCTTTCTTTTGTTGATGTTTACTTGCTGAGCTGACCGTTCGTTCTTCCAGGAGATGTTGCTTATATACGATTTGAGTGTCTGTGTCTTTTGTCCTACTTGACGTGTCCTTTTTTTTGGGTGGCATGTTGTTAGTAGATAGTTAGTTAGTAAACATGCACGGGGCAGTATGCGTGGCATCTCCCCAGCAATGGATTTTATGTGCGCGGCCGCGACTACCTTATCAGCACTCTCCCCAGCAATGCTGTCCTTTATTTGCTTATCATGCGCGGCCAAGGCTACGCCATTCACTGTGTGCTCAGCTTCCAGTGTGTGTGCGTCCACGATGCCATTTGTGCGTGTCGCACCGAGCCTCGCGCACTTCACCAAAAGACACACACACGGACACCTGGACGCACACAGGGGTTTTATTAAAGAGGATAATCACATTCACAATATACACATACAAGTATTATGATTTCCAAGGAAGCTATAAAACAAATTCCTGAGTGTGAGTTTGCAGCTCAGGGTGCTATATAATTGTAATGTTATTAATTCTTAAATACTTTTCGTTGGGAGCAGGTGTAGGAATACATCATAAATACTTCTCATGCCCTACTCTGGGGAAAGACAACTTTTTATCCTAGTCAGACTTTTAGTGCAATTCCTAGATGTACTTCTGAGATGCTTGATAAATACGAGCACTAAAGCTGTATTAGGTGGGTTAAAAAAATAAATCAGTAAATCACTAATAATAAATTCACCAAACTTAAACCAGTCCATTTTAATAGAATGAGAGTGAAAGTCCTGGAAAAAGCTTTCAGTTTGCCAGCCTGTATACATTCTGTCATCATCCATGGTTACAAGCTCTATGTTGTCACTGAAAGAGTAACGTTGTAGGTCAATTGTTGAACTCAGTCTTAATTGTTTGTTTAATAAAACGTTCCAGTACTTCCTTAGTATTCAGTTTATCTAATGTAGCAGTGTCAAACTAAATTTTATTGAGGGCCAAAAATAACACTTTATACACCCAACGTGGACCAGAATATATCAGCAGACAGCTACAGTCACATTTTCAAACACCAGTTATCCTCCGCTCATTTCCTGAAACTGCCTTCCCGCTTTATCAGCTTTTCTTTTCTTGGAAATTGCATAATATATGTACTGTAATTTTACTTTAAATACGCAATTCAAAAAAGGCTAAGGGTCAAAAGTATGTTGACCAGTTCAGCGATTAGACATAAATCCAGCCTGGGTGTATTTTTATTCCTCATGGTATGGTATGGTGTATTGTGTGAATTTATAACAGGCGCATTAATAATCCTTCTAAATTGGCTTGTAATGACGGTGCTTGCAAAATCAAGGAAGAAACTGAAGGAAAAGCCAATGTCAATATGAAGACAGGAGATAAGATAAAGAAGAAACTTACTAAACAAGAAATGGGACTAAACCAAAGGAAAAACTATGAATTTACACCTGAAAAAAATAAAGAAAGAAAGGTGTTTGGTTTGAAGAGCATTCATGTGATCCTTGAAACATTGCACTCTGGTATTTGGAAGGCCACTAGTAAAATGTGCCTTGGTCAGCACATTAAGCTAAGTAAGAATGGTCTGGACACAGGCAAGAATTTAGTGTTAAAGGAAAGTACATCCATGTACGCACACATTTAATTTTTCTCACAATCAGTCTCACTTAGACTTTCTTGTATACTCAAATATGGGGTGAATATTTGAGAAGTAAACTGCAAGATAATGATTATATTTTTATATTATGTACATTAAAGAACCATCAACAACAAATCAAATTCGATGAATAGTATATTGAACAATTATTATAAAAGTAAAGTTGAATAAAAGATAGAAATCTACATTTTGTACCTAATACTTGTATGCAAAATTTGGTTGACCTAAGTGAATGTGTACTCGGGTTATTGTGTTTACATGCGCACATACAAACACACACAAGCAGACACAAAGGCATAATTCCAAAAATGGTATTTTCGGACTCGGTGAGGTCTAAAACAGTGAGATTCATCAAAATCTCGACATTAAATCTTTGGACGATAACAATACTTTCCCTATACTTCATATAAAGAAAGTAAAAACAGAAGTAAAAGCATTGATAATGGAGCTTACAGGCCATATTCGGTGTTGGCCAGAAATAAATTCCAGTCACATGTAATACAAGTGGAAATGTAAATGTGTTTTTTATCCACATACAACAATCAAGACAGTGGAAAAGACAGAAGAATTACGGAGAGCAGTTATAGCAGTCAGGTAAGTAGCAGAAGAAACCCTAGTCCTGTGCAGCATTAAAAACTGTGTGGCTTGTGTAAAGTTGAGCTACCGTCTCCTTCATAAGACTGCCACATATTTGGCATCATGCTAACACACTAAAGTTATTTATAGCAGTGTGACATGTCACCATCCTCTCACTTTTTCTTGTTGGGTCAGTTTGCATTCTAACTACAGGTTAGTAGCTGTGATGGGCAAACAAAATGTAAGTGGATACTGGAAATACATTTTAATGTCAGTTGCAAATGGAAACTATATATGGGGAGAATCTATATCAAATGCACATTAAATGCTTTTTCAGAGAAAAATTGTGATAACGTAACAACATGTTTTGAATACTGATGAAGCAGGCCACATTAAAAAGGTCCAAGGGCCAAATCCAGCCTGTGGGTCTTGAGTTTGAAGTCCCTGATCTAATAGCACAACACGGTCCATGGATAAAGTTCTGGGGGATGTAAACGGTGCGTGAATGGATAAGAACGTTTCCACGTTCAAATCACGATGTATTAAACCTAAACTTGGCATAAAGCCACGCACATTTCCACGGTACTTCATACCCTGTCGTACTTTTCACACTGATCGGGATTTATGTAGCAGAAGAAAGTGGGAGTTTGCATATGCACAGATTCCTGCATCTGGATTTTTCTGTGCGTACACACATTTCCGCTTTTGTACCTGTGGGTACTTTTGGAACATTATCTGATACTTTTAGACTACATTGCTAAATAATGATGTAAAGGTCCACAATCTGACAAGTAACAGTTTACATGAAGACAAAAATTTGGAGAAGATCATCCAAAATCCATTGTACAATTCAGTACAATGTACAAAACTTTTTAAATACACTGTAAACATCTTCTAATTAACGAGTTAGTTTCTTTTTTTCAAAAATACATATCATTTTTAGACTACCTAGAAAATTTAAAACAAACATAACTAAAAACAATTTTAGTAACATAAATAAAAAATACATTATGTAATAACTATAAATTATCATGAAATTAGATAACTAAAAAAGTTTTCAGAAGTTATATTTAAATATAAAGAATGCATGAAATAAAGTACTACTACTGCATTTGTTATATTTAATCACTAGTTGCTAAATATGGAGGTGCCTTTGTGTTTTATGAGAAATGTACACTTCAGCATAAGGCAGAGTTCTTAGTAAAGTATGGGACATTGTATAAATGATTAGTTAAATAATAATTCTGCTTTTGGAAGCGTGAGCTTTACATGTGTACATAAAATTGAACAATAGAATGTATGCATTTTGTTTGTGCATAATATTTATTTTCATATTTATTATTTTTGTATCTCTATTTATCTTGTGTAGGTTAATTTTTCAGCTGTAAGACCACGGATCAAAGTTGCTTGCAGTGTTCTAGTTTTTTTTTTTGTTTGTTTTGTTTTTTCAGCTTTTAGAAAATCATACAAAAATGATTGATGAAGAGGAAGAAATTCTTAGTTGCCTGGAGAACCTTGAAAGTGAACAATTTAAACGATTCAAAGACCGATTGCTTAAAATTAACTTCGAAGGATTCCAAAATATATCCTCCTCTGATTTGGAGAGTGCTGATAAAATAGATACAAAGAAACATTTAGTGAGTGTTTATGGTAAGAAAGCATTTGACGTTACTGTGATGGTGTTAGAGAAAATCAAACTGAGAGGATATGCCAGTGAACTAAGTGCGAAGAAAGAAGGTAAGATGCCATAAATGTTTCTGTGTGATTCTAGGTCATAGAATTTCAAAAATATCAATAATGAAAGTGGAATAAATGAAAGATGGGATTAAAACTGTAAAGGATTTTATTTAATATTTAAAAGGGAATAACTTTTTCCTTTATTTTTAAGATTTTCTGGATGTGATTTGATCATCTGTTCTATATGTGCTCTGTTCTTAATACCCAAATGTGTTAAATTCCATCAGAAACCCTTGCTGGTCCCATAAGGTTTCTACATTTGGCAGCTTCATAAGCAACAGACTTTATGTGGCATTCATAACTACTAAGAAAATGGTGACATAAGAATTTTTGTAAATAAAATTACATTCATAATTATTTTTCACAGGGCAGAAGAGAACAGTTGACTTAGAGTATAGTGTGATACAAGGTAAGTGACTTTGAAGCAGTACAAATAGATTTGGTAAATCCAATGGTAAAAAAAAGGTTTAAAAATGATAAGGCTTGTTGATAGCTACCAAAATCATCTGGTCGAGGGACATTAAACCAAATGTTAGTTGGGGTGTATGTATATATTTCAACCTGTATGTATAATTTTGACCCCTGTATGGATTTTAGAAAATTCAAAATAAATTCAAATTTGTGCACCAAATTCTTATTTTTAGAGTCATTAACCATGTATGTTGTACAATCATTCCATCCCAGAAATGGAACAGTTCAAAGAAATCATTGAAAGTCCACAATTACCATGACATTCATGTCCATGATGAGTGTATGTAAACTTCTGACCACGACTGCATTTTTCTTTATTAATAACTAGACATTAAGCCCGTTAAAATAACGGGCGCTAAAACACTAGTGCATAAACATTTGTATGAAGTCTATATTAAATGGCAAGGGACCTTGTATGTGGCTGTAATATGTGTCACTATATTGTGTGCCTTTAATTTTCTCTCTCAGTAATACTGGTTTGTATCTCCGTGAAATGCCTGTAATTTTGTCTGACAGTAATACAGTGGAACCTCGGTTCACGACCATAATTCGTTCCAAAACTCTGGTTGTAACCTGATTTGGTCGTGAACCGAAGTAATTTCCCCCATAGGATTGTATTTAAATACAATGAATCCGTTCCAGACCGTATGAACTGTATGTAAATATATATTTTTTTAAGTTTTTAAGCACAAATATATACTGTTCAAAAGAATTAAAGGAACACTTTTTAATCAGAGTATAGCATAAAGTCAATGAAACTTATGGGATATTAATCTGGTCAGTTAAGTAGCAGAGGGGGTTGTTAATCAGTTTCAGCTGCTGTGGTGTTAATGAAATTAACAACAGATGCACTAGAGGGGCAACAATGAGATGACCCCCAAAACAGGAATGGTTTAACAGGTGGAGGCCACTGACATTTTTCCCTCCTCATCTTTTCTGACTTTTTTTTCACTAGTTTTGCATTTGGCTACAGTCAGTGTCACTGCTGGTAGCATGAGGAGATACCTGGACCCTACAGAGGTTGCACAGGTAGTCCAACTTCGCCAGGATGGCACATAAATACGTGTCATTGCCAGAAGGTTTGCTGTGTCTCCCTGCACAGTCTCAAGAGCATGGAGGAGATTCTAGGAGACAAGCAGTTACTCTAGGAGAGCTGGAGAGGGCCATAGAAGGTCCATAACCCATCAGCAGGACCAGTATCTGCTCCTTTGGGCAAGGAGGAACAGGATGAGCACTGCCAGAGCCCTACAAAATGACCTCCAGCAGGCCACTGGTGTGAATGTATCTGACCAAACAACCAGAAAGACTTCATGAGGGTGACCCAAGGGCCCCATGTCCTCTAATGGGCCCTGAGCTCACTGCCCAGCAGCATGCAGCTCGATTGGCATTCGCCATAGAATACCAGAATTGGCAGATGCACCACTGGTGCCCTATGCTTTTTACAGATGAGAGCAGGTTCACCCTGAGCACGTGACAGAAGTGAAAGGGTCTGGAGAAGCCATGGAGAACATTATGCTGCCTGTAACATCATTCAGCATGAGCAGTTTGGTGGTGGGTTAATGATTGTCTGGGGAGGCATATCCATGGAGGGTCACACAGACCGCTACAGGCTTGACAAAGGCACCTTGGCTGCCATTAGGTATCAGGATGAAATCCTTGGACCCATTGTCAGACCCTATGCTGGTACAGTGGCTCCTGGTGCACGACAATTCCTGGCCTCATGTGGTGAGAGTATGCAGGCAGTTCCTGGAGGATGAAGGAACTGATACCATTGACTGGCCACCACACTTTCCTGACCTAAATCCAATAGAACACCTCTGGGACATTATGTTTTGGTCCATCCAATGCCACCAGGTTGCACCTCAGACTGTCCAGGAGCTCAGTGATGCCCTGGTCCAGATCTGGGAGGAGATCCCCACAACACCATCTGTCATCTCATTAGAAGCATGCACCGATGTTGTCAGGCATGTATACAAGAACACAGGGGCCATACAAAGTGCTGCGTACAATTTTGAGTTGCTGCAATTAAATTTTGGCAAAATGGACTAGCCTGCCACATAATTTTTCACTCTGATTTTTGGGGCGTCTTTGAATTCAGGGCTCTGTATGTTGATCATTTTCATTTCCATCAAACGATGTGGCATCCTTTCGTTCCTAACACATTACCCAGTCTATATCAGTATAGATATCCAGGAGGATTTCTTTTTCCCATTGAGATCTGATGTGTTTTCAAAGTGTTCCTTTAATTTTTTTGAGCAGTTTAGTTAACTATACCATAGAAAGCACAGCGTAATAGTAAACTAAATGTAAAAACATTGAATAACACTAAGAAAACCTTGAACAACGGAGAAAACTAACACTGCAAGAATTTGCGCTATAGCCTTATGACCCGCTCACTAAAAACTCTTTTTTTTAATGAGTTTTAAGCACAGGGGAAAAAATGAACATTTGAAAAATCTGTAATTTAATAAACGACCAAGAAAAGTAACATTGCAACAATGCACACGTGCCCCTGTGTGTGTTTGTCTCTCTCGCGAGCCTGCATGTGTGTCTCTTGCGTGTGCGTCTCTTAAGCGCACGCCTGTGTGTGTGTGTGTCTGTCTGTCACTCGTGCCTGTGTGTGTATGTGTCTCGTGTGTGCGTGCGTGACTCGTGTGTGTGACGCGCGCCTGTGTGTGTGCGTGACTTGTGCGCGCCTGTGTGTGTGTGTGACTCAGCGCGCCTGTGTGTGTATCTGTCTCTCTCTCTGCACAGGGAATGCACAGGAAGAGACTGAACACGTGCTGTGTGCTCCCGTGCATGACTTCACCAGAAGACACACACACAGACACTGGACGCACACAAGGGTTTTATTAAAGAGGATACACCCTGACAAAGCGCGATAGACATATGTGCCCTGACAAAACCGCGATGGTTTTGCACGCAAAATCGTCAAGACAAAATCGCGAGAGAGGCCAAGAGAGTGGGACGCATACGTGCGCATTATGTACACATTATGTGCTAGGTTATAACTGCTGGTGGCATGCCGCAAACAAATAACTCAGTCGAGGGTTGGCATAACGGGTCGTATACAAAGCGGAATTACCAGCAGTCAGGCAGCCAGCAAGTCTAAATATGCTCAACTATCAAGATGTCTTGCTGCAATTCTTCCTACATATGCAGGGCGTGACCTTAAGGACTATCTGCGTGCCGTGCTGATGGCATGCCGCATCTCATAATGTTGACTTCTAAAATAAACATTATTACATATGCTTTAAACTAGTAATTCATATTTGATGAAACTTTCGCGATTTTGTCTGCGACAATTTTGACGCCGCGTTTTAATCGGCGCTATTTTGTCGGCGCTCATATGTCTATCGCGCAAATGTCGGGTTACAGTATTCTAGTGATTGAATATGGTCACTATTTGGATTTGTTTTTTAGTTTTGCTGCTAAGGACAGCTTAAAGAACTTGACACCAGGAAATATTTCTGGCCTTAAAAATCAATGTCCAGTATCACCAAAGCTACTGATACAAAGGCAGCATTGGGTGCCTGGGTTTGGGTTCAACAGAAGTTGGGGTAATATGGCACAAGAATATAAAGGTGAACATGAAATGAGAAGAATGTGTCCCCTAAGGAACTCATATAGGAGGAATGCCTCAGTAACACTAGTCCTGAATATCTGAGGTTATGGTAACTGAATTTGTTTCTTTTTGCTGAATCAACCACCACTTTTGGATGGTGAATTACTTGTTCTTTAAATTCCCTCCATTTTTTCTGCGGCCTTGGGTTTCCTTTGGGGAATCGTTCTCCCCTTATATTCTTGATCTTTATTTCCCCACTTCTGTTAAACTATACCCCACACTCTTAACTCACTTTATGGTTCCTTATTGGGTTGTGTGATTCCTCATAGATCTATTGCTTGACAAATATACATTTCATTCTGGGAAGGGTTCCCTGCATATGAAGTTGCTTTGAAAACTTCCTAACATGCAGAAGAAACCCAACAACTTTAATGTAAGGTAGGTTACCTAGCAGGGCACTGACAGATTAAGAAAATGTGGAATTAGCCTGTGTTGTAGGCAGCAAGAGTCCATTTAAAATCATGACCCATTGTATTTCACAAATCTATTACCATCTATCCTTGTTTATTTACTGTTTGGAGCTTGTTACTCATCTAAATAAAAAAAGATTTTTTCAGGAGTATTCAAGTGCATGGGTCTTTTGGGAACCAAAAATGGTTCCCCTATGGCATCACTCTAAAGAATCACTCTGGCACCTTTATTTTTAAGAGTTTATAATGAACTGTCAGGTGACATAAGACAAATGTTTTGGCAAAATATTCTTTACATTTATTGAAAGCTACCTGAGTGCTAGACTGAAAGAAATTTCAGTATTAATGTAATATTATATAAAGCCTAAAGTTTTTAGTTCAATGTTTAATTGTTTGCAAATTCAATATTTCATTAAACCTTTTTAGCTGAACTTGTTTTGGCTAATGAAAATCTACAGGAACTTTAGGTTTATCTATAATAAGGCTTTCTTTAACATTTTATAACCTAAGAATATTCATGATGATGCTCAGGATAAGCAGACTTTGAAAACTGATGAATGATAGAATTCATATTACCGTAACTTACCATTCAGCAGTTTTCTTAATGTGCATTAGTATTACGTTTATTAATGCATATGTCATCTCTGTGAATTAGAATGTAAAACATAAAATATCACAAAACCATGATATACAATAGCTTGAATAGATGCTTGTGCATTTGTCAATCAATAGAGAATGATTACATAATAACATATTTGGATGAGGTTTTAAAATCAGTTTTTCACTCATTAGCCTCCATACTTTTGAAGCTGCAAGCAGGTCTTAAATTTATCTTTAAAAATATTCTGGAGCCACAAACTTGATTGATTGTGGATTTAATCAATAACTTTTATTCTGTACATTATAATCTATACTTACTTATAAGGAGGCATCCTGCTAACAAAAGAAAAAAATCCATGATTATTGCTCTACCCGACAATCTGAAAACGTCAACGGAGAATTTTCTGAGTTATATTTTTCTGCAGCTTTTCTTTTTGGGCAAAAAAGAATGTACCATCTACTTTTGTGTCAAGGAACCCCTGGAAGTAAATTAATAATTCTTATTTAGTTGTCTATGCTAAAAGTCAAAACAGCTATAATAAGATGTGGTTTTATTTTTGATGGGAAACTTTCTAAGCAATATCTTCCTCATTTAATAAGTTCCTCTCTGTCCCAATTACTGTATATCACAGTCTTTGCTGCCTTATCTGGGGCTGACTTAACATTTATGTTGTTAACAGGCTATCTAACCAGTAAAAAATGAAATTTTAGAATTTATGTAAGGCTACTGTTTTAATCCTTATTGGTTTTATGTTTCAGTCAATAAATCTGAAGCAACAGGACTGCCATTAATTGCCTGTATTTTTTCTTTCTGTTTAATACAAAGTGTTCTAAGGCCATTGAATTATACTAATGAAACTGTTTACAACTCGAATCTTAACAAAAGCTTTTATTTTTAATTTCAACTTTAAACTAAACTGCAAGTGGTGACTGTTAGCTTCCTGATAATTACTTGACAGTTGTATGGTTTAATTGGATCTATTTTGTTTCCTTGTGTTGTTTTGTGATGGTAATTGCTGTGATGGTATGTATAAAATAAGCATTTATTGAGTATTAATATATAGACATTATATATCTTTTTCTGTACTGCACAATCGTGGGGAGCCCTGTGCTAAATCATTTGTAGACAAATTGATTCTGGGCAGTATGTAGCAGAGCAGCTGTCTAGCTGCCATTTGTTGAAAGTCCGCCCTTGAGCTAAGCCATTTATTGCAGATAAGCAGAAAGATGAATCAAGGAGGTGCTTTCATTATTTAAGCAATAAAGGAACAGTCAAGGAGAAAGTGAAACATATGAGGAACAGAAAAGGGGAATTAAAATACACAGAAAAATACAGATGCTTTCCATTTTTCGAAATTGTAATATGTGTAGAAGTGGAGAACCTCCCGGCAGTAAATGAGACCACTAAGATGATACTGAGTGAGTTTGGAAATTGTAGAGGAAGAAGAGCACCCTTGGCACAAATTGTTAGAAAGTCACTGCACACTCTGGTAATTCCTAAGGACTGTGAAATAGCAAATATTATTCCATTATATAGACAGCACCTTATAGGCCAGTAAGCTTGACGTGAATCACAGGTAAATTAATGGAAGGAATTATTAAGGATAAGATTTAACAACATGGCAAGAACAGGGGTTTACTGAGAAATCAGAATTTGTTCAGATGGAGTGGTCATTATTTCTACTATGCCAGAAGTACACCTTATAAATCAATTTAGGAGTTGTAATGGACTCCTCACTTTCAACTGTTCAGAAGCCATTAAAAAGGAGTGTTAGATTATACAGCACAATGTGTGGAATACAGATCCAAGAAGGATATGTTCAACCTTTATAACACACTGGTTAGACCTCATCTGGAGTGCCTTGTGCAGTGTTGGTCTCAAGGCTACAATGAAGACATAGTGGTGTTAGAAAAAAGTCCAGAGAAGAGCAGCTAGGCTGATTTCAGGACTGCAGGGGATACGTTATGGGGAAAGACTGAAGAAGCTGAACCTTTTCAGTTTAAGCAAATAGAGATTAAGAAATGACATATTTAAAGTTTTTAAAGTTATGAAAGGAATTAGTATGGTTGCTTGAGACTGTTACTTTAAAACAAAACTCAACAGTAATTTGGGGGCACAGTTAGAAGCTTGTTAAGGGTAAATCATGGACTAATATTAGGAAGTTTTTCTTCACGCAGAGAACCATAGACACTTGATAATAACCAAGTAGTGTGGTCAGCAGTAGAACTTGAGGGACCTTTAAAATTAGACCTGATATTATTTTTGAGGAATTAAGTGGATAGGATTGGTGAGGTTTGAATTTGGCTGTTGTCGCCAACCATTTTCTAATGTTTTAATTACCATCCACAGAAAGCAAACGTCCAAAATTACACAGCTTCTTTAATGACTCATCTGAACTGGACGAATTGGATGGACCTCTACCTGGTAAGTAAGCAACTTGACCAGCTACTGCGGTCATGCTCTTACTTATAGTCAGTCATTCTGCTATTTATGACTATTGTGACTGCTGTTGTTAGCAGAAGAAAAAAGAAGTGGAAGTATATAAAAGTTCTGATTATTAGATAATCAAATTACAAGTGCTATATATTTCGATCAGCCATAACATCACCACTGAGGGGTGAAGTGAATAACATTGATTATTTCATTACAATGGCACCTTTCAAAGTGTTGGATATATTAGGCAGCTGGTGAACAGTCAGATCTTGAAGGCAATGTGTTGGAAGCAGAACAAATGGGCAAGTGTTAGAGTCTGAGTGACTTTGACAAAGACCAAATTGGGATTGTAGGTGACTGGGTCTGAGCATCTTCTAAACAGCATTTTTGTTTTGGTTAGTACCTATCAAAACTGGTCCAAGGAAGGCCAACTGGTGAACGGTGACAGGGTCATGGGCACCCAAGGCTCATTGATGCACATGAGGAGTGAAGGTTATCTCATTTGGTCCGATTCCACAGAAAAGCTACTGTATCACAAACTGCTGAAAAACCGAATGCTGTTCGTGAGAGTGAGGTGTCAGAACACACAATGCATCACAGCTTACTGTGTATACAGCTGCATAGCTGTAGACCACTCAGAGTGCCTATGCTGACACCTGTCCACTGCTGGCACATGGGTGTCAGAACTGGACAGTTGAAGAATGTAGCCTCATCTGATGATTAATGGTTTATTTTAGATAATGTGAAAGGGTTTAAGAGTGTGCATTGTTTACTTGGGGAAGAGATGGCAGCAGGATGCACTAAGGATAGAAGGTATGCCGTCAGAGGCAGTGTGATGCTCTGGACAATGCTCTGCTTGGAAGCATTGATGTAGATGTTATTTTGACATGTACCACCTAGCTAAAGATTGTTGTAGACCACATACATTAGGCAATGCTATTCCCTTGTGACAGTGACATCTTTTAGCAAGATAATACATCCTGCCACAATGCAAAAAGTGTTCATGAATGGTTTGAGAAACATAATAAAGAGTTTCAGGCATACACTTGGCCTCCAAATTTCACAAATCTCAATCTGATTAAGCATCTGTGGGATGTGCTAGAAAAACAACTTTGATCAATGGAGGACCCACATCACAGCTTAAAGGCCTCAAAGGATCATTTTGGTGCCAGATTTGTTTTCAGAGGTCTTGTAGTGTCCATGTCTTGACAGGTGAGAGCTCCTTTGGTAGCATGAGGGGAATCTACACTATTTTAGGCATGTGGCTTTAATGTTGCAGCTGATTGGTGTTTGTATAAGTAAAAACATCTATTATCAAAACTGGTAAATTTGTTCAATATGCTAAGTAAGTTTTATAACACACACAGTTGTAACATAGTTTTTTGTGACTGGCCAGGGTACTTGTTTGTTTATTTTGTCATCAGTGATTTCAATTGTTTCTATCAGTATTTATGCACCAGCACATATGATAATATTATGTTATATTTTTAATTGGTTTAGTAATAATTTGCTCTTTATTACTTTTTTTGTTTGGTAAATCATTGATGGGGGGTTGTGCCAGTGCAGACAGACAGAGGCTTAACAAAAATCAGGAAGTAAATGCAGATGGACAAAAAAGAGATTGTAAATTTGAGGACAAAAAGCACTGGTGATCACTGGCTAGGCAAAGTCGAAGTCAATTACAAAATTAAAGTCATAATCAAAAGGAAAATAAGTCTTTTCAAATGGCACTATGAAACTTTAATATCCACAAACCTAGACAGTGAATATATTTAACAGACCAGCTTTTAAACTGTCTTGTCAATAATGTAATCCAGCATAACTTCCGGGAACACAACCACAGCAACTTGTGGTTGCTGGTTAGCAACCACATCACAAAATGGAGATAGCAGAAAAAAATTACAGAATGGCATCACGCTAAATTATTAAAATAAAGATGGTAAAGTTACTGACTTCACAAAATGACTTTTGAGAATCAAGTTCTGTCTACTTATATGTTCCCTGACACAAAAACACATAGTTTACAATTGAAACAGATGCATATAAAAATGTACTACTTCCAGAAAACATTATAAGAGTGACAAATTCATGATAGTGGGCCCTGATGGTAGCCTCTGGCAGTGATGAAGACTGTTTCTCTGGATCTTTCAGAAGAGCTCAAACAGGACATTATACACAGGGACTCCGGTTATTTTATCAGCGGATTAAAAGAATTGTTCTGATATTTATCTTATGGCCATATTGGTGTTATTATTGGAAGCCTGGCATGTGATAATATTTGCCTTTTTATTATTATGGTTATGTACCTTACTGTTTATTTTTGCAGACTAATACAAGTGCTGGACAATAAAACAATATATGTGATGAAATATTTTGATATATTTTGTACATGTTTAACTTATTCCTTTTAGTATTCATGTAATTTTTGTCCTTTGTTTACTGATTTATTATTGATATTTTTTGATTTTATTGTACAGCACATTGGTTTATAAATACATTTTGATTTGATTTAAACAATATTCTTTTGGAAATGATGATAAGCTTAGGGTATAAATTTTGATTAAACATGTTCACCCATCTTATGTATGCAATAATAGACAAGACATGTGGCCTATCACGTAGCCTTGTAGTTTTGGTGAAATGCCAGAACAGCAGCCAATCATGCTGCACTTTACCATATCAAACGTTTCCATGAAATAAACATGCGGTGATAAGTAACAATGTAGTCATAAGTTTATGAAGAGAAGGAATACAAAGACATGCACCTGGTGAGTGTAGCCAAGCTGAAAATTATGTTAGATGCTCACAAAGAGATAATACTAAAGAAAGGGCACACATCATCAAAAGTTAAGAAGTCGTCCTATTATAACAAATCAGACCAAACACAAATAAACAACAAGTACCTATGAAGCCTGGTAAAACAACAAATCTAGTCCACCACCTTGAAAGATACCCTCTGATTCGATAGGAAGATTTCCAGAAAGAATGTACTAAGACAGCAGTTTATTTTGTTGAAGTTTGCAGCCATGACCCCATATAAGAGAGAATTAAAAAGGTGTCAGGACATCAAGAATGTAGTCATCCACTTAATGGTGAAAGACATGATTCCAGTGAGTGTTGTCAAAAAAGATTTCAGGAAAATTTTGGAACTTATCTACTCAAGGTATCAACATTTTTCTCACATTGTGCTGCTGCAGCATTATGATGAGCACTGAGCAAAGTTTTAGACTGTGCTAAAAGATCCAAAATACTTCATCACTACCATAGATTTATCATTGAGTTGGACGTCATAGGCATACGTAATCCTCACTATACACTACATTGACGCAGAATAGAATTTACATAGCAAATGCTTATGGGTTGCCATTTGTTAAATAGTGCATTTTTTGTACCCTTATTTACTGTATATTTACATGATGTAAAAATGTTCCCTATTTTTAAAATCTGTTAATTTTTGATGTGTAAAATGTGAAATCACTTGCTCAAATGGCTAATATTTAACTTAAATGGTAAATGACCCTACTAAATGGTAAATGTCCCACTTAAATGGTTCAATATCACACTTACAGTAAAAGCTAAATATCTAACTTAAATGGTAAATATCCAATTTACACGGCTGGATATTTATAACTCAACAGAACAGCTTAGAATGGGAATCTTCTAATGAGACCTGTTTTAAAGTAAAGCTTAATACATGAAATATATTCAGTGCTCATTGAATCAGTTCTTCACAGCCTCAATGCGCAAAGTGGCAATTGAAATTAAAGCAGAAGAATCATTTGGTATAAAAGCAGACATGCCTTAAAAGGGGTTAGAAAGACAGAGAGAGAGAGACTCATTGGTCAATTTGATGGCCTTGACAAAATATCGCATTGTGCGATTTACAAGTGGACGTGGTCAAGCATCAGCTTGATCTTGCAGAGTGATAAACAGTAATATTAAGTGCTATATCACGATAAATTGATCAATATAGTAAAAATAGTCATAATAAAATTTTTTGCATATTATCTAGCGTAAGACTAATAATTTTTTTGATTATTTCTATAAGCATTGCCTTTGTGCTTAATTAGTTCTGTTTATCCATTTTGATGCTGGATGTTTCACTTGTGTGTATGTGTGTGTGTGCACATTTATAGCACTTTGTTAATATGAATATTTTAGTATTAAGAAATTGATTGATATGAGTTACACCTTTTTTAATAACACCTACTTCTTTTTTCTCCTGTTGTTCAACATAGAGTAGTAGATGTTAACTATATACTAGAGATATATATAAGCCGACTGCTGTTACAGTCAATAAAGATTATTATTCAATTAACTAAACCTGATCTCTTAATTTTGAGCATGACAAGCTTTACTTTAAGTATGGCATTCAGTTAAATAATTATTTTTCAATTCCCTTCTGTTCCTTGAGTTTCTTGTTTCTGACTTAGTGTTTTTTTCTCTCTTCCTTAATTAATTTTTAAATTCTGGGTCTGGCATCAATGTGTCAACTGCATCTCTGTGTTCCCTTATACTTACATTATTTTGTTTTTTTTAACAATGCCTTTAACAGGTTTCATCCCCCCTCTGCCACACTCACTTCAGCTGGACTGGAAAGGTGAGCTCTCAAAGAAGTGAAAACATTTTCTGATAGAAAAGAGCACCTATAGACTTCACTCTCACATTAAACCATTTTTACTATGACTGTGTCCACCACATCTATCATGTTACTTTTCTTAGTAAACCTAGAATAGTGAAAGTATTCCTCATATGGAGATTGCATTTCTGCTTCATAGCCTTGGTTTTCTGAAACAAAAAGTATCGTAATAAGCAAAATCTCCCAGAAACATTAATAACAAATCAAGCAATTTGAACTTCCTCTTATTAACACCAAGCATCTTTATGAACTTACTGACCTTGAGGAAGTTAAGTCAGGCTATCTACTTCCTCATGTATACCAGTAAGCAGAAGTTTACAGTCATAAGAAAAAGTTTGGGAACCCCTCTTAATTGTTTGGATTTTTGTTTATCATTGGCTGAGCTTTCAAAGTAGCAACTTCCTTTTAATATATGACATGCCTTATGGAAACAGTAGTATTTCAGCAGTGACATTAAGTTTATTGGATTAACAGAAAATATGCAATATGCATCATAACAAAATTAGACAGATGCATCAATTTGGGCACCCCAACAGAGATGTTACATCAATACTTAGTTGAGCCTCCTTTTGCAAATATAACAGCCTCTAGATGCCTCATATAGCCTTTGATGAGTGTCTGGATTCTGGATGGAGGTATTTTGGACCATTCTTCCATACAAAATATCTCCAATTAAGTTAAATTTCATGGCTTCCGAGCATGGACAGCCTACTTCAAATCATCCCATAGATTTTCAATGATATTCAAGTCAGGGGACTGTGACAGGCATTCCAGAACATTGTACTTCTCACTGCATGAATGCCTTTGTAGATTTCGAACTGTGTTTTGCGTCATTGTCTTGTTGGAATATCCAACTCCTGCGTAACTTCAACTTTGTGACTGATGCTTGAACATTATCCTGAAGAATTTGTTGATATTGGGTTGAATTCATCCAACCCACAACGAGCCATACAGCCCCACAGTATGATGGAACCTCCACCAAATTTGACAGTAGGTAGCAGGTGTTTTTCTTGAAATGCGGTGTTCTTTTTCTGCCATGCAAAGCAATTTTTGTTATGACCAAATAACTCGATTTTTGTCTCATCAGTCCAAAGCACTTTGTTCCAAAATTAATCTGGCTTGTCCAAATGAGCATTTGCATACAACAAGCAACTCTGTTTGTAGTGTGAATGCAGAAAGGGCTTCTTTCTCATCACCCTGCGATACAGATGTTCTTTGTGCAAATTGCACTGAATTGTAGAACAATGAACAGATACACCATCTGCAGCAAGATGTTCTTGCAGGTCTTTGGAGGTAATCTGTGGGTTATCTGTAATCATTCTCACAATCCTGTGCATATGCCGTTCCTGTATTTTTCTTGGCCTGCCAGACCTGAGTTTAACAGCAACTGTGTCTGTGGCCTTCCATTTCCTGATTACATTCCTTACAGTTGAAACTGATAGTTTAAACCTCTTAGATAGCTTTTTGCAGCCTTCCCCTAAACCATGATACTAAACAATCTTTATTTTCAGATCTTTTGAGAGTTTCTTTGAGGATCCCATGCTGTCACTCTTCAGAGGAGAGTCAAAGGGAAGCACAACTTGTAATTGACCACATTAAATACCTTTTCTTATGATTGAGAAACCTGTCTTGTCTATGAAGTTCAAGGCTTAATGAGCTAATCCAACCAATTTGGTGTTGCAAGTAACCAGATTGAGCAGTTACATGCATTCAAATCAGCAAAATTACATTACCTAATGAGCGCCAATTAATATTATGCAATATACAGTAACTACCTATTCATATGTAATGATTTTCATGCATTTCAGAATGCACTTAAAATTGCCTTTATTATGTAGGATTATTATTTAACCAGCAGGTTTTAACCTTTTTGAATTGTGGACTGACAGAAGGCTAAAAAAATATTTGTGAAATGCAGAGGTGGAAAATATGATATCCCTATATACTTTATCAGTGGAAGTACATAAGTGCCAATCCTCTAAGTCTGATTTCTTAATAGAGTGGGTATTCTATAGATAAGGTGGGTTGGTCCAGCTGCAAGGGAACATAGTGTCCATGTCTCACAACCATATAGCAAGACAGGAAGCACCAGGACTCTGTAGACTTGGACCTTCGTCCTTTTCCACAGATATCGGGAGCTCCACACACCCCTTTCCAGCGACCTCATGACCCCCCACGCTCTCCCAATCTGTGTACTGACTTCATAGTAATATTCACCAAGACATGAATGTCACTGCCAAGGTAAGTAAACCTCTCAACAAGGTTGACACTCACTCCACAGACACACTGCTGATGGCTGTGCCTAAGAGGTCATTAAAGGCCTGGATCTTAGTTTTTATTCAGGACACTTGCAAGCCCAGACACTCAGACTCCTCTCTCAGCAATCTCGAATGCCCCGATAAGAGACTCCATTGACTCTGCAAAGATCACAGCATTGTGGGCATAGTCAAGCTCATTGAATCTTTCTTCGCCAACAAATGCCCCACAGCTGCTGGACCCCACGACCCTGCCCAACACCCAGTCCATGCAAGCATTGAACAGCGTAGGAGCAAGAACACACCCCTGACAAACCCCAGAATCAACTGGGAAAAACACAGAGATTCTGCCTCCACTCTGCACAGAACTCACAGTACCAGAGTACAGGCCATGATATCTAGCAACCCTGAGGGGATCCCACAAAGTCTCAGAATGTCCTACATGGCAGCTCGATCAAATGAGTTGAACACTTTATGAAAATCGACAAAGGCTGCAAAGAAACTCTGCCGATATTTGCTTTTGCACTCCATGAGAACCCTTAGTGCCAGGATGGGTTCAATGGTAGGCTTCTTAGCCGTAAAACCAGACCGCTCCAGTTGCTGGTAGGTGAGCAAGTGATCATGGATTCTATTGAGGATGACCCTAGCAGGGACCTTACCCAACACTGAGAGCAGTGTTATCCCTCTGTAGTCACAATCGAGGTGATCACCCTTCCCTTTCCAGTTACTGATGACCAGTCCTGTTTTCCAGTCAGTTGGGATGATGCCAGTCTCCCAAATGGAAGGAAAAATTCCTTGCAATGCCAGGAGGACAGCCTTACCACCAGCCTGGATAAGTTCACACCAGATACCACAGATCCCTGCAGCCTTCCTTACCCGCAAACCTCCGCAACTTTCAGGGTCTTGTCACAGAAGGTCTCCCACATCACATTAGGATCGGCTGTCTCACCCATATCCACAAGTTCCTCACACAAACTGAGTGCACACGCATCAGAAACAGAATTGTTTAAAATATCTTTGGAGTTTGGTAGTAGATACACCTTGTACACCTGATACATAGGAGTGCAAAGGTGTACAGGTGGGTTCTCAAATGGCCTTTAAATGATCAGGCTCTTAGCAGCAGATCTCTGCTCCCAAAGATTCATGCTTTTTGGTGACATGGTCTGTGAAAAAGCTTGGGAAAGTATTGTCTCTATCAGATTTTGATGTCCTCCTTCTTCTATCAAGCAGGGGGTGCCAGCTCCCTGGATGGAATAAGTTCTTTTGTAATTGCGGCATGTTACATAACCCGAAACTATATAGATATACTATAAAAAGGCAATACCCCTCCCTTAGTGATATGTTGGTAAGAAATCACATAGGAGAAATAACTTAGCTTTCTTTAATGATGACTTACGTGGCATAACAGACAAGGAAGCCATGATAAGACCATAACCGAAGTGGGAGCTCGATGTATACAGTCTGCCATTTTTGTTGCTGCGCTGGAAGGATTTTCAGGATCGGATGACATTATCTCCCATTCGTCTGTCGGCTTCAAAGGTGTGACAGGCAATGTTCCAAGGCTTTATACTCTTTCTCCATGTGCAGGCTCCAACTTAGGGGAATAATACAATTACAAACAAGGCAAATAAGATTCCAATGTCATGCTGACTCTGTCACACAGAAATAGTACAATGCCCATTTTTGTAGTTGTCCCTTTCTTGTCTTCTAATGCTTGCCAAGCAGTTCTAAATGATGAGCCCCTGTGTGCTAAATCTGGCCTTGTGTTAGCTTTACATGTGAGTGAATTTATAAAATATTTTTTGTACAGAGCACAATGACATATTAAACTTATGTACTTTTTACACTCCTCAAATGACATCATATGATAGAACAATGTAATCTTTTTGTTCAAAATATTATCTGAAAAATATTTACATCTGCTGAAAAACATGACCCAAGAATTCACTGATTTTCATTGACCAGAAAAAACATTCTAAGGAATGACAAACAGACAACTGGCGGTTGGGAATAATTGAAATTATTCAAGTACATAAAATGAATGATGAGGGGAACTGATATTGCTGTTAGGGTCATGACTGGAAGCTTTAAGAATTGTGTTAGGAACTTGACCTTGTAACTTTTATAAAGAGAGCATTGCATACCACTAGATTGTTACCAGTCATTCAAGTTTGATTAGAATTGCTACAAATCAGAACTCTGCATTGGTATTAGACTCTAAAACAGGGATGGTAAACTCAGATCCTCTTGGAGAACATTATGTGGAGGTTTTTGTTTCAGCCACTTTCCTAACTAGTATCCGAATAGTACAACCAATAAAACATGCTTATTTTTCCTTAAAAAGCAAGTCTATTAAAATTAAAATTGAAAAACATTATTTTTTTTAAAAGGAAAACTGAAGATCTGAGAAACATTGATCCTATCTAGTCTTCAAAACATTTCGATAGTGCTTTCAAAAGACAGAATGGCAACAGTTGTAGAAATGTCTGGTGTGGCAGTCTGGCAGCACTAAGAGGAAAAGCGAATTAAATGATGCACTTCACAAACAGCAAGAATTGACTTCTTATTGAGAAATTGAATAGAGTGAAAATGGTGGCCCTCCAGGAACAAAGTTTTAGATACCTGATTTATGGCAGCTGGTTATCTGCTGCTCACTTTCCATGTCTATGTTGTTTGACTGCTGGTTAATATAAGAAAAAACAATTAAGGGATGTGTGAATTTAAAAAGCAGGCGAATTAAACTTAAGGTTTAAGTCTTTTTTGTGTTGTTACCAGTGGTAACTGGTTAATGATTTGCAAAATGATTGCACAAAAAGCCACTGTAGCCCTCCAGAATGTAAGTTTGACTCCCTTCACCTAAAAAGCAGAGATGCCTACTTCATCACATTCTGGACTTGCAAAAATGTCTACTAATCAGAATTGTATGTCATTATTTAACATGTTTTCCATGTATCCATTCATTCATTATCAAAGCCATCTAATCCACCTGAGCCAAACACGACAGCTTTAGGCACAAGGCCGAGGCAGAAACCAAATCCAGACATTTAAAAATCAGTCCATAAGAAAGGTAATAATAATGCAAGGAAATGAGGAAAAAAAGAAGAATAAGCAGCACCACCAATAAGAATGCATTTAGCCACGTTCGGAAAAGCTAGTGACAAAACATTAAAAAATGTTACATTTTACCAGTTAGCATATACAGTGTTGTAATTTGTAAAGCACGCCAATTTCTTCTTCTTAAAACTGAGGTCTAGGACTTACTGCTGCTTTGTGCAAGAATTTTTGGCATCCCATCACAATCAAGCACAAGCAGGATTTCTTTGTCATTAAAGAGATTGGAGAATAACTGTCTTATTTCCTTGTCCAAAACCCTAGTACTTAGTTGGACAGTGTTTAAAAATTACTACTTCTACACATCTTTTAGCTTGCCAATTCTTTCCAGTGTGGCTCTTTTGTGCCCTTCTTACTATAGTAGGGACCTTTATGGTCTATGTTCATATAACCCCTTGATTTAGTTTCCTGGGTGCCATAGTAGCTCAGTGGTGCCTCACAGTAAGGAGACCAGGGTTCACATCCCAGATATTCCCTTCGTGGCATTTTCATTTTCTCCCTGTATCTGTGAGGATTTCTTCCATGTGCTCCAGTTTCCTCCTACAGTCCCAAAACATACACATTACATGAATTGGGGATGCTAAGTTGGCTGGTGGTGCGTGGGAGCCTGTGTGTTCACCCAGCGATAGACTGGCAGCCTATCACAGGGTTTGTTCCTGTTATGTGCCCTATGCTAGCTGGGCTATGCTCCAGCACCCCCAATGACCCTGGTCTGGATTAAGTGGGTTGGAAAATGACACAACATTTAGTTTCCTACAGAAAGTGTGACATGGAAACATCAAGATCTCTTTAAGTTAACCACTTTTAGATCTTTGGAAGTTGTGTTTTACTTTTCCAATAATTTTCACCAACTGTCAGTTTTCCAGTTATGTTCACATTTTAGGCAGCTCAAAAAAAAATTTTCATAACATTGCAAAGTATAGGAATACCAAGATCTTTAGATATTTAAATGTAACAGTAATGCTTTTCATGTTTAGTGATTTATTTTATTTCTAACCCCATGCATATTTTTTTGTCTTTACTAATTTCATTGAAGAAAATTTGGGACAAATTACAGTTGTTATGCCACTTCAGGAGATCAAGAATGAGAAAAGTTACATTGAAGTTACCTGTATTTTAACATATTAGAGATCAAACTGTATACCCTAATAATGAGCAATTACGTACTTTCCATTAAAATTCAATTAATTCTTATGAAAAATGTGCATAATTTTCATCAAACCTTATTAATGTTCATTACAAAATGCTACATTTTAGTTTTGTGTGTAACAGCGACCTTCACTTGATGGAGAACTAAGGCTGGCACTAAACACCTCTCATTCCTATGAAGTCCACCAATGACTGAGGTGCCTTGTGTCAATGCAGATTAATGAGGTTTGCCTTGTGTTTATTTCTAGGTGAAATCAGCCTGGCAAAGATGGAGGAATTTGCAGACCGGAACAGGGAGCAACTGATCTTTAAGCTAAAAGTGAAAGAGAAAATTGGAGGCTTTCAAATATTGGAAAAGAAACAACTCTTTAAATTAATGAAACTGAAAGACAGCTGGATTTTAAACTGGAAAAAAGCCAAAGAAGTTAGCAAAAAGTTGAGTAAATCCGAACCATTTCACTGGTCACTTGTGGAAGAACAGCTCTTTGAAAGGCATTATAAAACCAAAGGCGTTAATACGCAAGTCTCATTAGGAAAAAAGATGATAAATGGTGAGAAGAAAGACCAAGGCCCCAGTGCAACAGAGCAGATTGTCAGAAAAAAATGAAGATATTAAAAGTGCTTTAGAAGGGAAACACTGTAGTTTCTCAGAAGTTTCTTACTATTATGATCGAACCAACTCAACCCAGGCCAATGGGGCAGATGATGAGTTGATGCATCTGAATCTTTCCACTGATGCAGTGGAGACAAAAGCTGTGTTCCAGCAAAATAAAGTTAGCTCTGCCACAGTTAGTCTTAATGTTTTTTCATGTAGAACACCACAAGTAGAAGAAGACAATTTCAAGACTTCTGGTTCTTCCATTCACCTTTGTCAAGAAAAGATTCTGTTGGAAAAAACAACTTCTGTGTGCCGAGAAGACAACACTGAACACAAGTCCCAGAATTACATGGAACATCTAATGGAAAACTTAGAAACAAAAGGACAAGATGCTTGTAATGTTCTGCACAGACACTGTATGTACAAAGGTATGTCTGCTTCAACTTTAATGGTAGAAGAAAAGCAAAGTTGTAAAACAGGCAATAAAAAAAACATGACTAAAGACAAAATGCATGAATATGACTCCAAAGTGAAAGCCTTCGGAAAGTGGGTGGAAAAGGAAGTGATTGAGCTAGCTGCTGGGGGAAATCAAAGCAAAGAGGAGAGACAAAAAGAAATACTATCCAACATTCAATTCAGAGATACATGGGAACACTCAACCTACAAATGTCTAACTGCCAACAACTGCATATTGTACACTGGTCCAAAAGGTGCGCTCAAGCTGGTTCACCTAGAGAATTCAAAAACAGACTGCCTCGCTAAAAGTGGAGAACCTCGTGAGGATTTCAGGTTCAAATGGCAGTACCACATGTGGATATTTCAAGGGGTTAAGACAGATATTGTTTTCTGTGACAGCGAAGATATTAAGTCCTACCCATACGATGACGAATGGTTCAGAAACTTCCACATCAAGTTCCCCAAGTTCTTAAAGGAAGAAGCCCTTCCAGCTATTGCTTTGTACAAAGAGGCTCAACAAGAACAAATGTTCAGCTGCTTTGCCAGTGATAACCAGGAATGAACCAAGGAGTGACTTCTATAATGCTGTAGCATTTTTAACTAGCAATATTTCTTTGTTTTCTTTGCCATATGCTTTGAGAGCCAAAGCTTTTTTAAATTTTTTTCATCCATTGAATTCTTCCCTTTCGGATTCTAGTGCATTTTTTGCTGCATTTCCTGCATTTTCTTAATTTTAGTTGACCTTGTTTCCTTTGCCCTTCATTTTTTTTCCAGTTGTTTAAAACCCTTTTACTTTTCTGCTTTACTAAAATTATTCCACCACCATGTCACCATGTCTATAAGCATAAACATCATCTTTTGTTTTATGCAAGACAATCTGCCAGTGCCTCAGCAGCAAGAGTTGACAGTACTTCAATCTGCAGCACATTCTCCCTTTTGGGAAACAATGTTGTTTTAAGCGGAGGTGTTCTAAGAGTAACAGAATGCAGAAGTGCTTTATGAAGGTGACCTGAGTGGGTTGAAGAACATATCCATGGCATTGGTGTTGGTTGGATTGTAAAGAGTAGACCTAACCTCTGAAGATGGACCAAGAAAGTGGAAAGTAGAGCAAGATCATTTGAGAGGTGACTAGCCAATTAGTTAATGGCTATTAAACTGCTATAGATGGAAAAAAACCTCAGCAAAAGAAGAGCAGCTTTGAAAATATCAGTTCTTTTTATGTTCCCACTCAAGTCTTGGACATGTTGACAGTGTGTAACCTGAATACATACTTGTACATTCTTAAAAATACTTTTTCTTTAATGGCATTTTATAGTTCTTTATGGTGTGTGTTTCCTTGTAGAACTCTTACTTGACAAAGCACCATTTCATTCTAGGAAGGGTTCTTTGCATGTGAAGTTTGTTCTTTGTATATTGAAAAACTTCCTCATATGTAGAAAGAAACCTAAAAGCATTAATGTATGGTAGGCTACCTAGCAGAACACTAACAGATTAAGAAAACCTGAACTGAGCTTGTGCTATTGTATGCAGCAAGAGTCCTTTAAAAAATGACTTATTGGTATATCACAAATCTGTCACCATCTGTTCATGGTTATTTACTGTATAGAGCTTGTTACAGATCCAAATGAATAAAGTTTCTTTCTGTAACCTTCATGTGGATGGGTCTTTTGGTAACCATAAATAATTCCCCTATGGCATCCCTCTAAAGAATCTTTTTGGCACCTTTATTTTTAAGAGTAGATATCATTTTCTTGGCTTTTGTCTAACTAGCTTAAAACCTTTTTAGTGTGACTGTTGTAATGTGAGATTTTGCATATAAGTTGATAAATATTTTGTATGTCTTTATTTGTAACTTAGGAAAAGCAATGTAATATTAGTGTTTCATTATTGATAATAAAAGCAATGGTTCGATGGTTTAAGGGAATAGACTGAGTCTCTTTGAATTTTACGACAGGATTTTGGGATAAGTGCCTTAAACCAGCTTGGCAAGTGTTTCTCTGCTAAAGTCTCTCAATCCCCGCAAGAAAGTCAGGCTGCCTAACTGGCAAACTTTAGCTCAACATATGGTTTTGGGTGGCAGGTGTTAAGATGTTCAATTCTCCCATTGGTCTGAAGTATGGCTGTTTGGAATGGGCTTGTATCAAAAGCTTTTAAAGTACCATGATGTCTTATTGGCTCTAGAGGTTGGACAGAACATCTATAAATTTACTTGCTTAACCTAACACTCTCTCTCTTTCTAACATCTGACGAAGAAGCATCTCGCACCATGAACTATCTATACTAATAAAAGGCAAAGCCCTCACTGACTGACTCACTCACTCATCACTAATTCTCCAACTTCCTGTGTAGGTAGAAGGCTGAAATTTGGCAGGCTCATTCCTTACAGCTAGTTTACTTACAAAAGTTAAGCAGGTTTCATTTCGAAATTCTATGCGTAATGGTCATAACTGAATCCTACTTACGTACATAATGAACGTTATGTCCATACCCTGCAGCTCGGTGGCCGTGTGAGGCAGCGTTGCGTTCTCCATCACCATGCCTCCCACGTAATTGACTGCCTGCCCATATAAGGCCGTCGTTCGCTGCGGTCTCTTCATTCCTTTCCTTGGTTCACCACGGAATTCTCGTCTCCCTGCTGATAACTGCAGCCTTTTTATGTAATCCACGGCTTCTCCGCTGTTTTATTGTTTGTTTATTACGATTATAGTTATTGTGTAGGAATTTTAGACTTACTTTACATTGTTTAGGTAACCATTTCCTTTACCGTTCCAACCGTACCATCATTAACATGTCTATTGAGGTGATCACCATCGATCAAAGAACTATCACTTACCGAGTGGTTTCCATGCCTGGAGATGGCTCCTGCCTTTTCCATTCTCTGTGCTACATATTGCACGAACATATCAGGCTCACTCTTGATATCCGGAGGGACATTGTGTCATATGTATTGAATGACTGGGACAGGTTCAAGGTGTGGACTGATGACAGTACAGGAGATAATTATACTACACAGGAGCACTATAAGAGTGAAATGCTTAAGCCCTTCACCTATGGTTCTGCATGTGAGTTGATGGCTGCCGCTGAATTGTTCGGTTATTGCTTTCAAGTGTACCGAAATGGCCAAATATTTTACACCTTTGGAGAACCGTCAATGCACCTTAAACATCTTAGATTCACAGGTGACGATTTGAGTAGTGGACACTTTGATCTTTATGAATGTTTCAACTCTCAAAAGCTGGATGCGAAGTTATCGATGAAGCTGGTTGTATGCTTACATCGCTTGACAGATGCCGAATGTCACTTCAACACAAGTCCAACTCAAACCGATTATGACAGCAGCAATCCAAGCTGTGAGAAAACAGTAAAAAGGAGGCATGTCAGACGTCGTGATACATTTCCTGATGCAGCTAGATGGAAACAACTTCATGCAGCTGCCACCAAATACTCGCAGAAAAATTCACAAGTTCATAAAGACGCTTTTGCTAAATACTCGCAGGCAAATATGCAAGTTCATAGAGACGCTGTCACTAAATACTCGCAAGCAAATCCACAAGTTCATAGAGACGCTGTCGCTAAATACTCGCAGGGAAATCCACAAGTTCATAGAGACGCTGCCGCTAAATACTCGCAGAGAAATCCACAAGTTCATAGAGACGCTGTCGCTAAATATTTGGAGGCAAATAAACAAGTTAATACAGCTTCTGATTCTAGGTACGATCCCAATAATGAAAAGCGGCTAATACGAAACCAACAGGTTTGGCTCAAAAAAGCCGATTGTGGATTTGCGTACGACCCAAACATACATTATGAATCTGACAAAACAGTACACATTGGATCCGTGGATGTTCACTGTGACTATTGTCAAGCTCATAGGTGGAAATGCGAGTCTCCTGATTTGTGCTGTAACGGTGGTAAAATCTCTCTCAGTCCTTTATGTAAGCTTCCTGACCTTCTTGAGGGCCTGTTAAATGGCAAACATCCTCAAAGTGAGCATTTCTTGAACAACATTCGAAAGTACAACAGCGCATTTCAAATGACATCATTTGGTGCTAACCAAATCGTTGAGGGAAATTTTATGCCTTCATTTAAAGTTCAGGGACAAGTGTATCACTTGATTGGCAGTCTTTTACCTATGCCGACTGAGGAACACAAATTTTTGCAAATTTATTTCGTCGGGGACGATGAAAAGGAAGCACAAATGCGCTGAGCTAATGTTTCTGGAGTTAACATACCCCTGGTGCAACAATTGCAAAAAATTCTGCATGATTGTAACACTTACATCCAGGACTTCCACTCCGCAATGGACAGTATTTCAGATGAAGACAAAGACTTCAAAGTTGTCATTCACGCCGACAAAAACATTACATGCACACAAAGGCAGGTTTAATAAACCTATAGTACGTCAAGTTAGTGTTGTCATCGTTGGGCAAACGTTCAACAATAGGGATATTGTCTTGAAAACCAGAGACAATAAACTGCAACGCATTAAGGAAACCCACAGATCCTATGATGCACTTCAATATCCCCTCATGTTCTGCTATGGTGAAGACGGCTATTCTGTGTCTATACCTCAAGTTCATGCTGCCAGTAAGTTACCTATGAACAAAACCGTCTCTGCAGCAAACTTCTATTCATACCGGCTTATGATCAGACAACATCATGATAATACTATTCTTTTCTTCCGAACTTTATTAAATCAGTTTTTAGTTGATATGTAAGCAAAAATTGAATCCAAAGACTAAATTATATCAGACTAAATCAGAAAAAACTACGAGCTGAAAATTACGTTCATTTGAAAGATGCTATTGACAAAAACGACACTAACTTAAGAGAACTTGGTCAAGCTGTGATATTACCATCGTCGTTCACTGGAGGACCTTGCTATATGCATGAGCGTACACAAGATGCAATGACATACGTACGTCATTGTGGCCACCATGACTTATTCATCACATTTACTTGCAATCCTAAATGGACTGACATCACTGAAGTTCTCCTTCCACGTCAAAAACCTCACGATCGCCACAACCTTATCAGTTGTGTATTTCATCTCAAGATTCGCAAAATGATAGACTTGCTCACGAAGAGTAACATTTTCAGCTGTACAAATTGCTACATGTACACCATAGAGTGGCAAAAGCGAGGTATTCCCCATGCACACATTCTGTTGTGGCTAAAGGATAGGATTAAACCAGCTGTCATCGATCAAGTCATCCGTGCAGAAATTCCTGATCCACAGACTGACCCTGCCCTCCACAAAATAGTAAAATCCACCATGATTCACGGCCCATGTGGACCTCATAATATCAACTCACCCTGCATGATCAACAGAATATGCAGTAAGAAGTACCAGCGTCCGTTCATCTCAGAAACTCAGACCGGAGAAGATGGTTACCCTCAGTACCGCCGGCGCGCACCTGGTGATGGAGGTCATACAATTAACATCAAAGGAGTAGATATCAACAACAGATGGGAGGTCCCTTATAGTCCTGTGCTGTCCCATTTCTTCAATGCTCACACCAATGTCGAATTTTGCAATTCAGTAAAATCGATCAAATACATCTGCAAGTATGTTAACAAGGGAAGTGACCAGGCAGTATTTACAATACAAAATCAAAATGACGAAGTATCTGGATATGAAGCTGGTCATTACATTAGTAGCTCTGAAGCAGCCTGGCGCATTTTCTGTTTTCCCATTCACGAACGTTACCCTCCGGTCGTTCATCTTGCTGTGCATCTTGAGAACGGACAAAGAATTTATTTCACAGAAGGCAATGTTGCCGATAAAGTACACAATCCACCACAGATGACCCTTTTAGCGTTCTTTGACCTTTGCAACCACGATGATTTTGCAAAACAACTTCATTATAATGAAATTCCATCATATTATGTGTGGGCAAACAACATGTTTCGTCGGAGGAAACAGGGCAACCCTGTACCAGGACATTCAGGAGTGAAAAAAGATAATGTGCTGGGATGGGTCTACACTGTGCACCCGAATAACTCTGAATGCTACCATCTTCAACTGCTGCTCAACAAAATCACAGGTCCCATGTCTTTCAAATCTCTCAGAACAGTTGATGGTGTCCTACATTAAACCTATAAGTCAGCCCGCAGGGCACTTGGTTTTTTACACGACGATATCAACTGGGACGAGACTCAACAGGAAGCTGCTCTGTCTCGGTCACCTCAAAAGATCAGTGAACTCTTTGCTGTCATGCTGGTGTTCTGCCAAATGGAAAACCCCTTAAACCTATGGAAAAACATAAAGACAGCATAGCAGAAGATGTTAGGAGACAGACTGAAAGAGATTATATATACGAACAGAAGTCCACAAGTGGTTAAATTTGATCTATAACAAGTGTCTACAGTTGCTTGAAAACTACGTAATTGCTATTGGAGGTCAATCTCTTAATCATTACTGTTTGCCTTCACCTTTCAGAGAACTGGCAGAACTTACGTCAAATCCCGAGTACTTGAAAGAAACATCTTACAACACCTCGCAATTGGCCAATATAGTCACAAATAACGAGCTGTTGCTAAATAGTGACCAATAGTCAGTTTATAAGCAAGTCATGAGGAGTGTTGTCTCGGCCACTGGTTTTTCCTTGATGCTCCAGGAGGAACTGGTAAGACATTCCTCATAAACCTTCTCCTTGCGAAAATCTGAGTGGAAGGTAACATTGCCATAGCTGTGGCTTCTTCTGGCATTGCTGCAACTCTTCTTGAGGGTGGCAGAACTGCTCATTCAGCTTTCAAGCTGCCTCTGAACCTCAGCCATACTGAATCCCCCATGTGTAACATATCAAAGCAGAGCAACATGGCTGAAGTGCTGCGACATTGTCAGCTTATTGTCTGGGATGAATGCACTATGGCACACAGAGGAGGTGTTGAGGCTTTAGACAGGACCCTCCAAGACATCCGAAACACCAACAAACTTATGGGAGGCTTGACAGTGTTGCTGGCTGGAGACCTCCGGCAAACCCTACCAGTCGTGCCCAGAGGAACACGCGCTGACAAAGTCTTCATACCTATGGCCACAAATCAATGTTGTTACCTTAAGAATAAACATAAGGGTTCATTTGAAAGGCAACAAAAATCCCGGGGAGTTCTCTGCTCTTCTGATGAATATAGGTGATGGCACCTTCATTCAAGAAAATTGTAAAATAAATATTCCTACAAATCTCTGTCTCCTCGTGAATACCTTACAAAGCCTTCTTCAATATGTTTTCCCCAATCTACGAAATCCCCACGAAAATATCATGGTTGAGGGAGAGAGCTATCCTGACACCAAGAAATGACATGACTACGACTATAAACCACATTTTACTTCAAGAACTACCTTCACAACTGAAAACATATCAGTCTGTGGATTCAGTTGTAGAAGTGGAAGACGTGGTGCACTATCCGGTAGAGTTTCTCCACACTGAATCCTCCAGGCACTCCTGAGCATAATCTAATTTTAAAGGTTGGGGCACCAATAATGTTACTGAGAAACTTACAGCCAAAGAAACTTTGTAACGGCACGAGACTTCAGGTCACGTGTCTGCAAAAGAACCTAATTGAGGCAACTATTTTTACTGGCAGTGGCTCAGGGGAAAGAGTTTTTATTCCTTGCATCCCCGTTATACCCTCTGATCTCCCATTTCAATTCAAACGCCTTCAATTTCCAGTAAGGCTCTTGCTTCGCAATGACAATTAATAAGTCTAACGGACAAACCCTACAAAAGGTTGGCATTAAAATGAGGCAAGATTGCTTTTCACATGGCCACCTGTACGTTGCATGCTCAAGAGTAAGCTCAGCGCACAGCTTGGTCGTATTACAACCAGAGGGCCGAACTGACAACATGGTATACAAAGAGATTCTTAACAAATAATTATTTGTATATTTTCCTTCAGTTTAAAAATGTTTACTTTTTTTCTTAATAAAAATTTTAAGGCAGTACTTCGCTGCTGCGAAGCGCTGTTATTTTGCTAGTACCTTATAAACAGTGGGACGTCTGGGAGACATGAGGCATTCTGACAAAGGCTAATTATTAATAATACAAACGGGGAAAGAAAAGCAATATATTACTTTACCAAGACAAAACAGTGGCCAACTTGTAGGTCTTTTTTTTCATATGCACATTTTCTACATTAGCACTGGTGGAAGGATGTTGTTGAAATTAATACAGCTGTAGACAAACACACGTGTAATGCATTTTAACATGTTTGTTTCAGCTGAAAATCACACAACATAGAAAGCCTTCCCCTTGCCATTCCCAATTAACTGCACTTTCGTGTTTCCTACAAAACAGGCTGGGCATATGTAAGTCTGGTGTTAAGCATTGCGACCAGGTGCTTTCTTTTGTCCCCTAGACCAAGTAAGGAAGTTTAAGAACTTCCACAAGACACATTTTCTCAAAGGAAGATCCTTGCAAAGATTGCTGTAGATCATTTCATTGGATTTTTTTAAATAAATTAAGAATATAAAGACTGTCCTTAGGTTTATGTAGTCAGGGTAAGAAATTCATACTTTTATAGATTTGCTGCTAGTTTATTCTGGTCACAGTTATGGAAAGGCAGTAAAGTGTAATAAGGAGGAAACCAGTCCAATTGTTTGACTTTTGAGTTCTTTTCGGTGTTCTCACAAATGAGAGCTGACTGACTGTATGCACCAAATAAATAAATTAATAATGGGTGTGAAGCCTTGAAAAAGACCCATTAACCACATCAGGGTCTTTCCTAACCTGTCCAGAAATAGGCCTCAACTCAAGCAGTCTGACCCCAGACTTTACTGGTAGGTTTTGGCCTGCCCAGGAAAGAGGAAAGAAAAACCTTTAAAGTTAAAAAATGTCCAAACTATATCAAAATGCCCCACAAGGGAAAAGAACTGTAAAAGCATTGACTTGCACTCACACCCCAGCCATAGCCTTGACTAGGATGACCTTTGCAGCATTAGGGCTACCTAGAAAAAAATGAAGCTGAACTGTGGTGTATCCTATGCACGGGTATAATGATTGCTGCTCATTTGGTCCTCACCAAAAGTATTGGAACTGCAAAGCCAATGAATTAACTTTTTGCTGTGCACTGAAGACATTTGTGTTTGAGATCAAAAGATGAATATGAGAAAGAGATTAGAGTTTCATCTTCTATTCCCTGGAGTTTACATCTAGATATGTTAAACAACATGGTAGAGAGCACATTTTATATCAGACTCCGTAGATTTTAATATTGAAAGCAAACTCTAAGTGGACTTTCATGTGTCATTTGGCCACTCCGCCATAAAGGCCAGATTAGTGGAGTGTTGCAGTAGTGATTGTCCTTCTGGAAGTTTTTCCAATCCCCACACAGGTTTGCTCAGACAGAGTGACCATCAGGTTCTTGTTCACCTCTCTTTCCAAGACCCCTTTCTTCTGATTGCTCAGTTTGGTCAGGCAACCAGCACAGAGTGAGTCATGATTGTTCCAGACTTATTTCATTTAAAAATTTACAAAGGTCACTGTTCTGTTTGTAACCTTCAATGCGTCAGAATTTTTTGTAGCCTTCCCCATATCGGTGTTTTGACATAATCCTTCAACTTCATATCTTGGTTTTTGCTCTGACACACATCTGTCAACTGTGGGACCTTATATAGACAGGTGTGTGTCTTACCAAATCACATCCAATCAATTAAATTGACCTTAGAGGGACTCCAAACAAGGTGTAGAAACATCTCAGTGATAATCAATAGAATAAGATGGAGTCGAGTTTTAGGTGTCATAGCAAAGGGTCTGAATATTTGTGTTAATGTGATATTTCTAAACTAATATGTAAAAATTAATCACGTTTTTGTTTTGCTTCATCATTTTGGGGTATTAAGTATTGTTTGATGACAAAAATATAATTTACACAATTTTAGCATAAGGCTGCAACATTACAAAATGTGAAAAAGTGAAGAGGTCTGGATACTTTCTGATAGCCCTGCATGTCCACTCTTTACTTTCAAACCAAGCTAATCCACTTATATTATTATGTGCAGCTGGAGTCCATCCTCACAGTATGAGAGATGAGGCAGGTACCAACACTTGGTGAGGGTCCACTGCAGAGCACACTTACTCTCTAATAGTTTGAAAATGTCACAGGAGGAACTGGAGAAACTTTGAAGGAGTAAGTATTTAAAAATAACAGAGCGAGACTTTGAAAAAGTGAAAAGATTCCTTTAATGGATTTATTTGTACAGTTAGGTCCATAAATATTTGGACAGAGATAACTTTTTTCTAGTTTTGGTTCTGTACATTACCAAAATGAATTTTAAATGAAACAAATCAGATGCAGTTGAAGTGCAGACGTTCAGCTTTAATTCAGTGGGTTGAACAAAACGATTGCATAAAAATGTGAGGCAACTAAAGCATTTTTTTAACACAATCCCTTCATTTCAGGCACTCAAAAGTAATTGGACAATTGACTCAAAGGTTATTTCATGGGCAGGTGTGTTCAAGTCCGTCGTTATGTCTTATCAATTAAGCAGATAAAAGGCCTGGAGTTGATTTGAGGTGTGGTGTTTGCATGTGGAAGATTTTGCTCTGAACAGACAACATGCGGTCAAAGGAGCTCTCCATGCAGGTGAAAGAAGCCATCCTTAAGCGGAAACAGAAAAAAAATTGCAGTACTTTATTCATATTTAGAACAATTAGAACAACAGGAGATAAATCAGGTTTCAAGCGTTTATGTAGGCTAAACAGTGCTGATAGGTATTCTGAACTGTTTGAGTTCATGCTTTTGTCATTAAAAACAAAAGACAAAACTTTCTACCAAAAATAACTGACTGATTAAGAATTTGTAATGAAAAATATAAACAATAGTCAACAATTTAAAAAATACTGAACACGACCATACTCAAAAATGGCCCATCTAAGTATCAGGGACCTTATTTTTACCCTGAAGCGTTAAATAAATATTTCATGTACTACAGCATGACCAAGCATTTGGTACTGCTAATAACATTTGTCTAATTAGTGAAAACTTTAACAGCCTTGTAAACAAAGTGATTAACCTCAGGAAAAAGGCAAAGACTGCTAGAATAAAGATCAGTAAAGTATTACTTAGTTAAAATTCAACAGGAAAATAAATACCTTTCACATTTCTGTTGCATTAGTAACTGCAACAGTGTTAATTTTAACTTTGCAGTAGTATTACATGCAACTTTTTTATCCAAACTGATATACTGAAATTGAAAAAAAAAGATTTATAAGACATACTATTACCAGATATTATCTATTGTCACACACGTGCACATGGGCGGCAGCTAAAGGGCCTGAGCGAGAGTAATTCCACACCAGACCAGGGGGTGGCAGAGTATGCTGACTCTTTATCTCATTTCTTTGCAAACCAGTTACTGGATATTCTCACCAGTCCTGGTACTTCAGGAAGTCAGTTATCCTGCCAACTATGCCACTGTCACAAAATCAACCAAAAAGCCACAGAAAGGTTTGGGGCAGCCACCCATATATTATTTCCTAGCTGCAAAATAGGAATAATTATTGTACAGATGTGTACAGTCCAGAACAAAACTGACTTCAAAGCTAAAACATAGTAGCATTAAAGGCCATCAGAGGAAGTGATGTCATCAGGGCCGGTACTGGAAGTGATGTTGTCAATGGCATAGACATATATAGGTAGACGCTGCATTCACTGTGCTGCCCAGTCAACATGATATGTCAGCGTGTCCGCCCTATTGCGAGTGGCAAAAGTGCCATTTAAACTAATACAGGTAGATGTGGAAACTGGGTTTTCTGAAGAAAAAACAATAACATTTAAAACAGTACAATTTACATACAACAGATTTTAGCAAATCATTTAAATGCAATTATTTATATCCATTTATACACTAATAATGGCAATTATTAAATAATAATAATAATAATAATATTATTATTATTATTATTAAATAATTCCTCCTATATAAGTAACATTTCTCAGTCTGCCTTCTTCGATCTCCGAAACATTTCTAGACTTCATCCTGTTCTTACGCAACACAGTACTGAAGTATTGGTTAATGCCTCACTGTAGTCACCTCACGTATAGATCAATGTAATGCTTTTCTATCTGGCATCCCACAAAAACCTATCTATGGCTTACAACTTCTTCAAAATTCTGCTGACAGGATAATAACCTGTTCTAAATCCACTGAACATATTACACCTATTCTCTCTCAACTTCACTGGCTCCCTTTTCACTACTGAATACAATACTAAATACCACTCTGAACATTTAAAGCTCTCCACAACCTCGCTGATCTCCTGCAGACTTACACTCCTTCTCGCTCACTCAGATCCTCATCTGCAGCTTTACTTTCTGTACCACACATTAGAAACAGTGCTATGGGAGCTCGAGCATTCTCTCATAGTGCTCCTCAACTCGGGAATTCTCTTCCCGCTCATATACGTCAGCTCGATTCAATAATACATTTTAAAACTGCCCTCAAAACTTATCTTTTGAAACTGGCATATCAATTGTGAATTTTGCACTGTTACTGCCAGTTATCTTTGTTTGTTTGCTAATTATTGCTTTTGATTTATTATTCTCTTGTTTTAATTTAACTAATGTTGTTTATTTTTATTGTAAGTTGACCTTGAGTGCTACAAACGGTGCCTATTAAATAAAATGTATTATTATTATTATTAATAATAATTATTGAAATGAAAACTTGACCAATGTCTGAAAGTCAAAATAGTAAGACTGCAACCGGCAGTCTTTTCTTTCTTTTAACAGTGAAATGATACACTCGATGACAAAAATAAACAATTTTATTGTATACAAATTGGCTTAATAATTTCTGAAAACATTTCACTTATTCCTCTCTCAATCTCTCTCTCTCTCTAAAATCCTTGAAACAGAACTGTATTACATATCTTTTTCCGTGTGTTGCCACTCTGTAATTTGAGAGTATTCAGTCTGGCAATAAAGTACAGCCTTTATTTGTGGAAGACAGAGACAATTAAAGACATGAGCATAAAATGATGGTTGTCAGTTTCAAACTGTGTTTCCTCGATGTGCTCCTTGAGAAAAAACACATCATCTGAACCAATCTCAGCCCGAACAAACTGATTGATCAAAGATACACTGACAGCTTGCCCTAATGTCGACCTTCAGATAACACGCTCAGCTACTTTGACCACCTTGACGGTACCCTCAGAAGTAATCATCAAACCACCTTTGTTTTTTAATGTGAGCAAGAGGTAGCTTTGATCATTTGATGCCAGTACAGCATCTGTTACCAAACTAGCATGGCACACATCACAGGGCAGCTTTCTCAAATTCCCATCTAAGGGCTACCTCCCACTGCTTCCTAGTTAGTGACTAAATATATTTAGCCAAAACGTTGTTTGGAGACTCACTTAAGCACATGAATGAATAGCTTTGCAAGCATATCCTGGCATAGCTAAAGTTAAGATTATAAAATGGGATTTTCTAATGGCCAAATATAACCAAAACAATTGTTCAGCCTTACCTATGAAATGTAATCCCCCGGGATTACAGCGTTTTGTACAAATCCAAGCAGCGCATGTGTGAGGCATCTTTATCCATTTTTTCACTCCACAGCAGTGCCACTCACAAAATATGGTGACGACGTTGACGTACGATGCTGCTGGTCATGCGTCGCCTAGTAATTCTATGTCTATGGTCAATGGGCCCGGAATCGGAAGTGATGACATCGGGACTGGAGCCGGAAGTGACATCATCAGGGCTTTTCCAGACTGCAGACCTCCTGGCTGTAGAAGAAGACAAACACTTAGTCTGTCCATTGTAGCCACTCTACATTTGTTGACATACAAACACATATGATAAAAGTATAACTGTGGATATAAAAGAAGATTGGGAATGGACAAGACACTTTGTACAAAGTAGAAAACATATATACAGTATATCAACCAGCTACTAACAGGAGTTCTGAAAGGGATGATGAAAAATTGCAGAGCATCCTTAAAATGAAAGGACAGAGTCAAGATGGACATTGATATAGTAACAGGAAAGGAGAAAAGTATTGGAGGAGTGTTGGCATGATTATCAGAGAGGTGAAAATTAGGTGTCAAGGCAGTCAAGTGTCCTCACAGCTTACATATCATATTACAATATAAAAACACTTTCTATACTATATTCCTGTAATATTATTTACAAATTTTGATGAGAACAAATCAATTGTTCCAAAATACTTAATTACTTATCACCTGTTATTTACAAAAAGCAAAACTGGCTCAGCATGTGATATTTTTCAGAACCTCGGAACCTCCCCATTTTCCAAACATATAATCTACCAATGAAAGGGCATTCTATTATCTTGGTATGATTGGTTAGCTACTAAGCTAGGTTTCCGCATTATTTCAACAAACTGGCAAATAAAAGATGTCAAGAATATTCATTTCAGCTACATACTGTACAGTAACTGGGCCCTTTCTGATAGACTCTCATCCATGTTTATGGGCTATATCTCAAATACACTTCCTATTTTTGTTTGCCTTTCATCACAAGTTATGTCTTTCATGTGCTGTGTGCTATTAAACCACTTACTCCAAATAATTCTACCTTTGTCTATCTACCATTTATGTTTGCTTTGCAATGTTAATTAGAGTGGGTTATGTATTTTGGTGATGTTCAAAAAAAAATCTATCTGAGTTGTTTCATCATGTATTTTGTCGGTGGTGTGCTTTTTGTTTCATTCATTGAATTTTTTAGGTTTTTTTTTTTTTTGTTCTTTATTTTGCCTTATACAATTTCTCGTATACCCCTTGGGGTCAGAGCGCAGGGTCTGCCATTGTACAGCGCCACTGGAGCAATTGAAGGTTAAGGGCCTTGCTCAAGGTCCCAGAAGAATAGGATCTCTTTTGGCAGTGATGAGGATTCAAACCAGCAACCTTCAGGATACCAGCGCAGATCCTTAGCCTCAGAGCCACCACTCTGCGTTTTGTTGTTGTTATTTATTTGTTTTTGGGTTATGCCTCTTTACTTTCATTCAACTTGTATTTTTCTTACTATGACTCCAGTGCCCAAATTACATTTCCTAATTCATTCTTAACACATTCTTAATATGTGTTTCAGAATAAAATCTCAGATGCTAGGCAGCCTAATGTAACAAGTGTAACATTTAATTCAAAGCCTAACTATAAAGACATAATCACCAATTAGGAATATACAGACAGTGAACCTCAGAGGCAGAGTTTCTAGTGTGTGCAATAAAATAGGATTATATCTTTTCAGCATTATTACTCATGATAGTAAAATAAAAGATGAAGCTTTTACAATAATTAATAATCTATTAATTAGAAAACTCAAATTATACCATATATACTTGTGTACCACGCACCCTTGTGTAAGACGCGCCCCCTAATTTTTACAAATAAAATTGCGAAAATCGTTTTGCCCTGTGTACGACGCCCGTTGATTGTATAGAAAGCGTTTAGAGAGAGAGTGCGAGCGAGAAAGTGCGCAAGAGAGAGAGAGCACGAGTAGGTGAGTGAAAGAGAGAGCGTGAGTGCAAAAGTGAGAGAGAGAGCGCAAGTGCGTGAGCAAGCAAGCGAAAGAGAGAGCGCGAGTGCGCAAGCAAGCAAGCAAGCGACAGAGAGAGAGAGAGCGCGAGTGTGCGAGCAAGCGAGCGAGAGAGAGCGTGAGTGTGCGAGCAAGCAAGCGAGAGAAAGAGAGAGAGAGCACGAGTGCACGAACAAGCAAGTGAGAGAGAGAGAGAGAGCGCAAGTGCGCGAGCGAGCCCAAGCAAAAGAAGTAAACATTACAGAATTACATTTCTTCGTGTATGATGCGCACATGATTTTCTAATGCTAATTTTCAGGAAAAAATGTACACGCGCAAGTACGGTATACAGTAACAGAAATAACACAATTACAAATATTACTGGATAGTGTCTAAGTACACAGACATGTATTCTGGTAGACTGCCCTAGAATCTTCCAAACTGGTCATTGTGACTGATCTTCTTATACACTTCTGTCAAGTTAAAGTACTAGTTTTAGAGCATCAACTGAAAACAAAGACTGTGATACAATCAGATAAACCTTTACAGATCAATAGTTATCAGATGGAATGAGGTGTGCCTCTCTGACATTATACATTTGATTTTGAAGTCATAAAACACTAAAAAAGGGGTGTGGTGTAATCAAACAGTTACCCTAAAGAATCATGCGGTGCATGATTGAGATGCTACACCCACAGAGCCGTATAAGTACGGGCTGGCACGGGAGAAAAAACAATGACTGAGGTTAAGAAGAGAAAAAGGCAGGAGGCCATAAAAGACTGTGCAGGAGCGAGCAAGTGAGAGAGAGAGAGAGCAGGCTTGCTGGAGCAAATGCAGGCAGCTGGGAGGAGAGTCATGGAGGAGTGTATGGCCAACACTTGGGGAGGATGGATTGGGTCACTCCTGCTAAGCATTTCAGAGGAGCAGGAGTGACTAGAATTATGGACGACTCTCAGCAGAAGGCAGCAGGGTTCAAGGAGGCTTGGGAGGGAGAGCCCCAGCATGAGCGTCCTGGTTGATGGGGATCCAAGTCTTGGTCCGGTAAGGGAGCCCATACATATCCAAGGGACAGAAGGCTACCGGACCAATTAAAGGTCAGCTGTAACTGCTAATAGGGTGACTCCCCTGCTGCAAGGCCCAGATGGGATAAGCAGGGGAGCCACCAACTAAAAGGAAGAAGGCACTGAGTTTTTATAAAAGGGGCAGCTTCCAGCCCACTGGTTTTAAACTCATTTTAAAGGATTTAATCATGGGTTTTAACCTCCAATTGTCGCCTGCTTTTTAGGATTATTTATTTATGGACTTCTTTTGTACAATGCACATTTGTTTTGATTTTTTTTTTGTTAATGAAAGCACAGGACACTTTTACACCATCCCCTTGCTCCAAGTGTGATTTCTCCTCATCTACCAGCTCATTCAGTTACATTATCAACTGTGTCGGGTTCACGAGGCTCCCAAATGGGAAGAGGGCGCAGACCCAAAACATGTGACCTAGTGAGGCTGAAACTTGAGTACATGAAAATGGACCTAAAAGAAAAGACAGTGCTCTGTTAGATTTCTTCAGTCATTCGCAGACTGAAGAAATCGAACAGAGCACTGTATTTTCTTTTAGGTCCATTTTCATAACACATTTGAATATATTTGCACCTGTCTGCATACTGTATATAAAAATGGTATACTCTAGAAACACCTCTTATTGTCATTAGACATTATGTAAAGTTCTAAACTAGTTAAACATATTAACAGTAATTGGGGGTGCATGGTTAAAAGTAGTTTTAATTACATTTTTTTAAACCAACAATATCTGCCCAAAGACAAAGTCAGACACAGTTGCAGTCCTGGAGACCTCTGTTATCTAGTCGCCCACCATCTCCTGGGCATTCTGCAGTAGAGCCTCTTCTGGCTATTCAGTTTGATGAAAGCATCTTCCCATCAAATGATTTCATTGTTTCTTAATCCAAGTTGACTTATCCAGCAGATTGGCAGTAAAAAAGTGGATCTAAGTGCCACATCCAGATACTGAGAAGAAAAACAGAATAGAGGAGGTTTAGTAATGGTTTATAAATGTTGCATTTCTTATATTTTAGCACAAATGACCAACAAACAGGGAAACAGTATGCACAGGTAATCAGCAGCTCTAGTCAGGGTATGCTAGACTAAAGTAAAAGCTGAAACTGAAGGGCCATCTGTTGTATAAGAAGGCAGATCAGACCCTTCCACCCAGCTCAGCTCGACGTCTGGGATTTCCCATCATCTTTTTATATTCCCTGACCCGTAAGTGTTTCAATCCTTCAGTCCCCGTGACGTCCTATCACTTCCGGGTCAGATAAAAAGTCCTCTTCTTCATCCCGGAGGTACGTCATTTCCCCTGTCGCTGTGACTAAGACATACTTCCGGGTTATAGGGCACATATGATTCTCTGGGCCTCCCCGCAGCGTCCTCTAGGGGCCCCTGTGGTATCCAGCAGGTCTGTGAATAAAAACTCCAATGTCCAGAATTCCCTGCTGGCATTTGGGGCACCTCCATGCTGCAGGGAGAGCTTCACCTGGTTGCCTGGGGGTATTGGCCGGGATGACTGGCCGGCCATAGTCCACAATGCCTAAATAATGTTTTGAACTACCAACGAATAATGCATTGCAGTAGTAAATCCTAATAGAAATAAGCGTGTGATATTTTTCTCAGTATCCTCCATATTTGGAAAAAGTCTTAATTTTCTGCCATCTTTAAAATGGAAAGAACAGATTCTGGACAGTTTTGTAATGAGTATCAAATATAATGTCTAAACTCCATGGTGATTAAGTAAAATGAATGGTTGATTACAAGGGAGCTATAAAGTGACAGAATGCTGTTGCAGTCAACATTCTTCTCCCAATTAATAAATTTTTTTTTCTGTATTCAGAGACACGTAGTCCTTATCCATCCACTCCTTCAACTCACTGCAAAAACTAATTAAGGATAGCATCAGAAAAACATAATTTGGTCTATAAGAAAGGTATAATCAGGTATCATCATCATAAGAGTGAAAATTTATGTAATCTTTTCTAATGATAGTTTCCAATGGAGGTATGTAAATTTAAAATTGTAAAGGTTCCAGTACTGACATTTGCAGCACACCATATTTAACTTCTGAGTATAATGATGGGGTACTGTCATCATATTTGTCTATGTACTGGAATCAATTTGATAAATAAGAACTAAGCCAGGAAAGAACTGTGCTTGTGTGCCCAGTGTAATCTTCCAGCCTTTGTTCTAAAATAGAAGGGTCAATGGAGTCAAACGCTGTGCTTAAACCTAAGAATATAATTTCAGTGAAAATTTCTTCATCAGAGGATATCAGAACATCGTTTTTCAACATGTGTTAGTGCCATTTCTGTACTATGACCAGAGCAGAAGCCAGACTGGAATTTCTCAAATAAACTGTGATATGGCATGACTGAAGCTGAATAGTAACTACATTTTCAAGTACAGTAATCCCTCCTTGATCGCGGGGGTTGCATTCCAGAACCCCCCGCGATAGATGAAAATCCACGAAGTAGAAACCATATGTTTGTATGGTTATTTTTATATATTTTAAGCCCTTATAAACTCTCCCACACTGTTAACATTATTAGAGCCCTCTAGACATGAAATGACACCCTTTAGTCAAAAGTTTAAACTGTGCTCCATGACAAGACAGTGATGACAGTTCTTTCTCACAATTAAAAGAATGCAAATATATCTTCTCTTCAAAGGAATGCGTGTCAGGAGCAGAGAATGTCAGAGAGAGAGAGCGAGAGAAAAGCAAACAATCAAAAAATCAATACGTGCTTTTGGGCTTTTAAGTATGCCGAAGCACCGCGATAAAGCTGCATTTTTTAGAGGAGTGTCCGTATCCTCCAGGCAAACAGACTCTGTGCAAACAGCCCCTCTGCTCACACCCCCTCCGTCAGGCGCAGAGAATGTCAGAGAGAGTGAGAGAGACAGAGAAAAGCAAACAATCAAGCACCGCACGGGAAGCATATCGTATATCATTGAGAAGTTTTAGTTAATTCGTAATACATGCTCTGATTAGGTAGCTTCTAAGCCATCTGCCAATAGCGTTCCTTGTATGAAATCAACTGGGCAAACAAACTGAGGAAGCATGTACCGTAAATTAAAAGGCCCATTGTCCGCAAAAATCCGCGAACCAGCGAAAAATCCGTGATATATATTTAGATATGCTTACATTTAAAATCCGCGATGGAATGAAGCTGCGAAAGTCGAAGCGCGATATAGCAAGGGATCACTGTATTTTAGAGAGACAGGGTAAATTTGAAATGAGCCTCTAATTATTAAGCACATGTGGTTCTAGCTCTGACATTTCAAATAATGTTATGATGACTGACACTTTTAGTGCATTAAGAACTCTCACCATTCAGTAATGAACTATTGAAAATGTTAAGAATGGGTGCTGCCAGAACATCTATTGAGTTTTTTTTTTGTACTATATTTTTTGGGAATATACAGTGCATCCGGAAAGTATTCACAGCGCATCACTTTTTCCACATTTTGTTATGTTACAGCCTTATTCCAAAATGGATTAAATTCATTTTTTTCCTCAGAATTCTACACACAACATCCCATAATGACAATGTGAAAAAGTTTACTTGAGGTTTTGCAAATTTATTAAAAATAAAAACTGAGAAATCACATGTACATAAGTATTCACAGCCTTTGCTCAATACTTTGTCGATGCACCTTTGGCAGCAATTACAGCCTCAAGTCTTTTTGAATATGATGCCACAAGCTTGGCACACCATATCCTTGGCCAGTTTCACCATTCCTCTTTGCAGCACCTCTCAAGCTCCATCAGGTTGGATGGGAAGCATCGGTGCACAGCCATTTTAAGATCTCTCCAGAGATGTTCAATCGAATTCAAGTCTGGGCTCTCGATGAGCCACTCAAGGACATTCACTGAGTTGTCCTGAAGCCACTCCTTTGATATCTTGGCTGTGTGGTTAGGGTCGTTGTCCTGCTGAAAGATGAACCGTCGCCCCAGTCTGAGGTCAAGAGTGCTCTGGAGCAGGTTTTCATCCAGGATGTCTCTGTACATTACTGCAGTCATCTTTCCCTTTATCCTGACTAGTCTCCCAGTTCCTGCCACTGAAAAACATCCCCACAGCATGATGCTGCCACCACCATGCTTCACTGTAGTGATGGTATTGGCCTGGTGATGAGCGGTGCCTGGTTTCCTCCAAACATGACGCCTGGCATTCACACCAAAGAGTTCAATCTTTGTCTCATCAGACCAGAGAATTTTGTTTCTCATGGTCTGAGAGTCCTTCAGGTGCCTTTTGGCAAACTCCAAGCGGACTGCCATGTGCCTTTTACTAAGGAGTGGCTTCCGTCTGGCCACTCTACCATACAGGCCTGAATGGTGGATTGCTGCAGAGATGGTTGTCCTTCTGGAAGGTTCTCCTGTCTCCACAGAGGACCTCTGGAGCTCTGACAGAGTGACCACCGGGTTCTTGGTCACCTCCCTGACTAAGGCCCTTCTCCCTCGATTGCTCAGTTTAGATGGCCGGCCAGCTCTAGGAACAGTCCTGGTGGTTTCAAACTTCTTCCACTTACGGATGATGAAGGCCACTGTGCTCATTGGGACCTTCAAAGCAGCAGAAATTTTTCTGTAATCTTCCCCAGATTTGTGCCTCAAGACAATTCCTTTGACTTCATGCTTGGTTTGTGCTCTAACATGAACTGTCAACTGTGGGACCTTATATAGACAGGTGTGTGCCTTTCCAAATCATGTCCAATCAACTGAATTTACCACAGGTGGACTCCAATTAAGCTGCAGAAACATCTCAAGGATGATCAGGGGAAACAGGATGCACCTGAGCTCAATTTTGAGCTTCATGGCAATGGCTGTGAATTCTTATGTACATGTGATTTCTCAGTCTTTTTATTTTTAATAAATTTGCAAAATCCTCAAGTAAACGTTTTTCACGTTGTCATTATGGGGTGTTGTGTGTAGAATTCTAAGGAAAAAATGAATTTAATCCATTTTGGAATAAGGCTGTAACATAACAAAATGTGGAAAAAGTGATGCGCTGTGAATACTTTCCGGATGCACTGTACATATTTCATATAAATTAAAGTTAAGACTTCCTGTTATGATACCAAATAAAAATTACTGAAGTGATGTGTGCAAGGCGAGGCAGGGTTTGCTTACCTAGAATCAAGTTTGCAATCTACCCTCTCATTCTCTTCAACACCTTTATAAGCACGAATCCATCAAAAATACACATACAAATCAATATTTTGTCATTGAAATAAAATCTGATTAACTTCCAATAACAAATCCAATATGTAATTAAGACCATTCAATTTTAATACTCCGCAATCCTGAATAAGAATCTGAACGTATAACAACTTCAACCCATTGTAAACCTAAAATGGCTGCAACAATTCAGCTGTATATAGTGATAAATTACAGAATATGAAATTATTTTGTTTTAGCTGAAATTCAGGCATATATACAGCTGTTCCAGCCTTGCCCGTTGCTAGGCCATTAGAGACATGTGTAAAAATTGATGTCATTCCACAAAAGTTTTCCTTAATATATTAATTAGCAATCTTCCATTCAGGTGTAGCAGATTGATGTCTTTTAATAAATCATATATACTAAGATGAACTATTGTCACTGGAAATGACCCAAGATATGGTGTAGCTACAGTTGGTCATATCTTACAACTCATTAAACCTTTATTACAAACCAGATGAGAACCCATTTATCCAACATTAATTCAACTTTTTTATGATGTTCTCAGCACATTTTTAAGAGGATAATCATTTCCATGCCCTCCTAAATTGACCCAATAAATCATTAATAATGACATTCTCCACAGTATTAATGGTAAGTGTCCTATTTCAACGAAAACAGTCGAAACTGGTGTGAATGTTGTTGCACCACAGCACATTTTCCCAGCACATGCTTGTATAACCTCTAAGCCAGGAGTTCTCAAACTCTGTCCTGGGGACCCTCTGTGGCTGCAGGTTTTTTTCCAACCAGCTTTTGTTTTTAATTGGTCTTTTTTTATTAAAATGGGCTAAGCATTTAAATGGAAATATGGATGAAATCAAAACCTGCTGCCACAGCAGGGCCCCAGGACCCAGTTTGAGAGCCTCTGCTCTAAGCGGTTTATTCTTGATTGCACAGTTATTAAACAGATATAATTATCCAGTAAGGATTTTCTGGTAGCACCCCAATCAATCCACATAGACTGAATGTATTCAATACTTCTTTACATTAATCACTAATCTTACTGACATAAAATTTCCATGTAGTACTGTCCATCAGCATGTCTAAAATGTTATCAGTTATACTTCCCCTGTAATCTCACAATATACTTTCAATTTCAATCTGTTTTCTATCCCGAGCTCCACCCTGAACCAAGTTTTCGTCATAAAACGTTTTACCATAAAGTCACAATATGATTGGCTATTTTGTGGCACGCCACAGTCTAACGCATGTTATTCTGAATCTGTTTAAGTCTGAATTGTTCTCCAATGAGATTATTTTACAAATTAATTTGCCAGGAAACAAGGGCCGGTTGTCACTGTTCTAGCCAATGCGAGTCATTTCTCATTGTTTTCAATCACAACGTACCCATTTATTTCCTGCTTCCCGTGTAGCGCGCCAAAACGGTGAGTGTTTGAATTATTTTTGTAGATGCAAGCTCGGCTGCGACAAACGTCAGCAACATATAGGGTGAGTTATAACGATAATAGGATAAGACGGAATAACTAAGTAAGTAACTTAAAACCTCTTAAAATGGTATGAAGTTCAAATATTTCAGATTAGCAATAACGGGGAATGAAAAATAAATCTAGAAATACAGCGTAGAGTGCAAACAGGATTACAAAATTGAAAAGGGTATTGGGAGTGTTGCGGAAAATAGACAAATCCTCCTTTCTGAAGGGGGTCTGGGAGTTGGCTTGTTCCACGAAAACGAGCTCAGTTACCAAGTGCCACTTCCTGGAAAAATGAATCGATTACGAAGTAAAGCACCTTCGCCAAATACTGTGTCGAGAGAGGGTGATGAGACCACAAAAAGACAACCTTGCATCCCTGGGAAGAGATCTTTACCGCTTCACATCAGGGAACCTCATTTATTTTAATAATAGTTTAACAGTCTAGTACAGCATGACATCTGCAATGTGACGCACTTTGCTCTGACATTCATTGCAAACACTGTGGTATTTGTGAATAATAATTATAATGATAGGCCCTTCGGTGGAATGACCTGCCTCCCCTCATCCCTTATTTTAAAGTAAGGTATCATCTGTCCACTACCGTGAGTGATCACTGGGTTACTACTGAGGTTATGATTCAAGATATTTGTAAAGGAGCACTTTGCCTAACTTCTGTATTGTGTAATGTTTCTGGATGATTACTTTTATAAGACCCTGTAGCAGTTCTGATTATTTATTTGATTATATATAAAGTGAACCAATATAGCATGTAAAGTTTTTAATTAAATCTTTGCTGTGTATAGTAAATTATGGGCCATACTATTTACTCAGCAATGCTTTACCACTCATTGATTGCTGAGGGGGGAAATAAATCAGCTAAATAACTATTACAGGATTCCCTAATGTCATTTTCTGTGTGGTTGGGACACACATCTGTATTAAGGCACCAAGTTTACACAAAAGAGGCTGTCAACAGGAAGTCAACTTTATATGTCAGATGTTCCATATGAATATCCATGTATTCTCTTCTTTATTCTTAAAATAATCTGTGACGCTGCACACCTCATTACAAACTTTTAGGCCAAATACTCCATTTCTGTGCATGACTCAAGGCTGTTCCGTGAGTCAACTTTGTTCCACAAGATTGAACAGAGTAAGTAACCATGCTGTGCGTGGTTTGCCTGTTGCAGATTTCCATGTGAAAGTTCTGAATTTATCTCTTCTGACATGTTATTACAGTGCAATATGATGGTGTTCTTTTTGGAGACAGAAGCTACCCTGTCTGCCCTACCTGAAGACCCCCTTCCCTCAGCCAGAGCCCTGAGCGCAGCAACATTATAGCTATGCGCAGTGCAAGTCAAAAGCCAGGATTGAGCTGACCATAGGTCTTCTCAAGGCCCGATTCCGGTGTCTGCATGCACAACATTGCTACAATAAAAGGAGAGAGGTGTCCAGCTGCCAAAGTTTACCAGACAACAGAGATGGCTGGACACTGAGAGAAGTAGTTTACCATAGTCACTAAAGAGTGTTTTTTTTTTTATTTTGGGTTGAATAAAGACTGGCCAGTCTGGTTGTGCCCACATTTCTTTTTGTCCTTGTCATCCTGCCAAAAGACAGCTGAAGGGGAAGAATTAGCTTTTGTTATTTGACAATATTCACAAATAAGACTATTTAAGCATTAAAGACCCCACTTTTAACTTACTGTGCAGTAATGCTGGCAATATTGACAAAATTCAATATCATGATATTTACCCAATAATCGCAATATTATATTATCAATATTTTAATGTTAATAAAAACAATACTGTGTCTCCAAAGCACAGTACTCTATGTAAAAAAAGGTGTATTGCAAACTTTGCATCGTATTGCAAAATTTAACCAGACAAAAAAAAATATTTCCAGAAGGAGAATTTGCTTTTATTTACTTTATCTATTATAAAGTATTCTTTTAACTGTAATCTTGTAATAAAAGCATTTGCCAAATGACATTATAATTGACTTCTACTGGACACTACTTAGAATGTTTAAATGTACAAAACTGCATCAAAAATAAAAACTGCTCACAGACAGATACTTTAACGCTATTGACTTTTCAAAGATTTCAGATATGTAAACAGTATGGACAAAACAGTATACAAAAAACAATAGAATGGATCAAATAAAACTTAAACAAGTTTATGGCTACACAAAGTATGTACTACTTGTAGTGCAGATGTAGAGATCATGTAGCATTCTGAGAACTGTCACAGATCGTGGGACAGGAAGACACACATATTTATACTCTTAGACTTGAGTGATGCTCTATGCCAGTGGTTCCCAAACTCGGTCCTGGGGACCCACTGTGGCTGCAGGTTTTTGTTCCAACCAGATTCACAATTGGTGATAATAATCGATAACAACTGATCTTGTTTAATTAGCTGGTCTTTTTCACTCTTTTTCTGCATTCAGAAAAACACAACAGTATGGACTTATAATTTATAAGACATTTAGAAATATCTTTTTTTCTAAAGCTATAAATGCTTAACTCTCTTTTATTTTCCCCTTTTCCTGTGTAGTTTACTCCCTTCATTTAACCCTAATAGTGACAATTAACAACCAGCATAGCACACACGCAGGATGATGAAAGCAGTAATGACTTCAGTGACAGACCTGCTAATTAGTAAATAATTAATTAAATAACTAGAGCACTTCGAAAAGCAGAATGAAAATCAGGTTGAAAATACTGTTTACCACTTAAAAAAAAAGATTTATTACCCATATAACTGCTTATTACATTTTAATAAAAATCTACCTAACTTAGTTTTGTAATTTCTACATTGACTCCAAAACACAGAAACTTGGAAATAATGACTCACTTAATTATGCTAAGGGTTCAATGAAAAACAGAAGTTGGTTGGAACAAAAACCTGCAGTGACAGGGGTGTCCCCAGGACCGGGTTTGGGAACCACTGCTCTATGCCAAGTAACAATATTTCCACCTGTGCCCTTTCAGGTGAGAGGACTAGATGCATGAATATATAAGTATTTCTTTGTAAGATGACAGACACACTCAAGAAAATTGTTTTTATTGGTTTTCCATCATTGTAGAGGATCATACTTACTGTCTGCATCAGCCATTTGCAGGCAGCTTTGGAGCTTTTTCTCAGTAGCATGCATGCTGGCAAGATCAATTCCAAAAAATGCTAATAAAATAATTGAAAATTGAAATTGAGTATAATAGAACAGTACTGAAATTTTTAGAGAGCAGTATTCAAATAAATCTAGTGCAAAATCTGCTGTCACTTCTTTGAAAGAATACTTGATAACCATGGCTGCAGTGTTGCCTCTGAGAGATTAAGCGCTGCATTGACATTCATTTGGTTTCTCTTTCTGGTTTTTATCAGTAATAGGGCTGAAAACATCTTCTTGTGCATAGAGCTAGTAGAAAATACAACTATCAATTTAATTGGTGTGGTGTTGTTTCACTGCTAGGGGGTACAGTGAAATCAAGCTTTAAGTACTCCTTATCGTAATGCCTAACAAAGTTGCCTTTTCTTTTTTGTGGTTTCTGTTGCACATTGCGAAGTATCAACACATTTCTTTTTCACTGTTTCTTATAAACGTTAAGCACTTGTACTTGGCTTACTTTTGGTGTCATCACTACATTTCTTCTGACTATTTTTTTGCTTTTAAAGAAGGTTTAAAGGTTTTGTTGTTTTTCTTTTTTCCTTTATGAAGGGTTTAAAGCAGGGTTGGGCAAAGTCGTTCCTGTAGGGCCACAGTGGCTGCAGGTTTTTGCTCCAACCCAGTGACCTAATAAGGAGTACTTCTTGCTCAAGTAACACTTCTGCTTCATTTTAGTTGTCTCGCTCCTTAAGATTTTGAACCCTTATTGCTTATTTTAGTCTTAAACAGCTGTAGTCTCAATTTTTAATTGCCCCTTATTAGCAATAAGCTGCAAATGACAAAGGAAAGCAGCAGTTCTCCATTTAGCTTGTTACAATTTACACCTGTGTGTATTGATGATGCACTATTTGGTTTAATTAAATATTTGGAAGGAAAGGAAAGAGAAAAAAGTGAAAGATTGAGAATTACTCCTCCGTTTTAGCCTTCAAATCATTTGAATAATATCATTAGAAAGGAAAAAAAAATTAGGATATGAGAATGACCTGACATGGCAGAGTTAAAGCACTAACAAGCTATGACATTTAATTTTTGGCAAGGATTGTTTTCTAATTAAGCAACTGGGTTTGATCAAAAACCTGCAGCCACTGTGGCCCTCCAGGACTGACTTTGCCCACGCTGGTTTAAAGTTTTACAGCACAATGTCACAAGAAATAACTTGCTTTCTGAAATACCACAGCAAATTGCAGACAGTATGCGCATGTTGTCGACAGGTGAGGTGACGCAATACTAGCAAAAAAATGTGCTGTCGTCAAAAGAATGAACCTGTTCCCTCTATAGCTCCTTGGTGGACAATCTATATCCCTACACACTGTCACCTATGTTCGTCGTCCCAGGCAGCACTGTGCTACTCCATTACATGATCCAATCGTATAAGTTGCAGTAACTTTCACAAACCGGCAAGAAATTTCTGCCAGACATCTGGACCCGGTCTGTGGAGTTGCAGATTGGAAAAACACTGTATTACATCAAATACATGAGATGCAGTACAGGCATATGTTATACGCTGTTGAGTGTAAACTAACTTAGTTCGTTTCACTTTTGTGTCATATGGCTTATCAAAAGAAACTGTGACTTGTCTTTTCTGATGCTCATATGTGCTAGTGTGTGTGGTTGCTCTTGAGGTGTGCAAAAAGGTGGCTTGTGTTGCCACCCTTTGCATCAATGTGCTGCTTATGCAATGGACTAGAAATCAATGTTTTAAAGAAAAGGACAGTTCTGTATATTGCTTATAGGTCAAAAAAAAAAAATAGGAAAACAAAAAAAACATGTAAGTAGCACCCTTTGTTTGAGACTGAGAAAAGTGAGCACGCACATTTCCTGAATAATTCTCTTACAGGTTATTGTTGATGGCTGTCTACATTACACAGATATTTACTGGTCTTGGAAAAGAGTGAACTGCTTTGAAGATGAAACTGCTTTGATTAGTATCTCATCAACATACAGCACTGCTTCCTTAAATGTTTGGATTGACTTATTTTGAAAATTAATATGTTCCGTGGACATTGGTTTCTGATTAACATACAGTGGTATCTGTACTTCTTGATAGTTAGCAACAGTACTGTTTTTTAACCACTATTGTATATACACAATTGTTAACCAAAGGAAATTGGTATATACTATTGTTTAACCAATTGTCATGTTGATCTAGGGCAGAAACTGAAGCAGTTATACTGTATACCTCTGGGCAAATCAGAATAAAATTAAGCAAGGTCTTCTTTTATGTTTTTGGCCCCTTACTGCTGCAGCTACATCCTGTAGCAACAATGGCTTGTACGTGGCACAGGTTGCCCTAGTCCTGAGGCTGGTAACACTTTACAAATTTACAAATTCAGTTGCTAGTAGGGTGTATTTCTCCTTCTTCCATTACTAATTGAAACAGAGGTAACGTTTGTGTTTTGCAAGCGCACGTGTACAGTACACCTGACAGCAAAAGCTTGTTGTAATATAGACAGTGAAGTCAGATTATTATTATTATTATTATTATTAGGAGATCTTACTTCTCCTCCACCTTTTAATTGGACTTGTGTATGGTGAACACCTAATGTCAAGGTGTCAGACTTTTTTAACATCATTCATGTTGCAAAACCAGAATGCAATGCTTAGTTGAGGACATATAACATTTCAAGTAAAGTAATATTGCAATGGTTATATTTTGTACAGTAAAATAATTCATCACACAAATTTTACACAGATCCCACTGATTAACTGTTTTATACATTCACTCAGTCAGCGATTTTCATCTCATCATCTCTCTTCCCTTGGTGGCAGCTGCTGCTGTGTTGCTTCTCTTATCATATGTGCAGATAACCTTCATGCACTGACACAAACACCTCTTCCTCTGCTGGCATGAAGTTTCTTCCCTCTCTTTCTCAGTTTTGTAGTTCATGATTAATTAGCTGTTCAGTGCTTGACTCATAAGGGCTTTTAAATTTTGCAGTGAATGCATATTTATCCGGATGAACCGATTTGGAATCGTGTGAGCCAACTGAAATCTGGTGTTCTGGCACCTGCTAATCCCTGGTCAAAAATTGTGCTATAGCAAACCAGGATTCATTCTTAGATTGGGATTTACTTTTTTTTTTTTTTTAATAGACGTCAGGAAAGGAAACTGGATGCTATAAAAATAGATGGATTTGTAGAAGAACAAAGTATAATAGGATCAGGAATGAGAGAATCAGACGTACAGTTAAAGTTGGGGAAAAAATTTAAAAAAATTGAATGACATGGATTTGAGAACAGAGGCAAACAATGTGGGGAGGAGAATCATAAATATAGCAGTTTATAAATTAAATGTCTTTTATAAAAAAATCTCAGCAGTTCATTTCCTTAAATGCTAAACTGAACCAGTATAGGGCAATGATTTAGTTTTGAAATATGCATAACATAACATTGACTGCAAATATGTTACATGTTCTATAGAGCTCATTCTGTTCTGGTCAATGATTCCTCAAAATCAATGGCTTCTCAACTGTGTTCATTTTTACAGAATACCAGGTCAAGAAAGTGGGAATAATCCAAAGATGAGTACTAAAGCAGACCTTATTTTGGAGTGCCTAAGAAATTTAAAAGATGACGATTTTAAATGGTTCAAAGACTCTTTATCATCTGTTGACTACAACGGTATTAAAAACCTGGACATCTCATCATTGGAGAAGGCTAACCGCTTAAGTACCAGAAGACTATTAGTGGAACTCTACAGTGAAGACTGTGTTGATGTTGCTATTCGTGTTCTACAAAAAATTAATTGTAATGATGCAGCCAATAAACTACACCAAGGTATTTGACATAGTTTTCCAGGAATTGTTTCTGTGAACTTTGTTTTTGTAAACCGATAAGTTGCAATGTACTCCATAATAAAAATAAGAGGTTGTAAGAAATTAATGACAAAAACTGTGACATGGATTTACTACAAACCATACTTTATCATTTTCAGTACTGTAGAAGTAAATAGACTACATTGTAAAAAATTTCTTTAGCTGTGTCTCCAGCAGAAGTGGACCAACCATAACAATACAGCTGTTCCTGTCCCCTATTTCTTAGTCGTAGAGATGGTCGGTATACCTCTTTCTTTTAGTAACACTGCTCTGTATCTTATAATATGCTATCGTAAATTCTACCAGTGGAGATCTCTATCTAGTGATTGTTGTTTGGCTTAGTTTAGATTAAGTTTGTCTCATGTCAACTTTGAAACATCCCATGAAACCCCTAGAATTTTCCTTACCTAAAATTGATTTGATCACAAAGTATTCTGACAAATCTGAGAGATACTGAGGGGTTAATTACCATAAACACAGTGTAGTCCAGTGCAATACCAGTTAACATTTTATGAGCTGTTAACAGGATTTATTTAGCTGGCACTTTTATCCAAGGATAAACAGTGTAACAACAACAATTTATTTCTTGTATAACCCAAAATCACACAATAAATGCCTCAATGGGCTTTGAAAGGCCCCTTTTTTGACAGCCTTTCTGCCTTGACCAAAGAAGACAAGAACTCCCCAAAAAACCCTTGTAGGGAAAAACAGTGGAAGAAATCCTGGGGAAGGCAATTTAGAGAGAGACCCAATTCCAGGTAGGCTGAGCATGCAATAGTAGTCAAAAAAACAGGAGTAATACACAAGACAGAATACAAGTACTGTATTCCCCTTCATAGAGTTAAATGGCCAATCTAACATTGCCACCTCGGAAATATAATACAGCAGTACAAACTACTTTGCTCTTGCATAGAACTCTTCACCAAGTGCACAACTCTCAAGGCAAAATTTAAGAATAGATCATATCACTTACTAAATGCAAAACTATCACATATTAGGATACAGATTTGTTGAAATACATCAAAAACAAAATAGAAACTAATTAACTTAAATGAAAACAATATTTGTCCATCAGTCAATTGTAGAACCACGGCCAGATTGTAGAAAAGGAGTCAGATAAGCCAAACACAGACCCATGGAGACCTCGGCCAACAAGCTGCCAGCCCCCCATGGCCAATCTGCAGCTGAGTCAGTGCGAGGCCGACCAATCTGGTGAAAGAACCATTCTACCCGATGATTCCAGTGCTCCTTTATTTGAAATGACTTTTCCATAGGCAGGCAAACAACTTGGCAGTAGAGCATTGGCATCGAGTGCAACATGAGATTACAGAGAAGAGAACCAGTATAGGTCAGGGTTAGTAAAAGTTTATAATATTGTATTCCTTATATTTTAGTACCAATGACTAACAACAGAGATTCAAAATGCACAGTTAATTAGCATCTCTTGTGAGGGTATGCTAAACTGAAGTAGCGAATCTTCAGCCGGGACTTAAAAGCTGAGCCTCAAGGGGCACATCTTATAGTAGCAGGCAGAGCATTCAACAGCTTCGGAGCCCTGTAACTAAAAACGTTTTTATTTTATTAATCCTTGGAATCATAAGCAGGCTGGCATCTTGAGATCATAATATGAGTTCAGGTTTGTGGGCCTTGGCGATTTAAGGCTTTATATGTTAAAAGGAGGATTTTGAAATCTTATTTAAATTATTTGGGAGCCAGAGTAAGGACTTAAGAACTAGAGTTATGTGTTCGTATTTTCTTATTCTTTAATAATTTTTGCCGCATCAAAATCCCTACATGCATTAGTAGTGCAGACTTTATAAACTTCTTTAATGTGAAAATTGACAATACAAGATTCCAGATTTCAATGTCACTTCACAATCCAGATGTTACATGTACAGTTCCTCTCTTGCCGGGCACTGCTTTAGAATTTTTAATTTGATGACAGAACAGGAAGTCATAACTTTAATTTCTAATATGAAACCTACTACTTATTCCTTAGACCTAGTTTGAAGAAAAGAAGTCACACAAGCCAAACACAGTCAGAGTCCTGGGGCCTCATGTATAAATGGTGCATACACACAAGACTGTTGCGTACACCTGGTTCCACGCACACATCGCGATGTATAGAAACTAAACTTAGCATAAAGCCACACACATTTTCACGCCAGCTCAATCCCTGGCGTATGCAAGTTCTCCACTTGGTTTTGCAAACTGGCGGCACCCAGCGTCAAAGCAGTGCTATTGTTCCAGTGTGGTTTCCTTTTCTTTTTTAGATCCACATCCTTGATGCGGCTTTTTCAAATACACTGAAATTAACCGCATATTGTTTATTAGTTTAAGGCATAACACCGTACGTAGAATTCACACTAAAACATGGCGTAAGGACAAAAGTGGAAATGTGCATATGCACAAAAAATCCAGATGCATAAATCTGTGCATTCGACAACTTCCACGTTCTTCCGCTACATAAATCCTGGTCAGCGTGAAAAGTAATCCACATGCATGTGCCTGCTGCCCCACCCAAACTCCTCCCAGAATTACGCCTCTTTGAATATGCAAATCAATATAAATAGCTCTTAATCTCAGTGTTCTGTGAAAAGGCAATGGCAAAAGCACAGGGGAAAATAGAAGAATTTCAGCGAATACCAAGTGGAGTCAAGGAAAAAACTTACTATTTGTTGGTTTAAACACTGATATAAACAACAAAAGGAAGTTGATCGAGTGACATAGAGTGTCGGAGAAACTCGAAAGTTCAAGTTCACAAAGTCTCACAGTGCCTGAAATTAAAAAAGTTGTCAGATATCAAAGTTGCAGTGAAAAGGTGAGTCGTGGCCCACCGTCTGAGTGTCATATGAAAGCTTATTAGGGTACAGAGAAAAAAAAAAATAGGGACACAGCGAGAAAAAAGCTCGAAATGTCAACTTTAATCTCGAAATTTCCACTTTAATCACATAGTTTAATTTGTCATTAAAGTAGAACATCATAAACTTCATCTTTAAATCGTTTAATTTACTAGTTTCTCAAATACCATCGTAACTAAAGTACCACATTAAATGCTTTGTTTTTTATATGCTCTTCTATGTTCTCTATGTGTGTGAATTAGTACATGCTTCTTAAACTGGCTTTCTCTTCCTCCGACAGGACATAGAATCCGTTACATTCATGATATTGCAGCTCTCTGAATAATTAAAATATTGAGATTTATACTTGATATAATTTTCATAAGCATGTTATTAAACATGGGAACACAGTGACGCAGTGATTGTTCATGCCTCACGCAAGATTCTTGCTGCGCCGTGCACGACCTTCGATGAAATAATTTATTGCAGCAGTACTGTCTCCAATTCCTATCCTTTTCTTTCTCCAAATACCCAATCACCAAATAATCAGCTCTGTAAGCCATCTATAAGCTTAGAACTTTTAAGGAACATTGAAATATCTTCGTAGTACATGTTTAATTATTCTATCCATCTGTCCTTCCAGTGTTGTGCCAGCCCCAGGAAGAATCCTGCGTGAGGCAGGAACAATCTGTGAATGGACGCCAGCTCCTTGCTAGCACTGCGGCACCGTGTCCTCACATGTTTAATTTATTAACAATATAGATTATTTAAATGAAGTTAAAGTTTTATCTTATAATGTAATAAGCATACTTTGCTACATTTTATCTTAAAAATGATATCGTCATCATATGTAAATATGCGCTTTATAAAGTGGCTCAGGTTGTGCAATATTATAACTGTATTGCAAGTTTATAGTGAGGTAATTGTACTAATAAGTACAAACAGTTCTACAAGGAGCACTTGATGTTCTGATTGAGTGCATTTATAGTTCTTGAGATGAAACTGTTTCTGAACCGTGAGGAAAGGCTCTGAAGCGTTCAATAGACAGCATGGCTGAGGCAGCGTGTGCTTGATGGTGTATACAGATAATTCTCTTTCCAATCCGCTTCTGTAGAGCTGTGATTCCCCACTCAGATACAGTGATATAAATACTCCGAGTGGTGCAGTGAGAGTAATATGTGGCAACCCCTAACGGGAGCAGTTGAAGATGAAGAAAAAGGTTCAGTGAGAGTAACAACGCTAAAGCAGCTATGGTATTTTGAATAGTTTGACCATTCTGTGGACCATTATTTTGTTACAGGTTAATTACAATCAGATGCATTAAACTAATAAACAATATGTGGTTAATTTCAGTGTATTTATAAAGCCACGTCAGGGATGTGGATCTAACAAAGAAAGGGAAACCACACTGGAACAGTAGCACTACTTTGACGCTGGGTGCCGCCAGTTTGCAAAACCAAATGGAGAACTTGTGTACGCCAAGCATTTAGCTACCATGAAAATGTGCGTGGCTTTACGCCAAGTTTAGGCTTTAAACATCGCAATTTGAGCATGGAAACGGGAATATGCAACATTTTTGTGCGTATGCACCTTTTATACATGAGGCCCTTGATTGTAATTAACCTATAACAATATAATGGTCCACAGAATGGCCAAACTATTCCAAATACCATAGCTGCTTTAGCATTGTTACTCTCACTTCACCACTCCCACGGCATCTGAGTGTGGAATCGCAACTCTACAGCAGCTGATCAGAAAGAGAATTATCGGTATACAGCATCAAGCACATGCTGCCTCAGCCATGCCCACAGTCTGTTTGAACTGCTCCTCAACGCTTCAGAACCTTTCCTGTAGGGACCTCGCGGTTCAGAAACAGTTTCATCCCAAGAACTATAAACGCACTCAATCAGTCCAAATGCTCCTTGTAGACCTTATAAGTACAATTATAATATTGCACAACCTGAGCCACTTTATAAAGCTTGTATTTACATATGATGACAATATCATTTTTAAGATGAAATGCAGCAAAGTATGCTTATTACATTATAAAGAAAGTTTTAACGTTTAAATAATCTATATTGTTAATAATTAAACTTGTGAGGACACGGTGTTGCAGCACTAGCGACGAGCTGGCGCCCCGTTCAGGGATTGTACCTGCCTCGCGCTGTATTCTTGCTGGGACTGGCGTAACATTGGATGGACAGATGGATGGAATAATTAAACATGTACTACGAAAATATTTCAATGTTCCTTGAAAGTTTTGAAGAATCGGTGTTCTAAGCTTACAGATTAATTGACATCTATTACAAAACTGATTGTGTGGCGATTTGGTTACTTGGAGAAAGAAAAGGAAGAACAGGAATTGGGTTAGTATGTTTGAAAGAGAGAGTAGGCTGCAATAAGTTATTTCATCAAAGGTCGCACATGGCACAGCAAGCATCTGGTGGGAGGCAGGAACAATCTCTGGACTGGTCGCCAGCTCATCACTATCACTGTGCCACCGTGTTCCCATGTTTAATACATGCTTTAATTCCTATCATCATGAAAATGATATCAAGTATAAATCTCAGTATTTAAATTATTCAGAGAGCTGTAATATCATGAATGTAATGAATTCTGTGTCCTATCAGAGGAGGAGAAACCCGTTTAAGAAGCATGTAGTGATTCACACACACAGATGGGGCGATCCTAGCCTGTTTGGGGACCCTGGGCGAACACCCCCTCTGGTGCCCATCGCGCCCCTCCCCCCGGTGCCCCCCCAGCGTTCTAATAAACACTGAACAAAATCAGTGCAATAAAACAAACTATTGGAAATGTAATGTCTAACACAGATAAAATCAAATTTCACATTTATACAGCACCAAAATATTTCGTTATAGTGTAAAGAATTTTCACTTTAGTAACATCTCCAGTCACCAGTTCACCAGGTCACTAACAACTACATAAACCTTTTCTCTCAGCGCTGCAGTCAGTTTATTATTTAGAGTTAACTTTCCCTGCCTACCACTCTCCACTACGCGAGTCATTTGCATTAGTAAGTTAGCATGCAAACATATACAGTGGAACCTTGGTATACGTCCTTAATTCGTTCCAGACCCTTTGACTTATACCAAACAGGATGTATACCAAACAAATTTTTCCCATAAGAAATAATGGGAAAATGATTTATCCGTTCCCATGAAAAATAAAATCCTATTGCTATTGGCATATTATACATTGATGGGGTTGTATAAAATAATTTAAACACTGCCTAATACTAAAAAACATAAATACAAAAGCAATTAGATGAAATAAATGAAAATTTTACCTCACTTTACTTTTTAATAACATCTTTGTTTTTCACAATCGTAGATACCGTCGTTCTCGGCAAACGGTATGCAACAGCCATGTCCCGGATACGCATGCCACCTTCATACTTTTCAACAATCAATTCAAATTTACATGAAAAAAACACAAAATCACGTTGACAATGCAGGTTTGCTGTATGCTCCCATCTGCTGCCGGGGAGTCCTTGAACCCTACACCATCGGTAATGTGCCTCACTGCTAACCTCATCGGTAAAGCAAGGGGATGGGGAAAAAGTGCAAAGTGCTTTTATTAAAACAATTAACAAAACAAGGTGTTCAAATTAAAGTGCAGTCTCCAAAGTTCCAATAAATAATCCATAAAATCAGAAGTGAAACGTGGAGGTTAAAACAATAGAAAAAGTCTTCTTAAAACAACGGTTAAAATACAGCAGGAAGCATTCTTTAAAACAAGAAAAGCCCGTGCCTTTTACCTGGCGGCCCCCGCTTCTTTTTTTACTCCCTTCAAGCCAACTCGCTTCTGTTTATCAAGATAAGCAGCCCTCTCTCTCTCACTCACTCACCCTCTCATCCGTTCTTTCTTTTTACTGCCCTTCTAGCTGACTCGCGCTTCTGTTTATCAAGATAAGCAGCCCCAGGAACAATCATGAATGCGGACGGTCCCTCACAAGTGCACTTTGGTGAGAAACACCCACATTGACAACCTTCAGCCACATAACCACCACGCCCCCTCACCAAGCTGCGAGCGCGCGGTGATTATTTATTTTAAAGCTGGACTTTGACAGGAGCTGTGGACCCGCTATATCACACACGTGAAAGTTCAAAGAGAGTTATAGCGCAGCTTGTTCACTGAATGCTACCAACTGGCGCACTACCGCTTGTGGGCAGTCGTGGCTTTGTCTCGAGAGAGGTAAACAAGGTTAGCACGTGAGTCGTATTCCAAACAAAGGTCGTATACCAAGCAAAATTTTTGTGTCCAAACAGGACGTATACCAAGTTGGACTTATTCCAAAGCAGACGTATACCAAGGTACCACTGTATATCCATACAAAAAAACTCTAACTCAAATAATTTTATTAACATGTTCAAAATCTCATTGACAATATTTTACCGTTTTAAAGCCTGTAATGTGCACTCCAATTATGGCAAATTTACTAACCTATGATAAGGAATAAAGGGAGCACACGCATTGAGCTGGCGTCCGCTTAACACAGGAGGATTTATTCTTCCTGTTTGCTGTACTCTGCTCTATGCTGCTCGCGCAAGGAGCGCCCATCTAACAATTTCTGCAATTCCGCACAACCCAGGAAAAATTAATTGTGACATAATGGGCTTGGATTGACAATATTATGAATAAAATGTGCTTGGAAGCACCCCACCCCCTCCCCTTTCAACAAGTTGTGTGTGAGACTCCAGCACAGCAGCAGCAGCAAGCAGGCGCACCGAGGGCCCTCGCGCTCACTTCCCGCATATATGGGTGTGATAGAATTTAGAAAACACATTGGTGCAAATTAAAAGTCTTAATCATAATGTCTGGTGCTTTTGTGTTTGTTTGTTTGTTTTTATTTTGTTTTATTTTGCGAGCTGGTTATTAGATGCCACGCCAGCCAGCCAGAGAATCCCCTCTCCTCCCTGCGATGCCCAAGATGCCGCCCTCACCACCATGTCGCCCATATCAAAAACCACCACTGCACACAGAGAAGAACACATAGAATACGAAGCATTTAACGTATTACTTTTAGTTACGATGGGATTTTGAGGAACTAGTAAATTTAAACTATTTTAAGATGAAGTTTATGACGTTCTACAAACTATGTGATTAAAGTGGAAATTTCAAGATTAGAGTTAACATTTCGTGCCTTTTGCCCACTGTGTGCCTTTTTTTTTCTCTGTACCCTAATAAGCTTCCATATGACACTATGAGCTATGACTCGCCTTTTCACAGTGACTTTGATATCTGACAAGTTCTTTGTTATTTCAGGCACTGTGCAACTTTGTGAACTTGAACTTTCGAGTTTCTCCGACACTGTCCCTCAAACAACTTCCTTTTGTTGTTTATACTACTGTTTAAATCAACAAATAGTACGTTTTTGCTTGCTTCCACTTGCTCTTCGCTGATATTCTTCTATTTTCCCCCCATGCTTTTGCCATTGTCTTTTCACAGAATGCTGAACTTAAGTGCTAATTATATTGATTTGCATATTCAAAGAGGCGTAATTCTGGGAGGAGACGAGGTGGGGTGGCAGGTGCATGCACATGCGTTACTTTTCACACTGATCAGGATTTATGTAGCATAAGAACATGGAAGTTGCCATACGTACAGATTTATGCATTTGGATTTTTTTGTGCGTACGCACATTTCCGCTTTTGTCTGTACGCCATTTTTCGTGTGAATTCTGTGCACGCCATTTTGCATGAGGCCCCTGGAGACTTCTGTCAACCAGTTGCCTCCCCTAGGCAGGCAGACAACTTGGCAGTAGAGCAGAAGCACAAATCTCCACATGAGGATACAGAGAAGAGAAACAGAATAGGTGAGAGTTAGTAACAGTTTATTGTATTATGTATATTTTAGGATTAATGATTAACAATAGAGATGGCAATATGCACAGCTAATCAGCAGCTCTAGTCAGGGTATGCTAAACTGAAGTGGTAAGTCTTCAGCTTGGATTTAAAGCTGAGACTGAAGGGATACCTCTTTAAGTAGCAGGCCGACCATTCCACAGATTCAGGGCCCTGTAACTAAAAGCTTGACCACCCACTTTTATTTTATTAAGCCTTGGAATCATAAGCAAACCAGCATCTTGAGATCTAAATGTGTGCTCAGGTTTTTAAGTAATGATAAATTCAGATAAGTAAGCAGGGCTTTGGCCATTTATCTAGGCACTTTTATATTTATATGTTGAAAGAAGGATTTTGAAATCCGCTCTAAAGTTATCCTGGAGCCATTGTATTGATTTAACAACTGGAGTTATGTGTTTATATTTTCTTGTTCTTGTAATAATTCTTGCAACACCATTTTGGATTAGCTGAAATCTTTATAAATGATCTGAGTAGCCAGTGGTCACCGCATTGCATGAGTCAATTCTACAAGAAATAAATGCATGAATTCTCCGTATACTGCATATTTAGAAAATGCCTTAATTTTCCTACATTTTTAAGTTGGGGGACATGTTTTGGATAGTTTTGTAATGTGTGCTTTAAATGACATGCTATTGTCAAAGATAATGTCCAGATTGCGGCTGATTTAATAAAACTAATGGTGATTACAACTGAGTTAAATAATGGCGGAATATTGTAGTGATCAGCATCATTCCCTCCAATAATTAACATTTCTGTTTTATCTGTGTTCAAAGACAAGTAGTTCTCATCTATCCACTCCTTTAACTCACTTACACATCTAACAGTAAACTGGATTGGACTGTGAGTGGCTGACATAGAAAAATTCTGTATGAAATGTGAGCATCACTGCTGAAGACAGCAGGAAAGAAGGCACAAAAACAAACACATCACTGGCTTTTAACTAATTAATGACAGGCAGAATTGTGCATCACAGTAGGTTAACTTGTACAACTTAGATAACACACTATAAAACTTTGAGTCAGAGAGAACATCAAACAAAATGATTGCAGTTGTTGCATCTCATGGCCTTGGATGACAGATAACATGACTATGAATTGCAGGAGACAGCAGATTACACAACTCCTTCACAACTCACTGCAGTTTGACAGACAATTAAAATGCTGTCTTACAGTATCTGTGGCGGTATGAATGATTTCCTGGTATAGTGTGTCCAGCTACAATCTCTGTCTATCATTTTTCCTTTTTCCATTTTGTTGTGAAATGACAAGCATGAAACACTGGATAAAACAAAGCTTTCTTCATTTTTATTTAATGGAAATAATTCATTTTCTTTGCTGAACCACATTTTATGTATTGTATTTCTCATTGGCTCATTGGTTGTCATTTCTCGTGCACATGGGGCCTGTTGCAATGACTTAACAAAAAATCAAGTCACTCAGAAATATAATGTAAATGATGGCTACATTTGAAAACGTCTTGAAATAGGTGTCTTGTGTTATGTTTGCCTTAGCTGCTAAAACAATTTAAGTGTCTTTATAAAGTAAAACAAAAACACAACTTTAGACAAGAGTAAATTAAATAGGGAGTATAAGTAAGATTCATTTACTCATTTTTGTCATGGAGCCACATGTTTATTGTACCTCCATGTCTCCATATCTTCTGAATATGATACTTTTATATTAACAATAATCATATATTATTTCTACACAGTCCTCAAAAGAAAAGCTGAAACACAGGATGAACCTGAGCAAGGTATGTTGTTCTAACATTTTGACAGCTTTCTCAAAGACATTTTTACAGCTGATTGTTTCAGTTTGCACACATCATGGTAGGTGCATGCTCATTGCAAGTTAGTGATGAGGCAATACTTTGGTTATTTTAGATTTTCTTTTTGTTCATTCACAGGAAGCAAGCATGTAAAGTTAAGTACTTCCATTCCTGATCCTTCAGATACAAATCAAGTGGATGGACCCTTTCTAAGTAAGTAACAATTTAAGCTGGCTACATTTTGCATCAAACACCAGCAAAACAGATGTGAGTGGTTAGTGTTGCTGCCATTCAGCTCCAGAGTCCCAGGTTCAAATCCCAACCTAGTGACTGTTTGTTCGAAGTTTGCATGTTTTTGTGTCATGTTTATAATCAGTCTTCTGCACACATACCAAAAAACAGCTTATGAGTAGGTGTAGGTATGTAAGTGAGGTGGTCCTTGTGATGGCCTAGAGCTCTATCCAGGTTTAATTCCTGCCTCATGTTTCATACTGCTAGCTAGATTCAGACTCCTGGTGAACTTTCACTGGTTTAGAAATGAGAAAAGAGAATGAATAAATCAAACAAACAGTAACACTGGTTTTATTTGCTGGCTGCATTTCTCAGCCTTTGCATCTTTGTTGTCCAGTCTACTTTACTAGCACCTGGGGGAAAAGTGTTTAAAACATTTTAAATGTAAAGATTAAGGCATTGGTCAATTGTTCTGCAATTACCTGCACATACCACATGCTTGTAAGCGCTGTCTAGGAACCTGCCACACATGCTTAGCTGTCACTAGATAGCTAAGTTGGGTTTTCATTTCATATTTCACTTTACTAACTTGTGTGATGTTAAATAAAACAAAGTCAAGTAAAGGCAACCAGCATCTTACATTTAAAGGTGATATTTCATCTTGCTGAAATAAATGAGCTAGTCTTATAATATATATATATACATACATTTCCTAGCTGATACACAATAAACAGTGCCCTAGCTGGTTACCTACACAGTAATGCCCAACTTTTGATTCTTGTAGTAATGTGATGCAACTCATTCAGAATCTTATAATCTCAATGAGTTGATTTATTTCTGTGGAATAAGTGCAATTGTACACATTAAGAACACAATTTCATATTTCACTGAGAGCTAACATGATCCTCTCTTTTACTATAGCTGAATACAGTCTGTCCCAGATGGAGGAATTTGCAAGCAAGAACAGGGGATCTCTGATTGAGAAGCTAAAGAAAAGGTTGGGAACATCTGTAGTAGAAGTAAAAAAACGACTACTAAAATCCATGAAATTAAAGGAAAATTGGTTATTGAACTGGAAAAAAGCCAAAGAAATCAGTAGAAAACTGTATGCATCACAAAATTTCCACTGGTCACTGTTAGAAGAACAACTGTTTGAAAAGGTTAACAAGTCGAAAACAATTAGCAAAAAACTAAGTTCTGGTAGAGGGATGGAAGATACTGATAAAGATAAGGAGTATCAGGAAGAAAACTACAAAATGTCTCTGGCATTTGAAGAAGAAGATAAGGAAACTGGGGAGTATAACGAAGATTATTCAGTAGTAGGGGAGGCTCAAATTGTACAATACAGAAATGGGGGTGAGGAAAACAAGGAGACTCAAATAGAAGAGGAAAATGAAAGTAGGACTCAAGAAAAGGATACTTCTCTAACAGACCCTTTTTCTTTACTTGATCAAGTTTTTAAAGGAAAAGCACTTAGTCTTAATAAACAAGAGGCAACTGTTTCTCCCAACCTTGAAGAGCACACAAGCAGAATAAATCCTTCTTTCAGTTGTATGTCTAATAGGGAGTTAGAAACTGTACAGCACAAATTTGATAAAAAGGAGGATGTATATGCATTTATAGAGCAAAAAACAGAATTCAACAAGAGTCTGAATAGCAAGACAAGTTTGATAAGCTCAGATGTTACTTTAGAAAATTGTGAACCTGAAGATAGTGGGTTCTGTTCAAGTTCTAATGATTATAGTACATTAGATGACAGCCATTGTGCAGAGTATGGTACTGGCAATGTTACACCAATAAATCAAGAACAGTCAAAGGGAGAGCCAGATATTCTTGAACATGGAATTACTACTGAGGTCACTGACAAGCAATCATCCATTAAAGGTCAAAATAATGTTTTCTCTGTACAGGGCAACAATCAGCATAAATTTATAGAACAGGAAGAGAAAAAAATAGAGAGTCCTGCAAGAATCAAAAGGCCCAGAAAATATAAAAACAAAGCAGTAGAGAATGAAAGAAAAGAAATACAATTTACAAAGTGGCTGGAATGGGAAGTTGAGAAGGTAGCTAAAGTAAGAAAGACAGAGAAAAAAGAAATAAAAGATGAGATCCAATCCAGCATTGAATTTATAGATACGCGGGAACATAAGACATGCAGATGTTTGGCTGTTCACAATTGCATCCTTTATACCAGTATTATCGATAGAGAGAAAAGATTGATTCAGCTGGAAAATACTCGATCAGAGTGCCTTACTAATAAAAGAGAACCACGTGAGGAATTCAGGTTCAAGTGGCAGTACTACATGTGGATGTTTGAGGGTTTCAAAAAGACAGATGTAGTCTTCTGTGATAGTGATAAGATCTATTCACCGGAGTATGAGGAGACCTGGTTTAAAAATTTTCATACTCGGTTCCCCCTGTTTCTAGATTAAGAAGTCCTTCCGGTCATTGCTCTCTACAAAGAGGCTCAGCAGGAGAACAAGTTCAGATTCATAGAAAATTAAATGCAGTGAAGAGCCAAACCTCAGTGAGCACTTTTTTACTTTTACTTTTTTTTTTTTTTTTTTTTTGAACTCAGCATTCCAGTCTTTTAAGATACAGCTGTTTAACTATTGGGTGTGTTGAGCATGGGAGAATAAATGTAATACAGTTACAAATTTTCAAAATATTTTTATACCTGGTAGGTGTATTAAAATATTCTGTACCATCTGTATTCAGCATAATTACAAAGACGATAATGAAAGTTAATACTTAATACTTAAGTAAGTTTATATAATATGTTTATATTTAGATATACATGTTTCACAAAAACTTTTAATCTGTTTAACTATTTTGAAACCTTAAGAAAACGGCATGTTAACGATTATACCATTTATCTTTGTTCTAATTGGTGCAAACTGATATGCTTCTTTACTATGTTATGTAAATGAACTAGGCTTAAGATCATTGCTTTGTTATATTCTAAAGTCTTGTCATAGAAAACTGGGCTGTTCACATGGTGGGCTCACTCAGGCTTATTTTAATAAAGGACAACCATTATTTTATTCATTTTTAATGGTGATCACGACTATTCTTTATTTAACATAATTTCATTGATCGAGGTTCAGATTTCTGGAAAATAACTTGCAGTGAAGAGCCAAGCACGCATGAGCACTTTTTTTATCAAACTGGCATTCGAGTCTTATAAGATGTGAGATCTCATATTGATGTAAGTATAACAATGCTAAGTCATAACAAGGATACTCCTGTCCGGACTGAATTTGAATAGCACAGATTGACCAACTACAGCCTCCTGAATGTAAAGAATAGGTCCATTTCAATTTGATTAAGAAAAAAAATAATTCCAGTATAAGTCCATTAACATTATAACTGAGTTGGCAGAATTCATGGAAAATCATTCTGGTGGGTCTGTGATGAATTATAAAAACAAATTCAAAATCGGTGTCAGAAAATCTTCTTTACATACAGTATTTCTGAATTTAAAGGAGCTTACCCGCAGTATTCTGTGATCTTCTCTCAATTACTAATGCATGATTGTCTTATTTTTGATATCACAGCACTGCAGTGACACTACTGAGTTTCTCAGAGATTATATATTTGCCAGCAGGCATATCACCATGCCCAGTGTCATTAATGAATACTAGATAATTTACAGTGGTGTCTGTTCACCAGAAACACTCCTTTGGAGAAAACCGGACGAAGTCTTTGAATCAAAGAGAATGGGCTAAAACGGTAGAAGTATCTCCACAAGACACATCTAAGAAAAGAGATCACACTGAACATTAAAGTTAGTTTAGAAAAGATTAATTTCTAGCAATGTCATTGTTAGACTTGCTGAATATGGGAATCCATTAAAGCAGGGGTTCCCAAGTTCAGTCCAGGTGTACCACTGTGGCTACAGGCTTTCATTCCAAATAATTTCACTTATCAGTGATTCTCTTACATCTCATCAGTCTTTTTGTTTAGCTGTCCTTTTTCTTTTCTTATTCAGCATTCAGAAAAGTGCTTGAGTATGATATTTGCATTTAGAAGAAATGCGGCAATGCGTTCACTTTGCCTCAATTTTAAACACTTATTTCATTTCCGTTTATTGCATTTCTGTAGAGTTTACTCCATAAATTGTATCCAGATACTGACAATTAGTGGTGATCATTGCTAACACATAAGCAAATGAGACAAGTTTGCTAATTATACCAGAATTAATGTCATTAATATAAATCAGAAAAAGTGATTGTACAAGGACAGACCCCTGAGGGACTCCACTGATGACCTCGCTCCATGCAGAGCATTCTCTTCTTATCTGTACTTTTTGTCTCCTGTTGGTTAACCAACTAGAGATCCAGTTGTGTAGGGTACCTCTGACAGAAGAGACATGAATGCCTGCCTTGGCAACAGAAAGCAATATAGGATCAAATTAAGTTGCCTGTACAGAGTGTGGTGAAATTCTTATTTGTAGGTGCTAACCAACATGCAGCCTGCTGCCTCTTTCCAGCACCATTATATTAACAAAGGTCAGAATAACTGAGACCATGCTGGACTTTTAAGAGTGAGGTCTGGTAGGACTGACAACAGAGAAGTCAATACCTTCAAGCTCATTTAGTGATGTCACACGGACCCTGACTAGAAGATTGTGACAATTTTACACTTTTTAAGGTAGCAGAAGCTGCCAGAGATACTTGTCTCTCAGAGAGCTATTTGGAACTCAAGGGGCACCATGAGATTCCAGTGGACTACTCTGGTGACCCTGTAGCCTTGTTTTATTTTGAGTCGGAAATACTCTTGGTAAAGGCTTGGTGGACAAAGAAGAGATGGGAGGTTAGAACGTATGTAGAACTGACATGGTGCATTCATTGTCATAATATAAATTGACACCCTTACATTTATTTCAACTTCTAATCCATAAAATTACAATTCCAGATTAGGTGTCAATGATTAGAAGCTCCTTAGGGTGTATACACATCATTCCCTAGTTGTACGGCAGTGATCAAAAGAATCAGTAACACTAATGGAAGATTATACTTACTTCTGTTTGGTATTGGTTTAACACTCACAATGATATAATAGTCAAAGAAGAGTTATACTTGACCAAAGCATGATGTACTTGGGGTTTCCTGTGACTGGTGCTTGTCCGGTCTTTGAGAGTGTTGGAAAGCATTGTCCTGGGCACAGGCAGGAGCAATGTCTTCCATCCGTCCATGGGTAAGCTCGGGAGTTCCATGCAGTTGTTCAATTTTTATACATTCTCTTTGAGAATGCAACCTCCAAACATGGGTACAATTGGTTTGCTGACAGGCATGGCTACTACATAGGTTGCTTGCTTGGGTTACCTTAAAATAGCTGCCCTGATGACCCTGGCCATAATATTGACCAAACATGGCACATCAGCACTTCAGTACTATGTAACACTTGCCTCATCTTGTCTCCCCATCCTATTCACTTTGTCATTAATATTCATATTGTAAATAAAATTATGTGTATGAATAACTCTTGCAAATTACAGTGGCACACTAAAAATCTTTGCCTACAGCCTCATACCAAATGTAAAGCACAGTGGTGTAAATTTTATGGTTTAAAGTTGCTTTGCTGCTTCTGGGTGTTGGAAGCTAGCAGTGATCAAGTCAACTATCAAAGTGTGCTTGAGGAGAATGTGAGGCTATCTGTCCGGAAGATGAAGTTAAACCGGAAATTCACCGTTCAATACTTTAGTGATCCAAAGCACGCTAGGAAACTCAACAAAAACGAGAGATGAAGGGTTATGGACTGGCCTAGTCAACCCTGGTTGAAATGTTGTGGAGGGATTTGAAACAGGCAGTACATACAAGAAATCTCACAAACATCTTGCAAGCAAAGGAATTTGTATGGTGGAGCGATAACAAATTTCAGAGAATCGATGTTAGAGACTGGAGAGCAAAACATCTACAAAAAGTAATTTCTTCTAAAGGGGGTGATACCAGCTTTCAAGGCCAAGGGTGTACTTTCTCTTTCCCCAGCAGATCATTACATCTATTGATAATTTTGTTGAATAAGTGAATAAAAAGCCAGATTTTCTCTGTGTTTTTTTTATTCATGTTTAGCACCTTTATCTGTAGGCACTGTTTTCATGAAGATCTACTGTTTGGCTGTATAAACACATTGAAAATGTCAATCATTTCCATCGGGTGTACTTACGTTTTCACATGACTGCAGGTTAGCTAACCTGCCTGATAGCTGTGGGGTCAAAAATGTATGTGGCTGTGCCCAGTCAGGTAGCAGAGCTTACTTTGACTTTCTTTGGTGTCCCATTCCTTTAACACTTGCATGTTAGCAAACACAAGACATTTCATAGACCATGAGGTATCTTTATATTTGGAATGTCTTTATGATCCTAAATATCCATCCATCCATTATCCAACCCGCTATATCCTAACTACAGGGTCACGGGGGTCTGCTGGAGGCAATCCCAGCCAAGACAGGAAGCAAGGCTGGACACAAACCCCGGGCAGGGCACCAGCCCACCGCAGGATCCTAAATATGAATATCTAAATGGTACTGAATATGTATTTTCCAAGAGGCACACACTGACAAATGGTTCTTTAATTTCACAGACGAAAGTCCTACACTTTCCACAGTCAAACACACACACACCATAACCAGTGATGGAAGGACAAACCACTCAAACAAGAGAAAAAAGAGCAGTTAATTTGATGTTTAGCACTGGGTCAACTTCACACGTTCTGCCAGTCGTAGAGGTAGATTGCACATCAACATGGCGAGAGCAGATCTTTTTCTGCAATTGTTCCAGTGACTTTACTGACTTGCAAACATCTACATCTCAATATGATGAGGCAATATTAATTATGGTCAAATGACACTTGTGTTGGCATATTCAGACTCTGAAATCTCTCTGTCTTGCCTTGGTCAATGACAAGAATGAATGTAACTCAACCTCTGGCAACCTTAAAGGAACAAAGCTTGGAACCAGTTATCAATCAAATGGTTGAGCTTATTTGCACCAAAGAAACTAATGGCAAAATGTCCATTCCCTCCTTTATTACTCACTGTCAGCACTAGCTCTCCACTCTACCAGGAACAGTGAAGATGTGGGTCCAAGTTCTGTCTCAGAGAAGTAACTCTGTTGCCTTGGATGTCACAGGGACTCTTATGTTTCAAGGGGTAATGTAGTCCTGGACCTTAGTGGTGGAACAATAACAGAGTTGGGTTTGGGTGCTCCGCAGAGTTCTACATTGCTAAAAGTCAGCTAGGTAGGCAAGAAGAACAGACCTACTTAAAAGCAACACGTTTGACACACTGAAGTAAAGAGTTGACAAATCACTACCTGATGTACCACTAGCTGATGTATTTGCTACTAGCAATACAGGATCACCATGAGAAACCTCAAATTCTAGTTGCAGTATGCAGTCGTTCCTCTGGGCAAAGAAAAACAAAATCTACTCAGTGCTCACCATCTCTTATCTTTGTGGGCTCTGAAGGAACTGGGACAGAGCATTGCCTCCAGCCCTTCACATGAGAGGAAATATGACAAAAATTACGTAAGCTACTGATACAGTACTTCGGTTTCCCAGATTGTATGTAACATGGATTGTAACCACACAGCTAGTGAATGGTTTAGCATACATACTTCTCGTTGTTTGTGCCTCTTGAATTAAAAGTACTAACCTGTGACAGATAAACATTTAGATTTTAAAAGTTTCTCCACCAACATTTAATAGAAAAACTAAATTTGTAAAAGTATGCTCTGCAAATGCAAACAATCTCTGTGAAACCACCCGAGCACTGAGAAACTTATAAACTTGTGTAACGGATGGCATCTAGCACCATTTCCTGCCCGGGACACCTCCATAATGGAAGGACAGGGGGAGATGAATTTTGAAAGGCGCTATCTCCCAAACTGCTACTTGGCAGCCCCTCCTGGATTGCAATGGTACCTCGGATTCCCACAGAGCTGTATGGGAGTTGCTACTTGTTGGCACAGCCCTGTTGGGTTCCATGGATGCTACCAGGGGTGCTGTGGGAGCTGTACAGCCCTACTCTTGGCCTTCAACACACCTGGGAGTAACTCCAGACCTCCTTAACAAGCCTCCTGGAAAGCTCCTGGGTGCGGCTTAAAGAGAAGCCCACTGCCTGGCAGAGACAAGCCAGAGTCAGGAGGAGGTGGCTTGCTGCCAGGAGGAGTGGAGCCGGAGAGAGAAGAGCAAGAGAAAGACAAGGAGAAGGGATGGTATGTTGGTGCCTTACCCTTGTGAACTGTTTGTACTGGGCTGCTGCAGTGGGAAGCGAGGAAAAGTACTTCCCCACATAAAAAATAAACGTTTGTGTTGCAGAGACTTGTTGTGTCGGGTGTTTGGGGAGCTGTGTACCCCCATGTCTTCACACTCGATAAAGGTTTTCTTATTCAACCAGCTAAAAGACCAGAAATCATACAAAAGCATTTCAAAACCAGTCATAAATCGATATTTCCTGGCACAATTTGTTACACAAAAATTAAGAAGGGGAGATAAGTTGGTGCCCCCAATAGTAAGTGAAGGGTGAATTGTGGGCACTTTCACAAACTTTATCAATAAACTGAAAAATAATGCCTTGTCATAGTTTTATTGTTTTGGCTTTTACTTGAAATAGAGATATTGTGCACTATCCAGAATTCGAGTAGAGTGTGGTTGTTGGATTTCAGTATTAATGGTAGATCGTCCATTAAAAACTCCCATGTTCACACACAAGGATGCCCTCAAAGATGTACTGGGTACCGGAATACCTTTGGCCAATGGTCACTTCTATAGTTGTGTAGTCTGATCTCAGCCCATTCATTCTGGACACTTGGGTACACAGTGATCACTACTTGATGATCTGGCGCAGATATTCAGATTTGTACGTACCAGTCTGAGGCCATGTCATCTCCAGTGTGGCTGCTTTTCTGTAGGTGATACATTTGAGTACCTTGTGCTCTGTATTAATGTGGAATGTTGCCTTAATATACCTGCTTTATGGTTCCCCATGTGTACAGTCTTAACTGCACGTGGAGAGCTGCTTTAAGCAAAGAGACTTACTAGCTCAGCAAAAGCACATGTGGAAGAAACCCCCCGATGAACACAGGAATAGTTCAACCAATTCAGCCACAGGTGAGTACATGGATTCTACATTGTAAGGCAGAAGAGCAAAGTTTCCTTTTTCAATTGGCTTTTTTATATTTTCTCCCTCCCCCTTCCCGTTACTTAATCAAAAAGCATAATATTGTTTACTTAAGGATTTTATTTTATTATGCTAATGGGCCATCTGTTCTTATTAATTTTTTACTTGTCAGATAGACTCTAAAGAAGGAAAGGTCATCTTTCCTGTGTCAAATAGGCGCGTTCTTAAAGAAAATGGAAATTGTCCTCGGCCAGCGTACTGCACGCTGTCTTATGACAGACGCCTTTATGAATAACTTGCCGTTAGAGCAAAACGCCTCTTAACCCTTCGTAGCTTGCAAGTAGTATTTTTTTTCTTTCACACAGACAAATGGCTAAGCTACATCTGTGCCAGTCACCAAAGCAGGTGCCCACTCACCACACTGCTAATGTTAGAAAACATCTTTTTCTAAGCTGTTAACCCCTGTGGGAGTACAGCAATCATCCATACCAGGTGCACTTATCACTCTATTCTGAATATTTTATTATAAAGATTCCTGCGTTCGTTTTACTGTTAATTGTATTGTTCATATGAGTGTTAGACATCTGCTTTATAGTGCCTTATGTGTACATTCTTACTTGCACATGGACAGCTGCCTCAAGTAAAGAAACTTACAAGTTCTGCACAAGCAGACCAAAAGGTTGTCTTCAGATCTGAAGGTGCCCACTCACCGCGCTGCTCTGTATTGAAGACGTCACTTCTCAGCTGCTAACCCCAGCGGGAATGCGAAAGTCACCCACATCAGGTACTCTTAACAATATACTTTTTTTGTCCCATTCAAAAAGTATAAAATTAATATTATTATAAAGCCAGATTAGTAAAAACACCATAAAACCAATGGTAGATAAAATTGGAAATATATTTGAAAAGAAACTTTAAATGTTAAGAAATGTATTTGAAAAAGAGTCTTATTGAAAATGCTTATGCAGAAAGTAAAGGTGATGGATGATGAGTCTTGAGGGTGCAGAGTTACTTCAGATTGGTGTTCAGCATGCAGAGAACTTTGATAGATGTCTGTGGGCTCTTCTCCTTCTCAGCTCTCCTGCTCTGTTCTGCTTTCCTTCCTGCCCAGCATGCACCTCAAACTTTAAGGCCTAACTTTGCCTCAAATTAACAGTGATTAAAGGAATAATCAATAACGATTTGTCTTTCTCAGGCTGATTGCCCATTCAGATCCTAATTACCTCAGGTCTTTGTCTGTTACAAAATGTATTTGTAACAATTTGTTTATGATTCTTCTAAAAGTGTGATCTAAAAGATACAACGTTCAAGTCAGTAAAGACAAAGAATTTAAAATCAATCTATAACAGTCATTAAAAATATGCACAGAGTGTGTTTAGAATGAGATTAAAGAGTTCAGCTTTTAAAAGTTTAAGGAGAGTTTAAATCAAAAGGTCCAGGTTTTGTAATCTTTGGCTGTTTACTCAGGTGTCTTTATTGCTAGCAGGTTAATCAGTGTTAGCTCACAAAGTTCACATTCTGAGTTCTTTATTCAGTTAATTTTCTTATTTTATGCAATGATTAAAGGACAGTTCAGTATTGAGAGTCTTGGAAATTAAAATGGGTTGTTTTATACCAATGCAGGCTCTTAGACAAAAGTAAAGGAACCTGAGAAGTGCAAGAGAAAGTTTAGCAAGAGCTTTGTCACGTATGTATGTCAGACGATGACCTCCAGGACTCACCTAAGGCATGTGGTACCAACCTGGGACAAGAGGGGGCGTTGTCACTAACAGTCTTGTCACATTTTTCCCTCACAGACTTGAGAAACCGCCCGTTCAGGTCAATGAAGCCAAGGGAGCCCCGCCCCTTCCAGTCCACTCGGTATAAAAGGGAGGAGCTCCCGGAAGGTGCCGTCTCATTTTGGACCTGAAGTTTGTTGAAATTAAACAGAGTTTTGTTTGGTTAGCACCCCAGTTATTCAAACGTGACCTGCCTCATCATTCACTCTGCTAAAGCCTATAACAATTACTACAAAGCAATATGAACAGCAGCTACTGTAAAACTAGCAGGGTAAGCAGCTCTATTTACTTTCTGAATTTTAAGACTGAAGATGACAGTGTATGGTCTGAAGTATGGCCATCAATACATCCTATTAGTTACAGTGGGCCAAATTCAGACATTAAAAGTGGGGATTCTAAAATCAGCTCTAATCCTAACAGTCTAGCAATGTAAGAACTGGAGTGGCATTAATGTGCCTCTTAGGTTCAATAATAGATTTTATAGCCATGTTTTGAATTAACATTATAGTAGTAATTGAATGAAATAACCACTATAAAATTATACATTAAATTGGTCAATAAAATTAATTAATTTGCTTTTCTATATCCTGGATAAACCAGTCTGAGAATTTCTTAGGACAAACAATTGCATAAGTGAAGTTCAATTTGTTTGTATTGGCCTCAGACTTAAGTATATATGAGAAATTTTCAGATAAATATAAAGCCCTCTGGAGACAACACTCCTAAAGTGCATGTCCTCTGAATGGCGGATGAGGGGTAGTCATAGGAACGGGATTGCTGCGGATATTTATAATAAGCAGCCATGGACAAAGGGCCAGTTAGACTAATGGTAAGAATGATTCAGAGACATAAAATGAGCCTTGAAACTGGATTGTCAAATTGGTTACAAACACTGGCAAAGAAAAGGTTAAGAAAGAGAGACATAGAAGAATTAGAAAAGTACAAGACCCAAATACTAAGAATATCTGAAATAGGAAGCAGAGCTGTGGCAGGAATGGGGATAATTATTAACAGTGAGATGGAAAAGATGATAACAAGATGGGAACCTAGAAATCCAAGAATAATAATGATAATAATGATGATGAACCTAAATCTGCAGGAGACAGTAGGACTATTACACATTTATGCACCAAAAGAAAACAGTATACTGTAGCAGATGGAAAGAATGCATTTTATGGATATCTAGTGAAGCACATAATTGCAATGGGAGACTGGAATGCCCATAATAGTAACAAGAAAGAACGGGGATGTTAAACAATAGTAGAACATAGTTTAAAAGGAGAGGCGAATGAGAATGGGCGAAGAATGCTAGACTGGTATATAACTAATTAGATGCTAACTGAAAACTCTTGGTTCAATCACAAAATAATTCACAAAATTACTTTTGAAGCAAAAGAATTATATATATTATAATAAGAGCATGATAGAGTACATCTATACTAATAAAAGGCAAAGCCCTCACTGACTGACTGACTGACTGACTGACTCACTCACTCATCACTAATTCTCCAACTTCCCGTGTGGGTAGAAGGCTGAAATTTGGCAGTCTCATTCCTTACAGCTTACTTACAAATGTTGGGCAGGTTTCATTTCAAAATTCTACGCGTAATGGTCATAACTGGAAGGTATGTTTCTCCATTTACTGTAATGCAGTTGAGCTCGAAAGCCGTGGGGGGCGGAGTTTCATGTGACATCATCACGCCTGCCACGTAATCACATGAACTGACTGTCAATGCAGTGCGTAGAAAACCAGGAAGACCTCCAAAAAGCGCTGAAGAAAACATGCATTATAAAATTGAGAAGGCAGCGAAACAATAAGAAGCAAGCGAGTGACATATACTACCATATTAATGAGTGCTGCTACTTCGGAAAGAAAGCAAGGTGTAAACCTAAACTTTAAATTAAGTTCATAGACAGGCTGCCGCTGGCGTTTGTCATGCCCACGGGTAATGCAGGATACGTTTAATGAGAAGACACAGGATATAAATGAGATTTTTGATCACTTTGTAACTAAGTTAAAATTGCAGGTGTAGGGGTATGCTTATGCAAATTCCAAGAGACTGTGTTTGTGGGGGATTGACAGTTAAGGCGGGTGGGGGAGTCACATCATCATCTCCCCTCCCATTTACCTCATTTCGCTCTGAGCTGAGCTCCGTGGCTAACGCCATCTTTCGAAGCAACTTCGTCACACTGCCACCAAATACTCACAGAAAAATCCACAAGTTAATACACACGCTGTCTCTAGAGTTTCTCCACACTGAATCCTCCAGACACTACTTACAAAAGGTTACATTGACAATCGTGTTACGTTATTTTTAAAATCTTTCTTTTTCTTAGCACAAGCACAGCTCAGAAGCTTCGATGCATGTGCTCCATAACGCGTTAAAAAATAATGCATTTAATCAAACTTTGCATTACAAGCAAAGGGGAACTTTTGTCAATGCATTATTTCCTGGTACACCGATTACATTGATCAGCGCATCCCGATTCATTTTACCCTCGCACCACCTTGGTTTGAGAAGAAGTTTGAAAAAATATGAGGTTAACACAGAAAAACAGATCACCAATTGAAGCTTTATGAATAATCGATTCGCCATCAATAATTGTTTTGGTAAAGCCATCCTCCTTCCATTTTATAATTTTTCCGCCACTAGCCATGATTAAATGAACGGTAAAAAAGTAAGAGCGAGGGTGACTTACTCAGGCAGGCATATATATGACAGCAACACTCATGACAATGTCAATCATGTTACGTTATTATTAAAATGTTTCCTTTTCTTTTTCATTACTTCTTTAACACACTACTTCTCTGCTGCGAGGCGCGGGTATTTTGATATATATATATATGAATGACCTTCAAAGAGTGCTGAAACTTTTGATATCGTGAACGTGTCTGCAAAAACTGGGGTATCTTGCCCAGCAAAAGTCGAGCAGCCGGTGCGCGCGCATAGCTGTGCTGGCCTTTGAGACACTGACTGCGCTTCTGCCTTAAGTCAAAGTGAGCACTTTTAATTTTTTCATCCTCCCCCTGCGCTATAGCCCAGACAAGTGCAAACACGGGACCCCTTTTCTACACCGCGGCAAACTAATATTAAGGCGATTCACACTTTCTTTTGCACGATATCGATTATGAGGTCGTCAGCTCGGATTATGAAACACGCACACGAGTGGAGGACTGACAGTGCCATCATAGCCGATTAATGGCGGGACGCCTCACCAGTCTACACAAGACCCACCGACTGTCCCCAAAAGGCGATCATATCGTCAGCGAACACATCTCTATACTATATAAAAGAAAAAGGCAACTTTCCTTTCTTTACACCTTTTTTCCTTTTATCCCAAACCAAAGCCTTTCTCTCTTAACACTGCAGAGGACACAAAACTAATTTTCTTTAATTGCTGGTAATGCCGGTAAGGCACATTACCAGAGGCAGAAATTTGAACGTTCACATAGAAAATGTCATTTCTATACCACAGCCATCGTGTAGCGCCTTTCAAAAGGGATCTACTACCGAGAGATGATCCATATACATTTTAGCTGCTGTTAGTACTACTTACCTGTTTTGTTACACAGTCTTTAAAATGTAGTTTACCCGCAACCACTCCAGTAGTGCTCAATGTACCTGTACTTCTTAAAATGTTAATGTTTTACTGTTTAATAACTTATAGACTATATTTTATTATTTTTCCTTTGCACTCAGTGACCAAAGCTATACACACACATATAGACACATACATATATATACACATATATATACCTGTGTGTATGTTTGTATATATGTGTATATATATATACACACACATACACACACCTTTCTACATTATATATATATATACACACAGATACATACATACATACATACATACATACATACATACACATATATATAATTTGTGTGTGTGTATGTATGTATGTATGTGTGTGTATATATGATGTAGATAGGTATGTATATATATGTATGTATATATGTATATAGATATGAGGATATGTATGTGTATATATATATATATATATATATATATATATATATATGTAGACTCAAACCCATTATGACAGCAGCAATCCAAGCTGTGAGAAAACAGTAAAAAGGAGGCGTGTCAGATGTCGTGGTACATTTTCTGATGCAGCTACCGAAAACAACTTTGTGACCCTGCCGCCAAATACAGAAAACAATTACTTTGACAATCATGTTACATTATTTTTAAAATCTTTCCTTTTCTTTTTCATAACTTCTTTAACACACGACATCGCTGCGAAGCGCGGGTATTTTGCTATATATATATATATCACAGCGACCCTCATAACAGTGAGAAAACAATTACATTGACAATCATGTTATGTTATTTTCATAATGTTTCCTTTTGTTTCTCTTTCCTTCTTTAACACACTACTTCTCCGCTGCCAAGCGCGGGTATTTTGATATATATATATATATATATATATATATATGGATATAGATAGATAGAGATATATATACAGTGGTGTGAAAAACTATTTGCCCCCTTCCTGATTTCTTATTCTTTTGCATGTTTATCACACAAAATGTTTCTGATCATCAAACACATTTAACCATTAGTCAAATATAACACAAGTAAACACAAAATGCAGTTTTTAAATGATGGTTTTATTATTTAGGAGAAAAAATCCAAACCTACATGGCCCTGTGTGAAAAGTAATTGCCCCTGAACCTAATAACTGGTTGGGCCACCCTTAGCAGCAATAACTGCAATCAAGCATTTGCGATAACTTGCAGCGCTCTGGAGGAATTTTGGCCCACTCATCTTTGCAGAATTGTTGTAAATCAGCTTTATTTGAGGGTTTTCTAGCATGAACTGCCTTTTTAAGGTCATGCCATAGCTTCTCAATTGGATTCAGGTCAGGACTTTGACTAGGCCACTCCAAAGTCTTCATTTTGTTTTTCTTCAGCCATTCCGATTTTGTTTTTCCATTCAGAGGTGGATTTGCTGGTGTGTTTTGGGTCATTGTCCTGTTGCAGCACCCAAGATCGCTTCAGCTTGAGTTGACGAACAGATGGCCGGACATTCTCCTTCAGGATTTTTTGGTAGACAGTAGAATTCATGGTTCCATCTATCACAGCAAGCTTTCCAGGTCCTGAAGCAGCAAAACAACCCCAGACCATCACACTACCACCACCATATTTTACTGTTGGTATGATGTTCTTTTTCTGAAATGCTGTGTTCCTTTTATGCCAGATGTAACGGGACATTTGCCTTCCAAAAGTTCAACTTTTGTCTCATCAGTCCACAAGGTATTTTCCCAAAAGTCTTGGCAATCATTGAGATGTTTCTTAGCAAAATTGAGACGAGCCCTAATGTTCTTTTGCTTAACAGTGGTTTGCGTCTTGGAAATCTGCCATGCAGGCTGTTTTGCCCAGTCTCTTTCTTATGGTGGAGTCGTGAACACTGACCTTAATTGAGGCAAGTGAGGCCTGCAGTTCTTTAGACGTTGTCCTGGGGTCTTTTGTGACCTCTCGGATGAGTCGTCTCTGCGCTCTTGGGGTAATTTTGGTCGGCCGGCCACTCCTGGGAAGGTTCACCACTGTTCCATGTTTTTGCCATTTGTGGATAATGGCTCTCACTGTGGTTCGCTGGAGTCCCAAAGCTTTAGAAATGGCTTTATAACCTTTATCAGACTGATAGATCTCAATTACTTCTGTTCTCATTTGTTCCTGAATTTCTTTGGATCTTGGCATGATGTCTAGCTTTTGAGGTGCTTTTGGTCTACTTCTCTGTGTCAGGCAGCTCCAATTTAAGTGATTTCTTGATTGAAACAGGTGTGGCAGTAACCAGGCCTGGGGGTGGCTACGGAAATTGAACTCGGGTGTGATACACCACAGTTAGGTTATTTTTAACAAGGGGCAATTACTTTTCACACAGGGCCATGTAGGTTTGGATTTTTGTTCTCCCTAAATAATAAAAACATCATTTAAAAACTGCATTTTGTGTTTACTTGTGTTATATTTGACTAATGGTTAAATGTGTTTGATGATCAGAAACATTTTGTGTGACAAACATGCAAAAGAATAAGAAATCAGGAAGGGGGCAAATAGTTTTTCACACCACTGTATATATAGATATGAGAACAACACTCATATCAATGACAAAACAATTACATTAACAATCATGTTACGTTATTTTTAAAATTTTTCCTTTACTTTTTCATACCTTCTTTAACACACTACTTCTCCGCTGCGAAGCGCGGGTATTCTGCTAGTTACTTATACAAGTAGCATGTGGTATGCAGTGTATGATGTCAAAAGCAATCAGGGGAGCAGAACTATCTACCAAACATAGATTGGTAATAGTGGATTGAACATTCGGAAATCAGTTAAAGATAGGAAAAGAAAATGCTCAAGAATTTTATTAGAATTACTGTATTAGGAAGAAACCAACCAAAGATAGTGTAAATGACAGGGGTGGTTGTAGTACCCCAAACACCAAACACGAATGCACAGACACAAGTTCCAAGTTCAAATAAGTGATTTATTAAACAAAACATCTTTTAATTTGTTTTGTCTTGGTAGAGTAATATATTGCTCTACTTTGCCCTTTTTTATTATTAATATGCAGCCTTTATCAGAATGCATCAAATCTCCCACACTTACCACTGTTTCTAAGGTATTGTACCATATAACTTCTCCCCGCCTTCCTTTCTACATCTATAACCTCAGGCAGTTAGGTATAGTAAAAGACAAGCAAGAGTTAAGTTACAATTTAAACAATGTGTTATTGATAATATTCAAAAATAATAACAATATGCAAAGTACATTTGAATATTGGCAACCATACAACCTGATAAAATGTTGATGTGTAGTTTCAGACGGCACACAGACTTGTTCGTTACTTAAAATGTCTTTAGTTAAGGCATCATTTTGTGGTCAGCTTCCTTTATAAAAGGCCACATGCCTGTCTTAATTTGGCTACCGAGCTGTGCTCTTCATTGTGTTGTCCTTTTTAGTTCATGCATCAGTTTGGTAAGAGAGAGAGTGAGGGAGTGAGCAAATTTATAGGTTTTCTGTCCAACCCCTAGAGCCAATAGGACGTTGTGGTACTTAAAGGCTTTTGATACAAGACAGTTCCAAACAGCCATACTTTAGACCAATGGGGGAATAGAACACCTTCACACCTGCCCCTAAAACCATATGTTAAGGTAAAGCTTGGCAATTAGGCAGCCTGGCTTTCCTGTGGGGGTTTTAAAGAGAGACTTTAGCAGAGAAACACTTGCCAAACTGGTTTGAGGCACTTTCCCCCAACCCTATCAAAAAAATTCAAACAGACCCATTCCTAAAAGGGAGGGAGGATAAACATGAATGCTTCTCACTAATGTAACACTAATATTACATTACTTTGCCTAAGTTACAAATAAAGACATACAAAATATTTATCAACTTGTATGCAAAATTTCAAATCACAACACAAGGTCATTTGAATTTTGAAAAAGCCCAACACAATTCTTCCTTTCCTTCTTTCTCCTTTCTTTATCCTTCCACCTCTTTCCAGTGAGTGTTGAGTTACTTCCTCCAAGCTGTGACTCACTGGAGCAGGCCGGACGGCTTGCTTTTATATCGGATTCGGAAGTACTTCAGGCGCCATGGCATAACCTGAAGGAAGCACTTCCGGGTCTGGCACAAATCCCTTCTGCACCCCCTTGTAGCACCCATGGAACTTAACAAGGCTGTCCCCAATATGCCAGGTGGGCATCCGTAAAGATACCGTAACCCATGGGCACTGCCATATAGCATTCTGGGTGAAGATATAACCCAAATCCGATGTTTTTCCCTGTCCTTCCATTATACTGACCTTCCTGTCAGGTAAAGATCCTTGTGCAGTCTTGGCCAGGATGCCATCCCTTACAACAGGAATACATAAATAGAAATTTCCATGTTTAAGCTATTGGTTTAAATTTTCATATTATTGCTTTATGAGTTTTTATTATCAGTTTGCATGCATTCTGTAGCGCTGGGGGGATGTACCCAGTACTGGGTGCCTGCTGGACTATTATCATGCCCCATGACGCTGGAGGCTTTATACAAGACATTATACATGTGTCTATTCTGAATTATGCTCTGCTATGAGTGTTACTGGCTGACCAGTACCCTGTGCAGGGTATTGTAGGTTTTATGCATATTCTCCACCCATCCACGAAGTACAGAACTGTGAGCATGTGTTTGTGAGTTGTAAAGTAATAAAAGGATTTTATTCAGAAAACATCCTCTGTATCTCTGCTAAATATGGAAAATCCAACAGGTTATGGGCCCAGGTGCAACATAGGAAACAGATGGTAAATATTAGTTTTTGATGGAGATAAAAATAATTACTCGATATGGGAGGTGAAATGCCTTGCACACTATCGGATGTTAACCCTGAAAGAAACTGATAACCCAGATGAAGATAAGAATGAAGAGTGTTAATGCCAAGATGATTAATTTCCTTGATGATAAAAACCATTCTTTAATGTTGAGAGAAACGACAGGTGACTGAAGTTAAGCCATACCAATTTTATAACGGCACCAGTCATAGTAAGCCCAGAATTATTTTGCTGTACAGTATACTGAACTTACTTGGTTACAAAATATGTCAGAAGAGACAGTAACAGATTATATCATTTGAGAAGAAAAAGCAGTAATGGCTCTGAGAAATGGAAAGTGATGGACAAATAATAGCTATGACTCCGAAGGGTCTGCTGGAATCATACAAACCTTTCACTATTCACATTACGCAAAATGACAACGATATAACATTCATCTAGTTCAAGAGCAAACTACGAAGTTATGAGGAGACAGAGAAATGTAATGCTAAACCAAAATCAGACAATGTAATGAAGGTAGGTGTCTCTCTGAGGACTATTACAAGTTACGAATGCAGTAAGACAGGACACAGTGAGAGAATATCTCAAAAACGCAGCAAGAAGTGTAGCTACCGTCAGAGTCTGACACACAGTGACATGATGTAGAGGAGACAAAAACCCAATGATAAAGAAAAATGGGCTGTAGGAGGTGAAAGGGACCAGAAAGAACAATATACATACACATTTCAAATAAGTCGGAACATTTGACGTAATGGAACGGAGAAAAGGGGTCAGTGTTGGAATGTGGAGCGACATCCCACATCATAACAGAGAAGGACAAATTTATCAGATTTGATGAGATTTTCGATCCAAAAACACTTATATGGAATGATCTGACAGAACAAGAAGGAACAACATTGCACCAAAATGAGGCGATGCAGAGATATACTGTACATACAGAACAGTAGAGGAAAACACCACTTTGGAGAAGGCAGGCTCTGTTTATGCCATCTTATCCACAAAACACATTCTCTGTGAAAGCAGCTACAACTAACAGTGCCACTGTGAAGTTCAAGGAGGGACAGACCGAGCTGATACATTAAAATGGACATAAACGAGCATGAATGACAGTATTAGCTGAGAACAGTAAATCAACAGAAACTGTGTAATGATAGTTTTATTAATGACATACACTGTAAAAAAAAGTAAAATTTACGGTAAAAAACTGGCAGCTGGGGTCGCCAGGATTTTACCGTAAAAAAGAAGGTAACAATGTTTTTGGTCTACGGTACACTTTAAAAAATAATGTTAAATTTATGATAAAATACTGGCAGCTGGGTTGCCAAAATTTTACTGTAATAAATAAGGTGACAATATTTTTAGTATAATTTTGTAGTAAAAGCTATTTAAACAGAAGGGAATGTTTAACCATAACCAAAAAATTCATGTTGTGTAAAAAAAAATATGACAATCAATAAACAATCAATAAACATTGACAGGGTCAAACCCAAGTGCATAGTTTGCATCAGTTAGTTAACAACAACTAATAACAAACATATGCCATTTAATTATACCCATTGAAAACAATTCAATGTTTAAGGAAGTTACGCCACTTGCCTGGTAGGGAAGTTTTCTCTTTTGTGGTGTATGGTGTCCTACTTATCAAATACAACCCACCATAAATCAGCTTCCATAACCTCAAAAAACCTTCAGCACGTGGGGAAAAATAAATCTGCTAGCTTAGTTTAAGTTTTTTTCCCTACTATTCAAAGGTATGCGGTTCACCAGGAACAATATTGTAAAAAGGGGCGTGTCCTTATGCAAATATCGTAGCCGGTTTTACTGAAACAGTGATTTACCGTTTTACATTTTACGGTTCTTTACCTTCGTTATTTAACAGTTTTACAGTGTAAAATGAACAGATTTTTTTCAGAATAACTGTAATGCATCAATAAACGGTATTTAGCATATTTTGAAGGTAGAAAAATATTGATTTTACAGAACTTGGCTGTAAAAAATAATGAAATGTATTGTTTAAGATATAAAGGTAATTTTCAGTAGAACATAAGGCAACTTTCCTTTTTTTCGCAAAAGGTCTTTTACCTTCACCATTTACAGTATTTGTACCGTTAAATTTACTGACATTTTTTACAGTGTAGCAGATAGAGATAAAGTCAATTTATCATACGATATTGAGACATGGCATGAAACTCTAGGGCACTGTAATGCTGATGATGTGTTGAAGCTACCTGGTATTGTTAATGGGATGAAAATCACAAATGATAAGACAAAAATAGATGGTGATGTGTACACTGAGGGAAAATATGTCAACACTAGAAATAAGAAACCTGATGCTAAAGCTTGTCCTCCCCTATAGCTATACATACTGATTTAGCAGGCCCAATTGATCCAGTCGCTATTGATGGATTTAGATGTGTAATGTTATTTACAGATGACTACTCAGGGGCAGTGTTTGTCTACTTTCTTAAAAAAACAAATCAGAAACAGTGTTGGCAGCCTGTGCCTCCTATGGTGAAGTCAACTGTATAAGGTCAGATGATGGTTCTGAATACACAGGAGAAGCTTTTCAATTGCTCTTGAGGAATAAAGGTATTAGATATGAGACCTCATCCCCTTATTCTCCCCATCAGAATGGTACAGCAGAGTGGCACAGGGCAGATAGATGTCTGTTGATAGGAAAGGGATTGCCTAAACCTTTGTGGCCATATGCTGTCCAGAATGCTGCACATGTCCACAATCGGTGCTTCAATGGCCAAACCAAAATACACCCTACAGCCATGGCCAAAAGCTTAGAGAATGACACAAGTATTGGTTTTCAGCCATGAATAAAGAATGGTACCAAAACATCCTGCGAGAGCAACTTCTCTCAACCATCCCAGAGCAGTCTGGTGATGAACGAGGCCTTTTACAGCATGATGGAGCACCGTGCCATAAGGCAAAAGTGGCTTGGGGAACAAAACATCAAACTTTTGGGTCCATGGCCAGGAAACTTCCCAGACCTTAATCTCACTGAGAACTTGTGGTCAATCCTCAAGAGGCAGGTGGACAAACAAAAATTCACAAATTCTGACAAACTCCAAGCATTGATTATGCAAGAATGGGCTGCCATCAGTCAGGATTTGGTCCAGAAGTTGATTAAAAGCATGCCAGGGCGAATTGCAGAGGTCTTGATAAAGAAGGGCCAACACTGCAAATTATGAATATAATGTAATTGTCAATAAAAGCCTTTGAAACATATGAAATGCTTGTAATTATACTTCAGTATACCATAGAAACATCTGACAAAAAGATCTAAAAACACCGAAGCAGCAAACTTAGTGAAAGTTAATATTTGTGTCATTCTTAAAACTTTTGGCCACGTCTGTACTTACTTCTGCTTAAGTAGAAGGTTAGAGGGATATTTCAACTTTCACTACAGTACTTTTTGCTTGTTTATTTGCACCTTTACTTAAGTCGTTTAAAGGATTCCTCGACCACTGCAGACGAGAAACGAAACCCGCTAACAACACGGCGCATGCGCTGCTGCACGCCTGTTGCCCGCGGGAATCTACTTGTATGACTCACTGAAACGAGTTGTTTAGTTTGCATCAGTAACACTGACTCCATTCTGTATTTCAAAGTTACTGGAAGAAATAAAACCTGCCGTTTCCGCTTCATTTGAAACAGTAGTTTAAGGTAATTTCTCAACGTTGGTACATCAGTGCTCACTGGTGAGTTTATTCTCGTTATGGGTCTGTACTGTTTGTTTAGAAAGTTAATTCAGGTTCATATCAGGAGAGTTGTGGATATTTTATGTGTTGCAGGGTTATTTTGAATTAACATTTATAAATGCTTTAGTGACTCGACTGCAAATATTCTTCATTATTATTATTATTATTATTATTATTATTATTATTATTATTATTATAATCATTATTATTATTACACGATTCTATTCAACTTGCCTTCTCTGCTTGTCTGGGTCAAATTCTGAGATACATTTTTTACCCACTTTTACCGAACTGATTTCCTTCAAACTTTGCATGCATGGTGATCTCCGGTGACAATGCAATATTTAATCGGTTTTGACCCGGGATATCTCATTTCCTTATGTTAAACTTTTAGCGATTGTACATATACGAGGTCTGTCTACTAAATATCGAGACTCTGTTTCTATCTCTTGAACAAAGCAGCGAGAACTGATTATGAGCCCTTGCCATGCAGGTTTAAACCTGTCCAAATATGCACAATAAACGGAAACACTCTGTGCCGTTTAGTTGATTGTCAGTCACCGTTTAATTCAGTTGTGCTTCCCCTGGTGTGCCGGAATCATGCTAAGTTTACAAGTTGAGCAATGTGTCAATTTAAAATATTTATTAAAATTTAACCAAATATCAATGGAATCTTTTCGAATGCTTACTGAGGTTTACCGGGAAGGATGCAAGTGTCGTGCGCGTGTCTTTGAGTGGCACAAAAGGTTCAGCAAAGGACTTGAGAACGTGGAAGACGATGAGCGCACTGGACGACCTTCCACTTCAAGAACCGAAGAAAATTTAGAAACAATTAGCCAGATGATTCGAAAACATCGCCGACTCGGTGTCCGAATGATAGCTGAAACTATTAACACTAACAAATTGCGAATGGGGAGTACAGTATATCGAAGGGGGCTATTGCTATATAAATACAAGTGGGTTATTGTGTTAGTCTCGCTATTTAATTGACAGTCCTCGTATTTTGTGCTTTTGGCCAATACACATATACAGGAAAAATTAGTTGGACTTTCGATCAAGCGGTCGAAGGTTCAAGACCAAAAAATTAATTTAAAAAGAAAATCATTTTGATTAATTGATATTGAAGTTTTGGCAAATTACTTCTATATGACAGTTAAACAGAATGCGATCAAATGGTCAAAGGTTCGAGATCAATATACACCAACTTTTTTTTTAATTTTACCAATTTATTATCATTTATATACATAGTTGGCGAAATACCTATTTCAGAGATTTAGCGATATTGGTTTGGTGGATAAAGTGTTGGGCTGTTCTAAGAAAGATTTAAGGTTCAATTCTCCAGTAGACAAACTCATATTTCCAGTATTTCACACGCGTAAAGTTTCACCGTGCTTAGGATTTTCTGAAATGAGAAATGAGCAGGAATGAATGTTACGTTTCACTTTAAGATCGTAGATTCCAGTCCACTCTGTCGCTAATGTCATTTCTGTCAAATCATCTTCTCATCCAAGTCAAGGTTTCTGTAACATGCCGAGGACGGTGTGGCGTTGTGGCATTCTGGCATTCCTTAAATGATAAAACAAATAACTTATAATTTGAAATTTACCCATTTGTAACCATGATCCTATATACTTTAATCAACGTTTATACGAGGTGTAGTTAATCTAGTTTGAAATTTCACTTTTATGAATCTATACATTTTAATTGAATTAATTTCTTATAGGTGCCCCACGATTTTATTTTTAGTCACATATGTCCAACAATATATATTTTTTAGTTTTTAGTGCATTTTTGAATAAAATCGTGTCACTTAAAAATCTGTTTTTACATTTTTTTAATATAATACATTTTAGTAGTGTGACTACTGTACTGTTTAATCTGAAAGTGAAAATAAAGTGAAATTTAATAAAGGAATCTGCCTTGTCTTAAAACTTCAGATGGTAATATCCTGGCTTAATCCAACATTTCTCAACCTTTAAGTATTTGCGACCCGAGTTTTCATAATAGTTTTAATCGCGCCCCCCTAACGTTTTTTTTTTAAAGGAGCCCACTAATACCAATTTGTTTTTTTTTAATTAATGATATATCATAGATGCATATTTTATTATACCTGCTTAACTTTTATCGACATTTATCTAACTCAATATTTATTTTTCTAGTTTCAGTATGTAGTTTAAGTTAATTTGTTTTGGTTTCAGTAGATGTATTTTTCATATTTTTGATTCTTGTTTTCTTTTTTTTCACATCTTCGCGCCCCCCTTTTTGTTACTTCGCGCCCCCCTAGCGGGGTCCGTCCCACAGTTTGAGAACCACTGGCTTAATCTGACCCTATTTCTATAAGGGGTGGTCTGCATTGCAGATCTTAATTTTGGCAGAGATCCTCCTCAGTCTTCACAATGCTCCTTAATCACCATGGTGAGCCCCATGTATTATGCACATGTGTGTGCTACGTTGTTGTTTTGTTTTCTGTTTTTTAATATATTCAGGACACATTTGCACTTACTGGAATTTAAAATGATATGATCAAAAAGTATGCAAGCATTAGGCATTGTGATAAAAAATGGTGACAAATTAGTGAGTGAATTAGTTGACTGGAGTCAATTACCAAATCATTAGAGAGGAGAAGAATCTGGAGCTGGGTCTCATTCAGTTCAACCACCCACCATTTAAAAATGTCAATCAAATTCATAAATCATCTGATTTGATCCTGCTGTCGCCTGTTCTGAAAATGTCAGTCAAATTCAAAAAGCAGTGACATTTTACAGTCAACTAGCTTGTTTACTGTTCCTTTCCGTTTCTTTTTTACTGCTCTTTGTATACAGTATGTGTTCCAGTTACTGCTGGTGCTGGGAGTGTGCACAGTTTGTTAAAATCAAGGTCACCGAGACCTGGAGTGTATCCCAAGTGGTAGTGGATGTAACGTATGAAGCAACCCTGGACAGGGCAACAGTCCATTCACATGGCACACGTATCCACATTCACATGGGACCAATTAATGTAGCATGCACATCTTGAGGATGTAGGAGGAAAACCCATGGAAAGAATATACAAACCTTGCACAGACAGTAACCAGATACATGCAGGATTGGAACCAAGCCTACTGGCTCTGTGAGGCTGACCACTGCACCACCATGCCACCCCATTTTCTGCTTCTATTGTTTAACCAGTTTTGGAAGGTTTAGCAAATGCAGTTATTCAACTAATAACTAAACTGTATTTCGATCAAACTAATAATTCTTGAAGTAAATTGATATAATCAGTTCAACAAAATAGTCTACGAAAATGATTAATGCATTTGTGATCATCATGTCACTAGAATTGGAGTTTGTAATTTTGGGGAAATTAATGGTAAGCTCATTCTTGAAGTTGGGGTTTTCAATAAATTTTTAAAAATATCTTGCCCACTCTGGTGCTTTACAATAGACACATGGGGCATGGGGTATCACCAGAAAATAAAAGCTCAAGAAACTACCTCAATACATTCAAGACAGTTGTCAAGTGTTTAGCCATGTCTTGTAATTGCACACACATTGTAAAATAGTTTTTTTATACATGTGAGGAATGTACAGGGTGCTCCATCTCCCCAAGCACCTGATATACAGGATCAGACACAAGTGTAAAATGAACAACAGGATTTTATTGTGTTAAACTCTTACAGGGAAGAGATTATGATACCACAATTACAGTCCAAAGCAGCACACAGCAATACTTTGTCTTTCTGTTTTCTTCTCTCTCTCTCTCTCTCTGTCCTGGTCACTGCCTACTCCGTTCTTCCTCTCAAACTTTGTCAACCTCCTCCAGACTATGGCTTTCCGAGTTGAGGCAGGTAGCTCCTTTTAAATTGTCCCTTGAAGTACTTCCGGTGTGCCCTAGGCTTGGCCTGGGAGCACTTCCAGGTAAAGCTGGAGCCCCACAAAGTAGGGCTCCCAAGTCTCCACAGCACCCCCTAGTGGCACCCATGGAACCCTGGTGCCCGGTGGGAATCCATGGCACCGCCAGAACCCAGAGGGGCTGCCATGTGGCAGTCCATGGGAGTTGAATTCCCTGTGTATGCTATCTCCCCGGTTCTTTCCGGCCTAGGGCACCCTGGGCAAGTACTGCTGATGGCCATCTCTCACACATGTCATTTTTGAACAAATACCAGCAATAGTAGGAGTTTCACCCATTATATAAAAAGCCCTGTGTAAAAGCAAACTCAGCTTTTGTTTTCTTACACAATAATCTTTCACATCCCAGGGCATGATTTTCTTTTGAAAAACTACATCACAGTAAATTTTCATGCCTTGTAGTTGGTTTTGTTTTGATTTAATTCTTTATTTATGTGAAAACTGACACAAGAGAATAGAAAGCATCCTTACCATGACAAAAACAGTACCAGTAATTTGCAATAAAATTATTATTTCTCTTTTTCGTTGTCACAAACATGCATCAGTAACACAGAAGATATGTTTTCTGATATTTAAATATTTGCTGCTTTATTTGTATGTTTTTAGACTTTTCTTTTCCAGTGCTGCCTAGTGCCTCATTATACATCATGGGGTCCATGGCATTGTGTGTTTCTAGTTTTACCCGAGTGCCTGAGCTTGATGCCGCAAAGCTGTGTGGTGCCAGGGTGTTTAATGAGGAAATTGGCTGATCACAAATTCACATGCAGGCACGATCCATTCTGCCAGTTTCCTCGCTTACATCCTGTGAGTCTTAGTCAAGACACCTGCACCCACTGGGATAAGAGGAGTCTGAATAGATTAGATTGAGAGATAAAAACAAAATCAGAATGTCACAGGTGAAGTCAAATGGGGGTATACAAGAGAGAAGTCCAGATAAAAGCTAAGCTGGTGAGATTGAGAGGAGGCATGGCAGTTGGGGAAGAAGCCCTGTGCAGAGCAGTGGTGCTCCAGATGTAGGGTAGCTCCTGCTGAGCAGCAAAGTGCAATTGGAGTGGCCAAGCACTGCGAGACATCCCATGGACGCTGAGAGACAGCAATGGGAGAAGGAAGCAGTTCAAGACTCGGGTCATGACTACCAGCCGGGTAATCACATCGACTGAATAAAACAGACAACTAAAAAATATTTCACAATGATCCAGGTTCATATTTGTTTGCAGCTTTATACTCAGCTTCAACATGTGGAAACATTTGAATTTTTAAGCCAAAATCCAAATAAACAGCACAGCAGTCACAATAGTTTGAAACTGCATTTATTATTGACTAATTCTAGGAAACTGGGTCCTTCATCAACTGCCTCATACTCTCCCTCCCTGAAATGAGATTTAAATTTATGAAAACAAGTCAATATATTTTTATTACTACATGTGCACTATACTAATTACAGTTTGAAATCAATAAGGCTGATATATTCTTTAGTCAGGTATTAAATAGTTATTAACAGCACATGTCACCACCTATTACACTAAAGGTGCAGATTGCTGAAGTAACCTGTCTATTTCAGATATCAAGAGGTTAGCAGCATGTACTGATATAGCACATTGCCGCACCCACCACACAATGAACCACCTCAGGATCCCAAATTAGGACCCGAGCACAGCCGTGCAATGGGTGACACTTCAGCACCACACTAGTTACAATGGAGTGGAGCTGTGTGAGGGATTGCCAGTCCTGCCACCAACCATCACATTTTCCCTGCAACTTGGAGGACCTGTCTGCGGGGCTGGATGCAGGTCGATGTCACACCCAGGATGGAGCAATTACAGGTTGAGGGCTTTGCTCAAGGGCCCAATGGAGTGGAATCACTTCTGGCATTTACAGGATTCAAACTGACGACCTTCCAACTGAGATCCCTCAGAGCCACCACACCACCTCAAATACTAATACATGCAAAAAATAACAACATGGCAATTAATGCATTGTAAGCAAGTAATCAAAATCGCCTCTAAATATCAGCTGACCATTCTAAATGTAGTTATAAAGACTCGTTTGAACCACAAAAACTCCAGTGAAGAGAAATAGTTTTATAAATCAAGTACATTAGCAGCAACAACATTTATTTATATAGCACATTTTCATACATATGATGCAGCTCAAAGTGCTTTACATGATGAAGAAAAAGAAAAAAGACAAAGTAAGAATTGAAATCAGAGCACACTAATTAACATAGAATAAAAGTAAAAAGTCCAATGGCCAGGGAGGACAGAAAAAAAAACTCCAGACGGCTGGAGAAAAAATAAAATCTGTAGATAAAAGAGTTTTAAATTCTGTTGACATTAGGCAAGTACAATCTGCATTGAACCAGCATAAAGAAGCACATTTTAAAAACTATAAGCACAGTTAATATGTTATCTCTAAGAGCAAAGTTGAACATCAATGAACAAGCTACACTAAAATTATTGTGATTGTGGTGCACACCCTCAAAAACAGGGGTGTCCAACTCTGGTACTGGTGGGCTGCAGTGGCTGCAGGTTTTCAATCTAACCCTATTCCTAATCAGTGACCAGTTCTCACTGCTAATTAATTCTTTTCCCTTCATTTTAATAGCCCTCTTTTTAAAGATTCAGTCCTCTGAATTGATTTGTCACTTCATTAAATGGCAGCCAAACAGAAATGAGACATGAAATGAGCCAACAGATGGCCAGCTAAACCAGGGCTTCAAACTTCAACCAATTTTGTTTTGTGTTTCGTTATTGTTTGGCTGCTTATTAAGAAAGAAGGAACAACTCAGAGGTCTGAGTCAAGTAACTTAAAACTGAGGCAAACAAAGTTAATTAGCAGCAAAAACTGATCACTAATTAAGAAGATGGTTAGAATGAAAACCTGCATCTACTGCAGCCTACCAGGAGCAGAGTTGGACACTCCTGCTTAAATACATGAGTGTATGAAAAAGGAAAAAAAAAAACATGTAGGCAAGTGTTGCAGAATAAGTAGAACTATTTTATATTTATATTTTGTCAAGTTGTTCAGTTGAAATATGTGTTTGTGTGTCAATTTGCATGAGCCCTTTTTCTTCTACAGAAAATTACTTCTAAATATTGCAAACTTAAAAATGCACACTATACATGTTTAAGAAATGGTGTGTGTGCTAAGTGCACCTCACATTACTCAGTGAAAGGGACAATCTCTTTGAAAATGATGTTGCCTGTTATACTAGCTTAACCCTTTTGACAAATGGGTACTGATTCATTTTGTAACAAGAAGTGGTTATCAGAAATTTATTATGGTATTCTCCAGCGTAGCTATCTAATTTAAAATAATCTATTCTGTATTTTAAAAACTCTGCAAGTCTAAAAATTAACTTACTTCCTGGAGGTAACTTTTTAGTTTTCAGGATGCAGTTTACATGGCATAATTGTCTTATGTCCTTGAGACTGAGCAGCACTACAAATGTGACCAGTGATGTACAGTACCATTTATTTTATTATCTATCTATCTATCTATCTATCTATCTATCTATAGTGCCTTTCAGATCTATCTATCTATCTATCTATCAATCATATGGTGCCTTTCCTATCTATCTATCTATCTATCTATCTCCATATCCATATCAATATCCATATCCATACAGGATTGCCAGATCACAGATTTTTTTTACTAAATTGGGCTATTTTTGATATTGTTGTGCATGGAAAAATATTGATTGGTGGTGTGCAAGTTTTTCAAAATTAGCCAAACCCAAACCATTGTCAACAACCTGAAAACTCCAAAAGAGATAATACTCCGAAAGGTCCATCTCCTACATTTGACGGTGACTGTGTCAAAACTCCTAGGGGCTAGGATATGGACAGCATCATGTATTGGGATGGACCACACTGGCATTTGGGTGGGTTTTCAGCTGTCTTTGGGATGTAAATATTTTCAAGACCTGGCAACTCTGTCTCCATGTGCAACAGAAAACATACAGTCACTGTGGATGAGATTTAAGGCAGGATCAGGGCCACTTTATCCAATAATATGGACCATTAAACTGTGATTTACTGAGATGCATCCATTTGCCGAGCCAGAAAAAATGAGAAAACTGCACAGCCATTATATCATTTACTAAAATACTTTTCATTTCCAGATCCTGACTTACAACCTTGACATTTCTACATGCAATTTTATTTTAATTGGCCACTGTGAACTCAGCATAGGCAATTAATTATACTTTGTAATGGCCTGCCTTGGAAATGTAACAAAGTACAATTGTTGCTAAATAAATATACTTTTTTAAAGAGTAAAAGTATTTCAATATAAAAACATTTAAATGTACAATTCCTTATAAAATCTACTCAAGTACAGTAACAAAAGTAAATGTAGTTCATCACTTTCCACCACTGGCAAAATGAGAATATTTCTAAGAAGAGCCTGGACACCACAGTAAGTGAGCGATCTTGTTCCATATGTTAAAGTTCTTGTTTGTTGTATGGGGTATTCTAACTGATAGCTTTAATTATACTGTATTTATGTTTTTTATCTTTTAATACTAAGGGCATCGCATCACACTTGCAACAATAGTCGGGGTTCTTCAATGGGCTTCATGGTGTGATGTTTCAGACACTGTCATTGAACTGAGTTCTCTGATTGTGTAATGTTAATTTCCAGTCAGACTGATTTAAGTGTTTCAATGTTCCATAAAGATTTGATCTACCATCACTGCTTTTATAAGCAATAAAACAAAGGATATGTTATACTATGGTTATCTGTTAAATGTAAGCTTTACTACTTTTTTTTTCTCATTTTCTTGGTCTTCAGTTCCACTGATTTGTGGCTGAACAGCAGACCAAAGAATTTCAAGGGAGTTCTGGATTAATATACTGTAAAATCATGGAATACACAGTTTGAGTGTTTGTATTTGTTGCTTTGCATTGTTGTCGTTGTTTAATTTATTTATAATTTGTGTTTATTATTATATATTTATTGTTAATGTGTGTGCATATATTGATTTAAATTTAGTTAAGGTTTTTGGATTATTAAGTGATAAGGTATAAAGCTTAGAGGAGGAAACCCTTTAAATCCTGTATCTGGCTCATGCAGAGGAGACTGTAAGGAAGAGAAGTAAATGTGGTTTATTTGTTTTTGTATTTTTTTCTCCTTCCCTTTACTAGAAAGAAAACAATTGGGAGACAATGTAGGACATATAATTATTTATACTCTGAAGATTTTTTTCCTTTAGTTGTTAGTTGAGCACATTAACACACACTTCTTAAAGTCCTCCTCTTTGGTCTGGTATCAAGCCTTTGTTACAGCTCTACACCACCATCACACTAGACCCGTCATTCTAGGTGGGCTTCAGGGGGCTTTGCCTGCACTATCATCCATCCATTTTCTAACCCGCCGAATCCGAATACAGGGTCACGGGGGTCTGCTGGAGCCAATCCCAGCCAACACAGGGCACAAGGCAGGAACCAATCCCGGGCAGGGTGCCAACCCACCGCAGTGCCTGCACTACCAGACTGCTAAGTCTGTCCATTAAGGATTATTTTTAATGAGAAAAGTAGTTTTTGTATTTAAAAAAAAATAATGTTAAAAATCCCAAATACTTGTGAATTCATAAGGAATTAAATAAGATTTTCTTTGTTGTTGATTAACAACCTTTTAGCAACCATGATGTCCTGTCCATACTGGCTATTCTACACTGGTAGTTACTCAGCATTACATTAGGTGGAAACTTGTGCATATGTGTAAAGTCAGGAATGTGTTATAGTTGATAACTGCATAGCAGAGGTTATTATTTTTCAAAAATAACAGGATACATTTTTGATGACTAGAAATGACTCTGCCTTCTGATATTACAGTGGAAATTCACACATTGAAGGTGACAGATTGCAGCTAATAAGTGGTAACACAGTTTGCTGTAGTATTGGCCACAAAGGAGATGCCAAACACACACAATCAGACTAAATCACAAGTGCCAGGTTTGTTCACAGCGGAGGATAATGTGGGCAAAGACCATCTTACAAGTTATATACTTTATCTCTGCTTTTCTTTTGGGAATGGTCTGCTCTGATGTTGCGTATACAATTTCTATGCAGTATAGCATTCAATTCAATATGATATTTAGCAAAAATTAATATTACATATTATGACTACAGCATCCACTGTGGTGTTCAAAACATTATTGCAGTTATTGTCCTGTTCTTTGGTTAACTCAAGTTTGGCCTTTGAGTGATAATTTTATGTTGGAAATAAATAGTAACAAGTGCCAGCCCACAGAAATTGCCAAATTTCCTCCTAGGGACAAATCTGTCTGTCTGTCTGTCTGTCTATGCCCACCTTAAGATTTCGTTTGGGCAATGGGTCTGTATGACATGAATGTTAGGCTTGGTACATTACGACTTGCTGTCTAATACTAAGGCGCAGTCTGTTTTTATAAATGCTTCAAATATCCCAACCTGTAATGTCACCTTGCATGATTGGAATGAGGGGACCAAAGCAGTAGGTATTACGCCAGGGAGCAGGCTCTGGGCTTGAAGATTTGCATGACTGGAGGAGACCAGGGCCGTCTTAACAGCATTATAGGCCCCCGGGCAAAACAGTGCACTGAGACCCCTACCTACTGTACACAACCACTCACAGGAATAACAATGTAAATGGTCGATAAAATTAAACCTATATTTATTTACTGTATTGGTACTTCCAATAAAATCAGTGTTTAAACATTAAAAAACATGCTATACCGCAAAGATTAATCAACACAAAAATTTCAACATATAAATGATGCTCAATTGGTAAACAATACAGACGGTGATGGCACAGTATGAAATTACTATGAATTATTTATTATTAATCAAGTGTTCAACACAAACATTTGAATTGAGTTGAAGTGACGTTAACATATACGCTTTTACGTTATGTAGTGCGTGAGATCTGTACACATACATTACGTGAGGCTGCAGAGGTGACCGTGATACAAAATCAAGTCCACTGGTAACACGATAACAAATATTTATAGTTTAGTATAGTATTTATTTATTGACAGCAAGTCACAACATACATAGATTAGCATGTGGCCCCTATGCTCATAGGACCCCTGGGTAAATACCCAGAGTACCCATGCATTAAGACGGCCCTGGAGGAGACCAGAAGTCAGGTTTCTGGTGTAGACCCAGCCACAGTCTGAAGGCAACAAGCTTTTAGATTGATTGATGCCACTTGATTTCCTTATTGTGAGTATGAGTGTCAGCATGGCTGATGAACTGGCATGCCAACTACATTCATCTTTTAGTATTTGGCATTATCTAGGCATGGAAGCAAAAAATGTTACACAATCAACCCTCTTCCAAACTAAAACAACTCAGGCAGTAATAAAAACATTAAAAAAAAATTAAACAACTGTTTAAACAAAGAGAATGTGTGAAGTCTGAGCAATCCTATGCCCTTATTGATCAAGTATTTCAGAGTAGGAAAATGATCCTCACAGTTCTCAAAATGGTACAGATTTGGTCCACTCTCAGGATTAGGAGTAAAATCATTTCATCAACTTTCCTAATTTAGGAAACTACTCCTAACTTCACCAGGATTTAGGGGAGCTTGTAAGCTGTCCTATCTTCGAATGAGCTGCCAGAAGATGGCATTCAGGCAAAAATAGGCACACACATCTCAGGAAAGGTAGAATGTTTGGAAAACGCTGGACAACAATGGACCCATAAAAAGATATTGATTTGACAGAGATGGAATAATATTTGAAACAAATCTTGTACATTATGTGATCACTACACGTACAGAGAGAAGACAGGCCTTATTAGCCGAAATGAAAGTGTTGATAATGTTTTGTGTAAAGTGCAGCTTTGCAATAGTGATGACTTGGGTATGTCACAACCAGCCATTTCTTGAATTTTCCATCAAGCTTTAAATACACTTAAAACTTGTGAGGTGATATGCAGATTTATACATTTCCCTACCATTCCACCTAAAGTAATTTTAAAGCAAGCTGGACTCATGCAAATTGGCACACACATAAAAATCATTGACTCAAATATGGCTCAGTAAATATGTGAATCCTAAGCAGTATCACCGTATCAATACACAGGTGGTCATTAGTGAAAACAGCACTGTAGTGCAAAGCATATTACCCTGAAGATAAGTGGTGCTGGATGGGTAAATGACATTGAAATAATAATTCATTACATTTATATAGCGCTTTTCTCAGTACTTAAAGCACTGTCCACAAAGGGAGGAACCAGGAAGCGAACCCACAATCATCCACAGTCTCCTTACTGCAAAGCAGCAGCACTACCACTGCTCCACCTGTGAGAAATGTCACACAGGTATGCTGAGCTCTGCATTCCACGAACCCTGGAACATTTGTGTTACACTTTACAAGCCCTGGAACATTCAAGAAGGCAGGTGAAAACATCCATGGCATAAAAAATAAACAAACCCTCACAGTAGATCAGCAGTAGTGATGGAGAGAGGCACATCACACCACAGTGGAAGACGATTAGAAACACTGGAAGAGTGAATGTGATTGCAGAAATGGCACAAAAATAGCTGTGGCTGTAGTTCCAGTAACTGTTACTTTACAAGGCATTTCCTTTGGCCATAACAGTGAGAAGGTAATTCATCTAAAAGTATAGCTGTGGATTATCTACCTATCCATTATCTAAACCCACTTTATTTTGAGCAAGGTCATAGGGAAGCTGGAGTCTATCCCAGTAAGCACTGGGAACAAGGCAGGATCAATCCCTGGAGCATTAATTGTAAAACAAACGTATTGCATGAAGTCGTTCATTCACAAATGTTAACTTTCACTCCTCGCTTCATAAATATTTCTTATTTCTTTACTCTAAGGTAGGATAAATTCTTATCCAAGTGTGACTTTTAATGCAGTTCCCAGGAATTGAGATGCTTAGTAAATATGGGCCAGGACCAAGTACAGTGCAATGGTGTAGTTCTGAAAAGTCCATAAAGTTGCAATATCTCTAAATATATTACATGTGGGAAGGCTAAATATGAAAGTTTATATTCTTCCAAATTTGTTTTTCAAAAACTATATCCGGATTTGTATTTATCAAACATCTCAGAATTACTCCTAGGAATTGCACTAAAATTCACACTAGGATAAGAATTTGTCCTGCCTCAGAGTAGAACATAAAGAATTATTTATGAAGTCATCCTAGTCCCAGCACCAGTGAGGGTAGGAATTCACATCTGACAATGAAATCCTTCATGATGTTATAGCAATCCTTGCTGTAAATTGCCACTCATGATGATGTTTTGTAGTTTTTTGATACTAATCAAAACACGATCATCACAACGATTATGATAATAATATTCAAAGTAACTGGAGAATAAGAAGGAAAACATAAGGTAGGATGGCGCACACAATTCTTATCTTAACTGAGATGGAAAGACTGAGACACACGCTAAACCTCCTAAGAATAGGAACACATTTGCATCACTCTGACAATTCTGAGGCAGTTAAAGCTATATTTTTCCTCTGTGGTGCTTGATAGTTGTGGACATAAGCATCCTTTTTTTTATTTGTAAGAAGTTTCATCATTGTATTTTTTTTTTGGTTCCCCGCAGGGTATAATCTAAGGATGAGCTCTGATGGAGATATTATTTTGCAGTGCCTAAATAATCTTGGGAAGGAAAACTTCAAACGGTTTTAAGATATATTGTCCCAAAAGAAAATACCCTACAATTCATTGGAGGAAGCAGACTGCATAGACACCAAAAACCTTATAGAAAATGTCTATGGTGAAGATGGTGTTGATGTTACCATTGAAGCTCTAGAGGTTGCTAATTTACATGGAAAAGTCTCTGTATTAAGACAAGGTAATCTGGGGTAATGTATCTAACAACATTTTTGTGAATGTTATGTATTATTGTAACTTTTCTTAGAAGACAGACAAGTAATAAGTTATTGTACTATGTACACATAGTACAGTATTGTTTACACATGACAATAAACCTGAACTTGGTAGAATACACCTTAATGCAAAAGAAATCCAAGACAATGTTAAAATGTGAAACTTACTTCATAGAGCCTTAACAATTTTCAGTTCTCCATATGCAAATTGATGATATTCCTCATATTTTCATTAGCTGTGTCCCAAATTTAGAAAATGTGGATCAATTAAATATAGCTGCCAGATGTTCCTGTCCTATTTAATGGTCATAAAACTGGCCAAGATACCCACTTCTGGTGCACCCCTTGTGGATTTTCTTGTAGTAGCTCAGTTCTGTATCTGATAACTAGCCGTTGCAGATTTCACCAGTGAGGGTCTGAATCTAGTGGTCATTGTGAAATATGAGCTAGTTAATAGAGGAACTGTTTAGTTTAATGTAAGTTTATTGTCATGAGTATAAAGTATGGTAATATTCTTACTTGTATGTTTAATCACCATGCAACATACTCTTTGATGCCAAGATCAACAACAACAACAACAACATTTATTTCTATAGCACATTTTCATACAAATAATGTAGCTCAAAGTGCTTTATATGATGAAGAAAGAGAAAAAAGACAAAGTAAGAATTAAAATAAGACAAAAATCATTAACCTAGAATAAAAGTAAGGTCCGATGGCCAGGGAGGACAGAAAAAACAAACAAAAAAAAAAACTCCAGACGGCTGGTTAAAAAATAAAACCTGCGGGGGTTCCAGGCCATGAGACCACCCAGCCCCCCCCGGGCATTTTACCTAACATAAATGATCCATCCTCATTGTTTTTAGGGTTCTCATGGAAGGACTTGATGATGATGGTCACGTGGACTTCTGGCCTTTAATCCATCAATAGTGCTTTAATCCATCATCATGGTGCTTTGATTAGGTGGTGGTGGCGCAGGTCACCACCACAGAAAACCAGAAAGAGAACAGGAGAGAGAATAGGTGTTAGTATGGATTTTGGAGCAACCATGAATAGTTATGATAATTAATTGAATACACAGAGCATCAGGATTAAACTACAATGAGGTTATGAGAAAGCCATGTTAAAGTAATGTGTTTTTTTTTTGTCAGATCAGTGAGTATAACTAGCAAATGTTATGTTAATGTTGAAACCATTAGTTTCTTCTTTACCTAAAAGTGATTTGTTCAAAAAGTAACCTAAAGAATCTCAAAGATCCTTAGGGATTATTGCAATTAAGACTGCATAACAAGAAGAAAAGCCTGATAATGGGGACAGATATTCAACTGATCTTCAATGCTGAGATCTCAAGAAGAATCAAGTTAAAGATTTCCAAGAATCAACAAAAATGAAAGTAGGGCTGTCCAGCGAGAGTCTGGTGGCAGTCTGATTGTACACAGAAAAAAACACCTCTGCTGGATTACTTAAGAAAGAACTTGCAGAGGTCCGGCAGACTGATGAAGAAGATGAGGGGGGAAACCTGTGTTTGCTTGGACGTCCAGAAGGAGAAATAGCAAGAGTGTCATGGAAACTCCAGATAGGACTAAGGGTATTGGCCAGGCGAGGTGACACTCCTCCGTCAGAACTATCTCAGATTAAGGCAGCATGCTTAATATGGTGTCCAAGGAAATTTTGAGAGGGTAGGTATTTGATAGGAGAGAGAGGGAGCGTTGAGCTACCAAAGTTTATATAGGAACAATGTTTTCTTTATAAATGGCTAAATGAATGGAAAGGTAGTAAGATGTCACCAGGCAGAGATGGAATTTTTGATGATTTAATGGCATGACAATAATTAGAGGTGAATATATTTTTTTTTACCAAATTAGAAATATCAAAGTTGAGATATTTGAATGAATTTGTCATGGGGTAGGAGAGGTGAGCATTGACAGAGATGGTTTAAAGGGATCAGATTTGAACCAGTTCATTTTGTACTCTGAGACAACTTCAATAGGCACTGAAGAATCTGAGTACTTGAGTAAGATCAGGGTTTATTGGGAAGGGCATTACTTAAGAAATGCAGGACATTGTACACGTACTGTATAAAGGCATTTTTATGGAATGCTTATGTATATTTATGGGGGTAATTAAACCTGAAGAGAAATGGTCAAAGGCTCGAGGGAAAGACTGAAAAGGAGAGGAGATAAAGGACACCCTTGTCTAGCTCACCTGTGAAAGGGTTGGAATAGGTTTGAAATAATAAATAGTTTTAATTAAATTTATAAACTTAGCACCAAAAAACTGACTTCATGTGGTTAAAAAACTGACATCATGTGGTTGAAAACATTATCAGTGACAAAAGGAAGAAGGGCTACAACAGATAATAGTAAAGATAAAAATAATAATAATTTGTAATTTTAATTATTTAAGAAAATTAGGCAAGAATATAGACTGTTTACATGGTCTTTTTCCTGTTTAGGTTAAGAGAGTTATCAATTGCTTTATTGATTGACAAATGGCCAGTTCAAGTTTTAAAAGATAATAACAGGACTATGAGAATTAAAAAGAAGTGAAGCAGGCAGAGCCTTTATAGGGGTAACCACACAGTAAATATGAAGGACTTAAAAACTGCAGAAGGCTATTGGCAATAAAGCCAATAAATTGGAGGGGAATGTGGGTGATTGACATAAGAAAATAGAAAAATCTTGTTTTGGTTAGGTTTTATTTGATTGATTGTATATTATGTTACTTTCTTCAAATACAATTACTTAAAAAAAGAAAACTGTACAAAATATGTGAGACTTCAGGAAAGAATACAGGCAGGATTGTTTATCACAACTGGTCAACTTAGGGACAAATGCTATTAAAATGACTCTGTCTTTGAAAAGCAGAATAGATATCTTCATCAAAATAAAAACTAAAATAGAGAGTTGCAGATAAGATTTATTGGGCCATTTTACTATGGAGGCAAATGTTTACAGTTCTATTTCTTCTGAAAATTATACATTGAGGTAGACAAGTGCTGCTGGGAGCTCATTGTGACTGCAAGTTTTTTTGTTGCAATCAAATTCTGGTTTTAATTGGACTACTCATGTAGCTAAACAAGCTGTTAGATCCCAGTTTCTGTGTTTTGGGGTCAATACGGCAATCTGAAAACTAATTTTATTTACTAATCATTGATTTATGATAAATAAGAGAAAAGCCAAGCAAAATTACACCTTTTATTGGCTAACTAAAAGGATTACAATATGCAAGCTTTCGAGGCAACTCAGGCCCCTTCTTCAGGCAAGATGTAATGAGAGTAATTTAGTATTTTGTTTTTTAATGTGGTTTTAAATATTTGGATCATTGTTATGATTTTTCAGTCTGATTTCTCCAAGTATTCTGGTAATTATTCCATTACTTACTAATGAACACATTTGTGAGTTTGACGCTGAAGTAGTTGCAGCCTTTTAAGATTCTGTGTTATCTCCCTGGCTTTCTGATTTGTTTGCTGTTAATCGTCACTATTAGGAGACAATTTAGGGAGTAAAATACACAGAAAAAAAGCAAATTAATAGGAAAACAGCAAAAAAAAAAAAAAAGAGTTAGGCATTTAAAGCTATAGCAAAAATCAAACTGATGTGTTTCTCAGAATCTGTCTGGGGTTGATTGAGTCTCTGATTGAGTAACTGATTAGAACAAAAACCTGCAGCCACAGTAGGCCCCAGTACTTAGTTTGAGACCCACTGAGCTTATCAAAGCATTAATTAAAAGCGATCCTGACAGCTTTCAATAATTGTACATTTCTTCTTCATAGCACTCAAAAAAAGAAAAGCTGAAACTGAGGATGAATCTGTGCAAGGTACAGTATACAGTATTGTTATATCATTCTAACAGCTCCTTCAAATGCAGTTTTATAGCTGATTGTGTCAGTTCATGGTAGACACGTGCCCATTACAAGCTAGTAAATTATGAGGAAAATACTACAGCTATTTTACACATTTTTTTGCCTGTAGAAAGCAAGCATATGAAATTGAGTTCTTCCATTCCTGATCCTTCAAATGCAAGCCAAGTGGATGGAACCATTTTAAGTAAGTAACCACCTTCTATCCTGACTGCATTTTGTAACAAATACATCAGCAAAACAGATGTGAGTGGTTAATGGCTGCCGCTCAGCTCAGGGTTCTGGATTTTTTGGGGTTTGCATGCTTTTGTGTCCTCTTTTTAACTTGGTCTCCACCAACTTCAACCAAACATGTTGGCTTAGTTATGAATGAGGTGGTCCTGTGGTAGCCTGCTCCTCTCTCTAGGGTTTATTGATGCTTCCAGATAGGTTCAGACCCTTGGTGATTCCATGCAATAAGATAATGAATAAGGTAAATAATCACTCAAACACACAGTTAACATATTGGAAAGGCTGAATGCAGTCATCAAGTATCAGTTGTTGTCACGTCCGATGTACTTGAAACATCGCCTGAGCGTAAAGTGGCGTTATACAGGGTGACTGTAAATGGTGCCTACAGATGAAATCACTGCACAATTATTCTGTCATTACCTTCTCAAACACATGCAGCAGCTCTTTCCAGCACCACAAGTGCTTTCCAGCAGCATATGCTCAGACGTCACTACGAGTCTAAGCTCTGTTTCATTTTATTTTCATTTCACAGTCAATTGTGATATCAAGTAAAGCAAGTCCAACAAAGCAATCCACATTTTCCCTGTAACTAAACTTACAGCATCTTGTTTCTGTTCAGATAAATGAGGCAGTCTTACAGTCGTGCTTAGAAATGTTCTCGTAGTTGCACAAACAATTGTGTCCCAACTTCCATTGTCATTCGTGTTGTTTACACTGGAATGTCCTACTTTTCATTTTTGTCCTAGTAGTGTAGCATCTGTCTTTCCTAAGTATGCATCCCAATGCAAGTTGTAAAGTCCCTGCAAGTAAATGTATTCCTGTGGAATTTGTGCAATCGTGTACAGAATGATAATGATTCTGACTTTCTGTTCTTCTGTAGCTGAATTCAGTCTGTCCCAGATGGAGGAATTTTGCAAGAAAGAACAGTGTGTCTCTGATCAAGAAGCTAGAGGAGATGGTGGGAGCCGATCAAGTAGAAGAAGAAAAACAATTCCTGAAATCCGTGAAATTAAAAGACAATTGGTTATTGAACTGGAGAAAAGCCAAATATTTTAGCACAAAGCTGGATAAAGTACAAGGTTTTCACTGGGAACTTGTAAAAAAATTACTGTTTAAAAAGGGTTATTGAGTCCAAAACAAGAGAAGAAAATGAACAAGAAACCGAGGACGAAGAAAGAGCTGTCAGTGACAAGCAAGAGACAAACGATCAAAGCTCCAATTCAAATGTAGAATCTGGAGTGAGCAGTGGGACAACATACACACAAGATGTTCAAAATGATGTTGATTCTGGACAGGGCAGCAAGCAGCATACACATACAGAACAGGAAGAGCAACAAACAGAGAGTCCTGCAGGAAATAAAAAAGGCAGAAAATATAAAGATGAGGCACAGGAAAATGAAAGAAAAGCAAAAAAATTAATAAAGTGGCTGGAGCGTGAAGTGGACAAGGCGTCTAATACAACAAATTCAGGGAAAGAGGAATTAAGAACTAAAATCAGATCCAACTTGGAATTTATAGATACGTGGGAACATAAGACATACAGATGCTTGGTTGCTCACGACTGCATCCTTTATACCTGCATTACCACTGGAGAGAAGAGACTGATTGAGCTGGAAAAGTCATCAAAGTGCCTCACTCCTAAAGGAGAACAACCACGTGCAGAATTCAGGTTCAAGTGGCAGTACTACATGTGGATGTTTGGGGGTATCAAAAAGATAGACGTAGTCTACTATGACAGAGATAGTGATGAGATCAAACAATACGAAAATAAGAAGAACTCATTTCAATATTTTTGTTCTAAATTCCCCGAATTTCTAGATAAACAAGTCCTTCCAGTCATTGCTCTATACAAGGAGGCTCAGAAGGAGAACAATTTCAGATTCCTGGAAAGTGACATGCAGTGAAGAGCCAACCCCCTTTGGGCCCACTTTGTCATTCTGTACTTGGCATTCCAGTTTCTTTCAGCATATAGCTGGGTTGTCTAGTGGGTGGGATGTCTATAGGGGAATATTTCATTGTGATAGGAGTATAACAATGCTAAGTGACAACAAGGAAACACCTGTCCAAAATGAATATCAAGAACACAGATTGGCCATTTAGAACTCTGAATGCAAGCTAAAGCTCAAGACCAGCTTGATTAAGATGAATAATCAAGTCCATTAACATTATAATTGTCCAGTTGACAAACAGATGAGAGGAATATCCAACGTTAGCCTGCAGAAATCATAGAGAAAATCAACCTGATGGGTGCATGGTCAATTATAACAGACAAAATCAAAATGATAATCAGAAAATCTTCATCTCTGAATTAAAAAAAAAAAAGATTATTGGTGGACTTCTCCAAATTGCAAGTGTACAGCTGTCTCAATGTTGAGGTCTTAGGACTGCCTTGACACTGGTCAGTTTAACTAAGAGCATTTATATGCTAACTGGCATATCAGGTAGGCCAGGGCTCCTCAGTTACAGTCCTGGAGATCCACAGTGGGTGCAGGTTTTCACATCAACCAGTTTCGTTATTAGAAGTCAAGTGTGGCAGATATGGACCTAGTTATTTAATTACATGGCTTGTTGGCACTTTCATTCTTCTGAGACAAATCGTTTAAGATGCTTCACTTTCTGAGAACATCATCCATATGGTTTTGAGGCCTGGAATAGATTTGCTCCTCTTGGTCCTTCCCTGCTTTCGTATTTATTTCAAAACACGGATACTTCATGCTGCACATACAGAGGTTTAAATGGAAGCACCTCATTATTAACTGATGGCTGGTTAAGAAAGCAGGCAAAATTAAAACCTTAATGCAGCAGTTTATAACTAAAACAGGTAATAAAGGGCTCTGAATTGTAAAAAGCAAGTTGAATTGAACATAAGTCCAATCAACAGTTCGCTTTAGTAGTAAATAAACAGGTTCTAATTAAAAAGTTATTTAAAGTGAAACTCTATGGGCACTGCGGCCCTCCAGGATGGCACCAATGACTGACATTCATGAACACTTGATCAATCACAGAGGTGTCCATCACAAACACACTTTTTTGGAGGAAACGTTTGGTAAGAAGTGTTGGAATCTGTTTGAAAGGGAAAAGAACTGGGCACTGATCTCCACAAGATGCACCTGATCTGGTATTTGGTGTGAAATTTTTTTCTTCAAACTTTCTGTCATAGAAGTTCATTTAGCCAAGGCTTAATGTCTAGGTAAGGCATTTTGATTGTCATTGTGGAAAATGGGCAGCCATTACAGCTTTCCAAGATGAAGTTTGTCCACCTCCTGTGATGCCATTAAATAATCATTTATTGAGTACAATGTTTCAATACAGAATTGATTACTGAGAGGTGCCCAGCACATCTCCAGAAGTTTGTCTCATTCAGTGAAACATGACAACAGTGTTGTACTCCCATCACATAGTTCATCTGTAGATCGTACCTCCTCTGACTGTGATAAAAATCCCACGTGTAATAAATATAATTGTTACACAATTTCTGAATTTCCATAACGTACCAGGTATTCTGAACAATATGTTAGGACATTTGTTATACGACAGTGCCATTCTTATTTAATCAAGTTCAGGGTCATAGGGACACAATACTTGCGTGACTCGGTGTGATGTGTCAGCCACAGCCAATGATTTTCATCACTGATTTATCAATAAAATTACATTGCAGTGATTTTCATTTTTTTTCAGTAACTTCAACAAATTCTATGCAGTGGCATCTCTACATTAAGGACAGGTGTTGATGTTATTATTATTATTATTAGTAGTAGTAGTTGTATTTTTATTACTGTTAATAGTAATTGTTTTATTTTATTATTAGTAGTAGTAGTGCTATTTTTATGGTTATTATTATTAGTAGTAATGGTAATAGTATTAAGATTTTGTTGTTTTTCTCACATGTAACAAGTGATACTCTTGGCTATATCAAGTAACAAAGAGTAACAGTGCATTGCTGCCCCGGCCTGTTGTTGTTATTATTATTATTCCTTCATTTATAAAATAAACCAATTAAAAAGTTATAGTTAATTGTGTGATGTGTGTTTCTTTGTTTACTTATTATTTATGTATATATTTACTGTTCAAAATAAAGCTGTGATATGATGCAGTGGATTTAGGGGGGACCAAGAAGAAGGTTCTCCTCAGAGCCCCCGTCTGCCAGGGGGCGGCATTGGTTTTTAGTTTACTGTCCTTTAGCCAGAGCACAATCAGCCCATCCACAAACGTGACCCTGGCACATTTTATCTGAGCTCTGAAAACTGTCAGGGTCATTAGAGAAAGAGAGCACAATGGGAGGTTAGACTTGAAGAGTGTTTTAGTGGTACCCACCCAGCCTGCCAGACATGGTGGTCAAAATATCTTTTGCTAGGCCCAGAGAGGAACCAGAGTCTAGTTTTATTTACTTTTTATTTTTTTTGTTATCTCTCTCCTTTAACACTTGTATGTTAAATACAGTCAAGGAGCAGTAGTTTAAAAATGTTTCGCATGTAACGCAGGACAGTTACAAACTAAATTTGGAAGAACACTGCAGTGAGTTAATAAAGAGAAGAAAACAAAGCTGCAAAAGAGAAAACAGCTTTATAAATAATAAGATTAATAACTGCAATGTGAATTGTAGTGCATATGGGAACAGGAGGGCAACAATTAAGAAGGATATTTGGGAGGCTAAAAGGCCTTGGGAGAGGAATACAGCAGGAAGATCCAAAGAGATTCTTTCAGTATTTTAGTAGTAAAAGATCAGTCAAAGAGGAGGTGAAGTGCATCAGAAATACAAAGTAGTAAAGGGGAATTAAAAGATACAGACAGTGAAATGATATGCTCTAACGTATATTTCTCTGAGGTGTTTACAAGTGAGCAAGTGGATAACCTGCCAGAGGTAAACGCGACTACTAAGGAAGTACTGAGGGAGTTGGAAAATGAAGAGGGAGAAGTGCTGCTCAGATTAAATAAGCTGAAAGAAAACAAATCTCTTAGACCAGCTCATGTGTACCCTCGAGTTCTTAAGGAGGCCTACTGAGTACATATATAAACCTTGGCGCATATTTTTAGGAAGTCACTGCACTCTGGGAAAGTTCTGAAGGACTGGGAAATGGCAAATATCATGCTGTTATGTAAAAAGAGTGACAGTTGCAGATCCAAGCAACTATAGACCAGTAAGCTTAATGTACATCACAGGAAAATTAATGGAAGGAATTATTAAGGATAAGATTGAACAGTTTTACTAATGTGCTAGAATACTATAAGGAAACAAAAGAAGCATACAATCAAAGTGGAGCATATGATATTATTTATCTGGACTTTCAGAAAGCATTGGATAAAGGTGCCACATGAGAGGTTGGGCATCAAATTAAAAGAAGTGGGAGTTCAGGGTGATGTTTGTAGATGGGTGCAGAATTGGCTCAGACACAGAAAGCAGAGGGTGATGGTGTGAGGAACCTTATTAGAATTGGTTGATAAGAGTAGTGACCAGCAGGGGTCAGGGCTAGGGCCGCTGCTATTTTTAATATGGTGTGATGAGGGGGCTGAACACACCCCTAGAAGAAGCAGTTGCTCCTCCGAAACACCCTCTTAAATGGCGATACAATGGGAAACGAATAGTTTTTTGCCTCCTCTTTGCTCAATCAGCTGCTGCTGCTGCTGTACCACGTGATCTGCTTCTCACACAGCGCTTCAAACATTTAAAAGCCTGTATAGCAGCTGTCCTTTAGTCTTTTTGCCTTGTCTTTCTTCTACCCCAGATATCCTCTGCTTTATTTTGCTGTTTATGAATAAAGTTTATGTTTCTTGACAACCCTGAATGAATCTGTGCAACTGTGTAACCCAAGCGTGACAATATATAAATGATTTAGATAGGAATATAAGTAACAAGCTGGTTAAGGTTGCAGATGATACTAAGCTAGGTGGATTAGCAGATATCTACATTCTAGATATCTAGACTTGGACAGCATACAGGCTTGGGTAGATATGCAGCAAAATGAAATGTAATGCAAGTAGATGTCAAGTATTACATATAGGATGTAAAAATGTTAGGTTTGAAAGCAAAATGGGAGATCTGAAAATCAAAAGTACACGTTATCAAAAGGATTTAGGAGTCGTAGACTCATTATCAAGTTCGTGACAGTGTTCAGAAGCCATTAAGAAGACTAACAATGTTAAGTTATATAGCACGATCTGTGGAGTACAAGTCCAAGGAGGTTATGCTCAACCTTTATAATGCACTGGTGAAGCCTCATCTTGAGTACTGTGTGCAGTTTTGGTCTCCAGGCTACAAAAAGGACATAGCAGCACTAAAAAAGGTCCAGAGAAGAGCGACTAGGCTGATTCCAGGGCTACAGGGGTTGAATTATGAGGAAAGATTAAAAGATCTGAGCCTTTACAGTTTAAGCAAAAGAAGATTAAGAGGTGACATGATTGAAGTGTTTAAAATTATGAAGGGAATTAGTACAGTGGATCGAGACTGTTACTTTAAAATGAGCTCATCAAGAACACGGGGACACAGCTGGAAACTTGTTAGGGGTGAATTTCACACAAACTTTGGGACGTTTTTCTTTATACAGAGAACCATAGACACTTAGATTATGTTACCAAGTAGTATTTTAGATGAGGCGACTTTAAGGACTTTCAAAACTGGACTCTGTTATTTTGGAAGAATTTAGTGGATAGGACTGGCTGCTTTGTTGGGCTGAATAGCTTGTTCTCGTCGAGATTGTTCTAACAGAATGCAGTGGCATTCAATCATGCCAAGTGAGCAGTGTAGCAAGTTGCAAATGAGGACGAATGAGCATAAGAATTCCAACTACAGTGGCAACAGCAACACTTTTTAAGAACATAGTGTTGCCTAAATAATGAAAAGAGCAAGAATTCATTGGCACCTAACAGCCAAGAGCACTGCACCAGCAATATGAAATAATACAATCGATATTATTGCTTTTGTTGGTGATGCCTTAAAGCAGTATGCAGTATTAAAATTTCTGAACTTAACATACAAACGAATTGCATATAATTCAAATGTGTAGTCTGATAACATAAAGGATATAATAAGATTATAAATCCTTCAATATATAGAAGACCAACATAAGCAACTGAAAAAGTCATTTGGCACCACAGACAATACACATTTTTACTGTTTCTTCTAGCTACACGTATTCATTGCATACTCTTTGGCTCTTTAGTCCAAGCCATTTGGAAAGAGCAATGCCTGCCTTTATTTGGTCGTCCATGGTGTCATTTGTTATACGGTAAGCACTCACATTTACATCTTGACAGTGTGTGGGGCGCTCTAATATTAGCTTAACAGGCACATTGAAGAGTCGCATCCAAATGTATCTGTACATTTTAAAGAGGAAAACTACGGAATATACATTGCCTTGTTTTAGCAATAAATGTTGCTGTCTTAACAATTTTTTAATTTTTTTTTACAGTCAGACAAATATGTTTACAGAATTAAACAAGCTTCTATTTTTAAGTATTTTTTTTTACAGATGGTTGGCCACCCAAGCCAAGCCCTAAAAGAAGGGGGGCCAGGGGGCTTGGCCAACCATCTGTAGTTATGTAATCTGATGTCAGGCCATGTATGCTGGACACTCGCTTAGAGCCAGAGTGGCTCATCACTGCTTGATGAACTGGCTCCTATGGTTCAACAGCCTGCAGGATGGATCCAGGAGACCCATACAGGTACTGAGGGCATCTTGGGGCACCTGTGCTTTTATTTGGGATGGATGTACCACTTCCATATGATTTTGTCTCTCACACGTTTCATTAATTTTATAGAAATCCTGTGAAATGTAGCTCAAATGAACTGTTTACAGACCTTACAAGAACTGAATCTGTAAGTTGAATGGTACCTTACACTGCCAGCCATGCACTGCTGGGTGGGGCTCGAGCCCCACAGACCCCCCTCGTTTTAAGACCAGCATCTGCATCTCACTCAACAGAACTCTACAATCATATTCAGAATTTGTCTAAATAATAAAGTTATTATTGGATACTTAATAATATTCACACAATACTACCACATTAATTGTTAAACAGTAGAACTTATTTTCTTCGAAATCAAAAGATAGTATAAAATAATATACTAATATTAAAATTATAAAATCATAAATTAGATCAAAACAGGAGTACAGTTGAACGTCTTTAAAATGATTCATATTTTACCCATTAAAAATCATTTGCATTGTGCTGTTGAATTCATTTGACTACAACAAGCAAGGAGGTCAAGTGGTGGAGCTACAATGAGGGAGGTCTCTGGGGCTGGAGCCTTACGAGATTGTCAGAAGGAGTAAACAGTTTTAAAGTTCGGGGGGTGACAATAATTCACTTTATTTTGTTGTGGATTTAAATTTTAAATGGATAAACCTGCCATTTTTGACCATCAATCAACACTCAAATCCCATAATGGGAAAAGGACCACATTTTTAGAAAGGTTTTCAAATTCATTAAAAATCAAAAATTGAAATCTCTCATTCGTATACACCCACTAGTCAGCCATATCATTAAAACCACTGACAGGTGATGTGAATAATGTTGATCATCTCATTACAATGGCACCTGTTCAAAGGGTGGGAAGTATTACGCAGCAAGTGAACAGTCAGTTCTTGAAGGTGACGTGTAGGAAACTGGAAAAATGGGCAAGTCCAAGGACCCAAGTGACTTTGACAAGGTCCAAATTGTGATGTCTAGACAACTCCAGCAGGTCTTGTGGGGTGGTTCTAGTATGCCACAGTTATTACCTACCAAAAGTGCCCCAACAGCAGGGTCATGCGTGTGCAAGGCTCATTGATGTGTGTGGGGAGTGAAGGCTAACCTGGATGATCTAATCCCATTGAAGAGCAAGTGAAGCACAAATTGCTGAAAAATGAATGATGGTCAGGAGAGAAAGATGTTAGTGCAATTGTGAAGCTGCATATCCACAGCCTGGGCAGAGCATCTATGCTGACCATCATGAAAAGCACCAATGGGCACAGGAACATCAGAACTGGACCATGGGGCAATAGAAGGTGGTAGCCTTTAGACACTTTAGTGTGGCGCACGCCATCTCTAACCTCTCTCTCTCTCTCTCATTTCTCCTAGGGCACGAAGTAGAAAATGGCCGACAGTGGGGTAACTCGCGTTGAAATCGTAATTGAGGAACTCCAAGCACTTGATGAAAAGATTCAGAAACTCCTGTCCCGACGGAAATACCTGAGAAATCTGAAGGCCCGGCTGTTGGATAAACCGTCCTTGCCATCTGGAACCGGCGAAACATCAACCCCGCGTCTCGTAGGAGCGACGCCGCTGCTGACCTCGGTGGATTTCAGCTATGCAGGCGGGGGTTCAAGGCCAGAGCACCTCCATCGGCACAGGCGAGCATTTTATCTCAGAACCGGTTTGACCCTCTACGCGTCCCCATTTCGCCTTCAGCACCTGGTGATGTATTAGTGGTAGGTGATTCCATCGTTAGAAACCTTAATGTCGCATGCCCTAATGCAAAATCGTTTGTTTCTTGTTTTCCCGGTGCTCGTGTCCGAGATGTAATGAAACGTCGCCAGCAGTCTACGAGAAACACAAGGAGAGGGCAGTTGGATCAATCGTCTTGCATGCGGCGTAAACGATATAAGGCACCGACAATCAGAAATCCTGAAGGCTGACTTCGCAGCTCTGATTAGAGACACGAAGGAGAGGACCCCATCGGCAAAGATCTTCGTTTCGGGTCCACTACCTCTCGTCAGACGATCCAACGAGTACTACAGTCGTCTGCTAGGGTTGAACAACTGGCTACAGGGTTTCTGCAAGAAGAAGGATGTCGGCTTCATCAACAATTGGAATCTCTTTTTGGAAAGGCGCGTCTCTTCAAGCGTGATGGCCTGCATCCGAACAGTTTCGCGCCGGGTCCTCTCCGAAAACATATCGAAGGTAATTCGTTTTCTTGACTATCTATCTCTGCTCTTAACCCCTTCCGAAATAATACTGCTGTGCCAGGACATGATGAATGTTTAATAGAGTCTTCCGTTAAAGTTCACACCATTAATACTGTAATAAGCAATCTCAATGCACGTAGAAAACCTAGGAAATACGGCATAAACTCCAATAATCTAATTAAAATCACTATTTTAGAGGAACAATGTATTAAAACTATAAAACAGATCACAGATTAAACAAAAATATACACAGAGCGCTAATAATAATAATTTAGTTCCTATTCCAAATAACAATAACGCACATAGTACTCATCTCTGCACCTCCAAACATTAAATATGGCACTATTAAATGTCAGAGCTTTAACTAACAAAACGTTTTTATCAACGATCTTATTAGTGATAAAAAATAGATCTTATTGCACTAAATGAAACATGGCTGAATTCAGATGCGCGCAGTTTTAATCGAATCTGCCTCCGGATTACAGTTTTACTCATTCAAACCGCCAGGGAAAAGGGGCGGATTGGCTAACATTTACTCGAGCGATTAAAATGTAAAGATGTCAGTTTTGGTAAGTTCAAGTCCTTTGAGTATCTCGCCGTTGTTATTCATGGAGATTCTCAAGTTCTAGTACTATCCGTGTATAGACCTCCTAAATATAACGCGCGTTTTTGAGGAATTCTCTGACTTAATGTCAATTTTAATTACTAATTATGACACACTCCTAATAGTTGGCGACTTTAATTTTCATATAGATAATCAGTGTGATCTAAAAGTAAAAGAATTTATGAACCTCCTGGATTCTTTTGATTTGAGACAACTCATAAATCAGCCTACACATAAAGCAGGTCATACATTAGACTTAGTGATTACTAAAGGACTGAAAGTTGATATAAAACAGATCATTGATATTGGTCTATCAGACCATTTTCTTCTACTTTTAATATAGAAATAATGATAAAAACACTCATGAGAAGCATATTGTTAAAAACGCTTCTTTGATTCGCAGCAGCTTTAAAACTTACAAACATTTTAAGCAATCAGTCCGTTTATAGTGCCAGCTATAATAGCGAGGACAATGTAAATAGTAAGGTGGAAAGATTTAATTCTAAAGTGAGAGCTGCTGTTGACATAGTTGCACCTGAAAAGACAGTTAAAAATCTTCTAGCATTGGTATACCATGGAAGACCCAAAGAGTGTCTGATTTAAAGAGAACATGCCGTAGAGCTGAGCGTCAATGGAGGAAGAGTAAACTTACTATCCACCACGAAATATTAAAAGTCAAAATAACAGAATACAATAACACTGTCCGTCTTGAGAGACGCTGCTATTTCTCAAGATTATAAATAACAATGCTAGTAATCCTAGAGTCTTATTTTCAACAATTGATCGCCTACTAAACCCAGGTAGCTCAAAGGAATGCCTCCTAAGTGCTTCCAGTGAAACCTGTGAGGCTGTCGCTGTATTTTCAATCAAAAATTAATGATATTAGAAATAACATAGTATATCTCCCCAACACTAAGGATCCCCTAAACCCCAACATCCTGTTATAAACAAATTAAACTCTTTCACTAGGATAGATTTACCTGATTTACAAAAATAATATCTCAATTAAAACCCTCCACCTGCGTCCTTGACCCGATACCAACAAGGTTTTTCAAAGAAGTATCAGGCGTGCTAATTGATAATGTTCTTGACATAGTAAATTCGTCACTAGATACTGGGGTCTTCCCAGACTGTCTTAAGACTGCTGTAGTTAAACCCCTACTTAAGAAACATAATCTTGACCCTCGCTCTTGAAAATTTTAGACCCATCTCTAACCTGCCCTTCTTAAGTAAAGTTCTAGAGAAGGCAGTCATTATGCAGTTAAATGACCACCTAAATAAACATGCTATTCTTGATAAATTTCAGTCAGGTTTTAGAACAAATCACAGCACAGAAACTGCACTCGTTAAAGTAGTAAATGACTTGCGGGTAAATGCAGACAGAGGCCATTTATCTGTTCTCATCCTCTTAGATCTGAGTGCTGCATTTGACACCATTGATCACAACATTCTTAGAAATCGCCTTAGTCAATGGGTGGGCCTCTCTGGCAGTGTCTTAAATTGGTTTGAATCCTACCTGACAGGGAGAAAATATTTTGTTAGTTGTGGGAATTACAACTCAAGACACATGATATCCAATATGGTGTTCCACAAGGCTCTATCCTGGGTCCGCTGTTATTCTCAATCTACATGCTTCCGTTAGGTCAGATTATCTCAGGGCACAACGTGAGCTACCACAGCTATGCTGATGACACACAGCTGTACTTATCAATAGCACCTGATGACCCGATTCTATTGATTCACTAACACAATGTCTGACTAGTATCTCAGAATGGATGAATAGTAATTTTCTCAAGTTAAATAAAGAGAAACTGAAATTTTAGTGATCAGCAATAATGGATACAATGAGGCTATTAGAAATAAACTGGATACATTAGGATTAAAAGTCAAGACGGAGGTAAAAAGCTTAGGGGTGATTGTTGACTGTAATCTGAATTTTAAATCACATATTAATCAGATCATTAGGACAGCATTTTTCACTTAAGAAACATAAGTAAAGTTAGACCTCTTTATCACTGAAAGATGCTGAGAAATTAGTTCACGCGTTTGTTTTCAGTCGACTAGATTACTGTAACGCACTCCTCTCAGGACTACGCAAAAAAAGATATAAATCGTTTGCAACTAGTGCAGAATGCAGCTGCTAGAATCCTAACTAGGAAAAGAAAATCAGAACACATCACTCCAGTTTTGATGTCACTACACTGGTTACCTGTGTCATTCAGAATTGACTTTAAAATTCTGCTTATGGTTTATAAAGCCTTAAATAATCTCGCCCCATCTTATATATCGGAATGTCTGACACCTTATATTCCAAATCGTAACCTCAGATCCTCAAATGAGTGTCTCCTTAGAATTCCAAGAACAAAACTTAAAAGAAGTGGTGAGGCGCCTTCTGCTGTTATGCACCTAAAATCTGGAATAGCCTGCCAATAGGAATTCGCCAGGCTGATACAGTAGAGCACTTTAAAACACTGCTGAAAACACATTACTTTAACATGGCCTTTTTATAACTTCATTTTAATCGTAATTTAACTTAATCCTGATACTCTGTATGTTCAATTCATCATAACAACTATTCATGGTGGCTCTAAAATCGGTACTGACCCCTACTCTCTTTTCTGTTTCTTTTTCCGGTTTCTTTGTGGTGGTGGCCTGCGCCACCTCCACCTACTCAAAGCTTCATGATGCTCCAACAATGATGGACGGATTAAAAGGAAGAAGTCTACGTGACCATCATCATCATCAAGCCCTTCCGTGAGAACCCTAAATCCAAAGAGGACTGTTTCATTTATGTTAGGTAGAATGCCCAGAGGGGACTGGGCGGTATCATGGTCTGGAATCCCTACAGATTTTATTTTTTCTCCAGCCGTCTGGAGTTTTTGTTTTTCTGTCCCCTGGCCATTGAACCTTACTCTTATTCGATGTTAATGTTGATTTATTTTTTATAATTATGTCTTTCATTTTTCTATTCTTTAATATGTAAAGCACTTTGAGCTACTGTTTGTATGAAAATGTGCTATATAAATAAATGTTGTTGTTGTTGTTGTAGCCTGGTCTGACGAATCACACTTTCTTTTAGATTATGTGGACAACTGGGGGGTGCATTTGTGTCACTTTCCTGGGGAAGAGATGGCATGGGATGTACTATGGCAAGAAGGCAAGCCAGTGTAGGGAAATGTGATGCTCTGGGCTATAACAGTCCCAAAGATTGTTATGGACCACAAATACTTCATAGTAACGGTATTCCCCGATGGCTGTGGCCTTTCAGCATAATACACCCTGTCACACTTCAAAAATTGTTCAGCAATGGTTTGAGGAACATGACAAAGAGATCAAGGTATTGACTTGGCCTCCACATTTTCCTGATCTTAATCCACTCAAGTAGCTACGGAATGGGCTGGATCCAAGGAGCTCCCACATAAAAACTTTCAGGACTTAAATGATCTGCTGCTAACATCTTGGTGCCAGATACCGCAAGACATCTTCAGAGGTTTTATGGAGTCCATCCTTTGACAGCTCACAGCCATTTTGACAGCATGAGGGGGACCTACGCAATAACGGGTAGGTGGTTTTAATGTTGAGGTTGATCAGTTTAAGAATTCAGACCCTTAATTTAGGACTTTGTAGAAGCTCCTTTGGCAGCAAATACAGTTTCAAGTCTTCTTAGGCTAAGTCACTATACGTTTTGTAAAGTACAGGGCAGTGCACTTAAGACTGAAGCCTGGGACCATTTCTTTACACAGAGTTGTGAAGGATACCCACAAACACAAACCTCTCTGTTACTAAAGCTGTAGAGATATTGGTCAACCTTTGTACTTGATGATATACAGTATGTCAGAGGACCAGAAAGAAACAAGTACCATAAATCGACCTTTATGAGTAAACAATGTTCCACTTAATATATTTACTGAAATCCATCAAGCACTAAAACAGAAGAAAACTACAAACCTTATTCTTAATCATATGATAACAGTCTAAAGTACTACAACCAGTAAACATGGCTACTAACAGATGCAAAAGAAAATGTTAGGAATGATTATACACTGATGCTAACGTACATGGATGTCCAATAACTTTGATTATTGCAAGAATATCTGAAATTATGAACCAAGACCATCATTGAAAGCTTTAGGACTGAATAAGATACCTACATACATCAGGCCAAGATGAGATGCAGCGTGAAAAATATTGGTGGTTCTGATGGGTTACATCAGTATCCTTTGGCAAAAGCTAACATTTAAATTCTCCAACCATCACCCCCATGCCTCTCAGGAAAGGTGTTAGTATATTTTTAAAAAAAAAAAGACATTGCAATATGTTTATGTTAGAGGTGGAACAATGGTGAGAAGTGCCTGCCTCAAAGATTCAGCATCATTGGTTTGAATCCAGCATCCGGTCTTTGTCCATGTGGAGGCTGCACATGGTTTCTTGCTTGCATTGGGTTTTTCTTCCACATCCCAAACTCATGAGGGTTTATTTGATCGGCGACTCTAAATATACTCTGTAGAGGTGTTGGTTTGCATGCTCGAGAAGACTCTGTGTTGGACTGGTGCATATTTTCTGGGTTGTTTACTGCCTTATGCCACTTGGAAAGGCATCATCTCCATAGGACTCTGAATCAGATTAAGCAGGACTCAGAAACTTAGATTATGTTTGTAGTCAAGTGATGAAAATGGAATTGAATTTCAAGCTTAAATGTTGTTTATATCATCTATAACAAAAATCCCCAATCTGCAGAAGTGTTCAATGGCACATGTCAGCACTACTTTTCTGAATTCACTGACCAGTATAATCAATGGCAGATTAAGTCTGAGTGTCCAGAAGAATTTCACATGTCCTTCCCAGTTCTCCCAATTTAACACGTGCATAATCCACTCGATTCAGTGCCATTTGGCAGTCCTTGCGTGCAGAGTATGTAGAACCTTCATGTGGTTGGCCTGTTGCCACCTAATTGGTGAGGTAAAACCAAAAAAAAAAAGATCAAATTAGGTATAGCCTGCAAATTCAAATGCAAGAGATTTAACACAGCATATTACAGATAAAATGGTCTTTTAGTTAATTAAAGCAGGCTAAAGGTTTAGCCTTTCCTGATATTTATAGTTTGTCAGTTAGATAAACTAAACAAAATGTTCACAATCACATGTCCATATTTAAAGCTGAATGATGGCACTCAGATTTCTATTTTGGATATGATCCTCTGCCTTCCTCACACACTCCCGATTTTGAATAATTCTTCAAAATCAAGCTTTAGTAAGGACTAATAGCTAAATTAGACACAGATGTTAATATATACAATTTTTACAGTGTTAGATGATTCACTCTGAACAGTAGTATTCAACACATATTAGAGTACTAGTCGAAGATATATCGACTATATACAGCCAGTAGTGGCTTATTATTGTAAATACAGAATTACATTTGCCATATTTTACATTTTAAGAAAAATACCAACATTCAAACTTAGTGTTAATGGATGTGTGCTTCAAAGTCCACGATTTCAGCCAATGATCCATAAAATAAAAGTACCTTTGGCCTTAAGGAAAAGTATAATGACAGCAGTGTGTACATCACTAGTCAAAATGAATTAGGAGATGGCCTTTCCCAGGTTATGCTCTACAGGAAGATGTAATACATTGCCCCAAAGAAAAGGAAAAAAAAAAAAAAAAAACCTTTCAAGTTTCATCCATCCATCCATCATTCAACCCGTTGAATCCGAACACAGGGTCATGTGGGTCTGCTGGAGCCAATTCCAGCCAACAGAAGACACAAGGCAGGAACCAATCCCGGGCAGGGCGCCAACCCACCGCAGGACACACACTAAACACACCCAATGGACAATTCAGAATTGCCAATCCACCTAACCTGCAGGTCTTTGGACTGTGGGAGGAAACTGGAGTACCTGGAGGAAACCCACACAAACACGGGGAGAACATGCAAACTCCACGCAGGGAGGACCCGGGAAGCAAACCCGGGTCTCCTAACTGCGAGGCAGCAGCGCTACCCACTGCTCCACCGTGACACCCCCTTTCAAGTTTGAAGAAGAAAAATTGAAAGGAAAAAAAAAAGGAGAGACAGTGCCCTATAGTGCCATTTTACAGCCACCCCCCAAACTCTCAACAGCAGGGAAGTTCACTTCCCCGAAAACAAAACAAAAAAGACTTCACAGATCCGTGAATAACCAGTATAACAGATTCAAGCAATTCAAATGTTTTTTCTTTGCTCACATACAATGACACCTTGTGGACATTTCTGAGAATCATTTCTCTGAAATACACTTCTAAAAAAAACACGCCTGATTTACAGAGTAAAGTGGGCAGTACTGACAGGAAGACATACAATTGGGTGTTTTTAGTTTAAGCACATCCTCAGTTTCATGCTAGAAAATTCCATAAAGGTTTGTGAATGTACAGTGGCCAAAAAATTAACACAATTAGCCTTACCTGTGTCAAATACCTAATCTGATTGGACAGCTCCGTTTCCACTCTGTTCACAGAGGTTGTGAACTGGGAAAGTTGACGATCCAAAAAGCTTGCATTGTGTTTCTCCTTGGACAGCTCCAGTATGATGTTACCTGAAAGATTTAACAGTCAACTGAGGCTTATTTACCCTTTATAATACTGCCGTTATTCAGATTTATTAAGCTCCTGTATTCAAATTCAGAGTGATACAGGCTGAAGCATACCATATCAGCATACAAAATAAGCAGCACCCTGGGCAAGGTGATAGTTCACAGTATTTACCCTTTATGCCATCCTTTTGTCTTTTTGTAATGTCACTACAATAACGATGTGCTCAAATAAAGAAACTGCAACACCTTAAACTTCATCTTGGCAACAATCCGCACCAACCTGCACATTGCAACACGGTGCCGATCTCTTTCTCCACCTCCTCCAGGGCTCGCAAACGGTCATTTGCCATATTTATTTGATCTTGCACCAGTGTCAATAGAACCCACAATGCCTTAAAAAAAAAAAAGCACAACAAAGCAAGAAAGGTTACTTTTACATGCCACTCTTAACTTAACAAGTACCTTATGTGGAGACTAAACATCAAAAGTGTCTATTACACAGTAAAGAAAATTCAGTTACAGATGTGTGAGCCTGGCATTAATTTTGGTTGTGTGCACCAGTAAATGAGAGCAAACTAGAAAGCTGACAAATGACTGTGCAATATTAAAAACATAAATAATTAACCCACACAATATACTTTCTATAAAACATAGTTTGTCATTTAGTTTATATTTGTTCCAGTCATCCACAATAAAGTCCCCCCAAACATTTTTCATTTGCACTGTTCCTGAGCCTCTTTAAATTCAATAGTTTGTGGCCATGAAAAGAAAAAGAAAGTGCAAGGAAAAACTAACCACCAGTCAGGGAACCAACCCATTACAGGGTGCACTCAAGGAACACACTCTTTTATAATGTGCTAATTCAATGTCTGGTAAGTAATATTTGACTATCATTTATGGTTTTCTTCACACACAGAACTCTAGACAACACTGAATAACTTCACCAAATAGTGTGGTGGCCAGTAGGACTCTAGGGACACTAAAAACTGAACAATGTGGTTATGTTGGAGGGATTAGGAGGAAAGAACTGGCAAGCTTTTTTGGGCAGAATGGCCTGTTCCCATCATTTTTTTTTCCCTAATCATGGTGCCGGAGAGTGGAGGTATTTATATGTAGGTTTGAGTGCCTGCTCCTGTAAATGAATACAGTGAATACTGATCATTATCTGCAACAGTATTTTAAGAGTGCAAATAACTCAAAGAAGGCTAAGCAAAATGTCAAGGACAACATAAACATAAAATTTCTTATATATTCAGGTAACCAGAGTACCATGGTGAATGCCTAACATGATGTACAGTTTTGAGGATGCTAATCTCTAAACCTGTAATTTCTCCCAACTTCTGTAGTCATGAGACTTAACGGAATACATGCATATCCTTCTACTGACATCCTCAGAGAGGTAAAAGACTCTTTAAATGGGTAAGGGCCGTAGAAAAAAATAGTTTCTAAACAACATGTCTTTTAAATTATGATTTTCAGAAATATAAAGTAATTGGATTAAAACATTTATTGTTCATCAGCCCAAATTTATTGATCATTTTATTGAACAAACTGCCACACTTTCACACTGCTTGAATTTATAACTTTGATTGGTCTCTTAAGTAATTATTCCAGTGACTGGAGTATTAACACAAAGGCAGTTCATTCCCTATGTATCACTGGGCAGATTAGGAATGGAATATTAGGTGTCAGACCAAATAAGGCATTTTTAATTGGAGGGGTTAATCGGGAGTGGTCTCCCCTAGACTTTCTCCGATACAGGGATGGATATTTGAGGGGTAAACTGCAAGACAATGGATTATACCTTTATTTTATGTACATGTACAACAAATCAAATGAAATTAATAATATTGAACAATTATAGAAGTAAGGAAGCACAGTGGGAGCACTGCTGCCTCGCAGTTAGGAGACCCGGGTTCGCTTCTGTCCCTAGTGGGTGTGTATGTGTGTGTCCTGTGGTGGGCTGGCACCCTGCCTGGGGTTTGTTTCCTGCCTTGAGCCCTGTGTTGGCTGGGATTGGCTCCAGCAGACTCCTGTGACCCTGTAGTTAGGATATAGAAGGTTGAATAATGGATGGATGGATTATAAAAGTAAAGTTGAATAAATCAGACTCTGTAGCTGTATGAATAAAAGGTAAAGTTTCATCGTTTAACAGAAATAGCTCAAATGCTGATAGAAATCTACATTTTGTACATAATATTTGTATGCAAAATTTGCTTGACCCAAGTGAAAGTGTACAGAAGTTATTGTGTTTACACACACAAACATTATTCCAAAAATGGTATTTTCACACTCAGGGAGGTCTAAAACGAATGGAATTTTTGGATGATTCCAATACTTCGTATATGAGAAAGTAAAAAAAAAAATCAAAAAACAAGTGAAAGATAAATGACTTTTCAACCCAGTCTCCTAGTTTCTGTATATCAATTAGGTTATATCTTTTCATCTTGGGGATTTTTCCCCCTTTAATCTTTGTTACACCACATCTGCCTATAGCAGTAGAGTGCTGTACCGTGTTAGTCATAGATTGATACAGGAGAAAGTAGGGTGAAATGACACCTTTTATTGGCTAACTAAATAGATTACAAATGCAAGCTTTTGAGGCAGCTAAAGCACCTTCATCAGGTACATCTGCCAGGCATAAGTATGTATGCATTTCCAAACTACCTAATCTAACACAGTCTAGAATCATCCAGCTGTAACAAATCCTTGACGTGCCCGTTTTTGGCATCGTTATTTTCCATATAATTCGCTGCTATCAATCAGGCAATGACCTCCCACCTTACTCTATTTATTAGGTTCACGTCTTCCTTGGGGATAAAAAAAATGCGTGAAACTCTTTAAGGAACGCTTAACAAAGGCAACTGAAAGTTATATAGACTTAACTTTGAAATACCCATTTAACGACTCTGGTAAGGAACACGTTTCCAATCGTTTTAATTGTTGATATTGCAAACTACGATATGAAAATCAGACACTTTAATTGCATTACTTAAAAGATGCCTCTTAATCGAATTGAGGCAAAAAAAACCCTGGACGGGGCAAGTCAATCGTGAGTCTAATTTACTATCGCCGTTTAACAGGACCTTTAAGGTGTAGGAGAAAAGCTATGAGGAGATCATGCAAACCTACCTTTATCCACGGAGCTCAGAATGACATTAAAGCCACTTGCAGCCGCGCTTTCTTCGCTCTTCTTGTACACTTAACGCTTTCATTCCACGCTTCCGGTCAGAGTTACGGCAGCTGACGAGGAACAATCGTTATACTAGGACATATAGTTGATGCAAGTGAAATAAATCCAAACACAAATGAAAACCGTAAACTTGGGCTCTTACGTTAAGAATACAAATAAAGACCTTCAACTTTCGTTTTATTTCAACCCACAAAGTGCTGAACAGTCACTACGAGCAGCACCTCGGGCCAAATATTAACAGCAAACGCCACTATCTCTTTGCTTAAAAAGTCGTTTAGATACAAATAAAATCTAATATCCAATCGTCTATTTATAAAGGCAGAAACATACCCAAAAAGCACTAAACAAAAAAGTGATTTTTTTCAAAGTTTTACCTTCGTTCGATGACGTCTTTTCCTCGTAGCGGGAATGGCTGACTTATTTTTCAAGGTACATTACTGCCATCTGCCGGGTGGAGGTTGAACTGTTGTTCTGTGGGACTTATTTTTCAAGGTACTGCACATTACTGCCATCTGCCGGATGGTGGCTGAACTGTTTTTGCCTTTCCTCATACATACCAAGTGCTGTACTATACAGGTACTGTACTGTATTGTAAAGGCTTGACTCAAGATAATAGCAGCGCAGTGGTAGGAGAGAAGGTTTCAATTCCCAGGTGCGCTCTGTGTGGAATTTGCATTTTCTCCCCGTGTCCACCTGGGTTTATTTCGGGTTCCTCCCAGTCCAAACACTTGCGTGTTTGGTGGATTGGTAATGTGAAACTGGTTCCTGGTGTCTGTTTTTTTTCAACTGGCGATAGGTTGGCACCTTATGTAGGGATGTTTGGAGCCTTGCGCCCAAAAGGCTTCTCGGAATACGCTCCAGCTTCCCCGCGACCCGGCTCTGTATAAGCAAGCTGAGAAAAGATGAATGGAGTCGGAATATATTTTAATAGATATTTTAAGAGTGTATTATTTGCTATGATAGTTAACTTAATTCCTCATTATTTACTTTTAATACAAACTGCATTAAAGCTTTGAAATGCACTTTCCACCCTCATTAACTATTTGACTGACTCCGGTCTCCTAAGCGACTTACAACATCTGAGGTACAATTGGTTATTTTTCTTTTGTTTTACCATAGGCAGGTGAAGATACTCAGGGTTCATAAGGTGTCAGTTTCAGAATCAGAATCCGCGACCTCAGGGCTTGAAGTCCAAAACCTCAAGTAATACACCACACAGCCTGACTGCCCATTTAACCTGTGCCATCACCACCCAATCAAAGCACCATGATGTTCCTACATTGATGGATTAAAAGCCAGAAGTCTACATGACCATCATCATCAAGTCATTCAATGAGAACCCTAAATACAATGAGGGCTGTTTCATTTATGTTAGATAGAATGCCCAGAGGGGGCTGGGCGGTCTCATGGCCTGGAACCCCAGCAGATTTTATTTTCTCTTTAGCCGTCTGGAGTTTTTTTTTTTTTTTTTCTGCCCTCCCTGGCCATCGGACCTTTTATTCTATGTTAATTAGTGTTATCTAATTTTAATTCTTACTTTGTCTTTTATTTATTTTTTCTTCATCATGTAAAGCACTTTGAGCTGCATTATTTTTATGAAAATGTGCTATATAAATAAATGTTGTTGTTAACTACAGCCCTGGAACAATGTTAGTCTTCTTAAAATAAATTCTTCTTGCCTATTCAAACTTAATACTTCTGTGCTGTAGTATTACAAAACCTACATAAATGTTTACATTTAGCTTCTCCCATCTTTTTTCCCCATAAAAACACATTAACTGATATTAATAATGCATTTAATTTCATAATATCCCACTGCTTCCTTTAGTTCAGTTGTAACATAGTATTTTTAAACCAATTTAATATTAATGTTTGTAGGACTGAGCCTACCCCAGTAGCATTGGATGCATGGAAGGAACCAACTTACATATGGGCAATACAGAACTGTCAATTAAAATAGCATATAGTGTACATTTTTTGGGATGTAGGATTAAAGCCAGAGAGAGCAGATGGAAAAAGACATGGACAAGTGCAGAACAGCAAAGCCCACCTAGACAACAAAAAAGTGTGGGATTTGTACCCATAATGATTGATTTATGAGGCTGCCTACTGTTCTACCATACCACCCATTTTGACTGTTTCCTTCTTTATATTTTTTCTCTCTTTTCTGAAATCTTATGTCTACCATTACTATCTGTGCTTGCACCCATATATATCCCACAAAATTCTCAGATGACTCATACTGTAATATACTGTAATATCTCAACACATTTGACACTTTTTATATCTTTAAATGTCATTAATGTTTTTTCTATTTTTTTGCAAATCATATGCCTAAATATCTGTTACTATCTGCATTTGTTTCTCTGAATTTACTATCTTCTTCTTTATTTATTTATCTGGTTTAGTACAATGCTATATACTGTATACCCTGCCATTCTTTCTTAAACTCTGTGAAGTGCCTTGAGCATGGGAAAGGTGCTATATAAATAAAATGTATTATTATTATTATTTATTATTATTATTATTATTATTAATAAAGTTTTATATCAAAAATGAAATCATTTCATTCATTTTCCTATTAAAAATTACCACTGTATTTTCAGGAGATAAAAATGTAAAATGTCATACAAAGGATTATTTTTCTAAAATTTCAGATGCTCTTTACATTGTATTCTTAATTCATTTTTGCTTTTTCCCCAGGCTGCCCAAATTATCTACTCACAATAGTCATCCCATGTAGAAATCACAGTTAATGTAATTAATCCTTATTATTAAACAAATTAGCATTAAAATACTACAATAAGAGACTCCATTTTGAATCTAGAACTCTGCAGAGTTTTTTCTTCTACTTGAAGTTAAACTGATCCATTTGACGATAAGTTTTCAATCAAATTAGACCCATGTCTCTTTACCTGTATTTCTTTAATATTGCATACAAATCCTTTCTTTTACAGCACACTGTAGGCCTCCTTTACATCTCAAAATGTGTTTTGATTTGATTTATGAATGTTTAAGCAATATGACATGCATGTGCCCTCAAGTAGATCTTTCCTTCCAAACATGTCTTTGTAGATTTAGAATGTTTTTTACTATGTTATTAATCATTTCTAGTAATTTACATGAATGTAATTAGCCATTTGATTAATACGTCCTTAGTTTCCCTGTTCATATCATACTGACAACTTCCATTTAAGCAGGGTGTTTACTTGTGTGCCAAGTTTGTTTAGATGATTAAAGCTTTAGTTTTAGACTTTCATCATACATATGTTTTAATCACTTCATAACAGATTATATCTTCTCAATGTCAGGTATTTTTGTCTACGTGTAATTACCAATTTAAATTTCTTAAAACATAAAAAGACAGCTAATGCTACCAATTATTAATAATTTTTTTACTTATATAATGGGCGGAGTGGTGGCTCTGAATCTAGGGATCTGCACTGGCAATCGGAAGGTTGCAACAACAACAACAACAACATTTATTTATATAGCACATTTTCATACAAACAGTAGCTCAAAGTGCTTTACATATTAAAGAATAGAAAAATGAAAGACACAATTATAAAACAAAATAAATCAAAATAAAGGTTGCCAGTTCAAATCCCATAAAATGCCAAACGGGTCTCTGCACTGTTGGGCCCTTGAGCAAGGCCCTTAACCTGCAATTGCTCCATCCTGGGTATGACGTTACTCTGCATCCAGCCCTGCATGTAGGCCCTCCAATCTGCAGGGAAAAACTTGGGGGTTGGTGGCAGAATTGGCACTCCGGCCACCATAAAAAACCTCACACTGTTCCACTCCATCTGAACTAGCGTGGTACAGAGGTATCACACGTTGCATGGCTGCACTCAGGTCCGAAGCTGGATCCTGAGTTGGTTTGTCGTGTGGTGGTTACGATAATGCACTGTATCAGTGTGTGCTCCTAAATTATAATACATTTGAGGCAAATGTCATTCACCTCCTAAAAATTGTTTATTATGAATCTTTCCAAAAGAAGCAGCTGAAGTATTTTCCTTTCTCTAGCACTTTTAGTAATATTATTATTATTATGCAGTACAGCAATACTGATATGTTTCTAACACTGATTAATGTATTGGTCCTTGAAATCCTATCCCAAATTTTGAAACAGCTGATGCAATATTTGAATCAACCTTTCTATAATGTTCTTTTTTGGATGTTGTAACTATTCTTTGGGCAATGTTTTCCAGTTTACCGTAATGTAAATTGTCATTCACATGACAGCTGGTGTTTTATAGACAGTTTAATCTGCAGTTTTCATAATTACTGTGGTAATACCTAATCATGCATGTCTCCAACACCCACTTCTCTAGTCCAATTGACACCAGTGCTTTATAATATTTATTTCAGCATTTTCTAAATATTTTTAAATTTTCTGTATTAAAATGCATTTTATTTTAGCAATAAGATTAAGTTTTTCATTCCCCCATCCATTTTCTGACTCACTTATGCAGTTCAGAATCACAGGTAGTTGATGATAAACACGAGACAGCAAGTTGAATAGGGTGCTAGCTCATGGCAAAGCACAATCACACACCATAAACACACAGCCAATTTGGAGTGAACATTTAACCTAAAAGGCATTTCTGTTGTACTTAAAAACAAGAAATAGACACTACTTGTTGAAGAGACTTTGTCTTCCCAAATGCATTTTCGTCAAATACTTTCAAATATTACATTCAGACAAGACATGTTCAATGTGCTCCTTCTCTATCATTTAAATAGTGTAGATCATGTTTCTCTGTTTGTGATTTTAAAACATTTCTATTATCATTTGTTACTTTAATATCCCACAATAATATAATGTGATCATAAAAATGATTATATGGTGAAGGCTTTTAAATTTAAAAAGCTACATCTAAACTTAAAACTAAGCAAGGAATACAACAATTCAAATGCAGATTTATTACTTTGCAGTCATAATTTAATAATAGTGCTCTCCAGATAATTTTTATTTATTTGATACTTAACACATCTTGTGATGAAAACAAATTCCCATTCCTTTTGTTCTGTCTTTCCAAATACTGATACTTTTATTACTTTAAATTTTAAATGAGAATGTGATCAAATATCTTAGAAACAAATTAATTCAGTTTGCAACATAAATTCAACTTCTCTTTTATCTCCGGGTCTTCATCAATTAAACTAAAAGCATTCCGTATAAGTGCTCACTTATTATTTTCCTATTAGCTTTGGTGAACGAGCCAACTAAGTATTGCTCAAGGTTTGCACATTTACACTATGAAAATTGAGGAACTTTTCTGCAGCCTTAGTTATCATTTTATCACTTTAGCATACTTTATTAACACTTGAAACATTAGAAATGTTAGAAAGATTGTGATAGGACAGTCCATTCAGTTCAACAAGCATGTGCCTCCTATTCACCTACATTGTCCAAAATAACATAAAGTTGAGATTTGAAGGTGCCTAAAGTTCTACTCTCCACCACCTTACTTGGTAGTTTATTCCAAGTGTCTGCAGAGCTTTGTGTGAAGAATAACTCCAATATTTGAACAAAATCTGCCCTTTAATTTTATTTTAAAGTAATAGCTGGGATCAACTGTACTTGTTTCTTTGATAAATTAAACACTTTTGTCATCTCCCTTCTTAATCTCTGTTCCCTTAAACTGAAAAGGTTAAACTCCTTCAATCTTTCCTCATAACTCATGCCTCTCAGTCCCAAAATCAGCCTAGCAGGTCTTCTCTGAACTTCTTCTAGCACTGCTGTTTCCTTTTTGCAACACTGAACACAATATTCCTGTAAGGCCTCACTAAGGCATTGTGTACAGAACGCATAACCTCTCTTGACTTGATATATCTATCACACATCGTGATATATAACCTAACATCCTATTAGCTTTCGTGATCGCTTCATTACACTTCCTGGACTTAGACAGTGATGGTTCCACCACTAGGTCCTTCTCATACTGTGTACTTTGAAGTTTTAGACTACTATTGTGCACTCCAGTCTAAAATCTCCACTTCCTACACAATACTTTACCATTACATTCACTAAATTTCATATGCCACAAATCTGCCTATGTTTCTATGCTGTCCAGGTCCTTCTGTAACAGTTTAGCTGGTTTTACATCATGTGCAAACCAAGTTATTGATGACATTTCTATCCAAATCGTTTAAGCATAATAAAGTGCAGCAGCTGCAGCACTCAACCTGGAAGAAACACCATTTTTAACAATTAAAGTATTATCATTTTTAACAGCTCTCACTACCTCTCGACATATCAGTATCTCTGCTTCCTTAATTATTCTATTTCTTTTCATTTCATCCTGTTTACCACTTCAACATATATTATGTCAGCCTTTAGACATCCTTTTACTTATCACACAGTCACCATAGGCTGCCAACATTTAATTCCTTCTCTACAGTTTCCACAATCACACTTCTGACAACTGCCGCCATGTGACCATATGTTTGACAGGTCTAATTTTCTTACCAGCAAAATCCGTTATTACTCTGATTTAACGACGATTTGAGAATCATCTTCTCTCTTAATTTGTTCAGTTCTTCCATACGTTACTACACATAGACATAGAATTACTAGACGCCGCATGACCAGCAGCATCATACATCAATGTCACCACCATATTGCGAGTGGCACTGCTGTGGAGTGAAATAATGGATAAAGATGCCTCACGCATGTGCTGCTTGGGATTGTACAAACCGCTGTATGCTCCAAACCAGATCCCAGGGGATTACATTTCATAAGTAAGGCTGAACAATTGTTTTGGTTATATTTGGCCATTAGAAAATCCCGTTTTATATCTTAACTTTAGCTATGCCAGGATATGCTAGCAAAGCTATGCATTTATGTGCTGAAGTGAGCCTCCAAACAACGTTTTGGCTAAACGTATTTAGTCACTTAACTATGTAGATTGTTGTTAGCTGTTAATGTTTCTGAAACTTTGAAGGTTACCCAAAGACATCCACCTCAAGAAGCAGTGGGAGGTAGCCCTTAGACAGGATTTTGAGAAAGCTGTCCTGTGATGTGTGCCGTGCTAGTTTGGTAACAGATGCTGTTCCAGCATCATATGATCAAAGCTACCTCTTGCTCACATTAAAAAACAAAGGAGTTTTGATGATTACTTCTGAGGGTACAGTCAAGGTGGTCAAAGTAGCTGAACGTGTTATCCGACAGTCGACATTAGGGCAAGCTGTCAGTGTATCTTTGATCAATCAGTTTGTTCGGGTTGAGATTGGTTCAGATGATGTGTTTTTTTCTCAAGGAGCACATCGAGGAAACACAGTTTGAAACTGACAACCATCATTTTATGCTCATGTCTTTAGTTGTGTCTGTCTTCCACAAACTAAGGCTGTACCATATTGCCAGACTGAATACTCTCAAATTACAGAGTGGCAACACACAGAAAAAGCTATGTAATATAGTTCTGTTTCAAGGATTTTAGATCCTATTCAGTATATATTTAAGTAACGACATTGTGTGTGTATGTGTGTGTGAGAGAGAGATTGAGAGAGGAATGAGAGAAATGTTTTCAGAAATTATTAAGCCAATTTGTATACAATAAAATTGTTTATTTTTGTCATTGAGTGTATCATTTCACTGTTAGAAGAAAGACCAGACTGCCAGTTGCAGTGTTACAATTTTGCCTTTCAGACATTGGTCAAGTTTTTATCTCAATAATTAATAATAATACATTTTATTTAATAGGCACCTTTCTTACCACTCAATGTCACCTTACAATAAAATTAAACAACATTAGTAAAATTAAAACAAGAGAATGATAAATCAATTAGCAAACAAACAAAGATAACCGGCAGTAATAGTGCAAAATTCACAATTGGTATGCCAGTTTGAAAAGATAAGTTTTGAGGGCAGTTTTAAAATGTGTTATTGAATCGAGCTGACGTATATGAGAGGGAAGAGAATTCTCGAGTTGTGGAGCACTAGGAGAGAATGCTCGAGCTCCCATAGCACTGTTTCTAATGTGTGGTACAGAAAGTAAAGCTGCAGATGAGGATCTGAGTGAGCGAGAGGGAGTGTAAGTCTGTAGGAGATCAGTGAGGTTGGGAGGAGCGAGACTGTGGAGAGTTTTAAATGTTTAGAGCGGTATTTTGTATTGTATGCTGTAGTTAACAGGGAGCCAGTGAAGCTGAGAGACAATAGGTGTAATATTTTCAGTGGATTTAGAACAGCAGGTTATTAGCCTGGCAGCAGAATTTTGAAGAAGCTGTAAGCGATGGATAAGTTTTTGTGGGATGACAGATAGAATAGCATTACAGTGATCAATACGTGTGGTGACTCGGGCATTAACCAATACTTCAGTACTGTGTTGCAGAAGAACAGGACGAAGTCTAGAAATGTTTCGGAGATGAAAGAAGGCAGTCCCAGAAATGTTACTTATATGGGAGGAATTACTTAATAATAATCATTAATTAATTAATTAATAATTGCCATTATTAGTGTATAAATGGATATAAATAATCGCATTTATACGATTCGCCAAAAATCTGTTGTATGTAAACGATACTGTTTTATTTTTTTCCTCAGAAAACCCGGTTTCCACGTCTACCTGTATTAGTTTAAATGGCACTTTTGCCACTCACAATTGGGCGGACGTGCTGACGTATCGTGTCAACGGGGCAACACAGTGAATGCTTCGTCTACCTATGTATGTCTATGTTACTACATGTTTACCCCAGAAATTATATACTTTTATTGTTTTCCTCAATATTTTTGGTTTTCATCTTTACAATAAAAACATTTATTACAAAGGTGTGTCTGACAGCTTGAGAATTATTTTCTGATTTAATCAACGTAACTTAAATGGGTTCGTGCAACTAATTTGGAGACTGATTTAATTATCACTTTATATCCGACCAAAACTGTATTCCTTTTTGTTTTCTCTAACCGATATATGTGAGTTTCATCTTCCCCTCGCTTCATTATTTTTTTCAGTACATTTTGTTTATTATCTTCTTTACTCCCTTTGTTCGTGGATCGTTCTTTTTTGTTTGTTTGGTTTTCTCGTCGTTGCCGGCGCACTCTTTAAACGGGGACGGTCCTGTCGAATGTTCGAGACTCGCTGACCAGGCCCCGGATGAACGAACGCGCCAAGCGTATTTGCATTGGCGTTCTACGCTTGGATCCGAAGAACACGATTCTGTGTTTATAATTAATTTATTTAGGACTAATCTTCGCATAGGAAAGCAGGTACTTTTGCTGTAGATTCTGGGTATGCGGTAATTTTACATCCAACACGCTCGTTTTACAAGTTTTATGACCGTGTCACCTGTTAAAAGATGTTTGCGTCGCCTATTTCCATAAGGTATTTAAACCTAATGAATAAATAACCTTTTCATAATAAAGTGAGGCGGAGGAGAAGTCGCAGTATAGTAGATTACATTGTATCCCATCAAAGCTTTGTTTTTATTGTTCCCTAAACGGAATGGCCAACCCTTTCGTTATAAATATCTATCTGTCTGCTTTTAACCAAGTTAATTTGCTTAATTCATACTTAAATCCATCCATTTCTGCCGCTTACCCGGGTGCGTGGGCAGCAGTCTGAGCAAAGATACTCGGCTGTCCGTTTTCCCCACCAAATTCTCCGGGGTAAACCAGCCGAGCGAGAGAATCATTGTAGCGTCCCCATCACCCCCCTCGTCTTGTTACGGTTGGACCTGCCCGAAACACCACCCCATGCAGGCGTCAGGGATGTATCTTGATCTACCTGCGTATCCCCAGAGGCTGATGGAAATGTACGGGCTTTACAGTGTCTGAAGTACAGGTATCTGCTGGGGGCTAACAAGTTGTCCTAGCTACAGCTGGATACCTCCCATCCTAATCCTCCGCACGAACCACCTTAAATGATTCCTTTCACAGCTCTACTTTAAGATATTCCTCCAATGTCAGTCTCTAGGCTCAGGCACCTAATTTAAGCTCATTTCTGTCGTTTATATCAGCTGTGTAGTTCTTTCGGTCACTACCGACAGCTTGTGACCATAAATGAGACCAGGGGCCTCATGTATAAACGGTGCGTACGCACAGAAATGTTGCGTAAGAACTTTTCCACGTTCAAATCGCAATGTATAAAACCTACACTTTATGTAAAGCCACGACTTTTCCACGGTACCTCATGCCTTGTCGTACGCAAGTTCTCTGCTCGGTTTTGCAAACTGGCGGCACCCAGCGTCAAAGCAGTGCTACTGTTCTTGTGTGATTACTCATTATTTTCATGACGCGGCTTTATAAATACACAGAAACTAACCGCATATTGTTTATTAGTGTAATGCATCTGATTGTAATTAACTCGTAACAATATAATGGTCCAGGGAACAGCCATAGTATTCCAAATACCATAACTGCTTTAGCGTTGTTACTCTCACTTCTTCTTCTTCTTTCAGCTCCTCCCGTTAGGAGTTGCCACAGCGGATCATCTTTTTCCATATTACTCTCACTGCACGATTCGGAGTATTTATATCACTGTATCTGAGTGTGAATCACAGCAGCAGCTGATCAGAAAGAGAATTATCGATATACAGCTTTAAGGACACGCTGTCTTAGCCACGGCAAAACGTTTTAAAGCCTTTCCTGTACAGACCTTGCGGTTCAGAAACAGTTTAATCCCAAGAACTTTAAATGCACTCAATCAATTGCTCTTTGTAGAACTGTTTGTACTTATAAGTACAATCACCCCACTGTAAACTTGCATTACACTTATAATATCTCACAACCTGAGCCACTTTATAAAGCGCGTATTTACATATGATGACGATATCATTTTTAAGGTGAAATGCAGCAAAATATGTTTGTTAAATTATACACATAAAACTTCATTTAAATCTATATTCTTCACTGGGAGTGTCGTGAAGGATAGAATAATTAAACATGTACTACGAAGATATTTCAATGTTCTTTAAACGTTTTGAAGAATCGGCGCTAAGCTTACAGGTGGCTTAACGTCTATTACAGAGCTGATTGTATGGCGATCGGTTACTTGGGGAAAGAAAAGCAAGGACTGCAGTGACGGCTACGCCAATATATATTGAATATAAAACAGAAAGAGAAAATAACACCACTAAAAACGCAGCGACAAATTTCGACAAAAGATAAATGCTTGTCATGAGCACGAGGCTCATGAAACACATGTTTAATAATGTGCTTTAGCTCCTATCATCATGAAAATGACATAACGTATACATCTCAGTATTTTAGTTATTCAGAGAGCTGTAATATCACAAATGTAATGGACTCTGTGTCCAGTTGGAGGAAGAGAGCCAGTTTAAGAAGCAAGTAGTGATTCACACACATAGATCACATACGAGTAGAAGATCAAATACAAAACAAAGCATTTAACGTGCTACTTTAATTACGATGTGATTTGAGAAACTGGTTAATTAAACGATTTTAAGATGAAGTTTATAATCTACTAAATGACAAAATAAACTACGTGATTAAAGTGGAAATGTCGAGATTGAAGTGGACATTTCGTGCTTTTTCCCCACCGTGTGCTTTTTTTCTGTACCCTAATAAGCTTTCATATGACACTCAGACAGTGGGCTTACAACTCGCTTTCCACGGCGACTTTGATATGTGACTTCTTTTTTATTTCCGGCACTGTGCGATTTTGTGGATGTAAGCTTTCATGTTTCTCCAACACGCTATGCCACTCGATCAACTTCCTTTTGTTGATTATACCACGGTTTATTTGAACAAATAGTATGTTTTTCCTTTGCCTCCACTTGGTATTCGCTGAAATTCTTATGTTTCCCCCCGTGCTTTTCCCATTGTCTTTTCACAGAAGGCTGCGCTTAAGGGCGATTTATATTGATTTGCATATTCAAATAGGCGTAATTCTGGGAGGATTTGGGGCGTTACATAATGCGCGTGCACGAGCGTTAGTTTTCACGCTGATCGGGATTTATATAGCGGAAGAACGTGGACGTTGGAGTACGCACAGATTCCTGCATCTGGATTTTTCTGTGCGTAAGCACATTTCGGCTTTTGTGCTTACGCCATGTTATAGTGCGAGTTCTACGCACGGCGTTATACATGAGGCCCCAGGACCGTAGATCGACCGGTAAATCGAGAGCTTTGCGTTTCGGCTGTGCTCTCTTCACCGCTTGATCTGTCTGTCGATCTCCCGCTTCCACTTGTGAAAAAGATTCCGAAATACTTGAACCCTCGCCCTTGTGGCTGTATCTCCCCTCAAACCCAGACCGCGCACTGCCTCCCTTTTCCGGCTGAGAACCATGACGTAGGACTTGGAGGCGTTGATCCTCATCTGGGTCACTTAACACTTCGCTGAAAACCTTACCAGTACGGGTCTGTATCACAGCCCGATGTCATCCACAAAAAACAGATGCGATCCAAAGGTCACCGAACTAGACACCCACCAGTGTTTGACTACGCTTAGAAATTCTGACCATAAAAATTATTAGAATCACTGACAGAAGTCTTCAGTGAGAACCAACATTTTCCGCCGGTTGTACAGGGACCGAATCGCTCGCAACAGCCGGCCCGGTACCCCATACTTCCGGAAATACCCACCACAGGACATCCGCTTGCCCACTTAAGGGACTTGGGTATATAATAGGCATAATAGAGGAAAAGGCTTGAACCATTTCTGAATAGGGCCCTACTTAACCACAAACCTATTATTTCATTATGGTCGTGAAGAACCACCGGGACCAATCCTAATGGGTTTAGACGCGTGGTGGATACTATCCCAGCCGAGTCGGGGCTGAGGGTTATTGAGTCAGAAGCACAAGTTTTATTAATTTACACCTACTGACGGTATAGACTGGCAACACCATCAATTTTAAAAGTAGCTGTTTTAGATTACCTGGCGACGTTTGGCCAAGATGTGGTTCCTGAATTGTATCCCTCTGTTGCTTGATTTGATTGTGGCTTCCTGTGACAAAGAATTGGATTATCTTGTTCAGGAAACGTAGATGGATATCATCTTTTACAGTGAAACTCAATTATTAAAATTCCTCGGAAGAGCAAAAGAAAATTCAGATGCTTCTGAATAGAAACATTATATAGAGAAACAGGATATTAACAAGCTGCTGGCTTAACTAGGAAATCATTTCCATGTTTTGTTTTTCTTCCTAAAATATTAGACTACAGTATCAATGCATAAAGAGCTTTGAAATAACCATAAAGAGTAATTGTACATCAATAAAACAATAGAAATGTAATGTAAAATCCTGGCAGAGTTAAAAAAAAAAGCCGGATGCAATAAAGCAGTTTATCATAAAATTTATTTTGAACATACATTTTCTGACCCACTTTATGTTCACAAATCCAGCAACATGATTTGAAATCTGATGCCCTGTGTGAAGTTTACATGTTTTGTCCAAGATGGTTGGGTTTTTCCACCAAAAAAGTGGTTTGAGACTGAGTGAGAGTTTTATATGTCGGTAAGCCCTGTAATAGACTGGCATCCTGTCCAGGTCTGCTTTGTAGCTTGTGGCAGTGCTGGTCGGTTAGCCTCACACCATTTTCAATTATGGCACTTCCCTTTGGTTAATATTTTGCATTATTGATTGATAACACTCAATGGCTGGAGTATGTTATTTTGTAGTTTCAATATAAAAGTCTGAGTATATTGTCATGTGTACATTATACACAATACAATTAAATTGTTACTTGCATGCCTTCCCAGAACAGTGAAATTAATACAAAACCAACAAAGATACAACATACACAAAAGTATTTATAGCAGGTAACACATGCTGTCCTCTCTCTATATCTGTCTTTCTCTCTCTCTCATATACAATCTGATTGGTCAGTTTTGCTGTGGTTACTCAGTTAAACGCGATCAAGAGAGGAAGTGCCAGACGGGTTGGAACACTTGAGGATAATGAGGAAGGACATAGGAGGAACGGTGGCAGTCACCTTAAGAGATTGGAAGTACTGTATTAGCAAGAATATGAAGGATATTTTTACAGCAGAAAACTTATTTTGTTGATAACTGAGTTTATTTTGTTGCCCACCTACCTCTGGTGGTTGTAAAAGAGTGGAACGGGGGCGAGAAACATACCTTGAAATGACAAAGTGTGAGGAGCAGGCTTTATGGAAATGTGATCAAGGGGGGAAGCATCTGCAAGAGAGGGTCAGACACACAAAGATACTGAAGAAAAATGTAAGATGTACTCGGAGGGTATACATAAGTCAAGACATATTAAATATTTTTACATATTTTTCTATTACCTGTATTTGTCATGTAACATAGCTATTATATACATTTGAGAGTATTTATGTGCATATAGGGGCGGCACGGTGGCGCAGTGGTAGCGCTGCTGCCTCGCAGTTAGGAGGCCCGGGTTCGCTTCCGTTTGCATGTTCTCCCTGTGTCTGCGTGGGTTTTCTCGGAGCGCTCCAGTTTCCTCCCACAGTCCAAAGATGTGCAGGTTAGGTGGATTGGCAATTCTAAATTAGGGCCTAGTGTGTACTTGGTGTGTGGGTGTGTTTGTGTGTGTCCTGTGGTGGGTTGGCACCCTGCCCAGGATTGGTTCCTGCCTTGTGCCCTGTGTTGGCTGGGATTGGCTCCAGCAGACCCCCGTGACCCTGTGTTCGGATTCAGCAGGTTGGAAAATGGATGGATATGTAGATATAGAATGCTACTTGAGGGTGCTAAAGTGGTTAGAACTACTGCCTCACATCTCCACGAATATGGATTCATGACTTTCTTCTGTCCTCCTCAGATAACCTTACAAGTACACAGAAGGCAGACATACTTCATGATGGTCTACAGTATACCCACTTTAAAACACAACTTGCCTATATACCTGAAGATGATCAATCCCAAAATCACAGTATATAAATATAACAACAGACTTTGAATAGATTAAACTTTCAGCCACTTTGTATTAGTTATTTTGAAGTAATATATAAATTCCTTTTTATCCAATTTGGAGAAATTACCATAAAGCGTTTTTCATATTTATGTATCTGAAATATAGAATAGCTGCAATTATTTTAACTGTTAATCAGCTTTTTTTTGGGTGCTTTTACTAGTTATTACTTGTACTTGTTTAGTAACCCTCCAGACTAAACGGGTGTTGGAAGTCTGAATTTAAAAGTGCCATGGATATATGCTGGAAGAACTACATCCGAGCAGAGCTGAAAAGACGAGACCAACGCAGAGGTGGTTATGACGGTCTCCTTCAAGCCTGTAAGTTGTTTGTGTGTGATCCGAAACTTCTTTAGTGTGTCTGATGTTTTCTAGGTATGTAATAATGAGGCAATACTGTACATTAATAGGAGGTTAGTCATTTCTTCCTGCCTAGGTTTAAACAGAATATCAAAAATGTTGAATACAAAAAACTTGGATTCTGAAACTTATTTTGTTGCAACCTTTACAGTTCTATAGTTTGTCTCTGCTGAAAAACTAGCGCTTTTAATAATGGAAGAACTTTGTGTTTATGTACAGTGAGAGAAAGAAGCCTTGAAAGGTCATTAAAATATAAATCATCAAAGGCTGCAAAGCCATTAAAATCCTAGGTTCAATAAAGTAAACGGATTGAATGCCAAGAAGATGCCAGATTGGTTCAGTTACCAATCATGAAATTGCGATAGCACACTTCCAATGTGTGTATATTGACTTTTATGAGGTGCCATGCTGCAATGTGTGCATTTGGGGTTGAGGGCATCCATAAAATTCTAGATGTTTGAACTCCAGCGTACAGTACATTGTATTGGATTCACATGATGGAAAAGGACACCACTATTAGCTAGGCTAAATATTAACAGCGACCTTTGAGAATATATGTGATTGAAGGGTGCTTCAGTCTAAAGGGATATAAATTATCATTGGAAAAGGAGAGATCACAGATAAAGGGTAACACACACAAATACTTCAAATCAAGTAAATCCAGAGTGTGAAAGTGTCGGACATCATGATAACTGAGTTTAATGCAGGTCAGTTGTGTTCAGTAATTCATGTTTTGCCCTACTTAAAGGTAAACATACCTATTCTAATTCTTCTTTATTCATGTGGCCAGATAGCAAGCTGCTAGAAAGGCTTGATGTACAGCATACTCTTTTGGAAGAACTGAGAGCACTACACAGGTATTGTGGATCATAAGCAATGTCTGATCTTAATTCTAGAGCTATGCTTGGCCTTAGTTACTTTGGTCTCTTCTTCTTTGCCCAGTACAGAGAACCATGATGAACACACACTGGAGATTTGGGCAAAGCACCTAGGGGAACCAATTCAATTACAGTTGGAGTTGAGCGAGAAGAAACTACTGTGCAAAAAGGTGAGCATTAATCCAGTTTAAAAATATTTGGCCCTTTATCCCATTATTATCTATGCAGTTTTGTGCATAAATTTTGTTTCATTAAATTGGTCTTGCGAACACTGGTCTCCCATTCTGTTTCTAAAAATGAATTGGCGGTAAGTCAAACCAGACACATACTTGTACTGCCTCAAAGAGGAGATAAAAATTAGAATCAAAATGGGAAACTAAATTGAACAGCTTTGGAAAGCACCGTAAGTCTGTTGATACATGAATGTAAGCATCCAACACTTAGAAATCTACAATAAAATAAGGTGAAACTGTACATGTCATGCCAAAATAGGAAAGACCATTCAAATAGTTTGTTTCATTGGTTGGTTTGTTATGAGGCTGGGGTGCAATATGTTGAAGCTGTTAAAGGACACCATCAAAAGTTTTTTGTTAACATGGGCATTGTTCATCTTATTTTAAAATGGTAAAATGCCATTGCCAAGTCCACAGTAAATACTGTACTATTCCACTAACACACACAAATCTTTGAACATACTTGTTGTAAATTTGTAAAAATATAAGAAATGACAAAGGCAGCCCTAAATTGAGTGTGACAGGCTTTAGTTAATTTGAATGCCCCCTGAGCACTTATATTAATCTTTTTATAAACCTGCTTTATTCAGTGGAGGGATTTGAGGATCCAAGCGTTGTAGCACAGAGTGCAAATAAGGACCCAACCCTGGTTCACTGCATGTGTGTGAGTATACGCTGCAAACCCATGTTGAGCCAATCTAGAATTGTAAATCCAGCTAACAGAAGATCTTTATAATGTGGGGGAATCCCTTGTAAACCTGAGTAGAACAAGTATTCTACATAGGAGTGCTCGGAACTGAACTGAGATCAAAAGGCTCAGACATTAAACTTGCCTGGCTTGTCACTATATTGCCTGGCACTTAACTGTATGGTTACAATGTTAATACATTTGCAATGTTAATGCACTAAGCAACCATAAGTATGAATTTAACAGTACATTTCTTGTATTTTTTTTCCATATCTCAGTAATCTTCATTATGCTGTATACTTGTACTCCTACTATTAGTAGTGACAAAACAGTCTGTGATCTGGATGTCCTGAAGATGAAGCCAACCATTTATTTCTATTGGTCTGTCTTGGTATACTGTGCCTTTTCTGTATATTGTTACTCTTCTGTATAGAATCTTACATTTGACATTTATTGTAACATTCCCATTGGATGCCAAGGAATTTGTAAGCTCTGTTCTGGTCCTACAGTTTGCTGTTGATTTTTGTCTTGCTTTACAATGTAACTGTAATCTGCTGGGATTGCACAGTGATGCAGTAATTATCACTGACACTTCACGACTGTAGGAGTCTGAGTGTGTGGAGACCACATCCTAGCCCAGGCGCTGTCTGCATGGATTTAGTCATATGAGATGGGTTAGGTTAGCTGGACAATATAAACTGTCCTGGCAAAAGTTAGCTAGTAGGCTCAATTCTGCTGCACTAATTTCTGGTACCTTTTCACCATATATAAGTGTATTAGAAATGGATGGCAGTATTGTATCACAATCTCTGCTTTCTAAAGTGTTTCTGCCAGTTCATATTTCAAAAGGCACATTAGTATAGTGACATTATGGCCTCCATACACACCTTAGAGTATGATGTATTAATGTTTGCAATATTTAACATTTTTACATTTCCAAATTCAAATTTTGAGCTTCACATATTTATAGTGCCTTCACAAACTATTCAACACAACAGTTTTTTGTTGTGATCCTATTAGGTATCTTTAATGCACTTACATGATTCATTTGTTTATTGGCACAAAATGCTTAAGACTTTGAAAAGACAGTAAGTTTTATTTTGTTACAGAAGCGGAAATATCCCATTATTACTGAAGCAACATTTCCCAGCTGCACCCACCCCCTCACCAAACACTTTGTGATAACATCTTTATTAGCAGTTACAACTTTGCCTTTCCTGGGGTGTGCCTTAAATAAGCTTTGAATATCTTTATGCAGGGAATTTTGCCAGTTTCTCCACATTTGCTTGAGCTTCACCAAACTGGATAAGGAGGGTTTCAAGTGTAGGCTTTAGTCTCACTGCTCATGGACATTCACATTATTGTTCTGAAGCCATTCTAGTGCTTTAGGTATATACATTTGGTGGTTCGTTTGACCCAGTATAATGAACTGTGCAGATTCAAGCCGCTTCACCTGAGGCAGTGTTTTTATTTGGTGCTCTCATTATTCAGTCTAGATTGAGATGTGCTGCAGACCCAGCCCTGCTACTAAAAATCCAGAGATAAATATGTTGGAAAAGAAGTACAGTAGTAATATTGACCGTTGAAAAACATTTCCAGGTACCATCCCATCCATTTGGTAGCTTATTAAGTAAAGGACTGAAAAATATTTTGCCTATTGGATTTTTTTTCCCCCAAGTCCATATCCGTTCATTCAATGCTTTTTATTTTCTGTCAAACTGGGCGTTTTTCCATAGTTTTGTTTTGTGAGGGGTGTACTTTTCTTCTTAAAAGAGCTGTTGCAACCTCTTTGCTGGTGTTAGGCATAGAGGTAGAGTTGACTGGCTATCTCCATTTTTTAGTCATGTAAAATCTAATTAGTTACTTTAGATCACAGTGATTTTAAAATTTTTCTTGTGATGTAATTTAATAAATATATAGACCCAATTGCTGAGTGATCTACTCATGTTTTTGAAGAGAGGTAGGCGTGAGACTTCTTAAACTGAGCATTTTTACCAAAGGTGACCATGAACTCTGCTAGCAACATGAACAACATTTTGTATATTAATGAGCTGCTCATGATTTTTCAGGTCAAGTGAAAGGACTCTCTCTCTCAACATGGTAATCATCATCTGCTCCTTCTCCCTCCTCCTTCTTTAGCTCACCCAGCTCAATGAAGATCTTAATAGTAGTCTGAAGTTGAAGGCTGAGGAGATGCAGCATTGTCATTCTCAGTGAGTGTTAAAGGGCAGATCAGTAGTATCTGCAGTTTGTGTTCCATTCTGCATACTTCAATGCCAAAGTATCAGTGTCTTGTAATATTTACTTTTGTTTTCAGGATGTCCCATTATAGAGGGGAAGTGACCTCTTTGACCTTTCAGGTATCTGGTCTCAAAAGGAGTCTGCTTGAATGCGAGCTGAATTTGAAGCAGCTATGTGAACAATATGCACGTCTCCAGGAGGACCATGGCAGGCAGGGGACAGCACTGCAGCAGGCAGAGAAAGCTAATGCTGAGTTGCTGACTCGTTATGTGGAAGAGAAGAAAGTAGAAGCAGAGAGACAGAACATGCAAAACGAGGCTCATGAAAGGTGATGTTAAAAGACCATTTTCAATTGTGAGACTACTTAATGCAATTTCTCACCCTTTTATATGTAAAAAGCAAAAATCATCCAGTTAAATTATTAAATCCTGTGTGATTTAAGAAAGGTGCTGGTATCACACTAGGAGAACAGCTAGGGACAAACATGGAACATGAACCAGCTATAAGGTTTTTGGCAACAGTGCAATTTAAGTTTAAAACACTCTTTCTACAATTAAATGCATTACTCTCTTCTGCCTTCAGATGGTGTATGTTTGCACTAAAGCTGGAAAAGAGACTGAGAGGAAGAGCAAAGGAAACAAAATATGAGACCTGTTCCAAAAGTGATCTGCATCCTCCTCTGCCCTGAATATTTTCACAGCAAATTGAATAGGAGCACAAACGGTTTAAAAAGTTGCATTGCTTGTCCCAGGGAATGGATTTGAAGAGGGCACTTGGGTATGTTAGTGGCAGTTTCTTATGGTTTTGTGCAAGCGGAAAAATTGAATAAATTACTTTTGTCTGTCTTCTGCTTGTTGAATGCCAAAGTAACAGGTCAGGGCCTTTATAACTTCCTTTGCCTTTAAGAAACATTAATAGTAGTTGTTGTGTCCCTGGTAAAAATGACAACAAATCATGTGCTCTTTTGTGTTTTTTGTTTAAACATTTTCTAAAATGCAGTACAAAATAAAGAAGCAACATAAAATGCTCAGATTTTCAGCTAAAATAACATATTGCTTTTACAGTATCTCAGTTTTGTTTGAATTAAATTACCAGGTAGCAGTAGTAAGGAATTTAGTTGATAAAAATCTGGTAAGCCACCCAAGAGTCACCAGACTGATGGGTGGCGGCTGGCATCTGAACCCGCTTTGCATGTGGGAATCCGAGTTGCAAATACAGCAGGACACGCAAGGTTAGTACTGAACCTGATTAAATAAAGAGCGGCGTCTGTTCACCTCACAATGATCTCTTCACACTGACAAAGTTGAACAAGATGCAGATTTGTTTTCCCTCCGACCTCTGGCTGCTGGCGACAGTAGTTAAACATACTGGTTTTCAATAACCCTGTCTTGTTAGTCTAGAGACATTCTAAAAAGTTACACCTGACACACAAATGTAGAAAACATGATGAGTGGAGTTGACCCGCATTAACCCCCACCCCCGCCCTCCCCTGCAGCAAAACCAGCCCATTTTCCTCTTGACACAAATGGAGCTTGAGGCCACCTCCCTCGTCCAGTGCTCTTGATCTGTGGGCCAAGCAAATGCCCCATGCTGGCCGCTCATCTGCCTGCAAAGGACGGGTGGCTCAGCAGAAGTGGTCATCCTCATCTTTATCATCTTTCATTCCTTTGAGTCGAAGCCGAGCAAAGTCCTCAAACACAATGTCATCATCCTGGGAGAAGCTGTGAAGAGTACAGGTAGAACATCTGTCATTTATTGTCTTAAAAGTTAACAAAAGAGAGTAGTGGTTACTAAGTATTTAGCAGCCGACATTGATATGAAGAAAATACAATGACAAAAATGTTGTACACATCGATGTAGTATATCTTAATTATTAGGGCACCCAAGGTGCTTAACAAAGTAGATTCCTGTCTCGAGTGATCTCATTAAAAGACAGGGATAAGGAACATAGCTGCTAAGTTTGAAGAAAATGAACATAGAAAGTATTCACCATCTCTCCCCTCACTAATCAACCTTAAAGTATTAACCTTTTAAACTGAACTTATAAGTTTAAATACACCTGTTGGTGTGGAACACCATGTTGCACATGATATACAAAGTAATTTGCATATAAATGAGCTTCCCCAAGAATTAAGGAACAGCATTGTTGACTGACACAAATCACAAGAAGCATAGTAAAAGGCAGTAGAGACACAGGTAACCTCAAAGAAGAATGGCAGTTCTGTTAACAACAAATAAAGGACAAATGAAACAGGCCAGCATCGTCTAAGAAAATCATCCTCCAAAAGACACCTCCGCAAAAAGAAAAACAGTAAAGGCGGCCTGGTTTTTGCTCAGGTACTCCACCAGTCTGAGCTGTATGCCAGAGTGACAAAGACAATGACTTATTTGATAAAGGCTAACAGTAGAGCATGTAGGAGCTTCTGAAAGAAAGTGAAAAATGCTTCTGTGGTCTAGTGAAATCAAAATTGAGCTACATGTCTTCAATGTCAAGGACTTAAGGTCTGCTCTTTCCTTGAAACATTATTTTACAAAACAACATCCACAAATTACTGTACTGGGATATTGCAGCATTGTAACACAAGATGAGGGAGCAGGTAGTGATAACAATATATACAGTACATCCAGAAAGTATTCACAGCGCATCATTTTTTCCACATTTTGTTACGTTACAGCCTTATTCTAAAACTGATTAAATTCATTTTCTTCCTCAGAATTCTACACACAACACCCCATAATGACAAAGTGAAAAATGTTTACTTGAGATTGTTGCAGATTTATTAAAAATAAAAAAATTGAGAAAGCACATGTACATAAGTATTCACAGCCTTTGCCATGAAGCTCAAAATTGAGCTCAGGTCCATCCGGTTTCCCCTGATCATCCTTGAGATGTTTCTGCAGCTTAACTGGAGTCCACCTGTGGTAAATTCAGTTGATTGGACATGATTTGGAAAGGCACACACCTGTCAATATAAGGTCCCACAGTTTACAGTCCATGTCAGAGCACAAACCAAGCATGAAGTCAAAGGAATTGTCTGTAGACCTCAGACAGGATTGTCTCGAGGAACAAATCTGAGGAAGGTTACAGAAAAATTTCTGCTGCTTTGAAGATCCCAATGAGCACAGTGGCCTCCATCATCCATAAGTGGAAGAAGTTCAAAACCACCAGGACTCTTCCTAGAGCTGGCCGGCCATCTAAACTGAGCGATCGGGGGAGAAGGGCCTTAGTCAGGGAGGTGACCAAGAACCCGATGGTCACTCTGTCAGAGCTCCAGAGGTCCTCTGTGGAGAGAGGAGAACCTTCCAGAAGGACAACCATCTCTGCAGCAATCCACCAATCAGGCCTGTATGGTAGAGTGGCCAGACGGAAGCCACTCCTTAGTAAAAGGCACATGGCAGCCCACCTGGAGTTTGCCAAAGGCACCTGAAGGACTCTCAGACCATGAGAAACAAAATTCTCTGGTCTGATGAGACAAAGATTGAACTCTTTGGTGTGAATGCCAGGCGTCACGTTTGGAGGAAACCAAGCACCGCTCATCACCAGGCCAATACCATCCCTACAGTGAAGCATGGTGGTGGCAGCATTATGCTGTGGGGATGTTTTTCAGCAGCAGAAACTGGGAGATTAGTCAGGATAAAGGGAAAGATGACTGCAGCAATGTACTGAGACATCCTGGATGAAAACCTGCTCCAGAGCAATCTTGACCTCAGACTGGTGAGACAGTTTATCTTTCAGCAGGACAACGACCCTAAGCACACAGCCAAGATATCAAAGGAGTGGCTTCAGGACAACTCTGTGAATGTCCTTGAGTGGCCCAGCCAGAGCCCAGACTTGAATCCGATTGAACATCTCTGGAGAGATCTTAAAATGGCGGTGCACCAACGCTTCCCATCCAACCTGATGGAGCTTGAGAGGTGCTGCAAAGAAGGATGGGTGAAACTGGCCAAGGATAGGTGTGCCAAGATTGTGGCATCATATTCAAAAAGACTTGAGGCTGTAATTGCTGCCAAAGGTGCATCGACAAAGTATTGAGCAAAGGCTGTGAATACTTATGTACATGTAATTTCTCAGTTTTTTTTATTTTTAATAAATTTGCAAAAACCTCAAGTAAACTTTTTTCATGCTGTCATTATGGGGTGTTGGATGTAGAATTCTGAGGAAAAAAATGAATTTAATCCATTTTGGAATAAGGCTGTGACATAACAAAATGTGGAAAAAGTGATGCGAATACTTTCCGGATGCACTGTACCTGATGTGTGTGCATACTACAAAAAATGAGAAAGTATCCATCAGGCACATGAACAGGAGTGTAAAGTAGTTCTGTGTGGCATTGGTCTTGCTGATATTCCAGTTTCTTCTAGCATCCCAAAGATAGAACTGGCTACTTTAAATTGTCCTATGAGGGGTAGCCACTTCTTTAAAGACAATAGCATACGTCGAAGGCATATTTCATGCACCTTAATATGGAACAATGTAGTGCCAGCCAAATAAGTAGTCATCAGATTTCATGTTTTGGACCTTTTATATCGGCACAAAATCTGTTTGCTTTGAGCAACACGTGCAGGAGTTCTGGCTTATATACTATGAACAAAGAGTTGGAATAAGAGAAAAGCTTTCAGAATTAGGTAATGTGATGAAGGATCAGTACTGGGACCACTACTTTTTAAATTTTTTTCTATATCCTCTATAGTGCACAAACTGGATAGGGGGAAAATAACAAGCTAATAACAATAACAAGCTGCTTAATTTTTCAGATATAGTATTCAGTGTGGAATGGCAGATAATCAAAATGAGGTGATTCATTGCAGAATGAACGGGAAAGAATCCAGCTTATGTTTAATTAAAAAAAAAAACATATGACAAGGGCCTAGGAATCTCAGTGGAACTGTCACCATGTGCAATATTGAATATTCACACAATGTACAGAAGCCATTAAGAAGGCTAATAGGATGTTAGATTATTATACATCATGATAGGTAGAGTATACATCAAGAGAGGGTATACTTATATACTGTATTTCAAATAACAATATATTATTTACCCTATACAATTCCAGACACACCACTCCCAGATCAAGAGACTTCAGCTGCCTCAGGGTGGATTGGATAGCAGGCTGCTTGTGCTGATTGAGACATTTGCAAAATAAAGCTGTTCATGAGGAGGTGCGAGGGAATTTAAGATGGCCCTGCATTATGAATATTTTTGTAGGCTTCAGGGATTCTAGTGTTAAGCCACATCATGTGCTATTGAGGCCCCATCTGCATTGCTATGAATAGTTTAGGTCTCTGTATTACAAGAAAAGAGATGATAGCACTACAGAATGTCCAGAAGGAGCAACTAGACTGATTCTAGGTTTGAGAGGTATGAGCTATGAGGAAAGATTGAAAGAGACCTTTCAGTTCAAGCAAACAGATTATAAGGTGACATGATTTAAGTTTTTAAAATTATGAATTGAAACCACCCAGTGATTCCAGTTATTACTTTAAAGTAAGTTCTTCACCAAGACAAAAGGGGCACAGATGGAAACTTGTTAAGGGTTAGTTTTACACAAACGTTAGAACATTTTTTCATGCAGAGAACCACATGGAATAAATAAACCAAGTAGTGTTAGTAGAGAGTGGTATTTTAAGGATGTTATTTTGGAAAAATGAGGAGAATTGAATGGCCTGTTTTCATCACAGCTATATCAATGTTTTAATCTTCTTTAGCAGCAGTCATGTTTTGTTGAACTGTACCACATCAAAATGGACAAATAATAATGACTCACTTTGGTTCAAATTCTATCAGATTGGTGTCAACCAGCGTGTCGGACTCTGGTACTGCTGTGAGGTTGAAAGAAAAAAAAAAACACATAAGAACTTGTTAGAATATTCATTTAATTTGGTTCTGCAACAAATCCTACCATCCTACCAGTATGGGCATTATAGAGCCAGACTGGAAACAAACACATTTCTGACTTTGTTGTACCATAGGTACTGTGCTTCTAATTACAGCATCTACATGCACACACAATAAGATTGTGCAAATAAAAAAAATAATCCAGTGTAATAATGTCCAATTTCTGTATTGTAATGTAGTTATTCCGAAATAAGACCACAACTGTGCATTAAAAAAAACTGAATAGAGGGGCTAAGCTACACTGAGTGTTAAAAGAAAAGAAGAAATATTATTTTATGTGATGGTGACAGCCTGCAAAAACAGATTAAATGGAAATTGGTTTAACTCTGACTAAAGTACATTATATTTAAAGTCTCAAATGGGCCATAATCCTTTGAAATGCTGAAGTAAGTGTTGCAGAATGATCAGTTTCTTTGTGCTTATTTAACTTTTGAAGAAAACCCTCCCTAATGGAGGTCCTTACCTGATTGAGGTCGTGAAACAGGCTGATCGGTAGGCTTTGGATGCATTAGGACAAATGGCAACTCCACAGAAACATCTCTGAAAAAAGACAATGAATGGACAATTACATTTTCTGTCCTCATCCTTTTTCCAAGTGTCCATTTCTATTTGACTTCTGCAGAGGCTATATGCTATATATGACAGAAGAAATAAGACCCTTTTCCCTAAGAGGATCACAAATTCAGCACTTTCATAAAATATGACAAATCATAAATGACACGTTCACATCTAATAGGCTTTAGCGGATACACATGACAACAATCTGCAGGCCACCGTGAGAACAGCATTTTTCCATGCACCTCAACATTAAGATGAATTCTCAAACAAGCTTTTTTCAATACTTTAATCATTTTAATGGCTTTTAAAAGGCAAAAGATTGGCATGTTTGTTAATGCTGATCAGTAACAAAAACAAAGAGAGATATCAGTCTTTATGTCTTTCCAATGTTATAATTGTTTTGTCACCGATCACGATTACAGGATTGTTAGCTTATAACAGTTAAAGCAAAGCACAACTGTAGGCCAGAAATTAAGCACCAGCTTCAGGATGTAAGTATTATATTAGAAAATTTGCAAATATAGGTGTACGCTGTAAAACAGAAAATTAAATACAATGGAAAAAGTTTAAGATTCCCATGACCCTGGACAATCTCCAACTTCCTTACCCTCCACGTGACACCACCAGTTTAACTTTGACCCTATATGACACCAGAATTCCTAGAACTTCCTTGTTGGCCACTTCCTTCACACTGGAAAAAAATAAATCAAAACAGACACGATTTACTCAGGCCCATAAGACTTAGTAATCATAAAAGCAAATACACACCAATCAGTCACAACATTAAAACCACTGACAGGTGAGGTGAATAATATTTATTACCATGGCACCCGCCACGTGGCAGGCTATATTAGGCCGCAAGTAAACAGTCAGTTCTTGAAGTTGATGTGTTGGAAGCAGGAAAAATGGGCAAGTATAAAGGACCCAAATGACTCTGACAAGGGCCGTACTTGTGATATCTAGACAACAGGGTCAGAGCATCTCCAAAACAGCAGTCTTGTGGGATGTTCATGGTAGGCAGTGCTTAGAACCTACTTAAAATGGTCCAAGGAAGAACAACCAGTGACAGAGTCAGGGACACCCAGGGTCTCTTATACGCATGAGGAGGGAAGGCTAGCCTGTCTGGTCTGATCCCACAGAAGAGCTAGTGTAGTGCAACTTGCTGAAAAAATGTAATCCTGGCCATGAGAGAAAGGTGTTAGATCACACAGTGCATCCCAAACTGCTGTGTATGAGGCTGCATAGGTACAGACCAGTTGTAGTGCCCATGCCAACTTGTGTCCACCACCAAAAGTGTCTACAATATGCATGTGAGTATTAGAAGTGGACCATGGCGCAATGGAAGAAGGTGGCCTGATGTGTTGAGTTACATTTTCTTTTAGATAATTTTCATGGCCGGGTGCATGTGCCCCATTTACTTGAGAAAAAGATGTCAGCAGAATGCACTATGCGAAGAAGGCGTTACTCTGTGATGCTCTGGGCAAAGTTCTATCTGGGGAAACCTTGAGTTCTGGCCTACATGTTTACTTTGACATATACCACCTACCTAAAAATTGTTGCACACCATGTACACCCCTTCATGGCAAAGGCATTCCTTGATGGCAGTGGCCTCTTTCAGCAGAATAATGCTTGCCGCACTGCAAAATTGTTCAGGAATGGTTTAAGGAATATGACAGAGTTCAAGGTGTTGACATGGCCTCCAAATTCCCCAGACCTCAATCTATTTGAGCATCTGTGGGATTTGCTGGAAAAACAAGTCTGATCCATGGAGACCCCACATTGTAAATTAGAGGACTAAAAGCATCTACTGCTAACATCTTAGTGCTTCAAGCCATTTTGTTGGCCCAAGGGAGACCTACACAGTATTAGGCAGGTGGTTTTAATGTTGTGGGTGATTGGTGTGTGTTAACCAACACTAACTCATAAAACCATTATGCTGATACGTACATAGTGCTGGATGCAAGGTTGGTGTCCTCGTGCTTCAATTTGCCATCAAGAGCTAGGCCTCGCTTCTCTCTGTTGTTGCTGAGCATGGGAGTGAGGGTGTACACTTTGCAGAACGTGGAACTGGGGGACACCTGGTCACTGTACATGGAGGAGAAAAGCACTCTGTGTTACTATAGTCAATGTCATGGAGTTAAGTGACTGGCATAAGGTGAAGGAGGAAGAGGAGGAAGGTGTCAGAGAGCAAGTGGCAAAGCAAATCTTAAAGTCAGTAGAGAATTAAAACAAACAAGGAGACTTGTACACACAGAGCAGTACAGAAGGGAAACACGTAAATAATGCAGACTACGAGACTATACGATTGTTAGACTTTCAGCTCCCTTTCCAAGTGTGTGTGTGCCTCTTCCTTTACCATAATCCTTATCTGGATTTTCTAACCACAGCGTCTTTACCTGCCACAGTCGTCATTCTTATAAGCGAGACACTAGCACTGCAACATGGGTTATAAAAAAAGCAAATGATTGGCCTGCTGCTGGCAGCGAGCACTTCAGAATCTCTTTAGAATTTTTACAGAAGAGCAACGCCAATTTAGTATCACTGAAGACTTATGATCTCATTACCTTATGGCACTAGACCTGAATGGCAAACTACAGCATCAAAGAGAAGACAGATACTCTGGCAGGAAGTGTGACACTTTGTGACTATGAAACTGAACAGATGCCATGAGGTGGAAGATTTAGTCCCGACCTAATCAATAGTTTTGTTGCCCTGTTGTTCAAACTTTATCCAGATTATCTTAACTGTGTATTACGTTTTTAGTTGATAAGTAAAATCTTGAACTAGTTGACTGTGCAGTCAGATGTCACTAGATGTAATGCACTACTTCTTATACAGAAGTTAGCACCTGATCGGCTTGTCTGTGCAACTCTAGCATAGACATTTATTGTGCAGTGCAGACCATGCGTTCTTTAAGAGCAGAGAATCCTTTTTAAAACTTTGCTACTCGTCTACATGTTTGACTTTGAATGCTCCAAAGTAATTTTCTTATTCTTAGAAAGCTTTGATCGACCTTCTGAATTGGCCTTTTATCTACTCCTACTGAAGCCAGGCTCTAGCAGCCTTGGTGAAAACTCTTTCATGTTATGCCATCCACTCTCCGGAGCTCCCTGTGTGTCTGTGTAGAAGATTCTTTGGGCTGTCAACATCTGAATCCAATCTGAAGAGCAGTCACTTAGCTACTTCACTGAGAAATCCACAGTTTCTTTCTTGGTCCTGAAGCATGCCTTCCTGTATCTGTAAGGCTTATTTAGAGACAGAAAGTGTAAACTAGCTTTGTGTAGAACTGATACGTGAACTATGATCATTTCCTGTCTAAAGTCACTCTGATTCAAGGCCTTATAAGTGTGGATGTCTTTAAATGTATTACCCAGAACTTCACTGAAGAGAAGATTCCTGGTCTTTGTAGGTATTGGCGAGATATTGTGCAGAAAATACTGTTGATATATGATGCTTCAGTGCACTACAAGTTTTGTCTGTATGCAAGGCACAAGGTAAAATGGGACAAAATTGGAGGTGAAGCATTTAAAAAGCAGAGCAAACAGAAGTATGGGAATGATGGAGAGTTTAGTGGATGCAGCAGGAGGCAGAGACGGGGTACTCACTCAGCCTCTGTCTGGGCCACAGGACACTTATACTGGGCAGTGCTAAACAGACAGATATCTGCATACTGTCGAACTGTGAGGGAGAAAGGAAAGAGATGAGACACAAGGGTTAATGGGAAGAGCACACACCAGACCACGTACATACCCAAAGTACAAACATACTCTCATCACCTGCACTTTGCACAAGGATCAGAACATTTAACAGACTTGTAGGATGCTCACACTACACCTACAGTTCTTGGACTCAGTGGCTGATGAATATAAATAAATAGCAACAGGTCAACAAACTACAACTGGCAAAGCACTGGACAGCCCAGGCCTTTCCCTCTATAAAGGGCAGTATTTAAAGTAGTCTGGAACAAAAACTGATGGTGTAAGACCGCCTTCTCTTTCATCTTTCATTTGTTCTTTATCAATCATTTCACTGGGTAAACTGGGAGAAATGGACAATTAGAAAAACCAGGAATTTTATATATGCTCTCTTACCAGAAATTTTTACCTTCTTGACCGTTTTTGTGGAGTTGTTGGTAACGTGGACATTTACACTGATTGGCTCCCCATGGTAGTACAACTGAAATCAGACACATTGAAAGAGATCCCAATTACCAGTGGTTAAAAGACGTAAAGACCCACAGATCACATTTTATTGCACTAATGCAGGGGTGTCGAACTCTGGGGCTCGAGGGCTACATTGGGTGTAGGTTTACATTCTAACCCTGTCCCTAATCAGTGACCAGTTTTCACTGCTAACTAACTAACTTCTTTTCATTTCATTTTAATAGCCCTGTTTTTAAGGATGCAATAATCTGAATTGATTCTTTTCGTCATTAAATGACAGCCAAACAGAAATGAGACATGAAATAAGCCAATAGTTGACCAGTTAAATTGGCTACAACCAATCACTTTCTTAATGAGAAGTTGATTCTTGCTGTTAATTAAACTATTTTTTTTAATTCCATGGCATGTTGCTACTCTCATTCTGCCACAGCAGAAATTTCCAAAACTTGATTTTTCTGTATTTTCTAAGAACACCATCAAAATGTTTTGGTGACCTGAGAGATCAACCTTACCGAAACCGTCACCTTTCTTTATTTTCAGATATTATGTGATGGGCACAGGTGAGCTGGTCGTGTGGTGGCTTGTTTTGTGTCTCATTATTATTTGGCTGTTAATTAAGGAAAAAGAAAGAACAAAGGGGCCTGAGTCAAATTAGCTAAAATGTAGGCAAAAAAGTTAATTAGCAGCAAAAACTGGTCACCAATTAAGAAGACGGTTAGAATGAAAACCTGCAGCCACTGTGGTCCTCCAGGACTGGAGTTCGACATCTGTGCACTAATGGGTGCATGCACACGTAAATAACAGATTTTATTTGTGTGGTGTTTATGTGCCATTGAAGGGCCTACTGTTAGTCGCACAAGCCAACAGTAAAATGTTGAAGACCTCCAAAATATGTCCAAATAAACAGTTTCATAGCCTTCTTAGTACTATGTGTACCTCCCAGAAAATAAGCCAAAACCAAAAACATTTTTTTTATCAACAAGAAAAATATTATGCACAACTGAAACATTAATACCAAACATCAGCTTAAATACAGTAGTAAAGGTATGTCTAGTGTTCACTGCTGTACTGATGGCAATTTAGTACACAATCACCAACACATAGCTCATCATCTCAATTTGGGAGAGTAGACGTGTGTTTCTTTGTGCACTTTTTCTATAATATTTTTTCTTTCGCTTGCGCATGTGGGGTTAGAATGCAAGTGCCTGATTTGCATGATTGATGCCACCCACTATGTTATTGTAGTCTGCCACAGCGCAAAGATTAGGGACTTCCACATTTCCCCTGACACAAACATTTGACAGTTTGCTGCATTGTAAACAGTATTTAGGAGGCTAACATCTTTCTTCTCCTTCCACTTGATCATAATAATTTTACCATTTCGCCACACTGAATCTTCAGACGACCAAATTCAGGTATACAGTCATATGAAAAAGTTTGGGAACCCCTCTCAGCCTGCATAATAATTTACTCTACTTTCAACAAAAAACGATAACAGTGGTATGTCTTTCATTTCCTAGGAACATCTGAGTACTGGGGTGTTTTCCAAACAGATTTTTAGTGAAGCAGTATTTAGTTGTATGATATTAAAGCAAATGTGAAAAACTGGTTGTGCAAAAATGTGGGTCCCCTTGTAATTTTACTGATTTGAATGCATGTAACTGCTCAATACTGATTAATTGCAACACCAAATTGGTTGGATAGCTTGTTAAGCCTTGAACGTCATAGACAGGTGTGTTCAATCATGAGAAAAGGTATTTAAGGTCATCAATTGCAATTTGTGCTTCCCTTTGACTCTCCTCTGAAGAGTGACAGCCTGGGATCCTCAAAGCAACTCTCAAAAGATCTGAAAACAAAGATTGTTCAGTATCATGGTTTAGGGCAGTGGTGGCGAACCTATGGCACGCGTGCCAAAGGGGGCACTCAGAGCCCTCTCAGTGGGCACGCGCACCATCGCCCGAGCACAGAGTTCGTTACTATAAAGCCAGAGGAATGCGGGGCCGGGCTGCTCCCCTCACAGCTCCCCTCTTCACGCGGCCGGAGGACTTTTCTCACATCACCCGCCCCTCTGCCCAGCAGCCCAATGGGAGCGCTTCCTCCCTCTCCTGTCTGGGGTAAGGCGGGCGGCACACATGCTGCTTGAGGGTGCGGCACGGACGGCAGCCTTTTGAGCCTGTGATTCTTGTGGTGGGGTTGGAGGGATGTGGTATAGCGGGTCCACAGCTCAAAATTGAAAAGGCCAGTTTTAACAGATAATTGCCGCACTCGTGGCTTAAAGGGGGTTATGGTAGAGTGGCCGGAGCGGTTTCCGGGAGCTTTGTGATGCGGGCAGTCCTCGCTTAAGCGCACAGGTGAGGAGTCGTCCACATCTGTAATTATTGCTGGGAGTTGCTAATCGCCACACCTGATCCACGACCCTGTAATATATAAAGGAAGCTTTGGGGGCGGAGCTTAATAGGGAAGACCTGCATGAAACACTTGAGAGGATCGAAGGGATGACAAAGGACAGCACAGTTAGTTATGAAAATGAAATCCTTAAAGTGTGGAATTCTCTGCCAAATAATCTTAAGTCAATCAAGGCACTTGAGATTGCTTTCCTTACTTTGTTTGGAAAATCTTATGCTTGTGCGCAGCTGTTTTCAGCTTTGAATTAAATCAAATCTGACACCAGAAACAGACTAACAGATGACCTGAGTGCTGCATGTGTTGCTCTCAAGCTTACAAAGTATGAGCCAAGGTTAGACAAATTATCAGCATGCATACAACAGCAAAAAGCACATCAATTGTTCAAAAGCATACCGAATACAAACTTTTACCTTTCAACAAAAAGTTGTTTGTATCATTGAAAGCTCTGTTATTATGTTTTTCTTTTAAGACAAAAGATGTTAATGTATGAGTTGCTTTTCTAAACTAAAAGCTCAGTAGATAGATAGACAGACAGAGCATCAGTATTGGCAGTCCAGTCCAATTTATCATCCAGCTGCACTCCCAGGTATTTATAGGTCTGTACCCTCTGCACACACTCACCTCTGATGATCACGGGGTCCATGAGGGGCCTGGGCCTCCTAAAATCCACCACCAGCTCATTGGTTATGCTGGTGTTCAGTTTTAGGTGGTATTCAGGTTAAACTGCCATGTTGGCACTTTGCGATAAATAAGTGGGTTTTGGATAGCAGTTTGGGCACTTGGTTTCTAAATGGTTCGCCATCACTGGTTTAGGGGAAGGCTACAAAAAGTTACCTCAGAGGTCTAAACTGTCAGTTTCAACTGTAAGGAATGTAATCAGGAAATGGAAGGCCACAGGCACAGTTGCTGTTAAACCCAGGTCTGGCAGGCCAAGAAAAATACAGGAGCGGCATATGTGCAGGATTGTGAGAATGGTTACAGACAACCCACAGATCACCTCCAAAGATCTTGCTGCAGATGGTGTATCTGTACATCGTTCTACAATTCAGTGCAATTTGCACAAAGAACATCTGTATGGCAGGGTGATGAGATTCATTTTGGAACAAAGTGCTTTGGACTGATGAGACACAAATTGAGTTATTTGGTCATAACAAAAAGCCATTTGCATGGCAGAAGAAGAACACCGCATTCCAAGAAAAACACCTGCTACCTACTGTCAAATTTGGTGGAGGTTCCATCATACTGTGGGACTGTGTGGCTAGTTCTGGGACTGGGGCCCTTATTAAAGTCGAGGGTCGGATGAATTCAACCCAATACCAACAAATTGTTCAGGATAATGTTCAAGCATCAGTCTCAAAGTTGAAGTTACACAGGGGTTGGATATTCCAACAAGACAATGACCCAAAACACAGTTGGAAATCTACAAATGCATTTATGCAGAGGGAGAAGTACAATGTTCTGGAATGGCCGTCACAGTCCCCTGACTTGAATATCATCGAAAATCTATGGGATGATTTAAAGCAGGCTGTCCATGCTCAACAGCCATCAAATTTAACTGAACTGGAGAGATTTTATATGGAAAAATGGTCAAAAATACCTCCATCCAGAATTCCAGACACTCATCAAAGGCTACAGGAGGCATCTAGAGGCTGTTATATTTGCAAAAGGAGGCTCAACTAAGTATTGATAAAATATCTCTGTTGTGGTGCCCAAATTTATGCACCTGTCTAATTTTGTTATGATGCATATTTTCTGTTAATCCAATAAAATTAATATCACTGCTGAAATATTACTGTTTCCATAAGGCATGTCATATATTAAAAGGAAGTTGCTACTTTGAAAGCTCAACCAATGATAAACAAAAATCCAAAGAATTAAGAGGGGTTCTCAAACTTGTTCATATGACTGTATCACTGTGGTTCAGTTTTATAGTGCTATATGCATCACTTTCACTATCTGTGTCAATGTCCGATGACCAATTCACACTGTCATCACTCTTACTTGATTCAACAAATGGTTCAGTTTCAGTTTGTGGTTAAACTGACTTTAAAGTTTCTTCTTTACATACCTTTGTGCGTTTTGGTTGAAGGCTGTGTCCCACTCCTGAGTATTGAGGAGTTCCCGTAAAGTGGCAAAACACATAGAAATATTCATGATTTTTTTGAAGCATTAAGTTATATATTCCACTAGATGGCAGTAGAATAATGTCGTGAGCACTGTTCAGACTTAGCGTTGTACATGTGAACTTGACCCGAGAGACACACAGGCTTAACAGTTTTTACAAGGAATTCTGAACCCAAGAGACTCACAGGGTTAATGTCAAGGAGGTTAAACCAAAGCACAAAAGAAGGAGATAAATATTTAAAGCAAAACAAGACACACATCCCTCAGCCCTGCCTATATAATGTTTTTGGATTCACCGGTTGTTCAGTTGGCCTCCCTACTTTTCCACTATCTGGCTCTCTTTTCTTCTCCAACAGTCAATGCGTTTACATGCACACACAACATCAAGTTAAGGTGAATAACCTGTTTAAGGCAGAAATCTGGTTTCTTAATAATCACCATTTACACGGGTAAGTAAGCTTCTGGAATTTTCTTTTGTGAAAATGATCTCACATCTTTAAACTGTGCAAAAAAGAATTAAATATCATCATTGGACACAATGGATCTGAAAATAAACTTGACACCTGTGATATGTTCTTGTGTTTTATAAAACATCTAGTCAAATTGACGATTCTGTTACAGGAATAAACAAATCAAACTCTTTTCTGCATGGCTATGCAAAAGACTTAGTAGGGGTGCTTCTGCTGCTGGAATAATTATAACACAGGTATTTTTACTTCAGTAAGTATTGTGTTAGGTTGCTCATTACTTTAAAAAGTAACCAGACTACATAGTTTACTTTTTATGTGTTGCCCTGCTGCTCTAAAGATTGTGCGGCTGAGTTTAACACCGTTACGTACAGCTTATCAACACAAATGTAACTATTTCTGAAATACTGAGACAGCTTATTTCAGCCAGGAGAATGGATAATGAACTGAGTATTAAGCCACTGGAAATGTATTTTATGATGCTTCAGCCCATGACTGCTAAAAGCGTGTGTGAAGGAAATACATTTGCAGAATTAAGAGTGCAAAGGACACGCACAGACTACAAAATCCTTAACAGTAACCTGGTTATGGGTTTACATGGCCAGATAATCAGATTATTAGTGGAGGCCAATAACCCGATTTCTTTAATTGGAATAAGGGTTTACATTGCATTTTAAAAATCAGGTTTCTGGGAGTAATCAGGTTATTGAAGTGCATGTAAATGTGGTAAGTGACAATAAACCCTTGAATGCAATGACAGGAGTAGTGTTTAAATTCCAATAGGGTGTTCGTTTCAAACTAAGCCCTAAAACCAACCTGCAGGGTCTAAAACATCCTCTAAACTTTCAGAACTTCCTTCCCATCACTGTAGCTCCTGAACGATTTTCTTCTTCCAGACAAAGGTGACTGTATTAACTTCTGGTGTTGTTATAAACGCTTTCTTGGTACCCTGCAGGTCAAGTGCCCCAATTAGAATGCCACTGCTGCATCCCATTGACAGAGATGGCTCAGTCGACAACAAGTAGGCCTTACTCAGTGGGGTAGCCCTTGAGACCTTCTTTACGACACAGCCATGCCAATACTGAGATTATCCTCCCCTCACAAGCTTTGCTTACTTTACTTAGTTACTTAAAACTGTTGGTTCAGATGTCAGTGTGAGAGTTCTGTTTCTCAATAATCATTTTTGACCTTATCCTCTACCAGTATAGACAGTTAATAAATAACTTTTATAGCAAGATTCTACTCTCATTAAACAAACCAATTGTCTTAACCCTTTTGGCCCTGGACTTTGTTTTTATGGGAAAAATTATTTTGTGAAATATTCTACCTTTGGGGTGTCTAGGAAACTCAAAAATGAAAAAAAAAAAAAGATCACTATTATTATACAATAGCTGCAAATACTGCAATCGTCTTGAGGAAATAAAATTGAAAGTGGTGCACTTTGGAGTCCATTTTCATTTCCATGTTTCGCGGACTGTATGCCAGCCTCTCCAGTCTGCGCTAATAGTAGCATGCCCAGTTCCAACAGCTGCAAACATATATGCAGCGGTTTTTGTAAAGCACAGGTATATGTACTAGTAATAGGATGTCGGGACCAAAAGGGTTAATTTATAAAATCAACAAATTCTTGAATGTTGAAGAATTATATTGAAAGGATAAAAACAAAAATCAGACATGACTATGGGTTTTGTTTTTTGTTTTTATAAATGGAGAAATGCAATGAGCAGTCACAAATATACCTTCAATGAAATTCCAGTAGCTGTCCATTAACACCATTTCACATCACCACAGCTTATATGCCAGTAAACATCATTTCATATACATAGAGCACATGCTTGCATTTGATAGAAAGCTTAAGTCAGAATGCCTGTGACTTTTTTTTTTTTATAAATAAAAGTAAACCACATTGACTAATTTTGGTTGTATCTTCCTGTAAGCATCCAGCTAATCCACAGACAAAAACTCAAAAGCATAACCTATTAATATAATGTGGACAACAGCTGCAAGACTGAAACAATAAAAGCAAGAGTAACTTTAAATAGAATTTCAACACAGTCTGCTGTAAACTGAAATCTCCGCAGCTTGCAGGAAAGCAGCTAGCAACTTAGAGTCAAGCGGCGCCAGTGAAGAAGTGAGCAGCACATTCATGGTTATTCTTTTAGTTATCACAATATGATCAATGGCTCTACAATCTGTTATCCAGATGCGTCTCTTCAGGTAGCTGCATCCTCTTAAATTCTAACTGATGTTTTATCTCCCAGGTTTAAAGCAGTGCCACTTTTTTTTGTCTCTCAAAAGGAGCTATATAGTTGGGAGATGATGAAATGGGGAGCTATACTACAAAAATTTACTTAAGAAAACACAATACATCTGATAAACATTGTTTTCCCACACCGTGTATTAGCAGGCCTGTTTGCTACTGTACAGTATAACATGACCATGTAGCAGTCACCATCAGCTAGAACTGACATTGGACTACCTTAATGATGACCTACAATGAAGTCTGCACACAGCTGCCTGGCAGTCACAGTGTTATAAATGTAGTCTGCCTGTTCCTTAATTAGCTAGTCCACATGTGGTTGGCAAGGCTATTTCTATGCTCATCTTTATATCAAGTTTATTGTGAAAAATGGAAGTTCAAAAGAGACATCAACTTTTGCACAAATCTACAGCTGAACTATTTTATTTTTCAATGCAGCACTGTCAGTATGGCAGAACTGAACAGAGACTGGTGTGAGGGAGGCCTGAAAACTGAAAACACATCATTTACTCAGTTACAATCTGCAATCTGAATTCAAGCAGAGCTCTCAGCTACTCCAACACCTGCACAAATGCACTCTAACTGAAAATATTCATCTGTTCGGATTTACTTACAGTCACTTCTCTTGCAGTTTTAGAAAGTGAACTTATTCTTTATTTGTGATTTTATGTGGAAAGCTGGTTGCATGTTACCTGGATGTATCTCCCAGTTAAGCTGATGTCACATGACACAACTTCTAGGTGTTGGGTATGTCAGACATGTCGTCTGCAGTTGCTGATCTCATTGCCAGACCATGTCAACTTAAATGACTGAAAATCACTAGCCATGTAATATTTACTGACTGCATACCAGCCTTCCAGCACAGTATTGCTCACCTGTTTTTAACAGCCAATAGCGTGCTATGTAGCCAGTTATGTATAAAAAGAATAAAAAACCTGTATGATTTTGTTGGTGGGAGTCTCAGACTACTGGGTGTGGGTTGCTGGGCCTGTCATAGTGCACAATTTATTTATTTATTATTGGGAGTATGTGACCAACTTCCTCTGACTCGCTAATATGCAAATGAAGGCTACGAATGAATTTGACTGGAAAGAGTTTTAAGACTGTGCATGTTCAGATATTGTAGGTTGAAAAGGCCAGTACAACTTACCATGCTACACTACTACTACTTTTGCCCAGTGGGGACTGGGCGGTCTTATGGTCTGGAATCCCTAAAGATTTTATTTTTTTCTCCAGCCGTCTGGAGTTTTTTTTTTGTTTTTTCTGTCCCTCCTGGCCATTGGACCTTACTCTTATTCGATGTTAATTAATGTTGACTTATTTTGTTTTCTTATTGTGTCTTTTATTTTTCTATTCTTTATTATGTAAAGCACTTTGAGCTACTGTTTGTATGAAAATGTGCTATATAAATAAATGTTGTTGTTGTTGTTACAGTTCGTTACATTTAAATCTCCCATCAGCCAGCACTACCGAGTGTATGGCAACTGACGCTGCAGTCTAGCATGGATTTGAATAATGCAAATAATCATAATAAGATAAGACCTGCCCAGAAAAGCTTGGTGAGCCACACAATAAGTAACACACCCTTAAACCATATATGCAAATTTCACATAACATTCAAAACAGTGAAAAAAAAAAAAAAATTATATATATATATATATATATATGGATTGATAAAAAAAATATACTTAGCCAGTCAACGATTTGAGAGGGCATGTAGGAATGGATATAATTCTACTGTATGATTCACATCGGGCTGACCTTCAGACTGTTTTCCAGGAAAGCCCCAAGCCCAGTCCATTTATTTTTGTATCTTACCTCGTGTGTATATTTTATATATTTATAATATATTTATAATAAATATATATAATTATAATATATATATATATATATATATATATATATATATATATATACACACACACACACTAGCAAAATACCTGCGCTTCGCAGCGGAGAAGTAGTGTGTAAAGAAGTAAAGGAAAAGGAAACATTTATGAAAATAACGTAATATGATTGTCAATGTAATTGTTTTGTCACTGATATGAGTGTTGCTGTCATATATATATAGCAAAATACCCGCTTTGCAGCGATGTCGTGTGTTAAAGAAGTTATGAAAAAGAAAAGGAAACATTTTAAAAATAACGTAACATGATTGTCAAAGTAATTGTTTTGTGTATTTGGCGGCAGCGTCACGTCTAGCTGCATCAGAAAATGTACCACGACATCTGACACGCCTCGTTTTTAGTGTTTTCTCACAGCTTGGATTGCTGCTGTCATAATGGGTTTAAGTCTACACACACACACACAATTTGTGTGTATATGCGTATCATGCGTGCATACGTCGCATGTATGCATATATATATATATATATATATATATATATATATATATATATATATATATATATATATATATATATATATATATGTATATATATATACTCAGCAAAAAAAGAAACACCCTTTTTCAGGACTGTGTATTTCAACAATAATGTTTTAAAAATCCAAATAACTTTACAGATCTTCATTGTAAAGGGTTTAAACAATGTTTTCCATGCATGTTCAATTAACCATAATCAATTAATTAACATGCACCCTTGGAATGGTCGTTAAGACCTTAACAGCTTACAGAAAATCGGCATTTAAGGTCACAGTTCTAAAAACGCAGGACACTAAAGAGACTTGTCTACCGACTGTGAAAAACACCCAAAGAAAGATGCCCAGGGTCCCTGCTCATCTGCGTGAACGTGCATTAGGCATGCTGCAGGGAGGCATGAGGACTGCTGATGTGGCTAGGGCAATAAATTGCCATGTCTGCACTGTGAGACGCCTAAGACAGCACTACAGGGAGACAGGAAGGACAGCTGATCATCCTCGCAGTGGAAGAGCCCGGATCTCAATCCCATTGAGCACGTCTGGGACCTGTTGGATCGCAGGGTGAGGGCTAGGGCCATTCCCCCCAGAAATGTCCAGAAACTTGCAGGTGCCTTGGTGGAAGAGTGGGGTAACATCTCACAGCAAGAACTGACAAATCTGGTCCAGTCCATGAGGAGGAGATGCACTGCAGTACTTCAAGCAGCTGGTGGCCACACCAGATACTGACTGGTACTTTTGATTTTGAGCCTCCCTTCATTCAGGGACACATTGTGAAACATTTTTAGTTTATGTCTTATGGTGTTGACTCTTTTACTGTTTATACAAATATTTACACATTAAGTTTACTGAAAGTAAAAACAGTTGAAAGTCAGAGGACATTTCTTTTTTTGCTGAGTGTATATATATATATATATATATATATATATATATATATATATATATATATATATACACACACAAACATACACACAGGTATATATATGTGTATATATATATGTATGTGTCTATATGTGTGTGTATAGCTTTGGTTACTGAGTGGAAAGGAAAAATAATAAAATGTAGTCTATAAGTTATTAAACAGTAAAACATTAACATTTTAAGAAGTACAGGTACATTTAGCATTACTGGAGTGGTTTCGGGTAAACTACATTTTAAAGACTGTGTAACACAACAGGTAAGTAGTACTAACAGCAGCTAAAATGTATATGGATCATCTCTCGGTAGTAGATCCCTTTTGAAAGGCGCTACACGACGGCTGTGGTATAGAAATGACATTTTCTAAGTGAACGTCCAAATTTCTGCCTCTGGTAATGTGCCTTACCGGCATTACCAGCAATTAAAGAAAATTAGTTTTGTGTCCTCTGCAGTGTTAAGAGAGAAAGGCTTTGGTTTGGGATAAAAGGTGTAAAGAAAGGAAAGTTGCCTTTTTCTTTTATATAGTGTAGAGAGACGTCTTCGCTGACGATATGAGTGCCTTTTGGGAACAGTCGCGGTGGGTCTTGTGTAGACTGGTGAGACGTCCCTGCCCTTAATCGGCTGTGATGGCACTGTCAGTCCTCCACTTCTGTGCGTGTCTTCATAATCCGAGCTGACCAACTCATAATCGTATACGTGCAAAAGAATGTGCGAAGCGCCTTAATATTAGTTTGCCGCGGTGTAGAAAAAGGGGTCCCGTGTTTGCACTTGTCTGGGCAATAGCTCAGGGAGAGGATGAAAAAAATTAAAAGTGCTCACTTTGACTTAAGGCAGAAGCGCAGTCAGCGTCTCAAAGGCCGGCATAGCTATGCGCGCGCTGGCTGCTCGACTTTTGCAGGGCAGGAGACGCCACTTTTTGCAGACACGTTCACGTGATCAAAAGCGCTCTTTGGAGGTCATTCATATATATATATATATATATATATATATATATACTACTAGCAAAATAACCGTGCTTCGCAGCGGAGAAGTAGTGTGTTCTGATGGCTACTTCCAGCAGGATAATGCACCATGTCACAAAGCTCGAATCATTTCAAATTTGTTTCTTGAACATGACAATGAGTTCACTGTACTAAAATGGCCCCCACAGTCACCAGATCTCAACCCAATAGAGCATCTTTGGGATGTGGTGGAACGGGAGCTTCGTGCCCTGGATGTGCATCCCGGGCAAATCTCCATCAACTGCAAGATGCTATCCTATCAATATGGGCCAACATTTCTAAAGAATGCTTTCAGCACCTTGTTGAATCAATGCCACGTAGAATTAAGGCAGTTCTGAAGGCGAAAGGGGGTCAAACACCGTATTAGTATGGTGTTCCTAAATAATCCTTTAGGTGAGTGTATGTATGTATGTATGTACATTATATATATTATATATATATAATGATTAATGATTGCCGTGCATTTTGCTACTTATTTTTAATGCGGCTCATCAGAATATTGGAAAAATCTTGGTGAGAACAGGCCATTCAGCCCAACAAAGTTTGCCAGTCCCATCCATCTAATTCATTCATCATAACATTAGATCGAGTTTTAAAGACCCTAAAGTCCTACTGTCTACCTCACTACTTAGCAACTTATTCCATGTGTCTATGGTTCTCTGTGTGAAGAAAAACCTCCTAATGGTTGTTTAAAATTTACCCTTAACAAGTTTCCAGCTGTGTCCCTGTGTTCTTGATGAAATCATGTTCAAATAACTGTCTCGATCCACTGTACTAACTCTATTCATAATTTTAAACACTTCAATCATGTGTCCTCTTAATCTCCTTTTGCTTATACTGAAACGTTTCAAATCCTTCAGCCTCCCGCCATAAATCAAACCTTGCAGTCCTGGAATCATCTTAGTCACTCTTCTCTTGCCACTATGACCTTTTTGTTTACTGGAGATGAAAACTGTACGTAGTATTCCAGACATGGCCTCACCAGTGCTTAATAAATCTCCTTTAACTTCTACTCTACAAGTACTCTATTTGGTGTACAAACCAAATACTAGCTTAGCAGACCCTGTCTCACATTGCATTCAAAACTTTAATAATTTTAATCCTGTAACTGAGCAGGAAGTCTTAACTTTAATTTCTAAAATGAAGCCCACTACTTGTTCCCTAGATCCAGTGCCAACAAAACTAGTAAAAAGTGCAATGGATGTTCTTGCAGTGCCTATTCTAAACATTATCAATAGTTCATTATTGCATGGCACAGTACCTGATGCACTAAAAGTGTCAGTCATTAAACCATTACTTAAAAAGTCAGACCTAGACCCACACATACTAAATAATTATAGGCCTATTTCAAATTTACCCTTTCTCTCTAAAATACTAGAAAAAGTAGTCGCCAATCAGCTTCAGTCACACCTTACGCATTACAATTTATTTGAGAAATTCCAGTCTGGTTTCGCACTGGTCATAGTACAGAAATGGCACTAACGCAGGTTGTAAATGACATTCTGATATCCTCTGATGAAGGAAACTCCACTGTAATTATGTTGTTAGACTTAAGTGCAGCATTTGACACCATTGACCATTCTATTTTACTGCACAGGCTAGAAAATGATGTTGGGCTTACAGGCACCGTGCTCGCTTGGTTTAGTTCTTATTTATCAAATCGATTCCAATATGTACAGAAATGTGCTGACAGTACTCCATCATTATACACAGAAGTTCAATATGGTGTCCCGCAGGGCTCAGTACTGGGACCTTTACTGTTTTCACTTTACATGCTTCCACTGGGATCTCTCATTAGGAAACATAATGTTAATTTTCACTCGTATGCAGATGACACCCAGTTATACCTTTCATTTAAATCAAATGAAGTTTCTCCTATGTTGTCTTTAATTAGTTGTGTTAGTGAATTAAAGGAGTGGATGGATGAGAACTACTTGTCTTTAAACACAGATAAAACAGAGATGTTAATTGTTGGAGGGAATGACGCTGATCACAATATTTTGTCATCATTTAACTCAGTTGGAATCACCATTAATTTTACTGAATCAGCCCGCAATCTAGAAGTTATCTTTGACTCTAGCATGTCATTTAAAGGCATATTACAAAGTTGTCCAAAACATGTTTCTTCCATCTTAAAAATGTTGGGAAATTAAGGTGCTTTCTAAATAAACAGGATTCTGAGAAATTAATTCATGCATTTATCTCTAGTAGGATTGACTACTGCAATGCGGTGTTCACTGGCTGTTCAAACTGTTCTCTATACAGCCTCCAGTTAATCCAAAATGCTGCTGCAAGAATTATTACAAGAACAAGAAAATATGAACACATAACTCCAGTTCTTAAATCCTTACACTGGCTCCTGGTTAAGTTTAGGGCAGATTTCAAAATCCTCCTTTTAACATATAAAGCATTAAATGGCCAAGGTCCGCTTACTTGTCTGAACTTATCATGACTTACAAACCTGAGCGCACATTAAGATCTCAAGATGCCGGTCTGCTTATGATTCCAAGGATTAATAAAATAACAGTGGGAGGTCGAGCTTTTAGTTACAGGGCCCCTAAACTGTGGAATGGTCTGCCTGCTACTATAAGAGATGCCCTTCGGTCTCAGCCTTTAAATCCAGGCTGAAGACTCACTACTTCAGTTTAGCATATCCTGACTAGAGCTGCTGATTAACTGTACAGACTGCATCTCTGTTGTTAGTCATTAGCACTAAAGCATAAGTAACATGATAATTATAATTTGATACTAACCCTCACCTATTCTGTTTCTCTTCTCGGTACTCAAATGTGGCACTTGGTGCTACGGCCCACCTGCCAAGTTGTTTTGCCTGCCTATGGTAAAGTCATCCCTGATGGAGGATCACAGGAATCATGGGAAAGAGGGGTCCTTTCATCGGATTGGCTGGCCCAGCACTATTTCAGCTGTGGAGTGGCCAAATGGGGGAGGCAGCTTGATGGCTGAGGTCTCCAGGACTCTAAACAAATCCAAATCATATTATGTGATGTTATCTGCTGGTAAATTCTGCTCTGTACTTCTAAAATTAGTATTTTTATACTGTATTGAGGATTTGTTCTGTTCTGTGTATTGTATTGTATTGACCCCTTCTTTTGACACCCATTGCAAGCCCAACCTACCTGGAAAGGGGTGTCTCTTTGAACTGCCTTTCCCAAGGTTTCTTCCATTTTTTCCCTACTGGGGTTTTTTTGGGAGTTTTTCCTTGTCTTCTTAGAGAGTCAAGGCTGGGGGCTGTCAAGAGGCAGGGCCTGTTAAAGCCCATTGCGGCACTTCTTGTGTGATTTTGGGCTATACAAAAATAAATTGTATTGTATTGTACTCTACACAACACACTCATACTTGAAATTTGCAACAAGTTGCACCAAACTCTGTTTACTGTAGTCATGCTTATTCTACATGAAGTACTTTAAACTTTTATATTTTACTGTCTCAGGTTTTCCTTATGATTCTTGTTTTTTGCTTGCAAATAACCAATAATACAAACAATAAGAAACAAAGGAGGCTTTGTACTACTGTCCACAAATCAAAGGCATGTTATCAACAATAAAGTCTATTAAAACTAAACTGATACCAGCATTTGCTTAGTCAATGTGAAATGGTATTTGGAGCACTAATGAGAACATTTTACTAGAAAAGGTTAGTGGTGTGAAAGTGTGAAACGCGCAATGTCTGCATCTCATTAATAACATTCATGATGGTTTTAATGTACATTTCTCACCTCCTGATTACAGCAAAAGCAATATGTAAATCAAGGACGACCATTTATTATTTTTATATATAATTATTGGATAACTGAACAAATTGGAATCCTGCTCAAGGCTGCCTTGTGTCTAATGCTGCCTGGGATAAGCTAGGTTAGGATTCCCCTGTACCCCTGAAATAGATAAAGTCAGATTGAAAATAGATAATTGGATGACAAATTCAAATATTATCCTGAATTTTTAGTTCAATAATTTTGAAATAATCTCGGAGTGTTTTAAGTATATTATGCTCCATTTGCAAACACACTAAAGGGTTCTAATCGATTTGCAGGTATTCAAATTAATATTCATAATACTGTTTGAGACCAGCAAAGACTGTCATTCAAGTGTAGTTCATTGAGATGCATAATTACAGATTTCCAAGTCCAAGCACTTGTTAGTTATTGCCATAATTAGACATAAACACAACCTGAATACCAAAGAGCATAATTACAGGGGAAATGTTCTACTCCCAGTTACAAGTAGGCCAGATAAACAATGCAGCCATGTGACCAATCAGACAGTACTGATGACATTACGGGATAGACATTTCTTATTGGCTAAAATTTGGTGGGCAGTTAGCTACACTCTCAAGGTCAGATACTGGAATGCGAGATCTTTGTTCAGCTGGTCAAATGTGCAGGCATATCATGAGCGATCTGGGAATGCAGTACTACTGCAGGCTGTTAATTGCTCTGAAAATACTATATCACAAATGGGAAAAAATGTCCCAAAACAGCCATTACTTTTTCATTTAATATAGTGACAGAAATATTTATTTTTATTTGTGGATACTCCCGTTTCATTGCAGTTATATCTTTTTATTTTTGATGATTAACTCAGTTGAATTGTATATTAAGAGGAATAAAAAGTCTAAACCAATAAAGCAAAACTGGGGGATTTGCTAAGAAACAGCATATTTTATTATATTTATAATTTTAATGGTTCAAGATAAATTCTAAGTAAAAACTGAAGCAGTCCAGTGGTCAAACCAGTATAGAGAGACGGAAGAGAGAGAAAAAGGACAGATACCTCTTTGTCCAGGGAGGCCTCAAGGTGCAGCGATCTGTCTGACATCAAGAAGCTGCGTGTGGTCTCCACCATTGGCTGTGGACCAGGCTTTTCTGGTGCATACTGGACCTTTCTGATAACCAACCGAACAGAGTTTCTATCAAAGCAAGAGATAGCAGATTTGTTTTTTTTTTGAGTTAAGAGTAGCTTAGAAAAACTGCACACACACACACACATATACTGCACCTTATTTCACAAAGTTTAGTATTTTTAAGGGCAAACACAATAAATGTACTTCATTACACGCTACAATCATTTATACAAAGAAGCGTAAAAGAAGTTGAGAGATTTGCTCATGTCATACATCAACTGAACCTGTGCCCTTTTTGATTCCAGATCAACACTAGAACATGTCTCTCTATTATAATAAAAAAATCCTGAAACAAGACAGACTTTTTAGCCTGGGACGAGATGTGACTTTTTCAGAGAGATACTTTCATGTCCCACGAGACGAGACTTTGTGCCAAGAGATTTAACCATGCCTGGGGCCAGAAATAAAAGACAAAGAGTAGAAGACAAAGTAGAATGTCGTAAAGCATGGGTGTCAAGCTTCGCTCCTGGAGGGCCGCAGTGGCTGCAGGTTTTCATTTTAACCATCCTCTTAATTAGTGACCCATTTATGCTGCTAATTAAGTCCTTTTCTCTTAGTTTTAATTAACTTGACTCAGACGCCTTAGTTCAAGGGTCGCCAAGTTCGGTCCTGGAGGACCACAATGGCTGCAGGTTTTCATTTAAACCCTTTTTAATTGAGTGCCCTGTTTGTGCCGTTAATTAAATTCTTGTGAATTCATATTAATTGAATGGCTTCTTTAAGATCTGTTCTCCTGAATTTCTTCATCGTTCCTTTGAATTGCTTCATTTCTTTCCTTAAATGGCATCCAATTCCTGTCGTTAATTAAACTAGTTCTTTAAATTTCATGGCTTGTTGCTGCTCTCATGGTGCATTAACAGACATTTCCGAAATTTTTGATTTTTTTCTTTTTTAAAAGCTCTGGTAAAATGTTTTGGGGACCTGAGCAGATCAACATTCCTGAGACCTTCATCTTTCTTTGTTTTAAGATATTGTATGATGGACACCAGTTGTTTTGTCTTATTATTGTTTGGCTGCTAATTAAGGAAACAAAACAATTAAGGGGTCTGAGTCTTCAAGAGCAAATCAATTAAAATTAGTTCAACAGATGTTAATTAGCAGCAAAAACAGGTCACTCAATCTGAAAAGGATTAGAATGAAAACCTGCAGCCACAGTGGTGCTCCAGGACTGGAGTTGGTGACCCTGCCTTAGTTGTTCCTTTTTCCTTAATTAGCAGCCAAACGATATCGAGACACAAAATGAGCCACCACATGAGCAGCTCACCTGTGCCCATTACAAAATATCTGAAAATAAAGAAAGTTGAAGGCCTGATGTCAGGTCACCGAAACATCATGACGGTGTTCTTAGAAAAAACAAAAACAAACCAGAAAATCAACAGTTTTGGAAATGTCTGCTTTGGCAGAATGAGACCTGCAACAAGCCATGGAATGAAATAATGAGCGTAATTAACAGCAAGAATTGGTTTCTCATTAAGAAACTGGTTGGAGTGAATTGGGATGGAGTTTGATGTCCCGATTTAGCTGGTCATCCGTTGGCTCATTTCACATCTTATTTATGTTTGGCTTTCATTTAATGAAGAAACAAATCAATTCAAAAGAACTGAATCCTTAAAAACAGGGCTATTAAAATGAAGGGAGAAGGAGTTAATTAGCAGTGAAAACTGCTCGCTGATTAGGAAAAGGGTTAGAATGAAAACCTGCAGCCACTGCGGCCCACCAGGACTGGAGTTTGACACCCCTGTTGTAAAGAATTCAAAAATGTTAGTGCGATACACATGTGGAGCAGGTTAGAGATTATGAAAGTACTAAAATTCAAAAAAATGATACTAAAGATCACATTAGCGCAAACAAACAGAAATTATTACTCAGTGAAATAACAGAACAGCAAAAAGAGATTGAATATGTTGCTTGGATTTAAACTTTAAGTCGGAGACTTGTAGATCGTCTAATTCGTGTGGCCATCAGGGAAAAGTAGTGTTTCTTCCCAATGAAGAGGCATATCCATGAGATTTAAAAGATTTGTTGTTTGGTGAAAGTCAAATCCACATACTGTAAGCAAGCGGCAGAGACGCAAAGTGGCTGGCGTGTACCGCAGGCCGGTGTGGGTGGCAAGCGAAGCGAGCAAGGGGGGGGAAGCCCCCTAGTTAACTACTAAAATTAATCACCTGGCTGGGACTTAAAATTGTACTGTCATATTTCTTGCCAGAATTGATGTCTGTGTGTCTTTCATACAAAACAAATATCTTTATAAAGGTCCATTTTGAGGATGATACCCAGGAAACTACTATATACAGATATGACTGTTGAACTATACACTGGAAATGCATTCTAATATGTAGAATTTTTTTGGCACAGTTTTCTCATTCACTGTTTTCATCAAGTTTGCCACCATTCTTAATCTCCCTAGTAAACCGTCAACTAAGAGCAAAAAGTTTTTCAGATTTTTTCCACTGAGTGAAGTACATCACAAAGTGCCTTTTTAATATACCACAAAAGTGCCGACTTTATCGTGTAATAAGTGGATAGGACTGGCAAGCTTTGTTGGGCTGAATGGCCAGCTTTGTTGGGCTGAATGGCCTGTCCTCGTCTAGAGTGTTCTAAGTGTTCTAATGTAATATTTTAACATGTGAAGTTTCCCAGCAAAGTAATCCTGGAAATGTATGACCAACCTATAGGTAAACCTACATACACACTGGTAGGCACACATTCATGCATATTCACATTTGCACATCACTACACAGACAAACACACACCCTTATTTGGACTTGTAACAATGAAAAGGAAAAAGAATCAGTCTATCCATTTTATAACCTGCTTATCTAATTCAGGTTCACAGAGAGCTGCTACTTGTCAAGGCAGCACAGGACTCAAGTCAGATACCAATCATACAACACTCCTATAATGGGGGACAATGCATCCCAGGGCAAGCTCACCCATCCTGATCCAATTAACCTAACATATATGTCTTGGTGATTCATCAGAAATGCTGGACTACTTATTTACCTATACATATTATCACAAATAACATAAATAAATAACCTTTTGTGAATCTTCTCATCCACAGCTTTGGCACAAAATGCTCGAATTTCAAAATCTACTCCACAGGCCTGAAAAAGAAGATGAGAGTGGAAAGAGGTGAAGAGAGAGTGTATGATGGCATTCAGTAGTGAATAAAAACTCACTTTAATTAGTAAATAGTACAGAGGTTATATATGTTATGTGTGCTGTAGGAAGAGATAAAAAAATGAGGGTCTATCAACCATTTCTACCCTCGGTCAGTCTATTTTGTAGTTAACTATTCAGTTTTCATAAAACTAATCACAGCTTAAACTTAATAAACATATCACAAATGGTAGGTGAAATACAATGTGATTAAATGTTTTAGCAAGAATGGTTTACATCTAAGAGCAAACTATTTTTCCATAAAGTATGCTTCTGATGGAGAGCTAACCTTAAAGATATTGCTGGTGTACTCGAGTTAAATTCAGCTCACTATCCCTTTTTACAGTTTAACACTTCATCCTAGGTGAGGTATAATTCACTTAAGTTTTTTTCTGAATTATGATTACTCAAAAAAAAAAAAAGGTTTAAAATAAAAATAAGTCCTGAGTTTAAAATTGGCTCTAGAAATACTAGCACTCCTTATAACTATGAACAACAAAACCTGCATAAAAAAGCAGCACAAATAATCAGCAATATTTATGCCCTTATAAATGGGGAAACTGCAGACATTTATTCTAGCAAAACTATTTCAGTTAAATGTTTTACCCCTCAACTTACCCTTGTGTAGTTTTAATTTAAATTTTCTTTAAAAGTAAATCTACATTAAAACTGTTAATCCTGCGGTGGACTGGCAGGGTTTGTTTCCTGCCCTGCACCCTGTGTTGGCTGGGATTGGCTCCTGCAGACCCCCATGACCCTGTAGTTAGGATATACCAGGTAAAATAATGGATGGATGGATTATAAAAGTAAAGTTGAATAAATCAGACTCTGCAGCTGTATGAATAAAAGGTAAAGTTTCATTGGTTAACGGAAATAGCCCGAAAGTTGATAGAAATCTATGTTTTGTACATAATATTTGTATGCAAAATTTGCTTGACCCAAGTGAAAGTGTACAGAAGTTATTGTGTTTACATGCAGACCCCCGTGACCCTGTAGTTAGGATATAGCGGGTTGGATAATGGATGGATGGATGCAACTTTTTTTTTTTTTACTTTGTGATATAGAAATGTTACATTTAACAAAAGCTTTTTTGTTTAATCTTTCACAATGGAAAGGATAAGCTGTCACTGATCTTACCAGATAATGCAAAAGCTATACCAAAAAGATTCATTTATTTCCACCATTGATCAATTACCAAATGGACTATCCAAGTCTTAGCTCTAAGGAGTCAGGACCCATCTCACAAGCACTGGGGGCAAGGAAGAAACCAACTCTGGAGTGTAGCCAGTCCATCTAATGTGCACAGCTTTGGGGTGTGTAAGGAAACGAGTTACCAGAGAAAACCCAAAACTAGGGGAGAACTTAGAAAATCCAAAGTTGGTTAACTTAGTCAGAACGGATTCTCAAGTTTGTTTTTTTATAAAATCAAACTTCTGACTGAGGGCATCTTCTCTTCACGGCAGGCTTGTTCCACCCACGTTCTGCTATACCAGATTTCTCTAACTTTATTAAACACGGCATGAAAAGACTTTGTGCTGTTCCTGTTCTTGGAGAGGTTCTCACCAATTACTAGACACAGGGGATTCCATAATTGTGACCCATATTTTGGAAATATTTTAAAACATTTTTGAGATAAATGTTTACTAATAGGTTTTCTAATGATTCAGCATTAAATATGCAGTAACTGATTATCTGAGCTTTGTTTTTTAATATAACTTTTTTTGTTCATCTTTATCTAGGTTTCTGTATAAGCACTGGCTACTATGTATTTTTATACAGACAAATAAAGAATGCACTAGCACTTTAAGCGTTGATAAACAACCTTAATCTTAGCACCACCTTATAGGGACACATCTTCCACAGGCACTTTACAAGTACAGAACTCTATAACAAATGTCTTAACATGTTTTTGTTTTTACTATTACAATATAAACAGATTATGTGACTTAAACAGGGATAACAGAGTGAGTCAGAGGTGAGGACTAAAGTGGCAAGCTTTTGGACTGAAGTCTAAATCCTTAGTTCTGCTTTCACAATGGCAGACAATGTGGTTGGGTAGTTCTGCTAAACCATATTGCCTGCCAGTGTGAAAGCAGAATGCCTCTACTGTTTATAGGTCAATAATCAGAATCTCCAGAAAACAAGACCCCTTGTACTTTGTGCACTTGTGGTATGCCCCTGCTTGTTTAGAGCACTGATGAAGATGAGGAGTCACTGTGACATATTTGTATGCAAATTCTACATTTACAGGGTGTCTCTCTCTTAGTTGCATGAGATGCTGGCACCTTTGAAAGCTCGGTAAGAAATCCCAGAAAATCCCAGGCACTTCATTGAAATTCAACCACATAATTTAAAAGCAATATTTTAAACAGGAAATTCTCAGTTGTGACAATGGGCAGGTTAATTGGCTTGTTACTACTAGTATCTGTCAATGTTTTTTGTGTACAGATACAATGGCACAACAATCCTTCTAGAAAAGGATGTTAATTTTGGCATCCATTTAAAGTTACAATATATATTCAAATAAAAGTTTGAAATTTCATTTAAAAATTCAAATCACAATTTTTGACATGAAATTGGAGCATAGTAACCAATCCAGAGTTTGGTGATGATAACGTAAGCGAGCTGCGCCACAGAGTCTGGAATTATGTCAAATGTCGCTAAGAAATTATTTTAGAAGCAGACGGACACAAACACATTTTCAGAATTCTGCTATAAGCAGACATTACCTTGCCAGTGTCTTCTGGACCAGGCTGCAAAGTGACTGAGCAGGGCAGGTTTTGTGGAATCTGGAAGCAAATCACAGAACACTGAACATTTTCCAGAATGGTGGCTAAGAATTAGAATATGAGGCATCATGGCAATTAATCCTTATTACCCTTCTAGTAGCACCAAACCATGACACATTCTAGGTTGTTAGATTACTGATGACATACTGTCTGAGGTATTTATATCAAAAAGATGACCACCAAGGTGAAGGTGACAGCCTGCTTCACTACTTCATTACATCTAACATCAAGACAAGTATACTCCAGATGATCAACTATGTCCTCACCGTGAAGAAGAAAGGATAGGCATGCTCTCCAAGTTTCTTCACCAGCCTCTCCTGTAAGCGGCTCAGTGGTTTCTTTTCCTCAGGCAGTGGTGGGAAAGCTTGGAAAGTTGAGATATAGAGGTCTTTCCGGAATGACAAACCTAGAACATCCAAATCTTCACGACCATAGCGGAACGCACAGGTCAGTGTAACAAAGACTGCAAAGAACAATTCTGGTCAGTGCAAGCAAACAGTTGTACAAAAGAGCGTGAAATGCATGTTCAAGAGTAATAACCAGTGCAGACTTGCTTATCAGGGCAACTACTGTAGGTTGACGCAAAAGATGCAGGTGAAAGTTAGTAAGGTAAACTACACCAGATAAGTAAATTAAATGATGCACTGTCATCTTAGGCCCCAGTCAGACTGACTGAATGACACAATTTCCAACATGCCCAGCATTTTATATCAGGAGGTTCCCTGAGAATGGAACTGCTTTATACTGCAGCTTCAGTCTGAACTATTAACCAAAGAACAAGTTAATTTTTATGCACAACATACTTCATACTGTTAACACACTGGACAATGCTAATCATCACCCTATAAATACATGTACCAATGCAAGTTTCTTCTCACCTTTTCTGTCTTTCAGATAATCTGGATCTACCAGGACCACTCCATCTGTGAAGAGAGAGAGAGAGAGTGGTGAGAAGACGTTTATTAGAGTGAATGGTGGAAAATGAAAATTCAATGCAGTTTCGCCTCTTGGGAGATAGAAAGTCTAATGGGATACAGATCTCCAGCCACATAGTTTGTCATCATCCAAAAAAACAAGCAGTATAGACCATATAAGACCTGCTTATCCACTCAAATGTTATTTGTTTGTGTTTACTTCTTCGTGTGTCAGAGCTGCAAAGCCACTGAACCCGGAACAAATATGCTATAATAATGTGTATTTTAGCAAATGCATCCTGGCAAGGACTGTGGTAAACTAAATTTATGAGTAGACAGTGCAATATATGCCCTATAAAAGTTCTGCCTGAGGTTACAAAATGGTCTGAGAGTGCAACAAAACTGCATTGTTCAGCTAAATTTTCACCCCCACACTCCATACTCTTGGTCACCGTGGTCAGAAGTGACTACTCACTGGGGAAATAAGTCAAGGATTAAATTAAAGTTTACAAAACATGGCAGATTTTTGCATTCTAGATTTTACTGTGCTGAACTTTGTTTTATGTACATGTATAAAAATAATGTTTAACAGTTTAGCATGAACCTAGTTTTAAATAATGGATAAAGATAATGTAATGAAAATGATTTCTCGGTCAGTCAGGTCCTCCACCCAGGGAGCAACACAAGTCATTTAAACTCAATTTCATGTTAGGATCAATGCTCTCCTCTGTTTTTCTCTACTTAACTTTTACCTCTGCTCCTTTTTTATTCATTTTAACCCTTTATATATTTTAAAATGCCTCCTACACCACAAACACTTTAGATTTTCCCATTTCAAATTTGGTGCTTTATGATGGTGTGCTATTTTTTGACTAATTCGTGAACTTAAACATTCCATGATTTTTAAGAAAACCCTGGAATGTCAGTAACAAGAGCAATGGAGGTCTTTTTTGGTGTACCTTTTGTGCAAGTTTTGTATATCTGAAAATGAGTGCATAGTTTCGTCTTCACAGTCTCAGTTGGTTAAGCACTTCAAACCACTTATCAAATCTCCTTTCAGAATTCTGAAATCAGTGTTTAAATTGTATATTACCCTGTTAAAACTGGATAAATCTTTAGAAATTTGACATAGACCAATCTGATAAAGTTAAAATATGCAAATCATCATCAATTTTCAACTTTTTACTTTAGTAAAATTACATGCAAGATGGGTACAAATAATGAATATGAACTTGTTGGACATAGGACAACACTGCAGGTTGCATGGCAGGTGCTTTCTATGGCCAGTTTTTCAAAGAAAATCCAAAACTTTTTAAAAGTCATAATTTTTATTCAGTTTTTAATGTGTATTAATGAAATTTTATGTTTATATGCAATTAGTACACAATTACGGTCCTAGAAGCACACAGTAGATGCAGATTTTTGCTTTAACCAGTTTCTGAATTAGAACCCATTTATTAACTAATAAAGCAATGTTTTTTGGGATTAGGTTTTGTTAACTTACTTATTACAGTTCAGATTCCTCGATTGGCTATTTTAGTTTTAAACTGCTGTATTAAGGTTTTAATTGTTACCTGCTTTCTTAACCAGCCATCTTCTTCATATATAATACTCTACTGTGGCTGTTTGTTTGTCTGTCCAGGATTTTAAATCACATGTAGGCCTCAAACCATTTGACCTACTGACCTGAAATTTGGTACACATATACCACGTGACGTCCACTATCCGCATTTGGGGTTATGATTGACCTTCAAGGTTATTCCACTTTTTATTTTTATTTTATTGTAGAATCAACTCTCGGCAGTGCACATGCATACGTCCACCGTTCTCATCCCTACCACCTTCGCCGTCACTTCCCCTACCTCTTCATATCTTAAATCATTCTTGAGGCAGATTGAAGACTTAAGTCCCAGCTTAAGTGAAACATTAAGGAAAATGTACTAAGTAATTGCAACACAAACCAGTGCAGGATTTACGTATAAGCTACACAAGCTATAGTTTAGGGCCCCCACCTTCTTGGGGGCCCCCAAAACAAATTGTCCGAGTGAGCAATTGTCATATATACTTATAATCTCAAATAGCTTAGGGCCTTATCAAGTCTAAATCCAGCACTGACACAAACACTGATTTACTGTATATACCTGAGCTCGAGTATAAGCCAACCCGATTATAAGCCAAGGTACCTAATTTTACCTACAAAAACTGGAAAAACTTATTGACTCGAGTGTAAGCCTAGGGTAGGAAATACAGCAGCTACTGGTAAGTTTCAATAATCAAAATAAATACCAACAGAATTACCATACATTAATTAAGCACACAGCCTGGAATGAGTCTCACAGAGGCTGCACAGCAGCACACAGAGCCTGCAGCAGTTCTAGCACCCGCAGACCAATTCAGGTACTGTACTGTACACTCCAGCTTTCTGTTGGGTTGGCAGGGGCAGCGGGACCTGACTCGAATATAAGCCGAGGGGGACGTTTTTCAGCACATTTTGGGGGCTGAAAAACTCGGCTTATATTCGAGTATATACAGTAATCAGTTTTAACGTGAAAAGATGCTGACGGAAAAAGAGAAGAAGCAGGCTGCTAAAGTGGAGAAAACAAGAGCTGCTCAGGAAGCAACAAGCACATCAACCTCTGAGCAAACAAATGTTAAGCATACAGAGAAAGACAATGAAAACTATGAAAGGCAAGTGTATTCACTGCATGTTATCATGCAAGTGCGCTGTTACTGGTCAGTTAATAATGAGGTGTAAATGACAAAGGAACCACCAGCTCTCCAGCTCACGTGCTTCCGTTTAAATCTGTGTATATGTAGTATCTATCTGTGTTAATACAATGTTTTGAAATGGATGAGAGTGATGAGATGGACCACACAACATATGGATAAATTTCCCACAAAAAATAAAAAAAGCATTTTTTGTCTTGAAGCATGGAAGCACTAACAAACAACACTAAGTTTCATTATCTTTATAATAGTATTCCTTATCTTTTATTTATTATCTAATTGAGAAACTGCAGGAACATAACCGAGTACCTTTGTTATGTGTATGTTCTAGGACTTAAAAATTATTATATTATCGTTGTTGTATCTTTGGTACAGATATGTGTGTATATATACATGGCACTCTAGCCTGCACTCCAGTGAGGAGTGCTACATAAAAATAATTTCAATTAGGTACTACTTACAGTGCATCAGGAAAATATTCACAGCACATCACTTTTTCCACATTTTATGTTACAGCCTTATTCCAAAATGGATTAAATTCATTTTTTTCCCCCAGAATTCTACATCCAACACCCCATAATGACAACGTGAAAAAAGTTTACTTGAGGTTTTTGCAAATGTATTAAAAATAAAAAAACTGAGAAATCACATGTACATAAGTATTCACAGCCTTTGCTCAATACTTTGTCGATGCAACTTTGGCAGCAATTACAGCCTCGAGTCTTTTTGAATATGATGGCACAAGCTTGGCACACCTATCCTTGGCCAGTCTCGCCCATTCCTCTTTGCAGCACCTCTCAAGCTCCATCAGGCTGGATGGGAAGAATCGGCGCACAGCCACTTTAAGATCTCTCCAGAGATATTTAATCAGATTCAAGTCTGGGCTCTGGCATGGGCCACTCAAGGACATTCACAGAGTTTTCCTGAAGCCACTCCTTTGGGTGATATCTTGGCTGTGTGCTTAGGGTCGTTGTCCTGCTGAAAGATAAACCGTCTCACCAGTCTGAGGTCAAGAGCGCTCTGGAGCAGGTTTTCATCCAGGATGTCTCTGTACATTGCTGCAGTCATCTTTCCCTTGTGGTCGACGCCCAGGAGGAGGAGAGGAGGGCTTGTGCCTCCTCCAGACCACGAGGGGGCGTCCGTCCTGGTTATATTGGAGACCACGGGTACAGGGCTTGGAAGCCCAGCCCTGAAGGGACCCGTGGTCACCGCCAGGCGGTGCCCCGATGCCGGTTTACCCCGTGTGGTCATTGGCCGGGGGTGGAGCCCGGCCGGGACGCCTTGGAAGACCGGAGGAGGGCGTGTGCCTCCTCAAGACCGAGAGAGGGCGTCCGTCCTGGTTATGCAGGAGGCCTTGGGTAGGGGGCTTGGAAGCCCAGCCCTGTAGGGACCCGTGGCCACCGCCAGGCGGCACCCCAGTGCCTGTTTATCCCGGGAGCCCAGCACTTCCGCCACACCAGGAAGTGCCGGGGGGAAGACGACCAGGGAGACGCGTTGACGGCTTCGGGAAGCAGCTGGACTTCCGCCACGCCACAGGGGTTCCCGCGAGTGCCGGGAAGCAGCTGGAGCCCATCCGGTTCCTCCCCTCCAGTCAGTGGTGGATGTCGGGAGGAAGCAGACAGAGCTGGAGAGAGAGGACGGGAGGCGGCCAGGAAGGCACAGAGACTGTGGGCCTCGACATTGGGAAAATCGGTGCAAGAAGGCACTGGGGGTGCACATGAGCAAAAACTGTAAATAATAGTATTATAAATAAACGGTGTGTGGGTGAAAATATACTGTCCGTCTGTCTGTGCCAGGGCCAGCTTTCACACCCTTTATCCTGACTAGTCTCCCAGTTCCAGGCCGCTGAAAAACATTCCCACAGCATGATGCTGTCACCACCATGCTTCACTGTAGGGATGGTATTGGCCTGGTGATGAGCAGTGCCTGGTTTCCTCCAAACGTGACGCCTGGCATTCACACCAAAGAGTTCAATCTTTGTCTCATCAGACCAGAGAATTTTGTTTCTTACGGTCTGAGAATCCTTCAGGTGCCTTTTGGCAAATTCCAGGCGGGGTGCCATGTGCCTTTTACTAAGGAGTGGCTTACGTCTGGCCACTCTACCATACAAGCCTGATTGGTGGATTGCTGCAAAGATGGTTGTCCTTCTGGAAGGTTCTCCCGTCTCCACAGAGGACCTCTAGAGCTCTGACATAGTGACCATCAGTTTTTGGTCACCTCCCTGACTAAGGCCCTTCTCCCCCGATCGCTCAGTTTAGATGGCTGGCCAGCTCTAGGAAGAGTCCTGGTGGTTTTGAACTTCTCCCACTTACGGATGATGGAGGCCACTGTGCTCATTGGGACCTTCAAAGCAGCAGAAATCGAGACAATCCTGTCTCAGAGGTCTACAGACAATTCCTTTGACTTCATGCTTGGTTTGTACTCTGACATGAACTGTCAACTGTGGGACCTTATATAGACAGGTGTGTGCCTTTCCAAATCATGTCCACTAAACTGAATTTACCACAGGTGGACTCCAATTAAGCTGCAGAAACATCTCAAGGATGATCAGGGGAAACAGGATGCACCTGAGTTCAATTTGGAGCTTCATGGCAAAGGCTGTGAATACTTATGTACATGTGCTTTCTCAATTTTTTTATTTTTAATAAATTTGCAAAAATCTCAAGTAAACTTTTTTCACGTTGTCATTATGGGGTGTTGTGTCTAGAATTCTGGGGAAAAAAATGAATTTAATCCATTTTGGAATAAGGCTGTAACATAACAAAATGTGGAAAAAGTTGTGCGCTGTGAATACTTTCCGGACGCACTGTATATGTAACTATCAGTCACATACTTGTTAAGACTTTAGCATAAGGCTTGTAAAAGCTTCAGCAAAGTGGTTACTCATCTCTGTGCAGCATGGCATAATAAGAGCTTATGATATGCTGTCAAAACTATTTTTGCATAAGAGAGTTTGGTTTGGTTTTATTAAGCAACAATTTAGGATTCACAAGCCTTATACTGAAGTAGGCAATACTGTGATACATATTATCACCCACTTTCTCCACTAAACACAAACAGATGCATGATTATAGGTAGTCCGTAATCTGAAGTGATTCCAATAAAGTGATATGAACTAAATAGAGAATGCAGAAGTAAAACAGAAAAATGACTTAATGGGTATTTCCATTACCTATAAAAACATTTATCATTTTAATCATTTTTTGATAATTAATTCCTTCCCAGATGAAGTACTGCAATGCAGTTTTTTTAAAATAAGACACTGGTTAAGACTACTGTGGAAATTATTTTGTCAAGCGCTTTATTAAACTGAAAGGGCAAAAATCAAAACAAACACTGTTAGCAAGTTTCAGTCCAGATTAAAACACTGAATACTTAGTATACTGTAGAGCACTTTTATCACTTTTATCTCTTAAACTTTAAAGAATGAATGAGAGTTTACATTAAATATTATGGCTTTTGTGAAATTTTTAGTTCACTTGTTTGCATAACGAATATAAATTCCACAAATACCCAGATTAACTCATTTCTGTTACCAGAAGTGTTTGATCTTTAATGAGTAAATAAAATGTAATAATTTACGCAAAAACTAAAACCTCAGTTTGATATTTTCTCCCTCCTAGGTCAGAGACTTAGCATGTTTGTGGGCTCACCGATTCTTGCTGTCTTGAGATGTCTGCTTCATAAGGATACCATTACAGACAGACTTCATAATAGTCTGAAATATATCAAACTGATCGTCATCCTGAGCAACGACGCCAAATCTGACTCTTTGAACTTCGGAAATGGAATTGCAACCCAAGTGCTACATGTTGTGGCCACACAATCCACATAACACAGTCTAAAACAGCTTCATGGAGTTGCCATGATGATGTTCAAGCGAAATGCAAGTCTGTTGAAAGGCTAGAGTGAGGACCTTCGTAATGAAAACTGGCCCTTTAGACACCGTATATAACGTCTCTGGTGGGAAAGGAGCCACAACTAGTAGGAAAGGTTAAAAAAAAAGCTGGATGTATTTAATCTCTACACAAAGCACTGCCTGTAGAGACAGACTTCTTAGTCAAGGTTGGAACCTCTCCTACTCCAGAGATAAAGTCTCTTACTAAAGTCACAAAACCCCATTAGGTGACATACAGTTAGAGTTTGTTCTAGTTGAGAGTATCACCTTAATGCAACTTCATGAGAAGAAACCTTTTTGGTTTGTGTGAAGGCATAACTGAACTTACTGTATTGTTATTGGATTTCTGTTCTAGAAATGGACTTTCTAAAATAAACATCATATTCAAAACACAAAAATGCTCTTAGCAGGATGTCTTGGGCCATTTTTTACAATGACAATAAAGGCTTTCTATTCTATTCTATTATATTGTGGTTGTGTCATCTGATTTGAGGCACTTGAGAAAAGTGGTGCTGAGCAGTCAACTGATTACCACTTAAGCCAGAGCTATAGTTCACGCGACGCACGCTGCAGTGGACGCTCCTCCTGCACAAGCGTTGTAGTGTTTATACTTGTGCGCGTATTTTATGTAAATCTGGAGGAATCCACCAGGTGGCAGTGCGAGATATCATCACGGTGAGAACCGGTTCGGCTTCTCTGTGTTGTGTATTGCCTAGAACACTTATTAAATTCCGATGACACCTTAAAGCAATATCTCTGGAAAGGATGTTTATTGATTAAATCCATCAATCTAGGGATGTGTCCATTTCAGCAAGCATTGGGCAAGAATGAGAAACAATCCCTGGATGAGGCCTCAGCTCATCGCAAGGTGAATACAAGCACACACATACACTATTGTCATTTTAGCGGCACCAAATCCCCAAATCTTTGGAGGGAAACCGGAGCACAGTGTGGAATACAAGCAGGAAATACCAGCAACATAACTCCCTGCGAGACAGCAGTGCTACTGCTCCGCCACTGTTGTGTGCAATTATTAACAGTATTCATTATTTAAACGAAATTATATGTAAAATGTAACATACACACTTTAATACATTTCATCATGAAAGTGATATCAAGTATAAATCTAAAGATTCTAAATGTGCAAAGAGTTAGAATATCATAAATTAAATTTGTTCTGTGTGGTGATCTATTGCTGCTTGCCGCTGCTGTCAGGTCCAAGAACTTGCAGCAACTGGGATGACATTTACGATGGTCTGCTTTAATGATAAAGTAAATTACGAGGTTAAAGTGGACATTTCAAGATTAAAGCCGAAATTTCCACTTCAATTACAAAATACATGTTTTCATCGTGTCCTTTATTTTTTTCTCAGTAGCCCAAATACAGCTCTATACATTATGTTGCTGTTGTAAAGTTGCAAAAAAAAAAAAAAGATGGCACAAAAGATGGTATGTGGGACTTATAAAATGTATCGTGTCATTACGATCGGGAATATGCAATGCTTGAATATAAAAGCACCACGAATGCATCTGTATGTCGGCATTTTGCTGCACCACATCAAACCTTTCATCAAACAGCGAAGCACGCACATTGATCCCTGTAGGATCTGCATAGAGGCTGTCTGTCACCATGTAGATAGTAAACAGAGACTCTGACGTCACGTTCTGACTTTTAGCACACTGCACCCCCCGACTTTTTGCTGGTACTGCAACTCGCACGCGCGTTAATTTCTGAGGACCTGCTCAGAGGACGTGTAAAATGAACGCTGGGAACGCGTGGCAGCCATGATGCGGGTGTGTACGCGTTCTGAGCGTGAAGTATAAACCTGCCCTTAGTGGTGCCCTGGCTCAGAGGGATGGAGCTCCGGCAAGAGCAAGTTAAACAGGTAGTGAGAAGTAAATGGGAATAAGTGAATGGCTCTGTTTGAAAGAAGTTCAGTTCTTACCCCTGAAAAAGCTCCTCCTGCATCTCTAGAGTAGTTAGGGACACAAAGTTTGAATTGACTCTGTTCAAGACTTCAATAGTGAAGACAGATGTGGCCAGAATGTTGTTAGGACATTTTGGTAGAAATAGATTAAGAAAATTATCTTTTGTGGAATATTAACAGGGAGGTCTGCAGATTTGGCAGAGATACTAGCATATCAAAGAGATAGCATCTACAGCAGTAACCAAAGTGAAAGCCCATGTGTGAGTGGAGTTCGGTGAGGCCATGAAGAATGTGTTTCAGACAGCCTTGCAAAGGTTTTGGCAAACCATTCAACCACTGAGGAAGGTTAGATGGGAGAATTCACTGACCTCAAATGTGTATATTGTCAAGAGTTAGAATGAGCACTAGAAAGAACTCTTAAACTTGGTAGAGGTATCCTCCTCAAAGGAGACAGTGTCACTAGGATTGGTTGTGAATGGATCCCCCTCTGTAAAGAAGGTTACTGCAGCAATTAGAAAGGAATGACTGGCCAGTGATGCAATGGTGGATGAACTCCACTCCAACAAGAAATCCAAAAAACTCTGGATGATGTAGGGGTGTTTGTTTTAACTAACCCTCTTCAATATTGCATGGAAGGCTGGGACATTGCCTTAGGACTGAGGTAAACTGGCAGAGAGACTCCATTTGATTGGTGAACCTAAAATGCCCGTGAAATTGAGGACCAACTGTTGGCCCCTGCACAGACTTATCAGCATTATCTACACATCCTTTGTGGATCTGACAAAAGCATACAACTATGTACTCTATATTATCTTGTGAAAAGTGCTTGAAGGGTGTGGGGTTTCAGGGCCACTGCTGCATTCTGTTTGGTCCCTATATTTGATGAATAAAAGTTGCTAGCATTAAGTGAAGTCCATTCAATGTAAACATGGTTGCATGCTGTCTTTTATGCTATTCGTGATTTTCAAGGCACAGAGAAGGCTTGGAGAATATTCATTTTGGAAACATAAAGGTCGAGTCCCTACTGTTTGGAAAGGGTGTTGTCCTCTTAATGTCATAATCTAAAGTACACACTGAAATGATTCACAGGTGAGTGTGATGCAACTGGGATGAGAATCTGCATCTCCAAATCTAATGTCATGGTGCTTTCCTGAGTGAAAAGCTGCCCAAAGAGGAGAAGTATCCCTTTTCATGTCCATGAGTGAGGAAGAGTGGATCATCAAAATGACCAAACATGATTTGTAGAGATTAATTTGTACTGGCCTAAGGTTTTGTCAGTTAGTCTATTTTCATAACCGAGATGTGGCTGAAATGAAGGTTCTATGTAAGGCTGCTGGGCTCACTCAACATTGACTGGATAAGGAACTGGGATATATACTGTAAGAAGACCTTGAGGTAGAACTAATCTTTCTCCATATTTATGGTACATGTATTCAAATGCACCCTTGGCATCTCTCATGGGAGACAGCTTTCAAGGCAGCCTTAGAAATGGCTGGAAGTTGCTGAGGATAGGGTGACCTGGTCAGCCTCTGTTCAACATTTTGCTACTGCCATCCCTCATCAGTATGCAGTGAAGTTTATTAACATGTAGCATCTCTAGAAGACCCTGATGCCTTTCCATTCTCATTTTAGGGGTGCAGAATATATTGAGAAAAAGCAACTGTTCAACTGTCAGGGATCTGCTGTTTCATTAGCGCTGAAGGAAACTTGAAGAGCAAAGTGAAGTTTAGGCCCCATTAAAAACAGCCAGAATTTGTAATTTTACAATTTGCTCACTCCATTCTTACACTGTTAAAAACGTAGAATTTATGAGGTTCGGGCTTTTAAGGTATAGTATTTACAATTTTTTATGGCCCTGTGACTTATTCGGTTAATTTCTATAAGCAAATAATCAATGACATCAGTCTTCTATTGGCTAACAATAGCAAACAAACCACTTTCTGAACTGCAGCATATGTTGTTTGCATCTGAAAAAGACACCTACTATTACTACTTTGAAAGCCACCATGTTAAAAAATGGCTGGTGTTCCATCTCCAACTCATGGCACAGCAATGACCACAGTTTTAGAGTCCTAGTGATGAGTACTGGTGTGGTCAGTGTCTCTGTCACCATGTCAATGTGGACTTTTCATCAAGAAGTTTGGTTTTCAGACCTCATTTAAAGACAGATTAGGTTGGCCAAACATCTAGATGCCCTGTATGAGTGGATGTACACGTGCGTCCTGAGACTCGAGTAGAGCCCCTCCCAAGATTGGCGTCTGCTTTGTGCCCATTAGATATGGAGTGAGTCCCATTCCCTGTAACCTCAGAATTGATTAAGCCGGTTTGACAATTAATGGCTAAATAATAAAATGGATTGATTATGTTGTAGTCATTATAAGATTTAGTATTCTTCTACAAATCCTTTGCACACATTAACTGTATCAAGTACGGAATCTGCTGCCATTGAACACTTCATTAAATCCCTAAGTTTGTGGAAAGTAGTACAAGGAAACACATTAGAATGGTATAACTGGTATGCTATTTTTCCTTTTTCCTGTGTGGGGTATACATGTGTCTTCCATGTCTGTCATGTCATTTTCTAACGCGCCGAGTCCTGAACAAGGTTACGGGGATGCTGGAGCCCATCCCAGCAAGCATAGGGCACAAAGCAGGAAAAAACCCTGGACAGGGCACCAGGCCGCTGTAGGGTGAACACACACACATACCACAACCACAAACTAGGGCCAGGTTCATGTTACCAGTACACCTAACCTGCATGTTTTTAGACTGTGGGAGGAAACTGGAGCAACCGGAGGAAATCCACGGAGACACAGGGAGAACATGCAAACCCTGGTCTCCTTACTGCAAGGTAGCAGCACTACCGCCATGCTACCACGTCGTCCTCCATGTTTATATAAAACCCAAAATACTCTGGAATGTTCTTTCCAATGGATTGTTGTTCTCTCCGTTATTAGTTATTGCCTTAAGGTTCTGGCCCAAATTTCCCATAATCCTGAAATTATGTTAGGCAATAAAAAAAAAACAAGTTTAGATGGTTCCTCCTTCTGTGTTAACAAGATCTATTGTGCTTTAAAATCACCTTGTTCAACTTAAACCTCTGTTGAGAAGTTTAAAGCTTTTGCCCAGGCTGGGCGACATGATTCTGTACGATTCTGAAGTCATTCTGTCTGTACAGTCATTAAGTACATCATCAGTAAAGCTGAACAAGTCAGCTTTAGTAGTGGCCATGCAGAATCCAAGCCGTAACACTCCCTTCAGGCCTTTTGAGCGTTTCTGTGGTATACAAAGAATTGTCTGCAGTTTTTTTTCCTTTTTCTGTATGTTTACATTAACATTACTTTGTTAGGATTTTATTCTTATCACATCTGTCTATAATAATCTGTTCCAGTGCTCTACAGGCCCTCTCTTCTCTGTACTTCTGAGAAAGTTTCACTCTGGCCTTTCTATTTTTGGTAGCGTTTAGAGTTTTGCAGTTTATGCTGTGGCCTTTCTAATTCTGCTGTCTCAGTCATCTGCTACTAGCAGACTCTGATACCTTCAACCTTGAAATATGGAAAGTACTGGAGACTTCAGCAACAGATGTTAAGAAACTTTTTCTGTATAGCTCTGATCAAATATACATGTTTTCCTGAGCTGACATGGTCACTGTGCGTCTAGACCTTGAAAACTGTTGATCTTTTATGAAAAGTTTCTATGCTACATTTCATACATTCTTCCTTTATTTCAACATCCAAAATGTTTGGTTTTCTTTCATGGATAGTTCTCTAGTTTTCCATTACTCCAAAAGCAAACAACAAAAACAAACACAAAAATGAAATTCAGAGCTACCCATTCACAGTCTTTTATGTGTGTGTCATCATTGCAACAGGAAACACCCGGCCAATAAAACACTTGGCAAATCCTCCACAGCCTAGTGAGGCTAAAATTGGCCAATGCAGCAGAACTTTAAAGCTTGCACCAAACACAGTGCTTAATACCGACATCTTCACTGTGAAACAGTGGGGCAACTTCTCAATCTCAGATTCTGAGAGGATCAAAGGCAAAGGTGACACAGGAAAGGTCTAATAAAGCATGGAGTAAAACCTGCTCTTGTTTGCCAGATACCTGGGAGAAGATAAATTGTGCAGCATGGCGGTTACCAAAAAAATGACAGCTAAACTACAGTTTGAAACCAAAAGTTAAATATCTAGAGTGGACCTGGATTGAGGGAAAATATACCCCATCTTTTCAATTCCCTAAAACCCCTCAACCTATCCACCTACCGTCCTCTCCTTATTTAGTATATATTGCTTTGGATCCCTGTAAGTCTAATAATTTTCCTCTGATGATGACTCTCGATAGGAGTCGAAAACTTATGAATAAAAAACTATTTTAACATATGTGATTCATTTTCTCCCTTTGTAGATTTCCGGCTACAAATATGCAAACCCACATACATACATACATACATACTTCCTTCGCTTAAGTTATGGCCAGGGGCTCCTGTGGCTCTGATGCTGACTAAATGTACATTATGTCTCTACTAAATATTTGGCAAATGCTGATGGAATGAAGTGCTTTTTGTTTTGTAAATATTAGTTTATCACTTTTGATCATATTCTATACAGCCAATATAAATATAAAAGATGTAATTATACACTAATCTTCCAATGCCTTGAATATGAATTCATGATATGATACATTCTGATACATCTTTGCTCGTCACGGAGGTAAGCAACAGACAGCCTGATGTTCAATCCAAACAGGAGATGTGTGTGATAAAGATTTGAATTGTTCTAGCTCAGGCTTGATCTTTCCATTAACTATTTCTGGTTACTTAGCTAGGATGTACAAAAGCTAATTTTAGGCTACTTTAGAACATAAGAAATTTCACAAATGAGAAGAGACCATTCAGTCCATCAAGCTTGTTTATTTAGCTAACAGCTAAACTGTTCCAATATCTCCAGACACTGCTTAAAAAAATCTGCTTGTCTCAGTAGATTGTTTCAGACGCCCACAACTCTTACATACTGAAGTGCTTCCTGGCTTCCGTCTTTCACTTTAAAAGTGTAACAGCATCATCAAGTGTGTTGGGGTTAACCAAATTAAAATGGGCGGCAGCAAAAAGGGATGTGCTGAAAAAGTGGGTGCAAATGCAAACTGAAAGAATGCTAGCTGGTAAAAAGAACTGCTAATCACACTTCAACAGACGTGTGATAGTAGAGTGGCTTGTAGATAATAAAAAAGTTATTGCTCTATTTTTATTTGAAATATTTGGATACATATTTAATAGTGGTATTATATATGTTATTATATAGTGAAATGTCAGTAGCAAATAGAACATGATTTGGAACATATGTGGTTTTGTGGTACATTGCTTTGATTTCTATATCTGTACGAGTTCCTTATACAGAGATTCCATGCACACAAACCATTCCAACTTCATTGAAGACATGATTCCTGACCAATGAATGACACATTCGTCTGTGTGTGTGTGGGAGGGGGGTCTTCTATTCAAAAGCTTGACTGTGCTTTAACTTTAATGCACTACTCTAGGCTTTTGAAAGTATTTAATAAAAAAAAAATGCTTGTTTTGGATATTATGAGCTTACAACTGTATAACTGACATGTGGATTACACAATACAAGGAACCTGAGATTTTTTTTTTCCATGGATGTTTTAGTATTGTTTGCTGTCTATCAAAGTTGACTCTTTTTGGCCCCCACCAAAGCACATCAGAAAAGTTACCTCATGTCTCTGTGGAAACATGAGAAATTTTTAGACCATTTTAACAATCTAGATGAGAATAGGCCATTCGGCCCAACAAAGCTCACCAGTTCTAGCCACTTAATCCTTCCAAAATAACATTAAGTTGAGTTTTGAAAGTCCCTAAAGTCCTATTTTTTACCATAACACTTGGTAATTTACTCCATGTGTCTATGGTTCTCTGTGTGAAGAAAAACTTCCTAATTAATGTTTGTGCAAAATTTACTCCCTAACAAGTTTCCAACTGTTCTCATGTTCTTGATGAATTAATTTTAAAGTAACAGTCTCAATCCACTGCAATGCCAAAAAATATTTATTCCCAAATAATGTTTCAAAGAAGTACAGTGAGACAAAAATACAGCTGCTGTACAGGCTTTTAAACGTTTGAAGCGCCACACGAAATGCAGATCACATGGCACGGCAGCAGCAACAAGCCAGCAGCTTATCAAGCAAAGAGGAGGTTTAAAAAAAAAACAAAACTATTTGTTTACCATCGTATCACTGTTTAAGAGGGATTTCGGAGGAGCAACTGCGACTCCTTGGGGTGCGTTCAGCCCCCCCTTCACAACGGCGTGTAGCGCTGGCGAGGGAGGGGTTGTAAAGGTATAGTTGTATGTCTTACCTGGGCTAATTTTGCCATCAAGTTACTCCAGACATGCTATGCAAAGCTGCAGTATGTTGCACATTTGCTTTAGCAGTTCACTTTCACAATCAGCCAATTTGAAATTTTTAATGGTTGGCTTGTTACCATTATTAGTATAACTTGCAGCAAGATCCCTTCACAACATAGTTCTTTTTTTGTTTGTTTTCTATTCCCACAAGTGTGCTCAGGGCACTTTTCCTAAATGATTTTCCAGTGCCCTGAAAATATAACTTTGTATCTTACTTTGTCCCATTTGCTCTTAAACCTTAGATCATGACTGGTGTATAATGCGAAGACCTAATCATTAAGGCAAATGGGAAAATAACTCAGATTTCTGATTTTTCTTTTATTACAACACTTTAAAATCCTTGCTTTAAAAAGCCAACAGGATGCTGTCCTACAAGTTGTCTCTGTCTTACATGGCTGAATATTCGACATACAATGAATAAAACAATGAGGTGTAATTCAAAATCTTAGTCCACCTGTATTAAAAAATTGCTTCATTTGTAAAGGAGAAAAAAAAAGTAAACAAGAGTGTGAGAATACTGAGTTGACACCGTGATGATCCCAGGAGCTGCTTTTCAGGACGAGTCCATAAAAGCCAATAGGATTTTTACTCTGAGAGCCAGGATATAAATATTATCCTGCTGCTGCCCACTGGACACCTCCAAATAATGAAACAATCCCACCCTCGAGCTGCCTGCCTCTTGCCCGTTCTTTTACTACGCTTGTCATTCTCAGCCTGCCAGGGTCTTACTAAGTGACTTGTATTCCACACGAGCCTTGTCAGAAGAGTAAGCAATGAAAGCAGCCACAAAAAGGAACTTAAACATATACGAGGTACAAGATGCATGTGCAGGCACACATCCCACAACATTATTATTCATATTTTTCACTTTTTTTCCCCCACTCACGATGCATCTGCAAATCATGAAGACCTTTTGATTCATGACAAGGTTGTGTGGGTCTTGTCACAATACACGTGCAGCGTAGGGACACCAGCCGAGTGCTATGTGTATTTAAATGGTAGTTGCCCCAGTACTGCTAGGACTTTTTTTTGCTGCTGATGTTTGTTCTTGCTGTGCAGCAGTTACTATAACAATATAAAAAGTCACATACAAACATCCGTGATTACTAAGACTGAATATATTTGAATATTTACGTATTTTTAATTGGAATTTTCAAACCTTACTTTTTGGTTAATCAGATTGCCCTACTTAACACTGGGTTATCCAGTCCAGCATGATTTCATGACCACCTGTCCACCTTCATTTTCCTGCTGCCCTCCAGACCCCTATGAACATTCACATAGTAAAGATGCACAGCACAAATGTGAATTAAGTTGCTCAGGTTAAGATCTCTATCAGAAAAATTTTACAAACTAGAAAAAAAGGTTCTCAGCAAAGACGGATAAACAGATTTGAATCAAAATGAGTAGCCAATAGAAAAATGTCCAAAAAAAGTTAACAGAATGACACTATGTCTAAAAATACAGGACTGCAGTGATATGCATCTTCTAACTGTGACTCATCTTGAAACACCATCTCAACATACCTGTAGTTAATGTGAATTAGTGTTACTTACAATGCAAAGTGTTTTTGGCCGAAACTGAAAATGCTGAGTGTGTTCAGTTTCTATTGTGATAAAGGCACCCAGCCTTGCTAGGATTGTTTCATAACATATGCTGAATCAGTTGAATAAAAATAAAAACACAGTTTTTTTGATCATGATATTTTCATGTGCTTAGAATAAACACAGTAGAACTTCAGATCATGGGACAGAGGTGTATTATTTTCCAGGAAAATGTTGCAATTGGTAGTAAAAAGAGCTATAAGGAAGTGGTGCTCACTAACAAATGCTTTGTGAAAAAAATAAAGACACAGATTGTGCTTCTGATAAAAAGTTTGACCTATTCAAAAATTGAGAAGGTTAAGGCTAGAATCTTTCATTAAGTAGCGTGCACGTTCTCTAAAGCCGAAATCACGCTACTCTACTTCTAGTCGTTGGGTATGTCAACGTTCCCGACTGAAGGTGCCGAACTCCTCGGCGGACCACCAATGGAAAAACTGCTGAGCATATCAAATTTAGTAACTGAGGGAAAACTTTTTCTGAAACTAAATAGCATTATGCCTGATGGAACTGGCGCTGTAAGAAGGGTTAACGGCTATGACAAGCTCAGCCATAATCTTTGCCCTTTCTTCTTTTTCCATACTGTTGTGGTACGTACAACATGAGAAGCTCGTATTTCTGAAGTCTCTTCTGCATTCCTTACTCCTCCTTGTTGCATTCTATGCATTGTACTTCCAGATGAGCATTCACTGGCTGTCAGTTCTCATGCATACACAACCCAAACTTGTGACTAAAGGCAAAGACAAATCTATTGGATTTTGTTCAGGTCAGTTGCAGATTAGTTGGAATGAGTCATAGGTTATGTCTGACAAGACAATTGGCTTTATCGGAGACCACAGCCAACTGCTTCCAGTTTGCAAAGATCATATAAATGAAGGCTACAAATGAAAATTGCTGGAAAAGTCATCTAATGTGGCATGCCTTTTAAGAGTGACATTGACAAACTTTTCAGAGTTTCACTGTGTGCTGCCTGTCATCACAAAGAAGACACAGCTCTGTCAGTGGCAATGCATAGCCTTATTTACATTCACTTGGTTGTTTCCTATTATTAATTAACCTCAGTTTGATCATCTACAGCACTAAACTTAATTCAGTAAAGCATTAACCATTAAAACCAATATGAAGGGGATCATCCTTGTCAGGCTTGTGAAGTGTCTGCAACGGAGCACAGAGGTAATTCAGATCAAATGCAGGTAAACTGGTAATTTCTGAGCACTCACTGGAACATTTTGTAAAAAGTTGTTTCCTACTATGACAATGAATTTTGCAACATAGAGAGTCGGGTGTCAAACTTTTTTGTTTTCCTTTTTTTGTCCTGTAAATTGGTTGAATATTTCCTGCTACTATAAGGAAATTAAAATTTAGGCGAAATCATCTTCTGATTTTCAGCTTTTTTTTTTGCCCGAGAATTCAAAACAGGTTCAGGTTTATTGTCATAAGCAGATTGTAAGATTAAACTGCTAATTGCAGAAGTTCCATTGACAAGTAACAGTAGTGCAATATCAACAGCAAACATAAAAGACAATAAATACATCTTACATTGAATTAGAACATATATATTACATATGTATTCTATAATGCCCACAATGTATTCAAGAAAACACCTATGCAGTTACAGTTGTGCTTGAAAGTTTGTGAACCCTTTAGAATTTTCTATATTTCTGCATAAATATGACCTAAATATCATCAGATGTTCACTCAAGTCCTAAAAGTAGATAAAGAGAAACCAGTTAAACAAATGAGACACAAATATTATACTTGGTCATTTATTTATTAAGGAAAATGATCGAATATTACATATTTGTGAGTGGCAAAAGTATGTGAACCTTTCCTTTCAGTATATGGTGTGACCCCTCTTTGCAACAATAACTGCAACTAAACGTTTCTGGTAACTTTTGATCATTCCTGCACACCGGCTTGGAGGAATTTTAGCCCATTCCCCTGTACAGAACAGCTTCAGCTCTGGGATGTTGGTGCGTTTCCTCACATTAACTGCTCGCTTCAGGTCCTTCCACAACATTTTGATTGGATTAAGGTCAGGACTTTGACTTGGCTATTCCAAAACATTAACTTTATTCTTCTTTAACCATTCTTTGGTAGAACGACTTGTGTGCTTAGGGTCGTTGTCTGGCTGCATGACCCACATTCTCTTGAGATTCAGTTCATGGACAGATATCCTGACATTTTCATTTATTTTGAATTCTCTGATATAATTCAGAATTCATTGTTCCATCAATGAAGGCAAGCTGTCCTGGCCCAGATGCAGCAAAACAGGCCCAAGCCATGATACTACCACCACCATGTTTCACAGATGGGAGAAGGTTCTTATGCTGGAATGCAGTGTTTTTCTTTCTCCAAACATAATGCTTTTCATTTAAACCAAAAAGTTCTATTTTGGTCTCATCTGTCCACAAAACATTCTTCCAATAGCCTTCTGGTTTGTCCACGTAATCTTTAGCAAACTGCAGATGAGCAGCAATGTTTTTTTGGAGAGCAGTGGCTTTCTCCTTGCAACCCTGCCATGCACACCATTGTTGTTCAGTGTCCTCCTGATGGTGGACTCAAACATGAACATTAGCCAATGTGAGAGAGGCATTCAGTTGCTTAGAAGTTACCCTGGGGTCCTCTGTCACCTCCCGACTATTACACACTTTGCTCTTGGAGTGATCTTTTTTGGTCGACCACTCCTGGGGAGGGTAACAATGGTCTTGAATTTCCTCCATTTGTACACAATTTGTACAAACTCTTTAGAGATGGTTTTGTAACCTTTTCCAGCCTGATGAGCATCAACAACTTTTTCTGAGGTCCTCAGAAATCTCCTTTGTTCGTGCCATGATACACTTCCACAAACATGTGTTGTGAAGAGCAAACTTTGATAGATCTCTGTTTTTTATTAAACAAAGGGTGCCCACTCACACCTGATTGTCATCCCAATGATTGAAAACACCCGACTCTAATTTCACCTTCAAACAAACTGCTAATCCTAGAGGTTCACATACTTTTGCCACTCACAAATATGTAATATTTGATCATTTTCCTCAATAAATAAATGACCAAGTATAATATTTTTGTCTCATTTGTTTAACTGGTTTCTCTTTATCTACTTTTAGGACTTGAGTGAAAATCTGATGATGTTTTAGGTCATATTTATGCAGAAATATAGAAAATTGTAACAGTTTCACAAACTTTCAAGCACAACTGAGTGGTTGTTCAATAGCCTTTTCACCTGTGAACAGAAACTCCCTGAATTTCCTGGCCTGAATGCTAATGGTGCTGTGCCATTTGACAGATCTGGGTAGGATGCTTGAGGTTTTTAACACCATGGTTTGTTTTTCTAAGGCACTACTTGATATATATGGCCTAAACATAATATTCACTAGTAATATTCTGTGCTGACTTCCTCACCATCTGTGCTGCTTTACGGTTCTAAACAGAGCAGGTGCTCCAACAGGATGACATGCAGACAGCGAGAAAGGACTCCACTGTGCAGCTGTAGAAGTTGGTGAATTCAGATGGAGACATCTGGGCTTTCCTCACACATCTAAGGAAGTAGTGTTGTGAGCTGCCTTATCATTGTTGAAAGGAAGTCTTTCACCCATCTACTCTGCTAAAGCTGGAGCCTGACCATAAGCAGTTTTCTTTAGTTTTGGGACCTAAACTGAAATATAAATGGAACTTTGGTTGGTCTGTAAGGATATATAATCTAAATGTTTAAAGCAAATAAATTAAATGCAAACATCTACTGTAAATTAGTACGATGAAACAAAAAAGTGAATCAGCTCCACCAAAAATCCCAATGGCATCACAACTATCTAGAAATTCAGTACAGGATCAGTCCACTTGTTGTGTACTCCTCTTTTTTTAACCACTTACGGTTTTAATAATTTAGGCTCCCATAGTGAAATTTATTAAAAGCTCCTTAAGTATCAAGAAAGATAATAACTTACTTACTGCAGTTAAATGCTTTTGTTGCTTCCCCAGACAATTTCAAGTACCAGTGAAACAAGAATATCTCCATCTAAAGCCTAACACTTTGAAAACACATCAGATCTCAATGGGAAAAAGAAATCCTCCTGGATATCTATACTGATATAGACTGTGTAATGTGTTAGGAATGAAAGGATGCCACATCGTTTGATGGAAATGAAAAAGATCAACCTACAGAGCCCTGAATTCAAAGACGCCCCAAAAATCAGAGTGAAAAAATTATGTGGCAGGCTAGTCCATTTTGCCAAAATTTAATTGCAGCAACTCAAAATTGTACGTAGCACTTTGTATGGCCCCTGTGTTCTTGTATACATGCCTGACAACATCGGTGCATGCTTCTAATGAGATGACAGATGGTGTTGTGGGGGATCTCCTCCCAGATCTGGACCAGGGCATCACTGAGCTCCTGGACAGTCTGAGGTGCAACCTGGTGGCATTGGATGGACCAAAACATAATGTCCCAGAGGTGTTCTATTGGATTTAGGTCAGGAAAGTGTGGTGGCCAGTCAATGGTATCAATTCCTTCATCCTCCAGGAACTGCCTGCATACTCTCACCACATGAGGCCAGGAATTGTCGTGCACCAGGAGCCACTGCACCAGCATAGGGTCTGACAATGGGTCCAAGGATTTCATCCTGATACCTAGCATGTAGCGGTCTGTGTGACCCTCCATGGATATGCCTCCCCAGACAATCATTAACCCACCACCAAACTGCTCATGCTGAATGATGTTACAGGCAGCATAATGTTCTCCATGGCTTCTCCAGACCCTTTCACTTCTGTCACGTGCTCAGGGTAAACCTGCACTCATCTGTAAAAAGCACAGGGCACCAGTGGTGCACCTGCCAATTCTGGTATTCTATGGCGAATGCCAATCGAGCTGCATGCTGCTGGGCAGTGAGCACAGAGCCCATTAGAGGACATGGGGCCCTTGGGTCACCCTCATGAAGTCTTTCTGGTTGTTTGGTCAGAGACATTCACACCAGTGGCCTGCTGGAGGTCATTTTGTAGGGCTCTGGCAGTGCTCATCCTGTTCCTCCTTGCCCAAAGGAGCAGATACTGGTCCTGCTGATGGGTTATGGGCCTTCTATGGCCCTCTCCAGCTCTCCTAGAGTAAATGCTTGTCTCCTAGAACCTCCTCCATGCCCTTGAGACTGTGCAGGGAGACACAGCAAACCTTCTGGCAATGACACGTATTGATGTGCCATCCTGGAGAAGTTGGACTACCTGTGCAACCTCTGTAGGGTCCAGGTATCGCCTCATGCTACCAGTAGTGACACTGACTGTAGCCAAATGCAAAACTAGTGAAGAAACAGTCAGAAAAGATGAGGAGGGAAAAATGTCAGTGGCCTCCACCTGTTAAACCATTCCTGTTTTGGGGGTCATCTCATTGTTGCCCCTCTAGTGCATCTGTTGTTAATTTCAAGGTCGATTTTATGTCATGTTTTTATGTTACATTTTTCATCACACTTTAAATCGGCTTATTTTAAAACCTACATATATGTTTGGTATCATTCTTTTCAGGATTTATCGAACTTTGATGTGATGTTGTTAGATTTTCATATTTTTATTCTGCTTTTAAATGATAAACTAAAATGTCAAGAAAGTTGTGGTTTTTATTTTTGATCGAGTAAACTTTATTTCACAGGAACAAACTATTAAAAAAAAATTATCTATCCATAATACCAACATTTGTATTTAGGTAATTTAGTTATCTTAAGGTCGAGTTACAATGACCCACTGCATAACACTTTAATTTTCACCTGATTTTTCCTGTCATTTTTTTAAAAAAAAGTTTTGTTTTAGTCTCATAAATACTCATCGAGCATAGTGGACCTCAGTTTAATGGGAATACTCCAATCAGTAAGAGAGTAAATATTTCATTTCATTTCAATCATTTCATGATTTGTACTCAGTTAAATAATATTTCTTTCTTTTACACACACACTATATATATATATATATATATATATATATATATATATATATATATATATATATATATATATATATATATATAGAGCATCCGGAAAGTATTCACAGTGCATCACTTTTTCCACATTTTGTCATGTTAGAGCCTTATTCAAAAATAGATTAAATTAATTTTTTTTCTCAGAATTCTGCACACAACATCCCATAATGACAATGTGAAAAAAGTTTACTTGAGGTTTTTGCAAATTTATTAAAAATAAAAAAAAACTGAGAAATCACATGTACATAAGTATTCACCGCCTTTCCTCAATACTTTGTCCATGTACCTTTGACAGCAATTACAGCCTCAAGTCTTTTTGAATATGATGCCACAAGCTTGGCACACCTATCCTTGGCCAGTTTCGCCCATTCCTCTTTGCAGCACCTCTCAAGCTCCAACAGATTGGACGGAAAGCGTCGGTGCACAGCCATTTTAAGGTCTCTGCAGAGATGTTTATTCGGATTCAAGTCTGGGCTCTGACTGGGCCACTCATGGACATTCACAGAGTTGTCCTGAAGCCACTTCTTTGATATCTTGGTTGTGTGCTTATGGTCGTTGTCCTGCTGAAAGATGACCCTTCGCCCCAGTCTGAGGTCAAGAGCACTCTGGAGCAGGTTTTCATCCAGGATGTCTCTGTACATTGCTGCAGTCATCTTTCCCTTTATCCTGACTAGTCTCCCAGTTCCTGCCGCTGAAAAACATCCCCACAGCATGATGCTGCCACCACCATGCTTCAGTGTAGGGATGGTATTGGCCTGGTTATGAGCGGTGCCTGATTTCCTCCAAACGTGACGCCTGGCATTCACACCAAAGAGTTCAATCTTTGTCTCATCAGACCAGAGAATTTTGTTTCTCATGGTCTGACAGTCCTTCAGGTGCCTTTTGCCAAACTCCAGGCGGGCTGCCATGTGCCTTTTACTAAGGAGTGGCTTCCGTCTGGCCACTCTACCATACAGGCCTGATTGGTGGATTGCTGCAGAGATGGTTGTCCTTCTGGAAGGTTCTCCTCTCTCCACAGAGGACCTCTGGAGCTCTGACAGAGTGACCATGGAGTTCTTGGTCACCACCCTGACTAAAGTCCTTCTCCCCCGATCGCTCAGTTTAGATGGCTGGCCAGCTCTAGGAAGAGTCCTGGTGGTTTTGAACTTCTTCCTCATATGGATGATGGAAGCCACTGTGCTCACTGGGACCTTCAAAGCAGCAGAAATTTTTCTGTAGCCTTCCCCTGATTTGTGCCTCAAGACAATCCTGTCTTAGAGGTCTACAGACAGTTCCTTTGACTTCATGCTTGGTTTGTGCTCTGACATGAACTGTCAACTGTGGGACCTTATATAGACAGGTGGGTTCCTTTCCAAATCATGTCAAATCAACTGAATTTACCACAGGTGGACTCCAATTAAGCTGCAGAAACATCTCAAGGATGATCAGGGGAAACAGGATGCACCTGAGCTCAATTTTAAGCTTCATGGCAAAGGCTGTTAAATTGATGTTATCAAACCAACACATTGTAGTGTAGAAAATCACACTGGGTATCACAGGGTTGTAGAAGATGTAAAGGATATCACTTCCCACATTAAATAAACACAATCTCCTAAGAAGAAAGAGCCTGCTCTGCCCTTTCTTGTATAGTTCATCTGTGCTCTAAGATCAGTCCAACCTGTCATTGATGTGGACCCCCAAGTACTTGTAAGAGTAGACTACCACCTCATCCACTCCCTGAAAAGTGACTGGACATAAACGCTTATTGGTGCATTGAATGTCAATAACCAGTTCCTTGGTTTTGTTGATGTTAAGTTGCAGACAATTCTTTTGCACCAAGAAACAAACTTCTCCACCTGACCCTTATACTCTGTCTCACTCCCCCTTATCAGAACACTCCTTAAGTGCAGCAACATACCGAGAATTTCTCCATGTAACATGACCTGGTGTTATATTTATAGTCTGAGGTGTACAGACTGAAGTAAAAAGAAGACAGGACTGTTCCTTGTGGTGCTCCAGTGTTGCTCATGTCCGCATCAAAAAAACAGTCATCGAGTCTCAGAAACTGCAGTCTGCCCAACAGATAGTCTGCTATCCAGGACACAATAGGCCCATCCACCTTCACATCTCTGGGCTTACCCCAAAACAGGGATAGCCGAATGGTATGAAGGTACTGGAGAAATAAAAAAAAAAAATTCTCCCAGTGCTGCCGGCTTTGATTATTATACTGTACTGGTTATCACAGAAATATACAAGATGTGAAGGATGTCACTACCCACATAAAAAGAAAAACAGCCTGCTCTGCCCTTTCCTATAAAGTTCCTCTGTGTTACGACACCAGTCCAACCTGCCATTGACATGGACCCTCAGATATAAGTGGGGGTGCACCATAACTGCAACTGTGCCTGATAACTCTAACTATACTGTGTCATGTCTTTCATAATAAGTTACAGTAGTTTATAAGTAACACATCTTATACTGTAAGTCTCCTTTATATAATTGTACATAAATTTGGCTCAGTCCAAAAAAAAATTCGCTGTGGACTAAAGGATAACCATTGAGTGCTTCTTTTTCCTTAGCCTTAAAAATCCTTGAACACTCTTCAAAGTTATTTCAATACTGCTAAATTTAAAAAAAATGTAGTTATTGTATGGTGTAATTTCCTAATCATCCATCTATATTCACATTTTTCTATCTACAGCAAAGTTAAACAAAAGGCAAAGTTATGCAAAGAGAATCCCAGCACTGACAGGAACCAACTCTGGATGGGCCATCAACACAGGAAAAGACTATTAACACACCCTACTCAAATCACATGTATTAAAAAAAAAGGAAAAAAAAAAAAAAAGATATCCTGTTCATGCAAACGAGACTTGAAGATATCTTACAGCAGCAATAACTATCTGTGCTATCACACACCACTCTCATCCCCCCATCACTGTATACACATTTCATGTATAGTTTTTAATAAAATTCATCCTAAAAGTTGAAATATTAAATACAAAAATTAAGGGTCCTTTCTACAGGGCAGCATGCTGGCACAGTAGATCACAGCTCCGCTGGCTAGAATTGGTCTCCTTTTGTGTTTTCTCAGAATATTCCAAAGAACAAGTGTACACTGCGTTGTGGTGGACAGCCGGGGTCCTTACCTGGTTGGGCCACCTTTGTAATGGATAAAATAGGGGGGAGAGAACACATATAGGGCATTATCTCCCCTGGAGAGCTAAATGGCAGCACCCCCTGGGTTGCAGAGGAGCTTCAGACTCCCACAGGGCTCCGTGGGAAATGGAGCTTGGCGCAGCCCTGTTAGGTTTCATGGTTGCAGCCATGGGGTGCTGCAAGGACTGGGGAGCCCTTTATTGCAGGACTTCCACCACACCTGGAAGTGCTGTCAGCTATGAGACACCTGCACTTTCAAGTGCTCTATATAAGGTGAACCAATGGGAGCCAATGATGGGAGGGAGAGGACAAAACTTACTGGGAGGAGTGGAGGAAGACGGACAGAGAGAGTGACAGATAAAAGAGAAGGCAAAGGTAAAGTGCTGGATGCTTTTATTATACTTATTGCATTTTGGACTGTGCACTGTGCTGGGCAGGGGGGAAAATGGTGGAAAAGCATTTCCCAGAAGAAAAATTAAAATCGCGTGGGGCTGAACCTGTGTCCTGGGTCTGCTTGTATTGTGTTTGGGGAGCCGAGTGCCCCCTGCAGGCCAAAGTGTACACAAATGGAGTTCACTCCCGGATTTGTTCTTGCTTTCTGTATGTTGCACTGGGAAAGGACCAATGCAATTCTTTACTGGAAGACCGTTATTGCAGTTGTTTTCTTAACTGGGTTATTAGGCCAAATGGCACAGCTCAAGAGTCTTAAGTTCACATCCTGTACTGCCTGCATGGAATTTGTATGTTCTCTCAAAGTCTGTGCAGATTTTCCATGAAAATTTCTAGACAGAGCTTCCATTTTTCTCTCGTATAACTGTAAGGGTTTTCTGAGATATGCAATGAGTTAATGTTGGGGAATATTTATAGAAAAATGCTTCTAGTAATTTGTTGAGAAATAGAAACAGGCTGGGGATTTGGGGTGTAGGTAAGTAAAACAGGAACTTAACATCTTTTGTGCTGGAACATGCTGCTTTATTTAGCTTATGCTGACACAATACAATTTACAGTTCTTTTCTTCTATTTTTGGTTATTTGTTAGAAAAAACAGCTGCCTGGCAATTGCCTAAGACCAGTTATAAAAATGCCACCAGCTACCCTTTTATCATGTTTATACGTACAAGGACAGGATTCGGAGCTCAGAGGGGTGTGCACATACATGGACGTGGTTAGGATTTCAGATAACATTTCAAGGAATGTTATCTGCATTTGTATAGTTAGATGTGAGCTTTTTGGAGTTTGTCACCCCATCTCATCCTTTTTGCTGCTGCAGGGAGATTAACTCCATCTGCCAAAGCACTTCTTTGTTTTCCTCCCGAAATGATCAGTTCATAAAATGCAGCATGAGCTCCAAAATATTTAGTTATTATACATTTTAGAATAGCATAATAGGAAAAATAATCTTTGTGAAAACCACAGATAAGATGGAGTGGGGGTGATTTAAATTAGTCGGAGGTTGCAGATAAAGCAGATGATCTATGCTCAAATGGCTCTAATGTGAGAGCAGATGAAAGTAAAGGATTTCACTGAACATTGATTATTTGACAACAGGAGGAATCTGGTGGTGGTTTTATACTAGAATAAAGAAATAAGTAGTATTACATAACACCTTATATTATATACTTGAACATATTAAATAATTAGGTAAAATACACAAAGACCCTCAAAGGTAATAAAGCGGAAGGACAAATTTCCTCTCAGGGATCAATTAAGTATCAATTATTATTATTGTTATTATTAAAAGGGTCAACCAATTCAAGGAGTGCCAGCAATTTGCTGTGATTTTAGTGGTAAATTAATTATCAAATTATTTCAACAAGATCAACCCATGATCATAAAAATGCAGTCAGTCCACTAGCTGTACATTAGTTGGAACAAAACGCATACTTTTTTCCAAATTTTTTTCAACGGCCACATTAATACAAAATTAATGTGGAAATGTGTCTTTAAAACAGTTAATGCATTACAGTGCAAATCTTCAAACTCTAAAAGCTATGCATCAAGGCACCATCGAGTAAATCTACCTGAAACGGCAAATAGGATGGGATGAGGCGACAAACTCCGAGCCAGCCTAACATCTAACTATGCAAACACAGCTAACTTTACTTGGGCGGGTCTGAAATCCTAACCTCACCCGTGTAGGTGTACGCTGCTCTGAGCTCTGCACCCTAAAAGAAGCGTGACAGTTTGTCCATACTTGAGAATTACACTCATAATTTTCAGAAGCATGCATAATTATCACATATGAAATGTAAATTTGTCATAATTATGAGTTATTTTTGACAGTGATCTTATTCCATACATTTCCCTCCTTGATCAAGGATGTGATCATTTCCCAGTTTTTCCACAAGGTTGTGGAAATTTATGACAACTCTGACCCAAGTGTACGCAAGTTTCCCCCATCACGTTTTCTTTTATAAATCACAACTTTTGCATAGAAAGTTTTAAAAACCTGACCCCAAGAACTCAAGATGACTTGAATTTGTATCATAAATTATGTTATTAGTTCAGGGTTTTCTTGTAGTATTCATCATTTATTCTGGTTCATTGTCTCTTATACTAATTCAAAGCTTTGTGTTCCCTGTATTTACCTTTACTTATTGTTTTATGCAGATGTATTTGATCTTTTTTTTTTGTATTAAAGTTGATTTAAAAAGCCTTTTATAAGTCTGCTTTGATTACTTTTTTATAAATTAATAAATAAAAATATAAATGACCCTGTAATTTTATTCATCACAACAGATAACATGACATATAAACTCAAAGATACAGGCCTCCATAAACTTCTGAGAGTAAACAAAAGGGTAGTAGGGAGTGCCTAAGCTAGCTAAAAGGCCTTTAAACTATGTAATGATCTACATGTGCTTATTGGAATCACCCCAGCAGCCTAAGTGTTTAAAGCCAGGCTTAGACCGAATTCTTTAGCATCACAAAACAACAGCCGCTGTAGAGGTTGTTTCTAATCTCTAACACTGTATATAACTTTACTACTTGCAACAATTCTTTATGTTTTCCAATTTTTTTCTCTTACTGACACTTAGCTTTCCATGTTATGGTTGTACTGTCACATATGACAAACATGTTTTCAATTGTATTTTCAAAAGGTGACGGACTCAAAACAGTTGGTATGTGAACTATAATCCTGCCATATATATATATTATATATATATATATATATATATATATATATATATATATATATATATATATATATATATATATATATATATATATATATATATATATATATATATATATATATATATATATATATATATATATATATATATATATATATATATATATATATATATATATATATATATATATATATATATATATATATATATATATATATATATATATATATATATATATATATATATATATATATATATATATATATATATATATATATATATATATATATATATATATATATATATCTCATGCATGCTTGACAGAGGAGTTCCCTCCAAGTTCTTCCCAGATATGTAACACCCCAGGCCAAGGTGGGATGCTGCTGCTGTCTTGTTTTTTTTCTTCCTCCACAGTACACAGAAACTACATAGTTAGGGAAACTAACTCTATTTCTTCCAATCCCTGGGCTTTTAGAGCATGACTTCATGAAACGAGGCATTATTTCTATCCAGAGTGACCAGAATTAAGGAGCTCTGTAACTTTCAGATGGCAGACAAGAAAGCATGACTAATACCAGCCACATTATTCAGGTGACTATAGTTTTTGTTCCCTTTTGCACCATTAAGTACACACACATACACATACACACATACATAGATAGATAGATAGGTGGGCTTCTCCCACCAATTTATTGAGCCTTGCATCCTTTTCACAACAGCACAGTAATGCAACATGGCTGATGATAAAAGAACAGTGGCAAAAGCATGCAGCCTGACTGACAGGGAATCAGATTGCATGACTTGTCAACACAACAACTATGCTGGTACCCTCTGCAGAGCAACCTGGGGTGCTGTGTGTCATGAAAAGCACATGAGCATCCTATCTTCTACGACCACAAGTCCAAGTGTTTCCAACTATATTAAATACAGTATATATTTATATATATATATATACACACACACACACACACACACTTTACATTTTCATTTTTGCCAAAATACTGTGAAACCAATTCTCTTATGCACACTGGTGGCTCAAAAAGCCCTTTGGACATGGGAGTTTCTTGTATGTAGAAGGATAAAAAATGACTATTACTAAACTAGCTTTATGAGGCCGATATAAAGATTTCTTTTCAGCAATATCAAACATTTGCCTTTGATGCTTTCTATTTTAAACCAAATACCCTTGAAAAAGATGTAATGCATCCACTACCAGATGCAGTACATCCCCTGAAAACACCTTTAAATAAGATATACTAGGCGATGAGGAGCCAGTCATCCATTTCCTAATTTACTTATTCATCAAAACAAGCTCAGACCTATAAATGTCATAAAGTAATAAGAATCATACACAAGTCCAGTTCAGAGCACCTGAAAACACAGTAAAACACTTTGTTACCTTCCCACACTATCAACATCCAGGTGCAATTGCTCATACACTTAACAAGAAAACCAACACAGCTGTTGCCTCTATGAACTATGACCATCAGCACACTGTTGCCATGGAAGAAATCAGACTCAGTTTATAATCGCTGAAAATTAATTCTTGGGTTTTTTTTATTTAACATTGTTCTATATTGGGCGCTTAGGTTTATCTGCATTCTGCTAAATAAGATTTTAACAATCTGACCTTTTTCTCAAGGTACTGTACGTTTATGCTCCAAACCTGAAAAGAATGTATGGTGCTTTTATGGTGTTATTCATTCTTGCACTAAATCTGAATGCAAAACACATACAAAAAACACACCAAAACAAAAAACCTTGGCCAAAGCCAATTTTCACAAAACACTGGGCTGAATAATAAATGCCAAATAACATTTGAACCCTGGTTATCTTTTGGTTTTTAGGCCATTATACAACGTCTAAATTAAATCAATTTCACGTTTGATTAATGCTTTTCAGTGAAACTGAAATATAAATCTGCAAGTTGGTGAAAAATCCATTTAATATTGAAGTCAGCCTTTTGAAAAGAGGAAAAAGATTTTAAAAAACAGAACTGAAAATAGATGAGTGAATAAAAAAATAAAAACAAAGAAAATGTGAGTGAAGTTAGCCTGTCAGTATGCTTTGTATGTTTCTTGGCTGGAATGTTGTACAGATAAACATTGCGGATTAAACTCAACTTGCTGGCATTGCTTCATGTCCAGATTCAACTTGCCGCAGTACAATCCCTTCTACTTCTCCCTTCTCTTGACTGTTTGCCTTTGCCTTCATCAAAGCATTGCACTTTCTTGCAGTATGTTACTAATAATTGTCCCTCAATGCACAGGAAACAGTACAATCCAATAAAGATGCTCCATGCCTCAAAATGCAATATGGTGTGGCATACAAGTATCACGGGCAGCACGGTGGTGCAGTGGTAGCGCTGCTGCCTCGCAATTAGGAGGCCCGGGTTTGCTTCCCGGGTCCTCCCTGCGTGGAGTTTGCATGTTCTCCCCGTGTCTGCGTGGGTTTCCTCCGGGCGCTCCGGTTTCCTCCCACAGTCCAAAGACATGCAGGTTAGGTGGATTGGCGATTCTAAATTGGCCCTGGTGTGTGCTTGGGGTGTGTTTGTGTGTGTCCCTGCCCAGGATTGGTTCCTGCCTTGTGCCCTGTGTTGGCTGGGATTGGCTCCAGCAGACCCCCCGTGACCCTGTGTTCAGATTCAGCGGGTTGGAAAATGGATGGATGGATACAAGTATCACTGTTTCCCGAAAGAGTGTTATTCATAACCAGTGCAGTAAAGTGAAACAGAATATCATACATTTAGCCAATATATTTGGATGTGCTATTTTTTGATATTATTGGCCAAACATTAGAGACTGTTTATATGTGCTGAAAATTCTTTCTTAAGAGTCCATACATTTGTCCATTTTCTAACCTGCTTTTCCACTTCAGCATCACAGACAGCCACAAACAGTATGAGCTACCCTAGATGTCGTGTCATTCCATCACAGGGAATACACACATACCCCTAGATACCAGTTCATACAGGGTTAGTTTAGAACTGGAAGTTAACCTTAGTTGGGGTGAGAGTTTGGGATGTGGACTGAAATTTGGGAGAACCTGTACAAAATTACACACAGACAGGCATCAGAAGAATATGCAAAGTCTGCACAGACAGCACTGAAGACAGGATCTGAACCCAGGATTCTGAGGCAAGTAGCATTAACCTCTATGCTACCATGTTGTCTCCTTAAAAGTAAAATAAAATCAAATTTTTAAGTATGCAGACTTATAAATGTGATCTATCTTCATTCTGCAAAAAAAGAGCTGTCTTGTTTAAAAAAAAAAAAAATCCAAAACTAGGACACTCCTTCTATGAAATTATTAGTTGGAGATATTGCCCCTGCTCTTAAATCCACATCTTCAACGGTTTTCTGCTTAATAAGCTCCATTACCGTGTGCCACTTTAATAATGCTTTGGTGAAGCTTTAAATGGATTTCTAATAAGACTAATTACAACATACAAACTGCAAATTACTGTATACTGCTGGTACAGCACAGTAGCACAGCAGGTAGCACTGCCATGTCACAGAATCAGTATGCTGGGTCTGAATCTTATTGCCCATGTGGAGTTTGCACATTCTCCATTGACTGTGTTAAGTTTTTCCCCCTCACATGTGAGCAGCAATTCCAAACCTTGCCATTTAGGCTCTTTCCATGAGACTGAAGCAGTCACCACAGGGTTTGTGGAAGAGCACTACACATTGATCAAAGGAAATTTCAGAAGAGATGAGGGGGGAAAAAAAAGAAAGGATTACAAAATAATTTCTAAGGCTCCGGGACTCCACTATACAATTAGGAGATCAATCATCTCTGAAAGAAGAGCAATTGGAACAGAGGTGAATCTTCCCAGTAAAATACTCCAAAATGCACAGTGATGACTCATTCAAGAAGTCACAAAGAACTGCATGCCAATGTACTGTGGCCTCAGCTAAGCTCAGTGTTTATGACTCCACAGTAAGAAAGAAACGGGAAAAAAGAAGAATTCACTGGAGAATTACAAGATGGAAACCTCTACTGTTCAACAGTAACATCAGTGCTCAACCTGCATTTGCAAAGGACGTACTTAATGCCTTTTGGAATAATGTTATATGGAGAAACAAGTCAAAAGTAAAACTCTTTGGACGACACAAGTCCCACTGTGTCTGGTGCAAAGCGAATCCAGAGTTTGACAGTAAAACATCATTCCTACAATAAAACATCATGATGTTAACATGATGGTATGGGGATGTCCTGCTGCCTCAGAACCAGTCTTGCAAATATGGAAGGAACTATGCATTGTACCCTTTATCAGAATAAAGAGACTGTCTGGGAGCTTAAGCTCAAGTGTAGTCGGGTTATGCAACAATACAATGATCCAAAACATAAAATCAAGCCTACAACTGCATGTATCAGAGAGAACAAAATGCAAGTTTTGTAGTGGCCTAGTAAAAGCCCCGACTTGAACCCAACATAGATGCTGTGACAGGACCCACAATGATACATTCACATTTGCACACCTACCACGAATGTATCTGAACTAAAGCAGCTCTTCAAAAAACAGCACACTAAATTCCTAACAATGATGTAAAAGACTGAAATCAAGTTATAGGAAGCATTTAGCTGCAATTGTTGCTGCTAAAGGTGTTGCATCAAAGTACTGAAACTATGGGGCTAATTACTTTCTCACATTAGTGACAGGGGTGCTGGATAACTTAACTCCTTGATCAAAAAAATAAGGATTTTGAAACAGTATCGTGTACTCACTTACATTCTCAGTTGTATTTTTTCTCAAGGTCTGAGGCCATTTACTGTGTAAAAATACACAAAAAACAGGGGTTATTAGAAACGGAAAAATACTTTTAAACAGCACTGTTTACAGGTTGGTGTTTAAGGATTAAGGATATTTTCTGCATCTAATGTCTTTACATCAAAAGCCTGAGGTAATATAGATGACTTTGGGGATGTAGAGATGCAGCTTCCGGGGAGCCAGCTGAAATACAGGCAGAATCACAGTCTGTGGAGAGATTACATATTCTTCTAGTTTCTGCATGAGGTTTGATTCCTGTATCTCAAATAATCTATGGGACAGGTTAACCAGATATTGGCTCAGTATGATTGGTTTCAGAGGTGTGTTGTTTGAAGTTTGACTGCTGAGTGATGGGTAAGTGTTGCATTGAGGGCAGGTCCATGTCTTGTACACAATGCTGCTAAGACAGGCACAAGGCTCCTTGTGACAAAAACAGTGGATACAGTAAACAGAGAGCCACAACCCCCTGTGCAGCATAAAGAAAGGCCTCCTCATTAGGTTTACCTGGCTACAGCAAGTTGCTTCTTGATTAACTGACTGTTACAAGAGTAAAAGACCTCAACAAATTAAGTGATACCATACTTTTACTGTCCGTTCACTGGTGGAAAAGTTATGTAAAGTATGCACCTCCTGGTGGTGAAAGAGAAGACCTCCACTGTGTCAAAACCCATCCAAGTTCCAGACACTTTTCAAAATAATCTAACCTGAGAAAACAAAGTTCTTCTGATATTAGCCAAGGAAGACATTCATTCAACATCTCTCTAATCTCACTCACATGACTGTCAGCAATTGTACAAAGGCCAACACAATGCAAACCCTTCAGTTTTTTGGCTTTGTTAACACATATGTCAAACTGTGGAGAATATGGTGGGTCTTGAACTACAAAAATACATAGCTTTGGCTTTACTGGGACTGCTCTCTTTGCTTTGCTAACACCTGTACTCAACCTAGGAATGGACTAGTAAAATCCTAGGAGAGCCTGTATGTGAAACAGGGGTTAATCCCATGAGAAGAACAGGTGATGAAACACTTACTAGGAGCCATCTTTGCACAAATGTGCTTTAATCAATCTTTGTGTTTCATACAAAATACATTATAGCTCAAATACAGTGTCATATTACAATATTTACCTTTTGTGTGAAGTGCTGCATTGCTGCACATTTTTCACATATTTCTGTGCTTGAGTTCTCAGACTAACAGGGAAAAAAAGACTAACTTTGTAATGTGTCTTTCTATTTTGAGGTTTCTTTTACATTTTTGTTCTCCTGCTCAGGTTTACTGACATGTGTACATAGTAAAATGAAACTTTTATTTGCATATCTTATTTACTACAGTATAACAAAAACACACATACAAAAATTATATTTAGCATGCAAAATACTGCACTGTCAGTATGTACAATCATATACGCTATTTAATGCCTTTGCTAGTATTCGTTATATTGGTGGCATGGTGGTGCAGTGGTAGCACTGCTGCCTTGCAGAAAGGAGACCAGGGTTCTAGTCAAGGGTCATCCCTGCATGGAGTTTGCATGTTCTCCCCATGTCTATGTGGGTTTCCTCCCACAGTCCAAAGATATGCAGGTTAGGTAAATTAGTGATCCTAAATTGGCCTTAGTGTGTGGTTGGGATTTGAGTGCATTTGAACTGCGATGAACTGGTGCCCTGTCTATAGTTTGTTTCTGCCTTGCACCCTATGCTAGCTGGGATGGGCTCCAATAGACTCCCACGACCTTGTTCAGGACTAAGAGGGTTGGAAAATGACTAGTGACTGACTGTTTACATATTTAGTAACCTAGAGGGAAGCATTCAGTTTCTATTAGCAAATCATGCTATCACCAAAAACAAGCACTTAAAAAAACCCTTTTAAAAAAAGAATAAAACAAATGCTCAGGGTTGCAGTGTGGAAAGGGTCACAGAGTGATTTCTAAACCCATGAGCTCCACTAACCCTCCATCAAAAATAAAGTTTGAGATGGTCACAAAGAACCATCGATAAAAAAAAAAGCAGTGAGGAACCCGTTGGTGTCGCGCTCTCCCTCTCTATCTCAACTCGAATAAGGTCTGTGTTTGTAACTCCACTGTTACAAAGCTACAGGCCAAAAATTACAGGTATGAACCAGTGCTCACAAATAAAAGCCAAGAGTACTCATCTGATGTTGGCCAAGTCAAAAGCGAACCTTTTCTGCCTACATGAGTTCCATTTTGTGTAAAGAAATGCTTATATTGCCTTCCACAGTGAGAATTTCAAACCAATAGTCAAGGAGTGCTAGTAGGATCATAGTTCAGTGATGCCTTACTACATCAGAGCTTGAATAATAATCCAGCATGGAATCAAACAAATAATCTGTTTTTTATTAGACAGGATTCCTAAAGAGACTATCGGGGTATTTGTTTGTAAGCTGACGCTACATCAGAATGTTGGGCGTGTTGAGGGAACATGACCTTGTTACACTAAAACCTTATTTCAAAGCCTTGAAGCAACCAGTTCTTGCTTGAAAGTTCATAAATGCCAGAATTAAGGTCCTTCCACAAGGATGAAAGAGCTATACTCTTCATCGGAGGCTAATCAATAAACATAGGAAAAATTCAGGTTATAGTTAATGCTGCAAAAGGTAGCACATTGAAACCACACTGGTCACTGAATATTGCAGCATTTTCTTCAGGACAGAAATAAGTGTACAATTTTTGCATTTGTTTACTCAAGATCTACATTGCCCAATATTCGATAATGGTTGGGAATTACATTTCATTCAGTCATTTTCTGAGACCACTTATTCAAATGCAGCATTCACAGGGAGCCAAGCTTTAATTCACTTTTCTTACCTGCTTTTCTTGGTCAAGATTACAAATAATGGGAGATTACCCTTATTTGTCATTATGCTTATAGCTATGGGTGTAAGGTAGGAATCAACCTTTCATGGGGCGTTATTTTCATTGCAGGGTACACTCAAGCAATCAAACAGGGCCAATCAACCTATTCTGTCTGATACCATTCACTGTGAAAAATGTGCTGGACAATCAGATAGGAGAATATTTATGGGACTGTAGGTGTAATTTAAAGTGCACCTTAATGATATTTTATCCATTTTTAATCCCTTTGTTGCCATTACATTTATCAAGTAAATTAAGCAAAGCATTAAAGTTTATGCAGATTTCAATTTCCATTAGTGTGATTTCTGCAGTGTGCCTCTTTAAGCCTACCAAAAGAGCATAAAATCAATGAATCAACACTACTGCCTTCTTAATGAGTAAGAGAAGCAACTGAGCAATATAATTTATAAAATATCACCTATAATTAAACTAGCTGCAGATTAGTTTAACTTAGTAAAATCCTTGGTCAATCATTTACTTTTAATTGAGAAATGATCTACTATTATTATAATGCTTAGAAGTCTTACCTTAATAAAGTGTAAAGAGGGTGCTATTATAAATGCAGAGATTAACACAGAGCTCAGATTGTCCATGATTAAATAAATTCATCTTGCTTGATGACAAGCATATACATAACAAGGTGCATTTCATACTACTGTTAATTCTGCTCCAAACAGCTTATTCTGAGATTCAAATGCACAGCATGGTTGCCCACTGGTTGTCACTGATGCTTCAAAAGTTAAGGGTCTTAGGTTTGAATTTCTAACTTGGAGCAGTTCTACCCATGTCTAACTGGTATTTCCTTACACATCCCTACAAGTACTTACATTATATTAACTGGTCACTTTAAAATTGACCCAGTGTGAGCGAGTGCAGGTGTGCTCATGATTGTTCCTGCAGCAGTGTGGCTCCATATGTAGAACTGGTTCCCTACCCAATGTTGCCTGCATAGACATAGAGTAGGTTCCCTGTAATGTTAATAGATGCTTCTACTTACAAAACCTGAAAAGCAAGCTTTCCTCCAGTTGAGCCAAAGTAAGCTTTTTTAAAGGAATACTCAACCTAAAAACAGTAATTTTTAAAACCGGTTCGTCACCACCATTTGTCGTGATGGCAACAAGAAGTAGGAAAATGGCAATGAACAATGGGGAGTGGGAGAACTCGGGTCTTCAAATCAAAAGCTTAGCTACACTTGTATAAGCTTCATTGTCATGCATGAGAAGACTTGCTAGAAACTGTTTACCTAAAAATATTTTAGCAGAAATACTTGGGCTTTGTAAGCGTATGACTGGATAACTGCAATTAATATTGCACTGTACAAAACAAAGTCATTTCAGATTTTTCTATTTATGTTTTAATATTGTTTGCTGTTGCTCAAGGTTGGTCCCCATTAAATCAAGAAATTTGTTAGCTCTAATCTCCAAAAACATGGAACTTTAAAAAAGTATTCATTTTTGGGAAGAGTACTCATTTAAACTCACATGGCAAATCTAGCTTTTAACTACGGATGCTAACTTGTAACACCATGGAGGCTCTTACACTGGACATACATTCATTTGAAGTGTAAATATTCACTGGTTAAACCTGGCTATTAAGACATTTTTCCAAGCAATGGTAGCTAAAGAGTTGAGGAACTTATTTTTGATACTGTAATACATGTAATATAAATTGAAAATTTGAATTTAAAATTTTTACTCATATTGTGTAATCACTAGCATTCCATCAGCCAAAAATGTAGGCCTCATCCACTTGAAGAATCAATTCAGAGCTACAATTTAAAATATATAAACAATAAATATAGTTAATTGTGTATTTTACCATACATTAGCATTGTGCCAAAGTCTTTAGCCACCCAAGGAAATTATTTTAGTTTGAAAGAAAATTACCAGTAAGTGTTTATTTGTTGGGGGGAGCATCATGTAACACTGCTAAAATAAAATGTTTTCTAAAACTTACTGGTATCTTGTGATATGGCTATAAGATCTCAGGTTTCGTTCCCAGATATCTTTTTGAGACACCCTAACCATTGCTTGTATTTGTTAAATTTGATCAACAGTACGTAAAGGTCACTTCCTTAAGGGACAAAAGGAAATCCAGCATAGTGCTTGCTCAGCATCTGGCAGAGTCATCTGGCACTGAAGTGCACACTTTGACTCTACAAAGAAGTTTTAAAAGAAATGAGTCTTGCAGAAATGCAATACGCACAATAGTCCACATTATGCTAAAGATCATAAAGTATGAAGCATCAACAAGTGTAAAAAAAGCCTCAGGGAGCTATACGTCTTAATTTTAAAATAAAAAAACACATTCAACAATTGCACCGATGCCTTTCCGAGTACTACGGTAGTGGACCTGTCATATTCTTGGGTGCATTTCAGCTAACCATATAGAGATTCTGGCCAATATCGACTGCTCAAAAATATAAATACATTTTGATTAATAGTCTTGCACTTTGAGAAAGCCACCTATTGCCAAAAAAAAAAATCACCTCTGAGCAAGATAGCATTCTTCAACACACTGCAAGCCCAATGGAAACTTACTTGAAGCAGAAGCCTGCAGAAGAAGCAATAGCAGCATTAGGGTGGCCACCTAAGAGGATGACTTGAACTTGAAAAATGAGCCAAAGACAAAATGTATGGCAAATCCTGCAAGAAAGTTCAATGAATTTAAAATTTAGCTTCCTGAAAAAAGTGTACAACAGCATATCGAAGTGAATTGCTACAGTTTTGAATCCGAAGAGAAGCCATAGAAAAAAGTGGCTTGTTTTAAAACCATTAGGACATTATGGTGACTTGTTATTACACAAATGTTTATTTGTATTTATTCCAGTGTTATACAGTATTTTGTGAGCAAATATACACTGCCCAAAAAAACTAGCTTTAAAAGTAATTTTCTTAGGTAGCATAAGACTTTTTGCATAGTATCATATATATAATTCAGATTTAGGTTTACACTGAGATTCTTGTTGCATGTCTCCCAACAAAAACAGTGAGTTATATACGCGCTCTCTCTCTCTCTCACACACACACACACACACACTCACAAAAGTTTAAAAACAAACAAATAAATAAATGGCATTTGTATGCTGGCATTATTCTGTGATGTCTTCCCCACTCTCTGCACTGCTTTACAATCCTGGGCTCAGCAGTTGCTATACCAGAATGTTCAGCAGCCACTGAGAATAGAAGTTTGTAAGGACAGATGGAGAAATGGAAGCTATCCACAGATGTCTCAAGAAGTAAAAACACTGGGGACCTTTCTTGACCATAGCTAAAATGTACTGTAAACTTGTAACCTTAACGGTGAGACTGTTACACTGGCACCACTGTGCCAGCAGGGAAAAACCTTGCCTCTGTAAGCGATTTCATTTTTGTTAGCAAACAGGCCTATAATGGTGGACTCATCAGTAAATTAAATGATGGATTTGGAACCATGTTTAGTCACACTGTGATAGGTGAACTTAGGATAATATTTAGCCGAGTTGTATAGCAGGTCCATAGCTCAAAAAAAGGTGGCAGATTTTTAATAAATAAATAAATGGCCGGCTCAGTCTCCGTGGGTATGCATACCTGCACAGCTGTGGTAGGTTGGTGAAGCAATTGAGGCGAGACACACCTGCACTTGAGAGTGTGGCCTGTCTCAATTACTTTATTGGCTTGCTGCAGTTTGTGATTTTTGCAAATGGACAGATACCACAGATTATTTCAGTGAAATGTTAAAGACATTATTGAAGACACTAGCTAAGTGGTCACTACAGGTTTTTAAAATGCACCCTGAAATTCCATTAGGACCCGATAACTTATAGATATTGATCTTGCATAAAAATTCATCATTGTCCAAAATGGTGAAGAATAAAAAAAAAGTTGCAAGCAATGGAATGGTACATTGCTTGTTATCAAAACAGGATACACAGAAGAAATTTATTTCAGCTGGGAACGAAAATGTGGATTAGATTGGATTAGGTTTAACTTTAGTGTCTGTAAGCATCTGTAGTCTCCATCAAAGTTTACACAAATCATTACTACTGCTGTTCTTGGACTTCACTTTATTCCTTTATTGATGTTTATTTATCCACTTTATTTGTGTCTTCCGAGTTTGTACCATCATTACATGCATGCTTCCACATTGCCATCCTAAGTGCATTGCTGTGTGGCTTCAATAAAGGTAAATAATACGCAACCAATACGTTAAACTTTTGCTTAAACAAATTTTCCTAAGAAGTTATACTTTTATTTAAATATTGTTTGTTAAAAGATCATATTGAGGGAAAAAATGTCATTAATATGCTTTGACTATACTTCCTTTGCATCAACAACAGCATAAATTTCAATAAGGACATACTTCTTACAAATATAGAATTACACATTAGATTCTTGTCTTTAAAGGGTATTATACCAGGACTTGTAAGAAAAAATGTAAAACATTTTTTATTCCAGTTACTAATAATTATTACAAAGAAGATGATTTTGTGTTACTGATCTGGTTTCAAGAAGAGAGAGTTCTGAAACCTGAAGCAATCTCTGTTTTTGATCTCACATAATGGTACTGGTGTGTGAGGTACTATAGTTTGTGTTCAAGGATCTGCTACAGTAGGTTATAAACTCTCTTTTTGCATTATTTATTCTCCCCTCCATCATTTATAAAGCCCAATTAACCCAACTCAAGACTGTGGTGGCTGCAGCCTGTCCTAGCCACATTAGATGCAAAGCAGAATTCAACCTGGGATCTATTTCTAGCCTTTTAGAGTTCACACTTACACTGAGCCAATTTAAATTTACCAATTAAATGTCACACAACTTTCTAGGATGGTGAAGGTAAACCCTCTCAGACATGAATAGAATGTGCAGACTTGAAAAATGTACCACCTGGGCTGGGGTTTGAACCCAGAAAAGAAAGGAAGTTATAATGCCACCTACTAAAATTACTGGCACTCAAATTATTGGAAAATGAAAAAAATTTTTTGGTTTCATATTCTACCCAAATATACCATAAAAAAAGGATGCAAGTTTATATACATCCATAAAGGAAAGAAAAACTTGAAACATATAATGCTTCTCAGGAAAGGAGATCCTTTATAAATCAGCTTCTCCATTTTGTACAATTAACGGGTTCCAAAATCAGATCCAAACAGGCTATTAACTGTTTTATCTTATATTATTTTTACAATGTTACTTTTATTCTAGTTCTGGTACACTTTCTTGTTGACTGGTTTTACTTCCCTACTGACCTTTTAAAAAGCCAGAACAATACACTCAATTAAAATAATTTTTCAAAGTTACTCCTAAAAACAATTAAGCTGAAAAAGCATGGTCATGATCCTAAGACATTATTAGTGCCTGTTCCAAATGTCATTTTAACAGCAAGGGGGTAGTCAAAACTGATAGTTACTCTGATTTGATATAATTTAGTCATTATAATAGCCACTCTTGTAAAATAAAAATATGAGCGTTTGGAATAGCTCCTTGGTGCACACAGTATGTAATCACACGATACCACATTTCAATAACAGAATTATTAATGTTCAATATTGTCCCTTCAACTACTTTCCTTATGACATTGTTAACTCAAAACTAAAATCCACAAAGGGATAAACTGTGAACATCTAAAGAAATGTGTGCTGAAAACAGCACTGAGCCAGGATGGAGTCTATTAGGATTTGGTGGGCCTGACATATTACTGGGAGAACACCGGTGTCCACTGAGACTGCATTTCCTACCACCCTTGTTTCTATGGAAGCACCAGTTCCTGTATCCAATACACAGTTAGGTCACAGGGGATCCAGCTAATGACTTTGTTTTGATTTTTTTTTTTTAACAGATAAAACATTGACCTGGGAATAATTATGTAATGGTCAAATGCACATGTAACTTCAAATATCAGATACAGCAAAAACTCACCAACAGGGTCTACATGATCTAGATGATCCACAAAGTCCCTTTTTCCAAGGTACACAGTGAGCTGTTGGAGAAAAAAAAAAATAACAACAGTAGAAAAATGTGAATGCAGGGCAACTAAGAGAGCATAAAGCCTTTTCCAAGCAAATCTACGGAAAGGGACAAGGAAATGATCGTCATGTATCTACCAAGTATTTAAACATGTGAAAAGGGTAAAAGGGGCCAAAGGTAAGCTAAAGAGAAAAAGATGCACATCAAGCAGGTTATGGGCAGGACAAACAGAGTTACATAAGACATGTGGATGAAGATGCATCTAAGTAATTATTACACAGAATCATTTTACATTGTCGTCGTTACACAAGAATATCTATGAAAAGCAGGAATAACATGGTGTTGGATTGAATAATCAGGATGGCCACAGAAACTTCAGAATAGACTACCTAGAAGTGAAAGAGCAAACTTTGAGGAGAAGTTAAGCAGTATCATCCTGAAACAGGAAGCAAATATATAACAACAAACTCTCTCTGAGTTAAAAAGAACTGTTTAAAGTAAGGAAGGAAATGAAATAAAGATGAATAAGCAATAATTAATCTAATACCTGTTCACTCATTTAATGCCAGGCACTAGGAATGTAAATGGTTCCACAATAATAATAATAATAATAATTAATAATAATTTGAATAAGAAAAAAAGGATGCAGAGAGGAACCAAGGTAGACAAGAGTTACCACCACAAGAAACTGGCCATCTTTTGGAAGAATATAGTTCTCCCGGCTAAACTACCAATATAAAACAACCAACTGACCCTCAGGTGTTCCACTCCTTTCTTGAAGACACGACGTTTACTAGGAGGTACATCTAAAAACACATCATCCACAGACAAAGATTCCATTATAAGCAGAGGCTGAAGGATTACAGTGAGGAGGACTCAGGATGCATGGCAACACGAAGAGTTAAAGGGCAACAGCAGAAAGTAAGAAAAGGCAGCATAAGCACATGTGCTCTGGCACTGCTCCTATCTGGTGAACTGGCAGAGATGTAATGAAGAGATAGAAGAAACAAACGAAGGCTCAACAGGCAATGTAGTAAGGGAGGGTGAGCAAAACAGAGGGAGAAGTCCCCCGAGAGCAAGTGCTGGCTGACAACTTACTGCTTTGCAGGATCTGGGAGGAGCCCGAGTCGAGGAGACAAGGTGGAGGCAGTAGTTTACAGAACAAAGACCACACCATTTCACATAAAAATCACACGTGACTCAGGTGATGGATGCTTACCTTGCAGTTGGGACTGGATTTTTTGAAGACTCTGTGAAGACAAAGAACAAGTAGTCAGTCTAAACCACAATATGACAGATAAGCATCAGAAACAACACTTCTACCTGCCCGAGTTCTTTAACCAAATAATTATAGTTTATGTGGCCCTGGGGAAATACCAAGCAGTGAAGTTCTTTTGCACCCTAATGGCACATTTAACCACTCAACCTCCTCCCACATGCACCACGTTTGGTTGCCACAGCAGCAAAAGAGTTCTTTGGTTACTATGGTAATGCAAAAAAAAAAAAAGCCTGCATATTGGAAAAAAAAAAAGAAGATATATATATTATACACATACATACATACATACATACACACATTTACACATATGTATACACATGTATACATATATATATCTGAAATGTGCTGGGCCTCAAATAACCTTTAGATTCCTCTCAATGCCTCTAGATAGAACAGCATTGAAATGCTGATATACTCACACTGCAGCACAGAGAAAGCACAACAACTGCAAAGTGGTCATGTCTTGTGGGATTCTATAGTGTACAAGCAGCAGGAGTTTTGAAGATGATTGATCTGCATCAACTGGGGGCCACGTGGGGAATCTGAAGGCAACATTATAACAGGTGTTATTAGGGAAGCCAGACACAGCACACAGGCTGTGATGGACACCTCTCAATTTTCTTGCTTTTCGCACACATACAGATGAACCTTGTTACTTTGATCACATGCTTGGAGTTACAAACAACACCTTCCTTCCTGGTGTAAAGGAGAAACTGGGATGCCCAGCAAGCAGTGGAACAGGCACATACTTTACTTATGGCTTTCCTGATGGGCGTAGCCTTGCATTAATCCATTTTTTCGCAACTGACAGCAAAGTGCAGCTCCACTGACTTACCTCCATCAAGTGCTATTTGCTACTGTACGCAGCTCTTCATAGCCTGCTCTCAAATAGAATGATTTGCTAGCATTTGCCTTTCTTGTCTGGTTGCCGTTCTTTTTTCTGCCCTGTCTCCGACTCTCTAAGAAGCGTTCTCTGCCGTTTCAAGTCCAGAGAAAATCTGACATATAGGCAGGAAATTCTATATCATTGCTCCACTCCACTCTATAAACTATACCTTAAAGTTTACTCATTTATCTGGGTAGATAGCATAGCCCTGGTCCTGCCACTCCTCGAATCGGGGTAACAAAACTGAGCTTTTAAACTAGAAAAAAGTGCTCTCTGTTTTGACAGGGCAGGTCATGTATTCGCCACATCCTGCCACTTCGTGTCTTTGCAGAGGTACTTCCTGCCATGTGGGGGCAGCCAGCGGATATCCCAGCCACAGCAGAGATAAGCGAGTGAGAAAGGAAGCAGAAAGCACTCTCCCACCCAGGGTCTCACCCCATAACTCTCAGGAAACAAGTTGTGAGAGGATACACTTGGACAGTGGCATGTCTTACTAAACTCAAGCCTTCTCAGTCTCTCCTGCAGAGAGAATTGTCTAGGGTGACCTTGAGGAAGTTCCACAACTGGCACAGAAGCAGCTGAGATTTACTTTTTCAATCACTCCCCAGTGTGCACTTGACTTTGGTTTGCACTTTGGCTGTACAAATCAGGATGCATAGTGCCAGAGGAACAGCGAGCAACAGAGGAGCTGGAGTAGCACCTCTCCACCTACAAGTACAAGGGAGAGTACAGTGCAGTCACCCTACAAATAGAAGATAGTGGCTCTATCATTTTACAAGTAGGAGAAGATGCAATGTCTCCAGGACTTATAGCAAAGGGGGAGGCTGTAGACTTTGTCCTTCACTGATTGGGAAAGGATTTAGTGCCTTATTACTTAGTGACCTGTAGGGGATATAGTGCCACTTTCATTTCTGCAGATGTGACAGTGCCCAGTGAGAACAGGATATTTATTGCTCCTGGTTTCCCACAAGCTGGAGAGGAAACAGTATGTGTCACCCAACCTGAGGCAAAGAATATTGCACCTCTTATTCACCAAGCAAAAAATGTCTAAAGTGTTTTTCACTCAGTGAACAGTGCAACCAGTAGTCACATTCTTGAAACCCTGAATTATGAGTGCACTTGCCAATTGCTTTTCCTAAACATTACCTTTATTCTCTTTATAGTGGGCCTCATTTGCATATGTTCCAGTCACATTTGCACTCAAGCAGCTTTTCATAAAGCTAATTTACATATTTTACACAGAAACAGCATAAAATTAAAAAAAGTCTCTTCTCTAACTTCATCGCCTCCTTCTTCTCTAACACATACAACCATTCAATTTAGTGCATTGTGGACATCAGTACAGATCTCCATACTGATGTTCTCCCTAAATCGCAGAGGGAACTGTTGAACTAACTGAGGAACATGAGTTGTTCTACACAGAACTGTGTCACTCATGCAAAACAGAAAGGCACTGCTGCAGGCAGCTGGAAATTCAAATGGCAAGTTGCAAAAAATTATTAGAGTAATGTGAAGCAGGTGCTAAGCAAGCAAGATGACTACGAATAAGACGACTGCATGGCAATTCTCAGGAACCAACTAGTGGAAGCTGACACAAGAAGCCTGGAAAGCTTCTTGAAGGATTGTGCTTAAATAGACAAACAGCTAAATAAGAAGAAAAATGGACATGGCACCTATTAAGCTGACACAGCCATGTCATACCAGAATACATTGTGCTACCTCTAATAACTCTACCAGAAGTCAACATAACACTAGCTGGAATATTTTCACATTTTCTATAAAATGAGAAGGGGGTGATGAAAAAGGGTAATATGAGGCTCCATAGGCCCCTGCATTTTGAATCCTCTAGTTTTAAAGGCACCTTCACCAGATTATTGATGCTCACTGGTCTCATTGCTTCCCTCCACATTTAGGAAAAGCTAACAGGAGGCAAAAAGGCATCTTTATTAACATAATAAACATATGAACACACAAAAGTTACGAAGTATAAAATAATCAGAAGCAAAACATATGCATAGTTTCTTTGGGCCTATATAAACTGTTGTTTTTTTCCTTGCACATGAACAGCAGATTACCCTAAAAATCAACTTTTTCCATTCTAATCACTCTCTTACTCTCTCATCTCTTCCCCTGAGCCATCCCAAACTCTAAACTTACTTGTTTGTGAGATGGCCTTAAAACACCCCTACCCAAATTCTGTGCTCAATGTAATTTTCTCTTGGAACATCAAGCTAGAATGCCCCTAGTGGCCACTGGCCTCCGTGCTCCTCTATGCCCACAGTTGTCCTCCACAGGCCTCACCTCTCTGGTGCCACTATTCCCATCCTTCCAGTCAGGGGCCATGCACTACTTCTAGCCAGACACTAAAGTTCATGGTTAGCCTCCTAGTCCCGCTTTTAAAAAGGCAGCATAGTCCCTATTCTGTTTACCTGGGACCACATGCTGACTTGGGTGACTTGGGTGTTGATAAGGTATCTTGCCCTGCATGCAGCATCCCGGGGAATACTGCACACTTCTAGCCAGCTTACAACTCTGGTTTCTGCCTATAACTGGTAGCACACGTATATAGCATACTAGTTCCCCAAACCACCCAAGAGCCCACCACTGCAACTCCACTGTGGCCCTTTCTTCCTTCCTTTGAGTTCCTCACCCTGTCCTATGCCTCCCTATTGGTTAGTGAATGGGATATCCTTCACCCCCTTCCCTACCAGATAGGTGTGTTTTTTCCCCCCATGCAGCCCTACACATCCAGATTCTATCTACACCATTCCAAAAGCAGTTAAACAGACACCTGCACTTTCAGATACAGAGACTGAACTTTCAAACTCTTGAATTTACAAATCTATATACGCAACTGCAAAAACAAAATCACTTCCCAGTGGCAGAAAGTTTAACTCGGTGAGTGACACAATGTGATCTGAATCTCTAAAGACTAAAGCCTTGGGACCCATATTGTTCTAGAACAGCAGTTTTAGGGGCTATTTAAACAAAACATATGCCTCAATATTCTGATTCTTCTAGAGTATCCCTTCTTTAATTACACAGCATTGGGTGCCAGCCTGTGAGCCCAGAACACTGCAGAGTTTTGAAGAAGATATTGAATTGAGGAAGTGGTATGCCTTCAGTGTCCATCAGTGGTGTGGTAATTCAGAACTAAGGAAGTATTGCAACACTCAAACATCAAACAAACACGTATCTCCCTATTGTGCAAACTCTGCCCTAAAGAAGACTTGCTTGCAAGTGTTCAGATTTTTTTTAGTTCAAGCAGATGTCTTTTTGGGATACTATACCAGTACCCCGGGGAAGAACGCCTATCAGGCAGATTAACCGACATCATGCGCCACTGGGATGCACTTTGCAATTAGCGAGCGTAGGTTTAATTGAAAGAAAGCAACTTCATTAAAAGCAAAGCAATTCATTTTAATTTGAGGCAAGCACACAACACAAGAGCTAAAACGCCCTCTGGGCATTCAACTAGTTGGATTTCAACTCCTATCATTTTTACAAAACAAGAACCTTCATTACCCGTCAGCGCATATGCTTGGGAGCATGTGCCAATTTTACCTGAAAGAATGCACAAGTCTATAGTAGGATGAAATCTGGGAAAACACACAATGTATGTGCATGTATACTCTCAAGCCTATTTGTATACATATATAGTTCATTCATACTCTTCTGCTGGAGTGTACTATTTGAGTGTGACCAAACACAGGCACATAGATATATAGAAGCACAACTATGCATACTGAATGCAATGCCATGCATGCATGTATTCACACATAACCATGGGAATCACATTTGTGAGTGTACCTATATGTACAAAATGTGTACTACAGTTTATGCATACAGATTGTGTGCTCATTGCACATAGTCTATGTATGGCAACCTATTGGTAAAAGGCCAGTACAGAATATCACAGATGGGTGGTATGCAGCGAGAGGCTCACACTTGCATCTAGGTTTGCAGCTTGGGACTTCTGCTTCTTGTGCACTCACTCATAAGAGGGGTGGGGAGGATGGGGTTTGTTTCTTTTTAGAGCATGACCGGACTGGAATTTAAAAAAGATTAGCGTCAGATCTTGACTGGGCAGTCTTGCGCTGGGAGAGGAAGTGTGTGCGCGTGCATGTGTGTGTTGGTGTTGCAAACACACAATTCAGCTTGCCTCTGTGTGAAAGAGGAACTTGGCTTTGTCTCTGTGTCTCTCTCTTTCCCTCCCTCTCTCTTTCAACTAGCAAGACGCAACTGAATATAACCAACTGCCCCCCACCCTCTGGAATGACAACATCTTTGAAACAGCAAAGAAAGACATATCCATACAGGTACACTTGCAATGTGAGCATGCAGGCATTGATCTCACGTTACAAAAATGCATTACAGACATTTTAAACTATCAAGTGTCCAGCAAGTCATCAGGAGTCCTCAACCTGTCAGTGACATGGGGTGCTTCTTTCACATTAACCATTCATTTGCAGGCAATGCTACAATGTAAACTTTGGTTAAGGGAAAATTATTTCTGACAAATCTGAATAGTACAATCATGTCTTATCCTTGAACCTTGGCCAAAAGCAAAAACTAACCAAATCAGCTACACAAGTCGCAACCATTAGGTACACAGGAATTCGGACTGTTGATGTAGAAGATTTTCTGTTAAAGATAGGGTGGGGAATATGTCCAATTTACATGTCTACACCACCTTCTAACTTCGGGACATCATTCTTCCAACTGACAAAAATCATTTCACTTAGTCAAGGGGATTGCTAGAGTGCTGAAAAGGTGTGCAATTCACTGCAGGAATAAGCTGGGTGGGGCTATGTATAGCACTATACACTGACCCAGAATATTTGCTTCATATTCCACAACTGGTCACTGCCTAGGTAGAGTTTGCACATTTTCTTCATGTATGTGTCAATCCACCCCAACTCCAATAGTTTTATCTTTTTTCGCCCACATCCTAAAAGATGAGCATTCTGGGTTAATAGGCGTTTTGCAAATTGGCCAAAATGCAAATATGTTTGCGTGTGTAGGGCCTGTGAAGGACTGGCACACTGCCCAGGAATGGTTCCTACTTTGCATCCATTGTTGCTTGAACAGCTTGGACCCTGAATTGAATTAAGCAAGTCTGAAATATATTAGATAACTGCACATTTTAGTACCAACTCCCTAACTTTGCTTCCTCGAATACAACATTTCTACAAAAAAAAACAAAAAAAAAACAAAAAACTTTTAAACATGTAGTTGCAGTCTGGCTGAAACAGACAGGTTAAAATCCAGCTTTAAGGAAGAGAGACTCACCCTCTTGTCCTATACAGAATGTTGCCTGAATTCTTAAAACAGGCAATCCGCTATATTCTTCACATTCTTGAAAAAAGAGAGGACACAGACCTTGCAAAAATTCCCAAGGCAGGGCATCATTTACAACATCTCAAAAATCAAAACAATCAGCCTCAAATTCCCCAGTAAATATCACGGCTATGGTTAGCTAACCTAAAAAGCAATCTTCTGGCATAAATAATTGCACCCTTGCAAATATTTGAAAACTTCTTTGTCTTCTGATAAACGTCATACACAATGCGTTTTAGAATTCTTTGTTATAGCGTTAAGTTTGGATTGGACATGCTACACATTTTTTACTTTGAAGTGGAGTTTAAACTGACATTCCTCACCTGTCTTGTAGCACTAGCTCTACTAGATTCACAGAGCTAAGTTTTAACACAATAGCAGGAAACTGATGTTGCGGGTCTGAAACTGGCACATGCAATAAGCAGTGGAAGTAAAAATAATACAAATGTACTCTACTGGCAATGCTCCTAGATCCAAGGCAACAAAGATACTTGTTGTGGAGAAAAAAAAAATGAGAATAGAAAAGGTAAAAGAAATATGCTGCCCGTCCTAAATGTCACACACAGACAAGGTAAGTAGGCGGAAGAATAAAAAAGGAAGGAAAACTCTGTGCAGTTCTTTGCGCCCACTGCCTCCAACACAGAAGCTTACCAACATGAACTCCATGAAAACACCAGCAAAGAGAGCAGAGTTTTCTGAAAGGACCAAAGATCCCAATGTAACCCTAGCACTTGCAGGAAAACAATGAAGATACATTGCTATAACAAAGACTTAAATAAATGTAAAACAAAAACATTAAAGCAAGGGGTTCACAAAAATATAAAGCCATAAATTTCAAACAGTATTAAGATTGAATCTAATAACCACTGTAACAACGGGTGTCACACAGTAAATAGCAAAATTACCACCCTTTCTGGTTTCCTCATTTTATACCATAATACCTTATTAAACAGTTTCTGTTGGCTTAATTAAATTCAACTCAACAAATTCCAATAAGAATTTGGTATTGCTCTATTTATTTGTGTGTTACCTTGTGTAAACCCCATTTAAACGATCATTGATAAATATTAAATATTTTAAAGTGGCATTCTTCATATAGGTTAGCACAATAGCACAGTGGTTAGTGTTGTTCCGTACTGACCCCTACTCTCTCTTCTGTTTCTTCTTCTGGTTTCTTTGTACCACCTACTCAAAGCATCATGATGCTCCAACATTGATGGACTAAAAGCAAGAAGTCTACGTGACCATCATCATCAAGTCCTTCCGTGAGAACCCTAAATACAAAGAGGACTGTTTCATCTATGTTAGGTAGAATGCCCAGAGGGGACTGGGCAGTCTCATGGTCTAGAATCCCTGCAGATTTTATTTTTTTTCTCTAGCCGTCTGGAGTTTTTTTTTTGTTTGTTTTTTCTGTCCACCCTGGCCATCAGACCTTACTGTTATTCTATGTTAATGTTGACTTATTTTATTTTCTTACTGTGTCTTTTATTTTTCTGTTCTTCATTATGTAAAGCACTTTGAGCTACATTTTTTTGTATGAAAATGTACTATATAAATAAATGTTGTTGCTCACATATCTAGCATCCCGGGTTTGAATCTCACATCAACAGCAACATTTATTTACATAGCACATTTTCATACAAACAGTAGCTCAAAGTGCTTTACATAATAAAGAATAGAAAAATAAAAGACACAATAAGAAAACAAAATAAATCAACATTAATTAACATCGAATAAGAGTAAGGTTCAATGGCCAGGGGGGACAGAAAAAACAAAAAAAACTCCAGACGGCTGGAGAAAAAATAAAATCTGTATCCCCTCTGGGCATTCTACCTAACATAAATGAAACAGTCCTCTGTTTATTGTGGAGTTTGCATGTTCTCTTTATGTCTGCCTGGGTTTTCCTTTGCATACTCCAGTTTTCTGCCAACATACCCACAAACAAGCAGGTTAATTTAACTGTCAATTCCAGTTTGGTTCTTGTGAGAATTAATTGTACTGAATGCAAGGTAACTGCTACAAACAGACTCAACCCATAAATACTCTGCCAGCATAATGATCAGAGAATATATTGCATCAATGTGTAAGTACTGTAACTGAATATTTCCAGTTTGATTAAATACATTGTTGAGATACAAATACTGAAATCCACTTTCACTATTTAAAAAATGGACTTAACCAAGCGGTTTCTCTGATTAAGTGTAATACATTGATATTTCGTCAAACAGAAATATGATTTCAACTTTATCTTTAGCAACATAACAAAAAAATAAATGAACAGTACATTAAACAAACTGCCATACTGGAATAACATTCTATCATGTGGACTCCTGGTAATTAAAGGGTATGTGTTTGTGAGCAAGTGTCCTTGTAACAAAGCAGTACTCTGTGTTGGCAGCATCTAGTCCAAGTTATGAACCAGCTCTGAACAGTCTTGTTCTACGTAACGCTGCAATGAAATTGAAAGAAAAAGATGTTTAGCAGATAGAATGATTGAATGGAAAATGAAAATGGTGATTCTAACACATTTTGAGTAACGGCTCCTTATACTTTTTCAGGTCCAGCCAGTAAATATAGCAATAACCTGCACACCACACATTTACTTACTGTACTTTATTAGTCTATCCTAATGCTGTGTGACCATTTGTCTATTCTGTTGCTTAAAACCTGCTCAGTTGTCAACATTTTCTTCATTACAAATTCTATGTAAGTCTCTTTGATCTGTGGTGATATCACCCTGAGTCGTGGAATGGAGCTTCCACCAAGCATCTCTTTTCTCCTTCCCTCTGCAGATCCGGAGAATCATGAGCAAACAACGCATGCCATCACTTTTAGGTTTGGGCGCACCTAAACCTGCCCCTTCCACCACATTGACTTGATAACCAGCATCATTGGCATCTCTCCCAAGACTGGTTGGGGAATCTCATCTGTAAAGACTTACCTGATTTTTGCATACAACAATATACAATGATCACCATTTGGTGCCCTAACCATTTATCTTTGTTTCTGTTTTCATTAAGAGTGGTTTGCACTTTTGCCTCACAAATCCTGGATCCCGAGTTTGAATCTCATACCACATCATTGTTAGATGCAATTCTAATTATATCTATGTAGATTTTTCTCTATGTGCTCTGGTTTCCTTCCACATCCCCAAAGACATGCATGTTGGGTTAATTATCAATTCTAAAACAGGACTGTGGGATAGCAAGTGTGGGCGTGTACTTAAGTGAGCCCCGGAAAAGAATGGTTTCCTGTTCAAGGTTGGTTTATGCCTTGTGCTAAAATGTAGCCAGGATAAGTTCAATATCTCCCCAAACCCTGAATTAAATTGGGCAGGTTTGAGGATGTATGCTTTTACAGTTTAATATATAGCAATCTTTATATTACTGTACATTTGTTTCTGGAAAAATAAATTGCCAAATAAAATCAAGACTTCACTATAAATGATAGCAGAGTGTATTATTTCATTCTTGCCATTCCTTACACCTCAGTAATTACAGAAAAATGCACCTTTATGCTTTGCAGGGATATTTAGACAATAATCAAAGATACATCAGAAGACTATTTACATAAAAATTAGAATAACCAGCATGGGTTTAGAAAAATAAGACCTTATTGAACTAATCAGTTAACTTTTTTTAAACAGGCTACTATAATAGCAAACAAAAGCATAGCATTAACTTAAAGACTATTAAAAATAATTAGACACTAAAGAACAGTTCTGGTGCTAAAATTCAATTGCATGGCAGGCACAGTGGATTTAGGAAGCATTTAGACCCCTTCACTTTCTGCATTTTTTTGTGTTGTAAATTAAATTTTAAAATATATAAGTTTGCCATTATTGTTCATCAATCTACACTCAGCAACCCATAATGATGAAAGGAAAACATGTTTCAGTAAGGTTTTCAAATTTATTAAAAACCAAAAACTGAAAATCGCTCATTTAAATCAGTATTCAGAACCTTTGCTGTGGCATTCCAAATTGCGGTGAGGTGCTTCCTGTTTGCTTTAATCATCCTTGAGATGTGTCTAGAATTTGATTACAGTCCACCTGTTCAGAACAGCACAAACCTGTGTATATAAAAGGTCCCATAATTCACACTGCATCTGAGGACAAAAACCAAGCCGTGTAGTTCAGGGAACTCTCTGTAGACCTCCATGATCAAAATGTGCTGAGGCACAGATCAGGGCAAGCAAGGGTATAAAACCATTTCTGTAGCTCTGCGTATTCCCAGGAGCACAGTGGTAACAACAGTTATGAAATGGAAGATTTTTGGAACGATCAGGACTGTTACTAGAGTTGTCATTGGGCAAGGAGATGTATTGGTCAGGAAGGCAAACAAGACCCAGTGGTCACTCTAACAGAGTTTTAGAAGTCCTCTGTTGAGACAGAAGAACCTGTTGGAGAACCATCTCAGCAGCCATCCATCAATTTGGCATTTACTGTAAAGTGTCTAACTTTCACTTAGAGGTCAACAAAAACAGCAATTGGACTCATTGGAAGGCATTTAGAAAAATATTATCTGGTCTGATGAGAGAAAAAAATTGAACTCAATGCACTATGTACATTATGTCAAAGATCAGGCACTACTTATCACCAGTTTAATACAATCCCTATAGTGAAACGTGGTGGTGGCAGCATCATGCAATTGGGGTGGGATCTTCTCAGTTGTAAAGGCAGTGAGACTGGTCAGAATGAATGCAGACAAATACAGAATGATCCTTAAAGAAAGCCTGCTCCAGAGAGCACACATCCTCAGACTGGGGCAGCAGTTCTCCTTTTAGCACAACAAAGCATACAACCAAAACAAACACTGGAGTTGATTCATGACAAGTCTCTAATTATCCTTAAATGGCCCAGTCAAAGCCCAGGTTTAAACCCCTGGTTTAAACCCCATAGAATATCTGAAGAGAACCCTGAAGATGGCAATTTACAGACACTCCCCATCAAATCTAATGGCGCTTCAGAGGATCTGTCAGGAAGAATAGGATAAACTGCCCAAATCCAGGTGTCTAAAGCTTGCAGAGGCTTACCCAAGAGGACTCAGAGTTGTAACTGCTGCCAAAAAGGCTTATATAAAAGGTATAGAATTAAGGCTTTTAATGCTTATATGAATGAGGCATTTCAGTTTTTAATTTTTATTAAATTTGCCAACCTTTCTGAAAACATGTTTTCACTTTTCAATTATGGGTTATAAGGTGTGGATTGACGGCCAAAAATGACAAAATGAATCCACTTAAACTTAATTCTACCACAGAGTAAGGTGTGAAGATAGTGAAGGGGTCTAAATACTGTACTTTCTAAATCCATTGTAACAAGAATGGACTTCACCTATGTTAACTGGCTGGGGACAAAGAGTACATAAAAAGAGAAGATGCATCACATGAGGAAAGGTCATTAGCGCTGTCATTTAGGTGTTCTGTCCTCTGGCCTTTATTCTTTTGAATTTATATTAATAACATTGACTCTGAAGTAGAGGAAAACTTCAGAGATATTTGTAGAAGATGCCAAAATCCATGGGATAACAAACACAAAATTAATTTAAAAATATCTGGACAATCTTCAATACTGATCAAACACTAGAAAACACAGGCAAAGTTAATCGAATAAATATATAAATACAATACTAGCATCATATGAAGCAACCTATGAGAAAGATTATGTGCTTATATTGATGCAACATTCACATACTATACTTACAGCAATTATGTAGAAAAGCCAAGCAAAATGACACCTTTTATTGGCTAACTAATGCATATTGTAATCTTCTTAGTTAGCCAATAAAAGGTGTCATTTTGCTGCTTTTCTCTACATTCATAATGAAGAAAAACCTAGTACTACAGCAATTATGTAGAAACAAAAAGGAGGATACTGCTGAAGAAAACTTGTTCAATATAAATAAAGGGTTGAAATATTTTGATTCTATAATGTGGTCATGACACCACATCTATATTACTGCGTGCAGGTACCCAATAGCAGAGAACCTATACGGAGATGAGTGGCCAAGGGCAACCATGCACTAATTAACCATTCAAAGAAGGCTATGTATGAGATCAATACAAGTTTCCGCAATTTAACAAAATGCAAAGGCAAGAGTTGCTTATGTTGTTTTTTTTTTCTTGCAAAACAGTGAATATAACATTTAAGGACAATAATTGAAGATAAGAGGATGTGCATTCAAAATGATAGCCAGGAAGTGATTCTTCACTTAAAGTGTAAAAAAAACTTGGAATAAAAATGATGTAGTTAAAGTGAAAACCCTTGTACTTTTAAAAAGTATCTGGATGAGATTTTTGGATAAGTTAACTAAAAGCTAATCGAAAAAGTACACTAAATGGACTACTTTCTTTGTAAAACATATATTTTTAATTAATTTAGCACTACATATTGACCCATAAGGAGCCCCTGTGTTCTTCATTGCTTAAGAGACATTCTCCCTATGCAGTTAATTCTTGGATGCTGTTTTGATACAAATTTCTCAAAGGGTTTCTGGAATGAAGTAACAGAGATGGAGTGTGTAAATCATGGGATGCCTGTATCACAGTATCTCTTAGTTTCACAGCACAACTTCACTACACGTCTTTATTTCTTTATATTATATGTTAATGGCTTCACCTCACATTAACATGGCACTGTCATGTTCCTAAGAGGTCTTAATCACAATCTAAAAGACATCTATAAAATATCCGGATATCATTGGACCCTCAATGATTAAACGTAGATACATAGATGAAAGCCAACCAATGAATTAGTACAGCGGTAAAAAAAAAAAAATAAACCAGTTGGTTTTTTTTTTTTTTATTTTTTTTTTTAAGGGGGGAGAGACCTGAAACCAGATAGCCATGCTAATAAGATTATAACTGTCCTCATAATACCAAAGCTTCAAAGCACAGCTCAGAACAGTTTATAGCACATCTAATGAAAGGCTAAAAATGTACCAGTTGACCAATTGTTATCCTTTACCACTGCAACTATTCAGTGTCACATTTTTCACAGTGTACTAAACATTTCTGTATACTAAAATATAATACATCTCTCTAAACAAAACAAATTATGTTGTATATTCTGTATTTAAGGTAGTGTTTCTATACCCCTGTTTTCTTTAATCTTGTACTAGATATACAACAGTTACACAAAAAATATACACCAATACCAGTTACAGTCAATTTTTCTTATCCATGGAGGTTATGTTCCTGAAACACCTTGTGGATATTGAAAATGCAGATATAGAAGCATTGATCCTATAGGAAAAATGAAGCAAAGTTCCTATTGGATGCCAGCTTGGGCAGATATGCCAGCCCTCCACTCTCGCTCCTTGAGGCTCAGTAATTATCCTTCCACAGGTCACCTCCAGAAAATTTGATGCAACTTTTATTTTGTGTACAGTCAAGTTCTTCTAGGTGCTCCAGCAGAGGCCCTTAGGTGGTTGTAGCAAGGCAATCACAGGGCCTTGTTAAAATATCCAAATGATAGTAGTTACAGGCAGTGTGTACAAAGGGCAGGAACGTAATCAGTGCTATTAAGGGAATTACTAGGATGAGGACTACTAAGAATTCCTAGATTATGGGAAACAACTGAAACCCCTGGTCCTAATCACAAGTGGGGTGCAACGACTTTCCTGCACTGCTAGGCACTGAGTAGTGGTACATTGATCCATTCACTGTAGTGCATCGGCAACCCATGACATCTATGGGAATCATAGACCTGTTATTGCTCAATCTCACATGTCGCTCACACATGTTAGGCTTCTGGGAATATTGTTTATTTTTACTTTTTCTGCTGTGAATGGCCAAAAGGCAACCTCCTGAAGTCCATCCTCACCCAATCCTGAGGCCCAAAGCAAGGACTTTATCTGCAAATAGACACAATTAAACTGCAGGTATTGTGAAATGTGTCACACTTTTATAATAGCGGCTGGGCAAAAGAATGGAATCAATAGATAGCGGGCATTTACTGTAATTTGGAGCAAAAACAAATTTTACATCCTCCTATGGTACACTCCATGCCAAAACAGTTTCAATACCAAGATATATACGACAGGACGTCAGGCTAATTAACACAGAGAGGGTCTACAGAAGTATTCAACTGATTAAGTTGTGTTTTATAATTCACCTCTAAGAACCTAAGGAACTAGTGTTCACTTCAAAGAAAAAGAAAAAAAAAGTACAATACTACTGACATGTGTTTTTGGTTACAATAATTTGGCAGTAAGAAAAATAAAGAGAACACAAGCAAGTTGGAAGAAATAAACCTAGAAGCGATTCTGAAATCATTTTATTAGGGTAAATCAAAAAGCAAATGTAACATGTGTGTAAAAATAAAACCATTTCTCAGAAGATGCTGCCAAGGTGATCATACCTACTACACGGTCTAGACATGTCTCTTCAGTAGTTTGAACAAACTCCATATTTAACTATCAAGGTCAGCTTTACTTTAGTGAACAAAGTGCAGTAATCAGATTGTTATGGTCAGAAGATGCCAAAGCCTCATCTGATTCATAGAAGATGTTACAACTTTATGGAGAGGAGAAGATTAAATCAAAGACATGAGTAAGAATAGGCTGAAATGTTTAAAAGCATTGGAACCAAGTGTGGCTTATTAATACAGATTGGGATATCCACCAATTTCATCAATGATTCAAAAATTTTAAACAAAAATCATTAATCTTTTTTAAAAGGTGCAAGATGTGCTCCCGAGTCATAGGTGCATCATAAAAACTGCTAACCTATTTTATTTTTGCTTGCTTTTATATGTTTACCACCACTTTATCCAATTAAATATCCTAAACAGTAGTTCATTTGTGAAGACAAACTGACACTGCTTGTTCACCACAAAAATTATGCAACTTTAAATGGAAGAAACTGAGAATTGTAAACTGCAGAAGCATGTGGTTTATAATGTGACAAGGAAAACAAATGACAAAGAGTAAAAAGGTTAGGGGTAGCGTGCAGGGAATGAGAGAATGGGCATGATGTAAAGAAAGTAGAACAGATCAAGAGTCTACAGGGGGCTTGTGAGGGAGATGGCAAGTAGGAGTGGGATGGAAGAAGGACTAAGTAAGGGAAAAAACGATGTAAGGGATGGGAGAAGCAGAAATGGAAAACCCTGAGATAAGAAAGAATGCATGGTGAAAGGACTACAGAAAAAAATGCTGATACAGGTGAGGAGGGTGAGAAAGGGGAGAAATCATTGGATACACTTTCCTGAGGAAACTAGTCAAACTAGTGGCAGGACATTTTTGCACAATGATGTAAAAACAACAACTGGTACATGTTGGCAAACGACAACGTTAGCCATTGTTTTTAATGAAGTGCTTCAAATTTAAATATTGCAATTTTGAAAAAAAGTCTCCTCAATCAACTGAAAAGGAAATGTATTTATTCATTAGCTTTACAACGATGTAATCTACCTGATTAGCACCAGCATCTTCACCATTTCAGACCCAAAAGACATGTAAACTGCATGGTGTTAGACAGTGATATAAGCAGGATTGTGTATTTCTCATACTGGGTCGAGTGTTCAGTCAACTGCTTTCCCCTTTGTTTATTCTAACACACAGTTGTGTTGCCAAACATGACACAAACTCTGTAAGAAAGTTTGCCGATGACACAACAGTTAATAGTAATCATTATCATCTATGACAAGACATCCTACCTGGAAGACATTACACTCCTCACTGAATGCTGTTTAAATAACAATCTGTCCTTCAGCATTAGCAAAACAAGCAAACTGATTGTTGAGGTTATGGGAATTGAATGGAGTCATGCTCTTACAGATAATAATGTGGCTACTGTGGAAAGAACAAGGAGCTTTGAGGTCTTAAGGCTCCTTATCACTATGTTTGCTGTTGCAGGGCTTTGTATAAAATGGAAAAGCTTTATCAAACCTGATTAATCCAATTCAGGGTTCTGAAGGCAAGAAGCATTCTCCACAGTATAAGCAGAGAGCACAATCCATTTTTGTAAAGGCCACCAGTTCATCTGAGGGCTCAACAATAAACACACTCACATTCACATGCAATCAGTAGAACAGTTGCCTTTAAGTTTTTTAAAAACAGATAGCTGGAGTGTCACCACACACATTTATTTTCATATTTTTCTATAATGACATATATATTTCTTTATTTATTACTGTATTTATAAATATGTATTGATAATTCTTGAGTTAAACTGCATTGCACCACAAAGATGCAGTTCACAGCCATTGTCCTATACTGCCATTAAATAACACAATTCACAAGTTAAGTTTAAACTAATACATCAAAGGCATTTCAACTTATTCCTAAAACAAAGGGTAATACAATTTTATTCAAGTACCCCTCCTGTATATTTAAGGGAGATGGAATAAATATGAAAACATGGGCAAAGCATTCAAAGAGAAGCTGATAAAATGTGTGGAAGAGATTGTAGTTGTGAAAGAAAAAAAGCTGTCAGAGGCATCCACTCATTTTTTCCCATCACAAACAACCTGTTGCATCAAAGTGCGAAGCCAAATCATTTCCCAAGAAGAAACAGGTATAAGAGTTGTAGCTGTGCTGATTGTGCAAGAACATTATTAAGCACAAACACACAACACAGATACAGTATAATCAAGTCAGAGTAGATTAGAGACACATTTGACACCTAGACTATGCATTTTGGTTCTATAAAGAAACAAAATCTTTAATTTATAAAAAGAAAAAAAAAAAACTGGCAATCAGTCCACTGTGACTGGAAGATGGCCTCTTTGGTAGCCTGCCATCCTCAGAAATTCTCTCATAAAAAATACTAAAGTGGCCAAAATGCAGGACTGCACAACTAATTGTGTATTAATCGCAATTAAGATTATAGCTTCTGTAATATACAAGTAACGAAAAGTGGCGATTACTACATTCTATTCAGTTCTCCAGCTCTGTCAGGAATAAACAAATGCATGTTGCAGACAAGCAAAGATAACATTTAGTTAGCGAATTTGCAAACTAGAGACACCAACATCATCTGAATAATTACAGGTGACTGCAATGAACACATTTTTCGTGTCTGATCTCTAAAAATGTTTTTAAAAAAAATGTTAATTTCTTCATCGTGTTTGCAGCAGCCTCCAGAAAAACTGAGAAGCAATGTTGACCTGATGCTTTTTATAAGGTTGAATGTCAAAAGAAAAGAATTACCTGTAATTTAAAACTATTTTGTTTTCAATAGCAACAATGCTGATCAAAGACAGCCAAGCTATTGTAGCAATGCACACAAACTTTTATGCAACTTACTAAAAGTGCACACCACAAGTCTAAGGAGGTTATGCTGAAGCTTTAAAACGCACAGGCAAGGCCACATCTGCAGTGATGTGTACAGTTTTGGTCACCAGACAACAAAAAGGACATAGCAGCTCTAGAAAAGGTCCAGAGAAGAGCAATTAGGCTCATTCCATGGTACAGGAGATGAATTATAAGGAAAGATTAAAAGAGCTGAGCCTTTTCATTTCAAACAAAATAAGATTAAGAGTTTACATTATTGAAGTGTTAAAAATTATGAAAGTAATTAGTACAGTGGATTGAGACTGTTATTTTCAAATGAGTTGATCAAGAACACAAGGACATTTGCACAAACATTTCCTGTACACAGAGAACTATAGAAAAATGGAATAAATTACCAAGTGGTGTGGTAGACAGTATGATTTTGGGTAGTTTCAAAACTACAGTTGATGTTATTTTGGAAGAATTAAGTGGATAGGACTGGAAAGCTTAGTTGGGTTGAATGTCCTGTTCTCGTCTAGATTGTTCTAATGTACACTGCTCAAAAAAAAGTAAGGGAAAGCTTAATCCCACATCGGATCTCAATGAACAAAATATTCAAGTGGAAAATCTTTATTGAGTAATAATGTGTAATTCGTCAAGAATAACATAATATAACAACAGTCAATGGAAACCAAAATCACAACATCACACCAAAAACCTAAGTCAAAAATTGAAGTCACAGGCTGATCCAACTTGCTTGACTTTTGTCACAGCAAGTCATAATGTCACTCAGTGGGGTGCCTGTATGCGCTCCCAAAAACATCTAGGCATGCTCCTGAAGAGACGCTGGATGATGTACTGGGGTATCTCATCCCAGACCTAGACCAGGATATCAGTGATGCATAATGTCCCAGAGGTTCTCAATTGGATTCAGGTCTGGGGAATGTGAAGGCCAGTCAATGACATCAAAGCCAACATCATCCAAGAAATGCCTCCACACTCTGGCCAGGCATTTTTTTTTTTAATACCAGGAGAAACCCGGGGCCCACTGCATCAGTGTAAAGTCTGACAATGGCTCTTAGGATTTCATCCCGGTACCTAATAGCAGTCAGGATACTGTTGCCTAGCATGTGGAGATCTGTGCAGCTCTCCAAGGATATGCCTCCCCAGATCATCACTGACCTACCACCAAAGCAGTCATGCTGGATGATGTTGCAGGCTGCATAACATTCACCATGGCATCTGCAGACTCCTTCATGTTTGTCACATATACTCAAAGTGAACCTGCTCTCGATGGGACACAAATGGTGGAGCTGCCAATTGTGTATTCTCCTGTGAATGCTAATCAAGCTGCACAGTGATGGGTAATTTTTATTTCAGAATTATTCATATATGATTTACTGTATTCCAAAAACAGTGACACAAATATTTTAATGTGTTTTGTATCTTTACTATATATATTAAAAGAAGCAATACTAAACAATAATTTTCAACCAATCAACCAGTTATCAACTTCACATTAACATAGTTTGAAGTGGTTTCCTACAAAATGAACATTCTACTGTACTTTAGGCAAAAAGGCTGCAGTATACGCATTTGGTAACATAAAGTACATATTTCACTTTTGTGATGTTAATTGCTATAAAAAACTGCAATTGTGGTATCAAAGGCAATACTTATCAACTATTCATTTTGTCATAACTTAGCACCCCTGTCAAAAAGTATAACGCTTATTAACAAAATTAAGTACCCAGGGAGAAATAAACACTTCAGAACAAAGTCAACAAAAAACAGCAAATCTTCTGCCACTCTGGGCCAACTTACGTAAGACTTGCTACCTGGCAGAATGGCACACAAAGCACTACCTTCTTAGATACCTTGGCTCTCACTCCTAATTTCATACATACTTTCAATCCCAATCACCGCTCCTCTTGCCAGTGAATCTTTGCCCTTGTTCACTTTCCAACTCTAAGCTCAAAGTGCTTGATAGCTTGAGTGCAGCTATAATAGTCTTCACAGAACATTCAATTATGCCCAGTTCCACTTCATTCAAAGGGGGCAGATCTAGGATTTCTTGTTATAACAAATGCACAGTACCCACTGATGGCCTTGAAAGTACTGCACCTCTAAGCCTATCCATAGCCCTTCAATTGTTAGGCCTGTTACTTTAAAGGACCACATGCTTGTACCCATTCATAGTACTGGCACCTAACAGGGCAGACGGAAACAAATTGTGTTCTGCACCTCACCCTTACAAGAGCAACCTTCCATGGCTGTGCACTGTCCCAGGAAAATTAATCAATGTTCTCATCTTTTGGGTCATTTGCCCAGTAATACAGTGGGTTTCAAATTCAGCCCTGGGGACCCTCATGTCTGCAGGTGTTTTATTCCGAACAATTGCACTGTCAAAGAAACATTCTTATTTTTAATGGATCAATCTGTTTAGTTACTGGGATGAGAAATACTTGTAATTATCATAGTTTTAAGTGAAAATGCTGATAATTAGCATGAGCAGTGTAGACTCCATTACAAACAGTGAATACTTACTTCATTGCCATTTTCACTTGCCCGATTATTGAGAAATGCTTCCTACAATTCAGAAGACAAGTGAATATGGCACTGTAATAGTTGTTCCCCTTACATTCAGTGTTTGTCAGAACTTGGATATAATCAAGGCAACAAACTTCAAAAGAAAAAAGCAGGTTAAACATAAAACAGCAACAAAAATTTAAGTACAGTAAGTATTTTTGCCAAACATTAAAAATATTTCTGAACTTCTTAAAAAGAAAATAAAAAGGTCAGCTCACTAAACAATTTAATGCAATTTAATGTAAAGTACGAATGACGCACTGATTTCTAATTAGTTGGAATAAAAACTTGTGGCCACTGCTCTAAAGGTGTTGTTTCCGCCAGTCACAACAATTCCTTTCCTACGCTCGTCTTTAAGGTTTTTATTCTTCCAGGATACCCAGAACATTTACAGGGCCTTTCATACCCTAGTAGAGCCCTTCTACTAGTGGTGGCACACACTTATTTATACCTCACTATTCTCAATATGTATTTTACTCTCTTTTACAGCTTTGACAGATTTGGGTGATGGCACGGTCTTGTGCACAACTGAGCAGGAAACTAGAGATGCTCCTTATCAGGATTGTTTTTAGGGCTGATACCAATCGTTGATATTATGTTACTAGACTGGCCAAATCAGATTTTATTTCCTTTATCTCTTTAAACAGCTTTAACTCCAAGTTCCTACATAACCAGAGGCAGAGAAAATGTATGCTCTATATTAAATTGTTAACTTTGGTATTTGTACAGTATAATTAAACTATAGGCCACAGGTATTATCCATTAATGTTTTATTAACAAAGTTAAATTCTTAAAATTAAATTGTTCAGTGTCCATACAAATACCAAAATAAAAAAATACCCATAAAATACATGCATTTTTAACTAATAAAATACGCAGACAAAATATTTATCTATACTGTAAAACATATGGCTTAAAGGAAATAAAATGGTTCTCATAATTACAAGCTATCATATTGTTTAATTTCTTCTGTGATGTACTTTTCTGAAACAAGGCTTAATTTAAAAAAGTAGTTTTCGTCATTTGTCTAACATTTTTTTCTCTCACATATTGATTAAGTTAATTGATATTGGCAGCTAAACAAGGCTTAAGCGTAAAAATGCATGCACTTACAGGTTTTAATCATTTTTAAAACACTGATTGCACTACAGCTTTTTTGCTGTTAAAATATACAGTACATGTACTACATTTATACAGGTTTTTTTGTGTTTGTTTGTTTTTTTCATTAACAAGCTAGGCATTTCTAATTTATGAGACAATTATAAATACAGATTACCATTAAATTAATAATACATTCTTACCCAAAATCACTGTATGACACACACACAAAAAAAAAATAAACACAGTACATACCTTTAAAAAAAAGATGCATATCTATCAAATATTCATGATTATTAAGAGGATACAAGACTAACATGCTTAACAAATAAAACAGAACAATTTTGCTGTAAAGCTAACAAGCCTATCATTTACTAGGCAGCAATTTCAAATTCTCCTTTATCCCTTTTTTTCTAATTGAAAATTCAAACTGCTGTATCTCACACAGGATCAACCCCCATACAAAAAAAAAAAAAAAATCAGACAAGCAGTGTTCTTGTTAATTAAAAAGGACAAAATAAAAAGGTATAGCTTTTTTGCCACTTGTCTAATAGCACAGGATGACTCTTCCACTTTCTATTTCTCATTTTATTACTCCACTTTATTTAATGAAAAGGCTAATATTTGAATCTTCTTTCTCTTCAGTAAAGTTGGCCTTACCACTCTCAAGTTCACTGCAAAAAAAGATGTGCCTAGCTCAACTAGTGTAATACCTCAAATAAAAGAGTACTACCATTAAATTACTCTAAAGCTTAGAAAAACAAAAGCTGAAACCAAAATGTTTTGTGATCAACCAATTTACTGATAAAGTGTATTTTGTAGTGAAAACCAGCCGATTTAGATTGATGGACGATTGATGGGAGCATCACTACAGGAACAGTGGCATAACATGATTTACTTACATGTTAATACTGGTCACAGTTACAGAAGAAGCTAGAAGCAGTGCAGGGAAGAGAGAAGCCACCTTAAATATAAGGACCCTTCAATGCAGAATATACTACATATATCCTCATGTACCAAGGATACAAAAGTAAGGTTGCAGCAAATGCAGCCTTTAAAAACATTTTTCAAAATAAAATAAATTTATATAAATCAGTTGTGACATCCCTAAAACTAAGAAAATAAAATGCACACAATTAAGAAAAACCTGTTACAATGCAATTTCAAAATTTAAAACAAAGTAACACACCATCCACAACTAAGTCTCAGCTATTGGCCTAACTAAACATGCAGAGCACTTCTCCCTTTCTCCTATGGGGAGGAGTGAATTACACCATATATCTTTACTACATTCTAAAATTTTCTTTCCTTGTGGTGAGGACAATGGTATTTTTAAAAATGACATTCAGCTATCCAGAAGATTAAAGCCCAGTTATGCTCCTGTAACAAGTGCTACTCAGTTTAAAGAATTTTGTAGGCTAGACCCGACACTTTTAAATATAGGCTTCCATAGGGACGGTTTATAATGCCCATTCAGATCATAGCTGCCACGTGTTCCCAGCATTCAGTGGACTTTAATGACAAAACAAAGCATGAGATTAAAGTAGAACATCATAAACATCATCTGAAAACTGACCCAGATGTTAATCGCTACATGCTTCTTGGGTTTCCTCCTGTGCTGATAGCAGCAGGCAGTGATTGCTACACAGAGCAGATTAAATTTATGATAGTCCAGCTCTCTGCACATTTAGAATCCTTAGATTTATACTTCATATCACTTTCATGATGAAGTGTGTTAAAGCATGTACGTTACATTTTACAGATAAATCATTAACTTAATTACAATAATTAATACTGTTAATTCCACATGTGGGGGCGAGGTGGAGCAGTGGCACTGCTGCCTTGCAGGAGGGAGTCATCTCCCTGTTGTTCTACGCCTGAAGTTTGCATGTTTTCCTGGTGGGTTTCCACAGAGTGCTCCAGTTTCCTTCCAAGGACATGCAGGTTTGGGGAATTGGTCATGCTAAAGTGACACTAGTGTATGTGTGTGCTTGCATGCTCCTTGCAATAAGCTGATGCCCTATCCAGGAATCGTTTCGGCCTCATGCCTGATGCTAGCTGGAATGGGCACATACCTGGATTGATGGTTGTTGTCATTAAACATTCCTCCTTTTCAGTGATATTGGGGCAAGGTGTCCTGGGAATTTAATGGATGCTTCAACAATTCAAAACACAGTGAAGCTGAATATTGTTTTCTCACTGTGATGATATCTTGTACTGCCACTCGTTAGAATCCTCCAGATTTACATAAAGTACGTGCTCAAGTATAAAAAGTACATCGCTTGCGTAGCAACAGCATCCACAGACACATGCGTCGCATGAAGTATAAATCCAGACTTAGATTCATTTTAATCTTTGCCATTTTGAAATTAAAAATGTGCCCCACGTGATAAGACTCAGTGAGATTTATTTTGGTATTAGTTCCACTTAGAACCTCTTGGGAGTGATGGATTGACACAATGATTCCAAGGACAACCCACAGGCAGGGTAATACTTCCTTAAACCATCATCAGATACATCCACTCTGGGACCAGAATGTGTTTGCCAATCACAGCATCAAAGCTCCAGAAAATTACACTGCTGTGGAAAACATCCTGCATTTTGTCTGTCCCAAGGAAGACAGACATCTCTTCAACTAATGACTACAGACCAGTGGCATTTACATCTTCTATCATGAAGACCTTTGAAAGGCTAGTCCTGGACTACATGAGTCCTCTTGTGGTAGACCACCTGGACTCACTGCAGTTTGCCTAACAGACACAGATTAGAGTGGAGGATGCAATTGCCTATCTGCTCCTCAAAGCCCACACAAAACTGAGAGCACTAGGAGGGTTAGGGTTTTTGATTTCTACAGCACCTTCAATTTACCCAGCCATCACTATGAACAATGCTGCACATCTTCTCTCTGAAACAATAACACTAAGGACTTTCAGCCAACAAATTCTTCAGCCCAAGTTTCTCAGGAAACACTACTTGGGCTTCTTTATACTAACAGCAATACGTCTGCATAATGCCTTCCTGTGGCTAGGACTGTGACTGTCAATTCAGAAGTCCTGGTGCGCATTCAGACCATAGTGTGTGTGTGTATTTATTTAAAAAGCTTCTGTAAAAAGCCAAATTTCTCCCCTGGTGACAAATAAATTCTATCTATCTAAATGGCATACCAGCAATAAAGCAAAAAAGGTAGATGCACCTGACTGTTGGTCTGCTCCACCATTCTATCCCTCCCTCAACAAAGGAGAAAAGTGTAAAAGCATCATGTAGAAAAGAGGCTAAAATGAAATGAGAAGATGTAAAGGGGGACCTCCTGATATCCAATTTCAGTTTCAAAATAGGCCTGAAAAGATACTTATTCAGAGCGCATCTTCTGAAGTGTGATATCTTAGTACCTGCAATACTGACTTATGTATTTATCTTCCTCCTTGTTATAAGTCTATTGTTCCACATCTGATGTCATTTTTTTGTATTTTCTGTACTGGATATATCAGAAGTATTTGCAGTGCATATCTACAGCTTTCCTTAACTCACAGTAAAAATGAAAGGGTTGTTATGGGATATCATTGAACAGCAACGTACCTAGAGTTTAGTAATTGAATATTTATATCCGATTTTAATTTAGGCCACCGTGATATATAAGGCTGGTGCCCCCATCCAGTTTTGGTTCCTGCTTTGCACCCAATGCTGCCAAGATAAGTTCTGTTCCCCACAACTATATTAAGTGAGTTCAATAACATATAGATGGGTGATTTGTAAAGCACTTGGAAAAATGTACTGAATCTCTGTACATACTTTTTAAGCAAAGATCACTTGAGTGACTGATTATATATTTATGTCATTCGCAATCACTATATCAGAGTGATAAGGCTACTTTATTTGGCTGGCTTTGCCAACTTAAAAGGGCAAAGGTATGCAAGTCTGTTTAGTCAGCGGCCTCTCAAATGTAATCAAAGTATTAAAGGCGTGTGAGAGTTTGAAATAAATGCACTCAGAAAAGAAGTGGGTAATAAAAAAAAATAGCAAGCTGTTCAAGCTCAATGTGTAGTGTGGCTGTGTAGAGTGAACTACAGCCTGTGCTGAATGTCATTTGCCATATGTATCAGAGCTGGCTATGGTACTGGAGTATTCTGATACCGTAACACCCTGTCCCTGCTGCCCACACAGCAGAGCAGTAATGGCATAGTGTTTAGGTCTGTCAGTTCTAACTTGCTCATATTTATCACTGTACTGTCCTGAATAAAAGTCACAAATTAAACTATGGTTGTCTTAACAATGAACGTCTTAACAATGAACAACATGAGGGCTTCATGTTAAAAGGCATCTCATTAATAGAAAACTCAAAATGGAAATAGTACACTTTTTAAACTGCAGTTATGAGGAAGGAGGGAGGTAGGCCAGATTGAAAAAAGAATGCAAGAGGGGAAGAGACACACTTGTAAAAGGAGTGAGGAGCAATTGTTTGCTAGGAGCAAGGGTACCACCAACATGGCACAAAGTAGCCGAATGTCCCACAGGAGATCTTTGGGGATGAGAGAGTGAGAATCACAGCTGCAGCACGAGTTCTTGCATATGACTGCCACTGATGGTAAAATGGTGTGCTACATGCTTCTGGTGAATAGGACAGAGAAAGGCCACAGAGCTATAACAAGAAAGACCACATTGCCTCCTAAGATGAAAGAAACTGTCAAGGATGAACATACCAATGCTTACAGTCACAAAAGTAAAGCCAATGTGATGCGGGAAGTGACCGTGCAAGCAGGCTTAAAGCTTCTAATGGAGTGATGTCTTTGAAGCAAAATGACACTTTGGGACAAAACCTAAACTAGTGGAAGGAAGAAAGAAAAAAATGGGTGAGAGAGAGAAAGAGAGGAAGGAAGCGAAGTATCTTTAGGTGTAATTTTGACTTTCTGGGAGTTTGTAAGCTGCTTCATCAGGTTGGCAAAGACATTAGACCTGCATAGGCTGTCCTTGGGTAACAGTATGCATTCGTTTTCCTTCGTACTGAACTTTTAATGGTTAAAAAAAATACACAACACTTGTTACAAATGTGTCCTTTTTATTGCATTTATGGTTATAAAGGGTTACCATGAAAAGGTCCTCAGTAATAGCAAAGGGTATGCCATAGTACATTCCACTGAGAACGGCCTAAAGGATTTCAACCATTTCTACTGTAGTTCCACTTGAGGCACCTTGCAGATGATATTAAAAATAAGCAATGGCACAAGTGATGGCCCACAGGAAGGAAGAGGGCAGATCTGTTTAATAGATGATTTTCTGTATTACAATAGTGCCAGGAAAGCATACATGATATGTGGTCAAGGTTGCCAAGAAACAGAGGTCTACTAGTGAATTTTAAACAGAATTAGGATAAGCAATTCCGTTAACCTAACAACAGCACAATCAATTAATAATCAATTTGTTGATCTACAGAACATTCAAGGGCATGATTTGGTCAAGTGTTTACATAGCCATCTCAGACTAAATATTCCATTTGTGTACCACCTTACAAGAAGGGATATTGCATTCTGGACACATGCCTTCACACTACAGTGTTATCTAGCTCAAATGTTATAGGTGCTTGCAATGTGGTCCCTGACTCTTACTCTCATGTCCCAAAAAGAGCAGTTGACTATCTACTTTCTACAGTGCAAAGTAGGTTGCCTCCAAAAAAACAATGAACACAATGATTATGAGGGCTAGCAAACAGCACTAGAGCTTCAAGTCTCAGAAAGCAGAGCAATCTTAAATTAATAACACCTTGCTTTCCATGAACTAACCAAGTAATTTATAAATGAATTACAATAATATTCAACAAAAATGTATTTGTAATGGCAATAGTAACAGGAATAGGAAAGTATGTATTGACCCAAAAGGGCACTAGCTAGTATTTTACTCGGCTCACCTGTCCCCATGTGTAGGACTAGGCCTTGTGGAGATATCTGAGCAGCAAACCAGCTTTGTAAAGCTCCTTTGAATTTGTGAATGTCTAGGAGGACTCAAAAACACTACCAAAAGTAAGATATGGGGAAAGGGTCTTCACAACAACATGATTCACTGGGAACATGGAAACACAGTCACTACTTTTAAAATACCCAGAGTGTTTACCATTACAAATATCTAAATAATTTTATTTTGTCTCTTGACAATCTGGGGAACTATTAAAAATTTCATACAATTGTGTGTAACACATCTGACCCTAGATTTCAGATTAGGTTGGGCATCACTGTTAATATAAAAACTAAATATTCACAAAAACGATCAATGATATACAGTCATGTGCTGATTTATAGTTGAGTAGTGAGTTTTAGCCATTCTTACTTATGGACAACATTTCTTCTAATTATTTTTTTGTTACTGATGAGCAGGTGTGAATAATCGATGAGCTGGTACTTTCCTTTCATGACCAATTTCTTTAATCCCACTACATTACACAAGCTTTCTCCACTAAAGTGTCGGTCAATTGGTAAGAAGCACCAACAAATGAATGACAAGCATGGGAAGGGTCCCCCATGAAGCATCAATTGGTCATGGAGAAGCAAAAACACATGAACAATGAGCGGTTCAGCCATAACGTTTTGAGAGCACAACTGAACAGCACTTCCAAACTGCTACACTGGATGGGTATTGAAAGGCATGATAACAGCTGAGCGGCAGTTCAGAAGTACTACACAGCACCATGAAAAAAGGCCACAGTTTATATAAACATCAGTTTATGCTACTCTGTACCAGCAGTTAAAGCATGCATACTGGTGACCCACACCAGACTCACAGAGCCTAAATTGCAATGACCTGCACAGTTTGTGATGGACATATGGCCAATTCAACATACAGCCAAATGTCCAGTCCCAAATGGAGCTGTAAGTCAGCACCTGACTGTATACCATAATTTATAAACTGTTCAAAAATAAATTTATAAAAAATAATCTACTCCTAAACATCATTTGCCATTTTACACCTATCTAGCTACCAGACATGGTCATGACTGTTTTACATTTGACTTAGGTTTAATGAATCTATCATCTGACAATGGTGTTCTAAGAATGAGGCCAAATTATATATACAGTACCTTTCTCACAATATAATTCAAAGAATTTCTCACATAGACATTAAAATAAGTAGAAAGACATAACCTTGAAGAGTCAGCAAGGAGAGTTACAGGTTAAGATGATGTAGTTTGTCTGAATGGCCTTTTCCTCAAAATTGTTCTCATTTGAATGCAATGGAGAAAAAGAAGAACTTCATTTCATATACATAAAAATAACAAGTGGTACAGACAAACACAGCTCAGAATCCAGTGCTGCACTGACACCTTCTTCCTCCAACAATGAGTCAATCTCTTTTTGCATAGTGCAATTAACAACATATGCCAATGCAAGATGCTTTGCAGGGTGAACAAGATCACAATACAGTATCCAAAAAAAAAAACTGAATAGTAAATTAAAAAGGGCCACATACAAGAAATCCAGTACTGGCAGACATGAGCAAAACTTTGAAGATTACCAGACATATATTAAAGAGCAGGTGTCGAAAAGACTCAGACTTAGTTAGCTTAGCTATGCAGAATAAACTGAGACCAGCCAGACCAGCCTCCTCAAGGGTACTTATCTTTGGGACACAGAGACAGACAACAGTGAGTCAGAGATTCAGCTAACTGAAATTTTCAGGATTGGGCAACCATGGAGAGTAGCAATGGACTTCGTTTCAACTTATCTGGCAGCCCTTTACATACACACAGCCCAGTGTATGACAGGCAAAGCACATGGCAATACCATCTTTACTATATAAGAAAGTCATTAAAAAAAAAAAAACTTTTCCTCTAGCATACATTTCACCAACATATTTTTTGTGTTCATTGTTTTCTTCTTTCTAGCGGTAAATTGTCATACTTTACTCATTATCTCCTGTTGTCTGATCTGAAAAGAAATTGGTTTATCTTTGCCCCATAATGTTCAGCAGGTGAATGTAACCAAGTGCTCATGTTCACTGAAAGCATCTCTGCCCTAAATGAGCATAGACTGACTGATAGCTAGAACGCTAGCTTCAGGAGTGTGCAGCAGAAGGACAAATTTGTGCAGAGTAAATGGCACAGATAGCTAGTTAGACCTGAATAACTCAAGAACATGAGTATGCTGTCGGGACTGGTGCTGGTTCCCAGCAACCCTCAAATGAATTAAACAGGTTCCTAGAACAAATAGAGGAAGTAGCTGGGTTTTCAAAAGCAAAGAAGATATAAAGTCAATAGTTTACTTGAGAAGAGATATGATATACAAAGGGACTAGTTCCCACTAGTAAATGAGCTCTGATGGAATTATAATTATTTGCAGTATAAAGCCTAAAGATTTCACGTCAGAAAAATAAGATTACCAGTCCAATCAAGTTTAAAGGCACGTAAATAGTACTAGTTTTAACTACATAAGCTAAAGCTAATTACACTGTCCATCTCACTAAAAACTGACATGTGGAAAGCATTCTCGTGATGGAATTCAGAGACTTTACGAAAGACTTCTTCGTTGAAGGTTCATTTAGTTTTGCAGCTACTACATACTGAAACTTTCTTAGCTGTAAAATCTAAATCAAGGCGGAAAATCCAACCTAATCTGGCTTTCTAGACTTGTTCTTACTACCTTAATTCCCTAAAATGGATTTATTAACATGCTGCATAACGTGTTCTCCACCTTTGAAGCGTAAGCTTATCTAAGCTGTTTGTTTCTGCTTACACTATGACTATAAATTGTATTGTGCCCACGAATTTTCTCTTTATTACAGGAAAGCTGTTTTCTCTGTAAAGCCTCATGTAGCACACTTTTCTGTTAGTGGTGCTGTATTAAATAACCAGTAACTAAGGAGGAGATTGTAGAATTGGGTGATAAAGAAATAAAAATAATGGACGAGCACTTTAAAATACATATTTAGCTGAGGGGATACACTGCGTCTTTGGAGCTGCAGCACACCCACCACTAAAATAAAGTCACTTACCGGTGTGATGTCACTGGACTCGTAAAGTGGGCTCGCTGGTAACCTCCATACTTGAAGGTTGCCGAAGCATGGATCTATCAGGTAACAGAAATAAAGCCCCGAGCCGTACACAGAAACCAATTGTAGACAAGTAGATTTTATACACAGACAAGGTGCAGACAGCCTACAGATAAGAGGTGTACAAATGTATGCGAATGTGTATGCAAGAGATGGGAGATGCGCATGCATGTGCAGCATCCTAAAATAAAGCCAGACAGGCAAGCATCGCTTTATCCCCAGGACCCTACGGGACGCTTACGAGTATGTTTCCCCATTTTTGCAGAGGGTGACTGATTCAATATTTATGTTTCCGCATCTGGAACGCAAGGCCAAATGATTTTTTTTATATTTTTCTCACAGAGGGGCGGGGGGATGAACCCCTCCCTCCGAGAAGAGCCGTCACGACTCTGTTCAGTCTCGTGAGCTTTTCGGGTTGACGATCATCAATCACTACATTAATATGCAGCGCCTTCTCCTCTCGCCACTTCACTCCTTGCGATCGATTCCTAGGTTCTTTAACCACAGACACACAGGCATTTGTAAACGCATCTCCATTACTGCTTGCAAATGTCACAATTTTCAAATTCATTCCAAGGAGGATCCCCCATACACCACTGCCCCACTCCCTCTCCTCCAACCCGCGTCAAACCACCCCAAAGATAAGCGTCGTACTGCTTACCTGGTGCCTGCCTTATCACCCATGTCCAGTACGACTTCCCCCAATGGTTGCTGACTTCTCCTTAACTTGCTCCTTATGCTCTCTTTAAATTCGGATCAATAATAATGTGATTATTAGAAGTGCGCGGCCGACTCCCCCCTTACCACAAGCCACCGACTCTCGAACTGGCTCGTTTCCGCAGATTCGAGACGGAAGCGCCACTTCTCGAGTCTGACAGCTCCGAGCCCCGCCTATGAAAATTGACAGACAGCAGCTTTAGCCATCGGGAGCCCGTAACAGGCGCATCTCGCCCAATACTTCTCCGAATTTGTAGGTGGGTTCAAGACTGTTAGATTAGTTAACCAATACCAACAGGGTATAGCAGACTCATCTCTGAAGAGGCGTCGGCAATCACGCTATATAGTAATTTTCAGAATCAAATCAGCAATGGCAGGTTGAAATTGGCAGCCAGTTTAGCCAATTGAGATAAAGACTGTCTGGGGTTTGTGCCAATGTGGGAGTGGGGAGGGATTTATGGGCGTTACGCCCGCGGACCCTACGCTTTCAAATAGTCGAATGAGGTAAATAAAGCAAAGGAAAACGCCTTCGTGTAATCTTAAAAAATGTTCCAAGCTTCGTCGACATGCAAATCCAGGGCGGGCATCGCCGCTGTGAGCAGTTTTATTCATTTTTATTTCGACGCTTCATAGATGTTCTAAATCGCCTCTTATGTGTAAAGAGTGGCGTGAAAAGCGAAGGAGTAAAAGTGGGATGCGTGCAGAGCCTTTTAAACGGGTTGTGGCTGCCAAAGTTTCGTCTCGTTTTTGTTTGCATCTGCCAAGTACCAGAGGAAAAGCCAGAGAAGTATGAGGAATTGGAAACGCATTACTGGATTATTTGTCATTTAATCTAATATTCGCGCATGTTTTCACAGGAGTTGATAGTTACACAACGCCGAACGTTTAATTTAGTTTAACGTTATCATTTTTTCTTCTTTTCATATTTCATCTAACTATCAATGCCTTACTTATAATTTGTGTATTTGTATTTTTAGTGACACGGTGGTTTATTAGGAAGCTCAGTTTAACCGCCTGATTGTATGAATGCTTGCATTGGTACTACATTTGCTCTCAATGTCTATATGGGCTTCTTCACTTTTTACCTCTACTGTCCCAAAAACTTTTCATGTGTTATTTTAAATAATGGTTCTCAAAGTGTGGTCCTAAAGGTGATTTTAATTGGTCCAGAATGAAATGATTACGTCTCCCAGATGTGTTATAAATTAAAAACAGAAGTACATAATAAATATAACAGTCAAGCTGCTGCCCAACCTACATGCTACTAAAATAACTTTTTTACTATATAGGGTTGATCGTTAACTCTAATGCACCACCAGTGTCCAAGTTTCCTTCAAGTAATGGCAACTTTAACTTCTACTCTACTCTTGTTTGTTTGCAGTGAACATTCCCTCTGTTTAAACACTTCTTAACACACTGGTTCCCTCTTTCATGCAGCTAATCTTGGCCCTACGTGGGACTCCATTATAAATCTATACTGGTGTCAACCTGGAAACCTGACTGTTGACAAAAGCAGTCTCTTAATTCCATCAAGCTAGGCCTTCTGCTGAATCAGTTTTGTAAACGTGCTTGTCATTAAACTCTTCAATGCCAATAGCGTATCATGGATCACACATCCAGCACTGCTACTTAGTCATGATAGTTGTGTCGTGTATTCTGAGTATGGTAAAGTACATACTTCATGTCTGACCAATGTTAGGATTTGTTTTTCAGTGCATTTAGGAAAAGGGAATATGTTCATTTCAATAGGATATTTACACTAATAAGTGACTGTGCCACAGGTGGTCTGCCATATCCTAGCAATGACACTTGGTGCTCGCACCAAAGACTTTGAGAACCACTGCTCTAAATTTAGATTATGTGCATGCATGAGTGCAACTTCTAATATAGCCAACCTATTCAGGACTGGGTCTTGCTTTAAATGTGTTGTTTAGGCACTTTGAGTGAGTGAAAGGTATCATACACTAAATAAATTGTAATATTGTTTATATCAGGATAGTTTCCAGCTCTCCCTACCTCTGTCTACAATGTGTAACAGCATTTGTTGTAGGATTCCAAGTAGTTCAAAATATTTCAAATGCAGATATCAGAAAGGCCTTCCAGCAAAAGTTTGACTCTTTTACAAAAAACTTCACAGTGCAAGTGTTTTCATCTGAAAGATCTTAGTTAAATTTCAAGCAAACCATTCATAGAAAATAAAGAAAAAAAGATGATAATGCACATAGAAAAAAGGGAAACTTCTTGTCTATGGTATTCCACCTGACGCTTAATTATCTGGGTTACATTTTCTATATGTTATCTATTTCACAATACATATGTTTAGAAAACTATATGAAACACTCTGAGCTACATTATTTGTATGAAAATGTGCTATATAAATAAATGTTGTTGTTGATGGTGATGCCCTGAATGCTTATATGACTAATAGTTCATGCTCTTTTCTAGCTGTCTAAATTCAATCTAAGAGCTATGCTATTGTCACAAAGAGCTGACATTAAGAACATTTCATTACCTTTAACTTAGAGGGAATGGAACAGAATCTTTGAATATCTATGTCAAAGCTACATTTTACTTAAGTTCAAAGTAAGCACAAACTAAGGTAAATTTACATTAACTTAAAGGATTTAGGTCTTACAAAATGCTAAGTGAAACTTTGCCAACCCACTCAGTAAAATGCCTGTTAACTTTATCTTATAAGAGACCAGTTGGGTATGTTTAGAATGACTGGGTCAAGATTTGCAAGGACTGTGCATCTTTATAAGAAAATGGTAAGTCACTCTGCTTCTGGATACTTCTTTTAATGTTTACAGAAAGAACGTGGCCTCACTGAAAGGTTGTTTAAAGTTTCATAGTGATGTTAGGATCAATGTTAGTTTTAATTTATTGTATAAAAGTTGTTCAGCCTCAAATAACACTGTAACCATTACATTGGGTCATAAACTAGATCAATTGAGCCTTTACAGTGGATAAAAACTATACAGTCAATACATGTAAAGAAATATACTCTGAATTGAAGGTAATGTTTTTCCTGATGGCATAATAATTAGAGCTGCTACCTCATAGCTCCAGTGTTTTGTGGGTGAATTTTCCACAATCTTCTTGTGTCTTTGTACAGTTTCCAATCACATCCTAAAGATGGTGTGTTTCATAAATTGTCCATTCTAATTTGGCCCCATTTTAGAGAGGGGGAGTTGTTGTTTTTACTTATTCTCATTAGTGTGTTCTTTTCATACTGCATTATAATCATGTACACCCAGCTAAGGGCTTTGTGCTATTCTATGCTGTTAATAGCGCTGTACAGTATAAAACAGATTAATTCATTGAAGGCCAAAAGAAAGGAAAGTTCATTGGTGGAGTTTTCACACTTCACAATTTTTTGCTATTATGTTCTAGTTAGTAACGGTCAGTGTGATAATAGATGTTTTGGCCTGCTATATTTGTTCGAGATTACATCATCAGTCAGATTATGCAGAACTGTGATTCTAGGTCATTCATTGTGCAGGTTTAGTAGAGTAATTTAAAATACAAAATGATCTTACATCAGCAGAGTGCACTTTACAAGTACTGTGCATGTCTACATGTATACAAGGTTCCCAAATTTCTAGAGCATGTAATAAAATTAACCTATTTAGAGTAGTATGGCAGACTACATTATTTTCCTACACATCAAACAAACAAACAATTGTACTTTGGATTCTTGCTTTAATTGTGCTATAAAAATGGCAAGTGAATGAAACCATAGCTTTTTGAGCTGGGTTGGGTTAACTTATAGACCTGTTCTGAAGCAGATACCTGGACAACCTGTAAGAAGTATCTGGATGAGATATTGGGACAGTTTAGCTATTAGCTAAGCAAACAATCTCCAGTTAAACTGAATGGTCTCTTTTGTTTGTTCGTCAAATTTCTTATGTTCATATGGCTGCATGGATTTTGATTAAATTGAATAATTTTCAAACTGCAGCATTCTTATGTTTGGCTTCTCAGAGGAGCCAATGGTTTCCTAGATAAAGAATGTGGTTAAAAATAAGCTTGCAGGTTCTTTTTGATTTGAGGGCAGCAACTTCTAATCAATGTGGCCTTGCTTCTGTTTATTTATAACTTTTGCTTGTCACATATACTATATTAGCACAAGGTCACTCTAGTCTGCTCACAGGCACCTACAATTAATTAAAGTGAAAATCCCTGTTCGAGAACTGTGGTGTCTTGAAGGCTATCCTAATTGGGGCAGTTTTAAACTAAATAAATATTCTAAACAAAGCAAGACTCGTTTCTTGTCAGTGCAAGATTGTTTCAGTTAAAATTCATAAATGGTCTTGATCTAGAGGATGACGTTTTCAGTACGCTACAGTAAAAGATCAGGAAGGATAGAGTAAAGCCATCCAAATAAGTTCTTAAATATTCTGAACCCCACCCAGACATTACTAGTCACTTAATTTCTGTGTGAGGTGAGTTACTGTCTTTGTTCTCTCCCTTTCATCCATGTAAAAGTCAGTGAACTGTTCCCAGATGAGATCTGTTCAGTATCTACCTAAATCAGATTTGCTTTATACTTGTTTAAGTGATCGCCCACTTGCACACATTAAGCACAATAGCACAGCTTAGAGCAGGGAGGGGCCCATTTTCAGGATTCCACGTCAGTCTGTTTGCTTTCTGACCTTTGGTGTTGACAAGGCTAAATTTACGAATGGAACATTTCTGTATACAAATTATGTGTGTGTAACCAGTTATGACCTTTTGCTGCTAAAGTGTTTCTTTGGCATTTTGCCCCAGTGAAATGTCTAAAGAAAGTGACCTGGTCCAAAGCTACCTGTGTTTTACTTCCTGTTGGTGCATTTGGCATATCTTTGGAACTAGTATTTAGGCAGTTTGTCTGATCATTGTCTATGTTACATTCAGTGGGCGGAGTGGTGACACTGAGGCTAGGGATCTGCACCATCAATCGTAAGGTTGCCGGTTCAAATTCTGTACACGCCAGAAGTGACTCTGTTCCGCTGGGCCGTTGAGCTTTGCCCTGGGTATGATGTTAAACAGCATCCAGCCCTGCAAGCAGGTCTTCCAACTTTTCCACGGAAAACATGGGGGTTGGTGGCAGGATTGGCACTCCAGCCACCTTAAATATAACCTCACACTGTTCCAGTGTGGTCCTGAGATGTCTTCCGCTGCACTCAGGTTCCAGTCCTGGTGGTTTGTCTTTTGGTGGGTGCGGCAACATGCTATGGTCCCAACCTCTTACATTCTTCCAGGTGTTTTCTGAGCTTAAGTGTACTTACATAATTTAGGGCTATAGATGAAAACATACATTAATACATGGGGAATATGCAAACTAGATGCAGAAAACTGCTTAATCCGGAACTGTATTGGTATCCAAATTCTCTAAAATACCATATAAAAACATACCTTACCATGTTACTGCACTGTCCGATTTAGTCAGTGACCTTACACATTAATGGAACTATATAGATTTGGCTTTTTAGTGATTGATGAAAAAAATGCAGCATATTGAAACCTTACTTATCTGTATATTTATGTATGTATTCTTTGAAAGAACTTCCATAAAAAGCAAAATTTTTCCCCTGGGGACAAATAAAGATCGCTCTGTCTGTCTATTTGCATGAATGCATCTTGGTTTTTCAGAATGTTGTCCTTTTAATTTGAGTTTCTAGGTTGCACTGAAAATGAAATTTTAGTCTGTTACTGTATATTTGATGTTAAAATTTACATTAGCAGTAAATGAAGCTCTGTTGGTTTGATTATTAGTTTAAATTAAACAGTTACTGATAACTATGCAATTTTAAGATTACGTATTAACAGATCAAAACTTCTGCAAGAAACTTTCAGGCTGGCAGTGTTGTAATTGGCCAAGGACTGAACGTTAAACCACAAGATTGTTAGTTCAGTTCCAGCCCTAACTTGCTGTGTGACCCTGAGAATGTTACTTAACATGTCTGTTCTTCATTTGTAAATTATAAAGCATCCCTGTCTTGTACAGTAAACAAACTTAACGTCATGTAGATATATCTGCTAACAGTATGTTAAGTCATATTAAATATGTATATCTATTATATAAAAAAAAATTTGGGTGAAGATGTGATCATCTCAGGGAGACACTTTGAAATTCCGCAAGACTACTTGCACGTCACGCCTACTTACAAACAATTTCTCGGAGACACTTTAACATCCCACGAGACAAGGAAGTGAGACAAAAGGACAGCTGCTGTACAGGCTTTTAAATGATCGTCGTGCAGCGTTACATGCAGATCGCGCAGCACGGCAGCAGCAGCTGCTGGCTTAAAGGACAGCTACTGTACAGGCTTTTAAATGATCACAGTGCAACATGCAGATCACGCAGCACGGCAGCAGCAGCTTCTGTACTGGATTTTAAATGCAAAACACGCAGCTTCCTAGCAGCAGCTTCTGTACAGGCTTTTAAATGATTGACGCACAGTGCAACATGCAGAACACACAGCTTGGTAGCAACAGCTGATCCATGTGCATCTACTTAGCGTGTGTTCAGCTCCCCCCTTCACAACACAAGCGGCAGAGATGCAAAGTGGCGAGCATGAAGCGTGCAAAGCAAGTAGGGGGCAAATATATACACACATATATATGAAACAGCAGATTTCAAAAATTTATTTCAAACAAACTGCACAAGACAGAAATACATTCCACACATCACTGGACAGAGGAAAGCTCAAAGTTTGGTCCTTAAGGTTGCATGCACTCAACATGAACACCATGTGTGGCGTGACAAACATCAAAACGGTAGACCGTTTCTTGCCACACACGAGTCAATTGGTCCCTAGTTACTGAATTAACAGCTTCCTCAATTCAATGTCACAAATCTTGAAGATTAGCGGACATAGGTGGAACAAACACTCTTTCTTTAATGTACCCCCATAGATACAAATCTGGAGACTTAGGAGGCCATAGACAATGAGCAAGATCTTCTTGTCCACCTCTTCCAATCCATCGTCCTGGAATGGTGTCGTTCAGGTAACGCCAGACCTCCAAGTGGAAATGAGGCGGGGGACCATCTTGCATGAAAATGAAGCCTTTCAAATCTTGTTGAAGTTGAATTTTTAAACTTTGAAGTTTCCTCTATCCAGGGATTTGTGGAGTGTGTTTCTGTCTTATACAGCTTGTTTGAAATAAATTTTTGAAATCTGCTCTTTAATTTTGAATAGCCCTGTGTATATATATATATATATATATATATATATATATATATATATATATATATATATATATATATATATATATATATATGTGTGTGTGTGTGTGTGTGTATATATATATATATATATATATATATATATATATACACTGCTCACAAAAATTAAAGGAACACTTTAAAGAAACACATTAGATACATCAGATCTCAATATGAAGTTGGATATCTATACAAATAACGACAGGGCAATGTCTTAGGAACAAAAGGATGCCAAGTCTTAATGGAAATAAAAGTTTTCTGCCTACAGAGGGCTCAATTGTGTAGACACCCTAAAATCAGAGTGAAATGAAGATGTGGCAGGCTAGTCCATTTTTCAAAAACTTAATTTCTGCTACTCAAAATGCTTTTCAGTATCTTGTGTGGCCCCACGAGCTTGTATGCATGCTTGACAACGTCGGGCATGCTCCTAATGAGACAACGGATGGTGTCTTGTGGCATTTCCTCCCAGATCTGTATGAGGGCATCCCTGAGCTGTTGTACAGTCTGAGGAGCAACCTGGCGCCCTAATGGACCGAAACATAATGTCCCACAGATGTTCTATTGGGTTTAAGTCAGGGGATCGTGAAGGCCATTCAATTGTTTCAATTCCTTCATCCTCCAGGTACTGCCTGCATACTCTTGCCACATGAGGCCGGGCATTGTCGTGCATTAGGAGGAAACCAGGACCTACTGCACCAGCGTAGAGTCTGACAATGGGTCCAAGGATTTCATCCTGATACCTACTGGCAGTCAAGATGCCGTTGTCTAGCCTGTAGAGGTCTGTGAGTCGCTCCATGGATATGCCTCCAAGATCATCACTGACCCACCACCAAACCAGTCATGCTAAACGATGTTACAGGCAGCATAATATTCTCCACGGCTTCTCCTGACCCTTTCACGTCTTTCACATATACTCAGGATGAACCTGCTCTCATCTGTGAAAAGCACAGGACGCCAGTGGTGGACCTGCCAATTCTGGTATTCTATGGCAAATGCCAATTGAGCTCCCTGGTGCTGTGCAGTGAGCACAGGGCAGTAGACATTTGGGCCCTCAGGCAACCCTCATGAAGTCTGTTTCTGATTGTTTGGTCAGAGACATTCACACCAGTGGCCTACTGGAGGTCATTTTGTAGGGCTCTGGCAGTGCTCATCCTGTTCCTCCTTGCCCAAAGGAGCAGATACTGGTCCTGCTGATGGGTTATGGACCTTCTATGGCCCTCTCCAGCTCTCCTAGAGTAACTGCTTGTCTCCTAGAATCTCCTCCATGCCCTTGAGTCTGTGCAGGGAGAGACAGCAAACCTTCTGGCAATGATACGTATTGATATGCCATCCTGGAGAAGTTGGACTACCTGTGCAACCTCTGTAGGGTCCAGGTATCACCTCGTGCTACCAGTAGTGACACTGACTGTAGCCAAATGCAAAACTAGTGAAGAAACAGTCAGAAAAAATGAGGAAGGAAAAATGTCAGTGGCCTCCACCTGTTAAACCATTCCTGTTTTGGGGTCATCTCATTGTTGCCCCTCTAGTGCATCTGTTGTTAATTTCATTAACACCACAGCAGCTGAAACTGATTAACAACCCCCCTCTGCTACTTAACTGACCAGATTAATATCCCATAAGTTTCATTGACTTTATGCTGTACTCTGATTAAAATGTGTTTCTTTAATTCTTTTGAGCAGTATATATATATATATATATATATATATATATATATATATATATATATACACACAGTGGGTACGGAAAGTACCATGTGATATTTCAGTTTTATTTTTAATAAATCTGCAACAATTTCAAAAATTCTTTTTTTGTCTGTCAATATGGGGTGCTGTGTGTACATTAATGAGAAAAAATTAATTTAAATGATTTTAGCAAATGGCTGCAATATAACAAAGAGTGAAAAATTGAAGGGGGTCTGAATACTTTCCGTTCACACTATATATATATATATATATATATATATATATATATATATATATATATATATATATATATATATATATATACACTAGCTGTGTAAGCCCATTCTAAAAAGCCCAGGGTACTAGAAACTATTGAAATCATCAGAAAAAAAAATTAAATGTAATTGTAAGGAACTACTCTAGGCATCTCTCTCCTAGGAGGATTCATTTTGCCGATGAACTCACCTCGTTTATGTATTAGCGGTGGGAGAAAAACTAAAAGGGATACCGTTTTGCTGATGTTAGCGGCTAAGCAACTTTTTCTTTCTTCTAAGGTTTAGTTTTGCTGATGCGCTGTCCCTGCTTGTGTTATCAGCAGCTAAGCGAGTTTTCTGTTCCTCAGAGTTGGAGCTCTTACCCCGACTCCACCTCTCACTTCCGAGCTGGACAGACAGACACACACACACACACACTTCCACGCATAGACGTTTATATATAAGATATATATATTTAAAAAGCGGAGTGTATTCAGGTTAACTGACTTACTCATAGTTACATTCACAGTCATACAGTGAGTCAGGGTTGGAAACTAAGCTGATATCCTTGTGATGTTCAAGTCCACCCTATTAGGCTAGTGCCACACTACAGGGCTTAATATGTGTTCTTTTTATAGAGAATGTCATATTTCACAACTACAATTGTTAAACTTTGTTGCCTAAAATGATATGACTAGGAATTGCAGCGATTAAATATTCATGAGGAAATCATATACTTTTCATAATAGTTCCAAGTCTTGAATTGCACCACAAAAGTACCTTAAGTTAACTCTGGCAGTCAGTCAACCTAAACCAAATCAGAATAAGGAGAGGAACGGTGTACAAAAATAAATGAACATATTGAAGACACCTGTGCTGGCTCCAAAGTTCTCCAAGACTGTCATCCATTTGCATAGTCCAAAACGCCTGATTTTTTTTTTGTAATCCCCATTGTGCTTCAGTCTTTGTAGGTATTGTATACATCTTACGTCCATTTAAGTCCCCATTGTTTCTTAACTCTCACAGATACAAGACACCACCCCTTCAACGTACAACTGGTTACAATTTTTTTTTTCCATTTTGAGGTGCAGTGTTTGTAGATGCTGTTAAGAGCACTATGACCGAGTCACTAGGCATATCACATACTGTACACAACTGCTAGAAACAGGTGCATTCTCTGACTGAATGTCTACAACTCACTGTGATTTGTTAAGATTATGTATATTGAGACTATGACTGAAAATAGTAGTAAAAGTCATGTAGTGTAAGGCTGGCTTTATCCACTCAATCCTGTAGCCTGCCACTTTTAATCTGTCTAGGTCAGTTATTTAGAGTGTGCCCCAGTGTGTCACTGTACTGTTAATGTGGCATTTTCTGTCAGGTTGGTGGTGATGGGCCTGTCTGGAAGACTGTTGGACTCCACAAGGTTTGGTAATGTTCAGTAGTATTTATGCCTTTAACATGATGAAATGTAAGAAACTGTGTTGCCCCAATCACATTTTGAGGTTAAAAAATAAAGTTGACTAGTCATATTGTCTTAAACCTTTTCTTACCTAAAGTCAGTGATACGCTGGCATAGTCCCATTTTGAGGTCTGCTTTCAATATAGATAGGAAGGTGGGCAACAACGAGGACTAGACACTTGGATGTGACAGTTCCAAAAGCCCAGTACCAAAAGCAGAAGAAAATCCTATGTCTGTATCCATATTAGCTATACTTGGAAATGAAGAAACAAAATTTAGGAGAGACGTTATCGATGATAATTAAGGGACAGATTGATAATGAGGTCCTCCAGATGAAACAGGATTTAGGATTTCTGAGTCAATGGTAAGTTTAGGATTGTGTTCCTCTGCTGTTCTCAGACGAGCTGACACCTCAAGTTTTTTGAGCTACTTAGACACAATCCAACATCTTTATTATTTCCATTTATTATGTCCTGGTACCAAGATTTGAAAATACCATACTTTTTGAAAATTTGGAATATGTCAGGTAGGGTCTACACCTGACTACCAGCAAGCTCTAGTGACTGAGGCTGTTCCTGTGCTTTATGAACCTGGGTGCTTTTCTCATCATACAGTGCATAAATGCATCCAAGTGTGCAGCAGGCCGTAACTAGCATTAATCCTAGAAAGGTGTACAGTAGTGTAGTCATCCAAAAGGCAAATAGGTAGAGGGACTTGTTGCAATAATCAGGCTTCTCTTTGTCCAGTACTTGCAGTTTAGTTTTGTAAATCCACACATTCCCTATAACAGCAGAGCAGTGTTAGAGGCAGTTTTTGCACCACATACAATAACATTACTAAACAACAGGTACAGGTGTCCTAACTAATTGCATAGTTTCTACCTTAGTCCACATGGTAGCTTTCTTTAAGAAATTAAGAGTGGAAAAAAATCACCTGAAATGAACCACATCAGAAGAAATGAAAACAGAACTCCCTTCCACACCTGGCATAGTCTGCTCTTTTGCTCACAGCATTGAAAAGAGGTGAATAGTCTGGTGATCAACACTGCCACTCCCATGACTATTAGGTAAAGAGGGATGTATCTCTGGACTGGGCAGTCTTCCAGATACACAGCACCTACAAAAAGATGGATGGTGTTACAAACTCATGCTTGGAAAAGTTGAAAACATTCCATTCTCTTCAAGGCCTCACTGTCATATGAAGATATCACATGTAATATCTACAGTGGTTGCAGGTCTGAGAAAAACTGCCAGTGCTTCACACTTTCTCTCAATCTTGCTCTGACGAGAAGCATTGTCCAATTGTGTTGCACTATCCATAGTTCCACCTCACTTTAGTATAAGCACAATATTCACTTTGTAAGCTTTGAGTTAGTTGTAGGTATACATGCCACCTTTAAACCTGTCCAACAAATCTATGCTTCACTTAATGATGAAGCCATGTTTGTCATATTACATGGAGTCTTAGTACAGTCAAAAACAATTTTATTGATAAAAAAACAATAATAAGATTTGCACAAGTAGTGAGTGTCAAATGTTTGTAGAGCCTTGTATATCTATTACATGGGGTTGTTAATGTTAATGAAATAATAATTAAATTAACTTGAACAGTTAAATCAGACCAAAGAACAGTGTCTTGATTACAGAAGTGAAGTACTTCCTGAATTATCTGAAAAAATAAGCAAGATGAATAAGATTTCCAGCTCAAATGCTAATTATCACTTCTTGTCACTTCCCCCAGTCCTTATGTAAGTTTTTCAGCAACAGTCAGGCCTTCCAAAGTTTTAAGTGGAACGAACTCTTTCAAATCTGCCATTGCTTAAGGAGGATTGATATCTTCATATGTTTTTACAGCACTGACTGATTATAAATTCCAGTCCTATTTATGTTACCATTTGCTTATGTAAAGTTTCCCACAAGTCACATTCTCCACTGTCTTAGTGATACTTTATGTTCCAGTGCCAGCCTCATGAACCCAGTGACTACTTTGCTCAAGGTGACCCATGCTGCTACCTTTAAATTTTTCTTACTGAGAAATAGTTCTGCGCTGTCTGATAATTCAGCTAGAGCTACACAACAGTCTCTTTTATGACCTCAGCTTGTCCTATACCATTTATCTTTTTACTGTTATTCCAGTAGAAGCCACACCACGTGGCCACACAAATCCTTACTCATTATCTACAGCAAGAAAACCCTTCCCCCAGTTGCTGCTTTGGGATTCATGTTCCTAAAAATGGCACTTGACATGTTGCTGTTATCTTAAAGGGATGTTGAGCCAAAAGCAATTTGCTCTGGTATGATCATTATAATCAAACTTTTTTCTAGGAATGATCCTGTTTCTTTTATTGATGGTAGGGATGCAGATCTCACTCTACTCACCAACGACAATTTCAGCAGTAGACAGGCCAATCACTAGGGCGTTAAAGAATCCTGACAGAGAGACAAGAAGACAGTTAAAGGTTTACCAGAATTTGATAATTTTATTGTACTTTGAAAAATATCAATAGGTGAGAGAAATCTATGATTTTTAGTCAGTTTAATTTTTTTACAATGTAGAAAAGGATATCAGAAGTCTCTTTTAGTATACTGTGAAAATATATATATTTTTTCTAACTCTACAACATAAAGATAAATTAAAGATATGCAGATACATTGAGGGTATTTATGTTTCAAACTGAAAATAATACTTAGAATGAAACACATTTTTGTTCCAACTTACCAATATAAAATTAATCAATGAAGTAGAAAGATGTGATTACTTGCAAGCACTCTTAACAACAAGGACTTGGGAATTCTCATCGGCTGTACATTTCAGTGTTAAGAAGTGAAGGGTTCTGTCTCTTGCACGATGAATTCAATAGCCACTAAAGTATTCCTCACTTAGCATTTTAACATATTTTAACCTGAAAAGTGCACTTCATGTAACTATGGCTAATTAAGAAAAATAAACAAGTACATCTTCAGTGTTAGAATTGTTCAGGATTTTTTTGCAGTGTGATGAGATAAAACATCTAACATCATGAAAGAAATTGCAAAAAGCCTTAAAGCACAATCTAAATACACTATTTCCTCTTATACACCAAAATTATTGAATATATGGAAATGATTCAAATTTTTTAAGTGTACTGTTTTCTTGATGTGGAAGCAGAGAAATAATGGAAATAGGCTTTGGAATTTCAGGTTAGGTGAATGTTTTGAAAGTAACATGTGAATAGGCCTGAAACACTCCAAGGGGAACAATGCTTCTACTACAGAGTGTCCTTGGAGATCAGTTTACGTTTTGTGTAGCTAGAGAAACACTGAATACCATCAGACTTGAGAGAAAGTTTTGGATGAAATCCAACTTCTCCCTCAGCAATTACTGTCACTACAATTAGGCCGTTTTTGCCAAGGGTTTTTAAATGTTGAGTGGTGATATACAAAATGAAGGATTTGAAGGAAACAATGTATTTCTATAATTGAACTTAAAAGGTTATAATAAGGGAGGGGGAGTGTGACGTGTTTGGCTTTGACCCCTGCTGTGAATTTATAGCCAAGTACATTGATTGGAAATAACTGGCTTGGAGTAGCCTTTTAAAAATGGTGTTGGAAACAGCTTACTTGCCTCATGCTTGTCTGTTTAGAAAGTTTTTTATCAATGTTTATTTTATAATTGCTTTAGTACACATCATTTCAGATATTGTACTTTAAAAAGGTGATAAGGACTAGCCACAAATAAAAGATCCAGCATGTAGTAGAATATACTACTCCATTATAGAATATGTGAATTTGCTGCATTCCCAGGATATTTTTCAGATTATGCTTCCTGGCCAATGAGGACTTCCTTCACTGACTTACTGGGAAAGCTAAGACCTTTATTTTTGAAATGTTGTCAGGATTCCCCTGCATCCATAACCATAAGATCATTTATTTAGTGGCACTTCTCTAGTGCCTCATACCCCAATTACATTCAGGAGGGATAGTGCCCCTCCAAAGACCTGCTTATGACAGATGCTGGAGACTGGCCTAGAGATACAGTGTAACATTTGGAACTTTGTCTTCAAGTGCCCTTGTTACAGATAATTGACTAAAATTTGTTGATTCCTTGGAACAGATTCTTTCAAGACTATATGTATACAATATACAACTATGCAATATATATATATATATATTCACACACACAGTATATAGTAAGTGCTATGGTGGACCCTTGCCTGGCCAGGATGCAATAACAGAAGGACAACATTAGAAGATGCATAACCTGGCTAGGATGGGGCTAGATTATTACCCCAATCAAGGGGAAGGATTAGTGGATGGACTGGGGGAGGTTGTTTATCAAGAGTGGTTCCTCCCCCAGTATGACAGAAGGCAGTGCTCCGCTGGCGTGGACCCAGTATGGACGTCCTCAGAGATCCATGTGATTTATAGTCATTAGGGACAACCCTGTCAGGGTCCTTGGCTGCAGCCGCAGGTCGCTACAGGAAGAATGAATCTGTGTTTCGGAGGTCATCCATTTGATCCAAAAGTGCTTCTGTTGGGCCATGCCCGGGCATCAGAAGTACTCCTGGATCTAACATATAAGGAAGCTGTCCAGGCTCTTTCAGTGAGGTCAGAGTCAGAGTGCAGAAGGCAAAGCTCGTATGTAAGAGGAAAAGGAGTGTTCTGAATTGGATATTGTGATGTGGACTGTAAAAAGGTTTTTGTGGAATAAAAAAATATTTATTTTGCACCTGGGACTGTCTTTGTCTAGTTGTGCCTGGGGTTTTGGAGCTTAGTGGCCCCCCTTGTCTTTCACTATATATACAACTGCTCAAAAAAATTGAAGGAACACTTTGAAAATATATATCTTGAAGGTTTATGACCTTCTATTTTATTTCTTCAAATATTGCATTTCTACAATTAACTAAAATTTAAATTAACTTTTGTGCAGTTGTTAGTAAGCCTTATAATGCTACAAATGATGTAGTAACCTTTAATGTCTGAATGTCTGACACCTTATATTCCAAATCGTAACCTCAGATCCTCAAATGAGTGTCTCCTTAGAATTCCAAGAACAAAACTTAAAAGAAGTGGTGAGGCGGCCTTCTGCTGCTATGCACCTAAAATCTGGAATAGCTTGCCAATAGGGATTCGCCAGGCTGATACAGTAGAGCACTTTAAAACACTGCTGAAAACACATTACTTTAACATGGCCTTTTTATAACTTCATTTTAATCGTAATTTAACTTAATCCTGATACTCTGTATGTTCAATTCATCATAACAACTATTCATGGTGGCTCTAAAATCGGTACTGACCCCTACTCTCTTTTCTGTTTCTTTTTCCGGTTTCTTTGTGGTGGTGGCACCTACTCAAAGCTTCATGATGCTCAAACAATGATGGACGGATTAAAAGGCAGAAGTCTACGTGACCATCATCATCATCAAGCCTTTCCGTGAGAATCCTAAATCCAAAGAGGACTGTTTCATTTATGTTAGGTAGAATGCCCAGGGGGGACTGGGCGGTCTCATGGTCTGGAATCCCTACAGATTTTATTTTTTCTCCAGCCGTCTGGAGTTTTTTTGCTTTTTCTGTCCCCCCTGGCCATTGAACCTTACTCTTATTCGATGTTAATGTTGATTTATTTTGTTTTATAATTGTGTCTTTCATTTGTCTATTCTTTAATATGTAAAGCACTTTGAGCTACTGTTTGTATGAAAATGTGCTATATAAATAAATGTTGTTGTTGTTGTTGTTACTAGGTATGGCCTCACCCAAACCATTTCCAGGGCTTACTAATCAGTCTTTTATAACTACTTTGGTGGGCTTCTATCTATTGTCTTACAGAATAGTGTTTATTGTCATTCTTAAATGAATGTGTATATCTCTTAAGTTGAGTGAGATCTAGACTTTGGCTCAGCCATTCCAAAGTAGAAAGTGTCTCTCTCTTAATTCACTCTTAGCTGGAGTCACTAGAATGTTTCGGATTATTGTTAACCTGGAGTAACAGTTTTAGGTTTAATATTTTATTGTAACTCTGAATTCATTCTTTCCATCAGTAATTGATTGTCATCCAAAACCATTGGAAGAAACCATACCCAAATCATGACACTTCAATAACCATACCTGTATGTGGAACTGGGAATAAGGTTGCTTCAGTGGTAGATAATGTCATGTTTTTCCACCCATGGCAATTTTTTGTGATTAATTTTGTTCTTGTCTTTCCAAGGAAACATTTTGCAAAATTCAGTTTATTTAAGAAAACCTGTAAGAAGCAAATATTGTTTCCGTGAATAATCTTACTATGTTGCTTGTGTTGTATTACTGTGATATAAACAAGAGCATTGGCTGCTGCAAGAGATTTTTGAAATTACAGTCAAGTCAAGATTTATCGTCATTCTTCATAAACTGAACAAGAGTCATTACAACTGGCTCAATGGTCATTTTACTGATTTAGGCAGGTTGGACTGTTGCACCTCCACACACAAAAATCTATTATTTCACTATCCACAGTCCTGGGTATTTCTTGGGCTGAAACCCATTCTTTTCAAGTCATCTGCTACCACTTTTGACCACATCTTCATCAACCTTTCACTAGGCCATCATCCCCTCCAATTACATTTTGGTGGACCTCTTCAACCAGTCATCCTCTACTTTTCACTCCACATGCTCAAACCACCTTACCATGTATCTCCATAGCACAACAAGTACCATTTTCACATCAATAATTTCTCTTAACTCTGCATTTGTCTTCTTTTTACTCTGTGACACTCCACACAGTCATGTGATCATTTTCATCACTCCTCTTCCCAGCGTTGCTTCATGTTCCACTTTTATCTTCCATTTGTCACACCTATATATTCATAATATTCTTCACACAGCTCTCAAACTTTTACCTTCTCCTGTAGAAGTCAGGAGCATTTGCGCATTAGGAAACATCTTCCGTGGTTCGGGACTTGAGTTGTTCTGTCTTTGTCGTTCATGTTTGCCATTCCTGCTTCCTCTTTCTTCATTTATTTTCAGCTGTTCACACGTGGAATTTTCTATATGTCTCTGTTCTCTTTTCACTCACTTTTCTTATCCTTAAACTGTGAACCTGTTTCCGCTGTTTACTCTTTGCCGGACAAAGTCTCCTTTGTTACAATCTCCCTTTCCATACAACAATGTTTTGGAATTCTATATTCAGAAATGTTAAAAACTCATTTAAAAACAACAACTTCCAGCACACCCTGTTCTAAACTACAAGTTGTTAATATTCAACACCTCCACAAGTGCCATATTTTGGTATAGTTAGTAAACTTGTGAAATTTGCAGATAATGTTGGAGGAATGGCAGGCACTGAAAATGCAGCAAAAAATTCATGAAGACTTGGTGCTACACATACGTAAATGGAATGTCTATTATAAAGATTAGATGGAGACACTGTCCTATAGGAGACACCATCTGAAAAGGATTTAGGGTTTATGTTAACATAACATTTTCATCATATAAGCAATGTGAAGAAGTAATTGAAATAACAAATAAGATATTGTTATATTGTAAAAACTGTTGATTATAAATCAACGCACATTATGTTAAGTCTATATAATGCACTAGTAAGGTAGTATTGGAATACTGTGTGCAGTTCTGGTCACCACAGTACAAAAAAGACATAGCAGCACTTGAAGCTGTGCAAGGGAGAACAACTAAGTGCATCCCAGGACTTAAGGACATATTGATGCCAATAAACTCAGAGATTTAAACCTGTTTACTCTCAAGCAGAGGAGACTGTATGGGGACCTTATTCAAGTATTTAAAATCTTCAAAGGCATTGATAAAGTAGATTTAGCAACATTCTTTCAGCTTAAGGGTGAATTGCTTACTGGAGGACACTAATGGAAATTAAGGGGGAGTGCATTTAAAGAATGAAGCCAGGAAGCACTTCTTTTCACAGAGTTGTGGAGATCTGGAACAACCTTACAAGACACATAGTTGGAACAGAAACCTTAACTACCTTTAAGAAGTGTGTTGATGAGATATTGGGAGAGCTTAACTATTAGCTAACCAAATATGCCTTATACCCTGAATGGTTTCCTCTCATTTGTCAAATTTCTTATGTTCTTTATCATCTTTGTTCTTTAAGTGTTTCTTCCATATGTTCTGGCAGTGTTTTCTAGTTGCTTCTCCAGTATTTGTCTTCAATTATTTGTGCACATGTCCCCTGTCACCTCAGGTTCTCCTTCTTTTGCATTTCTCCACTCTCTCTGCTCCAGCAGAGGGTGATTGCTCTAGCCACTGTTGCTGCAAATCCATTTTTGGCTCCTTTCTGAGATCCCTTTAGTCTTTCCTTGGCCTACTAGAAGTCTTTCTTTCTTAACATACTGTTATCATTTTGGAACTCTCTGCATTGGGGATCAGCAGCTCCGTTTAGTGACTTGATCGGAAGCTGGGTGAGGGTTTACCCCACAGTGCAGTTTCCCATTTGTCTGTCTTTTTTTCACTATTCTTTAGTCTCTGCTATTTAGTAGGACTGCTGTCTCCTTCTGTTTCTGTTTTCTTTAAATAACATTTACTATTTCTCAAGGCTAGGAACTTTGAGAAATCGGTTGCCCAAAGGGTAGGTTAACTATAAAAAAGTAAACAGCAACTATAAAATAGTAAAAATGTCATGTTTTTTGTTTTTATCCAATTAACATATTTAATAAACAATTTGATTACAAAAAAGAACAGAGGACAGCTTGTAGAATTTCTTCTATCTTGTACCTTCATTATATGACTGATGTGCCTGCACTTCTGTCTACTCTCAACATTCACCTCAGTAGCAGAACTTCTCTATTTTCCCCAAAACATTTCCTTTACTAATACATAAATTTACATTTACTTTATTAGCATCCTGTACACCCCCCCCCCACCACGCACATTCTTCTGCAGACTACCATTCATACCACCACATCATTTATGCGTTCACTTCTAAAAATTCATGCATTGAATTACGTTTCCCATATATCATGGCTATGTATCCATCTCTTTCATGCTTCATGCCTGTCATCTCCAGCCATCACCTTGATCGAACTTTTATTGATCTTGATGCTTTTCAATTCCAAAGAAACTTTCCATTTCATTTTTTCCCACTTTATTGTTTTCCATTAATGTGAGATCAATGTTCTACTATAATGGCTATCCTTCATTTTAAAACTTTCAATATTTCCATTTGCTGTTCTAACCATCATTTTTGCTTTCTGAACTGAACTGAAATCACCACAGACACTAACAGCTAATCCACACCTAACTTTTTCAGTACCTTCCATATTTCCTCTAATGCCACTTTGTCAAATGTCTTCTCCATATCGACAAATGCATAATGGAGATTATTTCTTATTATCTGATGCTTTTCCTGTTCCTTTGTTCCCTTCCCATGCATGAAAGCAGGCAGCATTTTGATAACTTTCACTTGATCCTTGGTTCTTTTCTCTAATGTTCAACCACCTTGATTACCTGCACCAAAAGCTTGATCACTCAATATGACCCACATTTGACTTGGTCACCCTTCTTGAAATGAGAACATTTCTTTTCCAGTCTTCAAGATTCTTCCTCATGATTTGTAGGTTTGTCAAATGTTCAACTCCTGGACCTGCTGATTTTCCAGTTAGACCCTCTTCTTTATCTGTCTTTATCATCTTTTCTTTTGTAACTTCTTTTTAAACTTGCATCTTGACCTGTCTGTTTTGGCATATCAAACATTTTCACCCTATTCATTCTCTTCATTTAGTAACATCTCCATACACTTCTTCCAGATTTGTAGGTACGCTTGATCCTTGATCCTGTTACTATCAATCACATTGTTTCTTGCAACATTTTTCAAGCAATTCACATCTACTACATCTGGTCTTTCCATCTGCTTTGTGATCCTGAACACATTCCCCTTTCCTTCCTCATTCTGCAGCACAATTGTAAACTATAGCATCTTGGCCTCTCATGCTTTTGCAAATGCATTTCTAACTATTTGCTTTCCTTGGCTTCCTTATACAGTACATCACCTCATTACCTTTCCTTTGTACCACTTCTTATAGCATCTCTTTTTTGCCTTCTCTGTATCAGCATTGTACCACATTGCCTTGTGTCTCAGCTGCACGTTTGTTTATCTATAGATCTTTTCCATTGTTTTCAAGTAGACATTCTTCATTGCTTCTCACTTACCATTCACACCTGATGCTTCTGAAACCTGATTCACTCGTATTTCCAATGTTTGTGCAAGCTTATGTTCATAACTCTTTCAACTTCAAGACCTTCAACCTCAGTGCTTTTTCATGCCTTCATATTAAAAATCTGCTACTATCAACCTGTGTTGTTACCGTATATACAAGATTTCCAGGGATCATCTTCACATTTTTCAGTACTCCTTGATCACCTCCCCTCCATAACAAATACTGAGTTGTGCTATTTTATGAACAGATTCAAATGTCACCATCTTGTTTTCCTTCTTGTTTTTCATTAGTGTTTATATAACCATTTCTATTGCATCACCAAACTCCAAAATCCTCTAACCCTCAATATTACTTGTACCAAAACTGAAGTACTTCCTTGTAACCATCAGCCCTGGCTGACTGAGCAAATAATGAATTTGGAAAACAAACAACATATGTAATAAGTCATACTTTGGGCTTAAAATACAGAAACGTTTGTGGGAATGCATAATCACTAGTTTAGGCTCAAATTCTGTTGAAGGCCTGTGGTCTGAATTGAAGAGAGCATATTACACACCTTAGACTATCAGTGATTTTGAGGTGTTCTTTTCTGGGGAGTGCTGTAAGATTCACTCTACATTGTTATCCTCTCTGAGAGAGGCTTATTTGTAAGGGTGCAAAACATTTTGTAGCCAATGTTTTTCTGGAAAATGAATTTGTACAACTCGGTTAAATGTCTTGTGCTTGAAAAATTGTGTTAAAATAAAAGTATACAGCTTCCCAGCATTATACTGTATATATATATATATATATATATATATATATATATATATATATATATATATATATATATATATATATATATAGTGTTTATAAGTTAATTTTTCTTCTCAATTTTATAACTGATGATAAAATAATTATTGAATTGGTTATACTTGAATTTGTATGGACTTGCTATCACCTTTAATAAGATCCTTTAACCAACCATATTGAAGTAAACAACAAATAGGCAAATTTTATGAAAATTTTTTTAAAACCCCATTGTATTTGTATGTACATCCTTTAACTGATGCTTAATGGAAGCTCCTTTTTCTTTGATAGTATTAAGGTATCTTTTGATAAGTCTCTATCACCATCATATAGATGAATTTTGTATCATTTTACACAATTTCACATCTGTAATGCATGGCCCCCTCATGAAAAGACCATAGATTTTTTTTTCCATAGGACTGAAGTCAAGCTGCTGACTGGGCCATTTCAAAACAATGGCCATGCTTTTTTGCCATTGGTTGGGTTTCCAGCATGCTTCAGACTATTCGTGACGAAAGATGAGATTTTTGGCAGTTTTTTCCCTCTATTCTTAATCAGAGCTTCTCTCCCAACTGAAGAGAAGCAGTCTCACAGAATAGAGCTCCCACAGCCATGCTTTAAGGCACAGTGGATTAGGAATCTATTCAGACCCTTTCACTTTATTTTGTTGTTGATTTAATTTTATATGGATACGTTTGCCATTTTTATCCATCAATCTACACTCAATAATCCTTAAAGAGAAAGTGAAAACATGCTTTCAGAAGGGTCTGCAAACTTAATAAAAATCAAAAATGGAAATCTCTCATTCCTGTAAGTATTCAGACCCTTAATTGTAGAAGCCTCTTCAGCAGTAATTGCAGTGTCAAGTCTTCTTGAGTAAGACTCTACAAGATTGGCACACCTGAATTTGGGGAGTGTATCCCATCCGTTATAGTATATTTATCCCATTTTCCTCCTCTCAGGATCTGTTAGATTGCGGAGCATTTGTAAACTACCATCTTGACGTCTCCTAACTGAGTTTCTATGGGGTTTAAGTCTGGACTCTAACCGAACCAGTCAAGGCCAGTCCTCATGCTCTCAGAGTCCTTTAAATGCAGTTTAGTAAACATTTACTCAATAGTTGCTTCTGTGTAGCCACTCTGCTATAAATGTCTGATTGATGTAATGCTGCTGAGATGGTTGTCCTGACTAGTTCTCCCATCTCAGCATTGGACGTCTGAAGCCCTGTTAAAGTAAACATTGAGTTCTTGGTCACCTCCCTGACCAAGGCCCTTCTTGCCTGGATATACAGAGTTACTGGGCACACAATTTTAGGAGAAGTCCTGGTGGTTCTCAACTTCTTCCATTTTACAATTATTAAGGATGCTGTTCTCCTGAGGTCACAGAAAGCATTAGAAGTAGTTTTATACCCTTACTCTGATCTATTCCTTGGCAGAATTTGATTGTGGAGGTCTACAGAGAGTTCATTGGACTGCATGGCTCAGTTTTGTCCTGACATGACCTATCTCAAGAATAATTAAAGGAAACAAGAGCGAGAGTAAAAGGTCCAAATGCTTATATGAATTAGAGATTTCAGTTTTTGATTTTTAATAAATTTGCAAACCTTTAAGAAAACATAATTGTACTTTGTAGTTATGCCTTATGGAGCATAGTTTAGTAGTCAAAAATGGCTAATTTATCCATGTCAAATTAAACTTGCGACATATTAAATTGTCCTGAAAGTAAAAGTCTGAATACTTTGTGAAACCAGTGTCTGTGTTACTTTCTTTGGGTAATGAATTATTTAGGCTTTGGGATAAACATACTATTTACAATTAAAGCTAAAAAGGTTTTCCTTGTTTTTTTTTAAATCATATGTCATTTTCCTAAATGGTTTTGGGAGAGTCAATATGTCTTCTTGTAAAATTTGTATGAACTTGGATATTCTTTTTTGAGAGAAATGGCTTACATCCTGCCCCATTACTCCACATATCAGACTTTTCAGAATTGATGCAGTATGTAAGGTGTGGCCAGTTCCTGCCAAATATTCATGCAGTTCCTTTAAGGTTGGACATTAGCTCATCAGGGAGACTTCCAAGAGGCCTTCTCCTTGTACAGTCATCAATTTCTGAGGATAACCTGATCTTTCCAGCATCCTGGGTGTACCATATGTTCTCCACTTCATAACAATGGTCTCTACAATGTTTCTTGATATTTGTGATGTCTTTGAGATTCTTTTTTATACTTCTTCTAATCAGTAACCTTAAACTGTAAAATCACATATATTTTTTTCTTAGCTGCTTGTGGACCATGAATATCTCTGCAATGTGCAAGCAAAACACTTCCAGATAAATCCTACAGGAGCAGCTAATTTTATTTAGGAATGACAAGAATCACTTCAGTTGATGTAATTGATGTCAAGTAGAGATCAGCTACCTTTGTAATGGGATGTGACTGTTTAAAAGTCAACGCCATTATAAAGTTTAAGCAACTAAGGCACTACTTTTTTATTTTGATATTTTTTGAAAATGATTGGTTTTCAGTTAAATATACGTAGTTACAAGATCTTCTTAATGATAATATATTTCTAACATGATTTGTTTTAATTTCAGCCTTTATAGCTCCAGGATTTGATATCCACTGCAGATCTAAAATATTCTCCATTTCTAGACATTTTATCAGATGAATAATAATAATTACCAACATGTTTTGCTGTATATGCAGAATACTCTTTCTGAGGTCTCTTTAAATTTGACTAGACTTGATTTGTTGGCTAAGCTAATTAATCTTGTGGCTTTCTTACTTTTACACAAGAGACAGGCCCGACTTAGCAGCATAATAGGCCCCCGGGCAAATCAGTGCACTGGGGCCCCTATGTACACAACCATTCAGCAAGTCACCACATACATAGATTAGCATGGGTCCCCTATGCTTGTGGGGCCCCCGGGCAACTGCCCAGCGTGCCCTTGTGTTAAGATGGCCGTAGCAAGAGATAATTCTTATTTTTCAAATTCTTTTCCTCTAAATAAATCACAGAATTTGTCAACTTTGTTTTAAAGACCATGTAAATATAAAGGCCACCTTATCATGGTGGAGAGGTTTGTATATTCCAATGATCCTAGGAGCTATGTTGTCTGGGGCAGTGGGCCCTCGTAAGGTCACCCAAGGCAAATTGGTCCAGACTAAGTGCAGTTCATATTGACCTCTATGAAAAGTCTCAACTAGGATTTAGTAACCTGAGCCGGAAAAGGGGAACAGGCCACGCTCTGTAGCCAGGCCTGTGGGGGCACGGCACCTTGTGGTCAGTCATTTACACGTGGAACCTGGTGATGCACAGTCCAAAGGAGCAGTATGGGTCTGTTCCACCTACTGGAGGAGTCATGAGGGCCTGGTGCATTGAGGTTTGAATTGCAGTCATCATTGCTTAGACTGCTGTCACCATCTGAATGGGTGAATGGATAGAAAGTAAACACTAATCTGTTATACCAGTTTAAGGCAGTGGATGATAAGGAGTAGCTGATGATGTTTACTTAATTATGTTGACCTTTTTGTAAGTCACTTTGGATAAAAGTATCTGCTACACAAATAAATGTAAAATGATTAGATAATGATTTCATAGTAAAAATACACCAAATAATTTCATTTAGCATTCATAAACATTTAAGCAGCTTGGTATATTTTATGTCAAGTTTCCCAACTGACAAAAAGGTTCCCAGAAACTTTAGAGTCACTAAAGGGCTAAAGGAAAGAGAAAAGACCTATGATAAACTTCTTGAAGAGACCTTCACTGGCAGTAACAGAACACCTCAGCACACCAGTCTCAGAAGATAAGGCAGTAGAAGGAAGTAGGACATGTCACTGTGAATGGTAGAAAGAGCTCTTGGTGGCCAGGGAGAAAGCTAACCAGAATTGTTGAAGTACATTAGTGAGGTGCATGTGCACAAGGCAGAGCTAACCGTAGACAGCAGGCAAGCCAGCTTACACCACATTACTTTGTTGCAATAAAGTTGCAGATGGGAAAATAACTAAAGTACCTAACATTCAGTCAGACTTAGAGGCCAAGTGGAATAGTGGGATTTTTTTATTGCTTTGTGTTTCCTTTCTTGTTTTTTGTTAGCCCCTTATCCAAGCTTTTATTTGACCTTCTCTTTTGCCTTTTAAGGGAAATAAACATATCCTTATTGATGAGCAGCATTTAGTGCCCTTGATATTATTCTAGACAGAGACCTATATTGTGAGTCAGCTCTTCAGTTACAGTATGTGTAAAAACAATTTGTTTTTCACATCATAACATTATTGAGTTTTTATGGCCCCCTTGCATAGTTGTGTAGCTTTGTATGTGGGAGTGTGTCAGTAAATGGTAGTTTGCTGGTGTGATCTGCACTGCTTGTAAGTCAAAGGACCAAATCAACACCACCTCACCTTTCAGTACTGGTATGCAGTTTTCAGAAATTCTTTTCTGGATTCTTATCTTCATGGTGCTGTTGTTCTCATCCCCCATCCTTTAGGCTCCCTGTCTGTAGAGATAGCAACCCTTATCTGAAGTCAGTTTGCTTTTCTCAACCCACAATATGTAAATTTTACTTTTTCTACTAAAACTCTAAATTATTACATACTGAAGAAGAATAATTCAAAAACGAATGACACTGGTCAGCAAAAAAATGTAGGTGTGTTGAATCCATTTCTGAAACTGGAATTTCTTTACCACAAACTGTTTCCACGAGGCACTAAATTTAGTGAAAAACAGCGTTTTTGGAAAAAAAATTGTTGATTCTGTAAAAATAAATTACATTATGTTTTATGGCATAAGTATTTTTCATGCTCAGAATACTATTTGTATATTATGAGCTGTAAAATGAGAGCCCTCCATTTTCTTAACATTAGTTCAGGTGGAAACAACCCAACATCAAGTATTTGCTACATATTTTTTGCTCTCAATCATTATTTTTTTTTTTCTCTCTTCGTATTACTACAAAATAGTCAAGACTTTATATGTAAAAGGTTAGAAAGATGTATTTTTGTTATCCAGAATAGAGAAAGGTGTTTAAATGTTATTTACAGAAGTATGCAAGGTCAGGCTGATCCATTCAAAGTACTGACCAGGTAAATATTAAGCAATTTTAAATAGAATACAATCTTAAGAATACAAAAGCAGAAAACTATAAGGAATTAGTTGAGGATCTTCTCTCTTTCTGCACTCTTAAAAATAAAGGTGTCAAAGTGGTTCTCCAGAGCAATACCATAGGAGAGCCACTTTTGGTTCCTAAAAGAACAATTGCACAGAGTACTTTTATTTATTTAGATAAGGGGTGCCCACACTTTTTCGGCTTGCGATCTACTTTTAAAATGACCAGGCTGAAATGATCTACCTACATTAAAAATGTAGGTAGATCAGTACTACACAGTATATATACTGAGTATACTTTATACATAAAATGTATGTTGTCGTACCTTGCATAATTGTATAACCTTTATGGCACAATAACAATTCATTATATTTATGGTCACTACAATATTTGGATTTAATAATCGTCATGTGGGAAAAGGCTGACTCACATAAATAAGTAGAGCCGAATAATGCAGTCAAGGAGCTTTTGAATTCAGCCGAGTGAAAAATGACGTGTTAGGACGACGTCAGTTTCGTAGTTTTTATGAACAGTTCGAAAGTGCCTTTCCACATTTTCCTTCTTTGGAATAGCAATGATAGATTGACAGATCAGACAAACGCACTTCGATTGTAACATTGTGAGAAAAAAATCCTCTTACAATTCCACATCCAATCCATAACCTCCCCAAACAATTTTTAAATCCCTTCTTTAGTCAATATAAATTGGAAAGCTAACTCACAGCCGGAGTTTTGCAGTAGCTATCGTGCGTGCGGGATGACCAGTTAGAAGAGAAGAGATCTCAGACTGGCCACCCTGTATGTCAATCAAGTGGCAAATGCCATAGGGAGGATATATTATACAGTAGACTAACGTTTAAAAAATGTTATTTTGAATGCAACGCAATCTACCTGCACTACCTTTGCGATTTACCGATCGATGGCGATCGACGCATTAGGCACCCCTGATTTAGATCATAAAAGGCTCCATAAATAGCCATGAATAGATGTTAACAGATTTGTGATTTAAATGGATTTTTACTACATACAATAACACAAACTGAGTTCAGGTTTTCTTGATCAGTTATAATCTTGCTGGGGTAGCTAGCTATTTCAGTTGTTATCCATATATTAGGAACATTGTCAAAGCCCAAATAACCTTCCTCAGATTGAAATGGTTCTTTGTCCAACAAAGGTTCTACAAGGCACCATAGCACACAATAAAGTGCCATTAAGGAAGCAGTGTTTTTAAAAATGCACCAAGTACTTGGGTGCAACATGTCTTTAAAAGTCCATTTAATACACTCTCATTTGGGGTTTCCCCCAATAACTCAGGAGCAGATGAACACAGGAAGAGGTTTCACCAAGGCATTGCTCTGATAGGGAGATGTTACAAGTGGAAAGTGGAGTGAGGCTATGTTAGCAGACATTTGTTGGTAACTCCACTATAAAGCACCTTCAGAGAAAAAATGCTATGAAAGAAATAATTTTGTTCAGATCCTTCAAATCTATTCAAAACATGTTCTATCCATCTTAAAAATGATGAAAGATTAAGAAGATTTTTTTTAATTAGGAAAGACCCTGAGAGATTAATTCATGCATTTATGGGTGTAGTATTAACTATTGTAATGTTTTGTTCACAGGCTATTCAAATTGTTCTTCACGCAGCTTTCAATTAATTCAAAATGCTCCTGCAAGAATTAATACACAAACCAGAAAATATGAACACGTCTTCAGTTTTTAAGTCATTACGCTAGCTTCCAGCTAAGTTTAGAGCAGATTTCAAAATCCTCCTTTTAACATATGAAGCCACAAATGGCCAAGGTCTTGCTTGCTTATCTGAACTTCTCATTACTTACAAACCTGATCATACATTAAGATCTCATGATGCTGGCCTACTTATGATTGCAAGAATTAATAAAATAACAGTGGGAGGTTGATTTTTAGTTACAGGACCCAAAAACTGTACAATGGTCTATGGGCTCACTACTTTAGTGCAGAATACCCCAAGTAGAGTTGCTGATCAGCTGTGCATACTGCATCTCCATTTGACATTTGTACAGAAATATAAGTATATTAATAAACTGTTACCATCCTTCCTCTGTTCTGTTTCTGTACTGTGTTTTGTACTAAAATCTGACTGAAACTTGTCAAGAATAGAATGATTATTCAAGTAATCATTACGATGCTTAATTACTTGGTATCTGGATGTGGCACTTGGTGTCACTTCTCTATTGCCAGGATAGCGCTCCTGTGTATTGAAAAGTCATTTTGGGTAAAGGAGAATTGGAATTATCAGATGAAAAGATTATCTCATCAGATTGGACATTCAGCACAAACTCCACTATAGAAAACAGAGGAGCGGGTAGGGGGCCTGTCGGCCAAAGTCTCCAGAACTGTGACTGTGTCTGACTTTGCCTTTCACTTTCTCTTTTACAATTTTAATCTCCTCCATTGTCAACTGGCCATAGTTAGTTAATTAATGGACAGATATTGTTGGTTACCCTTTTGGTTTAATCAGTTTCTAACTTGTTCTCTGTGTGTTTTACCAAATCTGTTTTTATATGTGTACCAGTCCAGTATTTAGTTATATGTATAATCTATATTTGTATTTTAGCTGAGAATTGTTCTCTGCACCTACACTCAGTGAAAAGCGCATTTAAAAAAGATGTTGTAAATCTGTAAAGAACACCTAAAGCTTTTGTTGGGAGTGAAAAAAATTACTTTTTTTGCCAGTGTGGTCACCCTTTTTGATAGTATATTACTGTTGATCCTTTTAGCCCAGTGACATTTAGTAACATCTGTTGCCTATATCACTCTCTAAATAAGCTGGTGATTTTAAATTTGCTCTCTGAGTATGTGTTTGACTGTTGATTCTGTGGCAGACTGGCACCTTCTGCAGGTTTCCTTCCTGCTTTTTGCCCAGTTTTTTTAGGGCAGGCTGGAGACCCTTGCTACTCTAAACTGTTTGATAATGTTATTCAGTGGGATGCAAAGGTTTGGGCAACCTTGTTAATAGTCATTATTTTCCTGTATAAATCGTTGGTTGTTACGATAAAAAATGTCAGTTAAATGTATCATATAGGAGACACACACAGTGATATTTGAGAAATGAAATGAAGTTTATTGGATTTACAGAAAGTATGCAATACTTGTTCAAACAAAATCAGGCAGGTGCATAAATTTGGGCACCACAAAAAAGAAATGAAATCAATATTTAGTAGATCCACCTTTTGCAGAAATTACAGCCTCTAAACGCTTCCTGTAGGTTCCAATGAGAGTCTGGATTGTGGTTGAAGGTATTTTGGAACATTCCTCTTTACAAAACATCTCTAGTTCGTTCAGGTTTGATGGCTTCCGAGCATGGACAGCTCTCTTTAACTCACACCACAGATTTTCAATTATATTCAGGTCTGGGGACTGAGATAGCCATTCCAGAACGTTGTACTTGTTCCTCTGCATGAATGCCTTAGTGGATTTTGAGCAGTGTTTTGGGTCGTTGTCTTGTTGAAAGATCCAGCCCCGGCGCAGCTTCAGCTTTGTCACCGATTCCTGGACATTGGTCTCCAGAATCTGCTGATACTGAGTGGAATCCATGCGTCCCTCAACTTTGACAAGATTCCCAGTCCCTGCACTGGCCACACAGCCCCACAGCATGATGGAACCACCACCATATTTTACTGTAGGTAGCAGGTGTTTTCTTGGAATGCTGTGTTCTTTTTCCTCCATGCATAACGCCCTTGTTATGCCCAAATAACTCAATTTTAGTTTCATCAGTCCACAGCACCTTATTCCAAAATGAAGCTGGCTTGTCCAAATGTGCTTGAGCATACCTCAAGCGGCTCTGTTTGTGCTTCCTCTGCATCACTCTCGCATACAGCATCTCCTTGTGTAAAGTGCGCCGAATGATTGAACGATGCACAGTGACTCCATCTGCTGCAAGATGATGTTGTAAGTCTTTGGTGCTGGTCTGTGGGTTGACTCTGACTGTTCTCACCATTCGTTGCTTCTGTCTATCTGAAATCTTTCTTGGTCTGCCACTTTGAGCCTTAACTTGAACTGAGCCTGTGGTCTTCCATTTCCTCAATATGTTCCTAACTGTGGAAACAGACAGCTTAGATCTCTGGGACAGCTTTCTGTATCCTTCCCCTAAACCATGATGGTGAACAATCTTTGTCTTCAGGTCATTTGAGAGTTGTTTTGTGACCCCCATGTTGCTACTCTTCAGAGAAAATTAAAGGAGGAGGGAAACTTACAATTGACCCCCTTAAATACTCTTTCTCATTATAGGATTCACCTGTGTATGTAGGTCAGGGGTCACTGAGCTTACCAAGCCAATTTGAGTTCCAATAATTAGTTCTAAAAGTTTTGGATTCAATAAAATGATAACGGTGCCCAAATTTATGCACCTGCCTGATTTTGTTTGAACAATTATTGCACACTTTCTGTAAATCCAATAAACTTCATTTCACTTCTCAAATATCACTGTGTGTGTCTCGTATATGATATATTTAACTGACATTTTTTATCGTAACAACCAACGATTTATACAGGAAAATAATGACTATTAACAAGATTGCCCAAACTTTTGCATCCCACTGTATACGTCAGGTATTCCAAAACTGGTGCTTTGGAGCCTCCTGCTGGAGGAAAACCATTATTCATGAGTACCCAAAAATCCTAACGCAGTAGCATCAAATTCTGATCTTGGCTTCAGGTTGTTTTCCCAGCCATTTTCTGTTGCTATTTGAACATCCTACATTTGCCTTAATTTTAATTGACTTGCATTTTAAAATGCAGGACCATTTTTTTTCCCTTTCACCCACATTTAAATAAGAATGAGATTAAAAACAATCCAACAGATGAATAGAAACTTAATTCCTGGAAGGTCATCGTTTTCAATTTAGGTAGCCTCTTAGTTAGAAGCTTGTTCTTTGTTTTGTTAAAACCTGTTATTGAATTTTATATCTTTTAAAAACTCATTCTGCAACACCAGACAGATCCATGTTAATTTTTTTATTTGGTTTAAGGACCAAAGGGGATCGATATATATCAGACTCTCACTTTTTTTGCCATATTATCTATTATATACAGTATATATTATTTTATTAAAATCAAAAACATTAGATTTTTGACATATTTTTTTGAAACAGATATTGCATGGTGGGCACACAGGCACAAAACGAGGGTCAAGTTAGCATTTCATCTGTTGGCGCTCTTCCCATCTCATTATTGTTCGCTGCTGGTTAAAGGAAAAAAAATTATTAAAGGTTGTGAAATTTAAAAAGATAAAGAAGTATATTCTATTCACAACCATAATGGCTGCTAATTACGAAACTAGCTAGAATAAAAACTTATAGCCACTGGTGCCCTCCAGAGTCTCTGTTTGACGGCATAGCTTAACAACAACAACATTTATTTATATAGCACATTTCCATACAAATAATGTAGCTCAAAGTGCTCAAAAGCAATATATAAAAAATGCATTTGATCTGGACTAGGTGCACTGCACCCTTAGAAAAAGAAACAATGTAGGAATGCCCTTATATTTTGTATGTCCTTATCTCAAGATTCCATGAATTCTTCATACACTTTAGCATTTAACTAAGATTGCTATTGTCTAAAAGTATTTTTTTACCTTGTTTTCATCTTATCTCTATATTCATTATTCCCACATCACCCCCAAATTTCCAGTGCAGTCTTCTCCCTAGCCTAACATCACTTTCACTCAATAGACACTTTTATAATACACAGTTAGTAGTGACACAAAGAAGAACAGTACACTACACTGAATTTTTCCATTCAGTTTTCTGCAATCTAAGTGGGTCAGCCACTCCTATAAAAGCACAGAGCTGTGCCCAACGTGCTGGCCAAAGTACTTCCTGAAACTCAGTATAGAAATGCCATAAGGAAAATTTTAAGTTTCACCTGGTCCGATGTTCTGATGAAAAAGTACACGCCAATTCCTCCCTGCTCGCTTTTTCAGGTTTTGTCTTGGTACAGGTGCTGGATGACCATCAACTGTCACTAAATGAAGATTAAGGATTATGGGGCTTTCAAAAAGGAAGTAATGAGCCCAGCTAAGTTAACTGAACGTTAAACCTCAGACAGGTTTATTACACTTTGACTTTCAGCCGCACCTGCCAAGTTTCAATATGGCTGATGACACCACAGCAAATAAATCAGGAGTCATATCAGCAGGATTGTACATGTTGTAGAGATACCATGGAAGCAGAGGAGTAGCGAGCTATACAACAAAGATCTTAACCTATTGGGGTGCAGTTGTTACTAATCTGAGCTTAACAGGCCTTTATGTGTTTCTTCCTTTTTTAGGTATGAAAGGATGTGAGACAACACGGTCCTTTCATGGTAGATAAAGGGAAGCTCGGTCTGTTTTTAATATAATCATTATGATCATGATCTCAAAGTCCAGATCTATTTTAGTACCACATCTGGTGACCTTGCAGGTGATATCATTTGCTCAGAGTTACACAGTGAGCTGGGTAAGGTGTAATTTCAATATGCAAAGTGTTATGCACTTGATAAGATCATTTCCCAGGTTACAAACTATTTATGATTGCAATAATATGGTGTGTGATATACTTTTATGCGTGATTGACCCATCTTTATGTAACACATTTCCATCATGGTAGCCATCCCATTCTGGTTTGGTTGTTGGCTTGTACCCAAAGCTCCTGAGAGACACCACCCCCGTGTTACTTTAAACAGGACAAAGACCTTAGGAAAAGAATGGATGTTTTTACATTTACCATTCTTGCAATGTGACTTTCTCAATTGTCACCTAGTAAGCACTGGGTGACTGTCATTTTTTAGCCAGGATGTGTTCCATGTCTTATGTTTATTTTCCTTTTCTGCCTCTTCTTTGTTTATTTTAAATCACTAATTTTCTGATGTTTATTGCATGTCTTTAGGTCGCTGATTCATTCCCGAGGTCTGGCATGTTTTTCTGAAGATTCTGACACAAAAACAGCATAAATAGGTGAGGTCTTCAAAATGGCCTAACTGGCCAAAACTAGGTCTCACCCTATTGAAACCTGACCACACGAATTTGGGAGGCTTCAGGCCTGTTTAGTCCTCAACATGTCAAACGCGCTTTTAAAGTTCAACGTGCAAAAGACATCCTCAAATATCTCAAAATATTGCTCAGAAGTGGTAGTGTTGTGAAACTCTGTCTTGTACAGAGACAAGTCCACCAGAATCTTTATAAAAGAGGATTTATTGACAAAATTTAACAAAATAACAACAAACAATATCATAAAATGAGGCAAAAGGAATTTCCTGAAAGGCAATTCTGAACAAACAGGTTTATAAACTATAAAACTAAATCCTTAAAACGGAGACAGAAAATGTTAAAAAAAAGAGACCAAAGCACATTCAATGAATGGTGGGTCTGCAGTACCCATCAGCTTTTATTGGACTTGGGAGAAGTCCCTCAGCTGTGATGAACAGATGGCCCTACCTCTTGGGAAACCATCCATAAAATACAGGGAACAAACACATATTTAAAGACCTTTAAAGATATTACAGTATATATGTATTTTTAAACATAACAAAATCCATACATTAAACATATTAACTAAATGAATGAAAAGGACACAAAAACAATCCAATGAAGAAACCCTGGCTAAAACATAAAAGCTTTATGCAGGCAGTGTGGTGTAGTATTAAAGGCTTTGAACTTCAAACCCTTAGGTTGGGGGATCAATAGTACTGACACTGTGTCACCATGTGCAAGTCTGTTTGTCTGCTTGTGCTCCAATTGGAAAACAGAAAGAAATTCAATCAATTGTATCCGGTAAGTTGACTTAGATAAAAGCGTCAGCTTTTATTCAGTTTATTTATTTACTATCTATGTGTTCTCCCTTGTTCTTTGTGTTTTGTAGGTGGAGGCCCCGGAGACAGGGCCACTATGATGTCACTGTTGAACGATCATCCTCAGCATGTATATTTGACACTGGGGGCTGTCCTCCAATGGTTCATTGATTGTCATTCTAGAGCACAGTGTTTGTATGTAATGAATTTTCAGGGGTTGTTGTTTTTTTCTTGATTATCTTGCTTCTGTTCTTGGTTTTGAATTATTGAATTGCATATTAGCATTTGTTTGCTCTGCTTTGCCTTTATAGGCAAATTCTTTTTATCTTGTTTTTGCAATTTTTGCTTGACTTGAGAATAAATATTCCCTAATTTATACAGATTTTGTTTTGGATCTTTCTCATCTAGAGAGAGATTATACAGTTCCTTTGCCTAGAGGGTCATTTTTATTTAAGCTTGGGACATTTCCGATATATTTTGATCTTTTAATGTCAAAACCCCTTTCAGGCCTGTGTGGGCTGAAGCCAGCCAATAAAGTTTGAGGTCTGGCTGCCTGAAGTGAGGCCTATTTCTAAACAGGCTACAGAAAGTTCTGGCATCTAGGCAGCTTCATTCCCTTTTGCCATTTTAAACATACTGAATCATAATAGTGACAATCTATCTGTATGAGTGAGACAAAAAGGAATATTAGGGGATGTCTTGATGTTTGTATTGGTGAGACCTGAAAAAAATAAATACTTGGCATCATTCTAGGTGGTCCCATACTTGACTAGAAGTAATAGGGGCATGAAGTCATCTTTATAAAATCAATCATAAAGATGAGTTCTGGTAGATCACCTCTTGTCTGACACTTTGTTACCAAACTGCCCTTGCAGACTTTACTCCAGATTTGGTTCCACAAGTTGCTGCTTATTAAGTAACAACAACAACAACATTTATTTATATAGCACATTTTCATACAAAAAAATGTAGCTCAAAGTGCTTTACATAATGAAGAATAGAAAAATAAGAGACACAGTAAGAAAATAAAATAAGTCAACATTAATTAACATAGAATAAGAGTAAGGTCCAATGGCCAGGGGGGACAGAAAAAACAAAAAAACTCCAGACGGCCGGAGAAAAAAAATAAAATCTGCAGGGATTCCAGGCCATGAAACCACCAAGTCCCTTCTAGGCATTCTACCTAACATAAATGAAACAGTCCTCTTTGGATTTATGGTTTTCACGGAAGGATTTGATGATGATGATGATGATCACATGGACTTCTGGCTTTTAGTCCATCAATGCTGGGGCATCATGGTGCTTTGAGTAGGTGGAGGTGGCGCAGGCCGCCACCACAGAGAAACCGGAAAAAGAAACAGAAGAGAGACTAGGGGTCAGTACGGATTTTAGAGCCACCATGAATAGTTATTATGATGAATTGAACATATAGAGTATCAGGATTAAGATAAAGTGAAGTTATAAAAAGGCCATGTTAAAGTAATGTGTTTTCAGCAGTGTTTTAAAGTGCTCTACTGTATTAGCCTGGCGAATTCCTATTGGCAGGCTATTCCAGATTTTAGGTGCATAGCAGCAGAAGGCCGCCTCACCACTTCTTTTAAGTTTTGTTCTTGGAATTCGAAGGAGACACTCATTTGAAGATCTAAGATTACGATTTGGAATATAAGGTGTCAGATATTCCGATATATAAGATGGGGCGAGATTATTTAAGGCTTTGTAAACTATAAGCAGAATTTTAAAGTCAATTCTGAAAGACACAGGTAACCAGTGTAGTGACATCAAAACAGGGGAAATGTGTTCGGATTTTCTTTTCCTAGTTAGGATTCTAGCAGCTGCATTCTGCACTAGTTGCAAGTGATTTATGTCTTTTTTGGGTAGTCCTAAGAGGAGTGCGTTACAGTAATCTAGTCAACTGAAAACAAAAGCGTGAATTAATTTCTCAGCATCTTTCAATGATATAAGAGGTCTAACTTTTGCTATATTTCTTAAGTGAAAAAATGCTGTCCTAGTGATCTGATTATTATGCGATTTAAAATTCAGGTTACAGTCAACGGTTACCCCCTAAGTTTTTTACTTCCGTCTTAACTTCTAATCCTAATGCATCAAGTTTATTTCTGATAACCTCACTGAATCCGTTTTTGCCAATCAATACAATTTCAGTTTTCTCTTTATTTAACTTGAGAAAATTACTATTCATCCATTCAGAAATACCAGTAAGACATTGTGTTAGTGAATCGAGAGAGTCGGGGTCATCAGGTGCTACTGATAAGTACAGCTGTGTGTCATCAGCAGAGCTGTGGTAGCTCATGTTGTGCCCTGAGATAATCTGACCTAACGGGAGCATGTAGATTGAGAAAAGAAGCGGACCTAGGATAGAGCCTTGTGGAACACCATATAGAATATCATGCGTCTTTGAGTTGTGATTACCACAACTAACAAAGAATTTTCTCCCTGCCAGGTAGGATTCAAACCAAGAAGTAAGCCTTTACGAAAATACAATTTTGATCTAAAATCCAGTATGATAATTTGGCACAAGCCTTCAAGATCTTATTTTTCTATTTAAATTACAATAGCACCAACACAAACATTTAGCATGCTGCCCATGTTAACTTCTTTTAGCTTAATCATGTAATCGCTGCTCTGGTTAAACTTCATGTCATCTCCTTTTGACTTCGCTGACTGCTCTTCCTAGCAGAATACAGAATCTGCCTCTTTTGGTGCAAATCATATTCATTTAGCCATTGATAGGTAAACTCCAATAAATAAATAAATAACCGTAATTTTTCCTTTGGCATGGCACATGAGATTTTTTCCCCCTACCACCTGACACATAACTTCTGCCAAAGTGCAAGTTTCACAGAACTGCTACACAGGAGGCCTCCTGTTGGATTGCAACATCTTGACCTCCATCTGTGACTCCATCACAGTTAAATGACATTGGCGATGGTATATCAAAGGCTTAGAGATATCTTGATCTTGTACTGTTTACCACTGTGGTCAGTGAGGAATATGGTATGGCTCATCTTTGTGAACCTCGATGGAAAAACTTTGTGCCATTTATTTAATAAAAAGTTGGGCTTATGTATGCACATGTAGCCAATGGCCAAATATTCACTTCTTCCTTTACAACCCTCTGCCAGCACTAGTTGTGTGCTCTTTACCCTCTCTCTGTAGCAGGCACCCTATTGCCAAGGGTGTGGCTATAACGAAAGTTGAAGTGACCCTCCTACATTACTCAGCTGTGACAGCTGAAAACCATCCATAACAGAGTTGGATGTGGTAGCATTGAGTCCAGCCTCACTAAAGGACAGCAAGGTGCACAAGCAAGATAGACCATATGTAAAAATAACTTCCATCCTACTGAAAAAAAAAGTTGCCTGATGAGCAGCTTCCAGCAGATGAATTTTACATTTAGCAAAAGAAGACCACTGTGTGCGAAATGACAAAGACTAAAATCACAATCAACAATTAAAACCAAGAGATAGAAAAGCATCCAGACAACTTTTGCTTGTCAGCATCTTCCATCGTCCTAAAGATAAGTTCTACATGGGCCCTGGAGGAATCAGGAAAAAGCATTACCTCCACCCTTTTGAGACAATAGTAGTCACACAACCCAAAAGTACACTGCTACTTTATACTTAGTTTCAAAACTGGTATAGTTTATAACAGCATATTTGGGGTAAAGCCAGCCAACATACACTCACTGAGCATATTATTAGGAAAAATATACTAATGCTGGGTAGGACCTCCTCCTGCTCTCAACACAGCCTGGAATTCCCAAGATGTTTCAACCATGCCTTTGAGAATCTGGTCCATGCTGACATGCTTGCATCATGCAATTTGGCTGGATTTGTCAGCTGCACATTCATGTTGCGAATCTCCCGTTCTCCTACATCCCAAAGATGTTCTGTTGGTTTCGGATCTGGTGCCTGGGAAGGTCACTGAAGAACAATGAGCTCATTGTCATGTTCATGAAACCATTTTGAGATGATGTTTGCTTTGTAACATGATGCATTTTCATGCTGAAAGTAACCATTTGAACATGGGTTTTCTGAAAATGTAGGCTGTGGCATTCAAACAATGATTAATTGGTATTAATGGACTTAAAGTGTGCCAAGAAAAACTTCCTCACACCATTACACCACCACCATCTCCACTGAGTCTAGACTGTTGACACAAGGCAGATTGGGTGCATGGATTGCTGCTGTTGGTGCCAAATTCTGACCCTACCATCTGTGTGCCTCAGCTGAAATCGAGATTCATCAAACCAGGTTACATTTTTCCAGTCTTCAGCTGTCTAGTTTTGGTAAGTGTGTGCCCACTGCAGCCTCAGCTTCCAGTTCTGGACTGACAAGAGTGGAACCCAATGTAGTCTTCTGCTGTTGTAGACCACATCCCTCAAGGTTTGGTGTGTTGCACATTCTGAGATACTTTTGTGCTCACCACAGTTGTGCAGAGTGGTTATCTGAATTACTGTAGCCTTTCTGCCAGCTTGTTTTTTGTATTCCACACCATTCTGAGTAAACTCCAGAGACTGTTGTAAGTGAAAATCCCAGGAGATCAGCAGTTACAGAAATAATCAAATGTTTGGCTTGCTACCTATGTCAAACCAGCCTGTCTGGCACCAGCCAAACAATTGTGCCATGGTCGACATCACTGAGAGCACATTTTTCCCCATTCTGGTGTTTGATGTGAACATTAACTGGAGCTCCTAACCTGTATCTGCATGATTTTATGCATTGTGATGGTGCCACATGATTGGTTGATTAGATAATTGCATGGATAAGCAGGTGTACAGGTGTTCCTAATAATTTACACAGTGAGAGTATTACCACGTGTATTTCTGGTCATTGGTGTTATTGAAAGTAACAACCCATGTGAAGGATAAGTCTTTAGCTTTTACAAGTTTCCAAATTTAATACAAAAACTAAACTCACGTCCCATTAGTTCACAGCAACTTCCAGCTTCAGAGAGTGTTTGATACACACACACACATACACACAGAAGAGTTGTCATGGTGAGCTGTGAAGAAAATTCAAACAAACTGGCAAGACCCTGGGAAACTTACAACAAGATAAGGACTGATCTGTCTAATCGACTAACAGACCACCACTCTTACAAAAGTATTAAACGGCTGCTTCTGAATGAATAAAGTTTCCTTGGGCAATTCTTTAGACATTAATTAAAGAAATGAATACATTTAACAGTGTGACTAACTTTATAGGAGAAAGGGGAGAAAACCAGATTAAATTAGATTTATGTTGTGTGTGATTTGTTTATTGCCCTGCAGCTATATATATTTATATATAACCATTGTCAGTTATCCTTATGCTATGGATAAGCTGTGTTATTTTGGTCACTGCAGCATGAATGCTTGTTAGTTAGTTGAAAAGTAGTCTTTTACTACATTTGAACCACAAACCGAGAAAGTGAAGGTTTATTTGTGTACACCTTCTCTTCAGAGTATGCTATCCTAGCTGTAGTGTGAAACAGATATCCTGCACTGGATTAGGCAGGCTTGATAATGGATGGATGATATATAGTTAACAGCATACCATTTCTAAAACCACTTAATCCAGGCGAGAGTCACAGAAGGTTAGAGTCTATCCTGACAGCACTGGACATAAGGTAGGAACCAACCCTGGGTGGTGCACCAGTCTACCACAGACCCCACTCACCCAGGCTCCTCAATTTAGCTGAGCTTTAAAAAGACATCCATCTTAAGGGAGGATGAGGGTGGGAAGCCAGGAAATTAAACATAAAAAAATTTAACAGAGAAGATGCTTATATAAGTAGGACAACAAAGTCATGGTGTTCAGTCCAGTTTCAATAAGTCACATTTATGCATTTTCATAGGATCTTGTCCTTGGTTATATTTGATAAGATTACGAAAATTACTTGACAACATTCAGCAAAATGTTGCTTTGCAAAAATTCCCCTCTCAGATAATGCTGACTCTGGCAAAATATCTCATTGTTATCTAGCTAATGCTGATTGCTCATATTATCAGTTAATAACCTTTCTTTTTTTTATGTTCACAGGCAAAAGATTAACACTTATTTGACTTTGTCATTTAAAAGTATAGTGATTATCAAAATTGATTTACCTAAAACAACTAATATTGGTTTCTACTTCATCCCCTAAAGCAGAGTTTCTTAAACTTTTTTGTTTTGTCTCAACCCAGTCTTGCCCTTTGTAGTGTCTGAGACTCATTCCTTGTTGAATGTCCAGTCAATTGTCAATGTTCTCCCTTGGACAATCATGGGGGTGGTGGTGTTCAAGGATAACCTTCGGAGTAATGTTTATTGCAAACCATCCTCAATCCATTACCATTAAGTACAACAGTAACTCCCAACTGAATGGTGGTGACCCACCATAGTTTAAGAAACCCTTCTGTAGAGTGTGGGTGAGTCAGAACCATAATTACGATAATATGACTTTAATGAAAATTGACTTTTCTTTTGGTATCCTCTGAAGTAGAATTTGAGATAGCAATAAACACTGTATGTACTGTCTGTAAGAAAAATGCAAACCATTACATTTTGTATTGTTTAATAAAATATCACAACCCACTTAATCCATTTTGGGGTTGTGCAGGACCAGACCCTATCCCAACAATAGTGTTGACCAGTTCTCTGAATGTTTTCCTGAAAATTCTCGTAACCGTTTTTTGCCCAGTGCATCATGATGCTTTACAAGGCCAGTGTGACATCACAGAGCTATAGTAGCCACGTTGGTTGGGAATGTCACTACCCGATCTGTGTTATTTCTCCAATTTGTGTAGAAGTACTCTACCTTACTTTTTACAGCGCTGTCTGATCTTCTTTATATGTGTGTGAATAATTTATAGCATATACTCACTTGTCAGATGTCACATGAATTAAAAACAAAAAAAACCTCACACTATTTTCATTTGAGGAGTATATTATGTGAGAAAATTATGAAAATACTTATTGTTCTGCTTAGATTTATTGTACATTGTGTCTTTACTATTGAATCAGGCATGTTATGCACCTCACTATGTAGCATTTATTAGGAAGTGACAGGGCCAGCCCACCAAAAATGTAATGCTGATTCCCTGCATCACAGGCCCTGTCAGTTTTAGTTAGTCATATTGATAGTGTTATAATTTATCACAGGGATAAACTTTGAAAAATAATAGAGGTGACCAGAAAAGAAACACCAGGAGACATGCAAAGATCAAAACCTATGGTCCATCCTGTGTTTCAAAAGTGTAAAAATACTAACCAAGGACTAAAATCTAAGAATCAGAAAAAGGGGTCAGTAACAAAATAATAAAGGCACTTTGTAAATTCTTTTTAGTTTATCTGCAAACTTTGATAGCAAATGAACGATTATGAGAAAATTCTTTTACATTTAACCTCAGAAGTGTGGACATGTGACTTCTTGGTCAGTTGCCTAGCAAACAATAAACAATATAGCAGTTGTCAAACTCCCCAAAATGTCATTGAAATGGTACAAAAAACAATAAGAAATATCTGAAGTTTTAACATATATGAGCCTGGGAGACACTGTGAGAGATAAATGACTTGGGGTTTAATTGGGTCTCAAGTCACATTTTTGGCCACAATAATCAGCCCAGCAGCTCTCAGAGACACTTAAATAAAACCATTGTGCCGTTGTAATGCACTTAAAACTAGTTCAGTGTTCCACTCAAAACTACTTCAGTGTCTCCTTCCCAAATGACTTCCGTGCATTTTTCAGAGTTTGCAGAAATTCCTGAAAATTTCTTCATTTTTGATGAATTTGAGTTGAGAAACAAATTCAGTAGGGTTTGCGCATCACTACCCAGCACAAGACTGAAACCCATCCTGGACAAGCCAAAGCTTAAATCAGCAACTCATCTACCAGACACATCTTTGGGATGTGGGCGAAATGTCAATCCTGACATAGGGAGAATGTTCATACCCCACATGTAAAGTAGCCAGACACAGAAATTAGTCTCATGATAACATTTCTGATACATGAACACTAACTGGGACTTCTTCCTCTTTATCTTTTCTTACTTCTATATGGGATTGATGAGCTTGTTCAATTTTCTCTAAACAGCTTGGACCTGCACCTCTCTCGTCAATCAAGCCCTTTTCTTTGACTTTATCCATTGTAAAGTCACAAAAGCCACCGAAAGAGATTTGGTTCACCTCAAAAGCAAACCGCATATATTAATAAGTATGCAAAAGGCATAAAAGAAGACGCACTGTATAACGCAATATTGAGTCATGCTGAAGAGTCAGTTAGACTGCCGAAGATGATAGTGTTTCATTCCTGGGAGAAAGAGGTGGGTCCAGGAGGTCAGATCCCGGAAGTGACATTACGAGTGGAAATATATTAGTGTTCCTTTCTGCAGAGGGGAAAGGAGAAAAGAGATCATAACTGCACAGTGCCCCCTCATGTCTCGGTGGAGAATTACAATCACAAAAGCCCTTAATCTGATTCCTATGTGCACACGTGTGACACCATCCACCTCCCCTTTGGCCCCCCTCACTTTCTCGTCTCCTGTACTTCCACCCCCATCACTCTTTTACCCACATATTCCTTGTCTCTCCTCATCACATATCCATACCAAGTCAGCCTACTTTTCTGTACTTTCTTAGATATCCCTCCCACTTTTGTTGTACCTCTGATTGTCTCATTTCTTATTCTGTCCTTTTTTGTATCTCCTCACATCTACCTCCACATTTTCATTTCTGCCACATCTAAGTTCTTCTCCTGTACTCCCTTTACTGCCTATGTTTTAGATCCATACGTCATTGCTGGTCTTATGACTGTCTTAAAAACCTTACCTTTAAGCTTCGCCTTAATTCTTCGATCACACAATACTCCTGATACCTTCTTCCAATTGTTCCATCCACACTGCACTCTGTGGGTCTTCTCTGCATCTAGTTTTTATCTCGAGGTACCACTCGTCCCAGGTATTTAAAGTGATCTACTCTTTTCAATAGCTCACCCTTCAGGTTAATCTCTGAATGCTGATCATCATTAAACCTCAAATATTGTGTCATCTTCCTACTTATCTTCAGTTCTCTGTCTTTCAAAGCCCTTCTCCATTCTTACAACTTCCTCTCCACTTCATCTATGGTGCTATGTTTTCTAGGAGTTAAATGAAAATGCATTCATAGCAAAGAACTCAAATATTTTATTGCTGAGAGCTGATTTCCCAAAGTCTGAATAAGAAATCAAAACAATTTACATGGCTAATATACACACATCCCCTTTGTCAGTCCTTTACCCTTTATTGTAGACTAGCTTAAATTCACCCATTCTATAATTTTCCAACAGGCTGAATTTAATTCATCATCACAAGGGAGCAGATCCCATCACAGCAGCATTAGGAATGGAACCACCATCTAGACGTGTTGTGAGTTCATTGTTGAATGCACTCACTCACAATTCAGTTTGTTTAAAGTTAAAATGTATTTGTCTGTTCTCAGGAATTCAGTCAGGGAGACAACACCGCACATTCTTCCTGAGATGACAGCAGTGGGACATGAATCCAGGACCTTGGGGATACAAGCAGCCCAACTCAGTAAGCTAAACTATACAGAATTGCTCTTTAGCAATGTGGCAGAACTGGTTTGATTCGCGATCCTGCCACTGTCTCAGCAAGGAGGTGTGAATAAAGGAGGTGGGGTGTCACACTAAGCAACATCCTGAGCAGTGACACTATCTAACTTTCACATCTTTATGCTACTGGAGAAAAAACCCACACTGACACTCACTAACTTCTTAATTTTATTGCTTTTAAGTTTGCCATACATGATCTCTCAGGACTTGTTGATTGCAGTAAAAGGTTTCAAAGTTCTGTGTTTCATAAAAGAAAAAAACAAAGTTCACTTCATTGTGGTGCATACTGAACTGCATCATGCTTTTCCATTGTTTAATTCTTGCATAATTTGTGATGTGATATTTCACAAAATAGACTTATGAGTTCCACTCTTTCAACAGCACTTTCCAAGAAATGAGTAATAAACAAGTTTTCAGCAATTGTCATGAGAAACATGACTGACCTTTTCATACTCATGTTCAACAGATATAGTAATGGCTGTTTTCTCAATCTTTCCTTAGCACAATGGTGCATCTACATAAACTTTACATGGGCTTCATTCCTGCAGCCTGGTAATTAATTATTCTGTCAAGGGCCAATCCCAAAAAATATAGCTAATTTGTATTTGTTAAGAACCATTTGACCACTTTGTAGACATTTCTACTTGTCTCTATCTAATAGAGATGAATACAAAGCCATCTGTTCACTGAACCCAGGGCCGGATTAAGGTGAGTGCTATTAAAGCTGCAGCATTTGGCCCATTCCTGAAATAGGCCCAGATGAAAACAGACGAGATTTTCCAGACGCTGAACAGTTTTCCTTTGCTATATTAACCTCAAAATAATTCTTAGAATGAAATTTGGAGTCTGACTTTCTCTGACACCTAGACAGAGAGTTACTTATTATACAGTTACTATTGTTCTTTGCGCTGTGACGTAACTACTGTATAACGTCGTTGTGTTTATTGTTAACCAAAGATTTCAAGTTAATGCTATCAATTTTACGTTAAACAGTTTACTTAGTAATTTAGCTGCGTTTTTTGCAATATCTTGGGGATTCTTGCCACTTTATTATTGTTCGGTAAGTGCCACATAGTAAATTTTTCACCTTGAAAGTTTGTTAGTCAAGAGCCTGAACTGAGTCACTTTTTTCTTACTCTGTTTCATAAGAGAACTGCGAAATTTTGCGTATTTCATTGATAGGTTTTCTGCATTAGGTTCACTTTTCAGACAATTGCTATTGAATGTTGATGTTACATAGTTTGTTGTTAATCTCGAGTTGTTACAATACTACGTCGTTATTATTATTCATGTTCAATAAAGGCTGGCTGGTTGCGTCGCAAGCAATTAAGGCTCCTTGGTCAGTCTGAGTGTGTATGTACGGTGAGTGTCGAATGCACATGCACCAATGCCGAGAAAAAATAGGCCTTTTTTGCACTGCAGCATCAGGCCCAATTTCATCTTAATCCGGCCCTGACTGAACCTAATTATTCCAGTTTTAGGTGGGCAGCAAGTCTGACTCTGTCTCAGGGACTAGAATATCTGAAGGTGAAATCAACCCAGGAAAGCATGCTAGTCCAGGGTTAGTCATTGGAGCAAACATTATGAACAAAACATGGATATCAAATGGCAGTATCCATGTTGTGAAAATATAATTATATCCCAGCTAGGGTTCCTCTCCTGGCTGGAGTTCATATCTTTGCTTTATATTTTTTGGTATTTGTTACATTGTATTAATCCCTGATATTTTCTTTGTTCTTGTTTAATTCCATTGTTTCATTCCATCACAACCAGGGACTACCCTCAGCCCTACCAAGGCAAAGGATTCCCATACGTTCTAGGTAGTTTGTTCAAGAGCACCAAGGGAGTGGTGAGTTACTATGATATTCTACGTTTCTTGTGGTTTTCAGATTTTGACTTCCTGCCGTGTTTTTGACTTCATTTTGGTTTTCTGCATTGGGACATTGTTTGTATTGGAGTGCCTTATTGTTTTAGGCAAATCCTATTGCCATTGTGCTCCACTGAGCTTCTTTGAAGAGCATTTTTGTAAAGAATAAATCTTTTATTTTGTAAATATTCTACATGATCCTTTTTTGCATCTAGCCAGAATTTTTAACTGGATTTTCCCCTCTATTGTGCATTTTTGGAAGTGCTTTTGGAACTTACATGCTTTAAGACTTCTAATAATAACAAATGTATACATATTGTACGTTTAAAAACCCAGTGTTATGATTTTTGGAGTTTTGATTCATGTTGAATTCATTTCTACACTTATTTAATAGTTTTCTTTTGATATTTTCTTTTGGTTTATTTTCACAAGCCCCTCTATTTCATGGCTGCAGCCATGTACATCATAGTCACTATGTCCATTGCCAGCCATGTTACAAGAGGCCAATGTAACATATTATGTCATTGATGCCTGTAAGGTGTAAAAACAAATTTATCAGGGTCAGTTTGCAAGAAAATATTCTAGCAGAGTAAAGGTGGGACTGGAAGGCAGCTCTCTGTGAGAGCATCACAGGCTGGATGCAACAAGAAGTCTGACTGGCAGCACCCCACTGGCAAGACTGAGACCACATCCTTAAAATTGGGAGGGGGTGTGCCAGTGATTCAAGAAAAAGTTATTATGAACATTATTAGAATAAGTGGTGCATATATTGGCTGACAATTATCAGAATTATCAGGGACTTGGCAAGTGTTTTTTCCCCGGCATTTCTATATATTGAACAAAATGAGAAAAAGAATCAAACAAAAGCAATAATGTGTAAGATGTAATTCTAGTAATGTGTAACTATTCAAATTCTTCTCCACTTATTCCATTTTGTTTCTGTTAACTCCATAATTACTGAATATGTGATTTCCTGATAATGTTGCTTCAATCAATGAATCAAGCAACAGTACAAAATTAAGACATCAGACCTAAAGATAAGATTACACAAGATAAAGCGTGAATGTATTAACACAGTATTAAATACCTGATTCAGTATTTTTCAGGAGATATTTTGCATGGGAGGTCATGAGGTTGCTGGAAAGGGGTGTGTGGCACTCCTGATATCTTTGCAAAAGAAGAAAGTCCAAGTCTTTAGAATCCTGGTGCTTCCTGTCTTGCTATATGGTTGTGAGACATGGACGCTATCCAGTGACCTGAGAAGAAGACTGGATTCCTTTGGTATTGTGTCTCTTCGGAAAATCTTTGGGTACCATTGGTTTGACTTTGTGTTGAATGAGCGGTTTCTCATGGAGTCCCGAATGAGGCACATTACCTTCATTGCGATGGAGCGTCAGTTACAGCACTACGGCCATGTGGCACAATTTCCCGAGGGTGATCCGACTCGCAGGATCCTCATTGTTGGAGACCCGAGTGGCTGGAGCTGGCCAAGGGGACACCCACGTAACACCTGGCTGCGGCAGATAGAGGGTCATTTCCGGAGGGTGGAGCTGCACCATGTGTCTGGGTGAGGGGTTGCCAACCAGGATCCCAGACTGTTTTGTTGTGTGGCGAGAGCAGCAACGCACTGTACCAGTGCATGCTCCCCGACCTGACCTGGAGGGTACTGATATGAGAATTTCAAAGCCTTTTCATAATTTTAGAAATAAATATTTACAATATACCTGCAGTTCGCCTCTTCATTACATTTTGCTATAATTTAATGTAACATGTTTCCAATAATATTTATGCAGATGTACGATTTAATAGTGCCTCTAAGTTGGTTTCATGAGGTTGATATTTCTTTCTGTGCCCTGCCCCTTAAAACATAGCAGAATGCCGAGCCGCATTAGTTACTGGTGTGCAGGCGCTAATCTGACCACACAGACTATAAACCCGAGACCACAGTGGGAGTAGCCATGTTCACTGCAACAATTACACCAGAGCATCACCTCCTGTAGTATCGTAGTACATAGTCTAGTCTTGATACTGCTAGTAGAGTACAATCTCAGATCCACTGAAGCTACATCCACACTACCAGGTTTCTGTTTAAATGTGCAGACATTAGTCTCCATTTTTGCCTTTCGTCTACACTACCCTGGCATTTTCAACCCACGTAGTGGACATAGAATAGATGCTTGGTGCTTATTATGTTGCTTAACTATATGCATTGTAACAAAGGCGCTATATAGGCACCTGACCTGACACAGAAAGACACGGAGGCACGTATAAAAACACAGACTTTATTTTTCTTCACCCGTGGGCGCACGTCTTCCCCGTGACCCACAGGCAATGCACAGTCCCAAAACACAAGCAGAATACGCAACACACTTTTCTTCCACTACTACCACTCCTCCACAAGCGCAGTCCTCCTCCTCCCGACCCTGGCGCCTCGAGTGGTGGTGGCTGGCCCTTTTTATAACCCACCCGGAAGTGTTCCAGGTGCTTGACCACCTGGTCCTAATTGCACCTCCGGGTGGGGCTGAAGATTCATCCAGCCAGGCTGCTGAGTCCATGCAGCTCCTCCTAGCGGCCATCAGAGCCCCCAACCAGGCTGTGGAGGACTCCATCTCCCATGGAGTCCTGCGGGTGGTTGGGGAATCACCATAAGCCATGGAGGCTGCCACCAAGCGTCCCAGGGGAGGTACTGGAGTGCCCATGGTAGCTCCCCCGGAACATAAGCAGCAGGGGCGTCCCTGCCGGGCATGGGACCCGGCTGTCCTTCACAGCATCTAAATTGTGTTTCATACAGTTTGAATGCTACATGCATACACACTCAAAAGGCAAATAATCTACCAGTTTTGCAATAAATCCCATGGTGTGTGGCATTATGATCCCTTCAAGGATTCTACCAATGTGCTCTTGTCTAGCAAATTTGATTAGAGATCTTCATTGTCAGATACACAACAAGAGAATAGTGAAATTCTTGTGTCATAGTTACAGCGAGAGGGATGGGGGCAGGAAAGTATGTACAGGCAATAATATACAATAAGATAATAAAATAATTATAATAATAATTCCTTATTGGGAACCACTTCCACCACCGCTAATGTTTAACATCCACTTGGATGATGCACCATCAGCTATTTTTGCACGAGTACGTGCACCACACATTAGATCTGTAAGGACCTCAATTTTCAGTCTTATCTGAAGGATGGCACCATTTTTACAGAGCAGTGTCCTCATCACAGCACTGTGGCATTTGGGTCCACATTCAGGCCACAGGGTAAGCACCCCCTGCTGGCCTCACCAGCACCTCTTCCAGCAGCAAACTAAGCTTTCCTACACGGTCTCCCATCCAAGTACTGGCTGGGCCTGAACATGCTTCAGGTGGTTGACCTGTTTTGAAATGCATGTGATATGGCTGCTGGTAATAATGATGTATAAATTAATACAGTGAATAAATATGAGTGGCAGAAGATAAATACAGTTAAATAAAAAAAGTAGATGGCAGTATACACTCACCTAAAGGATTATTAGGAACACCATACTAATACGGTGTTTGACCCCCTTTCGCCTTCAGAACTGCCTTAATTCTACGTGGCATTGATTCAACTAGGTGCTGAAAGCATTCTTTACAAATGTTGGCCCATATTGATAGGATAGCATCTTGCAGTTGATGGAGATTTGTGGGATGCACATCCAGGGCACGAAGCTCCCGTTCCACCACATCCCAAAGATGCTCTATTGGGTTGAGATCTGGTGACTGTGGGGGCCATTTTAGTACAGTGAACTCATTGTCATGTTCAAGAAACCAATTTGAAATGATTCGAGCTTTGTGACATGGTGCATTATCCTGCTGGAAGTAGCCATCAGAGGATGGGTACATGGTGGTCATGAAGGGATGGACATGGTCAGAAACAATGCTCAGGTAGCCCGTGGCATTTAAACAATGCCCAATTGGCACTAAGGGGCCTAAAGTGTGCCAAGAAAACATCCCCCACACCATTACACCACCACCACCAGCCTGCACAGTGGTAACAAGGCATGATGGATCCATGTTCTCAATCTGTTTACGCCAAATTCTGACTCTACCATTTGAATGTCTCAACAGAAATCGAGACTCATCAGACCAGGCAACATTTTTCCAGTCTTCAACTGTCCAATTTTGGTGATCTCGTGCAAATTGTAGCCTCTTTTTCCTATTTGTAGTGGAGATGAGTGGTACCCGGTGGGGTCTTCTGCTGTTGTAGCCCATCCGCCTCAAGGTTGTGCATGTTGTGGCTCCACAAATGCTTTGCTGCATACATCGAACGAATGGTTATTTCAGTCAAAGTTGCTCTTCTATCAGCTTGAATCAGTCAGCCCATTCTCCTCTGACCTCTAGCATCAACAAGGCATTTTCGCCCACAGGACTGCCGCATACTGGATGTTTTTCCCTTTTCACACCATTCTTTGTAAACCCTAGAAATGGTTGTGCGTGAAAATCCCAGTAACTGAGCAGATTGTGAAATACTCAGACTGGCCTGTCTGGCACCAACAACCATGCCACGCTCAAAATTGCTTAAATCACCTTTCTTTCCCATTCTGACATTCAGTTTGCAGTTCAGGAGATTGTCTTGACCAGGACCACACCCCTAAATGCATTGAAGCAACTGCCATGTGATTGGTTGATTAGATAATTGCATTAATGAGAAATTGAACAGGTGTTCCTAATAATCCTTTAGGTGAGTGTACATGTAATGTACTGTACAATTACACATACCTGTAAATCAGCCGGTAGGTACAGTATGGGGCATGTAAGAATAGGTTACCGAGAGTTTAGTGTCCATCTGGCCTGGTAAAGAACTTGTACCTGAAGTGGGTGGAGCAACTGGGGAAACTCCGGTAGTGCTTTTAGAGAAGGCAGAAGTGAAAATGGGAAAAGCTGGATGGCTCTTTTTTAAGACGATGGATTTTGCTCTCCTTAGACATGAGGTAGAGTAGATGGTATGAAGCTGTGGAAGGTCAGCCCCAATAATTTTAGAAGCTGTAAAGACAGTCCTTTGGAGGACTTTGAGATCCTGACACGTCAGGTTACCACACCAAACTGTAATGCATCTGGCCAGTATAATTTACAATAGTGCAGTAGTAGAAGTTCACTAGTGTTTTGGTTCCCACCCCAAAGCTCTTTAAACTCCTCATTAAGATGAGACTTTTCTCTGTCTTTTTGAGTATTCAGTCACTGACCTGGACACCCAGGAACCTGACGCTGCTAACTGTTTAGACAGGGGAGCCGTTGATGTGGAGTGGTGTGTGAATGCCTTTGCAATAACCTCCTTTGTTTTGTCAACATTCAGGAAGAGGTTGTTGTTACGGCACCATATGGTCAGGTCTTTTACCTCCCTCCTGTATGCACCCTCATCATTGTGCAGGCAAATATCTACTTCATATGTGCTTTGGTCATTTTAGCATGGATGGAGATGGTTTTGTTTAAAATCACTGTAGTAGTGTGAATGTAGTAGTCTAGCTGTGGTTTATGGTTTGGGTTTAGCCTGTCCTGGCAGCATCAAACACAAGGCAGATTAAATGAGTGCAATATAATCTTTGGGGTTTACAGTCAGTTTAGTTAATACATCTGTTAATAAGTCTACTTTTGAACATTTCCCTTTCATTGCTTCACTTTACCTAAGAGTTACAATCATACAAATAAATAAATATTTATTGTGCATTGTTCTGGTACATCCATCCATCCATCCAGTTTCTAACCTGCTGAATCTGAAAGGGTCACGGGGGTCTGCCGGAGCCAATCCCAGCCAACACAGGGCACAAGGCAGGAACCAATCCTGGGCAGTGTGCCAACCCACCGCAGTGTTCTGGTACATGTTAAATTAAATTTTGATAGCCAGACCTGCATTTAGTTAAGGAAAATTATTGAAATTAATATCGTACCTACTGTATATTCCATACTTTTACCAGTGAATCCACTTTCATGAAAGTAGAAGCATTCATTTATGTAACAATAGTTTATACTATTGTAAAATATTTAAACATTGTCATATGTAATAAGGAAATGTCTTTGGAGGCCTAAAAAAGATACCTGTCTTTCCCTAATTTTCAATTGTATTACTTTACAGTGAACAGCCATATTTTTAGATTCTTAATAGTGAATCCATACCAGGATAGATAGATAGATAGATAGATAGATAGATAGATAGATAGATAGATAGATAGATAGATAGATAGATAGATAGATAGATAGATAGATAGATAGATAGAGCATATTTATTAACAAGTAACAACTTTCCACCCCCCTAACTTCCACAAGATCTTCTAATGATAGGACAGCTGTTGCCATCTACTAACAGGTTTGAAGATGGGAGTATGATAGATCAGCTTTTGGAGGGATCTGCCCAGTTGGTGTCACAGGTTTAGACTTAAAGACTTTATAGATCCACAATGCACACACTCAGGAAATTATTGGGAGCACCTGTACATCTGCATATCCTTGAAATGATCTAATCAGTCAACCATGTGGTCGCACCACAATGCATAAAATCATGCAGATACAGGTGAGGAACTTCAGTTAATGTTCACATCTGTAAAAGAAAGAACAATGATCATACCCTTGGTTTACTGTTATTGCTATTACTGCATTAAGACTTGTTATGCTTATTTTGGACATATCTTTAACACCTTTACCTGGGTTTATTATCTGGGTGTATCATCTTAATGCACTAAAATTGCTGAAGACTATATATATATTTTAAGTGCAAAATTCTTTTTTTTTCTTTTTAAAGACTATATTGGTAACAGATATCACTATCTTTTAAACCTAAAGTGCCACTGCATGGGGGCTTGTTGTGCTTTGGACGTGCTCTGTCTCTGGGTATGTCAGAGGACTGGGACTGTGTGAAGTGGGTTTTAGCCTCACTTGGGGAGGCAAAAGGGAGGGTGGGGGGTTAAGGGGAGAGAAAGAGAGCAGGCTTGATCTATACCTAATCTATCCTCTCAATCTTTATAATTATAACTATCAACGTAATAATAAGCTGCATGGCAACAACTCTTGGGGAAATAGGAAATTAAGACCTAAACTATCTCACTTCCAGTTAAGACTATAAAATGACATCAAAAACTCAGAATCAGTGTCTCCATGATGGGACAGTTAACTTCGTAAGCTGGAATGTTAAAGGCCTGAATCACGAATTAAAGAGAAAGAAAGTACTTTCTCACCTAACAGGTCTAAATGCTAAAATAGTATTTTTACAGGAAACCCACTTACTAAGCAAGGATCAGTTCCGGCTGCAAAAAGACTGGACTGGCCAAATGTTCCATTCTAGTTTTACGAAGAAAACTAGAGGGTGGGAATTCTCATACATAGAACAGTACCATTTGTAGCATCAGATGTAGTATTGGATCCTGAAGGGAGATATGTAATGGTCATGGGAGACTTATCTAACTGTAAAATGATTTTGATAAATGTTTATGCACCTAATGTTGATGATAAGGAATTTATACAAAATTTATTTGCATCCATTCCCAATCTGAACACTCATAAAGTTATAATGGCTGGGGACTTTAATTGTGTTTAAATCCACTTTTAGATAAGACTTCCTCCACAGGGGAACGGCAACTAACACGCAAAGATAATTACAAAGTTTATAACTGATCACAACTTATCAGATCCCTGGAGGTTTTTAAACCCAAATTCAAGAACATATTCTTTCTACTCACCAGTACATCATTGCTACTCAAGGATTGATTACTTCTTTATAGACAATAACTTCTTGCCTAAGATTAAATCTTGTAAATACGATGCTATTGTTATTTCGGACCATGCACCTATGATCTTGGAGCTGAAATTACTAAGCCCCATACACTCACCCACAGATGGCGCTCAACCGCTTCTATTAGCTGACGAGAATTGTACTGAATTTATATCCAAACAAATCAAATTCTTTCTAGAGACAAATACATCCCCGAGATCTCTGCAGGAATACTCTGGGAAACTCTTAAGGCCTTCTTAAGAGGACAGATTATCTCATATCTTTCCCACAGAAATAAATCCGAAGCGAAGAAAGTAGCAGAGATAAAAGCGAAATTACTAAAATAGATGAAGAACATGCCAGACTACCAAGTGAGACTCTACATAGGAGGAGGCAGGCTCTACATTCAGAATTAAACCTCTTGACAACTAAAGAAACTGAACAACTAATTTACAAATCCAGACATCATTACTATGAACATGGAGAGAAGGCTAATAAGCTTTTAGCTCAACAAATTCACAAGCAAGAAGTGCATAGCGCAATCTCGGTAATCACTAACACGAACGGAGATAAAATCATGAACACAAAAATATAATGCACACTTTCAGAGACTACTATAAATCCCTATATACTACTGAGTTTAAAGAAGACAATATACAATCTAATGCATTTCTGGATACATTACAGATACCACAAATAGACGCTTTTAGTGTGGAGGAACTTGATAAACCTCTGGCATTATCAGAATTACTAGATGCTATAAAGTCACTCCAAGGTGGAAAAGCAGCAGGCCCTGATGGCTACCCTGCAGAGTTTTACAAGAAATTCTCCGCTCAGCTAGCTCCCTCCTATTAGCAACATTTACAGAAGCCAGAGATAACCAATTCTTCCACAAACCTTTCGCCAAGCACTAATCACTGTCTTTCCAAAACAAAATAAGGACTTATTACAATGTGCATCATACAGACCAATTTCACTTCTGAATAACACGTTAAAATACTCTCTAAAATCATAGCTAGAAGGATGGAGAAAGTGCTCCCTCGTAATATCACAAGACCAAACTGTATTTATTAGGGGCCAACACTTATCTTCAAATCTTCGACGCCTGTTTAATGTAATATACTCACCAACTAAATCAAACACCCCAGAAATATTATTATCATTGGATGCAGAAAAAGCATTCGACATGATTGAATGGAAATACCTTTTTACTATATTGGAGAAGTTTGGGTTTGGCCCGAACATTTGTGCATGGATTAAATTACTGTATACTAACCCAGAAGCTTCAGTTTGCATCAATAACATTTGCTCAGACTACTTTAAACTAGAACGTGGCACTAGACAAGGATGCCCTTGTCACCTGCTGTTTGCATTGCCATTGAACCACTGGCAATACATTGTCGAAATACTGATCAGATAAAGGGACTGATTAGGGGCAGAGAAGGACTGGAACAGAAAATCTCATTATATGCAGATGATATGGTATTGTATATTTCGGACCCAGAAAATTCTGTGCCTGTAGTCTTAGCAACACTCACAGAATTTCAAAAGATCTCTGGTCTCAGAATTAATTTGAATAAAAGTGTACTCTTTCCAGTGAATTCTGAATACCAATACACATTAATAAATCATTCTTTAAGCAATTAGATTCAACAATAACCTTATTTATTTGGAATTCAAAACATCCATGCATCAAAAGAGCGACCCTACAAAGACAAAAGGCAGAAGGCGGCATGGCTCTACCTAACTTCCAGTTTTATTACTGGGCAGCAAATATACAGGCGATAAGAACCTGGACACAAATAGAAGAACATACACAGGCTTGGACTGCAATAGAAGTAAAATCCTGCAGTACTTCTTTGTATTCCTTGCTCTGCGCTCCAATAAACACACGTTATCGGCAATACACTAATAACTCAATTGTGCTCCACTCACTTAAAATCTGGAACCAATGTAGAAAGCATTTTAAGACGGAGAAGCTTCTATCTGTGGCACCTCTGCAAGAGAACCACCTCTTTCAATCTTCACAAACATATGCAGTTTTTAATATCTGGAAAAAACTTGGAATTAACTTGCTTAGAGATCTTTATATAGACAACGTCTTTGCATCCTATGAACAATTACATTCCAAATTTAACATTCCAGCTACACATTTCTTTCACTATCTTCAAATCAGGAACTTTGTTAAACAGAACCTTCCAAATTTTCCTCATCTTGTACCCTCCTCCACACTGGAAAAAATATTGCTTAATTTCAAGAAATTAGACTCCATCTCTACAATATATAAAATCATTTTACAATCCCTTCCTTTCAAAGATCCAAGAGGACACTGGGAAAATGACCTCTCAATTAATATATCAGAAAAGGAGTGGAAAGTAGCAATGCAGAGAATTCACTCGAGCTCCATATGTGCAAAGCATACAATTATACAACTCAAAATTATATATCGAGCACATCTGTCTCGACTAAAACTCACTGGGTCACATGTTCTGGGCCTACACCAAATTAACATCATTCTGGACAAAACTTTTTAATCACCTTTCAGACAGCCTTGGACTCACAATCCCTCCTAACCCATTAATAGCTGTGTTTGGGGTTCTTCCAGAGGGACTTAAAGTGGAGAAGGACAAACAAATTGTGATTGCATTCACTACTCTTTTGACACGCAGACTTATTCTGATAAACTGGAAAAACCCAAACTCTCTTCTTTTAAGTCAGTGGGAAACCAATGTGTTATATTATTTGAAATTGGAAAAAATCAAATACTCAGTTAGAGGATCCGTACAGACTTGTTTCAAAACATGGCAGGATCTAATCAGTAGTATTTTAAAATAAGTTTATAAAGCACAGAATTTATTCATTTAGGTATGTTTACAAGCCTTAAATTTTACGCCGTTTGGCTTGCTCTCTCTCTCAGGGGTGGGGATTGATCTGTTCTTAACTCAATTCTTCTTTTTGTAAAAACTTGATTGCTTTGTATGGATTGTAATAAAATTAATAATAAAAAAAAAAGAACAATGATAAAGAATTGGGGTACCAAGATGACCACACTGTGTAACCGGATGCAGCAAAAGTAAAAAAAACACGCAATTATAATGTAGTTGTCAGTGCAGACACAAGTTCAAAACAGATCTGGTGAAGATAGTGGAGCTTTCGGCTTTCACTTCTCCTGACACAAAGAGGTGAGTCCAGGTGGACAGACACCGGAAGTGATGTCAGATGTGTTCTAGCCTCCAATCATCCATTCTGCAGTGGGAGAAAGAGAGACAGGTGTTAAGACACAGCACCAACCCATGGTGTGGCAGTGGATTTACAGTCAGTAGAGCCCTTCAGCTGTCTCCTATGTGCACCTGCATAATACATCCAACACAAGAATGAAGAAAAATGTGACCTTGGTGATTTCCACCATGATTATTGGTGCCACATGGGCTTATTTGACTATTTCTGTAACTGCTGATCTCCTGGGATTTTCACACACAACAATCTCTAGAGTTTACTCAGAATGTGTGAAAATCAAAAAACATCCAGTGAGCAGCAGTTCTGTGAACAGAAATACCTTTTTCCATAAGAGAGGTCAGAGTAGAATGGCTAAACTGGTCATTTAAGATGACAGAAAGGCTATAGTAACTCAGATTACCACTCTGTACAAATGGGGCAAGCAGATAAGCATCTTACAATGCACACAACATGCCAAACCTTGAGGCGGATGGGCTACAACAGGAGAATACCACATCAGGTTCCACTCCTGTAAGCCAAGAACAAAAAGCTGAGATCCCACTGGGCATAGGCTCACCAGAAATGGACAGCTTAAGACTGAAAAAAATGTAGTCCGACCTGATGAATCTCATTTTCTGCCCAGGAACACAGACGATAGGGGCAGATTTTGGCATGAATCCGCACAGCCAACCTCCCTTGTATCAACAGTCCAGGCTTGTGGTGGTGATGTAATGGTGTAGGGAATGTTCTCTTGGAACACTTTGAGCTTGTTAATAACAATCAGTCATCACTTGAATACAACAGCCTATTTCAGTATTGTGGCTGATCATGTGCATCCCTTCGTGGCCACATTTTAACCATTTTCAAATAGCTACTTGCAGAATGATAATGCACAATGTCACAAAGCAAAAGTCATCTCAAACTGTTTTCATGAACATGACAATGAATTCAGTGTTCTTCAATTTCCTTCCCAGTCACCGGATCTGAATCCAACAGAACACCTTTGGAAGGTGAGAAATAGGAAGATTCACAGCAAGAATGTGCAGCTGACAGAAATTGTGTGATGTGATCATGTCAACATATTTCAGAATCTCAAAGAACAAAGAATTGAGGCTGTTTTGAGAGCTAAAGGATGCCCTACCCAGTATTAGTATAGTGTTCTTAAGAATATGAAACATGCAGACGTGTTGCTATGTCATAAAGTACATTTCTTCTTTCACTAAAATGCATGATATTTAATATGTGGAACATTCATTATTAAGGCCTTTAGAGATCTGTGTATCAATAATGTATTTTTAGCTTTTTAATTTTGTCAGGCTTATATCAGAAAACATGAAATTTGTCTGCTCTGCACAGCAGTCCAAACAGAGGATGAGGCTTATGGTTAGTGGTTTGCTTTGCAGGAGTGCTGAGCTGTGTGGTCTCTGGTAGATGTGACTAAACTAGCCGTGTGTGTGTGTGTGTGTGAGTGTGTGAGTGAGTGTTTCCCGTGATGTACTGAGATACCCTAACTATCTGCAAATATAATACAATATATGTATTAGTATTCACCTTGTTCAGTTTATCAGTCAGTACACAGGGCTGGTTAGTAAAAACACTGACATGCAGCCAGGCCTGTCGAAATGAAAGTAATCTGGCTTTCTTGTATGATGTTATACTCTATTTTCACTCCTTCTTTGATGTTCCTGCTCAGACCAGACTACCTACAAATATTTTCCCCTGTACATTAAGCTATAGTGACAATAAGTTGAATTGAATTAATATATCAATAATATTAATTAAACTCATGGCTTGATTCAATTGTATTATTCAAATCAGAGAATGGAGCTTCGCCACCAAATTAGCCACTCATTCCATGTCAACTGAACTTTTTATATTGCATTAGTGTTCACCCTCCCATGTGTTTAACTGAAACAAATTTAATGTTAATGTCAGCTTATGAAAACTTATTTGTGGACTAATAGAAAAAAGTTATATTTCCCTGGCTGGGGTTCAAATTATTCTTTATGTTATTTTTTTTTGTTAATCTTTGAGTCATTGATTTATGTTAATGTTACTTTTGTTTATTATCTGCTGTGTTTCCTATGCCTGTGTTGTGTTCCTTGTGTTTTGTAGGTCATTTCCGAAGGGATGGCCCCTAGCCCTATAAAGGCAGGAGCAAGCCACAGTCCCTTGCGGTTCATTGGAGTGTATCTGGGAGTGGTGATATTCTTCTGCTTTGCTGTTTACTAGATATTTAACCTCTATGTTCTGAATTTTGACTATTTTTTGCATTTCATATTGGAATATTGGAACTTTGTTTTCCTTGGATTGCCTTTGCTCGCAACTCTTTCTTGCTTTCATGTACATCAGAGCTAATTTTTGTCAAACAGAACTGTGTGTTACTAGCCACCTATCTTGTTGCCATATTTGGAACTGTTTGGGATTTACATGCTTGGGAAATCTCAAGCTCATAACAAAACACAGACTGAAACTTTGAAAGAAGAATTTGTTTTCTTGTAACTTTACTACAACAAATTAGCCCAAGTCATATTAAAATATTTCACACTACACTTTGATTAGTACCAATATGGTTGCCTGTTCATAAAGTGTGTCCTTCAGCTAGAAAACAGGACACAGATGGAGTCTGGTTAGGGGTAAATTATATTTATTTCTTCTGTGCAGAGAACCATAGACACTTGAAACATATTACTGATTGGTGTGGGAGATAGTTGTACTGAACACCTAAGAGACAACAGGGGCTAAAGGTTGTGACTGATCCCTGAAAAGCTAGCATATGGATTCATGTTTATAAGAGCACAGTTAGGGGGTGAGTGAGGATCAAAATAAGCAAAAACAGCAATCTGAACCAAGTACAAGAACTCAAAATGCAAAATAAATAGGAGATAGAAAGTAAACATTTTAAAAATCCTGCATGTTCTCCCCGTGTCTGTGTGGGTTTCCTTTGGGTGCTCTGGTTTCCTCCCACAGTCCAAAGACATGCAGGTTAGGTGCATTGGTGTTCCTAAATTGTCCCTAGTGTGTGCTTGGTGTGTGGGTGTGTGTGCCCTGCATTGGGTTAGCACCCTGTCTGGGGTTTGTTTCCTGCCTTGCGAATTGTGTTGGCTAGGATTGGCTCCAGCAGACCCCCGTGACCCTGTGTTAGGATATAGTGGATTGGATAATGACTGACTGATTAATACTAAAATTTTCACAGAAGTGCCTTTTAACTTCCACTATTGCTAAAGAAAAGAGGCTGGAGGTTTAGCATTAGATCCGAAACTCGGACGCACACTGCTGGGCACTGCCATGTGATACAGGTGAAGCGAGATCTCTGTGTCAGCAGCTATAAACAGCATGGCTGCAGCTGTGCCATGGTGACCATGCAAAAACAAAAATGGTGTCAAGCGAATGAATAAAAATTCAGAATATTGAGAGAAAAGGCTCAGATTGTTATAGTATAGTAAGGGTTGTTGCCCTGGTCCAAGTTTTGCTATTTGTTAAATATCATTTTTCATTTTATTATGTTTTTGGTTCAGTCTTATCATTCTATTTATTTAATATCAGCTACCTTACCTGTCAAAGAGAGGTAATAGAATATATGTAAAAAAAACGTAATATTTCTTGATCTACGTTTACCCTCAGCAGTCCTCGTAAGCCTTTTTGTCTGTATCCTTGTGTGTCTCAGTTTGTCATGGCTGGTGCTTCCTCTCTTGATTACGTTTCTGTAAAGCCTGCTTCTCAGATTCTGCCATTGTGAGGTTTGTTGCTTGCCTCCTGTCCGCTTTTTGACTATTACCAATGGTATAGTGTTCCTCCATTACTCACTGTGAAGACATCATTCATATTCTGCTGATACATTCCTTCTTTGAAGGTGCCTTGGGTATCACCTCATTAGTATTTAGCAACCCAGTGTCAGTTAGTAACTCATTTGCTTTGTTGTTGTTAAAATACTCAGTTTTAGCTGTTTAGTTTTGTAAAAAATAAAAAAAAATGACACAATCTGGAATTGAACACATAAAATATCATGTCATCACCTCTACCACTGAGCCAGACCAAAGCCAGCCTGATCAATCAGATTGCTTGGAGGGACCGGACCCCCGAAACACACACACACACAGAGTCGCATTTTATTATAAAGTAGATGATGATTTTTAAACCATATTACATGACTTGTTTAAAGGTACTGGTTTTGTTTAGCTGCTGCCTTTTTGGCAAACCTATTTTTGTTCTGTATTATGCTCCTGCCTTAATTTTTGCAGTTGTTTTAGTATCTCTGTAATTATTTTTAAATATAATATTCTTATCTTTTTTTTTTGTTGAATCAAAGGTGTGCTGGTTTTCCCCTTCTCCATTTTTTGTAAATATTTTGCGACATTTATTATGTAAGATCCTTCTGCACATTTTGGAGCCTGTGTAGGCTCTGAAGCCTGCATATGTTGAGTTTGGGGTCAGGATATCTGAGGATCAGACCAAATGTTTAGGGCAGGACCTTTTTTATAAAACTTTGCGTGAGTTCAAGTGTGAAAACATGCCAAAAAAAAACCAGAAAAAATATGCACGCCAAAAAAAAAAAAAAAGATTTATAAAACCTGCCATACACACATTTCAATGTAATTTACCATTTGTAAATCCCCATCACTTTTTAAATATGCAGTCACAATGCTGCTGAACTTCATTGGCTGGTAGAGCAGCCTCCCTCCGGGTACGTCGAGACCATGCCACCTTCAAGAGTACCTGGCTTTAATGCATAACATTAAATTACCTCTCCTCTGCACTCTGGTGGTTCAGGATAGGTGTAAGGCACCATCGTCTGAGCAGGTAGACACTATCACCTGGCACATGTAATGATTGCTGTTATAATGACTAGTACAGCCCACATGAAAAGGTTCAGCCAGTTACCTTACCAACAAGTCATTCACCAGAAACAGTACTGTCACATCCATCAAAGCGAATTTGCCTTAAAATAAAGAATCATGGGTTGATACAGGCCACTGAGTCTTAACATTTGTTAGCCACTTATCTTAGCTGAATTTTGCATGAATGGAATGCCACTGCTCACAGTTAGCAAAAGCAATTTTATTCTTGATAGGTGCCCTTATTGCAATATGAGTGCAGTAAATTACAAACTTTCACCAGACCCTCCTGCATTTTGCCTTTTTATGTTGACAAAAACTGGATGTAGCGGTTTGCTGGCTGTTAAATGGCTTTCAGCACAGCAGACATGATGGAGTGAAGCTGGCTGAGATATTCCTGACCTGTTGGCCAGTTCCCTGAGAAGTGACAACAGGTAGCTGACATAAACTGATGAATAAACAAAAAAGTTCTGCAGTGCAAATACATAGCATTGGTCCCCTTGAAATCATTATTCATCCCTTCCATCCATCCATCCATCTTCTTCCGCTTATCCGAGGTCGGGTTGCGGGGCAGCAGCTTGAGCAGAGAGGCCCAGACATCCCTCTCCCCGGCCACTTCTTCTAGCTCTTCCGGGGGAATCCCGAGGCGTTCCCAGGCCAGCGGGGAGACATAGTCCCTCCAGCGTGTCCTGGGTCTTCCTCAGGGCCTCCTCCCAGTTGGACGTGCCCGGAACACCTCACCAGGAAGGTGTCCAGTATAGTCCAGTGTCCAGCATCCTGATAAGATGCCCAAGCCACCTCATCTGACTCCTCTCGATGCGGAGAAGCAGCGGCTCTACTCTGAACCCCTCCCGGATGACTGAGCTTCTCACCCTATCTTTAAGGGAAAGCCCAGACACCCTGCAGAGGAAACTCATTTCAGCTGCTTGTATTCATGATCTCGTTCTTTTGGTCACTACCCATAGCTCATGACCATAGGTGAAGGTAGGAACGTAGATCAACTGGTAAATTGAGAGCTTTTCCTTATGGCTCAGCTCCTTTTTCACCACGACAGGCCGATGCAGAGCCCACATCACTGCAAACGCTGCACCGATCTGCCTGTCAATCTTACGCTCCATTCTTCCCTCACTCGTGAACAAGACCTCGAGATACTTGAACTCCTCCACTTGGGGCAGGATCTCACCCCCAACCCTGAGAGGGCACTCCACCCTTTTCTGGCTGAGGACCATGGTCTTGGATTTGAAGGTGTTGATTCCCATCCCAGCCGCTTCACACTCGGCTGCAAACCACTCCAGAGAGAGCTGAAGATCGCAGCCTGATGAAGCAAACAGGACAACATCATCTGCAAAAAGCAGTGACCCAATCCTGAGTCCACCAAACCGGACCCCTTCAACACCCTGGCTGCGCCTAGAAATTCTGTCCATAAAAGTTATGAACAGAATCGGTGACAAAGGGCAGCCCTGGCAGAGTCCAACTTTCACTGGAAACGGGCTCGACTTACTGCTGTTATTCATCACCTATGAGCTTTAATATGTTTCTCATGTCAACACATATTTTAATAACAGCTTGGTGATATGAATTATTATAAATGTGATTTGTCATTTAGCTGGTGTGGCTGCGTTTCTATACTTTGTCAAGGGTGTCATCAGTTCTCAGCTTCTCTGAAATGTTGCATAGCATCGGTCAGTGTTGCCATAAACATACACATGTTCCCCCAAGTTTTGTTTTATAAATCCCAAGGCTTGAAATGTGTGTACGCAAGCTTTATGAGGCCCCAGGTCTATCCTTGTCTGTTGGATTTTGCTGCATTTTATGTGCTACTTGGTGGTAGATCTCAAAACATAGGGAAGACCATAATGCATATTCACGCGAACAGTAGAAATTAGTAAGGCCAATTTTGACTTGATGTTCTATCTTCAAGAGAGTTATGCTATTGACAAGCTATGCTGGGCTAAATGACATGTTAATTTCACCAACAAGAAGAGACTATTCAGACAATTAAGTTTGTTGGGTTAAGCTGTGCTGTTATTGTGCAGTTGACAGGCATAGTGGTTAAGGCTCTGGACTTCAGACTGAGGCTGTGGATTCAAATTCCCCTACTGACACTGTGTGACAATAGTTTGTCACTTTACCTGCCTAGAAAAATAAAAGAAATGTAACCAATTGTATATCAGATGTTATAAGCTGGCTTGGATAAAGGCATCGGCTAAGTAATAATAATATCTCCTGCAGTTATTTTTTTTTTTAAAGTTGTCAAGATTTCTGCTTCAGCTACGTGACATGGTAGCTGGCTTCAAAGACTGACGACAACCTGTCTGTTTGCACAGCCCAGAATACTAACCTTCCATCTTTCCTTGCAGGTGCCATTGTTCTTTACAGCTTTTGCATTGTAGTTCTGATAGAGCACTCATTAGCTTTTAACTCTTGTTACTTACTGTGAGAAAATTAAACCAGTTTGATTTTGTCTTATTGAACTGAAGAGAGTTATAGGGACTGTTAAGAGTGGTATGACTGAATCACTGGAGGTGTCACACAACACAACTGATAGTAAATGGTGCATGCCACGATAGTCTAAACCTCACTTTGATTTTCCTTAAAATTACATAAAAGAACACAATGACTGAAAATCATAAGAGTATTTGTGAGGTGTGACGTCAGTGAAAGATGCTCACTTCTTGTTTCACAACACCTTCCTGTCCCTCTTTATTACTGAAAACAAATGTTGTCCCTGTTCTCCTAATTGCTAAGCTTGTAGTTGCTCATTTTGGTTTGTAGTAATGACAATGTTACATTACAAGCATCTTAGGAGGCTTCCATCACAGAGGACTACATGCAAAATATCAGTTAGCAACTTTGACATAAACTTCTAAAATTGATACCTTGCTTTTTGCGTTTTCAGTGACGGGACAGCCGTGTTCAGCTCAAGCAGCTCAGCATGGTTCAGGCGAAGCAGCATGTCAGTCAATCTTGGCTGTCCTGGTCTGGTCAGTACTCAGTCTGTCAGTCTATCTTTGTCTACATGTTTTGTGTTTTTCTCATCAACATGTCTGCCTTGTTTGCTGGCACTTTTATGTCCCATTCCTGCTACTTGCTGCAACTGAGGCTTACAGCATGTCTTATTATTAAATCGTATGACTCAAACCACCTACAACAGAACACCAGCAAAACCAAGGAGCTGGTGGTGGATTTTAGGAGGACCAGGCCCCTCCTAGACCCCGTGATCATCAGAGGTGACTGTGTGCAGAGGGTACAGACCTATAAATACCTGGGAGAGCAGCTGGATGATAAATTGGACTGGACTGCCAATAATGATGCTCTGTGCAAGAGAGGACAGAGCTGACTATACTTCCTAAGAAGGCTGGCGTCTTTCAACATCTGCAATAAGATGCTGCAGATGTTCTATCAGACGGTTGTGGCGAGTGCCCTCTTCTATGCGGTGGTGTGCTGGGGAGGCAGTATAAAGAAGAGGGCTGCCTCACGCCTGGACAAACTGGTGAGGAAGGCAGGCTCTATTGCAGGCACGGAGCTGGACAGTTTGACATCCGTGGAAGAACAACGGGCGCTGAGCAGGGTCCTGTCAATCATGGAGAATCCACTGCATCCACTGAACAGGATCATCTCCAGACAGAGGAGCAGCTTCAGTGACAGACTGCTGTCACTGTCCTGCTCCACTGACAGACAGAGGAGATCGTTCCTCCCCCACACTATGCGACCCTTCAATTCCACCCAGGGGGTAAACATTAATATTATACAAAATTATTGTCTGTTATACCTGCATTGTTATCACTCTTTAATTTAATAGTGTTTTTATCAGTATGCTGCTGCTGGAGTATGCAAATTTCCTCTTGGGATTAATAAAGTATCTATCTATCTATCTATTCTTATTATCAACACTAAAAGAATAAAACAAAATGCTAAAGAATACACTGAAACATAAAACAAATGCAAAGTGTGTCTTTTAAAATATTGCTCTTTTTATTGCAGCATATGCAACAATATATATATATATTATCTGCATGAACATTAAACTGTAATACAATATTATATTTTCATTCTTTCATAAAAACGTAGCAGTACTATGCAATATATACAAATTAACAGTATTCTATAAATGATAAAGCTTTATTGTTTTCATGTGCTTAGGTTTTCACACTGAATATATATCCTGTCCTTTACCTTCTCCATTTCTTGACACCATTTCACACACATAGCAAATGTGCAAACAACTCGCCACAGGAGGCAGCCTCCTCATCCTCCACCTCGTCCTCCTTTAAAAAGCAGAGAGCTGGTGCACACCAAACATTTCTTTAATCATTAAGGATAATACGGCCACAAAGAAATCTCATCAAAGACCAAGCTGTCCTGTTCTCATTTTACATTTACTTATTATTTATCTGTTTTGTTTTTTATGTAAATCATTGTTAAAACTAAACTTGGTTGGTTTCTGTAGGACTGATTCTCAAATACTCAGGTGATCACTAGCTTCCTGTGACCCTGAACTGGACAACCAGTTAAATAATGGAAGGATGGATTGATAAATTCAAAGTAGAAGTGCAATGCTTTAAGGTTTTATTTTTTAAAAGTTAAATTTGTTTGCAAGTATATACAGTGACATTAGGAATGCCAATCTTACAGGATAATGGTCGATAAAGACCCTTGTAAGACGGTCACCTCCACTTTCACCCTTAGGACAGGAGTTAAATTGGAACACACAGGATGTGATTTTCACATGTTCAAAGTACACGTTTCTGAGTGGTGGTCAATTTTTTGGTATTTACAACCAAAAACAACATAGTTTTGGTGAAATAAAGGCAGTCTTCTCTCACAAGATGAAGACTGGCTCAGCAGAAGTTGGGGTTTTCTGTAAAAGCATGAGGGCTGAAACACTCTCAGTAATGGCTTCGGTTACCTGCTGACCTGAAGGGCCTACTAGGGCTGTCTTCACAGTATCATAGGCCCCCGAGCAAAGTAGTGCACTGTGGCCCCTGTTTTGATAACATGCATAGGCATCAGAAACCTCATGGGCCCTATGCCCTCGGCCATTGCCCATTATGCCCATATGTTAAGATGGCCCTAGCCTACACAACTTTCCTACTCCATCTTAACCCTATCTGTGGAAGGGCACCTTGTAAATTGCACTTTGCTGTCAGTTTAGGTATCTCCGAGAATAAAGCAGGGTTTGAATTTAACATTTGCTGAGCACAATTGTAAAAACAATTCAAGGAACGAACATACATTAAAAAGTTCTTTTTGTGACATAAATGACTAACTACATTCAGCTCAATTTGGTGTGTGCCTTCAGTCAAACAACTGGAAAATGACCATCAATGCGTCCATCATCAGGGTGAAAGGAGTTCAAAATGGAGTCTTAGGCTTGCCGCTGGAAAAACAGAAAAACAAAAAAAAGTGATGCTCAGCATTCTTCTTGAACATTCATTTACTTTTGTGATTTTTTCACACCCCGGTTTAGGGATAGAGTGACTATTTTTTTCTTCCTTCTACTTAGAATTAGTTAAAATGGGCTTTTCTTTGAAATGGCTCTATACAAAACATGAACCCATGATGTTTAGGAGGCCCATGAACAGCCTCCTAAGGACAGGTACTCACCCCTTTCTTCCCGCATGTGCCACACAGACAGCCGAAGAGCCCATTGATCATTTGAAAGGCACACAGGAGCGTCTCCAAGATGCCGAGTACCAGCAGGATGGAGAAGAGGATAACATTGAACTCAACCACGTTTTCTGGTTGTTTGCACTTGTTCCATGAATTTGGATCAAACAAGTAGCTGTCATTCCTGTGGAAAGAAGACATGCAGCAGAAGGCGAACATTTTTAGTGGTGCCTATGGAAAAATATCAAATTTTCATTTTCAGATTTGTTTATCTCACATAACAAAAGCAGCAACCAAATTTGTTTGCAAGTTATCCATCTTAGTTGTGGCGGTATGATGTCACTGGGGTAGTGCTGCTTCACAGTTCCATTTGTGTGGGGTGTCCATGTTGTCTATGGGTCTCCTCCCACATCCAAAATCCAGTATGTCAGGTAGTCTGGAGACTGCACAAATGAGTATGGGTGGGTGTGTGTGACTGTGCCCTGAAATAGACCGGTGTCTCATCTAGAGATTGTCCCTGCCTTCTTGCTTCGTGCACAGCCATAACAACATTTAAAATAGATAAACAGTAATAATAAATATATGAAGTGCATTATGTCATAAGGACTAGAAGGATGAAGAGTTTCTAGTTTTTTTCATTTATGGGCAACATGTTACCAGCATTTAGTCTGGTTGCAGAACAAAGGTTCTGATTTAACACCACTTTGATCCTGGAGTGTGTATTTATATATCTTAAGTGTTTAGTGTTACTCCAAACTTACCCAAACTCTTTGTTGGACATAAACGGAGTGCCCCATGTAAGCTGTTTTTCGCTGTCTTCAAATAGACATGTTGGTCCATTCACAAGGCCCAGAGAGGCCACCACCAAACTGTAAAGGCTGCCAACAACCCCTACTGCAGCAAATGCAATGGACAGGAACATCTGCAAGATACAAAAGGTATGACATGAAACTGTTCTTTTTCCCCACTTGCTTCACCCTTTATTTGCCATATTGATTTCCCTCAACCCCATTCCCCATTTGGCAAACTTACCCCACATCGATTGGCACAGCAGCCCTGTTTCCCTGTGGCATGGATATGAATGGCAGGGATCAAGACCTGGAGAGAAAAAAAAATATATATGAACAGAGATCAGCCAAAGGCAGCAATGCCATTGTGACCCACGTCTGCTACAATGATCATGAGGGTCCACTTACACCACAGCACATGCCTGTTAGCTGTAACACAAGGATACCCTGTACAAGAGAATGAAATGACAGGGGGGTCCTGAAGTCAATCGATTGCTTATCTTTTACACAAGTTGCATGAAGCACAAAGTTCAAGGTCAATGACACATTTCCAATGTGAAAAAGGGGCCAGCACTCCAGAGGACATTTTACTTAATCAAACTGAATATCATATTAGTACACAGCTTCAGATGGCATTTTAGGAGCTTGTCCTATAATATCCTCAGTTAATAATCTTATTTCTAAAAATCAGCGGTTGCTACCAGATTAGTTCTTGCATCTAGCATAGTCATTCAGGCTTTTTAGCAAACAGGTTCCAGTCTCCAGTTTCCAATGGATACTGCTCCTCTCCTTCCTATTAGCAATTTAAAGCCTGGCTCAGGACAGAGGTGTACAGGTCATGGACTCCCATGAAGTGTTGACCTCCAGTGAATGTGTATTTCACAGGTAGGTCCCAACCTGCTAGTTTTATTGCAAAATGGAGGGTGTTTTTGGTATTTAAGGCCTTCTACCTGATGTAGGCCTCTGTTTTCATGAGATAAATGATGCCACGTTTTGTGCCACTAACCAGTAACCTATTGCCATGAACAGTTAGCTGTGCACACTGGGTTGAGTCTATTTCCATTAGGCCTTTAGCATATTACAGGGACATTATTGTCACATGTACCGAGTACAGTGAAATCATTCCTTGCATATTGCCACTCTCTGGCATGTTTGCTAACACTGTTCAGTATTAACATTTTTGTTACGTTTCCATTTCCTTTGTCTACTGGTCTCTGTGGAGCACTGGTCCTTGTTCCCATTAATTGCATGATTTTTGACACAAGGGGTTTGTGTTAAATCAGCTTCAGACCCTTGAGGTCCTTGCCCTGTTCACACTAGTCACTTGTGGTGTAGTGGACTGGCTTTAAACAGCTGTTGCCAGTTTTTGTTGGCATCAATTAAAGGGCACAATCTGATAACACATAAAAAAAAAATCAGAGGACATCGTCCTTTTGGAACAAACCTGTTTTTTACTTTAACTATAGTACTCCACCCCACACTGAGTCAAAGCCCTGTATTTTATTACTCTATTTTTATGAACACATTTACAAATAAAGTACTAACACTCTCCATAACACATACCATAAGAGTCTTACATGCACAACAAACAGTGTCATATTAACCAGTTGTGTACGGGTCCTGCATTATATGACCAAACATGTAGGACGCCAGCGCTCAGCAAAGTAGCTCCAGCTGAAAAAAGCTATGGAAAGCTGTTAGAAATCCATATGACTTTGGACACTTGGAGGAGACAAACAAATATGGAATACAAAGCCAGGGAAAACCGGGAGAATTAACATAGCATAGTCATATCTGCGCAATCCACTTGAAGGTTGTAACTAGCCAGGGCCTATGGCATAAGCAATTCAGGTTTGGATGTCGGGGCATTAACACAACACTCATGTCTTTGAGGATGTGGGCACAAAACCCACGCAGACACAGTGAGAACATGTGAAGTTCACACAGATAGTGAAATTTGAGCCCACAAAGCTAGATCTGTGAGTCAGCACTGCTAATAACCGTCCCATTAGGCTGCCATAATCTCCACTGTTAGCACAACGCTGCTTCTTTTATAATGTCACAGGAAGCGCTGTGTGATAACAGCTCTCTCAGCACTGTCTGGTAAAGGCGATAAGCTTAATGATTGAACCTGTAGCTGTAGCAGTATGGCTCTTCAGGTACTAAAGATTTGAACCTTGAACTGGGAAGCTTGTTCTCTGTACCTCATGATTAAACCTTGCCTTTTCCTTACTGAACTACATATCATTCAAGCTCTAAAATGTACATTACAATTACAAGAGCCATTCTTTTTTTTTTATATAAACAAAATCCAAGAATAATATAAAGAGGCAGAGACATTAGCCACAAGGGCCACTAAAACTCTGAAATAATCTACCTGCCAATATTAGAGGGGTCTCTGTTAGTCTTGGCATTTTAGTCAAATCGCTTAATGATAGTAATAACACTGACCTGTGTGAAGTGAACACTGGACATCTTATAGCATATGTCTCTTAAAGCTGCCTGTGTGGGTGTTTAATAATTTTTGAGATCATAACCATTAGTGGCTGCCTTCACTTTCTCATTCTCTCCGTCTTCTTGCTGCCTTGTGGCATCCATCCTGACCTCCAGGTCACAATCTCATCCTAGATATTCTATCGTCATATGAGCTCTGGCTTATTCTACTAAGAATTTCCAGTAGTCTGCACAAAATGGCCAAGAAGGGGTTGAATGAGCAACTGCTCTACAGATTCGTTACGTGTGGTCCCTTGAGACTTTTCTTTGAGACCTGCTGTACATTGAATTTTTTTCTTTTCTTCCCTTTACAATTACTCTAAAAGTTTTAAGAATCTTTGAAAGGCTATACTTAAATGTATACATTTGTAGTTTTGTTGGTGTATATTGATCTTTTTTTAAACTAAACTACGTAACGGAATGGCTTCTCCTTCTTAGTGAGTTCTCACCTTACATCTGATCCTGCCCAGATATGCTACAACCCCACACAGGAAAAAAAAATGGATTCTTAGCTTATAAAAGAAAGGAGAGATCGTTATAAAAAATAAACAGAATATTGTTTTGCAAAATTGCATCTTCTAATATTTCACATCAACCCTGTAAACGGGTCATCCACACATGCCCACCCAGCCTCTCCTTACCATGATACCTCCACCAACGAGGCCACCCATATACTTCACTTCTTCTGTAATGGTCTTGTTGCCACCTTTATTATCCTCCAGCACGTATTTAGTATCCCAAGCAGGAAAGAAGAGCAAAATGTTACAGATGATCGCAGCAACTGCCAAGGGGTACAAAGATACCCCAATAAACTTGGCACACTTTCCAGTACACATGTTGACACGCCAGTGATTCTGCTAACACTTTAGAGATAAAGGTCCAGATACAGGTTCAGAGGTTCCAGTTGTTTAAATGCTCTCTAGTAGTTCTTGTTTTTTTGTGAATTTTCACTTTTATGTTGTTTCTTCTGGGAGCAGGAAACTATTCCTGCACACGCTTCAGTGAAAAAGTGAACTTTCTGCCTCATTTGGGATTATATACCCCTGCTGACGTAAGGCTGTCCTTGCTTTTCCTATGACAACGAGTGGATATTGAACCTGATTTTATCTTATCAGCAATGAAATAAAAGCCTTAGATACAACCTTGCAACAGAAACAGTTACAAGCCTGTATGAGTCGCTTAGATAAGTCCCCAAAAAACCTTTCTTTTTTTAACCCGTCCAGTAAGGCAAATTGTGGTAAAAACTTTAAGTATGAAGCATGACATATTGTCATTTGATCTTCACTGTTTCACTATAAAGACACACAAATCTTTAATTTTTTTGGGCACAACTATCACAAACAGTCTCAAGCTGGGACACTCACACCACCTCCATCACTAAAAATGCACAGCACCCATTTTACTTCTTATGTCAACTAAACAAACTAAATATTTCCCAGCCAATCCTAGTTCAATTTTACAAAGTCGTCATTGAAAGTGTAATAACATTCTCCATCATGGTCCGGTTTGGTTCAGCAACAGCTCACTCCAGATTTAAATAACAGTATGTTGTGAGGGCTTCTGGGAAAATAATTGGCTGTGCCCTTCCATCTGTTGCAGACCTGTATACATCTCGTGTCACTAACCATGTCCAAATTTTCGCCACGGACTCATCTCCCCTGCTCATCACTTATTCCAAAAACTCTCCTCTGGTAAATGCTTCAGGTCAGGTCATAACTAAAACTAACAGACACCTCAATAGCCCAGTCAAACCAGTAACTTAGCCGGTCTTCTTTGTATATTCATGTGGTCTGTCATATACTTATCAAGAGGTGTGTGTGTGTATAGTGTATGTACATATATGTGTGTGCACGTGCATAAACATTATACTTCTTCTTCTTCTTTCGGCTGCTCCCGTTAGGGGTTGCCATAGCAGATCATCTTCCATATCTTTCTGTCCTCTGCATCTTGTTCTGTTACACCCATCACCTGCATGTCCTCTCTTATCACATCCATAAACCTTCGCTTAGGCCTTCCTCTTTCCTCTTCCATGGCAGCTCTATCCTTAGTATCCTTTTCCTAATATACCCAGCATCTCTCCACTTCACATGTCCAAACCAATGCAATCTCGCCTCTCTGACTTTGTCTCCCAACCGTCCGACTTGAGCTGACCCTCTAATGTACTCATTTCTAATCCTATCCATCCTTGTCACACCTAATGCAAATCTTAGCATCTTTAACTCTGCCATCTCCAGCTCTGTCTCCTGCTTTTTGGTCAGTGCCACCGTCTCCAACCCATATAACATGGCTGGTCTCACTACCGTCCTGTAGACCTTCCCTTTCACTCTTGCTGATACCCGTCTGTCACAGATTAGGGTTAGGGTTAATGTGCATACACATTACACACTCACACTTTTCACTTGCACATCATCATTTGGACATCTCCTTTATAGTTTTATTATTCTACAACTTTGTTAGAAGTTTTTCTTTTTAACTTAAGCTATTTATGTTATTTGTATGTGATGTTATGTTCTGTTATAAGCAGATTCCTGTACATTAAGTACTGGCGAATAAAAGTGGTTCCGATTCTGATCTTAAAAACAGCATACAGAATCACCTGGATACTCAAAAATCACTAACTAAAAAACATACATATGTCACCCATTAAACATTACTAAACAATGATAGAAGGCATGAAAAAAACAAGCAAAAGTACCTCATAAAAATCTGACCCTTTATGCTTCTTAAAAATACAATCAAGCACTTAATATGGTATATGCCATAGTTTACAGCTCCAAAGAAGGCTTGGGTACAATTAGACAAACAAGAAACCATTTGTGTCTAGACGGTAAAGGTAACAGTATGGTCATGGAAATGATAATGCTGGGCCTGCGGATGGGGTTTTTTTTTTAACATTATCATAGAGGTGAGGTTAGGCCAGGGGTGTCCAACTCTGGTCCTGGTGGGCTGCAGGTTTTCATTCTAACCCTTTTCTTAATCAGCGACCAGTTTTCACTGCTAATTAACTCCTTTTCCCTTCATTTTAATAACCCTGTTGTTAAGGATTCAGTCCTCTGAATTGATTCATTTCTTCATTAAATGGCCGCCAAACACAAATGAGATGTGAAACGAGCCAACATCAGACCTTTAATTGGAACGTCAAATTCCAGCCAGTTTCATTCCAACCAGTTTCTAAACAAGAAGCCAATTCCTGCTGTTAATTAAAGCCCTTATTGAATATCAGGATGTGTTGCTGCCACAGCAGACTGCTTCTGTTTTTTCTAAGATGTTTTGGTGACCTGAGTAGACCAAAATGACTGAGATCTTCACCTTTCTTTATGTATCTTCATTAAGGAAAAAGAAACAACTAAGGCATCTGAGTCATGTCAATTAAAATAAAGGCAAGTCAAGTGAATCAACAGCAAAAATACCTCACTAACTAAGAAGACGGTTAGAATGAAAACCTGCAGGCACTGCGGCCCACCAAGACCGGAGTTGGACACCCCTGGGTTAGGCAATCTTTAGTGTTAATATAAATGCTGGAGCAAATGACACTACACCTACAAGGAAGATCATTTATCAGACTTTTGGAATTGTGAACAGTGTCATCATGACAATTATGGATAGGCCGATTTTGTCCTCTAAGCTTTAGGAGTGTCTACCATAAACATATATATATTGAGGGGTTTCACTTGATAGAGAATCAGGATAATTTCCTAACTTTGGCTTTCTGTGTTTTAATCTTAAGGAAAAACAGAAGATACTTTCAATTTTTAAAAATGGGACATGCCCTCAAGCCATTACTATATATCTCCATGTTTCTGGTGCCAGGATAGACAAGAGCTACTTTGTACTTGGAGCTGTGACACTAAGTTATTGTACTGTTCAAAGAAGAATGCTGGTAATATGTAACCAGAGGGACTGGCTTGACCTCACAAGCCATAAAACTGAGCTTTTTGTGCTGATATGATTTACTATTTGATCCTGTTGAGCTAGAAGAGGGCTGAACAACAGGTGCTCATGGTCACCTACTATCTTTGCTGTTAACTATGCTGGCATAGAGTTATATGTCACGAAGAGTAAACAGACACTTCCTTCTAAAAGTTTCTGGCTGTTCACACTGATTACAGGATTTTTTTTTTGCTTAGTGCCAAGCTGTACCATCAAACTGAGAGCAACCACACCTACTGTGATAAAATGAAGCCACATGTCACTAACCCCATGGTAAAAAAAAAAAAAAAAAGATCAGTTCATGGAAACAAATACAGGCACTGACGTGTCCAGGCAAAAAAAAGAGAAATTATGGAGTAATACACAAAAAACTGGCACTGCCCAGGAAGCCAAATAAAAAAGCAGCATCCAGGGTGGTAAAGTCATCAGATGTAAAGTGGAAAAAAAAAGCATGTTTCATGAAAATGAGGACAGAATTAAAAAATTTCAAGCGACTCTGACAATGGGCTACGTACTTGATAATTTCCTCAAACTTTTAAGTATCTAAAAAATGTTCTTTTGTTCAGTGACACAAATATTCCAATGCAGAGTCCATATCAAGTAGACACTCTAGTGATCAACCCTGGATGGAATGCCAATCCACCATAAAACGCACTCAAACATACATCTACACTCTCCAGTTTAAAGTCAACAATCCACCTAACAAGCAGTTATACAGAAGTAAAACCATCCACCCTTCCTTTCTAAAACCCACTTAACTTAAATATAGGATTGTGGTGAGGCTGGAGCCGATTCTGCCACCATTGGAAACTAGGAAGCAAGCAATTTAAATAAGATGCCAGTCCCTTGAAACACTTGTGCACACACGCACACATACACATTCACTCAAGTGGAGCCTTTTCAGTTTAAGCGAAAGAGGTCTAACTGGCATGACTTAAGTGTTTAAAATTATGAAGGGAATTAGTACAGTGGACCGAGACTGTTACTTTAAAATGAGCTCTGAAAGAACGCGATTAGAAACTTGTTGAGCGTAAATTTCACATAAACATTAGGATGTTTTTCATTACACAGAGAGCCACAGACAATTGGAATAAGATACCAAATAGTGTGGTAGACAGTAGCACTTTAGGGACTTTCAAAACTCAACTTGATGTTATCTTGGAAGAATTCAGTGGATAGGACTGGTGGGCTTTGTTGGACTGAATGGCTTGTTCTCATCTGGATTGGTCTAATGTTCTTAACACTGGGTCAGTTTGGAGCTGTCAGTTAATCTGACTTGTTCACGTTTGAATTCAGACAGGAAAACCAATGCACCTGAAGAAAAATCCTCCCAGCCTCAGACAGACAGAATACACACACTGTGCAGAAGTAATAACATTTCCAGGATTCAAATTTGGCCTCTTGGAGAGGTACTGTGTCAGTTCAATGTACTCCACCACATAAGTACAAACAAACGATAAGTTATAATAAAGCCAGGTTTTTCATTATATACACACACAAGAAAAAAAATAACCAAATTATTCTGGCAAACAGTGCAGAGGTCATGACTTTTTATTTCCCAGCACATAGTGAGTCAATACTGTAATTTTGGAGTCTACCTCAGATATAAATGGTTATGTCTAACATACGACAGAAGATAATGTTTTAATTACAAATTTCTTTGAACGCGAACAATCTCATGATAAACAGTATGCTAATATTTTTATATAACCATCTCAAACCCGCTTAATTAAGTTCAGGAATGCAGAGAGCTCACGTCTATCCCAGCAGCAACCGGCCTAAGGCAGGAAACAGGCCGGACAAAGCACTGGTATGCTGCTGTAATTTATACTTTTTCAATCACAAAATATCTCAATATATATATTAAATCGAACGTCTGTCTGTACATCTGTTCGCTTTTCACGAGAGAACTACTTAACGGATTTAGATTGGGGTTTTTTCTATAATTTGCTTGAACATTACCGTGCGACTTCTATCATCGCGTTACGTATCATCGTTTGTTTGCGTTACCAATTTATTTGCGAGAATCCAAGCAAGACGCAGCAAGCTGAGGGGAGGGGGGAGGGGCCCGCTCACTCACGTGCCAGCCTCAGGGTGTATCTTACATCTGCTTAGCTAGCGAACGAGAGAACTACTTAACAGATTGAGATCGGGTTTTTTTCTAGAATTTGCTTGAATATTCTGGTTGATATTGTGACTTCTCTCATCGCGCTAAGAATCAAAGATCGATATATTCACTGCAGGCTGAGGGGAGGGGAAGAGTGACGTCAAGAGTGGGGAGTCAGTCTACCTCTGCATTTTGGATTGTACCTTGCCCGCGCTTAGGCAGAGGTACCTTTTTGTTTATTGGTTTTTAAAGTTTGTCCTCTTTCACTACTACGCGGGCTGAGTCACGGGGGATGGCTATTATATGTATAAAGTGAGTGTCCAGCTCCTAAGTAAAAAAAAAAAAAAAAAAATGTGAACACCTATATACATGCACTAAGTCGCATTTGATTCACTTTTTACACGCAGGATATTGTTCTTCACACTGCACGATTTTATTAGAACAGTTACTTATACAATGGCATCTGAAATCACACAACAGAATTATAATATACTAGCCAACCCACCCGCATAATCACACCACTTTTTTAATGAATTTTAAGCACGGGGGAAAAAATTAGCATTTGAAATATCCGTAATTAAATAAACCACCAAGAAAAGTAACACTACAACAATGCACGCTATGAACCAACATATAATTGTCCATGACTGAAAACTGGAGGAGCGCCATCGCACCTTCTCTTCCCAGAGCGAGGGGGCTGGACGGCGCTTGTTCAGTACGCACTGCCTGCTCATGTGCCCGCCCCCAACTCCTTACCCGAGTTGCTTTTGTCTGTGGTACAGTCCACATGCACCTCTGAGCCACGTTGACTTTTCAACGGCTTACCCACGCCTCTCAGCGCCGGGTAGACACACGTTGATCCATTCAGTGTAGTGCGCGTGCAGTACCGGACATACAAGGGCATCACAGACCTGTTAATACTCAATTTTCACATGGCTGAAAGCCACTTGTCCCTCTAAGAATTTGGACGCCGACCGCTCTTGGGTCGCGTAACTATTTAGCAGGCAGGAGTCTCGTTCGTTTTTGGAATTAACCAGCCAAATCGCTCCACCAACTAAGAACGGCCATGCACCAACACCCCCAGAATCGAGAAAGAGCTGTCAATCCTCTCCGTGTCCGGGCCGGGTGAGCTTTCCCGTGTTGAGTCAAATTAAGTGAAAGGCTCCACACCTGGTGGTGCCCTTCCGTCAATCCCTTCAAGTTTCAGCTTTGTAACAATACTCCCCCCTGTACACAAAAACTTTGGTTATCCGGTTGGGTGCCCGGCCGGTCATGGGAATGACGCCACCGGATCGCCAGTTGGCATCGTTTATGGTCGGAACTACGACAGTATGTGACCGTCTTCGAATCTCCGACTTTCGTTCTTGATTAATGAAAACATTCTTGGCAAATGCTTTCGCTCTCGCTCGAATTGTTGGCGGGTGTGGCTCTGTCGTTCGTGTGCCATGGTCGGCTGCTTAGTGAATTGTTGGTGGGTGGGGCTCTCTCTTGCATGCGTCTTTCTTGCCATGAACTTAGTGAATTCTTAGAGTTGCTGGGTGTGGCTCTGTGAGTTGTCATCATATCCCATGGTCTTAGCGTTGGTGGGCGGGTCTCTGTGAGTTGGCGGGCGTGGCTCTGTCTTGCGTGCGTCTTGCTTGCCATGGACTTAGTGAATTATATATATAAATTCATGGTTAAAGCATACTTTACTTCCAAGCAGAAATTTTTGCCAAACCTTTATGTTCTGAGCAGATATTAAAAACAATTGGCAGCTTACAGCACATTTGTACCAAACTTCACACATCAGTTTTCCATTTTACCCAATAAAAGATGGCAGAATAGAACAAATAAAAGAACACACTACAAAAATAAATGGATCAAAAACATCTGGTAAATAACCCTTGAAAAAGAAGTGTCCCAAACTCCGGTCCTGGAGGTTTTCTTTCTGACTTGTTTCCTAATCAGTAACCAGTTTTCACTGCTAATTAACTTCTTTCCCCTTCATTTTAATAACCCCATTTTTAAGGATTTAGTCCTCTGAATTTATTCCTTTCTTACTTAAATGACACCCAAACAGAAATGAGCTAACTGATGACCAGCTAAAGTGGGATTTCAAACTCCAACCAGTTTCTTAATGAGAAGCTGATTCTTGCTGTTAATTAAACCCGTTATTTAATTACATGGCTTGTTGCTCCTCTCATTCTTCCACAGCAGACATTTACAAAACTGTTGATTTTCTGTTTTTATTTTTAGAACACCATCAAAATGTTTTGGTGACCCAAGAGATCAGCCTTACCGAGACCTTCACCCTTCTTTATTTTCAGATATTGTGTTGTGGGCACAGGTGAGCTGGTCATGTGGCGGCTCGTTTTGTGTCTCATTATGGTTTGGCTGCTAATTAAGGAAAAAGAGACAACTAAGGGGCTGTCAATTATAATTAAGGCAAAAGATGCTGATTAGCAGCACAAACTGGTCACTAATTAAGAAGGTGGTTAGAATGAAAACCTGCAGCCACTGCGGCCCTCCAGGACAAGAGTTTGACACCCGTGCTTTAACTATACAGTATTCTATCAGTGTCCAGGGAAATGTAAAGTAGCAACTGAAGATGGAAATGGAAGCATTCAGGGTGACAAGAAATAGCAGAAGTAAAGGAGCTAATGGGAGAAATCGTACAAGAAGCCCTGTATTTTATGAATAAAAATGGTAATAATAAAGGGTCTTAATTAAGCAAAGAAAAGCAGTAGTGTTTACATAATAAACTTAACGTTTGAGGGAAAATATTAAGATCAGAACATGTCCTGGGTTTTATAAATGTATTGTAGAGTCCATCCTGACAGGCTGTATGGTGGGCTAGTATGGCAGCCATTCAGCTAATGACCACAAGGCACTGCAGAGTGTAGTGAACAGCACAGATCATCACCGAGACATCTGATACTATCTCTGCAGGACATGTTTGCCAAGCGATGACTGGGAAAGGCAAAACTAATCATAAAGGACCCCAGTCACCCTGCACTGATATTTTCTACCTCCAACCATCAGGCAGGCACTATAGAACTAATAATACCTAAACTGTGAGATTTAAGAATAGTTTTTACCAACAGGTAATAAGGCTGCTAATATGTGATAAACTGTCTTTAATTAACTGAGAGAATTAAGTGCCACTCTTCTGTGATTATACCATACATAACGTTGTGCTTAATTTTAATTTACTGTGATATGACACATTACTTTAATATGGCCTTCTCATAACTTCACTTTAATTTAATCCTGATACTCTGTATGTTCAATTCATTATAATAACTATTCATGATGGCTCTAAAATCCGTACTAACCCCTACTCTCTCTTTTGTTTCTTTCTTTCTGTGCCACCACCATCTACTCAAAGCATCATGATGCTCCAACATTGACGGGCTAAAAACCAGAAGTCTGCATGACCATCATCATCAAGTCCTTCCATGAGAACCCTAAATCCAAAGAGGACTGTTTCATTTATGTGAGGTAGAATGCCCAGAGGGGACTGGGCGGTCTAATGGTCTGGAATCCCTACAGATTTTATTTTTTTTCTCCAGCCATCTGGAGTTTTTTTTGTTTTTTCTGTCCACCCTGGCCATCAGACCTTACTCTTATTCTATGTTAATTAATGACTTACTTTATTTTCTTACTCTGTCTTTTATTTTTCTATTCTTCATTATGTAAAGCACTTTGAGCTACAATTTTTGTACGAAAATGTGCTATATAAATAAATGGTGTTGTTGTTGACGATTGTGTATGCAAGGAACATTACGCAAGTAATAATTTCTTTGTAGATCATATATATGACAATAAAAATACCTTGATTCCAATCCATCAATGGGGTAACATGCAATAATTAATAAAACTGATGGCATATAGTTTGCTTGTACCATGAATCTGAAGTCCCTGGAAGAAACCCACAAAACCACAAGAAATTTGTGAAATGTACACAGAACACAACCTCAAACAAAATAAAAATAATAAAGAATAACTTCACTATACATTTTATTTTGATAACAGTTTTAGAACACTTTTAACAAGGTAAAGCATTCACCTTGTAACAGAAACTATATTAAAATGGTGCCCACATTCACAGGCAGAACTCATACTCCAGTTGGTGGCTTATTGTCATGGTAGACCTGGAAAGCACCTCCATGTCCAGGTATGATAACATTGGCAATTTCCATCACTCTCTGACGGCTGCACTGCTGTACTAAAGAGTTCTCGCTAACAGCTCTCCACCCATCTTCATCATTATAGTTCTCAAAAAGGTCCCCCGCCACAACAACAGTCCCCAGCTCTGTACCTCTTACTAGAACACTCGTGTCACTGCCAGTGTGACCAGGGGTGGGGAGAATCTCAATGTGCTGGTCAATAATGAAAGGTTTTCCCTCTGCTAGCTCATGAGATAGGTAAGTGTCTCCTTGTGAAATATCAAAAGACACAGCAATGGTGGCAGACGGAAACAAATTCAGATTTCCCACATGATCTGAGTGTCCATGTGTGCAAATAACATAGGATAAATCCTCAGGTTGCATCCCCCGGGAGGCCAAGGCATTGAGGATATGCAGCCGATCCCATGGTCCACCAGTGTCCACGAGGATCACAACCGGTCCACTGATAAGGGTAATCGTGCCGTCAGCTCGTGAATTGCCCTCATGGTCTGTGAAGCTGTAGCCTTCCTTAATGACAGACACAGAGTAGGGGTTACCTTTTATTTCAGTTGCTTGGAGGAGCTCTTTTCTCACACTTCTTACGCAGCTCATCGCAGAAGGAATGTCCAAAAGAAACAAATGAAGAGCTAAGTAAAGAAGAAAACAGATACAACATAACATATGAGAACCAAACACTTTGCTTCTCTGTACTTGTAAACAACTTCCAATAACAAAACAACTGAGCCAAATGACCCCCAAAATGCCATCAAAATCATTAATAAAAGGATTGATGTCCAGATTTGAGCAAATGTATTATTAAACCTTTAAAATTTGTCAGATGGTTTAACTTGAAAGAAAAAGAAATTTGATTTCTTCCATAATTATTCATACAACAACATTTAGAAAAAAAATTGGAAGTACCTTCTGACATAAATCTATTTATTAAAAAAATATTTTTCAGAATTTTGAATGGAAGACTCACCAAACTGTTAAGTATATACACATTGATTTTGCATGTATGGTATTATTTATACTGTAAATTGGCACTGCAATAAAATCAAGTTAGATTGACTAAAACACTCCTGCGATTACAGACACGCTGTTAAAAGGTAAGCAACATTTAGCTCCCATTATTAGTACCTTTAAAAGGTTGTCCTTCCTCTATGCAGTGTATCACATAACCACCATCTCATTACTTAACTTAGACATACAGTATGATTGGAAATTTCTGACTGCAAAGAAAGAGAGCCATCTGCTGGTCTAACAGCAACTCAATTCTTTTTTGTTTTCCTGGGCCTGCCAAATTTATTTATTTTTTATTCATAAACACTGCATTGTTGAAAGAGCAGATAATTGCAGGGCTCTCAAACTTAGTTCCTATGACAAGCTGATTATTCTTTAGAGATAGCTCAAAATATCTCAAAATGAGAGACAACAAGCTTATTCTCCCCCCACCCACCCCACCTCCCTAGTCTTATTATATAGATTAGTTGTTAATTTAATGGCTGCAAGAAACAGCAATGAAAATATGAAATTGGTGGTAAAACTGAAATTTAAAATAAACCTTTCTCCCCGCCCCTTCCCAACAACAGTGCAAAAATGTTTCATAGAAGGCAGAAATGGTATAATCCTGATCAATCAATTAACTTTGTAAGTTAAAGATCTCCATGACCTTAAAAGAATAAAGTGTTCTCAAATCTTACATCCTAAAAGCCAGGACAGTAATTTCAGAGAAGACTCATTTAATAAGTAAGGATCAGTTTCAGCTAAATTGAAAGCGTGCTGGTCAAACATTTTACTCTATTATAAGAAAACCAGACCTGCAGGAATTTTAGTTCAGACAACAATTACCGTATATACTCACGTATAAGTCGGGTCTTGAAACCCGAAAAATCATAAAATCAGACCCTGACTTACATGCCTGTTCAAAAATACGCCACTTAATTTTTAATTATTTATTTATTTTTTATATCTTGTTTCCTCCAATCTCACACCAGTTTCTCAGACACATCGAATTTTGTTGCAGCAGCGCAGTTAACAATTTCTTTCACCACTTCAACGACTTTTAATTTAAAACCAGCTTCATATTTTCTTCTGATCGAATGCTCCATCATAAATAAGGGATGCTCTTACGATAAAGGTGTATGAGTTTGTGAGATACAAAAACACAAAACAGTGCAAACGTCGCTTCAGAATAGTTCGGGTGTTACCGTGTTCACATAGGCACAATGCATAGAAAAAAAAGCAGTGGGCTCCATGGTTTCTCTCTCAGGTGGGCGTTAACATATCATAATCTCTTGGACCAATAGCATGAGTTTTCCGCATTCGACTTATACAACCGACATTATAAAATACTTGAAATTATACAGTAAAATCAAGTCCCGACTTATCCGCGGGAGTATATACGGTACATTTGTAGCCACTGAAGCAGTACCCAGTTCTACAGGATAATAAATTATCAGAGGGGAGAAGCATTGCAAGATATTCAAATCTTAAACTGCAGTTGAGCTTTTCAGAAAGCTGCAAATCATTAAACTAATTTGAAGATATCAAAGAAAAAAGCATTCAATATATCTTAAGATGTCTGCAATACATTTTCGGACATCTTAAGTGAATTTCAATGTATCACAAACATAGGTATGTCTTTATAACACAATGTGCATTTCAAGACATCTCAAATTAGTTTGCTATATATTTTAAGATATCTAAAATTGACTTTAACTCTTTTAGGGCTAATGTCAACTTTTGTCAACAGCAGGGCTCGAGGTTGGATGTTGACTTTAGTTAACATCCAGTGGTAGAGGGTAATAATCAGCTGTAGATGTCGACAAAACTCTCCATCACGTTACGGTAGACCACCTTTGCTAGGAGGACTGTTGGACTCATTGACTTGACATCGAATCCCTGTGTGTGTGTGTATGAGGAGCGTAGAGTGAACAACATCTAGAATGGCATTGATGTCGAACAAAAAAGCGAAGCGAATGTGCAAAGCAAAATACTCTTTGGGCATTATTAATTTTTTTTTGCTTTACGTATATTATTGCTATGTCAGACGGACTTATCAAACTCCGATTTTGATGCAAGAGATCTGGAAATCAAAAACGAAAGGCAGGTAGCTGTTTCCTTTCTGGGAAGTGCCTTTCAGAATATAAATGGTTAGACAAACAGGTATGTAGTAAGTATGTAAGCCGTGTTACAGATGATCTTAGAAAGCTAATGTTTAATGTTAGTTAGTTTTGGGGAACAATATTCAGACCTGGGAGAAAAATGAAAAAATAATTAGCCCTGAAAGAGTTAATATAGCTTAAAACCACTTACTGTAAAATGTGCTAGAATTTCAACAGGAATTCCTACTAGTTTTAAGATGTATTTGAGATATCACAAAATCATAGGAAGCCATTTTGAGATCTCTTGAAATACATTTCAGATATCTTAAAATAGGCAGGAAGCTATTTTGACATATCTGGGGACACTTTTGAGATATTGTTAACTGTGTTTCTCAAAGTGACAGAAATCTTGAAATCAAATTAGAACTATCTTTAAATACATGCTAATATATCTCACATGGAGAAATAAAATCAATTTCTCAAGAATGTATATTGAGATATGTGAGAATGTGACTTACACGTCTTAAATGCGAGTCAATTTAAGATATCAGAAATGCATTTTAAGAGACTGCAGTTACATTTCAGAATACCTCAGAACAACCACCAGACCATCTTACCTTAACTTCCTGTGTGATTCAACATACAGTCAGGCCCATTCAGTATTTGGACGGGGACACAATTTTCATAATTGTGGCTCTGTACATCACCAAAATGGATTTGAAACAAAGCAATGAAGATGTGACTAAAGTATAGACTTGCAGCTTTAATTCAAGGGGATTAACAAAAATATTGTATGAGCTATTTTGAAAAGGCAGACATTTTTATACATGGGCCCCCTTTTTTTCAGGGGCTCAAAAGTACTTGGGCACACTAACATAATCATAAATATAATGAGCATTATCAATATTGGGTTGAAAATTCTTTATAGTCAATGACTCCCTGAAGTCTGCAACCCATGGCCATCTCCAAGTGCTGGGTTTCCACCCTAGTGATGCTTTGCGAGTCCTTTAGTGCAGCTGTCTTCAGTTGCTGCTTGTTCGTTTGAATTCCTGCCATATGTTTTGACTTCAGCAAGTAAAATGCATGTCCAATTAGGTTGAGGATGGTTGATCGACTTGGCCATTGAATAATATTCCACTTCTTTGCTTTGAAAAACACTTGATTTGCTTTCATGCTTTGGCTCATTGTTCATCTGTACTGTGAAGCTTTGTCCTATCAGTTTTGCATCATTTGGCTGAATGAGCAGAAAGTATAGCCCTGTACACTTCAGAAATCATCCTGCTACTCCTGTCAGCAGTCACATCATCCATAAACAGTGACCAACTTCCAAAAGCAGTCAGGCACATCTATGCCATAACACCATGTCCACCATGTTTCACAGATGATGTGGTATTCATCGGATCATGAGCCATTTTTTCTCTTTTCCATGCTCTTCTCCTTCTAACATTCTGGCATATATTGATCTTAGTTTCCTTTACCCAAACAAAATTGTTCCAGAACTGGACTGTTTTTTAAAAAATATTTTCTGGCAAAGTCTAATCTGTCTTTCTTCCTATCCTTGAGGTTTACTAGTGGTTTGCACCTTGCGATACACCCTTTGTCTTTACTTTCATGAAGTCTTCTCTTGATTGTAGACTTTGGCAATGATAGGTCTGCCTCAAGGAGAGTATTCTAGGTCTGGCAAAATGTTGTGAAGGAGTCCTTCTTCACCAAGGGCAGATGTAATCTGCAGTCATCCAGCACTGTTGTCTTCTGTGGTCTTCCAGATCTTCTGGTGTTGCCGAGTTCACCAGTGTGTTGCTGCTTTTTATGAATTTACCAAATGGTTGATTTGACCACTCCTTGTGTTTCTGCTATCTCTATAAAGGGTTTGTGTTTTTTTCTCAGCCTCATGATGGACTGCTTTTAATTGCATGGACAGCTCTTTGGTCCTCATATTGAGAGTTCACAGTGACAGCTTCCAAGTGCAAACTCCAAACTTGGAATCAATTCCAGACCTGCTTAATAGGTAATGAAATAATGAGGGACCTGCTCACACCTGGCTAGGGAACAGCTTGTCAGTCAACTTCCCAAATACATTTGAGCCTCTGGAAATGAGGGGGCAATGCAGAAAAATGGCTGCCATTCCTAAATCGCTCATTTGATATTTTTGGTAAACCCCTAAAATTAAAGCTGAAGGTCTACACTTCAATCACATAATGATTGCTTTATTTCAGATCATGGTGGTGTACAAAGTCAAAGTTATAGAAATTGTGCCTCTGTCCAAATATTTATGAGCCTGACTGTATCTTTAGAATCACAAGAAGTCCTATTGACAATGTAAACTATTTTACAGCAAGTCACTTTGAGATACTGTGAATTCTATTTCAAATGACCTGTCTTTGCATTTGAGATAGCTTAAACTGCTTTTCAGATATCTCAAAATGAACAGGATATTTTTTTCCATTAACCTTGAAATAATGTATCATAATGATGTATTACTGGATATTCATAACTTAACATATCTTAAAATGCTTTTCAAGATACTTAAACATTCGTTCTGAGATCTCTAAATTTTAGAGAGCTGAAAGGACAGCAGATTTTTCTACCATACAATTTTCTTTATTAGAAACCAATTATTGCTACTAATAGGACTTATTCTGTACTTAACCTTAATTTTAGTTTACTTAACTGTTACAATTTAGAACAGCGGCATTCATAATCTTTTTTTTTCCTTTTCTATTTATTTGCCAATCAACAAAGAGATGCAAATAATAAAGGAACAAAAAGCTAATTTGGTCAGGGTCTATCTGTATCCAATGCAAGTTATCTATCTCAGAAAATATTAGAAAAGAAACAAGAGAGACAAAAAAAGGAAACTTTGAAGTAGGAATTTGTGCTGGACTACAAATATGAAAATCCACAATATTTAGAAAGACTAATGTGGAAGAATCAAGGCCCTGAAAAGGCAAATAATTAAATGAGATGTTTCATTAATGATAGGGATTGACTTATGATTTACAAATGCACTGAAGCAAAACAAAACCTGCAGCCACTGTGGTCCTCTAGGAATTGGGCAGCGACCCTTACACTAGTGTGTGAATGCTGTATGTATGAAATCTGTTCATTTGCGAAAATATTAAATACCGCAAGGAAGTATTATGCTTACCTTAACATAGAAAATCTAGATTTCCAAGGTCTTGAAACTTGCATTAGGCTGATAATCCAATTTCTGTCTCAGAATATCACCAAAGCAAGCATAAGACTACAGCCAAATTCTTCTTGGTACCACTAACAAAAATAAGCCAAAAAAATTAAGTTGGTCAGTGACCTTAGTCTACCATCACAGGCAATAAAAAGTTAAAACAATTGATTCACCTATCCAAAATGGTCAAAGTGCACAATAATTAATGATGACACTGGTTTGGCTGTTCTGGACCTCTACATCATGGCAGGTCACTGCAAAAGATTCAAGGAGATACGACCACCAGGACACCAGCATGTCATATGCGGAAATTTTAATTGGGATTAAAAGTGTCACAGACGACATGGGATGGTTGGTTCCTTACCCACCTGGGACACCATTTTATTAGAAGGTTATGGATAGATAAGCATCCCTGCTGTGTTAGTTGCTGGCACCTTTGCCAACCTGGAGGCTATCATAATGAAAAGACAGAGAGAGACTTCCTCCTGGGGAATTTCCCAGATATAGTGGATGGCAGCATCCCTCTGGGGTAGCTTCCATTGTTCACCCAAAGGGCAATATTGGAGTTGTCCTGATAGACAGCTCTGTTGGAGAACTTGGGTGTCACCTTGAGCTGCCGAAGGAGGTTTTCTCCAGTTCATGAAAGTTCTGAAGACCCAGAAGTGGCATTGGGCTTACCCCTAGGTCCCCAGAAAGGCTATAACTAATACTATAGACCTCAGCCATCCTAAGCAGTCACCTTTCACCTTCCTCCTTTTTGGCAAATGGTACAACACTATTAGCACTCACACTATGAGATTCAAAGACATTTTTTAGTCACCACTCAAAAGGCTATGGAACAGCTATTTATATTGTAAAGTTTTTGATTTATCTATCTATTGTGATGGACGGCCGGCAGCTCATCCCAGCCAGAATACCCAAAGAATGGAAGAATGGGGGAAGGCAGCTACTTTTGGACACTGCCTCCCCCAGGACACTAGATGCCGATTTCCCTGCAGCATAGCAGTGCCCCAGATTCCCGCAGGGCACCATGGGATATGGAGTTCAGCTTCACAGCCCTGCTGAATACCGTGGGTGCCACCAGGAGACGATGCAGGGAGACAGGGGGATTTTTGCTTCCTGTATAGCCTGAAAGTACTCCCAAGTCACGGGGACGGAAGCCCCGAAGTACTTCCAGGCTGAAGAAAATTCAAACCCTCCTTCCTCCCACGTGACTTGCCAGCACTTCCAGGTCAAGGACTATATAAAGGACTGTTGAGAACCCAGCAAGTGAGCCGGAGTTGGGAGGTAGTTGAAAGAGCTTGCAGAGAGAATTATTATTGTTGAGAATAATTACTGTATTTATAAATATTACTTGTCAGTGTATGGTGATTGGGGTGCTTACAGGCAAGAAGGAAAGAATTAAAAAATCTTTTTTATGCTTTTACCTGGTGTCATGGACATTTGTCTGTTGGGTTAGAGGAGCAACACTGCCCTCTAGTGTCACAATATACTATGTTTCTTGTGTATGTATATGTATATATATATATATATATATATATATATATATATATATATATATATATATATATATACACAGTATATGTATTTACAGTCATATGAAAAAGTTTGCGAACACCCCTCAGCCTACATAATAATTTACTTTCAACAAAAAAGAGAACAGTGGTATGTCTTTCATTTCCTAAGAACATCTCAGTACTGGGGTGTTTTCCAAACAAAGATTTTTAGTGAAGCAGTATTTAGTTTTATGAAATTAAAGTAAATGTGAAAAACTGGTTGTGCAAAAATGTGGGTCCCCTTGTAATTTTGCTGATTTGAATGCATGTAACTGCTCAATACTGATTACTTGCAACACCAAATTGGTTGGATTAGCTCATTAAGCCTTGAACTTCATAGACAGGTGTGGCCAATCATGAGAAAACATATTTAAGGTGGTCAATTGCAATTTGTCCTTCTCTTTGACTCTCCTCTGAAGAGTGACAGCATGGGATCCTCAAAGCAACTCTCAAAAGATCTGAAAGCAAAGATTGTTCAGTATCATGGTTTAGGGGAAGGCTACAGAAAGCTACCTAAGAGGTTTAAACTGTCAGTTTCAACTGTAAGGAATGTAATCAGGAAATGGAAGGCCACAGGCACAGTTGCTGTTAAACACAGGTCTGGCAGGCCAAGAAAAATACAGGAGCGGCATATGTGCAGGATTGTGAGAATGGTTACAGACAACCCACAGATCACTTCCAAAGACCTGCAAGAACATCTTGCTGCAGATGGTGTATCTGTACATCGTTCTACAATTCAGCACAATTTGCACAAATAACATCTGTATGGCAGGGTGATGAGAAAGAAGCCCTTTCTACACTCACGCCACAAACAGAGTTGCTTTTTGTATGCAAATGCTCATTTAGACAAGCCAGATTCATTTTGGAACAAAGTGCTTTGGACTGATGAGACAAAGATTGAGTTATTTGGTCATAACAAAAAGCGCTTTGTATGTTGGAAGAAGAACATCGCATTCCAAGAAAAACACCTGCTACCTACTGTCAAATTTGGTGGAGGTTCCATCATGCTGTGGGGCTGTGTGGCTAGTTCAGGGACTGGGGCCCTTGTTAAAGTCGAGGGTCGGATGAATTCAACCCAATATCAACAAATTCTTCAGGATAATGTTCAAGCATCAGTCACAAAGTTGAAGTTACACAAGGGTTGGATATTCCAACAAGACAATGACCGAAAACACAGTTCGAAATCTACAAAGGCATTCATGCAGAGGGAGTACAATGTTCTGGAATGGCCGTCACAGTCCGGACTTGAATATTGAAGCAGGCTGTCCATGCACGGCAGCCATCAAATTTAAATGAACTGGAGAGATTTTATATGGAAGAATGGTCAAAAATACCTCCATCCAGAATCCAGACACTCATCAAAGGCTACAGGAGGCGTCTAGAGGCTGTTTTATTTGCAAAAGGAGGCTCAGCTAAGTATTGATGAAAACTCTCTGTTGGGGTGCCAAATTTTTGCACCTGTCTAATTTTGTTATGATGCATATTGCATACTTTCTATTAATCCAATAAACTTAATGTCACTGCTGAAATATTACTGTTTCCATAAGGCATGTCATATATTAAAAGGAAGTTGCTACTTTGAAAGCTCAGCCAATGATAAACAAAAATCCAAAGAATTAAGAGGGGTTCCCAAACCTTTTTATATGACTTTATATACATCTCATTTGATGTTGGTTTTAATGTTTGGTATTGTACTCTTTGTCAGTTGTGGTTGTCTTGTTTGTAAGACATGCAAACAAGAATTTCATTACACAGTACAGTACTTTATACAAGACAATGAGTCTGACCCTGAAATGAATCTTAACTTGACACCATGTACTGTCCCAGAATTATGTTTTCCTAGTTTTCTAGACTTGCCCCAGCATCTTCATTTTTATTGTATGGCCACATTCTATTTGCATGTTTTTTATATCCTGCGTTTATCTATTTAGTGAAGAAATTATTTGTAGCCAATGTTATATAGGTCCTGCGGTTCTTTCTGAATTTTGGGCGTAGGAAAGGTGCTATATAAATAAACTGTGTTCTTATTAGTATTTTTATTCTTTTGGTGGCCCGTCGTTTATAAATAATAAATGACAAAAACTAGAGCAGTTCTATATAAGGCAATTAATATATAGCATAATTCAGTGTAGAATATGTATTGCTGTTTTCTTCACATATATGTTTCAAAATATTAGATTGGCTTAAATGTTCATTCTAAATTGGTTTAGAACAATATTGCACCCATGCATTGCACATTTTAAAAAATTATATCACTTTATTATTAACGTTTTAGCAAACTCTAACATGGTGTAAACATTGTAATTATATTGTAAATTTCGTTTCATGAATGTAAACGAAAAACTATGTTCAATTAACACAAATCTTAATGATTTCAATTTTGTCGACATGTTAAATGTTTCCCACAGACCCGAACACAACGTAAATGTTAATAGTGTATTTCACAGAAACGATCCGTATTGTTTAGTTTGACGTATGAGACGACGTGATGGCAGAAACCCTCCGAACTTCGCAGTGATGCGTATTATTTGGTATGATGTACTGTTTTTCCTTCTCATTTTTAATTATTGATGGGTTGTTGACTCGCCGTTACTTTCTTGGTTTTGCCGAGACCTTCCGAAAGTAATTTTACGAAGTCAGCTTCGGTGACATCACTTCCGGGTCCGCAACTGCGGTGACGTATGGTCATATGTTGCTGTGGCTCTGCAAGTGGATTCTACTCAATCTATGAGTTAAGAGCGCTAACCGCTATTCCTCCGCGCAGCCCCAAAACCTGAACAAAATGTCACTGGTCTTTATGCGCCTCGCGTGTCAAGATTTCCTCAACAGCATCCCCTTTCATGTATGTGATAGGCTTAATACAAAGCAACGTTCACTACGACATGAGTTCACGTCCTCACTGATGTGTAAGGAATATAGATGAACGAAACTCAAATCGGCCAAACACGACTTTGCAACAAAAGTACAACTAACCACCAATTGTTTCCCCAGATATATATAATTAATTTTGTTTGTAATTTTCCAAAGACACTAATAGCAAACTTAACTTAATTCATTTAGAAGGCTCTTGCGTGAACACATACGCACACTTTAGAATTCTAAAAAGAATTAGAAAATTACAAAAATGCAACATATACATATACGAACACAGGAATATTTATAACAATATACTTTATCTGGAATGGTCCTAGAGTTGAAATTTCCCAGTTCCTAGTTTCTGGAAAGGGCCGCCCGCTTGTTTTCATAGAAGGGCAAGATTCAGTTGAAGCATGCACAGCAGTGTGGAGAGCGATGTTTCGGTAATCGATTTACTCCTCCTGCCCGGAGACGGAAACCTAAAGCGACTACATTAGTCATGCTGACTGAGTGCTGACAAACTGATTGGTTTTCTATGTTTACTGTTGTTTGTGGGCAACTTTAATCAGTTTTGTTCGTTTTGCATAGTGAATTTTTCAGTGTTGGGTTTCATATGTTTTCAGATGACATTTCTGGATTTACATAAAGTTAAGGACCCTACGGAATGGGGAATCGCCTCCGTCTTGCCAAGAAAAAGTAAGGAGGCAGATAGTGGTTTAATGGGCTTCTCCCGACTGACTTTTTATACGGGCGTTGGCTTATTGGGCTTTAAAAATATATGTCACTTGTACAAGTAAACAAAATGTCTGGATTTTGAACCACAATAATACGCGATCCACTTTTATACCCAAAGAAGCTAAATAGTTTTAATTATACTTGGGTCTTTTTGGCTCAAATTGTGACTACTGAATAAATATAACATACAACCAGGTGTTACGGTTTGTAAACTGTCACTGTTTCAAATCTATTTACATATCCATTAAATAGGGCATTCATTCTTGGCAGAGCAATGAAAAGGTTGTTTTCTAAAACGAGACAGAAACATGAAAAAATAGTGCGAGTCATCATAATGTGTTAAGTTTTCAGTACCTTGAGGTCGTCTCTTAGTTGTCTGTGTAGTTATTTTCTGTTATTAATACGATAAACAAGGATCTCCTCACATCCTCCGTGTCAGTTGCATTGCTGAACTGAACATCCACCTTAATAAAACGGATGTCTGACCGGGTCCGTCTCTGTGTCTATCCAACTGTTATGTCCCTGTCATTCCAGATGATGGAGCATCACAGACATTTTCAGTAAGAAAATGATTTGCATGGCATTTCAACAGATGGCACATCACCAAATAATCAGGATAGAATTGAGGGTGTAAAGGTGATTGAACCAATAGGGTCAAATGACCATAATATAATACAATTCTCAGTATTTTGTAAGAGTACAGATGCAAAGACTAAAATTGTTAAGTTGAACTTTGGTAGGGCTTATTTTGAGCAGATGCGACAATGTCTAAGTAGGATAGACTGGGATAAGCTTTTAAGTGTGGAGGCAGTCGAGGAGCAGTGGAACAGGTTTAAAAATGTGTTAAATGTAATGCAGGACAGATAACATACCTAAACTTGGAATTAATAGGAAACTAAAAAAACTCCACGGTGGATTAATAAAGATTTAAAAAAGAAGTTGCAAAGGAAAAAAACTGCTTTAGAAGGCATATAAGACTAATGACTGCAAAGTGAATCATAGAGCATATGAGAACATGAGGGCAACCATTAAGAAGGATATCAGGGAGGCTAAAAGACAGTTGGAGAGGCATATAGCAGATAAGGTGAAAGAAGACCCTAAGAGATTCTTTCAGTATTTTAGTAGTAAAAGAACAGTCAAGAAGCAGGCCAAGTGCATCAGGAATAGTAAAGGGGAATTAAAAGGTACAGACAGTGAAAGAGCAGATGTCCTAAACTTACATTTTTCTGAGGTGTTTACAAGTGAGCAAGTGGATAACCTGCCAGAGGTAAACACAACTACTAAGGAGGTACTGAGGGATTTGGAAATTGTAGAAGGAGAAGTGCTGCTCAGATTAAATAAGATGAAATCAAACAAATCACCAGGACCAGATAATATTTACCCTGGTGTTCTTCAGGAGGCTAGTAAGTACATATATAAACCTTTGACACACATTTTTAGGAAGTCACTGCACACTGGAGAGAGTCCAAAGGACTGGAAAATGGCAAATATCTTTCCATTATATAAAAAGGGTGACAGGGCAGATTCAAGCAACTATAGGCCAGTAAGCTTAACAAGCATCACAGGAAAATTAATGGAAGGAATTATTAAGGATAAGATTGAAAAACACATGGCAAGGACAGGAGTTATTCTGAACAGTCAGCATGGGTTCAGAAGAGGGAGGTTGTGTTTTACTAACATGCTGGAATTCTATGAGGAGGCAACAAAATGATATGATCAAAGTGGAGCTCATGATATTTATCTGGACTTTCAGAAAGCATTTGATAAGGTGCCACATGAAAGGTTGGGCATCAAATTAAAAGAAGTGGGAGTTCAGGGTGATGTTTTTAGATGGGTGCAGAATTGGCTCAGACACAGGAAGCAAAGGGTGATGGTGCAAGGAACCTCATCAGAACTGGCCGATGTTAAGAGTGGCGTTCCACAGGGGTCAGTGCTAGGGCCGCTGCTCTTTTTAATATATATATATACACAGTGGGTACGGAAAGTATTCAGACCCCCTTCAATTTTTCACTCTTTGTTATATTGCAGCCATTTGCTAAAATCATTTAAATTAATTTTTTCCTCATTAATGTACACACAGCACCCCATATTGACAGACAAAAAAAGAATTTTTGAAATTGTTGCGGATTAAAAAAGAAATGTAAAGTATTACACATAGGAAGTACAAATGTTAGGTTTGAATACACAATGGGCGGTCGGAAAATCGAGAGTACACCTTATGAGAAGGATTTAGGAGTCAAGGTGGACTATCGACTTCCCGACAGTGTTCAGAAGCCATTAAGAAGGCTAACAGAATGTTAGGTTATATAGCACGATCTGTGGAATACAAGTTCAAGGAGGTTATGCTCAACCTTTATAATGCACTGGTGAGGCCTCTTCTGGATTACTGTGTGCAGTTTTGGTCTCCAGGCTACAAAAAGACATAGCAGCGCTAGAAAAGGTCCAGAGAAGAGCGACTAGGCTGATTCCAGGGCTACAGGGGTTGAATTATGAGGAAAAATTAAAAGAGCTGAGCCTTTACAGTTTATGTTTATAAATGATACCTGACTTGGTAGACTGGTGGATAATGTGGAACCAGCTGAATTATTAGAGAGAGACCTAGACAACATAAATACTTTGGCAAATTTGTGACAGATGCAATTTAATGTAAGTAAATGTAAGGTATTACACAGAGAAATTAAAATGTTAGATCTGAATACATAAAGGATGCTTTGAAACATAAAAATGCTCCTTATGAAATGGGCCTATGACCTTTACTGGACTCACACTTTCTACATCTAGGAAGTGATCAAGAAGGCAAGTCAGATGTTACATTATATAGCACAATTTTTTACGTGCCAAGTCAGTTAATACCCAGTGAGGCTTCACCTGTAGTACTGTGTTTAGTTTTAGTCTCATAGTGCAAAAAAATATACAGTAGTGCTATACAAAGTCCACAGAAGAATAACTAGGCTGATTCCAGGACTGAGAGGCATGAGTGGAATCTTTTCAGTTAAAGCATACAGTGATTAGCAACTGCTGTGGGCTGGTGCCCTGCACAGGGTTTGTTTCCTGCCTTGCGCCTTGTGTTGGCTGGGATTAGCTCCAGCAGACCCCCATGACCCTGTAGTTAGGATATAGTGGGTTAGATAATGGATGGATGATTAAAGGAAGAACTTACATTTATGAAGTCATTTAGAACAGTGGATCCCAGCTATTAATTTACAATGAATTGTACAAAATACTTGAAAATTTCTTAAAGAAACAATTTGCACTAAAATTAGAAACATAGACACATCAAAATTTACAGTAAAGTAAAAAGAGAAGATTGCATAATTAATTGTCTTTGTATGCATTTCCCAAAATGGGAAACTGCTTATTGTTTTTTTTAATGCTACCAGTAAAGCAACCTTTTTAACATTTATTTGAGGAAAATGAACCAGTATATATATTTAAGCATGTCTGCTAATTGTGATTTTACAATATAAAATCTGTTAGACATTTCTGAATGAATGCAATGAAAACACAACATGAAAGATATAAAGTATGTTTATTTATTTACTATGTTAACTAAATGTATGTACTATGTTAACTAAAAGCCTACCACAAAATATTTGAAAGGACTCTGCTTTATCAGAAAAAAAAACTTTTATTTTAAAACAGATTTTACTAGCTAAATGCAAGGTCACAATCCAATTGTGTGTAACACTTTAACCAGAGTGCAAAAAATGTTTTTTATTAGCCTTAGACTAAACATAAAACAGAATACAAAATAGCACCTAAGAACCGGAGCAGTGAATTAATTTTTGTCTGCTTCTCAGCATACAATAAAGCAATAATAACCTACTCCATTAGTATTTTATATATATATATATATATATATATATATAATAATAATAATAATAATAATAATTAGAGATTGCAAAATTGGCCTGGAAAGGCTTGGATTATGACGATCAATGAACAGTTGAACTGCCAATTTAGTTCTCCAAGAACATATTGACAAAGCATGTGTTAGCTGTATGAACAACTGAATGAGACTTCTCGACAATGGGGAAATACGGAGGATGATAATTACAAGCCATCGCATGCACTGCATTCATGTTTTATACAATATGTTGCACACTACATGAATCACTGCGACCATGGGGTGACGACTTGTAGAGATAATGAACATCCACAGTGACCGTAACAACCTCTGCTATGGGCATCCTGCCATCACTGAACTCCTGGAACACCCTAGTCTGTATGGAAAACAACAATGATCAGGAAGCTTTAGTTGCATGGGTAAACCGGAATTCAGGAAGGTAATTTATGAAGAAGTGAATAAATGTATGAAATTTGAAAGAAAAAAAAAAACCCTCAGATTTGAGTCACTTGGCCATTGAGGGTATATAACAGGTAAGGAATATGGCTAACACTATAATAAGAAAGGTAGCACAACAAAACACATGCTATTCTTAGACCAGTGCTGCCGTAGTTCATCAAAACTCCAAGAGAATTCATGTCATTAGTACCATTTCTTGCCATCACAATTCCCCCATACTTCGGAGATTATCTGCCATACTTTCTTCTTCTAGCTCTTTTGATGCTCCTTCTGAGTTTTTCTGTGGTTTACTTTGTTCTTCTTTTTTCCCAGGGTCACCCTTCCATACCTCTTTTAGACACTCTGAAAAGGAAAAAATAAGAACATATTTATTTACTATAAAGTTACAAACTGCATGCTGTTCAAAAAACATGTGGACTCTGTGTATGATATTCAAGTTTCCATGCTAAGCAGACAGTACTTGGGCATTTTAGCACTGACATAAAGGTTACTGGGAACAGATTAAATATTTTTACTTACAGCTGCTGTTATCACAAGTCTTGTGGACATCAGATTTACTTAAACACAGATGTGGTAATTCACTACACCCAACCAATGTGTTCCTATTGAATAATTTAACAATCCACCCATGGAAGGTTAGAATTCATTCCTTTTCTGGTCATCAAAGACTCACAGAATATGTGAGAAAATTCAAAATGAGCTTCAGAGGATTATTTCTTAATTAAAAAAAAGTTTTGCAGAATGACACAGCTCAGACTTGTACAAACTGGCCGAGCTACACAGTGTGTTTGTTCACTCAATGTAATAAATTTGACTTCTAACTTCACTAAATATTTTGTTTCTCGCCTTTCATGGTGGACACACTGCCAACGGGCTTTATAAATGCATTTTCTCTTTCTCTTACTTGAGTTTGATTCCTTCACTTCAAGGTCATGATAGCACCAAATGCAAGACTCAAGCCAGTACTGCATGGGGTTTAAACCTGTGCCAGGGTGCAGACACTTACACACCCATACTCGCTCATGCCAGGTCAATTTACGGTTTCAATTTAACATGTGCATCTTTGTACATCTAATTACAGACAGTATGTGATCTTATTTTGAAGATGTACAAAATGTGTTGCCTCCCTATGCTAGGAGGTAAACTTCTCTCACAAGGTCAAATGCACACAGCATACTCACCCTGGTCACTATTCTTTAGAACATGCTTCTGACAGAGAAATGCCTCCAGGCACTGGTCTTGGTGGTTAAAGTACCAGTCCTCTACCACTTCCTCGTAGATTTCCAGCATTGTTTCACACTATCAGAGGATATGTCAACAATTAAATTTGTTTTGAAAACAATTTAAGCATGACACAAGTTAGTGCTCTTCAGTATTTGGACTTGCCGTTTTCAACCCTGTACCTGCTTCTTCATGTCAGACACTTCAACAGATGGCTCGTCCCACAACTCATAGGGAATTCCAAGGTCCACCTTTACACCTTTGTGTACCAAATTCTTCAGAGTGGCCATTGTTTCACTGGTGCCCTGGGCAGCAGAAGCAGGGAGACATTAGGAACAGGCTATTTGTCAATGCAGGCCCACCCATTCACTTCCACATTGTATATACTGCACACCTTGGCATACCGCAAGCTGCCTGGTCTTTCTGCATGAACACTGTACTCAAGGATCCCCTGGCATATGTTGTCAATGGCTTCTGCAAGACGAGTCTCCCTGTGCAAACAAGTTAGCCGTTAGAACTCTAAGATGCATGAGCTCCAGTGTAACTTGTACACATTCCCAACCAGTATCTGTCGCAGATACTTACGAGGTATTGTACTTGATTTTGCGCTTGCGATTCCCAGAGTCCAGCACCTCTCCGAGCTCGAGGACCTCTTTTGAGCGGCTAGTCTTTGTCAAAGCAGACTGCAGTTCAGCTGTCAAGTACTTGCACACTGTAGAGAAGGAAGGCCCATTGATAAGTAACACAATACTGCTGGGGACACAATGGCTTTAACCATGGTTAACTGTAATCTACTAATTGCAACCCCAGTCATTACACTTGCCCATAAGTTATTGTTAAAGGCTCAGAGGATTACGACTTAATTTTTTACATTGATTTCAATATATAAAAGGGGTAAGTGAAGTCTGTTTCAAATATAGCAACTATGACAGTCATCTCAGTTAATCATCTACTTATAGCAACAGATGTCCTAAATCAGCCGCACCATTTATCTCACATACTCATATTGAATAAACAGTATTTGAAAAAGTGTCAATTTGTAAAAATAAGGAATTTGCAGTTTCAAAAAATACAGCATGGCGGGAAAAATCTGTCACAGGAACACAGCTATTATTTCTAATAAAAATAGAAATACAGAAAAATAAAGGAAAAACAAACAGCACCCTAAATTCTGTGAATAGATAATTATATTAATTTATGAGCAGATAGAAATTATTTATTTGAATCATGTAGCTCAAATCACTGAATGAAATTGTCTCTTTCACAATCAATGGGGTCCTTTTCCAACCATTTACATCTTATTGAATCAGTACAATTCACTCCAGTGTTTGTTTAGTTGTTTGTCTCCTGCATCCATGAAGAATAATAGATGTATCTGAATGGAACACAACAACAGAGTAGAGTGCTAAGTTGTCTTTTGAATTTTCAGGGGTCATGGAAGTATCTTAAAATAGTTTTTTATTCCTAAGCTTTCGATTCCTGTCAGGAATCTTCATCAGAAGACAAAGATTAGACGTACAGGAATCTAAGGTAATATACAGCAACTAAGGAGGGGAGGATAGGTGGATGTGGTGGGGTTCAGCGGGTGTTGGTCATAAAGTCCAATTTCAATTTCAAGCCTGCATATGTTGGGTTCATGTCCAAATGTCTGTTAATGGTGTTTTCATTGGATTCGAAAGTCAAAAGCTTAGGAATAAACAACTATTTAAAGATGCGCGATTCATTGTCTCCCTTTGTGGACTTCCAGCTACAAATATACATACCGTACCACAGACCTTCACTTCCATAATATATATATATATATATATATATATATATATATATATATATATATATATATATATATATATATATATACACACACACACACACAGTATATACAGGTATATATATATATATATAGCTGTTTCCAGAAGTGGAGGTTAAAATTTAAAATACACATCTATGTATACAGATGATACACATATCCCCTGTGTTTATGATAGCCACACATCTGACTCACTGTATGAAAGTTATAACTGGTAGGTGAGAATCATGGTGAACTATGAACAACTGAGCTGCCAATATAGCCACCAAGAATGCCTTGATGAGGGATTTGCTTAGTTCTATAAACAAATGAGCGTCTACTGGAGCGTTATCCTTGTTTTCAATGAGTCCACTGATGTGAGAAAGAGAGACAGTACTGACAACAATATCTGTAGGCCACTTAGTAAAATAACATAAAGTAAGGTGTGTGCAACATCCTGTCACTTCAACACACATGTTGCACCCTAAACCAATTACTGAGAAACACTTTTGGCAATAGGTTGAGGACTTAGAGAGGTGACAAACATCCACAGCAACCATGACAATCTCTGCTACTGGTCATGTGCCATCTCTGCTTTCAACTGAATTAGACAAAAGTCTGGACTGCCATTTGTGTGGGATGAGTCATGTTCTATAAAATGTCCATTTTAACTCGTCAGACTCCTTCCGATATCTCTTAACATTTAGAATGATGCGAAGAACATAGGGCCTCTTAAAACAGTGTGCTAATCTTTCCATCTAGCCATCATTTGCAGAGGTTTTCAACTTTAAGATCAAGAACAGCCATACCTCTCAAGGCAGCATTTTGTTTATAATAGGAACAACAGTGTGCAAGCTTACTAGAGGCCACAATAACTCACAGAAGGACAATTTAGGATTGAGAATGAATTTAACACACAAGTCCTTGGGATATGGAGGGGGAACTGAAGCACCAGGTGTATACATTAAAATTTTTAATCACAAACAAGGAATACCTTGTGGGAAAAGATACAATACCACTAACATCTGAATAGGTACTTGTATGCTCAGAATGATTATCTTTCTTAACTAATAATCGCAGAGGGTACAGACCTATAAATACCTGGGAGTGCAGCTGAATGATAAATTGGACTGGACTGCCAATACTGATGCTCTGTGCAAGAGAGGACAGAGCCGACTATACTTCCTTAGGAGGCCGGCATCCTTCAACATCTGCTATAAGATGCTGCAGATGTTCTATCAGACGGTTGTGGCGAGTGCCCTCTTCTACGCGTTGGTGTGCTGGGGAGGCAGCATAAAGAAGAAGGACGCCTCACGCCTGGACAAACTGGTGAGGAAAGCAGGCTCTATTTTAGGCACGGAGCTGGACAGTTTGACATCCGTGGCAGAGCGACGGGCACTGAGCAGGCTCCTGTCAATCATGGAGAATCCACTGCATCCACTGAACAGGATCATCTCCAGACAGAGGAGCAGCTTCAGCGACAGACTGCTGTCACTGTCCTGCTTCACTGACAAACTGAGGAGATCGTTCCTCCCCCACATTATGTGACTCTTCAATTCCACCCGGGGGGGGGGTAAACGTTAACATTATACAAAGTTATTGTCTGTTTTACCTGCATTTTTATCGCTCTTTAATTTAATATTGTTTTTTTATCAGTATGCTGCTGCTGAAGTATGTGCATTTCCCCTTGGGATTAATAAAGTATCTATCTATCTAAATATTAAAACAGTAAATTCTAAATGTAGACCAGATATTTTATTATAGATTGGACATATGTTCAGACTGAAGAGGCTTGGCATAGGGTTTTATTTCTTATGGGTTCTTGTTCACATAGGTATGCTAGGAAACAAGGTACAAGACAATTAACAAAGCAGTCACTTAAAATTAAAACTGTGAATATAATGGTAGGATTGCATAAAGGAAAAACAAAAGTCATAATTAAAAATACTTGTTCAATCATTGTGACAATAAAGTTTGGACAAAGAAAACTGAGTTATTTTTATGAAATTCAGAGTATGATTAAGAAATTAAATTTTAGGAGGAAATTATAGAAGGAAAGAAGTATTATATATTGGTCACAATGACCTGAATTATGTAGGCATTTGCAAAAAGTGCATTTATCCTGAAACAATGAAGCATACACTGATGGAACGTACCAATTACGAGGATCAAAGACAATATCTCATTGATAAATTGTTATCTTTGGGCATTTGCAAAAAAATGCATTTATACTGAAACAGTGAAACATATGCTGATGGAATGTGCCAAGTATGAGGATCAAAGACAACATTATTGATAAATTGGGATCTTTATGAAATTAGCAATATACTATGGAAATTAGGTTTGGTCAGTGTTTTCAATATAACATATCTAAGTATTTAATTGATTTTTTAAAAACCCTGGACTTTTTGATATGGCATCCCTCCTTTCTCTACTCTGAGACTTACAGTACACTTCCTGAATCTATGCTTCACACTCCTACTCAGTAGGATGCAGTAATGCACCTTACATTGATTTACCAACAGCTAATAAAAATTGGATGAATAAGGAGTCATTGCATATTTCTTTGTATTTAATAACAATACAAAGCACAATATAACAATAATGGCACATATTATTTACAAAGTGAGAATAAAATAATGAAATATAGAAAAAAAGAAAGAACATAGGAACACAATCGTTTTTTATGAAAGGAAATAAAGAATAGCTTAACTTTTATAAATGTAATAATAATTTAATAATTTTCCTAAATTACTGTCTGTATAAATGAATAATTCAACTGTAATACACCACTAGTCGAGCCCTGAGTTCCAGCCAACAATGCCTTCTTTCTGTCCCCTGTGCCAGGCTGAAGTCACGTGGGGATCAAGCATTTCAATCTGTTGCTTCCAGACTGTGGAACAGTCTCCCTCCTGCACTGAGATCAGTGCAATCAGTTGAACAGTTTAAAGCCCAGCTTTAGACAAGCTTTTGTTAGTATATTTTTACTTTATTTTCTTCTTATTATAACTTTTGTTTTTTTATTTTATTGTATAGCACTTTGTGATGCCTGTCTGAGAAAACCGCTTTATAAATAAATTTTACTTACTTACTGTATTGACTTTCATACTAATAGAAAAAAATATATAGAATTCTATAAAGCTTGAATTCTTTCAATCCAAAAATATTTGGAAACAACCAATAGTGTACATTGTTCCAAAAGATCATTAGTAAATTTACATGCATAAAACAGATGATCTTTTGTTTCAAAATCTTTATTACAAAAGGTATAAAAATTACAATCCAACACAAATCTCTTGTCTTGAAAATTATCTAGAAGAATATATACCTGTAAGAATTTTGAAATGGATTTCCTTCAATTTTGGTGTTACTGGAAATGATTTTCTGTGTCATTGATTATCTGAAAAACTGAATTTGTTAAATTAAAAATGAAATAATGAATCAATAGAAATAATAATTTTCAGAATTATGGTATTTGAAAAGTTGAGGCCAATGAAGTCATGCCCAGTGCCCCCACACAAAAAGCTTCTGAAGACATGCAGTGGAACTGAAAGCATTTTATGAAGCATTATAGGGTATCACTAATATTTACTGAATTGTTTACACTCAATTAATATATTACACTTCAAACAGAAATCTTCATACAGCATTTGGTTACCTCTCTAATCTAGGAAGTGCATAACTGTCCATATCCACTTTTTTTTAACTAATTCTTTATAAACAGTTTTTTTTCTAATCAACACATACCGGCAGTTCCATAGGATGGTGTTGTGAAGACTGAAATTATGTTTTTAGATTATTTTCAAATATAGTAATACTTATTGATGAAACTGTGACAATTTGACAGGCAGTCATTTTAAATCAGCATAACATCTTAGCTGGAAATTATATTAAAAAAATTATTTTGAATTAATTTTTGATAACATAAATTATTTTGATTCTTTAAAAAAAGCTCTTACCCAATTTACACTGAAAGTACCCTTAACACAGTCCATTTATCTGTGGCATGTAATTCTCTGTCTTTTTATTCTTTAACGCATTCTACTTTCCTTATGTAGTGATTGTAATCAAAATTAGCCTGGTTTACAGCTTTAATGGCTGTTTTAGGAAATACCAAATAGGCTGGATAAATAAATCTAATTTCCATTTTGTTAAACATACACAGCAGAAAATGGAGATGTCTCTTTGTGGCCAGGAATGATTTGCATTCATTCAAATTGCTCCGTGTTTTGAGATTTTTCTAACATATTACTAATTTATGGTTATTTGAGCTCTTCAAAACAAACAGATTTGACAGACATATGAGTTGGCTGCAGAGGGCAGTCTTTAATTGATAGCAGCTTACATTTTTTCAGGTTTACTTCCAAACCTGAGGCTTTAGAGATCTTGGGAATTTGTTCAATATTCTTCATAAATATTATTGTGTCAGCAGCAAACTCACCTAACGCTGTCAGTTTTGCAAAAACTGTTTTTTTTCATAACTGAAAGCAATTCTGTCACTATAATGAGTAGTAGAGAAACTGAACCCCATGTTTCACACCTTGATTAACTCTGAGGCACCATGCGATAAAGAACCCTATTTGTATGCTAATAAACCAATTTCACTACATTTACAATTTTTCCCAAATTTGAATAATTTTAATATACGTAACATAAACGGATGCTCTGACAAGCCAGGAACAAAATAAATCGTTATTTTTCGATTAGATCATTATTGACCAATAAATCGATTACCAGACGTATTATGAAGAAGTCGTCGCATATGGCACGCGGCACTTCAATATTTAAAAGTTACAAAGGCTTGACCTGTCAATCACAAGTATAGTACATGTTGACACATAAATGGCCCTTGTTCCGACCACATGGCCATTTCAGAATTGACAATAATATTTAAAGCCCATATCAATCGTTTTCTCATAAACTGATTGTATAATGGATTTATCTTAAAATGCCCAATATAAGTAAATGTGGGTGTGAGAGTGTGACTTGGGAATGCACTAGCGTCCCGTACAGGAAGTGTTCCGGGTCAGATCGACTGCAGTGCCAATAAGTATTAAGTGAAATAACCTGGTCCTAAAAACGTAAAAAATTAATTAACTGTAAAAAAAGGAGTGTTACTGGTATAACAGGAAAGAGTGTGACGTCTAAACAATTGACTAGCTCCACACGAGATAAAGTTTTGACGTAACTTCCGTGTGCGGACGGTCGTGCACCAGAAGTATTTTCTTAGGTGGACTGAAGTTCCTTTGACAAGTGTCATGTAGCGAACTTTCTGAGCGCTTCTTACCTTCGCACTTGTTAGGAATCCGCTCGTCCTCAGCCCATGTTGCAGGACACGCTACGCTCAAAACAAATAGCAAAAGTAATGACCCCATGCTGCTTCTTCAGAAATTTACTGAAACTTCACCCACGCCCCCTCCGCCACATATACAGAAAAATGTAGAGTAGCAACCGGCACGCATGCGCAGTCAAATCTCCATAGACCGACGGGCGTTTGAGAAAATTGCGCCTTGCGATTCAGGCATGACTAGTAGATGCTCGAAGCATTTGATAGGTCATGACAGATCAATTAATAAAAACATTAGAGTAAAAAAGATAACGGATTTAATCATCTAACAGAAGTTCTTCCAAAAAAACAAACTTAATATTTGATTTAATCATTAGTCGCATAACTTTGGTCATATTTCCTGTTTCGTGTCTAAGACATTTTAGTCCTTTTCCCTGCCCAGACCTGACAGCTTGTGCATACACAGTGAAGATGGCGCCGTTGGGAGAAGCTGGGCTGCACTGTACTGAGGGAGAGTGAGAGAAGACGGCTGACGGCGGGAGGGAAAGTGAGACAGGAGTCGAAACTGCGAGAACCTCGGGGAGCAAGAACGCTGCATTCGTCGGCGCTCCCACAAGGTGGAAGGTGTGTAGTCAACCTCAACTCCGATCCTGTCATCCAGTTTAATTGAAGATCGAACGGCCCGTTAACCCATCCGAATGGAGCGCACCCTCTGTGCTCCTCAAGGTGTGTTTATGGAAGCCTGATGAATGAAGCCAAGTGACACACATTATAGCACCGTTCTGCACGAGTTGTAAAGCTCAGTATTTGACAGGGGTTTGCTATGAAGTTTGCAGATGCAGCTTGGCAGCTCGCAGTGTTGTGTCAAGCTGGTGGTAGTATAACGCTTTATAGTGTTTAAATTAGGTAATACGCACCCTTGATAATACAACTGGAGATACCATTGTGGAGTGATTATTTGTTGATGATGTTCAATGACAGTTTGAGATGTACACCGCCTTGGTAGAATGTTAAATTTGTTCCTGCCGCATGTATACTGACAGGTCTTTGTTGGCAGTGTGGTCTAGTGGTCAAGACAGTGACACTGGACTTCAAACTTCACGGTTGACAATTCGGTTATTGTCTGCGAAACTCTGAGCATATGAAACAAGTTTTAAAGTAACCATCATTTTTAAGTCGCCTCAGAAAAAGACATCAGCCAATTGCAGCGATATTCAGAAGTAATGTTTTGGTGTACGACGATAGTGCGGTGGGTTTAATAACCTAAGCATTTAATATATGATGGTACCGGCGACAGTCTGTATAGTCCTTATTAAGAGATTTCATTAACATAATTATCAGAAAGTTTTTTTTTCCCCATTGGCTTATTTAGAATAGTTATACGTGTGTGTTTTTCTTGTGGATCTCATCGTGCTTGTTTAGTTTCATCATATTTTATGCGAATCTAACTTATTATTATACATGTAAATATAAGCATACAAGTGCCACTGAGTCCAAAAGGTTTTAATTGTACACCAAGTTTATTTATCCTACTGACTCACACACATATCCATTTCACACTTTTTCATTTTTATGTCAAACACACTTTATTGGGAATGCTGGTTCATGACCTTACATCTTTTGGTTTCAACTTTCTCATTCAGCTTGATGCTTCTCTGTCTGTGGGAGCTTTAGCCCAGTCACCATGGCCGAAGAAAAGAAGCAGAAGCTTACCAACACCCTCCTCCCCACAGAATCAATGAAGGCGATAGGGGAATCGATTGGATTGTCTCAGATGCAGGAGGAGACATGTCAAGTTCTGAGTGAGGAAGCCAGTTACAGAATAAAGGAGATTGCCCAGGTTAGTAACATTAACTGCATACAGTGAAATGTGGCTTAATTTAATGCTGACAGACATTTATGTGACCAAGTCTCATCAGTTAAGTTTTATTTGTTGAGCTTTGATTGAAAAGGTTGATTTCCTAGGGGTGTGACTTGTAACAATCACTGTAGTATATCCTTGGTGCAGAATTCACTTTTGCAGCAGAAGTTTTGGTGTATCTTGGATGCCTTGTGTGAGAAGTGCTTGCCTCCTTTTGTTTTTGTAGTGGTTTTTCATTTTGTTTCTAATGTATCTGCTTATTCTTGATACTTTTGTAACACTGGCATGTAAAATTTGAAAATATTGTTCATATATTGTACCGTTCTCCTCTAATTACATAGTGAAGGTTTCATGCAGTGGTCATATTTCTTGCATAGGAAAAAATCTCTGTGGCATACATTGTGCATGGCTTCATCATGCATATATTGTAGGCACTAACAGTGTCAGATGATGAGTAAATATCAACAGCAATACCTTTTATAATTGATATAGTAATCTGCATGCTTTTGTAATTATTGTCAATGATAAAAAGAAGAACAAATTATTTTAAATTTTATTGGCACATGCAAGAAATATATTAAAATTAAATACACTGAAAGTGAATGTCTTATTTTCCCTAATTTTCCTTTTACTATGTAGAATTTTCTGATTCTGCACTAAGCAACCTAATGTGCATTTAAAGGATGCAAAGTGAAATTTTATGTGCAACCTGGTGTGACAAATCAGTAAATGGAAAAAGTAACTATACATTCAGTTTAATTAATTAATAATAAAAACCTACCAGGTGTTGAATGGTGTGAAATATGTACAGTACATCTAGTATTCTAATGTACTGTACGACTATGAAGCTATAAACAAATTAGATTAGATGCAACTTTATTAATTGCATGGCAAAATTAAAAAAAAAGACTCTTTCTAAAAATACTGACGAATGTCAAATATGTCCATCCATCCATTATCCAACCCGCTATATCCTAAATACAGGGTCACGGGGGGTCTGCTGGAGCCAATCCCAGCCAACACAGGCTGCAAGGCAGGAAACAAACCGTGGGCAGGGCGCCAGCCCACCGCAAAATGTCAGATATGTGAAAATATTATATTGTGTGCTAGAATTAAGAGTCAACCATCCCTTAGGCTAAAAGGTATATTTATATATTGGTAGGAAACTAGCAAGGGACCTGCAGTACTTAACAGTAGACATGACACAATCCTTTGATGTGGTGATACGTCAAGTTCCTAGGGAATAATTCCCATTCTGGAATAATCTGGGATAAAAATATTTTTGCACTACAGAACAAGTAAGCCTCAAAGAAAGTATTTGGTAGAGACGTTAACATTGTCACACATGTGAAATATCCCCCATGAACTTGTCAAGACCAATATGTCACTTTTCCATGGTTTGACTTTTTTTTTTAACAAGATCTTTTAGGTGAAGAGTAGAATGTGGGCTAATATTTTGAATGACGTGGCTATGTATTTTTTCCAGTCATTTATCCATAGTTAATTTTTTTAGCAGTTTACTTACAATTTCAGTTCTGTTAATAGATGGATATTTCTTAAACTTTTATGATGCAGTGTGTTATTAAAATATTAGTTCAACTTTAGCTATAATAGTATATAAAGTTGATAAAATAAAAACTTAAGCATTATTTAAAATTGTGTGATCACATGAATCTAATGAGTGCCAAATGTCAATGATCAATTTTCTATTTCTGTCGGGTTATCATTTTCTAGATGGTTTTGCTCTGTGAGGTGATCACCTCTTAATGGTTAATTAGATCAGGGTTGTATTTGAGGTGATTACATGGCAAAATGGTCAGAAGTTGGCCACTGACTGTAATGGCAGTAATCATTTGTAGAAAATCTTGTTTGATATTCATGAAGAGGGAAGCCTTCATGGTTTAGAACAAGGACTTATATATAGTATTATTATGAATGTCTCCAGATTTGGCCAGGAAGGCAGCAGGAAAGACCCAGGTGTACTAGGAATTTGACAAGACTGTATAAAATAATGTTTAAGCATTTAAGGAGTCCTGGTAAAATGTTAATGATATGAAATGAAATGAATATTGGAAAGTATGCAGTAGGTGGCACAACGCCCAGGGTCACCTCTGCTGTATCAGGAAAGTGACTACTTTGACAGCAGAAATTCCTGAGTGGTGGATAAATCACTTAAAGAAAGCATCTGAAGGGATTTTAGCTATTTTTGTGGCTAAGAATATTGTGTTAACATTGGCAAGACTGAATAAAGCTGTAGAAGAATTCAGCCTTGCAAGCTGAAGCAAACAATTTGTGTCTCAACTTCTGTTGATTATTTTAAAACCCTATGTCTTAAAGCAGAATTGGAACATACTGTGTTACTATACCCTCTGAAGTACTACTACTTGGACAGTGATAATGGTATGAAAATGACAATTAACAAATGAAATGAGACAGAGTATCATTACCCTTAGAAGTGTATTTCTTTCATTTAGAGAAACTGCAAAAAAAAATGAAAGTGTCAGTAAGTATGGTGTGTTATACAATCCAAAGACAATTGGAAATTGGAGGAAACTCTGATAGGAAGAGATCTGGCAGACCCAAAGTCACAGCCCAATCAGAAGACAATTTTCCAAGGGTCAGCAATTTGCGGGATAGGCTCTTCACAGTACAACAGCTTCAAGCACAGCTTAACAGTGGTCGGAAAAAGTAAGTCTCAGTTTCTCCCGTGAAGAGAAGACTTTGGGCCGCAGGTTTGAGAGGGCGAGTGGCAGTAAGAAAGCCATTTCTTAAAAGACAAAATAGGGCCTCGAGATACCAGTTATGAACTACTGCAGAGTGGTCAAATTCTTATGGAATGATGAATCAAAATTTGAAATCTTTGGTTCATCATGCAGTGTGTATTTGTATGCCGTCAAGTTGGTGAAAGGATGGTTCCTCAGTGTGTGACACCAATTATCAAACATGGAGGAGGAAGTGTGATGGTCTGGGGTTCTTCTGCTGGAGACAGAGTTGATGCTATGCACAGAGTGACTGGCATTCTGAATCATAAGGGTTACTACAGTTTGGCTGTTATATCAGCAAAAGGTGACTACTTTGATAAATCAAAAAAGCTGAATACAATTTTGTACACTTAAGGGTTACTTGACTTATTTTATAATTTGCCATTGTTTATTTGTTCAATTCCAGTTTAATATTGTCTAAGTGGCACTTCAGAGGGTGTAGTAACACAGTCTTCCAACTCTGCTTTAAGTACAGACAAAGAGTAATCAACAGAAGTTGTGACACCAGTGCAAATTCTTTGCTTTGACCTGCAAGGCTTAATTTACTTCAATTGCTACAGAACATCTATAGGTTGTAAACTATTATGTGTTCCCTGAGAAAGGCCCAGTTGTAATATTCTGAAATTTAATTTTTTCAGTTTTTGATAACCTAAACTTCAAATTTAAAACTCTGACAATTTACTGCTTACCTTTTCACTATTTTTGGCCATTCATTGTATTTCAACTGATTACATTTGACGAAAATCTGAAAAAACTAAGGTGTTCTAAAAATTTTGACCGCTGGTGTATAATTGATTATAGCTTATTGTGTTTGCTTAAAATTTTTCTTTAGACAGCTTGCCTTTCAATTTTTTGCTGCTTCAGAATAGGGATGCTGATGAATCGCCATTAATGCATTAAAAATGTCTGCAATTAAATGTTTTAACATAATCCCTAAATGTGTTCAGTTAACCTGGTTAATTTGACTGTGCTTCACACGTCGTTAATGAAATAGTACAAAATTAATCCAAGTTTATCAATAGCAGTAGCAGGTTACGGCTACAAATAAATTTTGCCAATCTTGTCCAGCAAAACATGCTCCTATCCATAATACTCTCTATGACTACCTAAACTGCATCTGTTTCTCTCACCTTTGACTGACCCTATACTGAATTCTCACAATTCATTTCAAATCTTGTCCTGCTGTCAGCTGACACGGAACCTGGTTACCCATTCTCCTGTCACACATGTACGTATTCATATATACAAGCAAACTAATCTCTTTTACACACATACTCAACTTGCTCACAAAACTTTGGCGGTGAACACCCATGAACATCAACATCTCCTGGTTCCAGCATTTCCCTTCCCATGCCTGCTAAAGCTCCTTTTTTAATCCACAGCCAACATGCTTCGATAAAGCTACAAAAGTGCACTTTTCAAAACTTTACAGAATTTTCCTTTCTTGCTACTTTCTATTTAGCCCCAGCAAGTGAGTGATTCAGAAGTGAACAGATATGAGGTCAACACACTGCCCTAGTCTAATTTTTTCCCTAAGAGCACTTCAAGGAGAGACAGTCTCAACTCTGTTCACTCCCATCTATGAATATTCCAGCCCTCTGCCGGACATCGTCCTCCGACCCTTCACGCACACCTGAAAGGATGTAGGTACATGCATTTCATTATTTTAAAAGCAGAAAACTAATGGGCACGTTTAAATTTTGTTCAACTGGACACCAAAAAAGAAACCTTCCACACAAAAAAGAAGGTGAGGGCATCTGTAGAATTGAACTTCTGTTAAGTAAATTGTACCCTCACACAGAAGTGTTGCCATTTTTTATTATTACTTTTTTTTTAATAACAAAGACATCGGCTGCTGGCTTCAGTAACATTAAATACACTTGTGCTCCGGCCATCTAGTAACATCTAGTAAAGAAAAGGTTAAGCACATGAATAGCATGCAATCAAGTGAAAAGAAGTGAACAAAGTTATAACTATGCATTTAAGCCTGCATTTGCTGAGGGGCAAATTTAATCAGCCTAGTTTAGGGTCATAAGAAGCCAGTGATCATTGCAGAAGCTCTGGGTGTAAGGCAAGAAGCAAACATTGGTGCTATGCAGGGCTCAGTCATAAAGACAATCAGAAAAGTGCTTTGTGCAATACAGTATCAGAACCCTGTAGATAATGTATCTGTTTAGTTTTAATCCAGTTATCTGCTATGAATATTTTGAAACCATGTTATTTGGTGGTGCAGTGGCTAATGTTCATACCATAAATCTTTGGGAGCTTGCATTGAGGATGAAAAATGGGTGTTGATATTATTCACTACACAGCCCTTGAAGGAGGAAACATTTTCTTAATTAGTTAAATAGTTAACCACTACATTTAAATTTAAAATATGCTTTTGTTTTACTGTATGCATTGCTTGATCTGACATTATAAGAAATAACAAAGGCTTAAAATGAGGAGTAGTAAAAGCTGCATAATATACTGCATATTATTGAATCCTGCTTTATTTTAAAATCTTGACCTGGTATGGAGTAGTAATGTGTATTCTTTTTACTCTTTGTTTAAAGAAATACATTTATTTTAATAACAAGTGTAGGTTTTTACTGGCTGTGCTACCTGTATAGGATGGGTTTGAATATAAGTAATCAATTTAGTCCTCAGCACTAGCGTTTGTAGTGCCCCATCTGTTGGAATGTATTTTGTGATGCATGTAGTAATAAACTGCATTGAATTTGTAATTCCTACAGATCTCAAACATCTCAAACATTATCATCATTTTTATGAATCCCATACCAGATGACATAGCAGCTGAACAGATACATACATACTTGTCTTTTTATTAAGGTTGATTAGAAGGAAAAGTAACTAAAAAGTAATGCACTGTTTGTAGTTCATTACATTTTATGTAATTAACTATATTACATATTTAGTTATTTTTTTGTAAGTAATGAGTAATGTAACTAGGTTAAGTTTAAAAGTACAATTTCTTGACACTGGTCCCCATGGATATTTTTCTTTCTTTATCTGGATATGTTGATTATTATAAAAGATCGTCCCTTCAACAACCAGTGAGTAAATGGTCATAAAATCAATAATACCTAATTTTTCAACTTCATATCACTTTAAATACAGCAATATTAACTTAGCTTATCAAAATGCTGGAATAATTTACATTGTGATACTGTTTTAAATTTTTTTTTGTGTGTGTGTGCTATTGTCTGATTAGTGTTTCAGTGTTTATCCAATTGTTTATGTTACACAAAACTGTTCAGTAAACTTAATGGAATAATATAATATGCCTGTGCAAGTATTTATTAAAACTTTTTTTAATTATTAAAACATAACCAAATGCTTTGTAGAAAATTATGAATAGATAGATAGATACTTTATTAATCCCAAGGGGAAATTCATATAATCCAGCAGCATTAAAAATTAAATTAAATAAAAAATTTTGAATATACTTTCAAATAATTTTTTGATTAATATTAATACAAGTTTTTAATCAAACAATAGCCTTAATTTTAAGTAATAAATCAGAATTAATATGTCAGTTTCTAAAGCTTTCCCATCAGTGAGATAAATGTGATGCAACATGGTTTGGTGTCTTAAGTACTCATTGAGGTGTTTCCAATATACACTGTTTCAATGTAAACTGTAGTTTTCTTTAAGAAATAATAATGTATTATATATATTCAGTTGCACATAAAATAATACATTTGCCTACCTGATGTGAAATACTAGATTTCCTGGGCTACTATATTGTTGGTTAATATGTGTCTGCTTAGTTTGAATTTGCTTCTTTCAGCTTAAAATTAATTCTAATTGTGTAGTCACATGTTATTGCTTGCAGGATGCCCTAAAATTCATGCATCATGGGAAGAGGCGGAAACTGATGACAAGTGACATTGACTATGCATTGAAGTTGAAGAATGTTGAGGTAAGATAGATTTATGCCTTGATGTTCACTTAGGTTTAAAAGATAAGCTTAGTATTTTTGAAGATGAATTTATTTGGTTCACAATTGTGGCATACATATGTTTTCTCTAGAAAACTGTTAATGTTAGAAAATGTCTTCCCCACCTGCCTACAATTGAGGTTTAGATAAAATCGCAAATGGAAAAACTGCCAGTGTAAAGAAAACTGCAATGCAGAATGAAGTTGGTAGAGTAGAATATCAAGAAATAATTGTGTGTGGCTATTTAGCAAAACAGTCTTTCACTTGAGATAAGGAAATACAATGAAACAATGGAATTCATACGTACTTCGTTCCCACTTTTTCATTAACCTTTAAAGGTATGACATGTACCACTTAGATATGGGGTATGTAGTATCATGGCTGAGCAATGTGCCGCTGGGCTGTAACAAGGTTAATTAACAAACCTACTTTAATGAAAGTTATAGCAGGTGATTCAGCCCAACAAAGCTGCTTAGTCCTGTTCACCTAATTACTCCAAAATAACACTGAGTGTGTTTACATGCACTTTAATGCCTTGTAAACCCATATCCTGGTTAGAGAAACCGGGTTAACAGATGTAGATTTTACAGCAAGTAACCCCGCTATTTGGCTATGTTAACACTTAACCTTGTTACAGTTAAGGGTTTTAGAGTATGTGCATGTGTTAGATTTACAAATACTTTTAACAGCCACAGGTAGAAGCATCCACAAAATGAATTTTCTCCAGTTTGAAATTCCATCCATCCATCCATTCATTATCCAACCCGCTATATCCTAACTACAGGGTCACGGGGGTCTGCTGGAGCCAATCCCAACCAACACAGGGTGCAAGGCAAGAAACAAACCCTGGGCAGGGCGCCAGCCCACCGCAAGGCACACACACACACCCACACACTAAGGACAATTTAGGATCGCCAATGCACCTAACCAGCATGTCTTTGGACTGTGGGAGGAAATCGGAGTACCCGGAGGAAACCCACGCAGACACAGGGAGAACAGGTCTCCTAATTGCAAGGCAGCAGCGTTACCACTGAGCCACCGTGCCGCCCCCAGTTTGAAATTGTCTGTCTCAATTCTTCAGAAATCGCTAAATTTATGTTGATCTTGTGGATTCTTTGCTGCGGGCAGATTGTTTGTGAAGGTGAACATCTTTTTTTAGGAGAATGTAATTTAAGCCTCACAATGATCTATAGTGAAAGGAGAGGTTTAGCATTGATTTCTATGCAAGCCGTGATTGTGAAATGTCACTGATCTCAAGGTTTAATTGACATTCTTGACAGGGTACAAGGGAGACTGAATTGGATTCAACACGTGGGGCCTCATGTATAACGCCGTGCGTAGAACTCACACTATACCATGACATAAGCACAAAAGCGGGAATGTGCGTACGCACAGAAAAATCCAGATGCAGGAATCTGTATGTACGCAAACTTCCAAGTTCTTCCGCTACGTAAATCTCAGTCAGCGTGAAAAGTAACACACGTGCACACAACTGCTGTCCCGCCCCAACTCCTCCCAGAATTATGCCTCTTTGAAAATGTAAATCTATACTAATAAAAGGCAAAGCCCTCACTGACTCACTCATTCACTCACTCACTCACTCATCACTAATTCTCCAACTTCCCGTGTAGGTAGAAGGCTGAAATTCGGCAGGCCCATTCCTTACAGCTTACTTACAAAAGTTGGGTAGGTTTCATTTCAAAATTCTACGCGTAATGGTCATAACTGGAACGTATTTTCGTCCATATACACTGTAATAGAATGCAGCTCGATAGCCGTGGGAGGCGGAGTTTCGTATTAAAATATATAACCAATCACATTTCAGCCATCATTTGTTGCCAGGCAGAGAGGCTTTCACAATCTGTTGTGGAGGCACTCTAACACAGAATAAATGTCGATTAACCTGTTGCTTCAACCAATCAGATTTTGAGTTGGTGTCAGTAGAGCCCTTTAGCAGGCGTACGGCAATGTCACTGTATTCAGACCCATTGATTGGATAGAAGCCGATATGAGGAACTCTACGACGCCATTGAACGCACCACAACCGCTCCGAGCGAAAGATCGTCGTGTGCACTACGGCCAACTCCATGGCAGGATTCTGGACAATAGTATTTGCCAGACACAGACCAGATTTCAAGACCATGAAAACCTGATGATTGTCACGCTCCTCGAGCCCCAAAAGTTTCAGGAATACAAGAAAAATTTCATGCATGCAACCTTCTCCACTGTAACACAAGAGCCACGGAGCGTTTTTGATCTGTCTCGGCTAAAAACAGAACTGACTATAATGTATGCCATGGATGATTTTGCAGAAGAATCTCCCACTGATCTCCTTGACTTCCTTCATCAGAAAAATCTGAATGAGAGCATGGGGCGGCTGTTCACATTGGTATATTTGGCGGTGAGCATTCCTGTGTACGCTGCTTCTGTCGAGCGGACATTTTCAGCCCTAAAGCAAAATCAAACATGCCAGGAATATCATAGGGCGGGTTTGCGTTTCAGCATTAGCTTCGATGGCGATAGAAAGTGACGTTTTGATGGAACTGAAGCGCTCGGATAATCTGTACGACAGAGTAGTTTAACTGTTTTTAAGGAAACAGAGGACGATGGATTTTGTTTACAAATGATCTGAAATTTTTGGTGAGTAAAATGTTGCGATTTTCCTAAATAATACTGCACGTTTATGAGTTATTATTGATGTTTTTTTATGTGTGTCGCGGCTGTAGCTGTAGCAGAAAGGAAGTTGTTCATCCCTGTTTTCTCTATAAAATAAAGGCATTTATTGTGGCTACAGGAGTATATATACACCCCGATCTACATACTGTCAAATAAATGAACCACACGCCGTGACGCTACATGAGAGGCTTCGCCTCTAGCGCTAACGTCCGAGGTCCGATTCCCTAGAGGGAGTACAGTAAGTGTGTATGCCTCATGAGCCCAGAATTGGGGCGAAACACGTGCCGCGTACTGTTTGCATTATTTGACAGTAAAACTATTTCAGTATATTCAATATATATATATATCAGCGCTTCCGATTCATTATACCCTCGCACCCCCTTGGTCTGAGAACAACTATGAAAAAATATGAGGTTAACGCAGAAAAACAGATCACCAATTGAAGCTTTATGAATAATTGATACTTTATTCGCCATCAATAATTGTTTTGGTAAAGCCATACTCAGTGTAATCCTCCTTCCATGTTCTAATTTTTTCGTGACTAGCTATGATTAAATGAACGGTAAAAAAGTAAGAGCAAAGCGAGGGTGACTTATCCAGGCAGGCGGGCGACAGCTCAATAGCTCGAATTTGGATATACTGTAATTAGGTTCTATTTAGTCGACAGAAATATCTTTGGTAGGAATGTAAGTTGAATTTACTCTTTAGATTTCTATGGTGAAGAAAATGCAATGCTGACTAAATTTAACTTACATTCCTACCAAACATATTTCTGTCGACTAAATAAAAATTACTTATATTTAAAATTTAAATAGAACTTGAACAGATACGATAGTGCACGTAAGAGCAGGAGTCATCCGTTTTAACAAGCAGCATATTGCACTAATACGAAATGGCCTGCCCATGTAATTATTTAGGAATGGATAAATAAATTAAGGTATTGTAAAAATATTGTTTTTCATTTTTCTTCCTCGATGGATTCTGGCACCCCCAGGAACAGCTGCTCGCACCCCAAAGGAGATATATATATAAACAAACAAACAGTGACAACACAATTACATTGATTACATTGACAATCATGTTACGTTATTTTCAAAATATTTCCTTTTCTTTTTCATTACTTCTTTAACACAATACTTCTCCGCTGCAAAGCGCGGGTATTTTGAGATATATTTATATATATGTGTGTATGTGTGTATATATATATATATGTATATTTATCTGTATGTATGTATATATGTATTTGTGTGTGTGTATGTATATGTTGATATGTGTATATATTTGTATATATACACTCACCTAAAGGATTATTAGGAACACCTGTTCAATTTCTCATTAATGCATTTATCTAATCAACCAATCACATGGCAGTTGCTTCAATGCATTTAGGGGTGTGGTCCTGGTCAAGACAATCTCCTGAACTCCAAACTGAATGTCAGAATGGGAAAGAAAGGTGATTTAAGCAATTTTAAGCGTGTCATGGTTGTTGGTGCCAGACGGGCCAGTCTGAGTATTTCACAATCTGCTCAGTTACTGGGATTTTCACGCACAACCATTTCTAGGGTTTACAAAGAATGGTGTGAAAAGGGAAAAACATCCAGTATGTGGCAGTCCTGTGGGCGAAAATGCCTTGTTGATGCTAGAGGTCAGAGGAGAATGGGCCGACTGATTCAAGCTGATAGAAGAGCAACTTTGACTGAAATAACCACTCTTTACAACCGAGGTATGCAGCGAAGCATTTGTGAAGCCACAACACGCACAACCTCGAGGCGGATGGGTTACAATAGCAGAAGACCCCACCGGGTACCATTCATCTCCACTACAAATAGGAAAAAGAGGCTACAATTTGCACGAGCTCACCAAAATTGGACAGTTGAAGACTGGAAAAATGTTGCCTGGTCTGATGAGTCTCGATTTCTGTTGAGACATTCAAATGGTAGAGTCAGAATTTGGCATAAACAGAATGAGAACATGGATCCATCATGCCTTGTTACCACTGTGCAGGCTGGTGGTGGTGGTGTAATGGTGTGGCACACTTTAGGCCCCTTAGTGCCAATTGGGCATCGTTTAAATGCCATGGGCTACCTGAGCATTGTTTCTGACCATCTCCATCCCTTCATGACCACCATGTACCCATCCTCTGATGGCTACTTCCAGCAGGATAATGCACCATGTCACAAAGCTCGAATCATTTCAAATTGGTTTCTTGAACATGACAATAAGTTCACTGTACTAAAATGGCCCCACAGTCACCAGATCTCAACCCAATAGAGCATCTTTGGGATGTGGTGGAATGGGAGCTTCGTGCCCTGGATGTGCATCCCACAAATCTCCATCAACTGCAAGATGCTATCCTATCAATATGGGCCAACATTTCTAAAGAATGCTTTCAGCACCTTGTTGAATCAATGCCACGTAGAATTAAGGCAGTTCTGAAGGCGAAAGGGGGTCAAACACCGTATTAGTATGGTGTTCCTAATAATCCTTTAGGTGAGTATATGTTGGTGTATATGTATGTATGTATGTATGTGTGTGTATATATATATATATATATATATATATATATATATATATATACAGTACACACCACACAGTGGGGAAAAAGCATGAAATGTCAACTTTAATCTCGAAATTTCCACTTTAATCACATAGTTTATTCTGTCATTAAAGTAGAACATCATAAACTTAATCTTAAAATCGTTTAATTTACTAGTTTCTCAAATCCCATCGTAACTAAAGTAGTATGTTAAATGCTTTGTTTTTTATTTGATCTTCTATGTGCTCTGTGTGTGTGAATCACTACATGCTTCTTAAACCGGCTTTCTCTACCTCCGACAGGACACAGAATCCATTGCATTCGTGATATTACAGCTGTCTGAATAACTAAAATACTGAGATGTATACGTGATATCAGATAGGATAGGATAGGATAGGAGTTAAATCATGTTATTAAACATGGGAACATGGTGGTGCAGTGATTGTGCGCGACCTTCAATAATAAAATTTATTGCAGCAGTACTGTTTCTTTCAAACATACTAACCTCCAATTTCTGTCCTTCCTTTTCTTTCTCCAAATACCCAATCACCACACAATCAGCTCTGTAACAGACGTTAAGCCATCTGTAAGCTTATAATGCAGATTCTTCAAAACTTTTAAGGAACATTAAAATATCTTCCTAGTACATGTTTAATTATTCTATCCTTCACGCCAGTCCCAGTGAAGCATACAGTGCGAGGCATGCAAGAACAATCCCTGAACAGAGCGCCAGATCCTTGCTAGTGTAGCGACACCATGTCCTTTAATTATTAACAATATAGATTATTTAAATAAAGTTAAAGCTTTATCTGTATAATATAATAAACATTTTGCTGCATCTCATCTTAAAACTGATATCGTCATCGTATGTGAATACGCGCTTTATAAAGTGGCTCAGGTTGTGTAATATAACTATTGCAAGTTTACAGTGAGTTACGCAACATTTCTGTGCATACGCACCGTTTATACATGAGGCCCCTGGTGCTTACACGCCGCCCATCTCTCCTGCTGACTGTCCTGGCAGTAGCACAGCAATTTTAACTGTGCAACACATCTGTTTCTGAACTGCAGTGCAAGTGTTAGGGGGACAAAGCTCGTCAACTGTGTTTCCTTGCTTGGCAGCATGCTGGCATCTAACCACCCTAGATTGTGTGTCAATTCCTCGCAGTGCTTAATGCTCATCAGTCGAGTGTCACTTATCAATTAAAGCTTTACAGGGGGCACATTTACAAGATTATTGAGATTTATAAAGATAAATTGCTCAAATTAAATTTTATACGCTGAGTAAAAAGCTTAATTTTTACTTCAATTTGATTATCCACTGAACTTTATTGGTTTAATTTTTAGTTCAACAATTAGAAAGTTGCCTTCTTGATCTTCAGATGTGATACTACTTATGTAGGGAGTGCAAACAACATTTTCTAGGACTGAGCGGCATACAAAAGGTAGTGAACAACTGCTCTAATCAGAAATAATGGTAAACATGGCATTTTAGAAATCAAGTTTCTGTGCATAACTAGGGTATTGAAGCACACGTAAATGCACTGAATGTGACTGGGCGATGCAGTGGCCAGTGTTCATATTGTGATTTATCAGTGCCTCAGGTTGGTTAAGGATGTAAAAAGGGGACAGATGTTTTTTTTACTTCACCACACATGAAGGAATAAATGTTTCTATAAAACACAAAGAAATTATCACAGGCTTTATACTTGTCTTTGGATTCGAATCATGGCAGTTGATGTTGGTATTTAACTCCTTTTTGCACAGTTTAATGATGTCAGAGCACCCGGTAAAGGGAGAATTCTAGAAGCACACTTTGTCCCATGTAAATCTGGATTTTTAAGAAACCAGGTTTGTGGCTTAACAACGTTATTTGGTTTTGTGTGCATGTAAACTTATTGAACTGAGTTTTGAAGTTCTCCAAAGTATTACTATTTACCACAGTTCATTGTAACTTGTTCAGTGTAGTGTATCTATTTCTTTGTGTGAGGAATAACTTTCTTAATATTTGCTTGAAATTTACCTTTAACCCATTTTCAGCTATGTCCCTTTGCTCTATAATAAAAGCTGGGATCCACTATAATGATTCTTTTTGTAAGTTTCATTCATGTTACGTTTTAATCTGTATTTGCATAAACTAATAAGGTTCAGCTCCTGTACTCTTTCCTCATAGCTCACACCTTCCAATTCTGAAATAAGCCTTGTGACTCTTCTCAGGATTTTCTCTAGTGCTGCTGTGTCTTTTTTGTAATACAGAGACTATAGCTGGTGCCGTCTCATTAAAATATGCAATATGTTTACAAAAATATATGAATACATGTTTCCAATATGAGTGGTATCTCACAACATTTATCAATGATCAGGAACATTATTGGCTTAGATGTATATGATAAATTTCAAAACTTTCAAGTTCACCTTTGTTTTTTAACTAAGATATTCATGTAATAATGCACATTTTGGGGGAAACTAATGCATGCTATTCAAAAATACTGAACTTTTAAAATTAAAGTTCAAAATGTGTATAGTAACCACTTTTCACTTTTTCATTCAGCCCCTATACGGGTTTCATGCCCAGGAGTTTATCCCCTTTCGCTTTGCTAGTGGAGGAGGTAGAGAGCTATATTTTTATGAAGAGAAAGAGGTGGAGCTAAGTGACATTATCAACACTCCACTGCCTCGGGTACCACTGGATGTATCGCTGAAAGGTAAACAGCAAAGGCTTCATGATATGCTTTTATACAGAAATTAGCACTTGTATAATAAAACAAAAGTCTCTGGATGGAACTCTCTGACGTTTTTGGCCTGTTTTTAGAAGGTTTGTTCCCTTATTGTAATTTAAAGTAACAGCAGTAGAACTGACATGTTTATTATCTAAAGTTTCATATGGAAGCAGTGTCTTCATCTAGAAACTCTGTCTTTGCTGACATTGAATGACAAACCAAACATAATATTGTCCCAGTTTACATGCAGTGTGGAAGTGAGCTTTAATCCACTGGTTATGTTGAATGTTTTTCTTTTAAATACATTATAGTTTAGACATAAAAGAAAGTAATGTGAATTTTACAAAAAAAATAGTTCTGTGTAAAGTATTATATTTTTCCTGTATTTAATTAATCATTGCATTGTTTTGTAAGTGTTAGCTACTCTCAGAATTAATGTATATTCAGTTGGTCAGTGCAGTATACCATATTAAAGCTTTCCAGTTTTCCTTTATTGCTTTATTGTTTAACAGTCACAATTATATTGAAACTTTATATTATGGCTAAAGCAGTCTGTAAAGACAGTTACATTCTTTGATAAATATGTATGGTGGAAATATGAATTCAGCGTGTAATGCATATTTTATCCATCATCACTTTTTACCAGAATTCCGGGTACTTTCTAATGCTTCAATCTTTGTATACATGGTTATAATTGACACAGCCTGCTGTTTATTTTCTTTTTAAACATAAAAGTGCACAGTCTCTTCCGTCTGTCCTGCACATTCTATAATATGCATCAAATTGCAATAAAATATAATGATTTAATGTTTTTTGTCTCGTGTCCTGTATTGCAAACATATATTTTAAATTTTAATTTGTACCTCTTTAGCTCATTGGCTTAGCATTGAAGGTGTCCAGCCTGCCATTCCAGAAAATCCACCTCCAGGTGAGTATATTTTCTTGTCTCTTAATGTCTTGTTAAAGTTCTTACTTCACCTACCAAACCTTGGTTTTGCCAATAATGTATAGTTGTCAACAGTGCTTAAATCTGTGTGTGATCCTTTTTGTAGGGACTAAACATGTAGAACATGTAATGTACAAATAAGGAATCTCATTTAATTCTGGACTCCTTTAAAAAAAACAGTTACAAACTTTCTTGTTTAGCCAAGCTTTTGCTTAGAGTCATATTGTTATTAATTTTAATTTTATTTTATTTCTATTTATTTTAATTTACTTAATGTATTTATTAGATTTTATTCTATTGTGTATCTTAATGTGTCTGTGTCTTACCTAGCTTCATCTTTTTCTTCTTTTTTTGTTTTATTGTACAGCACATTGTGACTTTACTTATTTACTTTAATATAAACTTTAAAAAGGAAGAAACTAAGTTTAAGTATTGGGTGCAAGATGCTGAAATTGTGCAAAATATGTGATGATTTTTTTTTTCTTAATCCAAATTGTATACTTTGCATTAATCTAATGTGGCATCAATACTATATGGCTTTAAGTGTTTCCAGCATGCACTCATAAAGAAGCTCAAAGGATAAACTTTAATGCCTACTCTTTTTAAGTACATTGTGGTAAAGTTAATTCATTTTTTGGAGGTTCATTTTGCTTTTCTCATTTTTGTTTTTTAAAATTGCTTTGTTCTCCAGCTTCAAAGGAGCAACAGAAAGCTGAGTCAACTGAGCCACTTAAAGCTGTGAAACCTGGACAGGAGGAGGTTCAAATGCATAACAAAGGACAGGGGACAGCAGCCACTGATGCAAAGGGTATGAACGGTTCCTACTTGAGTGTTTCTCTTACATGGTCTTATTTTTTTTCCACATGCCATATTTATATCGGCATTAAAAATGGAATTATGGGGTTGGGGGCAGGGCTGTGATGGTGATATATTTCCCCTTATTATCCTAAATTTACTGTTGAAAACTGAAAAAGCTCATTTTCATCCTGCAAATGTTGCAAGCTTTACATGCCTATCATAATCACTCCTAAACCATTAACGGCAGTGTTTGGTGTACTTGCAGCTGGGCTGAAAGTGTAGAAGGACCAATTAATTCTAATTGCCTGTACCACACTACTAACACATAGACTTATCTTGCTCAACTGGATGAACCTCAACCCACCTTTTATAAGTCAGTGGGTAACTGATGTTCTGTACTATTTGAAATTGTGGGGGGTGGGGGGGGATCTAATTTTCACTTAAGAGGTGCTTTGGCAAAATGTATTTAATTAAATTTTAGAATAAGCATTTATATCGGGGAAAAGGACATTCTCCCTTCTTTGTTGTTTTTAAAGATTTGCCCTTGCTTTTGGCTCTCAAACAATTCTGTTTTGTTACATTAGACTTGATTGTGTGGAATGTTATTTTCTTCAAATAAAATAAAAAAATAATTTCACATATGTTACAAGCAGACCAGTTTATTTTTAAAAAATGTTAGCTTTATTCTTTTTAGATGTCATGGAAAGAGGTAGGAAAATAACTCTAGAGAGTACAAAACATAATGACACCATGAATAGTTATTTTCTTATAAGATCACCAATAACAGACCATGAAAATAAAGTGTATTTATACAGAGACAAGCCTGCAAAGGTATGTAAACATAAGTTAACAGCAATATGCACAAGAATCTGGCATTTCTGTATCGATGCTTAAGCTGCCTTAAAAAGTAATAAAAAGTTATAAAACATTTTTTTGATGATTTCAATGCATACATTTTTGCAATGACAAAATCCAGTATATGCTAAGATTAGCACCATCAAAATTAAAGCTGAAAATGTCAGGAGAGTTAATAAAAATAAAAGTCCACTGTTCTATTGCACAATTGTATGTAGCTGTTAATGGCTAAAATGCAGCTAAATGACTCGCTTAGCAGAAAAATTTTTAAATCCCTCATGCTAGAAGATATTACTGAAGGATATCATTTTCAAAGCGAAGTTAAAAGTGACAGTTTCCAATTTTTAACAAGGTGAGTGTTTTTGGTGTTTTTGTTGACATAAGCAAAGATTAACTTGTCAAAATTATTTGTAGACACGGGACACAAGATCTTGTCATAATTATTTTAAGATGACATAGGACATACCATTTATACCCTTTTCTTGAACAAATGTAATTTTTTTATTTTTGGCATTGAAAGATGTACTGGGGAACTTCAGTCTTGTTATAATGTAGGCAATATGTCTATCTGTGTTACAGAGATGAAGCAACCATGGGAGTAGTGTGTATTGGTATTGCATTTTGAGTTACTACCCACTAGGTATTTACACTGTGCAGGTAGTGGATATGATTACATTTCAGTCAAAACAGAGACATTTTTAGGAGCCATGCAATGCGTTATATGTACCCAGTTTTTTCTCTTCAACAAATTTTAGTATATGCTGTGAAAACTGCAAAAAATTAATCTTTTGGAATAACAAGTTGTTTATTGAAATTGGTAGAAGTTGTCCTTTTAAGTTCAGACTATCAGTGCAATATCTTTTGTCTGTGTTTTTAATTATTTTTGCCATTCAGAAACTACTATATTTGGAAGTCTTATGCATTTGCACTTTCTAAACTTTGGTATAAGGACTTTTGGCTACCTGCTACACTTTAGCTTATATAGGCCTTTGCCTTAATTGTCATTATCTAAACTACTGAAACAAATAAAGTACTGTGTTCACAAGCCAGTTAAATGGTTTACTTCTTACTTGCAATTTGGGTAAGTGATATTTGACTAACCTTATTCAATTGTGAAACACAGCAGTGCACCAAAGCCATCAAGTCATGATTAAAGTAAAATAGCTAATGCAGCAGGCCACGGAAAACTGTCCTCAGCAGATCTGGGAATAACTAAAAGCATCCAGTGGCATACAGTTCTCACATTTCCTGAACCATCAGAAACAGATATATTCCCAAATATGTATATGAGTTGTGTGCTGCGTGTACAGTGTATAGCTCTAATGTCCTTGAAGGTTGGTGAGTGCAATTTCACTCTTGATCTCACACCTTGCTAAAATTAGAGACCCAGGTTTTGCCAATTCTTGACTATGTGATTAGCAAGCAGAATGATCTGTCCCAGACAGGTAAAACAGGTGCTGGGTCCTTTACTTTTTCACACCATACCATTCAAAATAGGGAGACTTTAATGAAATTGGATTTTTTTGTAAAGATCACCTAGAAATAACAGCTAAAGAAAATCCACACAAATACACAAAGAATTTGCAAGCTTATCATAGTGAGAATATCAAGGAGACAGTATTATCTTGTGGTTCTGGCACTGGTCAAATCTTTCATGTATTATTTAGTGGGGTTTGTGGGTTCGAGAATAAAGCCAGACACCAAAGTTGAAAGAATGTTGTTGTCTACCGACATATTGCCTAAACCCAGTTAATGAAATAATGGATCAGTGGTTAATGCTGCTGCCTCACAACTCCTATAAACTGGGTTAGAATGCTCAACATGCCATTGTTGGTGAGAGGTCACATTGTGGTTCCTGCCTGTGGACACTCCAGTTTTAATTGCACATCTTAAAAGTAGTGCATGTTGGATGCTTTTATTATTATTATTATTATTAACATCTTCCAAAAAAATCCATGCTTTGTAGAATTTTGAAAGTCTCCAATATATATAATTTTTTAATTTAAGAAGAATGATATGCGAAAAATGTATCTTCCTCTTATTTAGATATTAAAAAACATTTAAACACTACTCTGGGTGAGATTAGAAGTTATTAAGTTTAAAAATAATATCTCTTTGTGGTATAGATGTAAATATTCATATATATTCTACCAAACAATTTTGAATAACTTCGTGACTTTGTCTTTAGTGATTTTACTATGGCAGAGTTTTGGTAGCTTTATCTTTTTTTATAATGATTTTACTTTGGCAGCATTTTAGCAATTTTATCTTTTTTTCTGACACACCCATTTTCCTGAAAGTGTGTACTGTAAAGACCATAGTCTTAAATTTGTGTCTTTATTAGTTCTCACTTCTCACACGTCTTTGACACTCAGACATTGCCTTATATTTATACGGTTATCTTAGAAATTGGGCCCTTAAAGGGTGTTGGTTAACAGTGATATTACTTCTCCTGAATCAGTTCTTAGTTCTACTCTAAATTATACATAAACTACTGCTTCTGCCTTGTGTTTTATATATATCCTGTTATTTTTAATTTGAAATGATTGACTTAACATGTGTTCATAGCTGTACATGAGCATAAAAATAAATATTCACCAGCTCTTAAGAGGCTACCTTAGTCTGTATGTTGTCTATATTTTCTCTACAGCCACTTCCAAAATAGTTGATACATAATAATCTGCTTTACTTGAAGTCTAAACATTAATGTTAATTAAACTCAGATTCCTAGTTATCTCACAATGCTGTTAAACTGTTATGTAGATTTTTACCAAATAATAGCTCACTTTAATACTTTCCATTTAGTTGAAGGTTCTAAAGTACATAACTCTATTATCTGCTAATATATTTTTCATTTTAATATTTTCCCTCAGCTGGAATAATGCAACAGAATTCTGTGTCTGATGAAACATATACAGTAACTTCTTTAAGAGTCATGCAAAGAATGACATATTAATAGTCACACTAGTTTGTTTATTATCGTATGCTGCTATTTCTGATTATGATGTAGGGCAATATAAATTACTGTAACTAGAGCCCTGATAATTGCATAAAATCAAAACACATGTTTGATTATCATTGTCTACCAGAACCTTGAGATAGTTTGAATTAGATTAAGATGTTAAATTTAATATAAATTTGCTATTCTGAAGACCAATTCTCAGATTAAGCAGGTGGTGTGAAGATAGTTTGATGACGTAGGTTTGTGCTGTGTATGGGATTTACCTGCCCTGGGACATCTGACTTAATAAGAAAGACAATTTGAAATGGCTATGCTGTTGAAAAAAGAGCTTCCTATATAATACATTTCATTCTCTATTAAAATGTTTTAATCTGATTTCCAGAAATCTTAATACTTTATAATCAATGAGCCCTAAGTGTTTGAGTATGCACACATAATAATTTTTACTTAATACAAAGATTAGAAAGCTAATTATATTAAAGCTGATTTGCAAAACTACTTGAGCAGCATCTTTTTCCAACTGAGTTTCTGTCACTCAGTGGAACAGTATTTACAGTATTTTAAATATCACCTTTCATAGCCCTGAGGAAAAAAGTTGAGAACAATATTATAATTAACTGTAATAGATTGTAATAAGTTTTAAAAAGAAAAAAGAAGTGAGTTTATATTGTGACGGAGAATACCTACAGTGGTGTGAAAAACTATTTGCCCCTTTCCCGATTTCTTATTCTTTTGCATGTTTGTCACACAAAATGTTTCTGATCATCAAACATCATTTAACCATTAGTCAAATATAACACAAGTAAACACAAAATACAGTTTTTAAATGATGGTTTTTATTATTTAGGGAGAAAAAAAATCCAAACCTACGTGGCCCTGTGTGAAAAAGTAATTGCCCCCTGAACCTAATAACTGGTTGGGCCACCCTTAGCAGCAATAACTGCAATCAAGCGTTTGCGATAACTTGCAATGAGTCTTTTACAGCGCTCTGGAGGAATTTTGGCCCACTCATCTTTGCAGAATTGTTGTAATTCAGCTTTATTTGATTTTTTCTAGCATGTACCGCCTTTTTAAGGTCATGCCATAGCATCTCAATTGGATTCAGGTCAGGACTTTGACTAGGCCACTCCAAAGTCTTCATTTTGTTTTTCTTCAGCCATTCAGAGGTGGATTTGCTGGTGTGTTTTGGGTCATTGTCCTGTTGCAGCACCCAAGATCGCTTAAGCTTGAGTTGACGAACAGATGGCCGGACATTCTCCTTCAGGATTTTTAAGTAGACAGTAGAATTCATGGTTCCATCTATCACAGCAAGCCTTCCAGGTCCTGAAGCAGCAAAACAACCCGAGACCATCACACTAACACCACCATATTTTACTGTTGGTATGATGTTCTTTTTCTGAAGTGCTATGTTCCTTTTACGCCAGATGTAACGGGACATTTGCCTTCCAAAAGTTCAACTTTTGTCTCATCAGTCCACAAGGTATTTTCCCAAAAGTCTTGGCAATCATTGAGATGTGTCTTAGCAAAATTGAGATGAGCCCTTATGTTCTTTTTGCTTAACAGTGGTTTGCGTCTTGGAAATCTGCCATGCAGGCCGTTTTTGGGGTCTTTTGTGACCTCTCGGATGAGTCGTCTCTGCGCCCTTGGGGTAATTTTGGTCAGCCGGCCACTCCTGGGAAGGTTCACCACTGTTCCATGTTTTTGCCATTTGTGGATAATGGCTCTCACTGTGGTTCGCTGGAGTCCCAAAGCTTTAGAAATGGCTTTATAACCTTTATCAGACTGATAGATCTCAATTACTTCTGTTCTCATTTGTTCCTGAATTTCTTTGGATCTTGGCATGATGTCTAGCTTTTGAGGTGCTTTTGGTCTACTTCTCTGTGTCAGGCAGCTCCTATTTAAGTGATTTCTTGATTGGCAGTAATCAGGCCTGGGGGTGGCTACGGAAATTGACCTCAGGTGTGATACACCACAGTTAGGTTATTTTTTAACAAGAGGGCAATTACTTTTTCACACAGGGCCATGTAGGTTTGGATTTTTTTTCTCCCTAAATAATAAACACCATCATTTAAAAACTGCATTTTGTGTTTACTTGTGTTATATTTGACTAATGGTTAAATGTGTTTGATGATCAGAAACATTTTGTGTGACAAACATGCAAAAGAATAAGAAATCGGGAAGGGGGCAAATAGTTTTTCACACCACTGTATATGTGCAACACAAAAGAACATGCCAAACGTTTTCTAAAATAATCATGTATTTACTGAAAAGATAGAAGGAGATGAAAAGGGAGAACACATCAAACTAAAAATCTACAGTATAAAAAAATGCCAATACCTCTGTGTGTGTCCAGTCACTCCAAGCATTCTGATTGGTCAGTTTAGCTTTGGCTTGACTAAATAGGTGTACAAAGATAGGAAGTATGTACAAGAATATGACTTCTCTTTTCACAGTGGGTATTGCAATGGCGTCTACCACTGGTAGTCAAAAAGTGGACAAAGGTAAAGCAAAGAGCCACAGAATAACAGTTTCTGAGAACCAGACTTTACAGAAATGGGCTTGACAGAGATCGCGCTGGCCAAGACAGCTTGTGACACCCAAGGATACCAAGGAAATGTATAGGAGGAACGTTGAGGGAACATATATTGTGAAAGGAGTTGAGACACCCGAGGACAGTGGGAAGAGGCATACGAATTAAACTCTGCTATCTGTGTTTGTGTCTCCCTGGCCCCTCCAAGCACCAAACAGACATTGGGGGGGAGGAAAAGAAGAATAAATAACTTTAATTTACCTAGATAGAGCATCACTGATTTACCTAGTGAGAGAGGTTCCAATACATGTAATAATTCGGGAGTCTGTAAGTTATTCACAAAGTCACTTGAAAATTCTTAGCAAGTTAATGGTTGTTTTTTAGGCCAGTGTCAGTAGGATGACCAATCTTTTCTTTTAATATTTTGGCAGGCAAAGACCAGAAAAAGCTGATAGAGGGCAGCGCAATGAAGTTGAAACCGCGTAGTACCCACGAGCTGTCTGTTGAACAACAGCTATACTACAAAGAGATCACTGAAGCCTGTGTTGGTTCCTGTGAAGCTAAACGAGCTGTAAGTAGCGCCATTCTTTAGTGTTGTAGCAAACAAGAAGGTTAGTGGTAATCATTGAATAATATTATTTTTTGTCTCCATGCATAGGAAGCTTTGCAGAGTATTGCCACTGATCCTGGACTCTACCAGATGCTGCCTCGCTTCAGCACATTTATCTCTGAAGGGGTAAGTCTCTGAATAACTGGTTTTGTCTTTAGAGTATACATGGCTAGGTAAACTCTGTTATGTCTGGATTTTATGTCTTGTGTGGCACAGGTACGAGTAAACGTTGTTCAGAATAACTTAGCCTTGCTGATATACCTGATGAGGATGGTCAAAGCTCTGATGGACAACCCAACTCTGTATCTTGAAAAATATGTAAGTGATGCCTTTTTCCATTCCAAGTCCCAATGTTATCCATGTGCTTATTTAATTTAACAGGCATAGTTTGTTGTTCATAAAATGATGGTTTATAGAGTGTTCCCTGTTTTTTTTTTTCATCCATAGCTTCATGAGCTCATTCCTGCTGTTGTCACCTGCATTGTTAGTCGACAGCTTTGTCTACGACCAGATGTGGACAACCACTGGGCTTTGAGAGATTTTGCGGCTAGACTGATGGCACAGACATGCAAGACATTCAGCACAACAACTAACAACATTCAGTCTAGGATTACTAAAACCTTCACTAAGGTAACTACACTTATCTGGAAATTTCTTAATGTTATAGGACAAGTGTTGAGTTATAGGATAGGTTTTCGAGGGTTACATATCATCATTTTACCTGATAAACGTGACATTTTTATTACAGAGTTGGCTAGATGAAAAGACACAATGGACAACACGATATGGTTGTATTGCAGGGCTGGCTGAGCTGGGGCCTGATGTAAGTTACTAGCTTTGAGTGGTCTGTTTGCAACCTAATTCTATGTGGGATGGTATCGTTTGGGATACTATGCTGGATACTCAGGTGTGTCTATAATAGAGATTTTCCATGTTTTACTTTTTGCAGGTTATAAAAACTCTCATTATCCCTCGGCTACAAGTAGAAGGTGCTCGAATTAAAGCGGTACATGAAGGGCCAGTTGTGAGCAACATTGACAAGATTGGAGCCGACCATGTGCAGAGTCTTTTGCTTGTAAGTGTTGGCAGTAGTTCAAAAGCTAGTAAAATGATGATTGCTTGCTGCCATCTAAACCTTGTCTTCTGGTTGGATTTTTTTAGACTTGACCTTTCAAGACTCTTGATAGCCATATACTTTTAGTATGTTTGTAGAATTTAATCCACATGAGCTGTTGGTGGATTATGTGTCATTAGACACTAAGGTGTTGTTCTTTCTGCTTTCCTATAAACCAAGCTTCATGCTACCTAGACTAGGCTTTCTTTATGTTATATTAGTCACTGAAAATTTGTGTTAAAAATTAGTGTTTAAATTTTTATTGTAAAAAAGAAATGATCACTATAAATGAGTGTTTTAAAACGTCATATCAATAAGAAGTATACATTAATAATGTTGATAGGTAGTTTCCATGATCTTCGTGAATGTATTTGACAAACTACTAAATGAGATGTTTAGTCAACTATTTGATTAATATATATATAACTGTTTAGTTATTATCTTTTACGTCATTTTGTCAGTTTTGCATATGCACTGTAAATGTATTTACTGTTAGAAATGAAGCAATGTGTGTGTGTGTGTGTATACTGTATATATATATTTTTTTTTTTTTAAATAATATTTATATTTTATAGTATTTATGTGAAAAAAATCCAAAACTATAGTCTTGTTTTATTAGATTTGCATTTCAAAGCCCCAGATTTCAACCACTGATCCATAATAATCCCTTAGACCATTTTGATAATATGACATTAGGCAGCCTGACCAGATTAATGCAGTAGAAGTGGCAAATATTATCAGTACAAGTCTTTTGCTATATTATTTAATATCCAATATCGGCTAAGTTTAAAAAAAAATAACAGTAGTACATAAAACTTAGAATAACATCAGAAAAATTGTGGAATAATTGATTTTGTAGTAGTGTTTTACCAGTGAGGAATGTAGATAGGTACTGAAAGTAAATGTAGATAGTGATTTGAAGGAAATGCTTAGTTTTAAAATATTTGTAATGTTAAATTTACAGTAGAAGAAAATGTATGGCATTGTTTAAATTGTTATTGGTAATATCCAAAAAATGTACTTTAAAAACTGTAGACTATTTTTCAGTATTAAAACAGTGCTCATTCCCTTTCTTTTGTGTCATTAATGGCAGCAGATTTTACACAGGTAATTATACCTGACCTATACACTTAAGTCATATTGCTTTATTTGAAGCAAATAAGCATGTGTCCAGCAGACAATTTAATATTGTAAAACCAATCGTATTAAATACCCCTGTATAGCTTGTAAGCAGCAGATTTGAACATCTTGCAGCCAAACTGTACTGCTTAAATACTACAGTAATAAAGATTTATACTTGGTAAATAATTCAAAACATCACATCCCAAAATATTCATTATGATAGAGATGAGTGGCAGTTATGACAGTGAAAATGTTGTATGCAGCTGAACCTTCTGCTGAGCAGTGGGATATAACTACTACTGACAAGTCTTTCCTGTTGCCCAAGTTTAGGTGTTTGCACTCCTGTACCTTGGCAGGCAGTGCTTTACACTGAGTTAGCTTTCAGTGTCCTTCATAACAGTCCATCTTGTGTAGCTTTTCTGCATAAATTTGTAATAATAATAATAATTATCAATTCTTTTTTTCTAGAAACATTGTGCATCGGTAATAGCCAAGCTGAGATCACCCCCAGACAACCAGGAGCAGTATCGGGCAGACTATGGCTACTTGGGCCCAATGCTTTGCACTCATGTGGTCAAAGCTCGTTCACAAGCAGCTATCCAAGCTCAGCAAGTCAACAGGACCACTCTGACCATAACACAGGTATGGATATGTAACTCAAACAATGCATGTTGCAATGATATTTGTGAAAAGCAAATTTAATAAATGTAGTGAATGCATTAATCAAGTTTGTAAACCAATTTTATCCAAATGTACAATAGTAGAGTCTAGTATGATAAGAACTTACTCTAGGTGGGGCCCCACAAGGAAAAAAAAGTTCAGATAATTTTATTTACACCAAAGCAAATACTACAAAC